>NC_142443.1:136207500-137457500 GCF_059453495.1 Arachis ipaensis | reverse complement strand
TACATTTGGTTACCCTAAACTTCCATTTAAATATATTCAAATGATAATAAAAATAACTGTAAGAAAAGATAGAATGGTGCAAAGGACTTATAGATTAACCTGAGTTTTGACTTTTGGATGACCCTTGTGGAACTTTTTTAGCAAGTTCTGTGTTCAAAACAACAATGAAAATAAAGCCTTAGCAAATTCATTATTTATTGTACATACTAACGCATCTGAATGGTCATAGCTGGCAGACATCAAAAGATCAAATTATAATAGTGTCCTTATGTACTAATTTTGTATAATGTATTATATTATCTTTTATGTACTTTATTAGCTATGTAGAATTGATTTTCCATAAGATCCAATTACATTCTTGCAATTATATTAGTACATGCATATAGAAAGCAAATCAGGCAAATGTTTCAACTTTCAATTATTAAATCAAAGATCAAAACATAACATAAGATCTCCTACTTCAGCAAACAAAAATGCTCAGAAGCAATTATCCGCCTAATTTTATATTGAACAGATCTTCTATAATCACAAAATTTAATATTTTCAAAATATTTTTAAGCTAATAAGGCATTCTGGTTAGATTTTTGAGTAAAAAAATCTAAGAGCAATTATAGAAGATCTAACTGGAATTGTGATGATCCTATGCCTTCAGTAATAGTGATATTATATATCTAAGAGCAATTATACAGAGAGGTTAATCTAACATTAGAAAATTTTATCAAAAGCCTAGAAATCAAGGAAATTAGATTCTTAATTTGACAGTAAGCAAAAGCAAATAACAATTGATATTAAATTAGGAATTTAAAAACCCTAAATTTCAGAAAAAAAAAGTGAACAGAAGAAAGGAAGACCTAATGTGGCGTTGGAGGATCAGGACCTGGCGTGGTGGATTGACTTGGCCATGCTGGGATTGAAGACGGGAGTCTGGAGGTGGCGCTCGAGGAAGTTCTCGACGGTGAGAGCAAGGACGTAATCACAAAAGTGAAGAGATTTGTTGAAGCTCGCTAAAGCAGCAACGATGTTGCTTGCGGCGGCGAGGTGATAAACGAAGCAGCAAGGGAGATGAGCGGCGATGGCTAACCTTTAGATCGAAGCCAGAACAAGATCGTAGAAGCTCATTGAAGGCAGCGGCGAGGAGATGAACGATGGCGATGAACGGCGAGGAGATTATAGTCGAAGGAGAACGCTGCTGAGGAGATCCTTGGTGGAGAAAGTTGTCGTTGGAGCAGATCGCGCCGGAGTAGATCCCAGTGGTAGGTGTCGTTACCTTACAGAAACAGTGTATGTGGCAGCGCGTTAGTTCTTCAATTAGGGTTGGAATCAGATAGTGTGTGTGTATTTTTAAATCATGGCCCCAGATAAGGGCGGTTTTAAACCGCCATAATCATTGAAAACCGCCATAATCATTGAACTCATTACGACAATAACAGATTATGCCATTATATCCGAATATTATGGCAGATTTATAAAACTGCCATTTTATTAATGCCATTTTAAACTTTTTTTTTGTAGTGATGAATGTTAATTCTAAACAGAGGTAGATTAAAACTAAATAAATAATTATATAAGTCTCGTCAACATCTTATCAAAATACAATTCTTTTTACTCATGTTTTCACACTCAAACTATAGAAATATTACAAAAAAACTAAAATAAAATTACAATAGAGAACTCTAACTGTGATAAAACATAACTAAAATTAAGAACCAAGAACATCAAACAATAATTGGAAAACAATGGAGAACTGCCAAAAAATTTCAGCCAAGAATAAAAAACAAACTAAAGATCATAACAAAAATCAGGAACAAAAAAAATTAAGAACAAATCAGAACAAAAAATAATGAATTCAAAAATTAGAATTTTCAAAATTAAAATAAAATAATGAACCCAAAATAAATCATAAAATCGAAATCAGAATAAACAAAAAAAAAAGAGCAAAATCAGAACAAACCCTAAAGTTCAATAAAAATAGAATAAAATCAAAATAAAACAGGAACAGAGGCATACACCATAAATTAGGGTTTAGAAGTTAACTACTCTAAACTAACTAGTGAGTGAGTTACTCAAAAATAGTGGTAGCGCAGAGGTCTTTCTGGCGTAATGGCAGCACGGATAGCACAGTGGCGACAGTAGTGACCAACCGGCAAGTTCCATTAGGGTTTTTTTTAATAAATTGCAAAAAAAGAATAGGGAGAAGGAGGAGGACAACTTATTTTGAGGGAGGAAGGAGAGAGCTCCGGTGAGATAAGGAGAAACGACAGTAGCGACGGCGGGAATAGTGATAGGAGTGATGAAAACGACAGCGACAAAGCGGCTAACGCGACGCAAGGAATTCATGCGATCTTTGGAGGCTGTTGATAGCGTCGACGCTAACAAAGGGAGCTACAGAGAGAGAGAGAGAGAGAGAGAGAGAGAGAGAGAGAGAGAGAGAGAGAGAGAGAGAGAGAGAGAGAGAGAGAGAGAGAGAGAGAGAGAGAGAGAGAGAGAGAGAGGGGGGGGGAAGGAGGTTTAGAAAGAGAGTGAGTCTTTCAAAATGAGGGTAGCGCGCGCATTTTAATTTAGGCAAATTTACCGTTAGTTTTATTGGCGGATAAATGCATTGCGCGTGCCAAAACACAGCGTTTCATTAATTGAGTTTTACCGTCGAATTTACTAGCGGATAAATTCGACGGTAATACATTGCGTGTGACCAAAATGCAATGTTCCATTAATTGAGCTTTACCATCGGATAAATCCGACAATAATGATCGCGCAAATTTTTCTTTTTTCCCTCCAAATATTACCAGCGAATTTAACGTCAGAAAATTGAATCTGGCGGTAACTTTTTTACCCGACAAATTTATTTCCAAATTTGCCGATAAATCCGCTGGTAAACCAACTGCCGCTAATGTCTAACGATAAATCCGACAATATTCAATGTTTTTCTTGTAGTGGCTAGTAGAGTTTAGACTCCATCCTAACCTCACTCACGAATTTATATTTCTTTTAAAATTCAACTCTATTTTACCTGAATTGAAATTTTTTTCACACTAACCCTACATGCGTTATAAAAATTCTCATCCGATCCCACCTGATCTTCCTCGCAACAAATTAATTTTTTCCAATCAAATGCATTAGTTAGTCATTCTATATTTCATAAATATACTAATAAAACAGAATCTACAAAATTAAATTTATATTAAAATTAAAAGCAATAAAATAATAATAAAATTTATATTAAAATTACAAAAAAATATATGTAAATTCAATCTCTATCAACTTTATTATATATATATATATATATAAAATAATTTTTAACTACATGTTATAATATATCAGAAATGAGAATAAGTCAGTGAATTAAATTTAAACTCGTATATGACCTTACCCGTAACTCAATCCGCCATACTCTTAATCCGCTCCCTTAGGTTGTCAATCTTACTTGAATATATTAGATTAGATTAAATTAAATTAGATATTCACAAATAAGGTTATTATCGCCAGCCTTACATGACCGTATCTAAACTGCTAGTTTATATAGATATTTATTTATATTTTACCTAATAATAAAAGAGAAACTAAATTGATATTTTGAAAGAAAAAAAAAAAAAAGAACTATGCCTTGATATTATTTCCATCAATAATTAATTGCAAACCCGCTAATGGTCATGAAACAAGACAAAGCATAAGAAAACGAACAATTTTATCATTTGATTCCATTTACAATCTGGAACCCACTAAACACTGAACACTTGTCCTTTTATTCTTCTTGTTCTTCTTATCTATTTGGTTGCTTCATTCACAAGCTGTTAGTTTAATTTTGTTAATATATAGGTATTGAAATTAACTTAAGGATTTTACTTATAACTTTCAATCAATATCTTTCTTAAGGAACAACGAGAGACAAATTTGCATTTGAAAATCTTCTCTTGTGTTGATATTTTTGCCTCAAAGAAAGCAACTGCTTCAATTGACAAGAGGAAATGCTATAACCAATGACGAAAAAATGAAAAAGTGAAATAAAAATAACAAGAAAATCTATTTTTTATTACGTCCGAAATAATTTTGCATGAACGGTGTGTTAGGCTGTTAGTGTTAATTATGCTTTAATTAGTTAGTTGAAGAAGTTATCAGTTGGTTAGTTAGTTAGAGAAGGGATGAGCTAACTAAATTTCACTAAGAAATTTGTAACTTTTATGTTTAAAAAGGTAAGGGAGTTAGTGCGCATGAATTGAGTTTGTTAATGATTTTCCTAGAGGAGGCTTCTCTTCTTCAGTTCCTCTTCATTATTTCATATTAACTTTTTACTATAAAAGTTAATATTGTTATAAATAGAAAAAAAAATTTCAGAATATTTAGATTGAGTAGGATATCAAACCTAATTAATCAGTTAAATGTAACCTGTTTTACTAAATGTTTGAGATATAATTAAAGCAACAAATTCCTAGTGACACATTACAAAAATTTTTTTTGGTTAAAACAGCAATTTATTTTGGATAATTATGGCAGTTTGAACCACCATTATACTTAAGAATCACTTTTCTAAAAAAAGCCAAATTTTTAAGTGTCTTTTTGGATATTACGTTAGATTTTTAAAAATATGTATAATTCAAATCATTAAAATAACGACTTTCTTCAAATTTAAAATAGTAGTGAAAACCGTCGCTTTAACAAGATAAAATAGTAATTTTTGTATTATTATGAGAACTAGATCAAATCGGCCGATTTGACCAAACTAACTAAGAACCAGTGACTAAAGTGGTCCAATTTAGGATAAATATCGATTGGCATTAAATGTGTAAAAAAATCGAAAATTCGGTCAAACAATCGATTAATCGGTCAAGTGCATTCAATTTTTAGCGGTTAACTAATTTAAAATAATAAAATACAAAAAGATAATTTTTTAAAAAAAATTATATATTTTATATATAAATAAATTATTTTATTATATCTGATTTAACTTCGGTTGAACCTTTAAACTTTTAAATTTCTATTTCTATCGATTCAATCGTCGGTTTAGTTTTCAGAACTTTGGTTTATCGTTGTTTAAGAATCACCGTTTTTACATTGTTAATAAATGTTGTTTTCTTGTTGGTCATCCCTTGAACGCATTAGCAGTGAATTAGAACTAAAAATAAAAATCTAACTAAAATTGAACAAATTTCCACAAATTTATTGAGAAAATAAATTCAACTCAAAACCTAAAAATCACAAATCAAGTGACACAAAACTCTAAGTAGCACACAAAAAAAAGGTACGGAAAGAATTAACAAAAATTACGGAAGAAGAAGATAAAAAGAGCGTATCAGGAGGCATCACAGTAAATCTTGTATGAGAGTTCTGGAGAGAAGAGCAGAAGGAGAAGAAGTCTCTACATTCTGGATCATATAAAATACGAAAAGGATAGAGTATATTTTTTGTCTCTAACATTTGTAATTTTTTTTAAAAATATCCTTAATGTTTAATTGTATTCAATTTTGTTCCTAATATTTTTAATTTGCACCAAAATTATCCCTAAACGCTAACTCCATCTAAAATGTTAAGAATAAAATTAAAAGTATTATGAGATAATTCTAAAATAAATCAAAAACGTTAAGGACAAAATTGAATTAATAGAAAATATTAGGGAAAAAAATTAAATAAAATTAAATGTTAGGAGTATTTTTGAAAAAAAACATCAACGTTAAGGACAAAAAACTTATTTTATCCATACAAAAAAGAGAATTAATGCACAAAATAGGAAACTGAAAGAATATTAAGATATAGTAAAAAATTAACAAATCATGAATCAAAAGAAGATGAAGATAGAAGAAGAGGATCAGAATTTTGTATATAAATATACAAGTGAAAACGTAGTAGATGGAAAAAACATGTACATTAAGATAAGAAACTCACGCAACATAAAATGTAAAAAGCTCGATAAAAGAGAAGCTCACATCAATAATAGAGGAGAAGCTCGACAAAAGCTATTGGAGAAAAAGCTCACAACTCACGTACTCTGCTCTTATACTCTCGATTAGGGTTGGAAATGATGAGTCGAGCTGAGCTAAACTAGACCAAACTCAAGTTCGACTCACGAAAATTGAGCTTGGCTCACGGCTCAACTCATTAACAATCGAGCCTATTTCCTAATAAGCTCAAGTTTGGCTCACCGAAAGTTGAGTTGACTCGAGCTCACGAATTGACTTAAAAAACAGGAAGATAATCTATAATTTTATATCAATAAATTATAAACTATATATATTAAAAAATATTAATTTTATATATTGTGTATCTATTAATTATGAATTTTTTATTTATATTCTACATCAAAATCATATAAAAAATAATTATAAAATTTTAAATAAGAACATTAATATATGTAAAATTATACATTACTATTTTATATGTATATATATACGATTAAAAGCATAGTTGTAAGAACCGGACCAGATCGGCCGATTTGACCGAAAAATCGGTGAATCGGACTCCCAAACGATCCAGTCCAGTCTTTGAACTGCTTAAGGAATAGAACCGGTCAAAGTCGGTAAAAATCGTCCAAAACCAATAAAAACTGGTTCAACCGAACCATTCGAGAGAAAATTCTAAAACTAATAAAGATGTAGTTTGAATTGGGTCTTCTTTGTGCCTGCATGCTCTCCTTGCCACTGAATTATATTGTTCCTTATTATTTTAAATGCTAATTATTAATTATATAGTAAAAATATATAATAATTTTTTTAGATATTATTTTAATTTTATACTCACTTATATTTAAATTAATTATATTTTTTATTATTCATAATTATTAATATAAATATAAGTAGATATGTATAAATAAAAATATCAAATATTTTTATTAATTACAATATAATTTTTTTATGATTATATGATATTTATTAATATTATTTTTCAATAAATATATTTAGTATATAACAATATAATAAATATAAACTAATTAATTAGTTATTAAAATAAAAAAAATTATTTTAATATAAAAATAAAATTAAAAAATTTTTATTATGAAAAAATATTAAAATTTTATATACTTATTTAATAATAACTAAATTATAACTTGTTGATTATAATTTCTTCAAACTTGATTGTTTTTAAAATATATATATATTAAATTTTAATTTTAGATTTTAGATTTTAGATTATTTTATATTTTTTATTTACGTAGGACCGATTTTACCGGTTCAACCAGTAAATCATAGGTTGAATTAATGAATCAATAAACAAGTACTCTGATCGGTTTGATTATCGGTTCGGTTTTGACAACTATAATTAAAAGTATAAACTATAAACTAAATGTATATAAGATATGTGTATTAATATATATATATATATATATAATCGAGCCAGCTGATGAGTTATCTTAACTCACTTCCAGACCTACTCTTAATTATTAAGTTTAAATTATTAGGTTATTTTCTTAATTAATTAAATTAGATGATGGCGGTTAAAACTGCCAAAATGGCTAAAATTACTATGACTACAAATATATTATGGCTACAACATATTAATCCACAAATATGAGATTAATTTTAATGATTGATAATATAAAATATTATTTAATTATATTTATTTTTAGATAATTATTTATATATAATTAATATAAAAATAATTATTTTATTAATTTAATATTTTATATATATAATTATTTTATATTTACAGTACATCAAAATTAAATTTTTCACAAATATTACGATAGTTCTATAAAATTGCCTTAATATTAATATTAATAATACCATTTTATGCAAATCTTTTTGGAGTGTGATATAGGATTACATTGTCTTACAAACGTTCAAGAGAACAGCGGGATATTTTTCTTGAGTTGTGATCGAGCGAAGAGTAGTGTGAGGGAATAATATCCAAGTGTGAAACCATTTGATAGTAAACTCTCAATCTTTTCGCATTCCCACGTATCGGTTGATTAGGGTAAAAAATGGAGCGTAACTTTTTATAGATAAATTATTTAATGTATATAAAATAATTAAGAATAAAATTGTTTGTGAAAATAACTATATATATCAATAAATTATACTTTAAATAGCATAATTTTTTTATATTTAACTAGATATCGTAGATTCGAATCTCATTTCTAACTTTAAAAAAAAAAACTATATATACCCTCCTTAATAATAATAATGATAATAATAATAATTGAAAAAACAAATTGATTCATTTCTATTTCATTTTTACTGTTTTTTTCGGCTACCATTATTTACCCCACAATTATTATTATTATTATTATATACGTGTAATAACTAATAAGCCAAAGCTGCCCTTTTCATGGGTAGAACAAACTACGTGAAATTGTGATTCTTTAGCATTCTCATGATGAACCTTGTAAATGTTATCGCTTCCCGAGGAATCAGAGCCTGTAGTGTTCTTCCAAGTAAACATAGTCCACAATTATTTACTCAAATAATAATAATAATAATAATAATAATAATAATAATAATAATAATAATAATAATAATATAAATTTAATTTTAATATACTATTATTATAAAACAGTTATATATAATTATATAATATTATATCAACAAAAATAATTATTTTTTTATATTATTTATATAAATAATTATTTAAAATAATAAATATAATTAAATAATTATATAAAATATTTTATACTATCCATATATTAAAATTAAATTTTAATAATATATTATTTTAAAGAAATTGAAATGCACCTTATTACTAGCATGGAAATGCACCGTACCAACCTAATTCAATAAATATCATGGCTTTACGGGTATGAATAAGGTAAGAGGGATAATATATAAATGCAATGCATTATGTTATTTTATATATTCATATCCATTATATATATTAATTAATAAAATAAAAGTGTCAATATCCATTCTATAAAAATTATACTCTAACTATTGGCAGAGCTTTGTTGGGACAATGGGATCACAGTCCTCCAAAATTTTTATAAGAAATTCTATTAAAAAAAAAAAAAAGTTAATTTAATTGATTAAAATGATATACTTTTAACTTATATATTTGAGTTCAATATTCATCTTTACTATTTTTTAAAACTTTTTTTTTGTATGTATATATTTAAATCAATATTACACTGAATTATATTTAGTTTCTCATATATTTTAATGCGTTATTTTATTTTTAGAATAATAAAAATGATAGTATAACTAGTAGTAATATCAGTTATTAATAAAAAAATTAATATTTTATTTTAAATCAATATTACAAATTAAATGTTATTATTGTATTATATTATTTGATTGTAATGAAAATAATAATAAAAATAATTAATTTTGAGATTTTTAAGAGATAAATATTATCAAAAATAAAATTAATCTTTTAAAATGTTACGAAATAATTTATAAGGCGTAATCGTTTTTGTATAATTTAAATAAAAAATCAGCTTTTTAAAAAGAAAAATCTATTTTTAATTTTATGGACAAAAATAATTTTTTTTCATGTAAAAAGTAATTATTTTTTTAAAATTGACTTTTTATTTAAAATCAAATTAGTTTATTAATCTAAACAATTTTTTTTAACGAAAATCAGATTTACTTTTTTAGTTAATCTTAACCATATCTAATCTTACATTTTAATTAATAAATTTAAAAATAAAATAATTATATTTTTAGTTTTTATTTTAATATAAATATTATTAAATAATTTTTTTATTAAAATTTTTTATTCCTCCGAAAATTTCTTTCAAGCTCCTGACTCTACCAACCATTCAAAAAAATACATGTCAAGTTCAATATATATAATAAAATAAAAATAAGGATTTATATAACCAAAAAAAGTACATTTCTCAATAACCAATTATGTAACTTTATATATGATGACTCATCTATAACAACCAAAAGAGTACACATTAAACCATTATTATTTCTTTGAGAAACATACAAAAAAGATCAAACTGGAAATTAAACGTTATCACACCCTTTCACTCTCTCTTCCACCCAATCAGATTTCCAACAAGAACCTCACAATTTGTCTTTAAAAATGGTCCAATGCAAACCCATCTATCTCACTCAACAATTTCTTATTCAAAACAAAAAACAATAACACTATTATTATTATTATTATTGCTATGGCTTCAAACAAAGTCATTGCCACCATTTTGGTGCTCTCTCTCTTAGCCTACTCAACACTCACTCATGCCAATTGCCCACCAAAAAAAGCAACTCCACCACCTTCACCGCCGGTGACGCCGCCACCGTCACCAAAACCAACACCACCAACTCCGACTCCGTCTCCGAAAGTAACACCTCCAACTCCTACTCCGACACCACCAACTCCGACTCCGTCGCCGAAAGTAACACCTCCAACTCCTTCTACTCCATGTCCACCAACTCCAACTCCATCTCCACCATCCCAAGAAAAATGCCCTAAAGATACCCTAAAGTTAGGGGCTTGTGCTGACCTTTTAGGGCTTGTTAACATCATTATTGGGACTCCACCATCAAGCCAGTGTTGTGCATTGATTAAGGGTTTGGCTGATTTGGAAGCAGCACTTTGCCTTTGCACTGCAATTAAGGCCAATGTGCTTGGAATCAACTTGAATGTGCCTATCACACTTGAATTGATCCTTAGTGCATGCCAAAAAACTGTCCCTCCTGGCTTCCAATGTCCTTAAATCATTATTAGTAGGTTTCGATTTTTTAGAAACGGCAAAAATTCACGTACAGTTGTCTTCACGTAGAGTTAATAATTGAGAATCCTTAGTTGAAAAGCTATATTTAACGATTCTCAATTATTAACTTTAGGTGAAGACAACTGTACGTGAGTTTCTATCTTTAAAAATACTTGCATGTTTCTAGAAAACATTTAATTCAAATTTTAGAAACTTTCACAATCATGTCTTTTTTAAATATAATTTTTAAGTCATTTTCAAACATTACACTCACTCATCTTAAAATATATGTGTTTTTGGATGTATTGAAAAATCGACATATCTTGACATAATATACATATATTGTGTTTTTGATATATCAATTGTTTAGTGTATCCAAAGAAATAAAAAATGAAACTTATTTTAAGATGAGTGAAATAAATAAAAATAGATGATTGTGAATGTTTCTGAAGTATATATTAAACGTTCTCTAGAAACATACAAAAATTTAATTTCTTCGGATATATATATATTGTATGAGAAATTTTTTGTTAGATGCTAAATCTTATTTATGATGAAGTATCTAGCTAAGAATTTCTTCTAGAGTGTGGTTTAATTTGGTCTACTATTATGATTGTTAATATTGTTGCATTGCATGTGTTGTTCTTGTCATCATGTAATTGTTTTAAGTCGTTGTTTTGTATGTTGGAAAGTGTTGGTCAGTTGCCTTTGTTATTATTGGCGAGTCTCATCTGAACACTACTACTGTGTACCATAAATATATGTTCAGTGTATACTTTTAGTTTCCATCGTCATCAATCATCGTTTGATACTATAGCATATAGTTTCAGTTTGGATATCAACTTAATTAAGTTTTTTTTTTAAAAAATAATTTAAATAATAAATATTTATATTAAAAATAATTTATAAATAAACTATTTTTTATTTAATTTTTTAATTCTAAAAATACTTATTTTAAAAGAAATGTGATGATAAAAAAATTTTATTATAAAAAAGGTCCTTTTTTTTCTATAAATACTTAAATAACTTTTTTTTAACAGAAGAAAACAATTTTTAAGCATAGAAAAACCAAACGCCACTTAACAAGAAGATAAATATACTATGGATTGAACTATAATCTGATAGCAAGCCTAATATTCGATTATTAAGAATCTTAAAAAGTAGAAACAAAAATTAAATATGATCTTTTTTGTTTCTAAATCCACACACATGTGTTGCAAGCCAATAAGATATATCTTCTTCTCTGTAGAGATCTGAATATTTTCCGATTCTAAAAATTTTTCTATGAATAAAACTATTTCTTCATAGAATTTTCTTTTAAGATCTGAAAAGATCAATAACATTAGAGAACCACTCGTAACTATAAAGTGAACCAAAATACCACCATAAAAAGGAAAAAAATCACATATAGGTTATAAGATCAGGAACTCAGAACTAAATTCAAGTCCAAAAAAAAGTTATTTTAAATCTAGATCTGGATCTCAAATCTAAATCTTTAAAAGTAAAATAGAAAAAAACCAAAAAACAAAAAACAAGAAGAAAGAAGATAAGAGAGAAGGAAATAAAAAGGTGGCAAAACGGTGTGGACGGAAGCGGAGAAAAAGAGAGACAGAAAAAACAGAGAAAGGAAGAGAAAGAATGGAAGACAAAAAAAAAACGAAAAAGAAGGAGAGGTTAAAGGAGACAGGAGCATAGGAGGGCCACCGCAGCCTAGACTGAGGTAGCGACAGTGGTCCTCAAGAGAGTTTTGCGGTTTATCTTAACGGGAGAGAGAGAGAAAGGAGCTGCGCTAGAGTTTAACAACTAAGGATTCCTTCACTTAAATAACTTTTTAAAAAGCTACAAGTTGATTTTAAAAATTGCACCAAACATTAATACTATTACTTTTCATAAGTCAAAAACTAAAAAAAGTAACTTTTAAAACTTTCCAAACGGACTCATAAAATTACAATAGAATAAAATATCATGACAAATAATAGTTATTGTATAATGGTTTTTTATACTAATTTATCATCACTTTAATTTTACAATTTTATTGATTGTCAATATTTTAATAATGACTTACATTAATAAAAATCAATCATACTATACGTATATACGGAAAAAAAAATTTAACATTTATATAAAATATATATTAAAATATAAAATATATATTAAAAATAAATTAAATAATATATAAATTTATACATACACGAATATATAATAACAGATTTAGTACTATCTTAACTTTTGGCCTGTATATGGTATTTTTTAATAAAAACAGTATCAAAGGAAAGGATGATAATTGAACACCAAATCATTAGATCGTCCTACTTAAATAAAATGTATAAGTGATAATCGTACGTTAATTAAATTTTGAATTCAATTGCATATGATGCACATATTTAGACTAAATAAAATTGGAGTAATTTTTTTAGATTTTGCTAATTTGTGCTTTAAGAATATATCTTAAGAATATCATAAAAAATATTTTATTAAAAATTATTAAAAGATCATTTTTAAAATTTTCATTATTATACTCTTATAATGAGTTTTTAAGATACAAGATAGCTATTATTTTTAACTAAGAAAATAGATAAGTGTTAGGATATAATACATAAAAAGTGGAACTTTCTAATTCTATTAACACTTTACAGATGAAAAAAAGAGAGTTAAATCAACTCTTTTTTAGGCTGTAGAAAATATTTCACCAACACTTTGGGCTTCTTAAATTCTTTTTATATTAATATTCAAAAAAATGTTTACATCAAATTAGTTAAACTTTTTTTATCTTTGTAAGATCATATGCATGCTTAATTGCTTATGTATATTGAAAATTAAACATTAATTACATTATTATTGATGCTTAAAATGAGGAAAAATGAGTATAGTACGCCACTTCTAATCTACTAAATGACTCCCAAATTTTTATTATCCAAACACTTGCTCAAAGGATAAAGGTTACAAAAATATTAGAAAAATAAAAAAAAAAGTCAAAATTTTTTAATATTTATTAATTATTATAATAATTAATAAATACTAAAAATAAATTTTGAATGTTTTTGTTTAATTTATTTTGACTATCAAATATTTTCATAAACTTTAACTTCATACGTTAGTTAACAACAACAAAGTCTTGTCCCTTTAGGTAGGGTCGGCTACATGAATCAAACAATGTTATTGAGCTCTGTCATGTATCATGTCTACAGAGAGATCGTTTACATGTAGATCTCGTTCGACCACTTCATGGATGGTCTTCTTAGGTTTTCCTCTGCTTTTCACTCCTTGTCCATCTTCTATCTCATCCACCCTCCTAACTGGGTGTTTTGTCGGTCTTTTTCTCACATGTCCAAACTACCTGAGATGCGATTCTACCATCTTTTCCACAATGGGTGCTACTTCAACTCTCTCCCTTATATCTTCGTTTCTTATCTTATCTAATCGCGTATGACCACTCATCCATCTCAATATCTTCATCTCTGCCACACTCAACTTATGTTCGTGCTCCCCTTTGGCCGCCCAACACTCCGTACCATAAAGCATAGTCGATCTTATAGCAGTGCCATAGAATTTACCTTTAAGTTTTAAAGGCATTTTTTTGTCGTATATAAAACCATATGCACTCCATCATTTTGACCAACTTGCTTGGATCCTATGATTTACATCCTATTCAATCTCTTCATTATCCTGTATGATGCACCAAGATACTTAAAACTTTTAACTTTTCGTAGGATATTTTCTCCAATCTTCACCTCTATATTAGGGTTTTCCCTTCTTAGACGGAACTTACATTCCATATATTCTGTCTTGCTACGGCTTATGCGCAGACCATACACTTCTAGAGCTTCTCTCCATAAGTCCAACTTCTTATTTAGGTCTTCCCTTGACTCTCCCATAAGGACGATATCATCGGCAAAAATGCATGCACCATGGAACAGGCTCTTGGATGTGCTCTATGAGTACTTCCAAGACTAATGTGAAAAGGTATAGACTTAAGGATGATCACTGGTGTAATCTTATAACAATATAAAATTCCTCTGTCATACTACCTTGATTCTTCACACTAGTTATGCCTCCATCATACATGTCTTTAATTGCACGAATATATGCGATCCTTACTCTCTTCCTTTCTAAAATCTTCCACAAGACCTCCCTTGGTACCCTATCGTACGCTTTTTCCAAATCAATAAAACCATATGTAAATCCCTTTTATTACTACGATACCTCTCCATCATCCTTCTTAACAGGTATATCGCTTTGGTGGTGGATATGCCTGGCATAAATCCAAATTGGTTCTCTGTTACTTGTGTCTCTTTTCTTAACCTCTGTTCTATCACCCTTTCCCATAACTTCATGATATGGCTCATGAGCTTGATCCCTCTATAGTTTCCACAACTTTGTATATCTCCCTTATTCTTGTAGATAGGTACCAAGGTGCTCTTTCTCCACTCATCAAGCATCTTCTTTGACCTTAAAATCTCATTAAAAAGTTTGGTTAACCAGTTGATGCCTTTTCCTCCAAGACCCTTCCAAACCTCAATCGGGATATTATCAGGTCCTACTGCCCTGCCATTTTTCATCTGCTTTAGAGGCTCCTTTACCTCGAAATCTTGAATCCTTCGATAGTAGTCAAAGTTTTGATCTTCTTCCCTTGTGCATAACCAACCAATGCTCGAAAGAGTCTTATTCCCTTCATTAAATAACTCGTAGAAGTAGCTCTTCCACCTTTCATTAATCTTCTCCTCTTGAGCTAGCAGCTCTCCATCCTTATCCTTTATGCACTTAACCTGATCCAAATCTCTCGTTCTTCTTTCACGGCTCTTTGCGATTCTATATATACATTTTTTTTCTTCTTTCGTACCCAAAGACTGGTAGAGACCCTCATATGCTCTTGTTCTTGCTTCACTTATAGCCATTTTTGTCTTTCTCTTAGCCGTCTTATATTTTTTCCAATTATCTGCATTGTGGCATAAAGACCACTCTTTAAAGCACTCCCATTTTATCTTTATCTTTTCTTGTACACTCGCATTCCACTACCAGGACTCCTTGTGTCTTGGTCTTATTCCTTTAGATTCACCAAAACTTTCTTTTGTTGTTTTTCTAATAACTTCTGCCATCTCCCTCCACATCTCTTTCGCGCTTCTATTCCCATCCCACTTTGCCTCTTCTCCTACCCGTCTTAGGAAGCTTCTTTGTTTCACACCTTTCATCTGCCACCACCTCGTCCTTGGGTTCTTCGTATGATGTCTTTTTCTCAACTTTTGCTCAACGCGAAAATTCATGACGAGCATCCTATGTTGTGCTGTCAAACTCTCTCACGGGATAATTTTACAATTAATGCAAAATTTTCGGTCGACTCTCCTCAACAAGAAGAAGTCGATTTGAGAGCTTGTCATGCCACTCTTATAGGTTATAAGATGTTGTCTCTCTTTTTAAAACATGTATTTGCGATGAGAAGGTCAAAGGTTGAGGAAAAGTCCAAAATAGTTTTACCCTCGGCGTTGATCACCCCGAAACCATGGCCTTTGTGAATACTTTCATACCTAGTCACTTCTCTTCCAACATGGCCATTTAAATCTCCTCCTAAGAAAATCTTATTTCCTGAAGGTATGTCTTGAACCAAACTCTCTAAATCTTCCCAAAACCTTATCTTGTATTGTTCGTCCGAACCCGCTTGCGGTGCATAGGCGCTAATCACATGAAAAGCACCTCCCTCCACCACAAGTTTGATAGAGATGATCCGATCTCCCACCCTCTTGACATCCACTACGTCCTTCTTCCACTGCTAATCCACAATAATACCAACCTCATTCCCATTCTTCACCATTTCTGTATACCAAAGTTTGAAACCGGAAGTATCCAACTCCCTAACCTTCGCACCAACACATTTTATTTCTTGTAGGCACGTAATGTTAATTTTCCTCCTTGTCATGGTGTCCACCACCTCCATAAATTTTCCTGTTAGAGTGTCTATGTTTCAAGTCCCAAATCTCAACCTTCTGTCGCTCCGACCTTTACCTTTTACTTTGTGAACTAGCTTATTTACCATCGTCCGTTCACGAAAACGCGGGAACCTTTGCTCATGTAACACTACATTCGGGTACCGATGCAGCGGCTCTTACTCATTTAACACTGTATTCGAGCCATACAGCGCGTTGCTTCCGGACAATGACCTAGTTTTAGCGTAATAATGTCTTTGATTCATGTCATGGGATTCGACTATGTTTTTATGTTAGTTATCGAAAATCTAACACAATCCTCTTCCTTTATTCAAACTTAGGACCAATTATATATATCACAAGTGTAACATAGGCGGAGTTTCATAAGTTAGTTAAATGTTGACGAAAATTTGATTTGCTTATCAAGTAATATTTCTAAAGATATAATTACTAGCATGGATATTTTGGTTTAAAAAACGTGTTTAAATATCATTCTTAATTAAAAGCATATTGGATTTTATTTATTGCAGGAGCACAAAAAGTAGATATCACAATGCAAGCACACTGAACACACATGATGTGGCCCCACCATGCAAGTATATATAATGTTCGGAGATAACATATATTTTTTTTTGGTGACTTTAAAATCACATATTCAAAACATTGACACTCAACTAATAAAATACGTACAATATAAAATTTTAAGGCACAACACAGATAACATATATAAATAAACGTTTTTTTAAACGAGTCTAATTAAATTGGCACAAATAATTTAAAAAATGTGCGTATGTGTTATTATTTTTTTTTATCATATAACTTTTTTTTGTTAAAAAGTATAAAAATTTATTAATATAATATATAAATTTTTAAATATAATACAAAAATTATAAATTTATTGATATAATATAAAAAATTTTGTATAAAATACAAAAATATTTTCATACAATATAAAAAATTTTATGCACGGCATATTTTTGGTATAAATATATTTTATTAATTGGACGAGTTAATATTATGACTATGTGACTTTTAAAAAATTTTGTGTTGTGCCTTAAAATTTTTATATTGTACGTATTTTATTAGTTGAGTGTCAATGTTTTGAATATGTGATTTTTAAAAATTTTTTTTACTATATATTAAAATATTTGTGCAATGTACCAAAATGTTTGTGTTATGCATCAAAATTTTTGTACTTTAATTTTTTAAACAATATAAGAGAAGAAGATGAAAATGACAAGAACGACGATAATAATAAAGGAGAATGAGAAGGAAAAAGAAAAAAGAGAAGAAATTATAAAAAAGAAAAGACAATGCTAAAAAAAAGAAGTGCATAAAAAAGAAGAAAAAAAAAACAACAACAATAACAAAAGAGGAGGAGAAAGAAAAAAAATACACATGTACTTACGAAAAAAATGAGGTAGACAAATGATTTGATTGAAGATTATTTGGTTTAAAAAATAGTTAGACGCCTAATTTTATTGTATAATATTATCATAAACACCCACATTTTAAGTTAGATAAATATTAATAGAAGAATAATGTTACATAATCAGTAAATATTATTATTTTTTATCCGTACTTGATTAACAATAATTTACATATATATTTACGGACGTTTTACACCCAAAAAACATATAATTAATACTTATATTTACCAAAATTTTACGTATAATTTACACTCATGTTTTTTAATACACATAAATTAATAAAATTTATTTATTAAAAATAATTTAATATTTTTATTACTGATAAAATAATAAAAAAAATTCAAAAATTTTCTGATCCCTAATAATTTTTCTTAATAGAAAGTAATCAAAATTAAAGTACTGTTATATGATGATGAGGGTTGGTTAAATTAATTATAACGTTACACCATAGAGTTGTATAGTACATTAGTACCCTCATCACTTCACTTTCAGCGTGTATATATATCTTCGCTTCCTTCTCTCTGTTTCTCTCTCTCTCTCTCTTCCGAAACCAAAATTTCTCATCATCAATTCTTTGAAAGATCTTGTTCATGATCTTCCACAGCTTTCTTGAACTGTATGTATGTATTTATGTGTATAGTTCAAGAAAACTGTGAAAAATCAAGGGCATGATCTCTTCCTTCGTCCTTGTGTTCATAGCTAGCTATATCAGATTGGTTTTCAGGTTCCACCTTGTGATTATTAATTCATGCTTTTAATTTTTTATCTTCTGCACAATTATACCCATTTGCTTTCTTCTTCGTTTTTCCTTATTATTATTATTATGATGATGATGATGAATTAAAAATGAGATATACATACATATAATATGTGTTTATTAGATATATAAACCCTTATAAATATTTCATTCACAAGATACTAATAATTTTATAGGTGACTAAGAGCTTGATGGATTTATTATGTTAATGGTTTAGATTATATAAAATTATGTAGATGAGACTTTTAAATGTGTTAATTACAAGTTCACATATATAAGTATAAATATATGATGTATGTGCATGTTAATTTTTGGGATGAATTATATATATATATATATTATCTGGTTCAATATAATTAGGTCATTCCCATATATTTTTTCCTACAAATTTTAAGTTTTTAGAAAAAAATATATTATAAATTTACATCTAAAAATATATAATTTTTATAATCTTTTTTATAAATATGGGATAACCTCTAGCTAGATTTTTAATCGGATTTTAGAATTGAATTACTTATTACTCACAATATTCTAATAATTAAAATAAAATTTGTAATCTTCTAAAATAGTTTATTTGATCTAGGTATATATAGGATCCATTTTTTATACATAAAATCAGTCACACTCAATATTCTAATAATTAAAATAAAATTGAAAGCTTATAAAATAGTTTATTCTTAATTATTATTAGATCATTTTTTGTATAAATAAATAAAATCACTGATCATCAATTCATGAAACTATAAATACACATTTGTTGATGGAGTCTCTTTTTGTCTTTTTCAGCATTGTTGGAAGCAAAAAAAGAAAACCAGAGGAGGCATGATGACACACACAAGTGAAAATTTATGAGCATGATGAATTGAAAGCCAAAGTGGAAGCATTGTTTTCAGTTTTCACCCCACATAGCTAAATAATAAGTAAATGGAATTGTACGTTTTCTTTTTCACTCATTACCAAACACATAAAAGCAACGTTAGAGTCAGAACTCATTAAAATCCTCTCTCTTTCACAATCAATGCAACAAGAACTGAAGTATATGGTTCATAAATAAAAGAGAATCGCTGTCTATATATGTTTTTCCCACTTTGTTTAAACAACCACCTATGGCTATAGGCCTTTCTAATTTGTAAAAAAAAAAAAATTAATTATTTTATTGGTCTCTATAATTTCATCAAATATATAATTAGGTATTTATATTTTTTTTAATTAAATTTTTATATTGTTTTTAATTTTATAATTAAGTCATTTTTAATATAAAAAATATTAGAATTAATTGAATATTTGTTCCGCAAATTAAATATAGCTACAATTAAGAATCTAATTAGATCTTTCACCATATATTTTTTGAAAAAAAATATTTTATTAATTTTAATATTTTTTATATAAAAAAAACTTAATTATAAAATAAAAAATATAAAGATTCAATTAAAAAAATATAAAAATCTAATTATAAATTTAATAAAATTATAAAGACCACAAGAGTAATTAAACAAAAGAATTAAAGAATTTGATACGTTACATATAAAAGTATCAATATTTTTTATTTTATCTAATTTTTATATTTTTAGTGAAAAAATATTCAATAATAACAATTATTTGGGACACACTAGTGTTAAATTTATTTTGCATAAATTTTATTTTTGTGGTTGAGGACAATTACACGATGTAAACAATATCACTAATATTGTGAGATAATAACTTCTATGGTTTAAAAATATTTTTTATATTCTTTGCATGCATAAATTTATATCCTTACATTATAATTGACTTGAATGAGTTAAATTTGATTGATGCATGATAATGTAAGTTAAATTGTTGTACAATATCGATGAATCAATTTTCCCTTTTCGGTTTAAATGAGCATTTCAAGAAAAAGTGGTAAAGAAACTTGTGTATTTGTGTCTGGTCTTTTCTAAAAGGTTCTTGGAGATTATGTCCCTATAGTAAACAAAGTAAGTCAAGTTTTGCAACTCTTGGCTATATATATGTTGAACTAAGAATAAATTTCATGCCACTTTTGGAAACATTAGGAAAAGGGCATTCCATACTATGTTATTCCTTAAATTAGTTAATGGAGTTTTGGTTGCTAATTCAGTCCCAAAATTAAAGAATATTGATCGATTTTAGTAACTAACTTTATTCTAGTCATAAAAAAGACTTATCGGCCGTCAAATCAATTGCTATTAGCTATGAAGTATTGATACTTTCTTGATTTATCATGTATTCGTATCGAACATATTTCAGACACGACACACGTCGATATTCGTCTGACACGTGTGTCTTCTGTATTCAACCGTATCTTAATAAAAAGTAAAAAAAATTTCTCCGGTCATGCTTGGACACACCTAATATCATTATGTGTCAGCGTGTCTAGTCTTATTCTTAACATGTATTATTGAAATAAGTTTAGAAATAGTATATATTGTTAATTATTAAAATAAAATATATTTTAAATACTTTATATAATTAAAAAAGATATTAAAAATAATTAAAAAATTAATTTATATTTTAATATCAATAAAATACTAAAATATCATTACAATTTATCTAAAAAGTATTTTATATTTTATATATATACCGTGTTTCCGTGTCTTATAAGAATTTTAAATTCCAGTGTCTGCGTGTTCCGTGTTGTGTCGTGTCTCCTATCCGTATCCGTATCAGTATTCATGCATCATAGGCTATCAGTGACCAATTTTATTAATTGGTAAAATTGGTCGCTGAATGAAATTAGCGACCAACTATCTTTGATCCTATAAATCTTATATCAATCACTAAAACAGTTGTTATTAATAACTAATTTTGTTGATCGCTAAAATTAGTCGCTATTCTAATAATTTCTTGTATTGAATACTTTTTGTCACGAGAAAAGTAATTAAGATTTATATTCTCAACTATTTTTTTTAAGTCACACCCAATTTTTTTTTTATCTTAGGTGAGGTTATAGCAGCTTCTTAATTATATTAGAATTTGAATTTAGAACTATTAATTAAGGGGAAAAAGTAAGTATATGCAACTACTCTAACTTATCATGAATTCTTTTTACTCAACTGATGATTAAAGAAAACTTTAGAATATCTGCTCAAACTAAAGTGAAATAAATTTGTGTGTGGTTTGAGCCAAATAGTTTAAAAAGTAATACCGGTTCTCATCTTTTTCTTTTTGTATTTATTTTACATTTGAGTTAATACTATCAAATTCTTCATTTTTTTAATTAAAAATATATTCGTCCCTAAATTTTTTCTACCAAATTTACAAATGACTAATATCACATAATTTATCCTAACAAAAATGTATTGATTACTTAAATGTATATTACATAGGAAGATTTGTGCAACCAAAACTGTTGGATTTGATTGGTTATTAATTTGTTACAAGGACATTCCATAGAGCAAAAGCTGATGAGATGATTCTTGTTTGTTGCTTTTAAAAGCTGATGGATGATGAATCTTTAGGGGGAGAATGAGAATCACTTAATTCTCCTTTTCGGCCACTAAATTATTCTTCCCAAAAAAGTGATCCATATTGAATTGCTGATAGTAGAAGGTGAACACCGACTATGGCAAAAGAGAAGCTTTATTAGAGAGAGTGTAGTCAAACTCTTGAGTGGATGGTGAATGTGAAATAAAGGGGATGTGACTCCATCTCCATGGCTTCAAGTTTTCATTTTGGATCCCATTGATCCCAATCAAAACCCTTCTGTGTTTGTGTTGGTCCACAAAACATCATAAACAGAATTCAATCATATCTGATGTGTATTAAAAAATAGATGTTCAATTAATTATTGGTATAAAATATACGTTAAAATATGACATATACGTTAAAAATAAATTAAATAATACATAAATTTATATAAATAAATTTTGGTTAATTGATGACTAATTTTTTGTGTACACATAGTATTTTTGAATAGCGTTATTGTAAATTATTGCTTCATTGTCGGTTTTGTTTAGGTTTAATTATTCTATTAGTTTTTATAATTTTACCAAATTTAAATTTAGATTTTTATATTTTTTTAATTAAGTTTTTATATTACTTTTAATATTATAATTAGGTCATTTATGTATAAAAAATATTAAAATTAATAAAATATTTCTCTTGAAAAATATGAAATCAAAGATATAATTAAATTTTTAATTAAGGACATACACCTTTAATTTACAAAAAAATATTCCGTTAATTCTATTTTTTTTACACTGACAATAATTAAATTACAAAATTAAAAGTAGTATAAAAATTTAATTAACAAAATCTAAAGATTTAATTATAAATTTAGTGAAATTTTAGAGATTAATAGAATAATAATTTTTTTTTTATTTATTATGGCCAGCCACCAATATGCATTGATATTCAATTTCACACAATGTTATAATGTTATATACATATATATGATATTTAAATTGGAATTCTAGAAAGATGACGTTCATATTCAAATTCTCATAATTAGATTACTAAATAAAGTCTTAGGATTTTACTTTATTTATACACTCTCATACTTTTAGCTGAATTCTCAAGTTATTAATTAAGTTCATTATATGAGAGTGCATGATCGAGGGGGAGCCTCTAACTCTAACACCTTACTGAATCAGTATGCATATTCAGAATGGACCCACCAGATTCCCGGTTTGGTTATTAGGTTTGTACAAAATTGGGCCTACTGCTTTGTTTTAAATTTTTGTACTACTTGGGCTTAGGTCCACCCCAGGCCCATTACCCCGATCACGGAGTGGGGACAAAAAAGAAGAAATAATAAAAAAGAAAGAGGTAAAAAAGCGAAAAAGACAGAAGGTGTGAGCTTCGTAGCTTCGGTAATCGCCATCGTCCCTGAGAAAGATTGAGTGCAATTACTGAAGAAGACAGTTAGGTGTGTGGCTCTCTCCATTGTTTTTTCCACTTTCATTCATTCTCATCTTCTCATACCTCCAAAACCAAAAACCCACTATTGACATTTCAGAGACACATTTTCCATCTGAGTTGTTCCTTTCTCATTGGACCCGCCACGTGTCCACTCCCAACATATAACACACCGTACCCCTCACTGCGCTCGCGGCGTCTCTTAGCCGCGCTGCCGCTTCTCCTCTTAACGTGCGCCACTATTGTCACCGCTTCCCGATCCGATCATCCAAACCCTAGTTTCAATCCCGATTTCGCGTTGTTGTTCTGATTGCGAGATTCGATTCTGATTCTGATGCCGATTTCAGCTGGGAATAGCCGTTGAATACTGAATTCTGAATTCTGATTGTTATGGTGATATGATCTTGGAATTTTTGAGAGAGAGAGCGAATTTTAGGTGAGGAAACGAAGAGGAAGATGATGCAGAGACGGAGTCCTCCGAAACATAGGCACGATGGGACTTCGCCGCTGCCTCTCGGCATGGATTGGAGTCCCGCACCTCGAAAATGGGTTGGCTTTTTAGTTTCCCTGCTTAATAATTCTAACCTTTTTATTCACGCAATTGTGCAAGTTTTATCCCTTTTCTTATCTTTTATGTTGGCGAGTTCGATCAACTTCATCAGTTAAAATAGCGAGTTCAATTTCGAGGTTCAGTGGTTTTGGATTGATTGATGCGGAAAGCTTGCGCGTGATCGTGGTGAAACTGTATCTATTCTTTTAGCATCGATGAGTGTGACTTTGTGAGTGCTTTTAGGGTGTGGAATTGTAGAAATCACTTCATTGATCAATTGGAATGCCATCTGATTTGAGCAAAGAATCTTCATGTATAGTCTATCTTTATATTTTGCTTCATTTTTAATCACATTCAGTGTCAATTGATACCGTTACTGGAGTCAATTAGTACCTTACCACAACACTGGACTCAGTTCAGTTATCATGGAAGTGTTTTGTTGAAAAGAGTGTGTTGACCCTTCCTTTTATAGTTAGCATGTGGGCTTGCAGCGAATGGCAAAACAAAGCTATTGATTTGTGCTTTTTTCTTCTCTCTGAGGAAGATACATATTCAATTTATCTAATATTTTGAAAATCTAAAGTAGTCATATAAACAGGATCAGTGGTGGCTCTCTCATTTTCATTTTTCTCCCATTAATTTTTAGTTTCATTTTTGCAAGGAATTCTCTTCAATTTTATTTGTCATTTCAGATATGTTTGTTCTGTGTTGTATATTCTGCCATTATTGGCTAATTTATCTCCGTTTACCATTTTCCAATTTTTGTTATATGCTTCCTATCTTCTTGGCTTTTATTACATGAAGAAATTGGAAACTTTGTAAAGTTTCTTCTTTATTATTTTTGGTGTGGACTACTTTCTAATTCAGAAACCCTATTGCACAGAATGGGCGAGATACAGTATGGCCACACAATCATCGTACTGGTTGGAGTTACTGTGTCACAATACCTTCTTGGGTTTTCCTTCCGAAATCAAAGAATTCAGATCCTATAGTGGTAAAGTTGATAAATAACTTGTTTTTAATTCATGGTCAGATTTATGTATTATTTGTACGACCTTTCAGCTTTGTATTAGTAAGGACTAGAAGTATATGAGCTTTTTTGAATTTTGATGCAATTGGAAATCATCATTTACTCCTATCTTATTCCTTATATGGTCGGTCTTAAATATTTCTAGGTGTACTGAGACTATATTATTGAATGGGTGAGAGATGTAATGGGGAACAAATCCTACTTTTTGCACATGTAATCAGAGAAGTATAATATTACATGAGTTAGTTCACACTAATACTAAATGTCAAACTAAACTATAATGTTTGACCAACATGGGAGTCGGGAACTTCTTGTATAATGGTATAGATATTACAGGATACTCTCAATTTCAAATACGTAACCAGTGTGAAATTTTTTATTGTTCTTTTTTCTAATTATTGTGCATAGGGTTACCACCTTAAGCATGCAGTGGGAGTCTTCTTATAATGTTGCCATAATTATTTTAAGAATAATACATTCATGCCAATATGGCAGCATTTGTCTTTATAGTCATATATTAATGGGATCTTAAGAGTACCCTTGTGTTTTACTTGTTAATCCCTACCAAATAAACCTGCTACCTGATGGTTCCTTCTGCCGTTATTATAACAAATAGTACCTAGTATGTCAAAACTAATGGGATGAGTAGTAGCAAACTAGCAGTACTATGCTTATGCTGTCAATGGCAGATGGGTTGGATTAATTGAGAAATAATAAAGTGGATTCCTCCTTCATAGGCATTTTATTCAGCTCGTTCAAATGTTTAAATTGGAATAACATTATTCTAAACAGAGCAGAACAAATGAATGTAAAGGAGGGATATTTAAAACACTAACTGAGGTGTCTAAGCTTTAATTTATAGCTTGTCCATATTCCAATGTAGTATTTTTGTCAGTGTTAATTTTTAACATTATTAAGGGACAGTTCTACAGGGTGCAAGTTGGCATTCAGTCACCAGACGGGATTACAACACTGCATGTAGTACTTAGAAGGTTCAATGATTTTCTAAAGTTGTTTGCCGATGTAAGTTTATGCTTTACAATTGAATCTTAATTTTCTTGTCATGTAATTACTTCACCTGGAGTATGGCAATCAATTGGTAATATGATTTTGTGTGTATATGTACACCTGTGTTAGTGGTAAACTCTATTGCCAAGCCATTGATTTATTTTTTCATAAACCCACTTGAAAATTTATTCTAGTGCCTCTGAAATTTAATAGTGAAGACGCATACGAAAGAATGAGACAAATTTTTTTTTTTTTTTGGGGGGGGGGGGGGGGGGGTCCACTCTATTGCCATCTAAACTGTTTGTTAAAATGCAAAAGGCATTAGTAATGAACTATGATGCACCGGAGAAGCATTTTTTATTTCTTTTTATTAAAACACAGTTGGACACGAAAGACACCCGTTGGACGAGTGTCGAATGAGTGGCGTGTCCGAAATGCGTCCAACATGTAGACACGGCAACTCAGCAAAGTGTCCATGCTTCATAACTAATGAATGAACATCCCTTGATGAATAGACAAGTGGCTGGGCTATTGAGGGATGCCAATTGAAAGAGTAGTTAGCACATGGTATTTAGATTCAACCTTGTATATCTATCCAAATTAAAATGCTATTAGAGAATTGATTTCCATAATTCCAAAGTTGGAGCCAAACCAAATCTGAAGGAATATTGATGCCTACTTTTTGACGGGCAAAAGAGATATTGCTGGGAAATTTTGAAAAAAAAGTGTGTGCTTGCAATGTCACATCAGAACATGAGGGAAGCCATCTTTTTTGTACCGATGGTAGATATGAGGAAGAAACCTAGAGACCTAGAAATTTTGCATGTGTGTGCATGCTGTATGATAGATAGAAAGCTAGATCAAGATTGTGCATCTTTTTTGTTACTGATGTGTACAATATTTTTCCACATGCTGTCTTTTTAGGTTAAAAAGGAGTTTCCCAGGAAAAATATCCCTCCAGCACCACCCAAGGGACTCATGCGATTGAAAAGCCGGGCTTTGTTGGAAGAGGTTGGAAATGCCTTAAACTTACTGTAGTAACAGTTCTTTGTCACCATGGATCTGCATAGAGCATGTTGCTTGAATTTTCTTTCAATTTAGTCTATTTGATATAATAAGATGTCGTGAGAATATATGCCTGGATGTGTGGCAACTGAAGCTTAGTAGTGTGTCCTTTATATCTGCATGCCTTGTCTCTAAAAATGGACTCCATTAATTTTTTTTACCAAAAAGATTGAAATATGCTTAATAATTATTAATTAAAGAGCATTTATTCTTATCTGGACTTTTGTTAAAGTCCTGGATAGTGGATGATTCTGAGTTGGTGGACTTTTCTCTTAAAGATAACAGCAGGAAGTGTCCTATTTTTTTGTGTATGACTGCAGCCACAATAATTTTCCTCATGCGTTTCCATCTAAATTTTGTTTTACCCCTGACATTCAACAAATACTTGAATTGGATAAAGTATACTTTGGGGGATTATGGAGCATACAATACATAGGTGAAAGTTACTCCATTCCATTTACTCCTTATTTAGATTGAAGTGTATAAGTTGCAAATCATTTCAGAAGAATTTCTCTAAATACTCATTAAATGCATTTCTTTTTTTTTTTCTTTTTTTGTATATGTAATGTTGAATAATTAAATCTTAAACTTGGGGTTTTCTATTTTCTTGAGTTATCTACAATGCTATGAACAATAGGCAGGTAGCTCCATCTAAAATTAGATGGATTCTAATTTAAATTGGGTTGAGCGAGCTACCTTGCAGTTGTAGACAGTTATATGTGAATGAAAGAGTCGAATCAGCACAATATATTTTTACATACTACTTTTCCTACAGAGAAAGTCCTCATTGGAGGAGTGGATCACCAAACTTTTGTCTGACATTGATATATCAAGGTGCGCTGCGGTGGCATCATTTCTTGAACTAGAAGCTGCTGCTAGATCCTGTATGTGATTGTCTTCTACATTTATTGTGCCTTGTACACGTATTGGTTTTATCTCAAGTGTTTTTTTTTTTTTTTTTTTTACTTGTACCTGAATTTCCCCTCAGCTTTCCAAGATGCAAGCCAGCAGAGCTCTGAATCAGATCCTGATTCCAATAACAGAGCTTATTCAGTTCAATCACCTCTCCATTCAAGCCTATCATTGGCTGCTGGAAGTTCATCTATTGCCTCTGATTATGGTAGTGATACAGCATATGAGCCATCTGATCTAGGAACTCCAAGAATTGGACGTGATGACAATTCTGAAGGCGGCACAGATGATCTAACAGTAGATGAAGAGATCACAAATCCAATGGAAAAGCTTATGAAATACGGTATATCAAATATTGATGAGGGTTTGTTCATGGGTCAGACTATTCTAGAGCAATTGGAAGGCCTTCCTAGGCATAAAGTAAATGCCAGACATGTCAATTATGTTACAGAGAAGGAAAAGAATAATGGTAATTCTTATAATGCTTCACATTTAGCTAATAATTCTATGGAGCTTTTCTCTGAGACTGAGCATGCTCCTGTTATCAATCACACTCGCAAGCTTTCATCTGAGAGTATTGGGAGTGATGGTAGCTCAATACGAGGTAGTGATATGTCTAATTCTGGATTTCGAAATTCATCTGGTGATGGTTCTCATGACGTTCCTGGAGGTGCTATGGTTTCAAGACCAACAGATATTATGGGCCGTGCACAATCACAGTCTTCTGGTGATGGTCAAATAGTCCTTCCACTAGATCAACGCAATAAATTGAACAGGATTCTTTTAACCATGCAGCGAAGGCTAGTCAGTGCAAAAACTGATATGGAGGACCTTATAGTCAGATTAAATCAAGAGATAGCTGCAAAGGATTTCCTCACAACGAAGGTAAATTTCGTTAAAATCTGTGTATTGATTCAACTCTTGCATTCACATGCAATTACTGATTGGATCTGTTCAGGTCAAGGATTTGGAAGTAGAACTTGAAACTACCAAACAGAAAAGTAAGGAGAACTTGCAGCAGGCTATTCTGATTGAGAGGGAAAGGTTTACGCAAATGCAGTGGGATATGGAGGAACTCCGGCGGAAGTCACTCGAAATGGAGATGAAACTGAAGTCTGAATCGGTATGATATTTGGGTTTGCTCCACATTTATCGAACATTTTCTTTCTAGGAAACTGATCTTGATAATGACTCATGGTGAGATACAGGGTGGAAATTCAAGTGAGAATTTATCAAAGGATGCAGTTGTTCAGCAGAAAGATGTACTGTTGCAGAATTTAAATGCTGCTAAAGAGCAGCTGGAAATTTTGTCAAAACAGTATGGGGAGCTAGAAGTAAAGTCAAAAGCAGATGTTAAGATTCTGGTTAAAGAGGTCAAATCTCTTCGTAATACCCAAAAGGAGTTGAAGAAGGAGCTTAGTGAGTCAGTAAAGGAAAAGTGTGAAACTGAGGTAGGTTATCAACCTGTAAATGGTTACATCTATCTGGATGTTCTTCCGTGCTTCAAATCTCTTCGTTTGTGTTTGCTTACAACTAAACTAAAAGAAATCTTATTTTCAAAAACATATTATCTATATTTCTTCCTACACAACAAAATTCTTTGTCTGCTCTAGAATTTCCTTTCCTTGTATTTTGAATTTATTATCATGCATTTATTAAGTTTCCTTCCTTTCCAAGCTTTTACATAAATATCTACTCGAAATATAATGCTTTGCTTGTGTTGCATTTGTGTATTTAGAAACTTATTCAACTAGAAAGAGAGAGGAGGGAGCAGACAGAAACTGCTTGGCGAGAGCTGCTGCAAAAATCCCGGCTTCTTTTCAACCAGCTTCAAGAGTGCGATGTCAATCTTCCTAGCGAAGATGAAGATAGGGCAACAATCAAGAGTTCATCATCAAGTGAGACTTTTAATCAGTTAGCAGCATCTGATGGACAAATTGACTTCCTAATACGAGAGGTACAAGATATGTTTTTATCTGTGGTTTACTGTTTCTACCAATTAAGTAGTTTTACAGTTCATTGTAACCATTTTTATGTTCCATGCTACTCAACATGGTTACATAATCTCCATTCAAATTTCAGGTAGAAAACTTAGGGAAGGACTACGGAAGTGGTGCTTCTAGTGTAGATAAAACCAATAAAATTAAAGATGGTATACTCTGTGATGATGAAGTGAGAAAGATCATTGCAGATTTGTTCATGGACAATGTTAGATTGAGAAAACAGACAAACCGCATTACAAGGCAAGCTTTCAAATTGGACATGAAAGAAAATGATGCTTCTCCTACGGAAAATGTAACAAGTATTTAGGAATATTTATGGAGCGGCAGTATATATTTTTTCTTCCTTTTTCCACTTATCCCTGTGGATGATCACTTGCTATTCCTATTAGGTGACTTGACCCAATACTGAATGAAGTAGCCCCCTCGTGTATTTTCCACTTGTACCAGTTCTTACCTTGCACAGATAATACGAGCTTTTTTACTTTGCACCACTTTATTTATTTACTAGAAAGGAACTTTAAATAATCAAAATCTGGAACTCATCAAAGGTAAAAACTGTCTGCTCTTGGCTGAGAGGAATGCTCTCCGTGTCTTACAAAGCAATATTTTGTGACCCATAAGAGATTCTAATTCCATAGTTCTATACCCATTATAAATAAGTTTTATATAACTTATTTGCTCTCTTCACAATATTAAAATAGTAACTCTTGGCCATAATTTATTTCTATACTCATTTAAATGTGGTTGTATTTAATTTGTTTGCTTTTTTCACAATATTAAACCAGTGACTTGTTACTAAAATTCACTCCTACACAGTACACTCGGTAAAAAAAAATTTTAAATCATTTTTTCAATAATATACAAATAAAATATTTACTATGATCTCTCTTGAACCGTTTAAGATTTTTAATTCTTTACTTTTTTGAATTTATTTTTGGCGTTTGATTGATAAACTAGGGGAGGAAGATGAGGCTTTCAATTGACAACTTGATGCCAGAAAATTACATTGCTTCATTAATGCTTGATCCAAACTGTTAGCCATACATAATTGCCTAACATGTACAATGAGAGAGAGAGAGAGAGAGAGATTTCCAGGATGATCATTTGAGGGGGAAGAGCATAATGATCAGTGATCACATTATGGCCTCTGATTACTCAGCCAAAGGAAGAATCAACTTCACATCTGCATGAAATGAAAGTAAACTTATCAGTTATCAAGAAGATAAATAATAAAATATAGTGATATTGATTTTTTTTTTTTTTACTTTTTATCGTGGATATTGAATTTTCGATAGTAATAGTAACATAAAGTTGGAAAACGAATTTATGTTATCCAAGTCATTACTTGATCCGACATTGACATGTCACATACTCACATTAGCCATTGTTTTCATGACTACTTTTACCTTCTTATCCACCCCAACCTTGATGTGACACGCAATCGAATGACTTGGTATTTACACATGTACTACCTCTGTTTCAAAAATCAATGTCGCGCTCAACTAATTTAAGAAAAATCATTATGTTCGGACACAAATTGTGTCTGTCCAAATAATTGAAACAGAGGAAGTAAATAGTAAATAGTAAATACTGTCTCATGAACCAAGAGTTGACACATAGGAAAAGATTTAAAGTTTCAAAACTGTTGAAGATCATGGTTTATCATTTTTTTAATTAAATTTGTCGATATTTGATTGGAATGAGGGAAAGATTCTCATCCAAGAATACTAATAAGAAACAAAACAGTTATTTTTCATAGTTGTTTTTGTTTTAATGAGTAAAAACAACTATATTGTGGCCCCAACAATGGCCCTTGGTAGAAATTAGTAGTAAACAGAAACAAACCAAGTAATGTGTCTTTTTCTTGATTTCTATGTTGCCAAGGAAAAAGGGCACTAGTAATTCTGGAAGCAATTGCCATAAAAAGGTGCCAATAAGACTCCAAAGGCTTTAGAAAAACATAAAAGTTGTTTGAAATCTTTCAGACACAAAGCATGGAGCAGAATGAATGGAATCATTCCAAAGCCAACCATTCTTGGTGGAAAAAGTTGCGAGTACCTGGAACATTTATCTACTTCACGTGGCTCAACGAGGACGTAGAGTGGTTTTCCGATAAGCCTACAGTGTCCCTGAAACACAAAGCCATAATTTACTTTTCAGCTCTATGATTTCAAGAAATATCAAATTAGAATGAAAAAGAGTTACAAATATTACATAATTTATTGTTATGTTGATGGGGTGTTTAATGTTATATTTTACAAAACATGAGAATACCAAGTGTATTTTCACCTAAATATCATGATCTTTAGATGCCTAGAATCTAGTTGGTTTAAAACTCATGATTCATTTTAGTACTCCCTCCATCCAAGAATAATTGTAACATTTATGAGTTTCATTTTTGTTTGATAAATTCTGAGTCTTTTGGATTACCAGTAACAAGATAGAATTTTCTGCTACTTTATCAAGCCATATACATAAACATAACTTAGAAAAGCTTAGCAATTATTACCTTAACATCCGGCACACCGATCACACAAGCACATTCCACTACTTCAGCACCAGAACGTTCTACAAAATAAAAAGTTTCATGAACCATGTCCTTGAGACAACATAAATCGGAGTAATTATCTATATGTTGTCGAAGTGGCCGGAAAAATAAGCCAAAGCAGTGAAACCCTGAAAGCAAAAGAAAAAGCCTGCAAAAATCACCTAGAAGTCTTATTGCTGCCGAGAGAGTTCCACCTGTGGCCACCAAGTCATCGATAACTATGGCTCGTTCACCCGGCTGGACAGCACCAACATGTAACTCCAAACAATCAGTTCCGTATTCTAGAGAATACTTTTCTGATATTACTTCGCCTAAACGTGAAGAATGTTAAAGTCTAGTCATAATGTGAAGGCAAAATACATACATAACTCGAAAGGCTGAAGAGTAAGGTTATCAAATTCGCAAGTTCGCCTAAATTCGTGGCAGTTAGGTGAATTTGAACTACAAAACTCAACTCGTAAGCTCATAAAAAAGAGTTTACTCTAAACTAGTAAGCTCGATTTGGGGACTTGAACTAAATTAACTCGTAAGAGAACAAGCTAACTCGAGACTTCAATAAAGTTTGAAGAGTAAATTGATCTTAAGTGATGTAACACACACAAGTAAAGGTAAACATTAAGTAATAAACAACACAATTAGAGACAGATTTTCACTGAGAGAGACCCCAATTCAATTCCAAAAAGAAAGTGACATATAGATTGTGTTGTCACGTTGTTTTGGTCATAGTTAGGTACAATGTCACGTTCCAACAAACAGAGACTTGGTAGCAAAAAAATTTCCAAGCCATAATTAAAACATGGCAGAAAATTTTGCAATTTTGCGGCTCTTTAAGGGAATTCAATGAATGCTCCACAAGCAATAACCACCACTCAATTTCAATTATATTAGTTAAAAGTTGATAAAAAAAATCAGAAATATTTGGTAATCAGAGAAAATCAGCCAAAAACAGTCATAACTTGTCTTATTTAAGATTCATTAATTGTTGCGACAATTAATGAATGCTAAATAAGACATGTTCGGGCTCTTTTTTTTGTTTCTCTAGCATTTCCGAAAAAAATAAAAAAATGAGCCTAGAACACGGATTAAATGTGCTCAACAAACATCCAAAATCTTTCTCAACATAGAAACAGAGTTAATACCTGGCAGCTTCCTTGGTTTGCGTAAAGGAACAAATTTTGCACCAATCCCCAATGCAATTGAGGGACCAAACAAGAATCCCCTAGCTTCCACTCCTACACAAGCAATATCATTTAAAGTAGAAAAAAATATATATATTAAGCAAAATGGGAATATAATATTGGTGATTTATGACATACAAACAAACCACCACCCATCTAAGTGGTTAAGTATGAATTCATTTTAGAGCAGAAGAAGGATCCAATTCAGCTGAGTCATCAATGCTTAGAATGACAATAACAACAAAAGATTCTGAGTCTGAACTTGTTTTCTGTAAGAGATTATTACAAACAAGAACTATACGTGGCTCCAATGTCACCATATTTATTATATTTTATAAATCATAAATCAAAAATGAAAATCACACAGGTGAAATTTTGTAAGATAGATTGTTCTACTACAAAAATGATTTGTGCATACCAAAAATCAGCCACTATTATAAATTTGTTGAAATACAAAATTCACATTAAAAATAAGTTAAACAAATTCATGGTGACATTCTCATTCTCATTCTCTCACCAAAAATAGTTTCAGCTTCACCCTACTGCACCCACGTGACACTGCCAACTTGTTTCGCAAAAAAATTAAAAAAAAAAGAAAAAAAAAAGAAAAAAAAGAAGAAGCATTTACCCCTGTTTTCATTCCTTACCCAAAATTAAAATAAATAAATAGATATTAAGCTCTACCATGACAATGGAAACAAAACAAAAGGTAACAACGACGATCAATTGGTGATGAAGAAGGTGGATGTGGAAAAAACATGTTTTTATCATTTTTTTCGTTTTTTTTTTTTTTTTGTTTTAAGAAAAAAAAAGGTAGTAGTTGAGTGAGAAGAAGCAGAGGTTACCGGCAACAACGGAAATGTGCATGTCTCTGTAACGATCGACAAAAATGTCGACCGTGTCCTTAAACGCCTTGTGATCCAACAACAATGTCGTTATGTCCTGAAACATTATTCCTGCAAATTGCAAAATAATATTAATAATAATAAATAATAATAATCTCATTCACTTTATTCTTCTTCTTCTTCTTACTATTACTTAAAAATGAAACAGCGCAATATATAATAAGCATAGAATATTATGAAACCAGACAGCCACAGCTGCAGATCTGTTCGATGAAGAAAGTTCAAAAATTAAAGAAACCGCAACCAAAAAAAAATATTTTTTTCTTTTTTAGTTATTCTAAAAAATGAAAATAAAAACGTTGTAAGAAAAAAAAAAAAAAAAAAAGGAGACCTTGTTTGGGGAAGTGAGGAACGACTCTGATGGCTTGAGAAATGGCTTGAAGCCTTGGGTCACCCTTGAGGCCATTCTCTTCAGCGAACATTTTGTTTTGAGTTTGTGTGTGAAGTGTGAAGAGTGTGTGTGAGTATATGTGTGGCAGCTTCGATGAGTACTGTGTTGACTGTTGACTCTTGTTGTGTTGTTCGGTAAAAACCAAGCTGCTTTTTTTTAGTGTTTCCCTCCGAAAGTGTTGCAGAGAAAGAGAAAGAAAGAGAAGGGGTTTGGTTGGTTTGAGTTTAAAGTGTGGATACTTTGTTTCAGGCTTATTTATTATGCTTTCTCATCTCTCACTCCAACTCACTCGCCGGCTATGAAGCACACACTTTGCTGAGTTGTCGTGTCTGCAGACACATTTCGAACACGACACTCGTTCAATATGTGTGTCTGTTATGTTCAAATCGTGTCTCAATAAAAAATAAAAGAAATTTTCGGATACACTTAGACACACTTAAGTACCATCACGTATTAGCGTGTCCGGTCTTATTCTAAATATAAATTCTTAAAATAAATTTAAATATAGTATATATTATTATTTATTAAAATAAAAAATATTTTAAATACTTGATATAATTAAAATAAGACATTAAAAATAATTTAAAAAATTAATTTATATGTTAATATCAATAAAATATTAAAATATCATTACGGTTTATCTAAAAAATACTTTATATTTTATATGTATACATGTCCCCATATCATGTAAGATTTTAAAATTCGCATGTCGATGTATTTCGTGTCGTATCGTGTCTCATATCCGTGTCAGTGTCCGTGCATCATAGCTCACAAGTCATCATAGACTACACAATTTTTCTTCTTTTTAAGAACTTAAATTGGACCATTTACCAAAAAAAAAGTGGAATTTTAGGGAGAATGATATTTGAAAATTTTTTTTTTACCTAATCTATTATTGTTAATTTAACAAAAATACTATATGTATGATAAATATTATTAGATGTTTTATATGTTAATATATATTTTATATTGATAATTGATTTTTTGTATACACCTAGCATAATTGTTAGTTCAATTATGATTTTTTAACATGTTTTTTATTTTTATTTTATCTTTTGATACATTTGAATTTAATAATTTTTTGCTGGACATTTCTTTGAGTATAAAAATATCATTATCCTTTTGATAAATTAATTATTATATAGTTGTGTATATTTATATTTATTATTTTATATGTTTTTTAACAAATAATCAATTGCTAAAATAATTACTCTTTTATAACGGTATAAATAAACTGTTTTATTCATACAAAAATGTTAAGGAGTTGTTGATTATAAAAGTTTGGTTATTTTCTTTCTATGCACATGCTATTTAATATAGTAGGTAAATGATTAAATTTATCTCTAAAAGATCATTCGTTCACTAAATTAATTTTTTTTAAAGATTTTTTAATTAAATTTGTCATTCAAAAATTTTAAATTAATCGCATTAGTCTTTCTATTATTTTTTTTGTTGACGCTACCAAATCAATGTGTTGAACAGTATTTTTTATAAATTAACTTTTAAATTTAACATTAACTTACATATTATCTAATCTATTTCTAAAATATATAACATTTTAAAATCTATGCTATATAGACATATAGTATAATTAATTGGATCTTATTCTAGTATACCATTAGAAGAATTTTGTTATGATATTTATATTTTTATAAGGGTATCATTCCATCGTTAATTTATTTGAATTTTTTCACTTATGTACACTAACTAAAACAATTATTATTTTGATTAAAAATATAAATTATAAACATATAAAGACAAAAATATTTTTCATATCTTTTTTATATCAACTATGATTAGTATATACAATAAAAAATCAGCCATCAAATCAACTACTCATATAAAATATATATTAAAAATAAAATATATATTTATATATAAATATATAATAATATATTTAGTAATTAATTTTTATGTATACATACTATTTTTATTTTCTTTTAACTCTATTTTTTTCAACTTCTATCAATATCCTCTCTTCAATTAATATCTCTCTAACAATAGCAAGAGTATTCTAGAGAATTTCTTATGTATTTTGGGAGTAAAAGTGAATGTTTTTGTTTTATATCATTCATTTTTTCTATCTCAATAATGTGAGCTAATTTGAAGTTAATTTTCTCTTATTACCTTTTAAAAATTTAAATTAAAAATAATAATAAATTTATAATACTAATATAAAAGATAATTAATAAATTAGAACAAAAATTTGACTTGTTCACCCGAACTTATAAAAATTTCTCGTGTGTAATCTATCACCTTCACTCCAACAACTAACATTTCTCTCCCCAAAAGTTGGAGGCAGAAAGAGCCAAGCCAAGCCAATGGAAGAGAAGGGTAGGAAAATAGGAGTGGCAGAGCACATTAGGTTTTAGGTTTGAAAATTTTGAAAAAAATATATTGTAATATTGTGATAATAATATAATATTGAAATTTTAAAAAATATATAGGAGCAAAACCTAAAAAAAAAAAAACAATAGTAACTCGTAGATGATCTTATCTCAATGTCTCGACTCTAAAATTGTACAAAGAGTTTATCTCAATTTCTCATAGATTATCTCAAAGTCTCAGACACAGAATTTGTGTATTGCTATCTAAATTGTGGATGTATGTATTTTTTTTTTCTTTTTAAAATTAGGAACAAAACTTGAATTCAAAATCTATAAATAAAAATGAAAAAATTATACCATTTAAATTATAGTTCCATAAAATTGTAGATGTATGTTAACTGTTACTGTTTTCATGTCTTCTAAGTTCTATAAAGTGATAAACACGCTTATTAACCAAATATCACGCGCTGTTTTTTACTTCTTCCTTTCTTCTTTTGACTTTTTTTTTCTCTTTATCGTTGACACTGACTAACTGTTAATTCAATTTGGTTAGTCTTGCAAAGAGAATGGCAAGAAAAAAGCACTTATTAGTTATTAGCAAAGTTTTACGTCACGACAAAAGACTTTTTTCCTTTTAAGTATTAATTTTACGGTTGTCACAACTCACAAAACTAGTATATTGAAGAGGCTGGCTTTTTTTAAGACGGAAGAATAATGTGTATAATATTTTAGAATTTTTTATTTAAATAAATAAATTAATTATAATAATTACCGAAATAAATAATTTAAAAAATATTTATTAAAATAAATATTTTTTTATTTCGTTTATACTATAAACGAGATAATTTTGCATGTATTTCGTTTACCGTGTAAACGAGATAAGACAGGTGGACGCGAAATGTGTATATCTCACGTGGATAATGGGAGATAACGTGAGAGATAACGGTTTCCATTCTCTTATCAATATACCATCAAACATATTTATTTTAATCTCTTCTATCAATCTTTTTATGTACTAATTATATGTAAAAGTTTGGATTATTGATAATATTAATATTTTTTAATATTTTCAATTTTTTTTAAAAAAATACATACTGTAAACAAGATACATGCAAAATTATCTCGTTTACAGTGTAAATGAGATAAAAGAGATATTTATTTCGGTAATTATTATAATTAATTTATTTATTTAAATAAAAACTTCTATGTGATGATAATTTAGTATTTCTTAAATATAGATGTTATTTTTTAATTTAATTAATAAATTTAAGGGTTGGATTTAAAAAATAATAAATTTATTAAAAAAAGTTGACCATCAGATTTTATAAAAATAAAAATTTTAAAATTTAATAAAACAGAAATCGAAAAGCGATATACTACTCCGAGAGTTAGATTTACATATTTTAAAAAAAAAATCTAAAAATATAAATCTAAAGTTAAATTTGTATATCTCAAAATCTGATTATTTAATTGTTAATGTCCAACTCTATATCATAGTAAAACACACCAAATTTTAATAATATTAAAAATCACTTTTTTTTTTACCAAAAATAAGAAGACTCGAACTCGCAACTTTTTAGATGAATATAAAAAAAATTATATCATTTGAGCTATAACTTGACAAAAACACTATTGTTTATTTAATATTAAAATTAAAAATTGTATTAAATGCAGATTATTATTTTATTTTTCTGTTGATATATTATCGCATACTTTTGTGCATATAGATTATTGAAGATATATTAATTTATCTTCTATCCTATTTTAGAGTCCGAAAATAAAAACAATCAATATAAACCTATTCAAATCCGATAGAATAGGCAACAAATTTAATATTTTTGGCCTAAAACTGTTTATTTTGTGTTTTTTTATGAAAAAATTTAAAAATATAACAGGCATACCTATTTAATCCGAGAAACTTTTATTAAACGAGTCGAATTTTTATTTGGTAGACTCATAAATAGTTAATATATAATTAATATAACCTATTTAATTTGTAGACTTAAATATATCAAAATCTTAAACAGACCAATCTGATCTATTTAGTATTGGTTTGAATTGTTTTTTTTTTAATGGTCAAAAGGATTTTTTTTAAATAAAATACTTTTATTTAATTTAAAATGTATTTAGATAAGTTTTTTGAAAAAAAAATTTTTTATTAAAAGAATCAAATTATTTACTTTTTTTAAAAATTAATATTATCTTACTTAAAAAAAAAAAAGAAAAAATATTTTTAATGTTTGAAAATTATTTTAAAAAAAATTATCTAAATAAAAAATTATTTTTATCTATTAATTTTTTTTAAATAAAAAAATAGATACTTTTTCAAAAGCCAATCCAAACCAACCCTTAACCGAATTAGTAAAATTCATTTATTCATTTTAGTGGGATATGTATTTGAATTATTTTTCTCCACATTTTCGTACAATGTTCATTTGGGAGTAATTTTTTTATTCATAAAAAAAATGGATAAAAATTAATAATAGAGTAATTTTTATTTAATTTTAATCTATTTTTATTTTATTTATTCTATTTTAATATCATCATCTCTCAATTTTAATTTTGTTGTTATCCATGATATTTTTTAATTTAATAAGTCAATGATTAATCTATCATAAATCAAAACTTTATTTAAAAATTTAATAATAAATTAATAAATTAATGAAAATATTTAATAATAAAAAAATTAACAAAAAATAATCAAAATTTTTTTATTTAATTATTATGATAATTAATAAATATTAAATAAAATAAATTTTAACCCTTTTTTTTAATTTCCCTAGCATCACTCTATAACCACAAAACCAATCTACTCCATTTCAATTTCAATTTCAATTTTTAAACTAAAATAGAGTTACTCATTAAAATGGAGTTAGAGCCTTAGAGGAGGATGGGAAGGACGCAGACGCGCTAGGAGAGGAGAGTGGTGCAGCCATTTTTATTGGATTGGTGTGTGTGGGAGGAGTGAGGACCCATGAGACGTAAGTGTTAGAGAGAAGCACTGTTCACGCGCACGCCAATGTGTAACATGATAACCTTATAATTAATACCTTTAGACCATCTATCACATCCCTTAGATTACAATATCCTCTCCTTCCCTTTCCCTTTTTCTCCTCCTCCAAATCATTACACAAATTTTTTGTTACCCACATCGCCTCTTAACCTAACAAGTCAAAAACTATAGTCTCTCAATTTGATAAGTCAAAAACTATTCATTTATGATTATGAAACATAGACATTTTATTTAGTTACTATATTTACGTATCGGATATATTTTAGACACGAGACTTATCCATATTCGTTTGATACGTGTGTCTGTTGTGTTCAATCGTATCTTAATAAAAAGTAAAAAATTCGTCTTCAACCACGCTTGGACACACCTAAATACCATTACGTGTTAGCGTGTTCAGTCTTATTCTTAACATATATTCTTAAAATAAATTTAAATATAGTATATATTATTATTTATTAAAATAAAAAATATTTTAAATACTTGATATAATTAAAATAAGATATTAAAAATAATTAAAAAATTAATTTATATTTTAATATCAATAAAATATCAAAATATCATTACGATTTATCTAAAAAATACTTTATATTTTATATGTATGTGTGTCCCTGTATTTTATAAAATTTTAAAATATCCGTGTCGTATCGTGTCCGTATCCGTGCATCATAGGCTTACGAATATAAATTTTATTTAAGAATTTATTATTAATTAATAAATTATTATATACACAATATAGAATTTAAATCCACAATATTTAAGCAGACAAATAAATTGATTATTCAACTATCTAGAATTAATTATCATTCATTACATATTTATAAAAATTCCAATAATCTTTTTAATAAAAATATTAGAACTTTAGTAATTAATAAAAATTCAATTTTTTATAATAAATCATTATTTTATCTATTCAAAAGATTTATTTTAGATAAAATTATACTAAAAAATAAAATTGATATTATATCCCCAAAAAATATTATATTTAATACATTTTGTCTAATAGATTTAATTTTCCAAAATAATTAATAATATGATTTTATCAAAACAAAAACTTTTTGGAAAAAACAAAAAGTAGTGACTTACTCAATTCTTCTATCCCTTTTTCCCATCTCCCATAGCCTATCATTCTCATTTCCCCCTCTCTTTTTCCCATCCAATAAATCCAAACACAACCTCACAACCATATCATAGCTGTCATTAGTTTTTTTCTTTTTCTTTTCTAAAGAAAAAAAAATATTAATTTAATACATCAAAAAGTAGAATTTATGAAAAAATTATTATAATAATATATTCAATTCGCTAACTAAATACAAAATCTAGCTTGGATCATTATTTTAACTGCAAGTGGATTATTGCTTTGAGTACTTAATTGTGACATTCTATGTGCTGGTGCTCTAATCTAGATAGATAGAAACTAGAGAAAGTGGAATGAAAAATGAAGTAAAAAGAAAATTAAATATGGAATCAGAATATTTTGTGAAGAGAGAAGTTGTGAAGTAAAAGAGTAAAGAGTTCTTTACTTTTAAATTATTTGATAAAACCTACAACTAAAGATTTTGATTTAAACTGTTTGAATAATGTATGTAAAGTATATGCACTCGTAATAAATCAAATGAAGCGATGAGTAAGAGAGTTATACAATGATTAAAATTAATAAAAATAGGAGAAAATGACACTTTTCTCTGTAAATTGTCAAATGATATTTCTCTTCCTCCGTTTATAAATGTAATTTTTTATTGCAAAATTAAAATACCATATATTTTAGCTTATTTGGATAAAATATCCTTGAATAATCATTACAATTGTATATATAAATTATTAATAATTGTTTAATTGATTCAAATAATAATAATAACAATATAAAATGTATATTTATTATTAATGTACTAGCTTTATTTATTTTTAATATTTTATAACACAATAGAAAATATTTATTTTAAAATTTTTATATATTTATTGATTAATAATAAAATATTAAAAATAAATAAAATTTATTATATTAATAATAAATATGTATTTTATCTATTATTATTTAAATAACTAAATAATTATTGAAGGATATTTTAGTTAAATAGACTAAAAATATATTATTTTAATTTTATAAAAAAAAGTGTATATTTTATAAATAAATGAGAGAAAAGTATTATGTTTAGACGTTTGACATTTTTTTAAAAAAAGGAGTGTCATTTTTTAGTAAAATAATCACTTATAGGTCATTTAGTAAAATTCAATCACATTAAAAGATTTAAAAGACATCAAACATAACCAAAACAAATTATTATGGTATGTTGATTTTCAACATTGTATGGCAGAACCTCCCTAATAAATAGGTTACCATCTTAGAGTTTTGATTTTGATCGAAGATTGAAATTTTTTCAAATAAAGAAATAAAAAAGGTGTGTTAGACTAAAGTCCAAACAACTTATCCATTTAAATAAATCAACGGCTAAGATAATGACAAATCAGCAGAGACAAAATCCAGCAAGAAAAACAACCACAACGATTCATGGGACCCTTCTTCAGTTTCTATCTTGATCTTCTGCCAACACCATCAAAGAATCTAACATCAACATTGGAGCTCAAAATATTATCCATGAGAGATGGTACTCTGAAAGCAATCGTGACAAGAAATTCCAATCGATGTTTGGAACAAGTGTCTCCTATTAAAAATAATTAATTTTCTTCAGGGTATTGGACTCATTCTACAAGGAATGGTTCTTGCAAGTTGCAACAATAGTTGCTTCGTTTAGATGATTTGGACTTGAGGATTACTCTAGATAAAGGAAAAAAAAGGAAGTGTATATATTATTTCAATTGAATATTTATTTTTGTTTTGAAAAAGATTTATAGATATATCGAGGCCTGCTACACATACAAGTCTTTTTGACTTACAAGTTTTACAAGTTGCTACACATACGGGCCTTTCAATGCGTTATTCAACCGTTTCCTGTTTTCAAAGCGCTACACTCACGACTCTTCTTCTTCTTCTTCTTCTTCCTCTTCCTCTTTCTCTTCCTCTTTCTCTTCCTCTTCTTCTTCTTCGTTTTTTTTTTTCGATTTTCATGGTTTCTGAAATCAAGCTTTTGAAATCGTTTTGAAGATAATGGAACTTCAGAAATACACTCAAAGGATTATAGAAATACACCCAAATGATTACAGAAATACACCCAAACGGTTACAGGAATTCACCAAAACGATTATAGAAATACACCAAAAGGATTACAGAAATACACCTAAAGAATTACAAAAACTACACTCAAAGGATTTAAGAAATACACCTAAAATTCGTTGAAATACACTTTATGCATAATTCAGAACTCTTTCTCTTTCTCCTCCTCATCTTCTGCTGCTTCTTCTTCTTCAAAAATGATTTCAGAGCTTGATGTCAAAAAATAATGGAAATTGAGAATAACGAAGAAAGAAAACAGAGAGAAAAGCACGTAAATGAAGAAGGAGAAAGAGAAGACAAGCAACGAAAGAAAAGAAGAAGAAGAAGAGGAAGAAGAATGTGTAGCAAGAAGAAGAAGAAGGTGCAGTGAAACCGTGCAGTAACGGTTGAAGAAGGAGAAAGAGAAGGCAAGAAACGAAAGAAAAGAAGAAGAGGAAGAGGAAGAATAACGTGCAGCAAAAAGAAGAAGGAGCTGCAGTGAAAACAGTTCGAAGCATGTTAATATAGATGACTTGTAAAGACTTGTATAAAAAAATGCTTGTATGTGGAGAATTTCTCATTCTCTTATTGAAAATAAGTGAATGATAAATTATTTTTGTGAAAAATTACGATATTAAAACTACTCATGAAACAATATAATATAAATTGATTTAAAAAAATAACAAAAAAGTTATTACTTTTTTTTAGATAAATCAATCAAATCAGTCTTTTAAATATATTATTAGAATAAAGTATTATTTTTATTCTAAAATAAATTTTATTTGTGTCCTTAACATTTGTAGAACTGATTTAATATTATCCTACCATTAATTACACATCATGAGCTTTAGTTGAAGTTTTAAAAATTTATTCTTAAAGTTAGAATATAAAAGCCTGGGACAGAACTAATGATCTACTTCAGATAATAGCTTATTAAAAGTTAAAACTAATCAATGCAATATTTACATAATTCATTTTTTTAAAGATATATATATTTGAACCTGAACACAAATAGTAGGTACAATACTAAAATCGAACACCTTTAAATGAGATCTAATTGAGAATAGATACATTTAAGTGAAAATAATTAAAAAATATAATTTGAGATGTTAGTATAATTGATTGTAGAATAACATTAAGCTACTTTTATAAATATTAGTATAATTTAAACGTTAAGATAATTAAAATATTAAAAATACAAACATGACTTACCCTAAATATTAGAGATAAAAATAATAATTTATTTTATATTATTTGCAGCATAATCATTTATAAATATTAAATTCTAGTTTATTAATTAAAAAATCATTTGAACATTATATTACTTTTAAAAAATCTAGTATTAACTAATAAATTATTATATAAATAAATAATATTCAAATTTTTAACATTTATTTAAACGGACCAAAACTAGATACTTGACTCGTTCAAGTTGTTTGTGAACATTGTATTATTGGTTTGGAATAAGAATGCTAATTGGCCACAAGAATGCAAGTGATAGTAATCCATAGATTGGTACAAAGTAATTATATACTAGTGTTGATGATGGATGTGATTGACTTAGATCTTCTTAGGATCGGTGACCCCACTTTAATTTGAGTGCATGATTTTGTATATCAATTATGATGAATTGCTATTAAATTTTCTATATCTTAGGTGTGGACCGTACTATAAACATATACCTATATGATGAGCTTTTCTCCCTTATGCGGAAAGAGGCACCTTCCTATTCCACCTAACCCCAACCAAATCTTTTAAACTTTCACAATTTTTTTACACTTTATGGCTAATCATAACCTGACATATACTACCCCCACTCTTTGTTTAATTAAAAGTATTCAATCAAAATACCTTAACAGCCTAACAATGAAGATCCTTTCGAAATCTAAAATATTAACCATTTTCTTTACTAGTACCTTTTTTGGACTTTAGCAGTCGCAAGTTGATTTTAAAAATACCTAGTACAGATAATGATCTAAATGGAGATCTTGGACACTTGCATTTTGCCATATCAAGATGAGATTTTTCATATTTTCTTTTTCATGGTGCAATTATCAAGTTTTGCCACTAATATATGATTAGTTAGAGTGGAAGATATATTTTCTTCTTTAGTTAGTTATTTTATATTTGAGTTTTGGAGATTGGAAAAAAAAAATCATCACTTTATTTATATTAGATTAGTTTTTTTTAACAAAAAATTTCAACAAAGTAAAGTGAAACAAAAAAAATAAACAAAAAATAAACAAACAAACAATATAAGTAACAAAATAATTTATTCCATTGTTATTTTTAGGTTTAATTACTCTGTTGGTCCCTATAGTTTTGCAAAATTTTTAATTAGGTCCCTATACTTTTTTTTTCTTTTAATTGGTCCCTGCACCAAATTTTTTTTTCAATTAAGTCCCTATACTTTTTTTTCCTTTTATTTGAGTCTCTGCACCAATTTTTTTTTAGTTGGGTCTCTATACAATTAAGCCAATTACTATTAAGAGGGACCTAATTAAAAAAAAATTGGTACAAGGACCCGATTAAAAAGAAAAAAAGTATATGGATCCAATTAAAAATTTCGCAAAACTATAGGAACTAATAAAGTAATTAAACCTTATTTTTAACATTGTGATCAACTACAAAAAAAAATTCACACCATTTTACTTTTTGTAGCTTTGGAATGAGTTATTGATAATTTTCTCCACATCTGCTTCCTTAGCTTGTTCTTGAATATCTTCTTATAGTTTTATTCCCTTTTTTTTAGACATTTTAGATAATTATAAAAAAATTCATCAACTATTTTTTTACACCTTTTTATTTTGAATTTTTGTTTAACTCTCAAAATATTTTTTTAATGTGCCTAAAAAGGACCATTATTTGCCAAAACCAGATAACTATGTGCAGTGCGGAACCATAAATTTTATATGAGGAGATCAAAATTAAATGTAAAGTAAATTAAAATATATAAAAAATTAACAAATTATAATTTATAATATATATGTCAAGTCAATAATTATATTATATAAAAATTACATTGAACAACATACTTTAAAATTTTAGTATTTGTAGATTTTTTTGATAATATTTTATATAACTAAAATAATCAATTATCATATTTGAAGTGAATTTTAAAATATTTTTTTAATATATACAATGATATAATTTTATTCGTATTTCATCTTTGTTTAAAATATCTTATTTTTATAATTTTCATATTTACAAAAAAATATTCAGTAGTTGTTGTGATATGAAAAAAAATTAATTTTTTTTATGAAAAATACATAAAAAAACATGAAAACATAAAAATTTATTAACAATTAAAAAATAACTTTAATTTATTTAGATCATCTTAATTTTTAGGGCAATTTACATAAATAAATTATTTGTCTCTCAAATTTACGCAATTGCATTGTTTCAAATATAAAGACGCAAATACATTGTTTTATATATCTATAGAAACCGCTACTGCCAGTAGCGGTTTACCGAAACACATAATCCGCTATAATCAGCAGCGGATTACATGTGAATGGGGGAACCCAGAAACCGCTAGAGGCTGTTGCGGTTTCTGTTTGTTGATGCTTGGCCATAAACCGCTACTGCCAGTAGCGGTTTATGTGTATTGGGACACGTGCCTAAACCGCTGGAGGCAGCAGCGATTTACGTTGAGTATATATTTTTTGCAATCATATGATTTATATGGATAAAAAATAAAGTAATTTTTAAAGAAAAAATGTATACTTTAGTGAATTTTTTACCAAAAATAAATTATTTTATCATTCATGAGTTTTAGATGGAATGAAGATAAAAAAAATAGTCTTAGTTTATATATTTTAGTACTTTGTGAGTACTCACTCTTTGATTTGCTATTTAGTTTCATCTTAATAATAAATACAAATAAAAAATTATTACATACATATTTATATTTTCTATTTTATTCATCAAAATTATGATACTATCACTATTATTTATCCAATCAATCAACTATAAAATACAAATAGTTTTTTTTTTTTAAATCTTAGAAATATAAATGCAATGATCTTTTGAGTTATATGGCTAAAGTTTGAAGATGATTTTTTAAATACATATTAATTGATAAAATTTTATATTATTATGAATTATTTTTATAAATTAAAAAAAAATAAAATTACTAATATCTATCAAAATAATTATACCTCTCTATCAACATAGATTTAATAAATATATAAAAATTTATATTTTAAAATTTAAAATTAATTTTATTTTAATTTTTTAAATATTTAAATAGAATATAATTTTAACAAAAGGCTTCTACAATTACAGAAAATATATATTATTTGGTCTTGGTTTATAAATTTTAAAAGAGATGAGAATAAAAAAAATTAGTCTTAGTTTATATAATTTAATATTTTGAGTATTGTATTTTTTTATTTGTAATTTGGTCTCACTTTTAATAATAAATATAAATAAAAAATTTATTACATGCATATTTATATTTTTTAAATTATACTGTGAAATGATAAATTAAATTTTTTTATTTATGATATTATTTAAATAGTATATACCATTAATTTTTTTTGTAATTATTTTTTTAGATAAATATTAATTTTACTATTTGTTTTCATACTCAACGTAAATCGCTGCTGCCTCCAGCGGTTTACGCACGTATCCTAATACATATAAATCGTTACTGCCAGTAGCGGTTTATGGCCAAGCATCAATAAACAGAAACTGCGACAGTCTCTAGCGGTTTCTGTGTTTCCCCATTGACATGTAATCCGCTGCTGGCTATAGCGGATTATGTGTTTTCGTAAACCGCTACTGGCAGTAGCGATTTCTATAAATATATGAAACAATGTATTTGCGTCTTCATATTTAAAACAATGTAATTGCGTAAATTTGAGGGACAAACAATTTATTTGTGTAAATTGTCCTAATTTTTAAATAGATTAATTTATTATTTTTATTTAGTCTATATTTATTATAAAATTATATATTCAAACATAATACATTTTACTCTATATTATTATTATTATTATTATTATTTTAAACACTATTTATTATTAATACACATGATACATAATGAGTTATTTAAACATGTTTTTTTATGTATAATATATTAATATATACTAAATAACTAACTAACTAATATATATATATATATATATATATATATATATTTAAAAAATTGGAGAGATCATGGCTACTGTAGGCTCTCTATATAGATTCGTCCCTAACTATCACTACAACAAAAATGCCATTTAGCGGTGATTTCTGGAGCCGTTTAGCGGCGGTTTTGAACCGCCGCAAAATATTTCACAGCGGTTTTATAAAACACCAGAAGATAGGGCGCGGCAAAACAGATAGCGACGGTTTTTGTTAATCGCTGGAATAATCGCCGCAGTATGTCAAGAAAAATTGTAATTGCCCAATTTGTGGCGGTTACAAACCGTCGCTAAATGTCAGACAGGAAGAAAACATATTATAACCCAAATTCAAATTTCCCATTAAAATTTTAGATTTTCTATTATTTTGCCTATTTTGACAAAAATAGTTTATTAAACTTTAATTTTTTACGTTTTAACTAATTAAAACAAATTACAACCAAGTAAAACAGCTCAATTAACATAACAAACCAAATTAAACGAATGCAAACATAACATATATAACGAAATTGTCATAACATCATCCAAAATAAACTAAGAATGCTCAAGTCGAATAAAATAAACATAACGTACTAAACCTATTTAAATGTAAAAGTATCCAAGACCATTAATTGAAATTCAAAATTTTTGTTGCGGGTCGTGATTACCAGATGAAGATGGCCCTGCGCATGACGAGTCCGGTGTACCGCCCACAAAAGCCAGCTCTTTAGCAATCTCAAATGGCAAATTGCCTCCTAACTGTTGGACTACATATCCCAAGACCTTATGTATTGACTGTCTCTTCGCCTGCTCTTCTTCTAGCTTAGCTGTCAATTCTGCAATCATCCTCTTATCCTCCGCATTGGACTCTGCAGAACCCAACGGTTGTCCAGCAGCGTTACCAAAGACTTGGGTGAAACATGGTCCAGCACTTAGGGCACGAACTCGTCCTGGGTGCTCCTTTCCGAAAACTTGTGCTAGCGAGTCATTTTGTGAAAGGTGCTTAGAGGATCCATCCTGCCTCTCAACATTCGCAATTGCTTCCTACAAATATACAACATTGGAAAGGAAGAAGTTAACAGTAGCACGATATATATAGTAAGCTATATATTGCTTCAAATTTTCAAACATGACTTACACTAACAACACGCGCATGGGGATGGATATACGAGCCATCTTTTTTCTTATGAGTCATGATAAACAACTTTCCTCTACCAACGGGCCTTCCTTGCTCTCTCTCCTATATCGTTGATATTGCCACAATTTAGTAAATAACAACATTTTTCAGGAAGCTTAATCAAAATCTAATGCAAATAATGACTTATTACCACTTCGTCTTTTTTTCTTGCCAATGTTTTGGAGTCCCTAGTATGTGTGTAAAGTTGCTTGCTCCGATTTAAAGTGTTCTGTTTACACTTTTTTTATGAACAAATAACAAAATAAATGTAAATGAGAAAGAAAAAGTTGAATATAAAATGTAAGGGAATTAATATGTATACACATGTTTTTTTTGTGGAAATAATAAAATATACCAAGGCTTACCTGTGTTTCTTCATTCAGGCGATAGTCAACGAACTTTTTCCAATAATTTTTGTCTATTCCTTTCGGGTGATGCTGAAGATTTTCCTCATAAGTCCTTATTTGTTTGTAACACCTATGAAACAAGTGGTGCCTTGTATCCTTCTAGTTCTTTTCTATTCTCTTCAAAATATCGCGCTTTATTTTTCTTCCAGTATCGTTCTCATTGTAAAAGACCCGCTGCAATTAGTATACATTGTCATTAACGAAGACCAACAAACAAGTATAAGACTAATAATTTGAAGAAATGTATTACAAGCTAATTTAAATTGTTAAAGTATGACCCTCAAATCCAGTACAAGCAGTCGCAATTACGTATAAATGAGAAGTGCTTAAATGATGATGTGAAAAGCACAATATGAAAATTTTACTACCCATATAATTTACCCATGCAAAAGACCTTAAAAAAATACCGAATACTAAAATTGCTTAAATTGTAGAAGCTTAAAGCTGTACCTTAAGCATGTCGTACGCATATTCCCTCTTTGCTTTGCTCACCAGCTTCCAACTGTGTAAGTGTATGAGGAACTGGGAATAATCCGCACCCAAACTCCCTATGAAACCACTCAATAATCCTGCCGCCTGACCAATCGGTTGCAGCTCACTGTTAAATGGGAGTACTATCTTTGTATTGGAAGGGAGGGTTATAGCCTCATTCATGCTCAGCTTAGAAACTTTTCTCACGCCATCCTCTAAGAAGTGTATGGAAAACAAAATTACTATATAATCATTGCACAAAAGAAAAATAGAAGTAAAGGATTATGAAGATAACTGTTTACGAAAATGGGAGGAAAAAAATGTTTACCGATAACAGTAACTTCCCAGAAATCTGTATCTTTAGCTTTCTTGTTGTTATGCTGACCTTCTACTTCTTGGGCAGCAAACAAGTCGTCGATGTGGTCATCAAACGACGGAACTTCATCCGCCTTTGGGTCGTAATTCTCATCCCCTAATTTATGATCAGCCACTTCCGTGCGATGCCGAGTCTTTATGTTGTCTGTTGGAGTTTGAGGGTCATCAGCAGTACTCGACTGTGCATTCCTATGATCGATGCGCGGTGCACAAAACGGTTCATTCATACGGGTTGCCGGAGCTCTATTAGCTGAGGATGAAATCGGAGGAGCCCTATCACGTGGTTGCTCCCGTGATGTCTGAGCTCCTCTAGTCATGGACCCAACCTTAAAGCGATGTGAAACCATTTAAAATTATATCTTAGAGAACGAGTTAATATTGAGAATTATTTTATTTCATAAATTAATAATTTTGCCGGGAGAAAAATTAATGCGGTTCAATGATACAATTGAAGGACATATAATTTTCACATAAGGTTACGTTAAGAAATATTAACCACAAACATTAACCGTTGTCTCTTCAATACCGGCATTAGTTCCGGCATCTTTCGGGGGTTCCCGTATAATGTTGTACCTTGGTTTCCTAGGCATCCTTACAAACCTGTATAGAAAACAATATTAGTAGACAAATGACAAGCACAACATAAAAAAACGCTTAAAGCAAATAGAGAATACAAATTATACCCCAAAAATAGGGAATAAAAAATTATGAAATTTATATGGAACACTATAAGGCACATTACATGATACATCATAAACTGATAGAATATTAGAATTTATTTTTTTAAATAAATTAACAACATAATCAACTAAGTCTAATTAAATTAGTTTAAAATAAAAAACATTAATTAGTTTTAATGTTAGTTGAAGTCTTACTATTTAATAGGATTAATAACTGGTTTTTCAATAAATTTGAGTGTGTCATAATTAAAAATGTGTATATCAATTTAATTCTTGATCCGGTAAGTAAAACAACTTGTATAAGTGTAAAATTATTTATTATCAAAAGCCAGTAATCAAGCTTGACAAACTGCAACGGTTATGCTAACACTACAACAAATCCGGCAGATAGCGGCGGAAAGTTTGCGGCGGTTTTACAAAACCGCCGCCAAATGACATATTGCGGCGCATATCGCGGCGGTTAGAGACGAGGCTGCAATCAGGATTGTATTTAGCGGCGGTTTTTCTTGAACCGCCGCCAAATGACATATTGCGGCGCATATCGCGGCGGTTAGCGGCGATGCTTCAATCAGGATTGTATTTAGCGGCGGTTTTTCAGCGAACCGCCGCTATCTGTAATGTCAAGTGACTCATCATGTTACATTTTGCGGCGGTTTTTATTCCAACCGCCGCAAAATGCGTATAACAACATATTTCATTGGTTTCCTTTAAGGGAGACACTCCGATAAAGATGCTTAAAACGTCTTTTTTTAAAGATGTTTGTTATTAACTAACATTTAATACATATAATTGATTAAACTATATTATTTTTGTCAAAGATCAGACAAATTGATTTGGTCAAAAAATTGATAAACCAAACTTTGAACCGATTTAAATTAGTATTTTTTTTATAGAAAATGACTACAATAATCTTATTATAAAAAATAAGTAAAATATTTTTATTATATATATATTTTTTTAATTTTAAAAATCTTAAATTCTAACCCTATAACGATACAAAAAAAAGGAAAAAAATATTAGAATTTAGGATTCTTAAAATATATTTATATATAAAAGAATATTTTAGTCAATTTTTATAATAGAAATATTGTAATTATTTTTTATAAAAAATATTAATTTAGACCAGTTTAAAGTATAATTTATTGATTTTTTGGCCAAATCAATTTATCTTATCTAATTTTGATAAAAATAACATAGTTTAATCAATTATATGTATTGAATTTTAATTACTTAAAAACATCTTTAAAAAAATACGTTTTAAGCGTCTTTATCTAAGTGGCTCCCTTCCTTTAATAACAACCATTTGGATATAATTTAGTTAATTTAAGACTACTATTTTAGCCTACATATGGTTTAATCATTGTTACTTAATTTCATAACACTTTTTTTAGATCCGTTTTACATAAAAAAATTTCACAAATTAAATAAGCTATATATGTTAACTCATGTGAACAAATTTACCAATAAGATTTTCTCGTTTACTTTATTGTCATTTAAATTTGCATTCAAATATAAATGTAAAATAAGAAAATATAGTCATAGGCTGATTTTATAAAGTTAAAATAAAGTTGTAACTAGCATATATTAAAGTTACTCTTCTTTGAAGTTATGCCTTACTAAACATAAATCAGGAAACTCTAAGAGTAGATAAACATGTAAACCTGCGACCCAAATCATTAAATTAAGGGAATCAACGTAACTCTTATAATAAAAAAATCAAAATTTCTCTCCAACATCGTATTGACCTGGCGAAAAATTAATAATTAAAAATATTTTCCACAAGTCATTAAAAATTCAAAACTTTATAATTTTACCAAAATTATAATTTTAAATTTTTTATTTTAATGATTTGTTGAGCATTTATTAAAATAAAAAATTTAAAATTTATTTAATAACAATCTTAACTTGTATTCTTAGATATAAGAATTCATAATAACTAAATTCAAAATTAATTAATGTTTTATCAAAATTAAATACTAAATAGAATAAAAATATTTTTATATGAAAACCAATCAATCATCTATATAATTATTAGCGCTATATACATCGAAGAGTCATTTGGCTTGGTGGTAACATAACATTGTTAAAGCTTTTCCTTCTTCCAGGTTCCAGGTTCGAGCCCTGCCTTCTTCATTTGTGGAAGGTTTACATAGAGTTGATATTCTACAGTGATCTACATGTTGTGGGTCTATTGGTGGGCACGGATTTAATGATTGAGTCGGTTGGACCATTGGACCACCGGTTGGTTTGACTATAATAACTATGAATGGAAATACTGAAATTTAGCGGCGGTAAAAAAATGATGTTTTCGTTTATTTGCTATTTAGCGGCGGTTTGCAACCCGCCGCAAAATTGATAGACGTTTAGCGGCGGTTATTCCAGCGGTTGAATAAAACCGCCGCTATCCGTTTAGCAGCGCCCCATCTTGCGGCGTTTCATTAAATCGCCGCGAAATGTTTTGCGGCGGTTCAAAACCGCCGCTAAACGGCTCCAGGAACCGCCGCTAAATGGCGATTTTGTTGTAGTGTAAATTGGATATTCAATATTCGAATATATAAACAAATAATAGTGGTATGGTATAATATTACAATAAATAGAAAGGTGAGTTGTTATGTAGAGGTGGGTTCCCTAATGAATCTTTTACTGAAACTCTTCCCTGCTCCCTACTTACCTTACTTATATTTGGCGATAAAAAAGGGAGTAGAATTTAAATCAAGAATGCACAAATAATCCAAATCCATCAACCAAGGTCAAACTCACAGTAATAACACATTCCTCACAGTATCAGCAGCAACCATACCAAATTAATTAGCTGATAACATAACTTCAACGACAATTAATAAACCATATCAAGAAGTTCTTATCTCATAAGCCATAACATAGCAGCAGCAACAACCAACGAAATTAACCCAGAATTAACATATGCAATCCAAGAAAAAAAATACAGAAGGAACGGAACAAGCAACTAAAATCAAATAAATGGGGATGGCGAACATTGAAGAGTATAAAAAAATAAAGACATGAACAAAAAAGGAAAGAATACGAACCAGTGAAGGGACGACATAGAGACGAAAAACACACGACAGTCGGCAGGAGAAAGGGAAGAACAGCAGCGGCTGTGGGAGAATAAGGGAGACTGTTGGATTCCCGAACTAGGCCTTTTTATTTGTTTTTTGGTATCCAAAACGACGTTTAGATCCTTCATTTATTTTCAAGAAACAAAATAAAAATATCATGGAGTTACACTTATCTGTAATCATAATATTGGAAGAAGAGACAGGAAAATACGCATAACCTACTAATGAATAGTCTAAAATAATGAAAAAAGAGAAGGGAAATTACATAAGAAATCTACTTAACACATATTTTTAATGAAAGGCTTGATTTGATTAACATGACTGTATATATGATAAGTAGAATGACATATTAATATATAATCTTTTTATATATATGTATATAAAAAAAATAGACCAAAGTTTTCAACTCAAAATAATAAGATAACTAAATTAAGGTACCATATATCCTGTACAATCAATATCTATATATCATGTGTGTATGTATAATCAACTTAGAATATATGAATGTTGTATTTTTAATAATTTAGGATTAATATCAAATTATATTATTAACGGATTTAAACCATAAGAATTAATTAATACAACATTTATAAAATATAATTCCTTATATTTAGAGTCTTGACTTTTTATTCAGTATAATAAATAAATATACCTAATAAATTAAATTTAGCATCAAAAGTGGGACTGGGATTGGGAGAAAAGACAAAGACAAAAGTAAATGAACTTTTATGAGCAAATAGAATCTAAGCAGAGCAAAGCACAATCATCCATTCTAACAAAAAGATGCTATATATGAAACTCAAGGTGGGCATGGTTTGAATTTTTATAAATCCAAACTGGATCTACTTCAGAACCAGTTTTATGGTTCATGAAACCAAACTAAAACTGGATTGAAGAGAAAAATCGGTTATAAACCGATTTGAAAAAACAAAATCAATTTTAAACCGATTTTATTTACAAACTGGTTTTAAATTCGGTTTTATTTATATACCGGTTTTAAATCCAGTTTTTTTTTTTAATCCAAATCTAAAAACCGATTTTTTTTTATAAAATCCAGTTTTAAAACCAGTTTATTCAACCAAAAATTCAATTTTAAAACTAGTTTTTAAAAATCCAATTTTCAAACCAGATATTTTAATAAAAAATCCAATTATGTGTCTTTCAAAATAAGACCAAAAAGCTATCAGCTAAAAAGAGCCAAACACTTTAACAAGAAATAGAAGAAGATGGTGCTAACAAGAATAAGCTATTTAGCTTAAAGACTAAAAGAGCCACTATTGACCATGATGAAAAAGAAAGATATTTATGATTAAGACGGAATTAAATTAAAAAATAAAAATAGAACTGGAATACACACATACACATGCCTCTTCCAATATCGTAGTAGTAGGAGAGTGAAGGGACCAAAACCAACATAGAAAAGGGTATCAGAAGATTAATAGGAACCCTTTAAATGACTTAACTGTCAAAATAGGAAAATCAAACAATAATCAAAGCTTTTAGTTTTTTCCTTCCTTTATCCTAGCCACAAAAACAACACCACCCTATGCAAAAGAATCCACAGTACTTCTATCTTTTCTTGGGACAAACCAAAAAAGATGTTAAGGCTTACATATAAAGTACTCACTTTAGTGGCTTCCTCATTTTCCACAGCACTTATATAGATTAGGATAATTATTTATTGATTACTATATTAAAAAAAAAAGAAAAATTAGAATTAAAATTAACAAAAAGGAGACTAATAATAAAAGCCGAACCTAAGAGTTATAGAATTCTGTACCCAGGATCCGATCCCGTTGATCAGTGATCAGGACGATACGATTGGTTGTAAGACTTGGTTGGAACACGAGGTTGAGCCAGGTGGCTTTGTTGAAATGAAGAAGCAACAGAAAGAAAGTACTCATGACTCATTCATAATCAAAGGTAGCTTTGTTGAAATTAAGAAGTGTCAAGTATGATCAGTATGCACGGTGAGGTCCTACACACCCAAATCATGGTATAGACCATGTACAAATCACAAACATTAAATAAATTGATGCATTTAATTTCTGTTTGCATCACTAGATTCTATACAAGTACAACGATATTTTACTATATATATAACTATATACAAAAATAGGTGAAGGAAGGAATAAACATCAAGTTAATAAATAAACATAAATAACAACATTATTTAAAACTCAATCACCCAACGTCTACCTAACAACTTACTCTAAATAAAAATAAAATGAATAATATTTACTTAAGAACTTAATTTAACTAATATCTAAAAGTAAACCTTATCAACCATATCCTTCCTAACAATATGTTCATCCAACTAACATATTTTATACATTAGCTCTATAAAAGTACCCTAATTATGACTTCATTCGTACACGTTCGAATATAAACACAAAGAACAACACTAACTTCGATGTCGACTGCCCCTGCGATGTGCCATGTCGCATTCAAACGATTGATGTCTAGATCATTTGCATCTGCACGCGCCATACTCGTCTAGTAGGTCGATAATTTGGTCAGAAGAGGGTAAAAGTTAGAGAAAAATTGAAGAAATCAAACGAATTGTATATATAGGCCACGTTTAGTCTTATCTCGTTGCACGAATCTCGTTTACATTGTAAACGAGATAAAGTATGAACGAGATACGTATAATCTTATTTCATTTACAGTTTTATACTGTAAATGAGATAAAAAAGATAAGGTATATTTTTGTATTATTGCTACAAATTACATATTTTGATAAATAAAATATTTATTTTATTTATTTAAAAAAACTTGGATGTATCTTAATGTTTTTTTTTAATAAGAGAGATTTGTATTTTTTTTTCATTAAAAATCATACCAGATATTTGTTCCTAAAAACTTATAGACATGGAATAAATTATATTTCATATAGATTTTTAGTAGGATATAATATTGTTTTAGTTTTCAAAATTTAATTTGAAAACCAAAATAGTCTTTAATATTTTTTATTGTAAAGAAAAATCCCTAACGCTACACAAAATTTTAAAACGAAAATGTTTGGTAACCAAAGAAAATCAGTCAAAGACAGTCATAACTTGCCTTATTTAGCATTTATTAATTATTACGACAATTAATTAATGCTAAATAAGGCAACTTTTGACTATTTTTTTTTGTCTACCTAGCATTACCCATTTTAAAAATAGTAATTCCTTTAAGCAACATCTATTTTTGGACAAAATTATTCCTTTTGATAGTTGCAAAAAAAAAAATTAAAATAGTTATTGAATTAATTAAAAAGGAAATTGAAATAGAAAAAAAAAAAAGCAGACACACACAATGGGAGTTGAAGGTTGCTGTTGTGTCGGGGATGACTAAGTAAAATTTTTATATTATACGGACAAATATTAAAAAATTATCAGAATTTATTATTTTTAATTATCAACCTAATTTTTTTAGTAAAGTAATTTCATAATATATTTTAATCCATACTTTTAAATATTGATGACTAAAAAAATAAATTTTAATGATCCTCTAATATTTATTTTTTATATTCGTAAAGGTAGAATTTTTCTCAAAAGATGCTAATATGTATGTGATGTGATAAATTATTTAAGATAACTAGAGTGCACAAGTGACAATTTTGTTAAAAAATTAACATCATATAATACAATTAAAAAATTTTGCATTGTGCCATATTAAAAATGCTTTTTCACATGGAAATTAAAATATTCTAGACCATTTTATTTTTCAACTTAAATTTTGAAAATTAAAACAGAATTATATCCTTTCTAATATTTAAATAAGATTGTTTTTGATAGACTACCTATAATTTTAAACGGGCACCGCAGATTATTAAAAAAGTTATAATATGCTTCTAAAACAGTTATAAAATAGAGATAATATTCAATTTGGTCTTTAAATTTATACGTAAGTCTTAATTTAATTTTTGAAATTTTAATTATTTTTATTTAGTTTTTAAACTTTATGAATGTAACTCACGTTAGTTCTTAGAATAATTAGAGTGATGATATGAATGGCCAAATGCCATGCTGGACTCTTTAAAATGATGTCATTTTGATTTTGACACTTAAATAACCCGAGAGTGATTATAAATGGTGTTTATTAAATGTTTTCTCCTAAAACAAGTGATACGACATCATTTTTAGATTATTTAAGTGCCAAAACAAAAAAAGACATAATTTTAAGGATTCTAGTGTGACATTTGACGATTTATGTTAATGTTCTTAACATTTGTATGATGGAAATTGTTCCAAAGAATAATGTGAATTACATTTATAAAATTTGAAGACTAAATAGAAAAAATTAAAATTTTAAGAATTAAATTAAAATTTATATACAAATTCAAGGATTAAATTGAGACATTGAGTATTAATTCTATAAAATTTCCAACGTTGAAAAATAATTATTTTTAACTGAACATAATATCTGTCATTTCTGTAATGAAAATTTGTGGAATATAATATATATAGTTTTAAAAGCAAATGCAATTTTCATTGATGTTGTGGGGAAGTTGTTCAAGTATTAAGAAGCATTATTAGTCTTCACAAGATAATGCTCAACGAAGAAGCTCTTCTATATGTTAGATTTGTGACGATTAAAGTGTGTGTTTGTATATGAAATATAATGACGAGTTGGTCATATAATGTGAATCATTGGGGAAGTCCACGTTAGAAACTGTGGACTTTTCTTCTTCCTTTTTTCTTTTTTAACAGAATCATCCATATCTTCTTTTCTTTTCTTTTTCGTATCTTCCAAAATTATGGAATTTGAACATGTTGCTATTATAGTGACGGGGAAGAATTAAAGAATAATTATTATTTTGTACTCAAACTAGTTATTCTCTCGAATATTGGATAACTTAGAATTACCTATATTGGATATGATAGTAATGACAAACCATTCCTAATTTTATTTTATTTTTTCCTTCTCAACATATAATTTTCATATTGGTCCGTTCAATTTAAAGCTCTAGCTCCACTCCGGGCTTCCTGCGCAGCCCATTTGGTGAGTCTCGCACTTTACAATGGACCAACTCTCTATTACTCATTATTTACACTCTTTTATTTATGAAAAAGTATAGGGTACTAATATATTATCTGTCAATTTATTATCAATAATAATTAATTATTATATTTTAAACTTATATATAAAAAGACACATCCAAAAAATATATTTATAAAGATACTTCTATTAAACACAGTTATAAAAAAGATATTTTTATTAGACATATCCACAAAGATACTTCCATTAAACACAATTATAAATAAGAGTTAGCAGAAGTTAGCAGAAATACTGTTGGTAACGTAGCAGGATTGTTTATTTATTTGGACTATTTTAATCTATAAATGGACTAGCTTATTATTTTTGTTTTAGTCCATTTCATATTAATTACAAGTTTATTACATATTTAATTATTCATATATTTATACTCTTTTATTTATGAAAGAGTATAGGATACTAACATATTATCTGTCAACTTATTACCAACAATAATTAATTATTATATTTTAAACACATATATAAAGAGACACATCAAGAAAATATATCTATAAAGACACTTCTATTAAACACAGTTATACAGAAAATATTTTTATTAGACACATCTACAAAGATACTTCTATTAAATACGTTATAAATAAGAGTTGGTAAAAGTTAACAGAAATATTGTTGGTAACGTAGCAGAATTGTTTATTTATTTTTTGAAAAAAACGCTACTTGTTAGTTGTTAGTTGTTACTAATATATTGCAACACACCTTATAATTTTTACATGCCAAGTTACTCACACGTGAATTTCATAAATAATAAGGGAGTGTTAGAGGAACAGCAGATTTTATGAGTTATAGTTATTAATTAGTCATCAATAGTATATTTAATAGTGTGAAATTTTATCTAATAATAAAAAAAATCTACTGATCCCTAGATTTTTCCTATTTAATATTTATACCCTTATTTCCGCCTGATTCTCGCAGTCAAGGATTCCGAAAATCTTATAAAATTCATTATCACAGTTGTTATTTGCGAAAATACAACTAAATTTATAAATTTTTATAATCTGTTTTATTTGGGTAAATAATCTTTTTTATTCGAATAAAAGCCTCTCAAAAGTAGGACTTATACGGACAGACGTGATCGGATTTAATTAAATTTAGACTTGACTTTTAATAGTTTATTTAAATTCGGTTGTAAACTAATTTGAAATAAACCAAATTAAACCAGGTTTATTTCTTGTGTAATTATGTATTACAAAATTATATAATAAATTAATAAAATTTATTTTTAAATATTAAATAATATTTTTATCAAAATAAATTATATAGTAAAATAAAAATGATATTATCATATAATATAAAAATCTATTATATATCTCTAATTTTAAGGCCAAAATGTGCCACATGTCATTCTCTCATTGCAATTGAAATCAAATCTTTCCCTCCAAAATTAAAGAACTCTCTTCTCTTCTCTCTTCCTTTCTCTATCTCTTTCATTTTTTCATTTACTCTATCTCTCTTATATATCATTATCAATGACTAATTACAAATTTGACAATCAAAATATACAACATAACATTCTCTAATTGTATTTAAATTAAATTAAAATTAAAATTAAAATATAGCTATATTATATATTAAATTTATATATTACTAACTAATTTAATAACTAAAATGTGTCACATGACACTCTCTTATTAAAATTTAGATAAAATATTTTCCTCTTAAATTAGTGAACATTCTTCTTATATTTTCTTATCTACCTCTCTCTTTTTTCTATTTCTCTTCATCCTTCCCACTCTATATATAATTTATAATTCATATTTTATATTAGTAATTTGACAAATCAAAATGTATCACCAGATATTTTTATTATAATTAAAATAAAAAATTTTCTTATCTTCCAAAATTAACAAACTCCCTCTCTCATTCTTTTTCTTTATCTTTCTCTCTCCTTTCTCTCATTCTTTATTTTTCTCTACCTTTAAGTTCTACGAAAAATAGAATTAACAACATAATATAATTTAAATTAAAAATATTATTATATACATATTTTTTTATTTAATTTTAAATTTTTACTGCTTATCTTTTTAATATATATTTTCACTTTTTTTTAATATTTATTACATATAATTTTAAAAAAATACTAATGTTGTGATTAAAAGTTAAAATTAAGATTCAATTATTTTAAAAAAAATAAGTTAATTTTATAACTATCAATATAAATTTTTTTATGTTAATATCTAATTATATTTTTATATATATAGAAAAAAATATTATTTTTAAATAGCAAATATAAAAATTAATTATTTCTGTTTGTACAACAAACTTAATATCTAATCAAATATAAAAATATACATGTTAAATTCTTTCAAATTTTAGATAACGAATGTTAAAATTAAGTAAAAAATTAAATTCTTTCATTTGAAAATAATAACTAAAAACTTATTATTTAATTTTGTTTAAGACTCTGGTCTTCTTAGTCGACGGAGACTTTTGTCTCTTACGACCATTTTATAAAAGTAGTTTAATGTTATAAATTTTTTGTGTCATAATCTATAATACTAGGATCGACGTAATTTTAAAAAATTTATATTCCCGTAATAGTATTACGGGTAAAAATTCTATTATATATCTCTAATTTTAAGGCCAAAATGTGCCACATGTCATTCTCTCATTGCAATTGAAATCAAATCTTTCCCTCCAAAATTAAAGAACTCTCTTCTCTTCTCTCTTCCTTTCTCTATCTCTTTCATTTTTTCGTTTACTCTATCTCTTATATATCATTATCAATGACTAATTACGAATTTGACAATCAAAATATACAACATAACATTTTCTAATTGTATTTAAATTAAATTAAATTAAAATTAAAATATAGCTATATTATATATTAAATTTATATATTACTAACTAATTTAATAACTAAAATGTGTCACATGACACTCTCTTATTAAAATTTAGATAAAATATTTTTCTCTTAAATTAGTGAACATTCTTCTTATATTTTCTTATCTACCTCTCTCTTTTTTCTATTTCTCTTTATCCTTCCCACTCTATATATAATTTATAATTCATATTTTATATTAGTAATTTGACAAATCAAAATGTATCACCAGATATTTTTATTATAATTAAAATAAAAAATTTTCTTAGCTTCCAAAATTAACAAACTCCCTCTCTCATTCTTCTTCTTTATCTTTCTCTCTCCTTTCTCTCATTCTTTATTTTTCTCTACCTTTAAGTTCTACGAAAAATAGAATTAACAACATAATATAATTTAAATTAAAAATATTATTATATACATATTTTTTTATTTAATTTTAAATTTTTACTGCTTATCTTTTTAATATATATTTTTACTTTTTTTAATATTTATTACATATAATTTTAAAAAAATACTAATGTTGTGATTAAAAGTTAAAATTAAGATTCAATTATTTAAAAAAAAAATAAGTTAATTTTATAACTATCAATATAAATTTTTTTATGTTAATATCTAATTATATTTTTATATATATAGAAAAAAATATTATTTTTAAATAGCAAATATAAAAATTAATTATTTCTATTTGTACAACAAACTTAATATCTAATCAAATATAAAAATATACACGTTAAATTCTTTCAAATTTTAGATAACGAATGTTAAAATTAAGTAAAAAATTAAATTTTTTCATTTGAAAATAATAACTAAAAACTTATTATTTAATTTTGTTTAAGATTCTGGTCTTCTTAGTCGACGGAGACTTTTGTCCCTTACGACCATTTTATAAAAGTAGTTTAATATTATAAATTTTTTGTGTCATAATCTATAATATTAGGATCGACGTAATTTTAAAAAATTTATATTCCCGTAATACTATTACGGGTAAAAATACTAGTATTAACTAAATATAAAAATATAATATTTTATTATTAATTTTATGATAATATATATACATATTAGTTATATAACATGACTTTGAATTAGGTCAGATCCACTTAAAAGTATGATTCGAATTTAATATAAAAGTTATATCAAATAAAATATATTTTTAAGTCCATAGTCCATATGAGATTTTAGGTTGAATTTATGAAGTATGGATCTTTGACAGAGTTATTATATCTGCATGTCGGACACATTTTGAATACGAATACGATATTTATTGACATTTTTCGATATGTATGTCTATTGTATTTAATTGTGTCTTAATAAAAAATAAAAAATTTTTCTTTAAACACGCTTAGACACACTTAAATACCATCCCATATCAGTGTGTCTAGTTTTATTTTTAACATATATTCTTAAAATAAATTTAAATATAGTATATATTATTACTTATTAAAATAAAAAATATTTTAAATACTTGATATAATTAAAAGAAAATATTAAAAATAATTAAAAAATAATTTATATTTTAATATCAATAAAATATCAAAATATCATTATAATTTATCTAAAAAATATTTTCTATTTTATATATATGCGTATCTCCGTGTTTTATAAAATTTTAAAATTCACATAATAATCTCATATCGTGTCGTGTTTCGTGTCTGTACATCAATCATATTGTTGAACTAAATTTTAAACATCTTTAGTAAAAAATGCAAACTCATATTAATCAATTATCTTCATAATAGAAATTATAATCCATAGCAGGAAAATAACTAATTAAGTAATTGATTAATAGGGGCGTTGACCTGGAATATTACCCGGAGGTTCATAATTACATCTAATGAGAATGCCGGAATGATTGTGGCACGTGACTCCAGCGCAGCCTAAACGAGTAGATCGCTTCCAAACAAGTTGAGTATAGGCATGGCATTCACCACCAACACATGAGTTAGTTACATGGTCGTAGTTTTCGTGCTGATGGGCCCATTTCACCACAGCATGTGCTCCTACAAAGGTGTCATTGCCCCAGTTACGTGCAATGTTCCAACCTATACCGCTGCTAATTGAAGGTTTTCTTGCTAAGCAGTCCACACTGTTTGCGTTCACGAAACTGCGAGCATGTTTTTCTAGTTGTCGGTCCCACTTCAGCACTGAAGACCCAAAATGTTGACGGATAACGTTGTGATATTCAAGATAGTGCTTTGGAGAGCTTAGTCTTTCTAATGAACAACACAATGGAGTTATACTCACAAAACTTACGAACAACGCTAAACTATTTAGTAACCATTTCATTTTTTTTTTCTTTATTTTGTTCTAGGATGATTTCGAAAATAAAGGTGAGTTTCTTTTGTGTTGGATTATTGTTTTAATGAAGATTAATTGGGATATATATGACAATTGGCAATTTAAATGCCAGTTGTCATTTGATGGACTTCAAAGTACATATTTATTTGTTTGTTAGAGGATCTAGAAGGGAAAAAGTGTGTTAAAATTGTTGAAGCAGCTCAATATGCCTTGGCCGTTTAGAGCTTGAGGGGTCAAAAAAGCTTGTGAATGGTTACATAATTTTATATATATGTATATACCAAAAATATTATGTATATACTACTAAAATTACTCATTGTGTATTTATATATATATATATATATATATATATATATATATATTATTTAACTCATTTTTAATTTATATTTTATATATATTTTAATATATATTTTATATTAATAACTGATTTTGATATACATCTCGCATGAGAGAGAGATGGTGTAGAATTTTATTTACTATTTGATTTTAATTGACTCAACATTTTAGTACCTAAGATCAATTATGTTTTTCTTTTTTGAAATTTCATTTTTTTTTCCTGCCAACTCCACAATATCACTACTCGCCGGCATTAACTTGCGAAAAATTTAAAAATTAGTTAAACATTCAAAGTTAAAGAATATAATGTTTCCTTTAGCCTTCAATACTATAAGATAGATCTAAATTAAAGGAAAAAAAAAAAAAAAACTTTACAAACACAATGAAAGAAAGGTCTATGACTTTGAGCAGGTCTTGAAGGAAGAGATGATAATTCACATATTGCTTATTCCTTTTGGTGCGTTACCATTCATTCATTAAAAACAAAAATAATGGTTCTTGAATTCAGGAACGGTTACTTGCTATCACATAAAAAGATACAGAGAATAAATAATAGAAAAAAATTTGAGAATAATCCGACCATCTAAACCAAAAGTTGTCGAGAGGATACATGGTTTCTATTTATATAAATTATAAATAGAAAATTAAAAAAAAATCACATAAGAGAGATCAAGTGATAATATTTTGATAATACTAAAAAAATAATAATTTAAAATGGTAATATTAGAGAGATAAAAAAAATTAAAATTTATTTTATTTAGTATTTACTAATTATTATTAATGAATACTATATAAGATAAATTTTAGTTGTTTTTAACTAATTTTTTTTAATTATCAAATATTTTTAAATTTAAAATGATATTATTTAACTTAATATCTATAATTTTATGTGTGTAATATTTATAATTACATATTTATTATATTTAATATGTACATTTATTTTAGCATACTATTTATATTGTTCTCGAACTATGACTCCAAAATATGTTTATAATATACATTATTATTCTAATAATAAAGTGAATAAACAGGATAAACAAAAAAAAAATAAGAATCTAAAAATAATGTTCTGCATGTTATTTATATATACGTACATATGTTTTTTTTGGCGTTTCTTCTTTTTTTTTTTTTGTACATTGCTGTTGTTATTGTCTTTTTTATTTTTAATCTTGTTTTCATTCTTTTTTTTTATTATTATTGTTACCATCATCAGCATCTCTTCCTTTTTCTCCTCAGCTCCTTCATTTTTCATTTGAATTTATTCTCCTCTTTTTTTCTCCGCGATCCTCCTCCTATATCATCATCATCGTTATCGTTATCGTTATTGTTATCTTTGTCATTGTCGTTTTCTTATTATACATAAATTATAGTGTTTTTTTTTCTCCTTTATTTTCTTTTAAATTTTTAAACATGTAAGATTTCAATTCAATAAGTGTGCATTCAAGTCTAGTTGAGAAGCAATGCTGGTAAAAGAAGTAAGAGCAACAGAAAAAAAAAAGAATAAGAAGAAAAAAATTACAGCATTAAAAAAGAGATTTTTGTATTTTGTAGCAATATTATTTTGATATCAAAATTAAAAAATTTCGTTGTCAAAATTAAGAAATTTTGGTGTTTTTTGTTTCTGATGAGAATTCAATCCAATAAGTGTGAACTTAAATAAGATTCTAATATAGTATAAACATGTTCATTCAAGTAATTTTGGTGTTATCTTGTGATTTTTTAGTATATAATTTATTTTTTACATTCATTCAATTAAATAAGATTGTAATACATGTTCATTCAAGTCTAACATGAGAAGTAATACGCCTAAAAAAAATAAGAATAACAATTCAAAATTACTCTCCTCTTCCTTTTCCTTTTATTCTTCGTTATCTTGATCATCATGATTATTTAGCAAGATTAGAACACCAAATTAAAAAATATTCCTTCTCATTATCTCTAGTTAGTAAGTAAAAGAAAAAAAGAAACTCTCATTGAAGCATAAGAAGTATAAGAAGACATTAAGATAATATTTCTGTGTCTGCAGTACAATTTTTGTGTCAAAATTAAAAATTTTTTGTGTTTTTATAGCAACAATTTGGTGTCAAATTAAAAAATTTAGGTATTAAAATTAAAAAATTTCGGTATAATTTTTTTTTTACAAGAATTTAATCTAATAAAAGTGAACCTACATCCATTCAATTAAATGAGAGTGCAATATAATACAAACATATTCATTCATATAATTTCGGTGCTTCCTGGGTGGATAGAGAATCCGTTCCTATGCGCCTCCTTCAAGATATCTTGCCGCAAATTTCCAATATTTGGCACGCAAATCTTGCTCTTATACCTCCATATTCCATCTCCGTCCCACAAAACTCCCCATCGCTTTTCCTTCTCGATTGCCAGCAACACCTTCTATAACTCCTGATCATCTTGTTGAGCTTTTGAAATTTTGGCCTTGAAGTCACTAGAGATCTGTAGTTGGTTTAGGCATACACTCCCACTAGATCCTCGACAACCAATCTTAAATAATTCCCAAAATTGCTCATCAACTCCTCTTCCTTAATCATCATCCAAGAGACCGTCAATGACTTCCGACTCAAGGTATCCGCTACAACGTTCGCCTTCTCTGGGTGGTAATTTAACTCAAAGTCGTAATCCTCCAGCAACTCCATCCACCTTCTTTGTCACTTGTTGAGCTCCTTCTGATCAAAGAGATACTTGAAACTCTTGTGATCAGAGAAGACTCGAAACTTCACTCCATACAAGTAATGCCTCCAAATCTTCAATGCAAATACAATCGCCATCAATTCCAAATCATGAGTTGAATAATTCATCTCATGAAGTCTCAGCTAACGCGATATGTAAGCTACCACGTCCTGGTGTTGTATCAACACACACCCCATACCTTTCAACGAAGCATCGCAATACACTTCAAAAGGCTCATTAGGTTTAAGTAAACGGCGCATCCTTTCGAGTTAACTTTGTCAAAGACAATTCAATATGTTAAATTTTAAATATCTTTAGTAGTCGAAAATGCAAACTCATATTAATCGATAATTTTACCTTTTTATTTTATGCTATTTAATTATCTTCGTAATAGAAATTATGATCCATAACTAGAAAATAACTAATTAAATAACCCTAGTATTCTTCAATTAAAAAAAATCTAAGAAACTAGTATTTTTATTAAAATTTGACTAATATTTAATTAATAAAAAGAGTGAATAATCTTACATTATTAGATATAATCTCATACTGTTAAAAATATTATTAATAACTAAGTGATAACTATAAATCACAAAATCTACTGATTCACTAACATTACTCAATCACAAAACCTGTTGTCCTAACACTCTTCAATTGATTAATAGGGGCGTTCACCTGGAATATTACCCGGAGGTTCATAATTACATCTAATGAGAATGCCTGAAAAATTGTGGCACGTGACTCCAGCGCAGCCTAAACGAGTAGATCGCTTCCAAACAAGTTGAGTATAGGCATGACATTCACCACCAACACACGAGTTAGTTACATAGTCGTAGTTTTCTTGCTGAAGGGCCCATTTCACCACAGCATGTGCTCCTACAAAGGTGTCATTGCCCCAATTACGTGCAATGTTCCAACCTATGCCGCTGCTAATTGAAGGTTTTTTTACTAAGCAGTCCACACTGTATGCGTTTACAAAATTGCGAGCATGTTTTTCTAGTTGTCGGTCCCACTTCAGCGCTGGAGTCCCAACATGTTGACGTACAATGTTGTGATTTTTAAGATAGTGCTTTGGAAAGTTTAGTCTTTCTAATGAACAACACAATGGAACTATACTCACAAAACTTACAAACAACGCATTTAGTAACCTTTTCATTTCTTTTTTCTTTATTTTGTTTTAGGATGATTTCGAAAATAAAGGTGGTCTTTTGTGTTGGATATTATTTTAATGAGGATTAATTGGGATATATATGACAATTGGCAATTTAAAATACCAGTTGTTATGGACTTCAATATGTACATATTCATTAGTTTGTTAGAGGATTTAAAAGGTCATAAAAAGTGTGTTAATTGTTGAAGCAGCTCAATGTACCTTGGCTCGTTTAGAACTTGAGGGGTCAAAAAGACTTGTGAACGGTTACATAATTTTATATATGTATATACCGAAAATATTATGTATATATATACTACTAAAATTAGCCATTGTGCATATATATATATATATATATATATATAATTTATTTTTAATTTATATTTTATATATATTTTAACATATATTTTATATTAATAAATGAGTTTGTTATACATCTGGCATATATAAAGAGAGAAAGAAAGAGAGAGAGAACTAGTATAAAATTTTATTGAGTAAAGTATGGTTTTTGTCCCTAACGTTTGGGGTAAGTTTCAAAGTTGTCCCTAACGTTTCAATCGTCCTATTTAAGTCCTTAACGTTTCAAAATTGACTCAATGTTGTCCTGCTGTTAGGGATTCGTTAACAGAATTGACGGCGAGACAAAATTGAGACGATTTTGAAACGTTAGGCACTTAAATAGGACAAAAATGTTAGGGACAAAAACAATGCATAAAAATAAATTTTAATTTAATTTTATCTTTCAATAATATTAATTTTTTACTGTACATAGTATTCAATTATTTTTTAATTATATCTAAATAAATTACATTTAACCACATTACTTTCATTTTAAATAAATTTATTTTTTTATAATTTTAAAGAATTTTGATATATTAGAGACAAAAAGTATAATTTATATTTTATTGTATATATATTATTTTTTTCTTTTCTACAAGTTTATATACTAGTCATTTTACAAACATTTCATTGATAACTAATAATCTTTAAGAGTAAAATTATAAAAAAATAATTTATTTAAAATAAAAATAATATAATTAAGTGTAATTTACTTAGATGTGATTAAAAAATAATTGAATACTATGTATAGTAAAAAATTGATATTATTGAAAGATAAAATTAAAATTTATTGCTTTGTATCATTTTTGTCCCTAATGTTTTCGTCTTATTTAAGTCCCTAACGTTTTAAAATCGTCTCAATTTTGTCCCGCCGTCAATTTTGTTAACGGATTTCTAGCGGCAGGACAACATTAGGTCAGTTTTGAAACGTTAGAGACAACTTTGAGACTTACCCCAAACGTTGGGAACAAAAATGATACTTTACTCAATTTTATTTATTATTTGATTTTAATTAAGAACTCAACATTGTAGTACCTAAGATCAATTATTTTTTTCTTTTTGAAATTTTATTTTTTTTCCTTCCAACTCCACAATATCACTACTCGCCGGCATTAACTTGCGAAAAATTTAAAAATTGGTTAAACATTCAAAGTAAAAGAATGTTTGCTTTAGCCTTCAATACTATAAGATAGATCTAAATTAAAGGGAAAAAAAAAAAAAAAACTTTACAAACACCGAAAGAAAGGCCTATGACTTTGAGTCTTTGAGCAGGTCTTGAAGGAAGAGATGATAATTCACATACTGCTTATTCCTTTTGGTGCGTTATCATTCATTCATTAAAAACAAAAATAATGGTTCTTGAATTGAGGATAATTCTACCATCTAAACCAAAAGTTATCGAGAGGATACATGGTTTCTATTTCTATAAATTATAAATAGAAAATTAAAAAATCACATAAGACAAATGAAGTGATAATATTCGGATAATATTAGAGAGATAATAATCTAAAATGGTAATACTAAAGAAACAAAAAAAATAAAAAATAAAATTTGTTTTATTTAATTTAGTATTTATTAATTATTATTAATAAATAATTAATAAAGTAAATTTTGACTGTTTTCAACTAATTTCCTTTAATTATCAAGCATTTTTAAATTTAAAATTATCTTATTTAATTTAATATCTATAATTTTATATGTATAATATTTATAACTATATACTTATTACATTTAATATATATATTTATTTTAGCATACTATTTATATAGCTCTCGAACTATGATCCCAAAATATGTTTATAATATCATTATTCTAATAATAAAGTGAATAAAGAGGATAAAAAAAAAATCTAAACCGAATAAAAAAATAATATTTCGCATTTAAGTTATATTAGTAACTAAATCCAACTAAATCATTTACATACACGCTTATACGTTTTTTTTTACGCTCTTTTTTCTTTCCTTTGTACATCATCACTACTGTTATTGTTTTTTTTTATTCTCAATTTTTTTCTTCATCTTTCCTTTTCATTATCATTATTACCACTACCACCACCACCATCTCCTCCTCTTCTTTCTCCTCCCTTTCTCATTTGCATTTATTCTTCTCTTTTCTTTTCCTCCTCTTACATTATCATCATCGTTATCATTGTCTTTATCGTTTTATTCTTATACATAAATTATAGAGTTTTTTTTCTTCCTTTATTCTCTTTCAAATTTTTTAATATATAAGATTTCAAGCTAATAAGTGTGCATTTAAGTCTAATTGAAAAACAATGCTCATAAAAGAAGTAAAAGTAACAGAAAAAAAAAAGTAAAAAATATAGCATTAAAGAAAAGATTTCTATATTTTTGTAGCAATATTTTAGTGTCAAAATTAAGAAATTTCGGTGTAAACCTAAATAATATTCTAATAGATAGTACAAACATGTTCATTCAAGTAATTTTAGTGTTATCCTGTGATCTTTTAGTACACAATTTATTTTTTACATTCATTCAGTTAAATAAGATTATTATAATACATGTTCATTCAAGTCTAATATGAGAAGCAATACTAAAAAAAAAAGTAAGAATATACAATTCAAAACACCTCTCCTCCTCTTTCTTTTATTCTTCATTATCTTGATCATCATGATTATTTAGCAAGATTAGAACACCAATTAATATATTCCTTCTCATTATCTTTAGTTAGTAAGTATGAAGAAAAAAAAGAAGTTCTCATTGAAGCATAAGAAGTATAAAAAGACATTAAGATAACATTTTTGTGTTTGCAGTAAAATTTTGGTGTCAAAATTAAGAAATTTTTGTGTTTTTTAAAAATATTTTGGTGTCAAAATTAAGAAATTTTAGTATATTTTGTTTCGGACAAGAATTCAATTCAATAAATGTGAACCTACATCTATTTAACTAAATAAGAGTGCAATAGAGTACAAACATATTCATTCATGTAATTTGGGTGCTATTTTGTGATATTTTAGTATGTAATATACTTTTTAGATTTATTCAATTAAATAAGACTATAATGCATGTTTATTCAAGTATAATATGAGAAGCAATACTCCTAAAAAAGTAAGAATAACAATTCAAAACTCCTCTGATCATCATTATCATCATCATAAGAAGGAAAAAAAAATAATGCATTAAAAAAGATGTGTTTTGTAGTTAAATTTCAGTATCAAAATTAAGAAGTTTTGGTATTATTGTTAAAAAAATTTGGGTTATTTTTTAATAAATTTTGTATAATTCAAAACTCATCATCCTCTTTTTCATTATCATCATCTTCTTCTTTTGTTGTCTCACATTCTCATAATTCTTCTTATTTTATCCTGTTAATAAGAATAAAAACAAGAAAAAGAGACGAAAAAATCAAACAAAGAAAAAGAAGACATACATAATACGACAAAAAATTACCAGAAAGATGAAGAGGAAAAGAAAAGAAAAACGCAGCAACTGCATGCAGAGAAGAAAAAGGAACGCGAAGCAGAAGAAGGAGCGCGAAAAAGAAGAAAGAATGCGAAGAAGAAGAGGCATGCGATGTCGCTGGGAGTTGGAGCATGTCTACATGCTGTCACTAATAAAATTGGTTTTTGTTAGATTTAAACCTACTTGGTTGGACTTGTTTGTCAAAAAGACTTAGATGTGTAGAGGTATTGTATACATTGAAATGAAAGGGATAAATTGAAATTAAATATAAGAGAATCACTCAATTTTTTATTCGATTTCTTGATGAAAAAAAAGGGATTCTTCAACCTAACTTGTCCACACCATAGTTCAAAAATTAGATTGAAGTGACTCACTCAATTTTCTACCCAATTTTCTAATGGGAAAAGCTCTACATCCATGTAAAAATTAAATGGATGGTATCCATGTAACTTTCACTCCACGCCCCACACCCCGCTTGTTTTACACGCGCCTCTTATAACCTAGATAACGAATCCTTATTTTGCATTATCAACGTTTCTCAACGTAAACTTTTTCATACAACATAAACCTCTTTCTTCTTTTTCTTCTTCTTTTTCTTCTTCTTTGACCTAATTAAATTCGTTGTTCTCCTCTTTCGCGTTTTTCTTCTCTGCATTATGGATTTGGATTGATTCAACGCAATTATATTCGTCGTTCATCTTCTTCTTCGTTTTCTTCTTCGATCTGCACTTTTGAATTGAAACAATGAATGAATCAACTTCAAATCAGTTGAATGAGTGCAATTTTGATGATTCTTCTCAAACGAATCAATTTGATGAGGTTTGGATTATTGAATTCTGAATCGAATTTAATGGAATGAAATTTCTAATTTTATTTGAAGTGAATTGAATGGACTGAGGTGATCTACATCTGAATTGAATTCAATTGAATTGATAATATGTAACTGTGAGTAATTGTGAGTGTCAGTAATTGTGAGTAACTCTGAGTAAATGTGAGTAACTTTTCGGTTCGATAAGTACTAAAGAGGTAGTTCATCACTTTCATGTTTTCAGTTCAGTCCGCAGAAAGAAGTCTAACAAAAATTAGACCAATATGTTCTATTTTCTTCCCTAAGCACTATATAATTGTTTCACCATAATTAAGATTTCGGTTCACCATAGCTAAGATTCGGTTCACCATGAGTATTGTGTTTGATTCATTCTGCACTATTCAAAACTCTTCTTCCTCACCGTTTACTGCGTCTTCACCAGAGAGAGAAGAAGAAAAAGACAAAAAAATACAGCAACAACAACAACAAAAGAATGACGATAGAGTTTCAGGGTTTAGGGTTTTAGGGTTTAGGTTTATGGGTTCAGGGTTCAGTGTGTTTCAAACTTTCGGTTTGTCCCGTGTATTAATTTCGGTTCACCGTGTTCATGGTTGAGGTTTTAGGGTTTAGAGGTTTAGGGTTTAGGGTTTAGAGTTTAGGATTTTAGGGGTTTAGGGTTTACGGTAGGGTTCAGAGTTTAGGGTTTAGCATTTAGGGTTCAGAGTTCAGTGTTCAGGGTTTGGGTTCAAGGTTTAGGGTTTAGCGTTCAGGGTTCAGAGTTCAAATTTCAAGTTTCGAGTTCAGGGTTTAGGATTTAGGGTTTAGGTTTTAGTGTGTAGGATTTAGGTTTTAGGGTTTTAGGGATTTAGGGTTTATGGGTTCAGGGGTTCAGGGTTTTGGTTTTAGTGTTTAGAGTTCAGTGTTTAGGGGTTCATAATTTCTTGGTAAACAGGAGAGCGATTTGGATTACTCTTCTGAAACGAATCAAACTGACAAAGTTTAGATTATTCAATTTTGAATCGAATTGAATGGAATGCAATTGCTAATTTGAATTGAATTAAATGGACGGAGGTGTACTGAATTGAATTGAATTGAATTGATAATACGTAAATTGTAGGCAGAGTTATTTGAATTTGATTTTATATAATGGATTATGTTTCGTTCACTCAGTACTATACAATTGTATTGTTTTCGATTCACCATGAGTACTATGTTCGGTTCACCATGAGTACTGTGTTCGGTTCACCATGAATACTGTGTTCGGTTCATTCTGCAGAAAGCTGTTTGAATTTGATTTTATATAATGGATTATGTTTCGTTCACTCAGTACTATATAATTGTATTGTTTTTGGTTCACCATGAGTACTGTGTTCGGTTCATTCTGCACTATTCAAAACTCTTCTTCCTCACCTTCTATTGCTTTTTCACTAGAGAGAAGGAGGAAAAGACAAAAAAATACAGCAGCAACAACAACAACAACAAAAGAATGACGATAAGGAGAAAACATATGAAGAAGAAGAAACGCGAAAAAGGAGGAGAAGGAGGAGAAGGAGGAATGCGAAGAAGAAGGCGAAGAAGAAGAAGACGCTCCGTGCGTAAACGAGCGTGAAAAGAAGAAGAAGAAGAAGAAGAAGAAGAAGAAGAAGCACGGGAGAAGAAGAAGAAGCGTGGGGGAGAAGAAGCGTTGGGCGATTTCGTGTGTATTGGGCGCGTGTATTTCACGTTTCATTTAATGGTATTGAATTTTTTTAGTGTTGGACCAACTTGGTTACATGATTACATGGATGTGTAGCATCCCCGTTTTCTAATATAACAAGAGAATAACTCACTCAACTTTATTTATCTATACCATGATTTCATCACAAAACTAAAAAGTATTTAGGCACTCCTTTAATCTCTCTATATTACAACTACTATATAATAATTAATGAAATATTTATAACCTCTTATTAAATTAAAATAAAAAATTCTAAACTTATAAACATAAAATTCAATTTAATAATTAAATAAATAAAATTAAAATATATCAAATTAAATTAAATATTTTAAAAATATAAAATAATAATTTTTAATTAATAATTAAATTTTTTTTAATCACGAACATATATAAAGTACGTATTAAGTTCAAACTGGGCGTTTACCCGGAATATTACCGGGAGGATCATAATTACATCTAACAAGGGTGCCTATATTATTGTGGCACTTGATTCTAGCACAACCCAAAAGCTTAGAATGCTTCCAAATAATTTGAGTATAGCTACGACAGTCACCACCAACACATTTGTTGGTTCCACGGTCGTATTTGAATTTCTGCTTGACCCACATCCCCACAGCCTGTGTTCCAAAAAAGGTTGTATTTCCCAATTTACGTGCAATGTTCCAACCAATACCGCTTGTAGTTGAAGGTTTACTTCCCAAGCAGTCCTTAATGTGAGTGTTCAAGAAATTATGTGCATGTGTTTCTAGTTGCGTGTCCCACTTCAGCGGAAGAGACCAAACTTCTTCACGTATTTCGTTGTGATATTTAAGATAGTCGCGTGGAGAGCTTAGTGGTACTTGTTCTAATGAACACAATAATGGAACTATACTCACAAAACTTATTACTAACACCGCTAAAATATTTAATAACTGTTTCATTTTTTTGTTTTTTTTTCTACAATGATTTCAAAAATAAAGGTGAGTTGGATTATTGTTTTAATGGGGCTCGGGATATATATATATATATATATATATACGACAATTGGGAGTATATTTTTTATATGCTAGTTGTTATTTGATGGACTTGAATATATATGTATATGTGTGTATTGATTTATTAGAGGAACTAAAAGGCAATAACAACTAACAAGTATGTTAACCAATTTGGGTTGGTCGAGTGGTCAGCTCACTCGTCTGTTTAAGTAAGTGTTGGGGATTCGACTCTTGTTTTGTACATGTAGCAACCCATTAGCTAACGACAAACTTTTAAATGGAGCTCAGATCCGCAACAGATTAATTTTTGACCTGTCAGATTGGGAGATACCGTGAGAAAAAAAAAAAATAATAACAAGTATTTTAATTATTGAAGCAACTGAATGATTAAATAAAGACAATGTCCCTTGACTCTTTCATAGCTAGGGGGTTAAAAAGGCTTGAATATTACCAAATCAAAATATTATGCTTTTAAGAAGGGAGAACTGGTGTAGAATTTTTCCTTTTCAAAATATTTTACTATTAGAGTCTACGTAGGAAATCAACATTTAAAATCTTACTAAAAATTATCCAAAATATCAGAACATCCAAAACTAAAAATACATCTGATTCATTTATATTGAGTTAAACATAAAAAATTCTTAAATCAACCAAATGAACGTCAACTAAATCTTTATAAAATTTTCCCAACAATTGATATTATAGCACATTCTTCGCAGTTGGATTTATAGTCGCAGTTTTGTTTTTGTGCCACCCATTTGCACACATCATCTATTTCGGTATAGTATTTAGATCTTCATATACGCACAATGTTATGATACTTGCCATGTTGATGTACTTGCATTGTATAACACATATATTATACATATATTGATTTACCGGAGGATATCAAGAAAGCATTAATAAAGAATGTTAATTATAAATACCATTTTTGTCCAAAATATTTGAAAATAAACAATAGTTTCACATCAATTAGAAATAAGATTAGATTTCATTAAAACCAGAAAAAAGGCCTAATAAGTGACATTAACCATTCATGTGTTACACACTTACACTGTTCTTGAATGATCATGAACATGATACAATAGTCTTACACTAGGAGACAACACCGAAAGAAAAACGTTAAATACTATTGAATTTATTGTCGGATGCAGTGTCGGACATTAACGGTAGATTTACTGCCGGTAGATTCGACAATATATTCGTTGGGTAAAATTGTAAAAACGTTATCGTTGGATTGTAAGTTTTCCAACGATACACTACAAAAAATACGTTGAGTACCGTTGGATTTACTATAGCACATTAGCATCAGATTTTCCTATGGATTTAGCGACGATTTTAGTGTGGGATTCATCATGCCAAATAATTACCTGCGGATTATCTCTTCCGACAGTAAAGTCACCGGTAATATTTGATAGGAAAACAAGGCAAATAGCGCGTCAAATTTAGCGTCGGATTTACCAGCGAAAAAATATGACGGTAGACACGTTTATTGAAACGCCGAGTTTTGGTGATCCGCACCGCGTTACCATTGGAGTTATCCGACGGTAATCGCGTCCTAAAACTGAACTACAAACCCTCTCCCCTTCATTTCGAAATCTCTTCTCTCTCTACCCTATTTTCTCTGTCTCTCTCTGCCCCTTTTCTCCCGTCGCCGCTGCGTCAGCACCGCCGCCGATGCCTCCTGTCCCGCCTCCCTCCTCTCCTTGCACTAACCCATCTCCGTGACGAGAGAGTTGCTGAAGCCGCGGTGGGTGATTCGTTTATTGCGTCCCAGCAGGATGCTCCTCCACCACTACCCGTCATACGACTGAAGGATATGGCCTGATGGCATGTAGGCGTGAGTACATGCTATTTCAATGTCTTTTATCCACAATCTATTTTGAATTTGTTAACGTTTATGTGTTTTTATGTGTTTGTTAATATTAATTTTTTTCATTGATAGGTTTGCATCAAACAACAATCCATGCACACAGGAGATCTCCGAGGTCATTAAGTCAATATACGACACCGCATGGTCGAGCTACACGAAGACCCCTGCTGAGATTAAAGAGTGATGGTTTCAAAAGTGGGTGGTAAGAACCCAATATTGTTAAATTAACTATGTTTGAACTGTATTTTATTCGACAAACTAATGTTGTTGAATCACTTTGTGCAATTGAAATTTATATGGGATAAAGAACATGATCTGATAATCAAGAAGATCTACGACCATCGAATAGTTAAACGACTTCAGGAGATGATGAGCGACTTTTGTCAGGAGTGCGACCACTTAACGATCTGTGTAAGACCTAGGATTTTCATAAAAAAATATTATTATGAGTTAATTTCAATTTATTTATTCATAAAAGATTTTATTTTTAAAAATTATTTTATTAAAATTAATTAAATTAAGTTTTGATAATTGAATTAAAAATTTTACTTAATCTCATAATTATTGAATAATTTTCTATATTTAAATTATACAATTTAACAGTTGTAAAAGAATAAGAATTTTATATGATTTAATTTAAATAATTAAGATTTTAGAATTTAATACTTTAATTTTTATAAACAGAAAATAAATTATATTATCTCTAATTTTAAATTAGAATACTTGATAGCAATTGATAATTAAATAATATTTTTCTAATATAATTTTAAAAAATTAAATAAGATTTCAAATTAATACTCTATGCTCCAATTTATTAAAATTATCAAACCCTAATTAGTCCAAATATATCCCCAAATTTAACTCTAATCCTAATTTTACCCTAACCCCTACCCACACTCACATCACTGCCACTCACCTTTTTCCCCTAACCCTACTGCCATTCCCCCTTCGCCTCTTCCTCTGTACACACACAAATCCAACATTCAGCATAATTTAGAAAAGAAAAAACCAAACAAAGAAAGGTAACCAACAGAGGAGAAGAGAGAAAGAGAAGCGGAGAGGGAGAAGAGGGAGAAGGGAGCACCGATGGAAGAAGAAGACGCGCCAAAGCTAGTGGACCGCGACGCCACTGTTGCCGCGCCCTGCCCGGCCGTCGTTGCCATTCTGTTAAGCCGCTGCCATCCTCGAGCTTGCCACCGTTGCCTTTGTTGCCGAGCAAGAGCGGAGAAGTCACGCAGCAGAGAAGAGGAGGGAAGCTCACTGCGTCGCAGTCGTCACTCCCACCGCATCGCACCGCCGCTGGTCCACCTTGGAGCCGCCGTCGAAGCAGAGCCGCGGAAAGAGATGAGTTCGCGTAGGGAAGAGAGAAATGAAACTGGGAGAGAAAACGAGCACGAGAGGAAGGAGACGGCCGTTCTCATCGCTGCTAGAGGTTCCACCGCCATCGTTGGTGCCAACCGAAGTCACCGCCGCCTTTGCAAGCTTTTTCCGAGCTGTTTTAGTTCTGGTCCTGCTACAACTCGCCAATGTCCCTACTCATTTCTAACATTTGTTCAGCCTTCGCCATAGCTTGCCGTCGCTGGAGAAACACTTCCGGAACTGCTCAAATTCGCTGGTAACATTACCTTGGTACCAATCTGGTTTTTGGCTTTTACTTTCTTGAATTTGTCTTGCTTCTATTTTGTTCTGTTGTTTTGATTATGAGCTTTTGCTTTAACTTGTAATTTCCAGTACCATTCTTGTTGCGCTCCGATCGATTTGAATCTACCGCTTTTCTTGGTGTTATGGTCATTGTCGTTATAACGGGGAGTTAATGTTGTTGCTACTATTGCAGTTCTGGTTGCTGCAGTTTTGATTTCTATGAGTTTCAATACTAAGGTTGGGGTTTTCTTAAAATTTATTTTATCTTATAGAGTTGTTATAAATAGATATTAATGTGAGAAACATGTGTCTGTGATTATAATTGTCTTATAAATGTGGTTGTTTGCTATACTTAATGACTGATTGCTTGATTGCTTGAGTGGTATGATTGTTGAAAAGAAATTATTTTAAAAAGTTATTTAGTTGATTATTATGAAAAGTGATTTTTCTTAGTTTTGAAGTTATTTTGATAATGTAAATGAATCGGTTTTGAAAATTATTTGAGATATGAAAATGAATTAATTTTAGAAGTGGTTTAATTTTGAATTAGTTTGATTTTATAAATAATTTAATATTTGAACTGGTTTAATTTCAAAAAAAAAATTATTATTGGAAATGGTTAGATTTGGAAATAATTTGATATTAGAACTGGTTGAATTTTTGAAAATGATTGAGATTTGGAAATGGTTGAGAAAGGGTTTGAGGAATGTTTGGATGGAACCCGAAAAGGGTGGCAGAGTTCGAGTTTTAGAGGAGATGCTGCCAAAATTTTATAAAATTGGAAGTTTCGTTTGAAGTAATTATTTAAAAAGATTTAGTTTTAAACATGATATGTTTTAAGATTGATTTATTTAGGAAAGAAAGAATTATGTTTTGATTTGGGATTGTTGATGAACGGAATGGAAAGAAAGATGATGAGAATTGACATTGAAATATGATTTTTGAATGAATTTGGAAATGAGATATTGATTGACGAATGATGATGATATTGAGAATGACTTAGATATTGATGAATGTTAAATGAATTATTCATATGGCTTATGAATTTGAATTATCTGAGACACGAGTTTCCCTTGGTAGATGCAGTGGCTTGCCACCACTTGCTCCAGGTTGAGACTCGATACTCTGTTGACCCTACGACGTAAGGGTGACTGGGCACTTATAAATTCCCGGGAATGGTACACGCATTGAGCGATTTGATATATATATGAGAAAAAGCTATGCATAGACTCATGGGGATGCGCGTCGGGGGACAGTCCAAGGGTGCAAATTGGACTTGTCGGGTTGTCTGTATAACCAACAGATGAGCTCATTAGCCATACGACAGACATGCATCATATGCATTTGTATGCTTTGCTTGGGTTTGAATTTGTTTTGGTTAGCCTAATTGTTAAACTGTTATTAACTGCTACCTGAACTATTTGCTATAACTGCTACCTAAACCTGTGCTTTTCTTGTCTATTTTGCCTGTATTTGTCCTGGTGTGCTACTTTTGAGAATGAGCTTTGGTGCTGAATTGATGATTGTATTGATTGATTGCGTGGTTGGTTTCTGATTAAGATTTTCTTATAAGAAAAGAAAGGTTTTGGATTTATGGATATTTAAATATTGATTTTCGAAAAGGGTTTTTGGATGACTTGTTGTTGGTTTTTTAAAAGATTCAAAGGACGAACAATAATCACTGAGCTTAAAAATGGATTTCTCTTTAAATATCTTATTATGACAATTCTGAAACTCTGTGGTGAGATCGTATGGTTAGGTTCTCATCCCCTACAACTTTATCTTTCTAGGAGACAGATGAAAAAGCTCACGAAGGGTTGTATTGCGTTTCACTTAGTCGATAATGCTTTATTTACTTATCCCTCGCCATCAATATTATATTATGTAAGAGGGATAGAAGTTGTATGATTTGTATGTATATAATATGTATAGGATACTTGAGTAAGAAGTTTTGTACATGTATATGCTTGTCTTGTTTTATTTAAAAAGTAGTCTTTTTCCGGTTTTCAAAAAGAACAATGATACGATTTCGAGTAAAAGGCTCCTATTTTATTATTAAGTATATGAAGTCGTCATAATACTTCTTGCTATCAGAGTAGCATCGCCGGAAGCGTGATATTCTGATAGTGAGGGTGTTACATTATGGTATCAAAGCAGTTCATCCTGATTAGAGCCTTGGAAATGGATTGACTATGCTTCATTGCATACTTTGAGTGTTTGTCAATGTAGTAGGTGTTGTTCGGATAATAAGAATTAGAGCTTTATGTATATGACTGTCTATTGATTAACGCTGTTAGCTTACTGTTGCATATCTGTTGATATTAAGTCTGGGCAACTTAATGTTGATGGTTTATGTGACGGGAAAGTTAATAGGTTATTATAGACAAATTGGAATTGATAAGTAATGGGTAATGTGAGTCATATGGTTAAGGAATGCTAGAGTTCACTTTTCGTGTTTGGTTTCAACTTGTGATTCTTATCTGCGTTGCTTAAGTTGGCATATCGTTCCTTCTTTACTATCCTCATTGAAGTTCCTTGACTCGGATTCCTTCCTTGAACTATAATTTAACCATTTTTCGACCATATTTTATTATTCATCCATAACCTTGCTTGATTGTATTCTTGAGAGTATGCTTGCGTTTTTTTTTAATATATATTCGTCTTTATTATTAATTATACTCTTCTTCATGAATCTTGAGCTCATTGATATGATCTTGAACCTGTTTTGGTGTGATGCATCATTCCTTACCGTCTATTTTTAAAATTCTTGTTTTGGGATTGAAAAAGTTTAGAATTGACTATTTTTCCTGTCTTATTCTGTTCCACAATCATCCTTTGAACTTTTGATGAGACCCCTTTTAATTTAGCATATACTTCCCTACATGAATTCAAAAAAAATTTCTTATATGTTTAGATCTGTTTATCTGTAATGTTTCACCTATTCTTTTATAGATATGTGAAAACAATTTCTACCTTAGATTTCCTTCTTTGACTACAACTCGATTTACTTTTAACTTTATCACAATTTTTATACGTATTCTTATGTGATTTCGCACCTGAGTATGTTTCAAGACTCTCGAGGAAATATTTTTGCTCATAGCTTAATTAAGTTCTATTTTATAAACCTTGCATATCTTATTTTAATTTGAGATGTTTTGATGCAATACCTTTAGTATTTCTTTCGAAAAGTGAATTCATTCCTTTTTGAGTTTATCCATTCCTTGTGAACGCTAGCATTGACTTTTAGTATTCTTTTTGACCCAGCTTAGATTCGGTTCAAAAGAGTGTACTGTTCTTCTTCTTGATTGTTCCTACCGAAGTTCTTAGATTCAAATTCCTTCTTAAGATTATAGCTTGATTCTCTAACGACTTTATTGCAGTTCTTACGAATATCCTTATTTGATTATGTATTTAGATATTCTTTAGAGAAAGGTTTTTATCTCTTTCCAGTTAGTTTTTGTTTGGTAAACTTCACCTAATTTATTTTTAATTTGAATTTGGTTTAGCATACTACATTGTTTATCTATTGTTGTTCTTTTAAAAAAATGTCGGGCTCATGTCTTTCTTCTTATGAATAGACCGATTCCTTTTTTAAGCTTTTCATTTATGTGGATGTCATATTTGATTCTGTTTTTAATTACTCTCTTATTTTTTTTGAACGTCGCCATTAGTCTTAGTTTTCCATTTCTTGTGAATCTCATACTCATCCGAGTCAACTTGAATTTGTTTCCATCTAATGTACCATTTGTCCTTTTATTCATCTTTCTTTAGTCAAAAGTTCTTTCTTGAGAATTATCTATTGATTGAGTTGTCTTCCTGGCGCGTTTTGTATTCCTTTGGACCAATTGGAAGCTCGTTTGATAATCCATGCCTAGTGAGTTCTTGTTTGAATTCCCTTGATTTAAAGATCCTTTCTTCCATGGGCTAATTTCCTTTTAAGTGCATCGTAATCTTCTTAAATGATTCTTGCGAGGTGGTTATTCCAAGTATACTTTCAGAATTTTGTTTTGAACCATTTTGAAAAGTTTTGAATTCTTTTGAAGAAATTTAAGTTTTGAATCAACTTTTTTTAAGTTGTTGAGTTCCTTCTTAACTATGAAGCACAGACACGGATACAGACACGAGACACGATACGACACGCAACACGGCGACACGCAAATTCTAAAAAGTTGTCAGACACGGGGACACGCATATATTAATAATATAATATATTTAAATAGAGATATGTCTTAATAGAGATATTTTCAAAAACAACCATATGATATGCATTTTTTCCTAAAGTGTATAGGTATTCAAAAGATAAAATTCTAAACTCTTATGTCTTAATAGAGATAGTAAGAATTTTGTACATCATATGTACACCAAAAAAAAGTTATCTAAAGTCATTATTTCTCCATCATATATGGTTGATATCTTCATCATTAGAAAAAGTCACTCTTTCCAACTCCGGTTCATCAAGAGAAAGGTGAGCAACTTCAAGAACACTATTTTCTTCATCAATTGGTGAAAAAGCATCTCCAGCAATATCCCACATCATAGTTTCTCCTTTATTGTATTATGGAGTTTTTCTTAAAAGAAGACGAAGATTAGTGTGGACAAATACTAAATTTTCTGCATGTTTAGGCTTCAACTTGTTTCTTTTTAGGGAATGGATAAAAGAATATGTGCTCCAATTCCTTTCACAACAAGAAGATGAAGATGGTTGCCCTAGTAGCCTAAGAGCAATTGGTTGAAGAAATTTTGCTTTACCACCATGAATTAGCCATCAAGACTTTGCATCAACTATGCCTTTATCATTCAAAGAGTCATAATCTTCAAAGACACCTCTACCATCAGAAAAGCTTGCAAATTCAATGTTTACCTTTCTCCTCTCTTCTTCATTAGGAAAATACCTCTTCAAGCATTTAACTCTCTCATTAGTGATCTCAATATCTTGATGAGGAGAAAATCGTGTAGGATATTCTCTCAACCATTGGTGGCTATAATACCTATATAATTAGTGTTTAAGCATAAATTAATAATGATTCAATTATCTTCACTTATAAATAAAAGTTATAAACAATAAATGTAAAAAGTTACCTTGGATTCAATGAATGTGCTAAACAATGAAGATGTGTGCTACTTTACGTCCATCTTTGAACTAATATTGAGTGCACAACATTGTAGAAGGACGATGACTCTTGTTCATCTTTTCTTTCATAGAGATATATAGCACTTTTTACTTTCTTGATCATTGAATCCCACATCTCATGGACCAAATGAAGAGTATGTGCATGTGTCTGTACTTCTTAAAACATCATAAATAGGATTTGTGAAAGCAAGAATATAATCAATTTTTTGCCACCAATTTCACTCAAAAACTTTTCTATAACAAACTCAGCTTTGCCAATATTATCTTCCTTGTATGAAGACCACTTCTCACTTATAACCATCTCTTTGAAGCCTTGCTTTAACAACCTAAATCTTTTGAGCATCACAATAGTAGAAGCAAATCGAGTAGGAGCAACATTAAGCAACTTCAATGTATTAAATTCATTGAAAATAGATAACCTCATATGATGATTAACAATAAAATTTTTTATAAAAGAAGCATCATCAGCAATTTGAGTAATCCATGAGCATTCTTGATAGAAAAAATTATTCTTCTCTGTATTCTTAGCTGCACAAATGTCCTTTAAAGCAAGGTTGATAGTATGAACAACACAAGGAGTCCAAAAAATAGATGAAAATTCAGCTTCAATCAATAAACCAGCTGCTTTACAAACCGACGCATTATCAGTCACAATCTGCACTACATTTGAGAGACCGACTTCTCTTATCACATCTCTTATTTGCTTTGCAACATAATCCTTGTCTTTGATCTCATCTGAACAATCTACAGCTTTCAAAAACATAGGCCCACTTTCAGTTACAGCCATAAAATTAAGAAGAGGCCTCCTTTGCGGATCACTCCATCCATCACTTACAATGCTCAGTCCCTTTCCACTCCATGAATTCTTAGTAGGTTCTAACATTCTCTCCACATGTTGCTTCTCTTTCTCAAGCAAAGTTGTCCTCAATTTATTATATCCAGGAGGAATATAACCATCAATATAGTTATTGGCAGCATAAGAAAAAACTTTGACAAAATACGAATTTTTTGCTAGATGAAAAGGTAATCCAGATGAAAAAAACATTCTAGCAATATGTAAATCTAGAGTCTCCCTTGCATTCACATTAAGAGCTTTCTCTAAAGGTCCAGTAGCTCTTCTTTTTCTTGAATCAAGTTCACTTGCATTAGATAAGGGTGGAAGAGGAATTGACTTAGCCTTTTTACTTTCATGCAACAATGTACTTTCAATATCAAGTTTCTTAAGTTCTTCAAGCTTTGTTGATGTAACTTTTGCACAAAATCTAATTCCTTTTCCTGAAATCTTCAATAAATGTGCTCTTACTCTAGTATAAGAACCACTGAATAAAACCTTGCAAAATTTACATTGAAATTCAAGATTTTCGTCCCCTTCAATTTTATCTTTCTTTGTTACAAATTTCCATAAAGGCTTATCAACACTTTCTTCAAAATTGTTTTGAACACTCTCTGAACTCATCTCTCACAACCCTACAATAATTTAAGAACCAAAATTACTTTTTACAATTCAATTTCTTGAGCAAAATAGAACTAAAAAAAGCATAAAGAGAAAACAAAACCAAAGAAAATTATTATATAATACTAAACATTTGTGTAAGCTGAGTTCATTCCCAGCTATTATTGTTTAATGTTTACTAAAAAAGAAACAGATAAAAACATATTATAAGAGGTGCGAATTGCCAAAGACCACAACAAAACCTTAACAAATAATCTTTCAATATGAACATGATTACTAAGAAGAGAAAGATAACCTAAAGTTATGAATCAGGATTACCATTAGAACCATGATATATATAATAACGGAATATACATAAATGCATATAGAACAAATTATAGACAAATTGTTATCTAGAGTCTAGACATTTACACTAAAACTCAAAATAAATTGATTTCTAGAAATCTTACAAGTCACTGCCATATTCCTCTTCATATACATAAGTGCTGAATACTGGCCTCATCGGTCCCTTAGCCTTTGAACTAGAGCCACCACCACCGCAACTCTTGCTCCACTTCTCACTATTGAAGCAATTAAACCAGCCACGTCACTTCTATCATCTTTAGGTCCTAACTCCTAACCTATCAGGAAGTGAGACTAGCTCCTTTTCTAAACCATCAAGACTCAAGAGTAACCTTACCATCAATCCAGTTTTTTTCCTCTTGTTTTTCTTCTATCAATTCTATGCCTTTCTATTACTTTCTAGTTTCTAATCTTCTCATAGCAGCAGTAAAAAATTATGAAAGAAGTATCAAATAATACCTAATTCCAGAAGCACAAAACAAAATAAACCAAAACTAAACCAAGAAGATGCACAGAACAAAATAGAAATCCAAAATCAAATGGAAGCACAAAATTGACAAAACAAATCAGAACCAAAGAGAAGCACAGAGGCCAGAGAAAAATAGAAATACAGAACCAGAAAATTGATGGATGAAAAAAAAAATATTCTCCCTTACTTGAAATGGAGGATGCAGGAGAGCACGACGGAAGAGCACGAGAGTAGGGCAATGGTCACGGTAGAAGTAGCGACCGGGGAGGTGGCGAACACGGCAGCAAGTAGTGACTGGAGAAGCAATGATCGGTAGTGAACAGCGATGACAAGCACCGCAGAAGAAGTGGCGGCAGTGAAGAGGAGATGCTGAGATTAAGAGTGAGTGGGTGTGGAGAGAGATGATGAACATTCACGGCAGTGATGACCGGAGGTGGCAGCGATGGCTGGAGGTGGCGGTAGATTGGCGGTGAGGAGAGGGTGAGTGGGTGTGGAGCCACGGAGCCAGAGACGGGCTTGGGAGTGGAGGTGAAAGGTTAGGTTTTTAACTTTTGTTAAAGTGAAGGGTGAAACTGATGAGGAGAGCTTTCCAAAATATCATTGGGCCGTGTCGGGCCGTGTCTGGGCTGTGTCTGGGCCGTGTCCGGCTGGTTTTTTTGTTTTTTGGACAGGACACGTTTGGACATGGGAGACACGCGTGTCGGATGAGTGTCTCCGTGCGTCGTGTCCGAAATGTGTCCGACACGCCGACACAGCAATTAAACAAAGTGTCCGTGCTTCATAGCTTCTTAAGCTTTTCATTTCTATGAGTGACATGCTTTATGAATCCTAATTAAAATCCTTTCATTTAAGTTTCTTTCTTGAAATGTGTTGGTTTCCTTCTTAGTACATCTTAATATTATTGAACATCCTTATAAGGTTGTGATTTCAAGTATATTATTGGAGTTTTGTTTTAAACCTTTTTAAACAAGTTTTGATTTATTATTATGCAACTTTGTCCTTGACTTTGCATTTCTTTACTTGAGCAGTGCCTCTCTTTGATGTGATTTGAACTTGTTTTGGTGCGATATAACCGTCTATTGAAGTTTTAATAAAATCTCTTTCAATTCAGCCTACACTCCTTTACCTTATACTCTAAAAATTTATGTATGTGATTTAAACCTGTTCAATTGTAATGCATCATTTTTTCTTTTATGAGCAAAACTTTATCTCAGATTTCCTTCCAACAAGATCGCAATTTTCATGCAAGCTTGAAAAAGAAGAGAAAATACAATTTTGCTCTTAGCCAAATTAATCTTTCCATTTACAAACTTTGTGTAATCTATTTTCACTTGAATTTATATTGAAATAATGCCACATTTACGCTTTTATTAATCTTTTGAAGGATGTTTGTTACTCATTTTCTCTTTCAGAACATGAAATGATTTTTCCTTAAGTTTTTCATTCTTTATGAACAATGTATTCGAGAGTATCCTTAAATCATACTCTTGAGTTCTGTGAATTTTGTCTTTGGTTTTGGATATTCTTATTTTGTAAACCTCATATTTACTTGACTCAGCTTGAATTCGTTTCAAAATACTGCATTGTTTTTCATCTTATTGGTCCTATTGAATTCCTTCGATTCAAGAGTTACCCTTAAAATTATCAGTTGATTCTCTTTCCAGCACTCTTTATTGCTTGTTCATATCCTTGTCTACTTGTGATTTCAATAATTCTTTCAAATTCTCGCGAACACGGTCCTTGTTGCTTTTCTTTCTTTTCTATGGTCTATTATCCTTCTGAGTATACTCGAGATTAGTTTTGGTATCTTGTGTGGCCGTTAGACTTAGTAAACGACACACTAGCCCTTTAGGACACGTTTGGTGAACGCAAAAGGGTGAAAATTGTAAGTATACGACGTTGCAGGGAATTGTGGAATCTTGTTTCATGTGAAAGAGTTTTGTTGATGTTAGGTTTGTGAGCATTAAGATTTGCGAAGTGTTTGACGAGGTTGAAAACCCTCGGATGAGTTGTTCGATGAAGTACGATTGAGGATGGTGGAAATAAGTTATGTTGAAGTTTGAATAATTGAATCTCTAAAGTTGGTGTGAGATCAGAGTTCGAACGTTAAGCACGTTGTTTTAACCTTAACATATTTTATAACCTTTTGCCGCCTTGCTTTACCATCACATGTTTGAAATATATCATCTTGTACATCAAGCCTATCTTGTAACTTCTGTTTCGCATCACACCTATACCCTTTATACCTTTATGCCATATGAAAATCCTGGTATTTGAAACTATATGTATATATATACTGAGAACTTTTTGCTTTTTCTTTAAATGCATTCAAGAGTGAAGTGATATGAAATCTCTTTTATTTGTATCAATTTTCGAGGACGAAAATTTTTATAAGGTGGATAGGATGTAAGACCCAAAATTTTCATAAGAAAAATATTATTATGAGTTAATTTTAATTTATTTATTCATAAAAGATTTTATTAAAAATTTTACTTAATCTCATAATTATTGAATAATTTTCTATATTTAAATTATACAATTTAATAGTTGTAAAAGAATAAGAATTTTATATGATTTAATTTAAATAATTAAGATTTTAGAATTTAATACTTTAATTTTTATAAACAGAAAATAAATTATATTATCTCTAATTTTAAATTATAATACTTGATCAAAAACTGATTAGCAATCGATAATTAAGTAATATTTTTCTAATATAATTTTAAGAAATCAAATAAGATTTCAAATTAATACTCCATGCCCCAATTTATTAAAATTATCAAACCCTAATTAACCCAAATATCCCCAAATTTAACTTTAATCCTAATTTTACCCTAACCCCTGCCCATACTCACATCACCGCCACTCACCTTTTTCCCCCTAACCCTACTGCCATTCCCCTTCGCCTCTTCCTCTATACACACACAAATCCAACATTTAGCATAATTCAGAAAAGAAAAAACCAAAGAAAGAAAGGTAACCAACAGAGGAGAAGAGAGAAAGATAAGCGGAGAGGGAGAAGAGGGAGAAGGGAGCGCCGGTGGAAGAAGAAGACGCGCCAAAGCTGGTGGGCCGTGCCGCCGCTGTTGCCGCGCCCTGCTCGGCCGTCGTCGCCGTTCTGTTAAGCCGCTGCCATCCCCGAGCTTGCCACCGTTGCCTTTGTTGCCGAGCAAGAGGAGGGAAGCTCACCGCGTCGCAGTCATCGCTCCCACCACGTCGCGCCGCCGCTAGTTTACCTTGGAGCCGCCGTCGAAGCAGAGCCGCGGAGATAGACGAGTTCGCGTAGGGAAGAGAGAAATGCGTCTGAGAGAGAGAACGAGCACAAGAGGAAGGAGACGACCATTCTCATCGCTGCTAGAGGTTCCGCCGCCGTCATTGGTGCCAACCGAAGTCACCGCTGTCTTTGCAGCTTTTTCCCAGCTGTTTTGGTTCTGGTCCTACGGCAACTCGCCAATGTCCTTACTCATTTCTGACATCTGTGCAGCCTTCGCTAGAGCTCCTCGTCGCCGGAGAAACACTTCCGGAACTGTTCAAATCCGCTGGTAACACTACCTTGGTACCAATCTGGTTTTTGGCTTTTCCTTTCTTGAATTTATCTTGCATCTATTTTGTTCTGTTGTTCTGATTATGAGCTTTTGCTTTAACTTGGAATTTCCAGTACCATTCTTGTTGCGCTCCGATCGATTTAAATCCACCGCTTTTCTTGGTGTTGTGGTCATTGTCGTTATAATGGGGAGTTATTGTTGTTGCTACTGTTGCAGTTCTGGTTGCTGCAGTTTCGATTTCTATGAGTTTCAATACTAAGGTAGGGATTTTCTTAAAATTTATTTTATCTTATAGAGTTGTTATAAATAGATATTAATATGAGAAACATATGTCTGTGATTATGATTGTCTTATAAATGTGATTTTTTGCTATACTGAATGACTGATTGCTTGATTGCTTGAGTGGTGTGATTGTTGAAAAGAAATTAGTTTGAAAAGAATGAGTGCATATCGGACCAATCTTCATTCTTAGGTCCAGTCAAGACCTCACCATGTGCATGACCTAGGTCCCGCTCTTGATGAGGCACACCCTGACTCAAACCAAACTGTCTTCTCAACCTATCAGACGCATGTCACTCAATGCATTCAAAAGAGATCAGCGGTACGATTGCACTCCAAATAACCGAGTGGTGGCGGATGTCAGCCGGAATCACACCTGCCTCAATGCGATCAACTGCATAAGCCTCCCAAACAAACTGAACACATTGAAGTTAACAGAGGATTACACACCAGATAATAATACGGCTAATAAAAAATATAAAGCAATTGAATATCACATACCTATCCTTCCTGCAGATCGTCCAATAACCTCCTAAAGTGAGCAAGAGACTGATATATGTAAGGCCGATAATCACGCTCCCAATTATGCCAGCTGACATCAGAAAGCCCGTTATATAAATATTTATCATAAAAGTCTCAACTAAAATGTGATGCACTTATTCAAAGCAGATGATGATTGAACTTACCTGTTTGCAAGCGGAAAGACTCGAGGATTGTCGGGAATTGGCGAGAGAAATGGTAAACGAATCCAAGCTCAGGTAAGCAGAAGGGTCAGTGGACCATCAATCTCCTTGTAGTCGACACGAGTTGCCCTACACAATGCTCTATACAAGTGTGCCAAACATGCCGAACCCCAACTAAATTCTCTGATCCCGCCGAAGTTACGGAGCAACAGCAGAAATTTCCAGTGCATTGCTGTCCTAGACTTGTCCCCAAATAGAATGGTCCCAAATAATAATATTATGTGACACTTTACATACCTCTAAATCGGAATATCATTATCTAAGATTAAATGATCCTTCAGTCTCCGAAACCATGTCAACTTTACAAAGCTTCCTCTACATTCTGTCCTCCTGGGTGCAACATAAAAATGATGGAGGCATTCGACCTCTAATGCCTTATAACTACTCAGAGTCGGTCCTGTAACTGGAATACCATTTGTCGGAAGGCCAAGAATTATCGCCACATCCTCCAATGTCGCGACACACTCACTAATTGAAAAATGGAACGTATGATTCTCGGGCCGCCATCTCTCGATCAGAGCATTAACCAATGTCGAATGACATTGGACAACTCTGATCTAGGAAACGTGATAAAATTCGGTCTCCCACAAATACCCCTCCACAATTGGATTATATGGATCCGGTGGCAAATAATGATCACATATTAACATTTATAAACCCTACAAAACATAGACATATATCACATTAATCAAATATAATCATACTTAATTAGCATACAATATTTAACATTCTTCCATTCTCATTATCACATAAGCAATATAACATAATTAATAAACTTTAAATGAATCTAAAATATACATCCATTTATTATCATTACATCCATTAAAACTATATTTCTAATATCTAAATCCTATTTATTTCTTAATAACAATTTCCATTCGTTTAGTTATAACATCATAACTAGAATGTTAAACTTAAATAAATTTAAAATTAAATCTAATTATTATTAGTCGAGGACATTAAAAATATATATTCTAATATCTAAACTAAATCCTATTTGATTTATAATAATAATTATTAATACCTAATTTATATTTATATAACTCTTCCTCATTTTTATTATTATTATTATTATTATTATTATTATTATTATTATCACTGTACGGGCACAAATCATTTTTAACAATCGTACATAATCTATTCTATTAACTAAACTTATTGTTCCTAACGTAATTAACTACCTAAACTAGGTTAAATTAATAAACTAAACCTAAATTAACGGTCACCAGAAATAATAATAATAATAATAATAATAATAATAATAATAATAATAATAATATATCTCAGTTAGGCAAATAATTTATGTTATTTACTTCACTCATTATACTTAAACAACTTCAACACTTTAACTAACTAACAACATACACTAATTAAATATTCAAATAACATGTTTATAATAACAATTAACTTAACTTAATTATTTTATTAAAATAAATAATTTAATAAAAAAACTTTATATAATTAAGATGATCAAGATAATTAACAATGTGTAACTTTGAATAATTTATATCTTTTATTTTTCACCTCCTTGACATTATTTATTTTTGTCTCCCCTCCTTGCGTTTCTTAATTTTTGCTGGAACTTCAATAGAAAAAAGGGAAGGAAGAATGTGGAATTTGAAAGAGATTGAAGGTTAGTTGAAGGGTGAGAGATGAACAAGTGGGATATTTGAGATAAATAATGGCTAGGGTTTTACCGCATTGAAAAGAGATTTATTGGCTGATATTTACATGTGCGACGCGTGACATTGGTACGCAAATCGGACGGTCCGATTTGTTTACCCTCTACGCCAGTAATCGAATCGTCTAATTACTTTCCCCTAAATCGAATCGTCCGATTTTTTCTACGCAGCCCCACACTAAAGTAAAACATGTCAGACCCCAATAACCAGGTATACACCATACCTAACATCATATTAAAATTAAAAAAATGCAATTCTGTTCTATTTTGTTTACCTTAACATTACTTTTATTGCGGAATTTGCATCTCTGCAACTTAAGTCACAAGTGCTACAGTCTCACGCTTTACAATGGACCAACTCTCTATTACTCTAGCCACAAAACTTGGATTTGATTTGTATTTGTATTTTTCTGTTTTTTTTTTAAAGGAGTTTTAATATTTAAGATTTTGTAAAAAAATAAAGAAATAATAAAAATACAAGAAAATGTTTTTTTTATCTCTTTTTTTTATAATTTAAATAATATAAAATATATTTATTTTTCAAAGTGTTTTATGTATATCATATTTATTGGATAAGAATAAAAACTCACCTCACATACACCTAGCTAATATGTTCGGTTTAAAGCGTTATACGATATAACCAATTTGGGTTGGTCGAATGGTTAGCTCACTCGTCTGTTTAAGCAAGTGTCGGGGAATTCGAATTTCGCCTTATACATGCAGCAACCCGTTGGCCAACGACAAACCCTTAAATGGAGCTCCGATCTGCGATGAACTAGTCTTTGGGGAGTGGATCCTTTCCAGTAAAAAAAATGGATGTTGTCAAGTGTTTAATCTAACCCTTCATTGTTTTTTCTCTCTTATTTAATTTTGGTCTCACTTAGAGAATTAAAGATGAAAGATCACACTTTATTCTCTCAAGTGTTTTTTTTCATTGGAAAGGATCCATTTCCCTAATCTTTGGTCTGTCAAGTTGAAAAATACCATAGACAACCAAAAAAATAAAAATTATACGATATACGTCGCTATAATCAATGTTATAATTAATGATTCTTACTAAATGCAAACATTTTAACCTTCGGTAGTGCAGAATCAAAAACTTTAAATAGGAAGACTAAAGTAAACATAAAATAAATTAAAATTATATTTTGTTAATTTTTTTTATTATGTTATGTTATATTTTATAATATATATATTAAATTAATAATTATATTATATAAAGGTTAATATTTAATTACATATTTTAAGATTTTAATATTTTTTAATTTGTTTGATATAATATTTTACAGAAGTAAATTTTAAAATAATTTTTTTTAATATATACAATTATATAAACTGTAAATTTTTTTTTTATATTTTAAACTTATTTTTCTCTGTCTAGTTCTCCCTTAATTTATTTTTAAGAGTTTTTTTCATTGTGTATAAAAAGAAAATTTGTTTGGACTATTTTAATCTATAAATAGACTAGCTTATTATTTTGTTTGGACTATTTTAATCTATAAATGGATTAGCTTATTATTTTTTTAGTCCAATTCATATTAATTACAAGTTTATTACATATTTAATTATTCATATATTTATACTCTTTTATTTATTTTTTGAAAAAAAAAAACATTACTTGCTAGTTGTTATTTGTTACTAATATATTGCAATAATACACATTATCATTTTAGAAGTCACTTAGATAAAGATGTTAAAAACATTTCTTTTAAGATATTTTTTAATAATTAAAATGCAATACATATAATCGATTAAACTGTTATTTTTATGAAAATTAGACTGGATAAATCAGTTTAATCGAAAAATCAAAAAATTAAATTTTAAATTGATCTAAATTAATATTTTTTTATAGAAAATAACTACAATTTTCTTATTATAAAAAATAACTAAAATACTCCTCTCTCTCTCTCTCTCTATATATATATATATATATATATATATATATAGTTTGAAAATTCTAAATCTTAACCCTATGATGACAGAGAAAAAATGGCTAGAATTTAAGATTCTCAAATTAATATATATAATAGGAGTATTTTAGTCATTTTTTATAATAGGGATATTGTAGTCATTTTTTATAAAAAAATAATATTAATTTAGATCAGTTTAAGATTTGATTCACTATTTTTCGGTCAAATTAATTTATCTGATCTAATTTTGGTAAAAATAATACGGTTTAATCAATTATATATGTTAAATTTTAATTATTAAAAAATATTTTAGACGTCTTTATTTGAATGACTTCGTATAATTTTTACATGCTAAATTACTGAGACATGAATTTCATATATTTATACGAGGGGTGTAAGTTATCGAACCAGATCGAAAAATATCGCAAAACCGAACTGAAAATTACAACAACCGCAAAAAACCGAAAAAATCGTTTTTTTCTGAATTAAACCGATCGATTTGGTTTGGTTTATGGTTGGCTTAGTAGAAACCGAACCGAACCGAGAAAGATGTTCTCTAGTAGTTCTTTTTACAGGTTTACCCTTAGTTTAACCTAGGAATAAAACCCTAAATTTGAATACCCTCACTCTTTCCCTTTCACTTGCGCAGCCTCACTCCTTACACAGACACCCACTCAGTCACTCACCTACAATTCACTTCCATCTTCCATTCTTCCTCCTCCATGCGGCCATGACTGAGAGAATGAGAGCTTGAGAGAGCCAGAGAGCGTCATCCACCATCAAGGAAGCCCTCCACCGTCGCTCGAAGCCATCGCAAGTCATCCATTCATCTCCGTCGCAGACTCGCAGGCGTAGCAAAGAGCAGCGCCGTCGTGTAGCCAGAAGCTCAGAAGCATCATCTAGTTCACGCCCTCCACCGTCGTTCGAAGCCATCGTCCAGTCATAAGCCGTGGCAACAAACCCTAAGTCGAGCATCACTCCAGTCGCCGAGCAACACTCTGGTCGCCGAGCAGCACTCCAGTTGCCGAGCCCTCTCCTGCAAAAAGCAACTGAACAATGTCTTCTTCGAAGGTTAGAATTTAATTTAAGGAATTTTTTCATGATATTGATAGAAGCAAAAATTATTGTCAGAAACTAGAAACTCTCGTTTCAGCAGATCTTATGGTAATCCATTTGGAGCTTGAAATATTTGTATGTTTCAGCAATTTTAATTTAATAAATTAAGCAGAAAAATTTTATTTGAAGATTATGGTTTGGTGGTTGGTTATTTTACACATGATGAACATTTGTAAAAAGTTACGTTGAGAAATTTTCAATTTATATATAAAACATACATGTCCCTAATTTCATTAATTTTATGTTGTTGTCTTTGATTGTTTATAGTCATTTAAATTCTGTTGATTGACTTTAAAAATGAATTAATTATAATTCTATTTATGAGCTGCTTATGAGTTGTTTTAATTCTGTTTATGAGCTGTTTAAAAATGAATTATAAACCTAAATTCTATTTATGAGTTGCTTTGGTTCTGTTTGCGGTCTCCTACTTCATAGTTCAATGACTATGTGAGGTGATTTATGTGGTTTATTATGATTTTTAGGGTACTTGAATTTTCGTTTACTTATCTTAGTGGCTTAAACTTCTTATCATTTATTTGCTTACTCTCTCTCTCCGTAGATTAATAGATTGATAGATAGATAAATATATTGTATCTCTTCCAATGGTGCTTGAAAGCTGTGAATCAAAACCACTGCAATAACTGTAGATGATTAATGAATTGTAATTAACTAATAATTATGAACCCGAGGAAATTGGATATCTTTTTCTGTCTAAATATTTTCGTAATTTAATTTTTGGTATTCTTTTTTCTATAAGTTATAGAATTGGGATATTTTAGTTAGCCACAAATTTATCTTTTATGCTTCTACATGTATTATAATTAATAATTCTCTACTCTGCACATAATTCTCTCTCTCACACACACTATTTTAATTTATAAATTTTAATTATTACTCTCAAAACTACACATATATAAGCTTTAATTTGTTATCTTGTTTCATAATTTGTTATGTTGTTTCATAATTTGTTATTTAATATGTTTCACAATTTTTGTTGTTGCATAAATGTTGAAAACAATATTTTTGAATAAGTTTGAATGCTGAATTTGTTGCTGGAAACAATGCTTTTAGTGATGTTTATAATCTATATTGATTTTTTTGTTTTATTTACGTAGAAATTGCACCAACGGAAAAAGATGATGATGAGTCTGGTGTGGATTCAGATTAAGTATGGTGGCTGTTTGGTTTTTATTTGGTTTAAAGTGGCTGTTTCGATTTTTAGTATGTTTTAAAGTGTGTTTATTTTTGTTGTTTTGCTAGACATTTTTAATTGTCTTTATTTTATGTTTAATTAAGTTGAATTTGTATTGAATTTGGATTTAATATACTTTTGTTATTCTAGTTTATTGATGGTTTTAAACTTTATTTTACAGTAATTTAAAGTCTTATAAAAGTTAAAAAAATCGAAAAATCGACCGAACTAAACCACTACTAATTCAGTTCGATTCGATTCGGTTATTTAAAAAACAACAAATCGAACAGTTAGTATCATTACAGAATTGATCAGGTCAGTTCGATTAGTTTTCGGTCCAAAAAATAACCAAATCGAATAGATTATTCCCTGATTTATACCCTTATTTCTGCCTGATTCTCGCAGTCACGAATTCCAAAAATTTTGTAAATTTCATTAACACAGTTGTTATTTGCGAAAATGCCACTAAATTTCTAAATTTTTATAATCTGTTTTATTTGGGTAAATATTTTTTTTATTTAAATAAAAAACTCTCAAACTTGAAGTAATGCTAACTTGATGCATAAATGCACTAATGCATAATTTTATAAACTAAATTCTCATAATAGAAGCATAATAGAAGTATAATGAACTAAATTCTCAAGGACCTATTTGTCCTTCGAACTTTATTTGCAAAATGACGTCAAGGACTTATTTGTCCTTCGAACTTTATTCTCCTTCTAGCGTGGCACCATAACGAACACCTGGACACCGTTTCAGCCACGTCAGCCAGTTCCGTTCGGTGTATGAGAGGTAAATAGACGGAAGGACTAAATTGTCTTCCGTTTGTTAAAGTCAGAGACCTTTTTGTATTTAAATTTTGTCAAGAATGTATTTGTCAAAAATTTAAAAAGTCTAGGACCTATCTGTCTTTTTCCCTATATTTAAAGTTTTAAATTACATATTGTATAAATATAGTTAGTCTTTTTATATTGTATAACTATTTGTTATTTCTGATTCCGAAAAAAATTTAAGTTTTAACCCCTATGCCACCTTAGAGGGCTATACTTTATATTAACTTTTTCAATATCAAAAGTCTCAATAATGATTCTTTAGATGCTGATGAGTCAAAGAATAATTTTTAGTGAATTTTTAGAAATTGTTTATTGTTCCGTTTTAAATTTATAAGTTTATAAAATATAGATTTTCTGGAATTTGAACTAAAACAAAAAAATTAGATTTCTATTCTTATTCATTTTGATTTTTTTGATATTTTATTTGAATCCAAATGGGGGTATTTTCTTATTGACATTTACTACTTTAAAGTTAATTGTTTCAGTACTAAATGTCAATAATCTGTATCAGTACTAAATCGAATTAAACTGATTCGATTTACTATATATAGGTTGTTCAATAGTAAATCGATAATCGAATCTAGTTGATTCGATTTACTACTCACGGGCTATATTTCGAATATCAATCATTGGTAATTTGAATCAAATAACTTCGATTTAGTACCAGAATGTGTAATTACATAGATATATGTATTGAGACATCTACATAATATTTTTTATTTTAAGACTATTGAGTAATATTGGTGACTTATTGATTTATTTAAGTATTTTACCCTATTAATTACAAGTTTATTACATATTTAATTATTCATATATTTATTCTCTTTTATTTATTTAAAAAAAAAAACGCTACTTGCTAGTTGTTATTTGTTACTAATATATTGCAATAATACACATTATCATTTTAGAAGTTACTCAGATAAAGATGTTAAAAACGTCTTTTTTTTAAAATATTTTTTAATAATTAAAATTATACATATAGTAGATTAAACTATGTTATTTTTATGAAAATTAGATTGGATAAATCAGTTTAATCGAAAAACCAATAAATTAAATTTTAAATCGATCTAAATTAATATTATTTTATAAAAAATAACTAAAATACTCCTCTCTCTATATATATATATATAAATTTTAATTCTATGATGATAGAGAAAAAAATGGTTAGAATTTAGGATTCTCAAATTAATATATATAATAAAAATATTTTAGTCATTTTTTATAATAGGGATATTGTAGTTATTTTTTATAAAAAATAATATTAATTTAGATAAATTTAAAATTTGATTCACTATTTTTTGATTAAATTAATTTATTTAATATAATTTTAATAAAAATAATACAATTTAATTAATTATATATGTTAAATTTTAATTATTAAAAATATTTTAAAAAATATTTTAAACGTTTTTATTTAACTAATTCCGTATATTTTTTATATGCTAAATTAGTGAGACATGAATTTCATATATTTATACCCTTACTTCTGCCTGATTCTCGCAGTCACTGATTCCAAAAATCTTGTAAATTTCGTTAACGCAGTTGTTATTTGCGAAAATACCACTAAATTTCTAAACTTTTATAATCTGTTTTATTTGGGTAAATATTTTTTTTATTTAAATAAAAAACTCTCAAACTCGAAAGTAGGACTTATACGCACAGACGTGACCGAATTTAATTAAATTTAAACTTGAATTTTAATAGTTTACCCTATTTATTTTAAAAACTTAAATTTGGTTTCAATTAATTTGAAATAAATCAATATAAACTAGATTTATTTATTATGTAATTAATATATAATTTATAAAAAATTATATAATAAATTAATAAAATCTATCTTTAAAGATTAAATAATATTTTTGTTAGAATAAATTATAGTAAAATAAAAATGATGCGATCATATAATATAAAAATATTAATTGAATATAAAAATATAATATTTTATTACTTATTTTATGATAATATGTATACATATTAGTTATTTAACATGACTTTGAATTAAGCCAGATTCACTTAAAATATGATTCGAATTCAATATAAAAAATATATCAAATAAAAATAACAAATTCGAACCCAACAAAATATGTTTTTAAGTTCATAATTTATATGAGATTTTAGGTCGAACTAAATTTTAAATATTTTTAGTCAACAAAAATGCAAACTCGTATTAATCGATAATTTTATCTTTTTATTTTATGTTATTTAATTATCTTCATAATAACAAATTTAAATTCAGTCATATTTTGTACATGTAGTAATTCATTATAATCCATGAGGGAAAAATAATGAATTAAGTAATTGATTAGAGTAGTGCTAGAGAGTTAATGGCCTAAGTGTACGATGTGTACAATAGACTAAATCTTTAGTTTATGAATAAATTGAACATCACCTATACTATGCAGAATAACTTTCCGAACGAATAACAGGGATAACCATCCGAATACCAGGGATAATAAACATCTCATGTTATAAAAAGCTAATTTTGGATTCATCAAGGTTTGAACTCTTAATCTTTCGGATCTGAAACTCTAATACCATGTCCTGAAACCACTCATCCCAAAAGCATAACCTGACAGGACAATGTAACACTAATAATCATATCTCTAATACTTTCTAAATCTTCATTGTACACATTGTACGCTTAGGTCATTGGCTCCCTATACTTTCTCAATTGATTAATAGGGGCGTTGACCTGGAATATTACCGGGAGGTTCATAGTTACATCTAACGAGAGTGCCTGAATGATTGTGGCACGTGACTCGAGCACAGCCTAAACGAGTAGATTGCTTCCAAACAAGTTGAGTAAAGGCATGGCATTCACCACCAACACACGAGTTAGTTACATGATCGTAATTTTCATGCTGAAGGGCCCATTGCACCAGAGCTTCTCCTCCTACAAAGGTGTAATTGCCCCAGCTACGTGCAATGTTCCAACCTATACCGCTGCTAATTGAAGGTTTTTTTGCTAAGCAGTCCACACTGTGTGCATTCACGAAATTGCGAGCATGTTTTTCTATTTCTCGGTCCCACTTCAGCGCTGGAGACCCAACATGTTCACGTATAGCGTTGTGATATTTAAGATAGAACTCTGGAGAGCTTAGTCTTTCTATTGAACAACACAATGGAATTATACTCGCAAAACTTACAAACAACGCTAAAATATTTAGTAACCTTTTCATTTCTTTTTTCTTTATTAATTTTGTTCTAGGAGACTAGGATGATTTCAAAAATAAAGGTGGGTCTCTTTTGTGTTGGATTATTGTTTTAATGAGGATTAATTGGATATATATATATGACAATTGATTGGCAATTTATTTGCCAGTTGTCATTTGATGAACTTCAATATGTACATATTTATTAGTTTGTTAGAGGATCTAGAAGGTCATTAAAAGGGTGTTAATTGTTGAAGCAGCTCAATGTGCCTTGGCTCCTTTAGAACTTGAGGGGTCAAAAAGGCTTGTAAAATGTAAATGGTTACATAATTTTATATATGTATATACCATACCAAAAATATTATGTATATACTATTAAAATTAATCATTATATATTTATATATAATATATATATTATTTAATTTATTCTTAATTTATATTTTATATGTGTTTTAATATATATTTGATATTGATAGCTAATTTTAATATATATTTTACATAATTTATATTTACATATATATATAGAAAGAGAAAAAGTGGAGGAGGAGAGAGAGAAAATTGGTGTAGAATTTTATTTACTGTTTGATTTTAATTAAGGACTCAACATATTAGACTATTAGTCCCTAAGATTAATTATTTTTTTTTTTTTTGAAATTTCATTTTTTTTAGTTTTTTTCCTGCCAACTCCACAATATCACTACTCGCCGGCATTAACTTGCCTAAATTTAAAAATTGGTTAAACATTCAAAGTTAAAGAATACTTTTTGCTTTAGCCTTCAATACTATAAGATAGATCTAAATAAAAGGAAAAAAAAAAAACTTTACAAACACAATGAAAGAAAGGTCTATGACTTTGAGCAGGTCTTGAAGGAAGAGATGATAATTCACATGTGAAAAAGTTTAAGGATCAACATTTTTATTTAAAATTTGGCCAGTATTTAATTATCTAAAAAAATGCGAAAATATTTGGTAATCAAAGAAAATTAGTCAAAAACAGTCATAACTTATTTTATTTAATATTTATTAATTGTAACGATAATTAATGAATAATAAATAAGACAATTTCTAATTTTTTTTTTGTCTCCCTAGCATTGAATAATTTTATATCATTAAATATTATCTTATACCATTAAAAATATTAATAATAATTACATATCATAAATTCTGTTGCCCCTAACATTCCTGTTCACATATTGCTTATTCCTTTTGGTGCGTTATCAACTTTTCATCATTCATTCGTTAAAAACAAAAATAATGGTTCTTGAATTGAGGAACGGATACTAGCTATCACATAAAAAGATAAAGAAAATAAATAATAGAAACAAATTTGAGAATAATCTGACCATCTAAACCAAAAGTTATCGAGAGGAGAAACTCTATAAATTGTAAATAGAAAATTAAAATAAAATCACATAAGAGAGATGAAAGGATAATATTCTAGTAATATTTGAAAGATAATAATTTAAAATAGTAATATTAGAGAGATGAAAAAAATTAAAATTTATTTATTTATTTTTGATAAGAATTTAATCCAATAAATATTGATGGTTCTAGTTGAACTTGAGAAGGGGTTGAATCAAGTTGGCTTAAAACTTAAAGTTTTAAACTCTGTTTTTGCTGTTGCTCGAGTTGCAGGAGATTATTTAAAATAGTCTCATACGCAGAAAATTATAAGTGCAGAGAAGAGGAGAAAGAAGCCAGCATGTATCCTGGTTCGGATTCTTTGTGCCATGAATCCTACATCCAGTCTCCACCACAAACCATGGTGGAATTTTCACTATAATTCTCAGGTTACATACACCAATACTATTGAATTACTCCCTAATTCAACTAGTATCTACCCCTAAGCTTTCTTCATCAAAGCTTAGCAACCCCAAAGTGCTATCCCAACTTGGAAGGGGAATCTACACAGATTCAATTCTCACCAAGTGCTAACCCAACTTGGCAAGGGGAACTAATCCTAGTTCATAAACCCAAATTACATCAGAAAAATAAACAGTGGCTATTTTTGCATCACTCTTGCCTTTTCTCTCTTGGCTTTTGAACCTCACATAATTGCCTTTTTCTCAAAACAGAAAATAACGCAAGACAGCCATAACAATAAATCAGAATTAAGCTTGAGTAGAAGAAAGAGATTTCAGCTCTGTGTTAGAGAAGGTGCTCTGAATGTGTGTGCTCTCTCTCTTAACTTGAAATGATGGAATGAGTCTTCTTATATATCTTCAGCTTGCCTAGAATTTCTGCCTCTTCCATTTCTTTGTGCCAGCTGCTCGTTGGAGCTGTCCTTGATGGCATGCAGTCCTTTCTTCATCTTGCTTCACCACCTCTGCAGCTGGAGTAGCTCGACCACTACCTCTGCTGTCCTTGGTGTTTCTTTCTTCCTTGGCATGCTCTTCTTTTGCATCCTGCTCCATGATCTCTGCCATACGAGGAGCTTCACCCACTTCCTCTGTTGCTTGGCAATTTTGTGTTTTGCTTTTCCTTTGCTGAAATTTGCTTTACTGTTTGTCCTTGGAGAGGTGAGAGTCCTTGTGTCTTGTTGCTTTGCTAGAGCCCCAGCTGTCCTTGATGTTGACAGATGTCCTTTTCTTTCTTTTCTTCTTTTGCCAACACATAGCCATTTTATTTCTGAATGGTGCCATGAGGAATTGTTGGACTTGGTTGCTATACCAAGGAACAATGTGAGCTGCTTTTCAATTAGTTTTGATGGGCTGCTGCAACATAAGCTAGTATACTTGGGCCTGCCACAATGAAGCACACATTAAACACTATTGGGCTTTCAACCCAAATAAATGTTTGTCATCATAATATAACCCAAAATCAAACTAGACTCAACAATCTCCCCCTTGATGACAAACATGATAAAATAGGGAATTTAAAGAGAAATTTAAATGAGTTAAGAACACTTCCGTTTGATGACATTTGGATTGTGAGTTGCTCCCCCTGAATGCTAGCATTGCTCCCCCTTGATCATGGCTTACATCTTTTCCTGAACAAAACTTAAAAACAGCCAAGACCAATATATCCAAACAATATATCACAGTAATGGAAGCACAGAGCAATTAACACTAAGCACAACACAGGATAAATTATAGCACCACAAAACATTGTTCTTAACTATTACTATTAATTCAGCCAAAACTAACATTCCTTTTCTTTTCTCCCCCTTTTGTCATCAAGGGAGGAAAGGAAAAAACAACCTGCACAAAATTTGTTAGTGGCTAGTGCATATAGTTTAAGTAGCAGAGTAGTTAAAGTCTTTACAGTCATCCAAAATATTTAACAAGTTCAAAAGGAAACTAAGTCATAATCACAGATGAGATAAAATGAGCTAGGCATCAGAGTTGGATTCATCAGAGGTTCCATCGTCCTCCCCCTCATTGTCAGATGTGGTGAGGCCAACCTCAACATCCTCCACAAAGTCCCTCAGAATGCGAATCCTTCCTTTGGTCTTCTTAAGAGCATTCTCCTCCAAAACTTGATTCCTTTTGCGCTCAGCACCATGATGGAGAAGAAGGTCAGTCAGATTGATAATTTCTTCAAGCACATTCTTCAGAATGCGGGTCATGACCTTGATTGTAGTGGATGTGGAAGGGGGAATCAGAGGATCCTCATCAACAGAGGGAACATCAGTGCTGTCATCAGTTTGGCGACGCTTGGGAGCTGTTTTCTTTACTGCACCACCCCCTTTAATATATGAGTTACAATCTATGGCAATTTCAGCCCCAAAATCAACATTGTAATATTGAAAAATTTTTGTAAGAAGCATGCCATATGGTAACGCATTTTTGGTACTAACACAAGAATACATATGCCTTACAAGTAAGTAAGCAAAAGAGATGGGAATTTTTGAAAGCAGTGCATACAAAACCAGTGTGTCACAGAATGAGACGCGTTGAAAAGAGCCGCTCTGAGGCAAGATGACATGGTTCACAATCCTATGCAGCTGGGCACGGACTGGACCAAGAGACTTATGAGTTGGAGTGTTACCTTCTAAGAGAGGGATATTGATGCAGACAGTACTTAGGGCATCAAAGTATGAAACATTGAGTGTTTCGTCCCACTTACCAGAGGTGTAGACATCAGGGCCTCGGTCCTGGTAATCTAGGGCTTTGCCTAGGTGATATTTGTCAAGAATGATCACTTTGCCTTTAACGAAAGAGGCGATTCTCCCTTCTTTGTATGACATGTTGCTATAGAACTGTTTTACCAAATCAGGGTAAATTTTCTCTTTGATGGACAGTATGGATGTCCAACCTTGATATGCAAACAATGGGGTAAAGTTCAGACCTTTTCTACGGAGTTTGTCAAGATTGACAAGCTTCGAGGGACAGAGTTTACGCTTGTAAATATCTTTGCAGAAAAATAGATAGTTCATGAGAGATTGAAAACGACGACGATCAAAGGACTCATCAGGAAAATCAGCATAAAATGACTTGTAAGCAATAGGATTTGAGAGTCTAGGTTCAGCAACAGGACGGAGGTCAAAGCCAATGACTGTACCGCGAGTATGGCGATTCTGAGTGGGGCAAGTCTCTTCGTCTTCGTGAAGAGGCCTCTTTCCTCTGGAAGAGCTAGGTTTGGAAGAGCTAGGCTGAGACATGTTTGGTGGATGAGGAGGAGGTGTAGGGCGAGGGGCAACGCCAGGGCGGCGAGCAGTGGTCTTCGTGCGCGCCATGTCAGGAGAAGGGTTTGGTGGTGGAGATGGTGAGGAATGAGTGGGGGAATGAGAGGGAGAAGAGTGTGTGTGATCAGAACGGTGGGTGCCACTGTGTGAGCCTCTGTGAGCAACTCTCTTCTTTCGAGCCATATTTATAGAAGCACTGGTTCGGAGAAGATGAAAGAGTGGAGAGTGGTGTGAATGGATGTATGCAGTGGGAAGTTATTATAAACTTAGAGAAGTGTAAAGGTTGCACCTTGAAAAAATAAAAATCCCAACTTTGAAAACGTATAGGAAGTGACAGCTGTAATTGTTGTACGTTGCAGATGGGAACAAAAACAAAATAAAATTTGGATTTGAAAACAAATTCTAAATGAGGCCCAAAAACTTATTTTCAAAAAATGAAAAAGCAACTATGAAATGGGCTCAATTGGATTCAGTAAAGAAAGCCCATATGTCGAGACTGCTCCAGCACGAGATGTTCATCATTCAGGCTTGAATCCAGTAGGCTTCATAGTGACTCAATGAAGGTTACTCATCATCTGCCAAAAAATCTCACCGCGATTCAAGAGACAAAACACAAAAGATCTCATTATCAGAAACATTAAGAAAACAGAGATGAAGTTAGAATGCCCAGTTTAGTTCTTAACTTGCAGAACCTCTCCTCTATCAATGGTTTGGTGAATATATCAGCTAGCTGACCCTCAGAATTAACAAACTGAATATCTAAATTTCCATTTTGCACATGTTCTCTTATAGAATGAAAACGAACTTCAATGTGCTTTGTTCTAGAGTGCAAAACAGGGTTTTTGGAAATATTGATATCACTCATGTTGTCACAAAATAATGGAATATTTGAGACATTCAATTTATAGTCAGCTAGTTGAGTTTTCAGCCATAATAATTGAGAACAACAAGAGGAGGTTGCAATATACTCAGCTTCTGCTGTTGACAGTGCTACCGTAGCTTGCTTTTTGCTAGACCAAACAATGAGAGATTTCCCAAGAAAGCAGCACATGCCACTTGTGCTTCTTCTATCAGTCCTATCCCCAGCAAAATCTGCATCACAGAAACCCACTAATTGAAAAGAATCAGTCTTAGGAAACCATAACCCATAATTAGTGGTACCAAGTACATATCGGATAATCCTCTTGACAGCAGAGAGATGTGACTCCTTAGGCTTTGATTGAAACCTTGAGCAGACTCCAACACTTTGGATGATATCAGGCCTTAAGGAGGTTAGATACATTAGGGATCCAATCATCCCTCTGTAACGTGTCTCATCAACATCTCTACCATGTTCATCCTTATCAAGCTTGATGTTAGGATGCATGGGGGTTCCCATAGGTTTAGCACAGTCCAGCCCAAACTTCTTGACAAGTTCTTTTGCATATTTTTCTTGATGGATGAATATGCCTTCTGCAGTTTGCTTGATTTGCAAGCCTAGGAAGAAATTGAGTTCTCCCATCATGCTCATATCAAATTCATTGGTCATAAGCTTAGCAAAATCTGCACACAAATCCTCATTAGCCGAACCAAATATAATATCATCAACATAAACTTGCACAAGAATAAAATGATCATGATAGTTCCTAATAAATAAAGTGGTGTCAGTGGCTCCTCTTTGAAAATTATTTTTCAACAAAAATGAGCTAAGCCTCTCATACCAAGCTCTAGGAGCTTGTCTCAAACCATATAAGGCCTTAGCTAGTTTGAAAACATGATTAGGAAAAGATTTGTTTTCAAACCCAGGTGGTTGAGCCACATAAACCTCTCTATCTATTATGCCATTGAGAAAAGCACACTTTACGTCCATTTGGAACAACTTGAAGCCACAATGAGCAGCATATGCAAGGAGCAATCTGATGGCTTTCATTCGAGCTACAGGTGCAAAGGATTCATCGAAATCAATCCCTTCCTCTTGATCATATCCTTGAGCAACCAATCTAGCTTTGTTTCGGACTATAGATCCATCTTCACCCAGTTTGTTTCTGAAAATCCACTTAGTGCCAGTGACTTTCTTTCCATTTGGATAAGGCACTAATGACCAGACCTAGTTCTTCTCAAATTGCAGCAATTCTTCCTTCATAGCTAGCACGCATGAAGGATCAGCAAGAGCTTCTTGGATGTTTTGTGGTTCAATCTTTGATAAGAGAGCAAGGTTGGTGGATTCGGCTCTTTTCAAAGATGAACGGGTAGTCCTGCCAGTGGATGGATTTCCTATTATGAACTCTTCAGGATAGTTTTTCAGAAACTCCATTCTCTTGGTCTTTTTGACTGGTGTGAGAATACACGTTCCTCTTGATCAACAATGGCCTCTGCATCATTATTTTCTGCAACAACAGGAGATAATTCCAAATTGTCTCCTGCAGAATTGGAATTTTCGTTGCTAGTAGGTGCAGCTTCCTGAGACCTTGAATTTTGTTGAACTGGCTCATCATTCTTGGGTAGTTCAGCTTCGAAACCTGGACTGTCATCTAAGCAAACACTAGGAATAATGTTAGTCTCACAGAAAGTGACATGCATGATTTCCTCAACAGTTTTGGAGTTCTTGTTATAAACTCTATAGGCCTTGCTATTTGTGGAGTAACCAATAAAAATCCCTTCATGTGTTTTAGGATCAAATTTTTCTAAATTTTCTTTGACATTCAGAATGAAACACTTACAGCCAAACACATGAAAATAACTAAGATTGGGAGGATGCCCTTTCCAAAGTTCATATGGGGTTTTCTTCAAAAACTTCCTAATGATGGTTCTATTTAGAACATAGCAAGCTGTATTCACAGCTTCAGCCCACAAGAACTTGGGAATTTCATATTCACATAACATAGCTCTAGCCATTTCTTGTAAACTTCTATTTCTTCTTTCCACAACACCATTTTGTTGAGGTGTTCTTGGACAAGAGAAGTTATGTGATATGCCTTGTTCATCACAAAAAGATTCAAAGTATTGATTTTCAAATTCTTTACCATGATCACTTCTTATTGAAATAATTTTTGAACCTTTTTCATTTTGAATCTTTTTGCTGAATTTTTCAAAAACAGAAAAGGACTCATGTTTATTAGCAAGAAAGAACACCCAGCCAGATCTAGTATAGTCATCCACAATTACCATGCCATAACTCTTTCCTCCAAGACTTTGAGTCCTAGTTGGTCCAAACAGATCAAGATGTAACAACTCCAATGGTTTCTTAGTAGAGACATCTTCCTTGGGTTTGAAAGAGGTTTTAATTTGTTTGCCCATTTGACAAGCATCACAAGTGATATCCTTGTCAAATTTTATATTAGGAAGACCTCTAACTAAGCTTCTCTTTACAAGCTTAGAGATTTGGAACATGCTAGCATGTCCTAACCTCTTATGCCACATCCATTTTTCAGATTCCATTGAAGAGAAACAAGTTACATTTTGAACTTTTAGATCATCTAGAGTGATACCATAAACATTGTCACTTCTTTTGGCAACAAATAAAACAGCCCCTGTTTTCTCATTTATGACTCTACAATCAGATTTCCTAAAGGTTACAGCATACCCAAGGTCACACAATTGACTTATGCTCAATAGATTATGCTTTAACCCATCAACTAAGAAGACACTATCAATACAAGTTGAAAAATCTTTGCCAACCTTACCAATGGCAATTATTTTACCTTTACCATTATCTCCAAAAGTGACAAATCCTCCATTATACTTGTTGAGTTTAATGAAGAAAGTATCCCTTCCGGTCATATGCCTTGAACATCCACTATCAAGATACCACATGTCCATTTTCTTCTTGGATGCAAGGCAAACCTGCATGTTCTTCAACTAACCTTAGGTATCCAAATCCATTTGGATCCTTTGATGTGAAATCTTCTTGGTTGCCCAAGAGCATTATAATCATGAACAACTTTATATAATTTACTATCATTACCAAAAGACTTAAGAAAGATGAAACATTGAGGAGGATCATGACCATTTCTGTTGCACTTGTAGCAATGATTCTTGCTTACTGATTTTTTAGGTTTGCTGAATCCTTTTGGTTTGAAAAGCTTGGAAGAGGAGGCTTCAGATTTTTTAAAGTTTTGTTTGAAAACAGCCTTGTTTTCCTCTATGAATCCAAGTCCAGATTTTTCAGATCCAAACCTTTGACTAGCAAGTAGTTTGTTAAGATTTTGAGAACCTTGAACAAACTTTGCTAAGTCTTCATTCAAATTTTTTATTTGTTCATTCAGCTTTTTGTTTTCAGAAATCAAATCAGTGGAAGCAGTAACTTCATGCTTGAGCTTGTATTTTTCTAATTCAGCTCGCAAGGCAATGTTTTCTTCTTTTAAAAACTTTTCATTGCTAGTTTCATTTGCCTTAACCTTTTTCAAAAGAAGATCATTTTCTGTCCTCAAAGCCTCATTTTCTTTCTTACATTTAGCATACTTATCCAAGAGTTTCTTAGAGTTCACAGAAATATCTTTGATAATGTAGTGCAGTTCATCAATAGATAAGTCAGAGAGATCTACCTCATCTTCATCATTATGATCTGCCATCAGACATAGTTGAGCTTCTTGATCTGAGCTCTCTGAGCTGGTGTCGTTCTCCAAGTCCTCCCATATTGCCATCATCACCTTCCTTTTGTCTTTCTTGGATTTTTCGCCTTTCTTAAGTTGAGGGCAATCTGACTTGAAGTGACCAGGCTCCTTGCAGTGATGGCATGTGAACTTGACTTGATCTTTCTTGACATCTTTGGATGAGGAACTTCCTTTGCCTTTGTTTTTGTATCTCAGTAGTCTTCTCATTTTTCTTGCAAAGAGCACCATTTCTTCATCTGAGAAACTGTCATCAGATTCTTCTCCTTGGGCTGTCATTCTTGATTTTAGTACTATACTTTTCTTTTTGTCATCTTTGTCTTGAGACATGTGAGTGGTTTCATAAGCCAGCAGCTTGCCTCTCAGCTCATCATAGGTGATTTTGATCAAATCATTCCTTTCAGAGATGGCTGTGCTTTTCACTTCCCATTTCTTGGTAAGACTCCTCAGAATCTTCCTTACCAAGGTTTCTTCAGAGTAGTTTCTTCCCATAGCGTCCAGATTGTTGATGATTATTGAGAACCTTTCAAACATTTGATCGATGCTCTCATCTTCCTTCATACTGAACATTTCATACTCCTTCATCAGCATGTCAATTCTGGTCTCCCTTACTTGCTTAGTGCCTTCATGAGTGAGTCTGAGCTTATCCCAGATTTCTTTAGCCGTTTTGCACCTTGACACTTTTCTGAACTCTTCAAAGCTGATTGCACAGTGCATTAGGTTGATTGCCTTGGCATTGAGTTCAACCTTCTTCTTTTCTTCATCTGTCCATTCGCTGTCCTCCTTTGCCACAACTTCTCCATCAGCATTCTGTTTGGTAGGAACGTCTGGACCATTGAGAATGATCTTCCAGATGTTGTAGTCGATCGATTGCACGAAGATTCTCATTCTCTCTTTCCAGTAAGAGTAGTTGCTGCCATTGAAGTAGGGAGGTCTGTTGTTGGACTGCCCTTCAGTGAGAGTGAAAGCCACGATGTTGGGATTCATGTTGTTGGCCATGGATCTTTACTCCAAGCTGTGAAGCTTGCCTTCTTGAGACCTTGCTCTGGATACCAATTGATGGTTCTAGTTGAACTTGAGAAGGGGGGGTTGAATCAAGTTGGCTTAAAACTTAAAGTTTCAAATTCTGTTTTTGCTGTTGCTCGAGTTGCAGGAGATTATTTAAAATAGTCTCATATGCAGAAAATTATAAGTGCAGAGAAGAGGAGAAAGAAGCCAGCATGTATCCTGGTTCGGATTCTTTGTGCCATGAATCCTACATCCAGTCTCCACCACAAATCATGGTGGAATTTTCACTATAATTCTCAGGTTATATACACCAATACTATTGAATTACTCCCTAATTCAACTAGTATCTACCCCTAAGCTTTCTTCACCAAAGCTTAGCAACTCCAAAGTGCTATCCCAACTTGGAAGGAGAATCTACACAGATTCAATTCTCACCAAGTGCTAACCCAACTTGGCAAGGGGAACTAATCCTAGTTCATAAACCCAAATTACATCAGAAAAACAAACAGTGGCTATTTTTGCATCACTCTTGCCTTTTCTCTCTTGGCTTTTGAACCTCACATAATTGCCTTTTTCTCAAAACAGAAAATAACGCAAGACAGCCATAACAATAAATCAGAATTAAGCTTGAGTAGAAGAAAGAGATTTCAGCTCTGTGTTAGAGAAGGTGCTCTGAATGTGTGTGCTCTCTCTCTTAACTTGAAATGATGGAATGAGTCTTCTTATATATCTTCAGCTTGCCTAGAATTTCTGCCTCTTCCATTTCCTTGTGCCAGCTGCTCGTTGGAGCTGTCCTTGATGGCATGCAGTCCTTTCTTCATCTTGCTTCACCACCTCTGCAGCTGGAGTAGCTCGACCACTACCTCTGCTGTCCTTGGTGTTTCTTTCTTCCTTGGCATGCTCTTCTTTTGCATCCTGCTCCATGATCTCTGCCATACGAGGAGCTTCACCCACTTCCTCTGTTGCTTGGCAATTTTGTGTTTTGCTTTTCCTTTGCTGAAATTTGCTTTACTGTTTGTCCTTGGAGAGGTGAGAGTCCTTGTGTCTTGTTGCTTTGCTAGAGCCCCAGCTGTCCTTGATGTTGACAGATGTCCTTTTCTTTCTTTTCTTCTTTTGCCAACACATAGCCATTTTATTTCTGAATGGTGCCATGAGGAATTGTTGGACTTGGTTGCTATACCAAGGAACAATGTGAGCTGCTTTTCAATTAGTTTTGATGGGCTGCTGCAACATAAGCTAGTATACTTGGGCCTGCCACAATGAAGCACACATTAAACATTATTGGGCTTTCAACCCAAATAAATGTTTGTCATCATAATGTAACCCAAAATCAAACTAGACTCAACAAATATAAATCTATATTTATTCAATTAATTAAATAAGAGTATAATATAATATAAATATGTTCATTTATATAATTTCGATACTATCTTTTGATTTTTTAATATGCAATTTACTTTTTAGATTCGTTCAATTAAATAAGATTGTAATATATATTTATTCAAATCTAACGCGAATAATACTACTCCTAAAAAATAAGAATAACAATTAAATGCAGTCAATGCTCCTTAGTTATTCTATATTAATTTTTTTATACTTGATTGTTGTTATTTTAATGTAACTTTAGAATAGACAAACCGATGCTTATTCGAATTTGTATAGAATAACACTTTAAAGTAATTGGGATTCGATGCTAATTAAAACTTGTATATAAATCGTTGTTGTTCTAATGTAGGTCTAGAATAGCTAGATAAATTGATACTAATTGAAATTTGATCATAATTGGAATACTTGATTGTTATTGTTGTTGAGTAATGTTAGATAATCAATAATTTTTTTGAACAAATCTTAATATTAGAATAACAATTCACACATGTAGCTAGTAAAATGAACATCCAATATATCTATTATTCATATTGTTTAGTATTTTTATTGTCTACCTATACTTTTTCTTGCTGCAAAGTAGGTTTAATACTTGATTATCAGCGCCATTGATAGTTTACTTTATTTAATAAATAAACTAAGGTGTAAACTCATGTAAAGTTATTTTTACGTGAAGTTGTTAGTTTAGACCATTAAATAACAATTTATTCAAACGTATTAAATCATCTAACAATTTTTAATTAAAGAAAAATATAGGTAACCAACAACATTTTTAAACAATGTGAATTAATAGGATTAAAAGAGTAAATTAATCTTAAATTTAATGAGTAGTATTAAATTAGGGTGTAATGTATTTGTATTATTGATTGACGGTTATTCATGTTGTTTAAGATAGTCATTATTTATCTAACACTCCTCTTTAATTAATAACTTTATGATAACTGCACTTAAATTTTCACCGTGAACTAATTAATAGGGTCGTAAAGCTGGAATGTTGCCCGGAGGAAAATACACACAACTAACAACTATTCCTGCATTTTTGTTGTCGCACATGACTCTAGCACAGCCAACATGAGTAGTGGTCTTCCAAACAACCTGAGTATAACCACGACATTCACCACCAACACAAGAGTTGGATGTGTGGTTATAATTTTTCTTCTGTGCCACCCACGTCCTCACAGCATCGATTCCACTGAAGTTTTTGGATCCCAATTCGCGTGCAATGTTGTGACCCATGCTAACATAACGCGCCACGGGCACTTCCTTCGAGCAAAAAACTACTATGTGTTGATGCAAGAACTCGTAAGCTTCCATTTCTAGCATTGGCTCCCACTTCAATGGCCCAACCCCAACACTTGCACGTGCATTGTTGTGAATTTCAAGATAGTCTCGTGGAAGATTTTGTGCTAATAAACTCAACGGAGCTACACTTAAAAGCTTTAATAACACCACCAAAATTTTTAGTAGTCTTTTCATCTTTGTTTTGTTTTCTGTTGTTTATTTGCAAAAGGTAGAGGTAAGTGTTGTGTTGGATTATTGTTTTAACAAGGCTCGTAGTTTTGGATATATATATATATATATATATATATATATATATATATATATATATATATATATATATAGAGTAGAATAATGATGGTGAGTTTTAATTATTTTTTTAATATTTAAGAGAAAAAGATAAATAGATTTTTGATTTTTTGATTCGTAGACATTTAAATCTTCGTATAGAGTAGAATAATGATGGTGAGTTTTAATTATTTTTTTAATATTTAAGAGAAAAAGATAAATAGATTTTTGATTTTTTGATTCGTAGACATTTAAATCATCGAAGATTTAAAAATATATTTAAATTCTTGACATTTTTAAAAAAATTGGACATATCGATCCTTCATATTCATTGAGTCTGTCAAACTTAATAGAAAAATCAAACGTGACTTCTGTTGTACTGACTTGGTTGATACAAATGCACACGTGAAAAAATTTTTAAAATTGGACAAATTAAACTCAAGAATCGATGTGTCCAAATTTTAAATAGATCAGGAACTTAACTATATTTTTAAATCTTCAGAGATTTAAATGTTTGCGGATCAAAAAATTAAGATGAATTTGTTATTTTAAATGCATATTGTTTTGAAAATATAAAAAGTTTAAATTCAAAAATATTTAAGAATTAAAAATAATAAAAAATATGAGTTAAGATTACCATATATATATATATATATATATATATATATATATGGTATTTGTCATTTGATGCACTTGATTACATCAAGAATGAAGTAACAAAGTCTGTTAATTATTGGAGCAGCCGAATGATTAAGTAAAATCAATGTTCCTTTTTTTTTATATATATTCATAAAAGGTGGATGCTCTGAAGATGAACATGAAGTCCATAACATGATATGCGGTCTAATTATTTTTCAATCATGTTAACGTTAACTATACACAAAATTAATTATATATAAAATATATATTAAAATTTAAAATACACAATAAAAATAATTTAAATATTATATGAATTCATATATAAATATATAATGATTGAGATATACTGATTTTTTGTATGTACATAATATTTTTTATTATTAATAATGGTTGATTTTAGAAAAATAATAATACATTCCCAAATTGATAATGGTGCTCTCTCTTAATTATACTTTTTTTTTTGTCTTCCAAAACTATCTACAATCTTCATGGATATAACAAAAAATATGAAAATGTATGTTTATATATAGAGTTAATTACCAATTATGTTCTCGAAATTGTAAAACACTAACAATAATAACCCTAATATTTGTTAAAGATAATTATACCCTTGAAAATTTTAAAAATGCAACAAATCTGCCCAACCGTGAAGTGAGTCCTTCTCCGTTAAACGGAGCTTGGTGATGTGGCAGACGGAATTCTAACGTGGCATCCTCATAAGGCGTTCTGTCCCGTTTTTCCTTTATATGGAATGTGAGAGAATGTTTTTCCCAATTCATGACAAACATAAACCCTAATTACTATCATGCATGGTGGAAGCAGAGGCATGTCCAATAACAATCGAAGGACACAGTCAGTGAAAAATAGTAACTCTGAAGGGCTCGACGAACACGGGAGCAAGCCATATGACGGGACATGCTTCTGCCGTCTTTAGGTGGTGGTGTTGAAGTCGAAGACGAGGAGAAATCAAGGGAGATGGTTTTTCAGGTGTCCTCTGTGGAAGGTATGTATGAATTTTCTGTTGAATCTGTCCCCATTCCCTATTGAGAGTTGAGCTTGATGAATGGATTTTGTGCTGGGCAGACGAAGAACACTGGGTGTCGTTATTTTCAGTGAATGGACGAAACCAATGAGGAATCTGTTGAGCTGGAGGAAATCTTGAAGAATGGAACACTAGTATGCAATGAATGTGGAGTCTTGAAAGGGAGATTTACCAGTCTTGAGACAGAGACCATACACAGAGATGAAAAGATGATGAGGGAGCACATGAAGATAGTTGAATTGTTTCTATGCATCATTATGTGTGGAATTGTATTGAGTTTGATTTTGAGTGTGATTTGTTTGGTTAGATAGGAGAAGGGATGCATGCAGGACAATGTATAATAATGGATGTTATGTGTTATTGTTTTGTGGAATTTATGTTGACATTGTTGTAGCTATTTTTGTTGCTTGTTAATGAATTAGATCTGTGTGTTACACTCAATTGAATACTGACAATAACATGAATGGAGTGAATACAAATAAGTAAAAAAGGGCAACTCAGATATGCTAACTAATTTGAGATGGGTTTAAGAAATGAAACACTACCAAAGGAACACGAATAATACCAAAATATTTGATCTGCATAACATTTAGCATTAACACATATTGTTCCAACCAAAATATTTGGTCTGCATAACATTTAGCCTTAACACATATTATTCCAACCAAAATACTGAATACTCGCTAATTAGTCTTAATATCAGACACCAAAAGACTTAAATTGTGCAGGAAAGGCCAACAACCATCAATGCTAATATCAACATATAACTCAAAAAGTAGAAAAGTATTGCAACTAAACTTCAACTTATAACCCAAAAGAAGAACTAATCACAGATCCAAGTCTCCTTCAACCAGACTGATTTGGCATGAACTTAGAGAACCTAGAAGTTGTTGCTTTACTAGCTCCATTCATGGTTTCATTTGACACCACGGAAGTCCTTGTGGTGTTTGCAACTCTTAAACCAGGGACAACAGTTGAAGTAGGTCCAACGGACCGTATTTGTGGGGGCCTAAATGGTGGGTTGGGCCTTGGAGTGGCTGTTGGACTTGGAGCTGTGGGCCTTGTAGTGGCTGCTGAACTTGGAGCTGTGGGCCTTGGAGTGGCTGCTGGACTTGGAGCTGATGAGGGCCTCATAATAGGCATCTTTACCCTGATTCCTTCCCTGCTAGAAGAAGCAGCAGCGGCAGCAGCAGTATTGGAGGGAGTTTTAGGAGTTGATGTAGGACCTTTGCTAGATCTGGTTGCTCTCCTCCCAAGGTTGGTCCTAAGAGCTCTCCTTCCAGCAGACTGACTTGTTGAACCGGATATGTTGAGATTGGCCTACAAAAAAAATAACTCTAAGTTCCACTTGTCTAGTATTTTCATCCTAGGCTCTACAATTCATTAACAATACAATTGTGAATAATTGCATGTTTTAAGCTACAAAAATATACAACACATATACTAACCTGGTTGTTCGTCACCATTGTTCTGTGCATCAGGTTGCGCTCTACCAGACTGTTGGGGCCTTCCATGTTTCTTCCTGCGCTTTCTTCCCCAGCCTTTAGCTTCCTGACGCTGAGATTGCCCCTCTTCGCCTTCAACGTGTGTCTCATGGTTATTTCCTAAATTAGGTTCCTCATTTTCAACAGTTGCAGCCTCAGTTTCAATGGGTACGTTATTAGTACCTACGTCACCTTTCTCCGATTGATCATTCCCCCTTTTACTCAACACTGATTCACTCTCCTGTTGTTGTTGCTCCTCGTACTGTGGGGGATCATCTTGATGAGTTCTCCTGAATTTTTGAAATAGCTCTATCAACTACTATATCATCTGGTCCTCCATGTTCATCATGCTGTGGGAGATCCTGGTCATGATTTTGCTGGTCTTCTGAAGGAGGTCCCTCAACTTCATCAACTAACTCTGGATCGGCGTCAACAGGATGCTCAAAATACAAGTGGACCCTGTTTTTATTCTTCAGTGTAGCATCACCCATAGCTCGTTAGCTAAATCCATCCCCGACTCCAACCAATACACTTCATTATACCTAGTATAACCTAAATCCAGAAACAAACCCTCAACAAAGAACAGATTACATGTATCAACATGTACCCTGTCGATGACACTCACTAAATCATCGTTATACCTCACCACACCATCCGCATCCTTCTCTAACCAACCCCGATGGTGATATACAAACGTGATATGAGTTGCCATCTAACAAAAAATATCAAATAAGTAACAATCAGATAAATCAACACATCAAGACAACTATCAAAAAAAATTTTCACTTCATCACCAACAATATGCAAACCCCAACGAACTGATAACAAGAAGAACGAAAACAATGAATGCTTACCGAAACCTTCGTTGTTCAATGGAGATTTCTTCACCTACTATCAATGCCAAACGTGAGATTGCATGTGATGTTAACAATTTCAAGACGCGAATGCAAAGACACACGAGACGAAGAGAAACATAGACCAACACTAAGAAACTCTTCAGTTTCCCGCGTCCAAAATGGTCATAGTTAAATGGAGTGTTTCATTTAAGGTTAGCCTGGTCATTTACTAGGAATTGGACAATTAGGGTTTCATGAATTAGGGATAAACCTGAAACGGGACGGAAGGCCTTATGAGGATGCCACGTTGGAATCCCGTCTGCCACATCACCAAGCTCCGTTTAACGGAGAAGGGCTCACTTCACGGTTGGGCAGATTTGTTGCGTTTTTAGAATTTTTAAGGATATAATTGTCTTTAACAAATATGAAGGTTATTATTGTCAGCGTTTTACAATTTCGGAGACATAATTGGTAATTTACTCTTATATATATGACAAATAAGAATTAGGGATAATTTTGGAAGAAGATAAAAAAAAAAGATATAATTAAAAAAAGTGTGTTATCAATTTGGGAGTGATATTATTATTTTTTTAAACTTTTTTGTTGAGCCGAAAATAGTTAGAATAGAAATAATTGGACCAATTAATCAATTGATCTTTTGAAAAATAAAATAAAATCTAATCAAATAGTTAATACTGATTAAGGATATTTTTGTGATCAATTATTTTATTTTGTTTTCTTTTAAAAAATTTGTTGGTTTAATTATTTTTGGTTCAATCATTTTCTTTTTAACATAAAAACCGATAAAATTGTTGCATATGCTATATTCTCATTGTTTGACCATAATACTTTATCTAACAGCATTTGGCCTCCATTTTATTTAGAATTTTTCCTCCATCAAAAATGTCCTTTTGGTTCTTCCAAAACTTGGAGTAAAAAAGGTTTGTGAACGGCCAAAACAAAATATTAATGTTTTTGCAATACTTTTGAAAAGTTCTTTTTGCAATATTATTTTATCATAAGGAATTGCGCAAAATCAATTAATATTAATATATGATGTCTTTTTTTTTTCTTCTTTAAAAATTAAAATTAAAAAAAAACTTATTAACACATCTTATGATACCGTGTCATCAAAGCCGCAAACACTAAAAAAGGTAAAAACTTACTTTTTTTTTTGACAAATTCTTTGATATTTTTGAGTTTGGTGTTGAATTTGTTGAATTTATCTTTTAAATAAACATTAAATATTCAAAAATTAAAAACAACTAAAACATTCCCCTAAACAACTCCTTTACTAATAATATTGATAAACACTAAATACATTAAAAACAACAACAATACACCATAAAAAGTCTACATACAATATAATGTAGTTACAAAATATGAAAATAAACATAAAAAATAAATTTATTAACATTTTAAATTTTTACAAATACAACAACAACAACAAAGTCTTGTCCCACTAAGTGGGGTCGGTTACATGAATCAAACAACGCTATTGTGCTCTGTCATGTATCATGTCTACAGAGAGACCGTTTACATGTAGATCTCGTTTGACCACCTCATGAATGTTCTTCTTAGGTCTTCCTCTGCCTTTCGCCCCTTGTCTATCTTCCATCTCATCCACTCTCCTGACTGGATGTTCTATCGGTCTTCTTCTCACATGTCCAAACCACCTGAGACGCAATTCAACCATCTTTTCCATAATGGGTGCTACTCCAACTCTCTCCCTTATATATTCATTCTTTATTTTATCCAATCGCGTATGATCACTCATCCATCTCAACATCTTCATCTCTGCCACACTCAGCTTATGTTCATGCTCCCCTTTAGCCGCCCAACACTCCGTACCATAAAGCATAGACGGTCTTATAGCGGTGCGATAGAATTTACCTTTGAGTTTTAAAGGCATTTTTTTGTCGCATATAAAACCAGATGCACTCCGCCATTTTGATCAACCTGCTTGGATCCTATGATTTACATCATGTTCAATCTCTCCATTATCTTGTATGATGCACCCAAGATATTTAAAACTTTTAACTTTTCGTAAGATGTTTTCTCCAATCTTCACCTCTATATTTGGTTTTCCCTTCTCAGACTGAATTTATATTCCATATATTCCGTCTTGCTACGGCTAATGTGCAGACCATACCCTTCTAGAGCTTCTCTCCATAACTCCAACTTCTTATTTAGATCTTCCATTGACTCTCCCATAAGGACGATATCATTGGCAAAAAGCATGCACCATGGCACAGGCTCTTGGATGTGCTCTGTGAGTACTTCCAAGACTAATGTGAAAATGTATGGACTTAAAGATGATTCCTGGTGTAATCCTATACCAATAAAAAATTTCTCTGTCACATCACCTTGAGTCTTCACACTAGTTGTGGCCTCATCATACATGTCTTTAATTGCACGAATATATGCGATCCTTACTCTCTTCTTTTCTAAAACCTTCCATAAGACCTCCTTTGGTACCCTATCATACGCTTTTTCCAAATCAATAAACACCATATGTAGATCCCTTTTATTACTACGATACCTCTCCATCATCCTTCTTAATAGGTATATCGCTTTAGTGGTAGATCTCCCTGGCATAAATCCAAATTGATTCTCTGTTACTTGTATCTCTTTTCTCAACCTCCGTTCCATCACCCTTTCCCATAACTTCATGGTATGACTCATAAACTTGATCCCTCTATAGTTTTTGCAACTTTGTATATCCCCCTTATTCTTGTAGATAGGTACCAAGGTGCTCTTTCTCCACTCATCAGGCATCTTCTTTGACCTTAAAATCTCATTAAAAAGCTTGGTTAACCAGTTGATGCATTTTTCTCCAAGACCCTTCCAAACCTCAATCGGGATATTATCAGGTCCTACTGCCCTGCCATTCTTCATCTGCTTTAGAGCCTCTTTTACCTCGAAGTCTCGAATCCTTCAATAGTAGTCAAAGTTTTGATCTTCTTCCCTTGTGCATAACCGACCAAGGCACGGAAGAGTCTTCTGTCCCTCATTAAATAACTCGTAGAAGTAGCTCTTCCACCTTTCATTAATCTTCTCCTCTTGAGCCAACACCTCTCCATCTTTATTCTTTATGCACTTAACCTGATCCAAATCTCTCGTTCTTCTTTCACGGCTCTTTGCGATTCTATGTATACATTTTTCTCCTTCTTTCGTGTCCAAAGACTGGTAGAGACCTTCATATGCTCTTTTTTTGCTTCACTTACAGCCACTTTAAAAATAAAAATGATAATTTAATATGAAAAAAATAAAAGAATGGTAACTGTTTTAAAACAATGACAATTTAATAAATAATTCTTAAAACAATGACAGATAGATAAAAAAAATTTATTATTCAAAATTCAATTAGTACCGTATTCATATATTTATTGGGTTAATTTTTCATTAACACGTAGGGATGACAATAAAACAGGGTCGAACCCATGTATTACCCAATTATTATCCATAAGTATATACTATAGGAAAAATTTTAAATATACCAGGAACACTGGTGTTTTAGTTGTTTTAACCATTAATTTTAATTAATATATATTATATATATTTTTTATAATTCAGATCAATAGTTAAAACAACTGAAACACCGGTACTTCTGGTATACTTAAAACTCTTCCTATATTATATACTTGTCCGTACCTATTCTATCCTGTGTCGCCCCAAAATCCGATTGGAATTTAGGATTTTAATAAAAGTTGGCATCTTCTAGAGTTTGAACCCTGGACATTCAAAGAGAGTAACATCCTCTATCAAATATTTTGTTTTACTAATGAGATTTGTTTTTAATGTATATATCAAAGTTAAAAATCCGGTAAAAAATGTAAAGGGAGATTCATAATCCGCTTCTTCTGCAAATAATGAGATACACTTAACCATTCTGTTACTTGTTTTCTTTTTCATATTGAATGCTATATATATATATATATATATATATATATATATATATATTGGAATTATCTTTATAACCCTTCGTCTATTGTTTTAGGTTATAAAAAATACTTTTATTTTTTTTAATTTATTAGAAAAATTCTCTCTTCAGAAAAAAAGAGAGAACGACGGAGTCATTTTTTTCTATTTGTCTTTTTTGTGCAAATTAAAAGGGGATAATTAAAAAAAATTAACGGATTATTCGTTCTCGATAATCATTTATTTAATCAGTGGATAGGAACATACTTTAGATCAGAATTGGAGGAGAACTGCCTTCTCTTTTCTACCAACTTTAAGTCCCAATTAGTATTCTTTATTTAGATTATGTGAAAATATTTCTTTTGACAATTTACATCATCCGTGTTACTAATCCCTTGTGTACACTTTTTGTTTGCTATTAGTGTTTATATTATTTAATCGATATGCTTACAAATAATATAATATCATCATGACAATAAATAGATTATATAATGTTATCATAATAAAAACGAGCAATATACACTACAACAAAACAATATTTTTGCAATGGTTTTTTTAATGTTTGGCGACAATTTTTACCGTCATTAAATATTTTTAGCAACAGTCAAAAGAAGCATCACGAATTTGAGCATCGTCAACTGATATAATGACAATTTTAAATTATAAAATTATTACTAATTTGTAACACTTGTCTAGTTTTTTTGTGCTATATTTTGCAACGGTTTAAAATCGTCGTTAAATTATTAAATCTTGTGACGGTCTTTTCTAGAATTTTTGATTATTTTAAACTGTTACAATATTTTTAGCGATAATATGAAACTATCACTAAATTACTAGTTTCTATGACTATTTTTTTATATTTAGTAACTATTTTAAACCGTCTTAATATATTTAATAATGGTTTAAAACCGTGACCAAATTATTAATTTTTGTTACTTTTTCTTATATTTAGTAACTGTTTTAAGCCATTATAATTTTTTCCAACATCAAAATTTTTATGTATATAAACACTACAACATCAAAAATTTTCTTCTCAATAAAACTTTCTACATCAAAATATCTATACAATTATAGATCTAACTCATTATTCATTTGATTCATAATTTATGTATTTATAAAAAGTAAATACTACCATACACAATACAAGTATTACATCTATAACATAATTTATATATCTAAATGCTAAACAAATATAAGATATTTGGTTCTTAATGGTCCATTAATAGTAACAGATTGCATAAATTCTCTTATACAAGATAAGAATCCAATCACTTGAAAAACACGAATACCAAAGCTCATATTTTGAACATAGTTTAAATGCTTTTTAATTTACAAGTTTTTCTAGATAACATTAAATAGAATCAAAATTAGACAAACATTAATAGATAAACTTTAGCAAACATATTTTAGAATTTTCATCCCAACTAAAATATTACGTGACACATGGATTTTGCTTTTCTGGGACACATGATGTCCAAAGAATATATAAAATAGAATAGTAATAGAGAATTTTAATTAATTCTCCTAATTTTTTTAATATTTAAATAAGTATAATTTTAAATATATTTTTTCTGAAAATATCAAAAAATAAAAAATTAAAACCTTTTAAGAATTAAAAATATGAGATTCTCAATTTTTTTCTATATAGTAACTAGTGGTATTTATTTATTTATTTTTATTTACAAGAAAGTTGTCCTTTGATGCACTTGAACAAGAATGCAGTATAATAAGTCTATTAATTATTGGAGCGGCCGAATAATTACGTAAGAACAATGATGACAATAATAAAAAAAATCTTATTTAATTTAATATTTATAATTTTATGTACAAGTGACATTTATAATTATTTATTGATAATGTTTGATATTATTTAATTATTCCAACCGTAATTAATAAATTTAAAATATTATAAACAACAATAAAAAATATAAAATAAGACAAAGTATTTTAGATTAATTTTTAATTATCTCTTAAATATTATTTTTTTAATATTCAAAATGGTGGTGGATGCTCTGATGATGATAAAGTTCAGAACATGATAGGTGGCACCATTTATTTCATTATATTAGTGAAGGTTGATTTTTATTTTTGTTTAACTGAAATTATTAAAATGAAAATAATTAGACCAGCTACTAAAGCCATTAGTATTTTAAAAATTAAATTAAATCAAATAATTAATATTGATTAAGGATAATTTTTATTAATTATTTTTCTTATAAAAGAATTGTTGGTTTAATTGGTTAAATTGTTTTTGGTTCAATCATTTTCTTTTAAACAAAAAGAAATTAAGTAAATGATAAAATTGTGCCAGATATTATACGTTCATTGTTTGACCATTATAATTCATCTAATAGTATTTTACCCCCACTTTATTTGAGAATTTTTCTCCATAAAAGATGTCCTTTGGTTTTTCCAAAACTTGGGGTCAAAAAGATGTGTGACGAACGACCATCACAAAATATAATAGTGATGTTTTTGCAATAATTTTTAAGGGTTTCTTTGCAATATTATTTTATAAGATGGGACGATTGCGCAAAATCAATTGAATTAATTAATAAGAAAAAGTATAGGGTATCAATATATTATCTGCCAACTTATTGTCAATAATAATTAATTATTATATTTTAAACACATGTATAAAGAGACACATTCAAAAAATACATCTATAAAGACACTTCTATTAGACACAGCCATAAAAAAGACATTTTAATTAGACATATCCACAAAGACACTTTCATTAAACACAATCATAAACAAGAATGAGAAGAAATTGGCAAAAATATTGTTGGCAAAGTAACGAGATTCAACAAACTCTTAATTTAGTAGAAGACTTGTAATTACTCATTTTTATTTAGTAACAATAAATATCATAGTAGAGTTTAATCTGATAATTAATAATTAATAAATAAAGAAATTAATAGGGATGAATGGCTGGAATGTTCCCGGGAGGATCATAAACACAAGTAATAAGAATGCCTGCATCATTGTGACATATGACTCTACCACAACCTACATGAGTAGTGGTCTTCCAAACAACCTGTTTATAGGCACGACAGTCACCACCAACACAAGAGTTGGTTTTGTAGTTGTAATGTTTCTTCTGTTCCACCCACGTTCTCACAGCGTCGACTCCACTGAAGTTTAGGGATCCCAATTTGCGTGCATTGTTCTGACCCACGCTAAAATGCGCCCCGGGTCCTGCCTTCAAGCAATCTCCCTTGTGTTCAAACAAGAAATCTTGAGCTTCTATTTCTAGGACCTTGTCCCACTCCATCTTCACATCAACTCCAACACTTGCACGTGCTTTATTATGAATTTCAAGATAGTCGTTTGGATGATTTTGTGCCAGTAAACCCAACGGAGTTATACTCAAAAACTTTATTAGCATCACCAAAATTTTTGTTATTCTTTTCATCTTTGTTTTGTTTTATATATTGATGAAGGGTTAAGTGTTGGATTATTGTTTTATGAGGGCTAGTGCATCGTGGATATATATATATAGTAGAACAATGGTGGATATTTTTTATTATTTTTTAATTATTTTTTAATATTTAAATAAATAATTTTTTTAAATATATTATTTTCAAAATATAAAAAATAAACACTTAAATTTTTTATTTAACAATTAAAAATAATTGCAAATATGAGGTAAGATGTTCAATATTGTTTCTTTATATAGTGAACCAGTGGCACTTATTTTTTTAATTATTTATATGAAAGTTGTCATTTGATGCACTTGAATATACGAGGAATGCAATAACAATTCTGTTAATTATTGCAACAGTCAAATGATTAAGTGAAAATCAATGTCCCTTTTTCTTTTATATATTCATAAAAGGTGGCCTGGATTGTCTAATGAGGAAGTCCAGAATAATACGCAATAATCTTAAAATTTAAAAATATCATGTATAGAGATAAGAATAAATTTAATTATTTATTAATAGACAAAGGGTTAAAAAATTTTAGAATTATGTTATGTGTACATTAAAATCAGCCACTAAAGTCAGTCACTAATATAAAATATATGTTGAAGTATAAATACACATTGAAAATAAATTAAACCACACATATATTTATACACAAATATATTAGTAGCTGATTTTGGTGTACAAATATCATTTTTGTAAATGTTAATATGGACAAAATATGTAAATTTTTGCTGGAAATAAAGTTTTTTGGTGTGTATACAAGTGGGTGGACGTTGCAGATATAGCAGGTGCAACACGCAGGTCACATGCTGACTTAGCACGCATGGAGCGTAATGGACACGTGTCCAAATTAGAAGCAACACACATCATGCGTGTTGTTCACGTGGCGGCTATCCAAGCAACACGCACCCTGTGTGTCGGACACATGTTAGGCATGCAAGCAACACGCACTCTGCCTGTTGTATATGTGTCAAATGTTGGTTGGATGACATTGCAACACATAACCTGCGAGATGAGTCATTTGTCTATAAAATTCGAAACTCGTTACCATTTTACTTTATTGCAAGAAAGGTGTTTTATTGCACTGTTGGTGTGATGGAAGGCACTACAAATATAGTGGTTTACCACAATAATGAGATTATATGAAATACATATGAGGAGATGAGTTTTGCGTGTGAGAATACATTTTCGTTTGTAGTTTCGTGCACTATAACGTTTCGCGAAACTACAGTACGGGCTCTGTCAGAACATAGAGATTGATATTTTAAAGAAGGTGAACAACATTCTCTACAGGAGTCTGGTTGTCGTATTTGGTGGCCTGATACAGTTTGAGACTATGTCAATTGTTGACGAAACAAGTATTCAATGTTTCATATTCACCAGCAAACGCAGGTGCAACACCCAAGGATTGAGTTATATGTTGAGTTTGAAAATATAGTTGCGGATGAGATTCAACATGACCCAAATGTGCAAGATGACAAAGTTGAAGCGTACCAATAAATGAACAATGATAACGATGAGGAGTTCGAAACTACATACGAAGCCGATGCCGAGGATGAGGACGACAATGGGAGAGGTGAGGTAGTCGTGAAAACTTTAGTGGTTCTACCCGCAGCAGTCAGTCAATCAATGGACGTTCCACATTTTTTGCGTAACTTGGATTTTGATGCCATGCATACATTGGAGTTTTTTGAATATGCGAATATAGGTACGTGAGGAGTGGATAATGTTTCCTTAATTTTGTTTTGACGGATCAAAGAGTGACAATTTTTTTTATAGGTGTTGCTAATCTTGAGGATGGAGAGTTCAAAATTAAAATGAAATACAATTTTAAAAAATCAGTCATCACAAAAATTCGAAATTACACTATCTTTAAAGAAGTCGATTACATTATTTATGAATCCGAACCATGGACATTTTATGCAAAATGAAAGACTTATGACCTAGGAAACAAAAGTTACTTTTGTCATCTTTAAATGACTCTTTGTGAAAGATTGAAAGTCATCACTCTCATACTTGATTTTTTTTTCTTTACTTGTGGTGGAACAAGTGGCAGCTTGCAGGCATCTAGCTGTGCATTAAAAGAAAAATGAGTAATTTTACATATAGATATAATTTTATACTATTAAAAATATTAATAATAACTAATTAATGGTTATAAATTATAAAATTTGCTAATTCCCTAACACTCTTAGTAACCTGATATTACACCATGATCCTTACCATTTAAAAAATAATTTCCGGCGAAAATCTTTATAATATTACTTGCGAAACAATTTTCAACTTGTACGTAACTTTAAGGCAAAACCAAAAAACCATAGTTGAAGCGCGAACTCATACTACAGGCAAATTGAATTAGCTAGTAGAAGACTTGTAACTCATTTTTATTTCGTAACAATAAATATCATAGTAGTCAGTAGAGTTTAATCTGATAATTAATAATTAACAAATAAAGAAATTAATTAATAGGGACGAATGGCTGGAATGTTCCCCGGAGGCTCATAAACACAAGTAATAAGAACGCCCACATCATTGTGACAAATGATTCTAGCACAACCTACATGAGTAGTGGTCTTCCAAACAACCTGTTTATAGGCACGACATTCACCACTAACACAACAGTTGGATCTGTAGGCGTAATGTTTCTTCTGTGCCACCCACGTTCTCACAGCGTCGACTCCACTGAAGTTTAGGGATCCCAATTTGCGTGCATTGTTCTGACCCACGCTAAAATGCGCCCCGGGTCCTTCCTTCAAGCAATCTCCTCTGTGTTTATACACGAAATTGCGAGCATCTACTTCTAGGTTTATCTCCCACTTTAACTCACCAACTCCAACACTTGCACGTGCATCGTTATGAATTTCAAGATAATCTTCTGGAAGATTTTGTGCCAATAAACCCATTGGAGTTATGCTAAAAAACTTTATTAGCATCACCAACATTTTTAATATTCTTTTCATCTTTGTTTTGTTTTATGATGATTCCAAAGGGTAAAGGTGAGGGTTAAGTGTTGGATTATTGTCGTGGATATATATATATATATATATATATATATAGGACGGATCCAGAAATGATATTATGGGGGCTAATAACACATATAATATTAAAAATTATGTAAAAAATTATATAATATAAGATGTATTATAAAAATATACGGATAGAGAATATATTTTAAAATAAAAAAATGTGTATACTTTTTACTAACGAAGTGGTCGATTCTTCGTATCATAAAATTCACCAATAATAGAATGTGTCAAAATTTTGAACAATTTTCTTTTCAATATAATTAAAAGACAATTAGCAAGAAATTCATCTTTTATTTTGTTTTTAAGTTATTTTTCACAATATTCATAGTTGAAAAATATCTCTTAATTGTAGCAGTTGAAACAGAGAGAATTAATACCAAACGAATAAACAAAATGGCCACAAGAAGAAAAAGAATTCACTTTGAGATTTAAAAATTTTTATTTAATTAAAAAATATTAGTAATAATATCTTTTTCAGATTTTTTTAATATTGTTACTTATTTTTTAGATATTAAAAATTATTAATATTTAAATTAGACTGAACTTTTATTTATATTAGACTAAATACTAAATATTTTTTAAAAAAAAATTAAATTATACATAATAACTTATTACTATTAAAAAAAGTTGGAGAGGCCGAGGCCGCCACTCGCCCCCTTATGCCCGTCCCTGTATATATATATAGTACAAGTGTAGAAGTAGAACCATGGTGGAGATTTTTTATTCATTTTTTAATTTTTTTAATATTTAAATAAATAATTTTTTAAAATATATTATTTTCAAAATATCAAAAATAAAAACTTAACCTTTTTATTTAAAAATTAAAAATAGTTACAAATATGAGGTAAGATTTTCAATATTATTTCTTTATATATATAGTGAACTAGTGGTACTTATTTATTTATTTTTCGGTAATGTTAGAAAAACAAAAAATAGCTAGAACTTGCCTTATTTAACATTCATTAATTATCGCTGTGTTTTCTAATATCATATATGACAAAGACTAATTATATAGTAAAACCTTGAATCAAATAATTTTACAAATATCTAATTTAATTTAAATTTTGTATTCTCTATTTTTTGAATTAATTATATTTTAATTATTTACCATATTATTAATAAAAATATAAACTTTACTAAAATTTTATTAATTTACTTTATCTATTTCAATGTTAGAGTTGTGATTAAAGTTATCTGTTATGATATTAATATTGAAATTTACTAATGTTATGGATTGTTATTTTTATTGTGTCAAATTAAGATATTATTGTAATAGTATTAACTAATTTTAAAAGTATTTTTTTATTTTTAAGAATTCTGAATAAATTATTTTTATTTACTAAACATGAAAAGAGCTGTTTGTGTTTTGTGAAGAGCACAATCATCTCTTCAACAAATTTTATTAAACCAAACTTTTATCTAATAGTATTTTAATTCATTTTATTCGAGAATTTTTCTCTATAAAAACGTCCTTTGGTTCTTCTAAAACATGGGGTCAAAAAGTTTTCTGAACGGCCAAAATTAAACAAAATATTGATCGATGTTTTTGCAGTGCCATTTAAAAGTTCTTTGTTTGCAATATTATTTTATAAGAAGAAATTGCGAAAAATCAATTAAAATTTGTAAATGCTGAACTTTTTTCCCCTTGAAATCGAAAGAAAACTAATTAAATGCACCTTATGATATCATGTCATCAAATTAAAGTCTCAAACACTGGAATCGTAAAAATGCATGCTTGTTAAGTTTTACTCCCCTCCCCAGCTCCCCTTCCCTTTTTAAAGACTACTACATTAGTTAGGAGAATTTTTATTTAGATAAAAAATTCCTTATTTAATAAATATTTATTTATAATCTATTATAAAGAAAACTCAAGATAGTTTCATAATCATCCTTAAATATTTGATTTTACTCTATGTTATCATGCATATAAGACTTTTTTTTTCTAAATAATATAGTCTTCTATCTTTACATTATATCATAAAATTATTTTTATTGTATTTTTATCTTTTTATAATAATTTATCTTTGTATAATATCATAACAAATTTTTTAATATTATTTATTTTTAATAGTTATAATTGAATTACAAATTTTATTTTATTCTCTCATATCAAATTTATTGCTTCCCATTCTTCATTATAAATCAGTGTTTAACCTCAATTTTTTATATTCTCTTACTCTTTATTTTTATGTAGGTTATACTATTATTTTTAATGTTAATGTTAATTTTTTTTAATAGGTATAAATTTAATTAAAATCTAATCCCTTCTCTCTTTTCATAATCATCACTCATTCTTATATTTATTATATAAATCAACATTTACTTCACACATTTTTTTATCTCCTCTTACATAATCTTATACCTCTTTCTCTTTCTACCTCTGATCTTCAATGTTGCTAATTTTTTGTATAATTAAAATTTGATTGATGACCATAGTTTTTATTTTATTTTTTTTAATTTGCTAAACATGTATACTAGGTGATTGTATCATTATATTCATTAATTTTTCTATTTTTTTGTGTAGTTGTATTTAATAATTATCTAGAGATTTTGTCGTTTATATATCACTTTTTTTTCAATAATTTATATTTTTTTAATATTATTTAAGTTGTAATAATATTATTGAAAATATATGTTGCCATCATTTTTGAAAGATAAAATTAAAAAATTGAATGTTATTTTTAATTATTAAAATATTAATATATAATAGTCATACTTATATTTTAAGTAATAGTTTTATCATTGTACAATAGTATTTAAGTATAACTTAAAAGAATAAAAAAATAATAAACAAAAAGATCTATTTAAAAAATAAAAAATAATTATATGAAGTCAAGTGAATAAATTTTAGGGTAAAAAACCCTAATAAGTCAAGGCAAGAAGTGTGTAACGTAAATACGCCAAACTGAAAATCGTTTCAGCAATAAGCCAAACGCTATCTTTATGTAATTCGAACTAGGGTGGTTCGAACTACAAACCTTAGTAAATCGAACCAGGATGGTTCGAATTAGGTGGAGAGGAACTTTGAATGTAATTCGAACTAAGCTGGTTCGAATTACCCTTGGCGTGCTCCTTCATAAATCGAACCAAGCTGGTTCGAATTAGGGGTGATTCGGCTATATAAGGAGTTCGAATCACCCTCATTCGAACTATTATTCCTTCCCCCTACCCCACCAAATCTCAGAGAAAACGACCCAGATTCTCTCCGAGGAAGACCTGAACGGAATACTCTGCTGATGGGGGACGATCCGGCACGGTTATATCGCTTGGACAGAGTCGCTCATATAGCCGGGGTCATCAACGACGAGGTTAGTACGGAAATATTTTTGATTCTAGCGGTATTTGTGACTTAGTGGTTTTGCATGTGGGTTAGATGGTGGTTTATGTTAGTGGTTTATGTAGGTGGTTTATGTGAGGGGATTTTGTTGGTGGTTTATGTTAGTGGTTTAAGTTAGCGGTTTAAGTTAGTGGTTTATGTTAGTGGTTTAGGTTGGTGGTTTAGGGTAGTGGTTTATGTTAGTAGTTTAAGTTAGTGGTTTCTGTTAGTGGTTTATGTTGGTGGTTGATGTTACCGGTTTTTGTGAGTGGTTTATGCAAGCGGTTTATGTGAGTGGTTTAGGGTAGGTGGTTTTCGTTAGTGGTTTTATGTTGGTGATTTGTTTGACTTGTTTGATGGTAGTTGTTTTACGCAAGCTATTTTATGTAAACCGGTTTAGTTAAGCTGTTTCTTGTTAGTGGATCTCGTTAAGCTGGTTTATGTTAGCGGTTTAGTTGTGCGGTCTATGGGTTTGTTTTCCAGTTGCTTATCTTTCATGTAATGTTATGCGGTTTTATTTAGCAGAATGGTTTGTTGATGATTTATCGTGTTGCTTACGGTTGTGGTTAGTTTTTAAGCTGGTTCTAACTATGCGGTTCATTTCATGCGCAGCCCCAGCGATGCATTAGGAGCATGCGGCGGCAGCAGGGCATGCGACTTGATGACAGATACGTTCCGTACTTGCAGATGGCAGGTCTATACCATCTTGCAAGGTTGAACGACCGATGGTTCCGGCTAGACCGATGCTTCCGGAGACTCAGTCGAATCAACCATGTGCACCCATTCCCAAACTCGGAACACTTGCCCACATACCGGCGGTGATCGGACTCCACCACCTTGTACTGTACCCCTCACCGGATGCTGTAAGTCTTCACACTTAACAGGGCCTCGTCTTTATCCTGGAATTGCTGACCAACCTGGAACTCTGTCAGACCAGCAGTCCCTTCCGCATCTCTAGCTCCGAATCCAACAGCGTGCCCTAAAACCCCCCTCATGCCTCATGGCGTCCAGGTCCAACGAGGAAAAATGTGGTGGATACTGCTGTGTGCCAGAGCTAGAACCACCGCCCGCCAATGCAGGACCAGTCGCTCCAACCTCGTCGCCGCTGTCATCCTCAATCGTATCCGGCTCGACGTCGTCCTCATCTGCATCACCCAAGACTCCGTCTCCGACGCCAACCGATGGAACGCCCTGTAAAGCGTTCGGCAGAATATCAAAGGATCCTACCTCGTCGCCTACGCCGTCATTCAGATCAACAGCAAAAGACGGGGAGGCGACAAGTTGGACCGCTGGCTCGTACACTGGGACGGAGGAAGAAGCCACGGCAGCCCTGAAACTGGAACCAGCTGCCGTGCCTACATTGGTGGCATTCCGGTTCGAACCCCCTGAGCTGGATACCACATCAATCAGCTTTGCCAGCAATTCTGGTGTCCTCACCTCCGGAAATTACCTCCGACAAAGAAACATGACTTGCAGGTCCTCATCACTACCAATCGTGAGACAATCATACTTCACCGTATCGTGCAGGATCGTGACTGGAATGCGATAGAAAAACTTCTTAACCCGCTTCGCACCTTCCAGGCCAAGTTTCATCAACACAGATCTAACAAGGTCATCATAGCTTGTCGTTGGATTCACGACAATACAGAGAGGATCCTTATCTGTGAACTTCACTCCGGAACGAGTTTTCCTCTTAATGGATCCTCTGTGGTGAACTAGAACAACAAAACTCTCCTCACTAGCCATCTTACTCCATCTAATGAGACCAACTCACGCTTAGAACGGTTATATAGAGGTCTCTCTCCCACTAATTCGAACCGGCCTGGTTCGAATTATGGTTTGTGTAATTCGAACCAGACCGGTTCGAATTACTAAGGCCGGACTCTCTCTATAATTCGAACCTCCTTGGTTCGAACTATGTGCACTCAAGGTTCGAACCTACCTGGTTCGATTTATGAAGAAAATTCAGGTTGTAGTTCGAACTGTCCTGGTTCGAATTACTCTCATATGCAGTTCGAACCATATCGGTTCGAATTATATATATACAAGATCCTGCGCATTATTGAAACGATTTTCAGTTTGGCTTATATACGTCAATTTGAGATGGCATTGGCTTATAATGGTTTTTTACCCTAAATTTTAATTGAATATTTTTATTATTTATAGTCTAATTTATGTATAAATTATTGATTTTATAATTATTAAATTTTGAATTAATTTTTATAATTAAATTGTCATTTATCATCAACCGTTATAAAAATTAAATCAATTTTAATACATCACTAAATAAAATTTTAAACTTTTTAATTAATTAAATTTAATACATATCATTACACTGTTGAATTATAAAGTAATGGATAAATATCATTATTATCTATATTAAAACTGTATACTTTTTCTTGGTATACCTTTTTTTTGTTGAATAATAATATTGAATCATATATAGATTGCTAAATAAATATATTATATAATATTTTTTATAAGTTAGCTTCTAAGTTTAACATTAACTTACGTATTATCTAATCTATGTTAGGAAATTATAATTTTTTAATATATTTATCGATAATATATATAATTGATTATAATCACGTTAGTTATATATATATATATATATATAGGTAATTTTATTTATTGTTATAAATATTAAATAAAATAAATTATTATTATTTTTTATTTTGATTTAAATGAGAATAAAATTAAATATTTTATTTTATTATGGTTTAATGAAAAATAATAGTCAAATATAAACATAAACAAAGTTTCAGGATTTTGGTTTCAATACACTAAAATCATCTTACAACTCTTATCCAATAAGAATTCATAGATTTTAGTTGAGGAAAATTAAAGAACTACAAAAGTCAAACTCTCTCAATTATGCTCACGAATTTTTAGGTATTATTTTTGCTCTCACATATCTTTTTTTAATAATTTAACACTAGCGGCTCAACAAGCACGTGCCTGTTTAGCTGCTTTTCTATTGAGTTAAAAAAATATTTTTATATTTTTATTTTTAAAATTATAAATTTAATATCAATAATGAAAAAATAAATTATAAAAAAATAAAATATTTTAAATTATTTAATATATGTAGAAAGTATAAAATAAATAAATTTAAATTAAAAAATAAAAAAAGAATTATGTTGTTATTATGTGTAACAAAATTAAGATAAAAATTTACTAATATTATTTACAAATTAGTTATTTATATATTGAATTTACTTATTTTCTCAATCCTATTTAATTTAGAATAAATTTACAAATTTATATTCATATTCAAAACAGTCTTTTAGAAGATACACAATTCTAATAGATAAATTTTTTTTTAATCTTATATTGAACATCTTTAATTATTTTAAATTTTATTATTATTTCAAAATTATTAATTTTTATTTTGATTATATCATCTCATTATACTATGCACTATTATTTTCTCTTATTATTTTTTTACATGTATAATTATTATTGTCTCACCGTCACTATTATGTTGCCTTGTTTTATTGTTCTTCCTTATTTTCTTCTTCTATTAACCCCAATCGCAATCAATTATCACCATACCATTATCACAGCTCTCATTTTTGTTTATCACTTTGATTCATACATATCTATTGTGTTAACTTTTGAGTTGTTAAAGATTTATTAAAAGAATTATTTTCTTGTTTGATTTAGATATCTAGATCTATAACTATTATATAAATAGTTAAATACTTATTTTTCATACTTACTTGTTAAGTCATATTTTATCATTTTAAAAAAAATTTAAGATATCGAGCATTTAAAAATTTTGTATAAAATAAAAAATAAAAAATTTATAAGTTATTTAATTTTTTTAATATATAGAATAATTGGATTTAAATTAATTTAGATATAATACTAAAACCATTACGTTGTTACTATGTATAACAATGAAGATATAAATTTATAAATATTTGTAAATTTATTCATTTCTCAATTATAAATTTATAAAAATTTATATTTAAATCAATCTTTCTTTCGCATAATTTTAATAGCTAAAAAAATTTTATTTCTTATAATTTTATATTCAATATTTTAAATTATCTTTAGTTTTATTATTCTTTTAGAATTTTTAATTTTTAGTTTCATTATTCTTTTTTCTTACCATTATCTATCTATATATGCCTCATCACCATTCTTATATTAGCTTGTTCTCTCTTTCTTCTTCCGTTTTTTATTCTCTTTCTATCTTCTCTTCAATCACAGTTAGTTACCATCATATATTAGTTCATAATTATTACACTCAAAAGTGAATACTAATTTAAAATAAAATTCAAAAAAAAAAAATCTCATAACTCTTATGTGAATCATCTACACTCCTATAAATATAACGAATGAGTAAATTTAACGTTTTTTTATTATGAATATTTTTTTATTATCTAATGCATACAAAGTCACATATTTTCATTTATGATAAAAGTTAAAAATTAAAATTAAATGACATTAGTACTTTTTGGTTTAATAAAGTTAAAATAAAGTACAAAAATAAGGATAAAAACTAAAAAAAATAGATGGCTCTAGAAAAGGATAATGTTAAATTTTATGTCATTAAGTATGAGAACAACGATTTATTTTATTATATTTATTTTTATATTAAATAACAAAAAAGTTAAATTTTATGTCCATTTTTTATTATTTATTTTACTTATATATAGTTGTTTAGATTAGACTTTATAGCTATCGAGTCATGTTTCGTTTCAACAAAAAAAATAATTATAAAATCATTTTCACTTTTTTTATTGGAGTACATCTATTATATCATCATGATTTTAATAATTGATGTAAAATTTAAAAAATTAAATAAACATATATTTATTTTGATTAAATCCAAGAGTGAATTATATATATTTCTATAGTCAAAAAATAGATTTAACTTTTTTTAAAATAAATAGTTTTTCAATCATCTAGTTTATTAAAAAAGCCTCATCTTTTTATTTATCCTAAAGGTTAAATATTAAAACTAATATTAATACTTTTTTATTAATAAAATTAAAATAAAACATAAAAATAAACTTTGAATAAAATTAAAAATACAAAACTTTGAATCTCAAAATATAAAATGATTATAAGATAAAAAAAATTACTTAACTTTTTTCAAGCAAATTATATTAGGTTTTACGGTATATTTAAGTGAAATGAGAAGGATGCAAGAGAAGATAGATACAATTTTTTTTTTGATTATGCAGTAACAATAATATGAGAGGATAGATAGTAAGGGAGGTAAGAGATAATGAAAGAGGTTCCGTGAATGTGAATTAATAAGATAAGAGAGAATGTGAATGTATGTGATAAGAGAGAATATGAAGTAGTGGAAGTTTTTTAACGTAGAATAACTGATATATAGTGGGGTAGATTATTAGAAAGGGAAAAATTGAAAAAAAAATTGGACATCAAAACAGGTTTTTCCATTATATATTGTTATAGATGAATTATCTAGGGTTAAATAATCCATAAATTCCAACAGTCTATCCCTGAAGAATATAACACTTTAAATCTATACTATACACTACAATAAATTATCAGAATAGCGACTAAAAAAATTAATTGTTAATAGCGATTGATTTAGCGACAGATATAAGATTTCTAGGACCAGAAAAAATTGGTCGCTAAATTATATTTAGTGACCGATTTTAGCGACCAAGAAAATTGGTCACTCATAGCAACCAAATTAGTGATTGATAAGTTTATTATACAACCAGAATAAAGTTGGTCACTAAATCGGTCGCTATCTTGTAATTTAGCGACCGAATTAGCAACCAAAACAAGAGAAGTAACGTCTTTGGGATTTTCAGTCACAAAATCGGTCGCTATTTTTTAATTTAGCGACCAATTTTGCAACCGATAGAGAAATAGGGTGAAAATTATTTGGTCGCTAATTTGATCGCTAAGGCAATAGTCGCTAAATTAGTTGTCAATGGTTAAGATAGCAACCGATTTTAGCGACTAACAAAATTGGCCACTAATAGCAACCGAATTAGCGACCGATAAATTTTTATACAACCAGAATAAGGTTGGTCGCTAAAATCGGTCGCTATTTTTTAATTTAGCGACTGAATTAGCAACGAAAACAAAGAAGCAACGTCTTTAAGACTCTTGGTCATAAAATCGGGCACAATTTTTTAATTTAGCGATCGCTTTGCAACTGATAGAGAAATGAAAAATTGTTTGGTCGGCCGCTAAGACTATGGTCTCTAAATCGGTTACTAATTATTAAGATAGTGACGAATTTTAGCGACCAACTAAAAAATATTGTTATAAACTAATCAGTTACTAAATTGGTCACTAATTTAAATAAAATAAAATAGTTACTGAGTTACCTCAATAACTCTAACTCAACTCACCTACACCATTCTCGTCTTTTCCAAATAATTACTGAGTTATCCACCGGAAGCACAGTACCATTTTCTGAGTTACCCACACCATTGTCGTCTTTTTTGTCGCAGTGCCGTCTTCGTCATCTTCTGTAATACAATGATAAATTTATTAGATGAAATACAATTATGAATATTTTGATAATTAAAAAATAATATTCAATTTTCTAATTTTATTTTTTATGAATCATGACATAATTTTATTTTTTATGAATCATGACATCATGTATTTTTAATAATATTATTACAATTAAATGATATTAAAAAAATTAAATATAAATTGTAAAAAAAAGTGATATATAAACGACAAAAAAATTATATAACTAATAAATATAATTAAAAAAATAAAAAAACTAATAAATACAATCACAAAATATCTAGTAAATTCGTTTAACAAATTAATAAAAATAAAAAAATATAGTCATTAACCAAATTCTAGTTGTGAAAAAAAATAACAAGACTTGTAGAGAGAGAAAAAGAAAAAGAGATATGAGATTAATCTCGAAGATAAAAAAAAATATGTAAAGTGAATGTTAATTTATATAGTAAATATAAAAAAAAAGAAGGAATTAGATTTTAGATAAATTTATATCTATTAAAAAATAAATATTAAATTAATATTAAAAACAATAGTATAATACCTACATAAAAATAAAATATTAGAGAATATAAAAAATTAAGATTAATCATCAATTTTATAATGAAAAATAAAAAGTAATAGACTTGATATAAGAATAATAAAAAAAAAACACAACGTGTTTTCACTTTTCAAAGTTGGAAAATTCTGCTTTTCTTTTTCTGTCGAATTTCTAATGCTGAATTTTATATGGCTATGCTTTATGACACATTTAGCTTTCATTCATACCATCAGAACCAAAATCGAAACAATGAAGTAACTCAAAAGCTGATATTCAATGGACATTCCTTCTTTCTCAGTGATGCTTGCTTACATACTTTCTTCTTCTCTTGCCATAGAACTTGATTCTATTCATGTTTCCCAGTCCCTCAGTGATGGCATGACCTTAGTGTCACAAGGTGCAAAATTTGAACTTGGTTTCTTCAACCCTGGTAATTCTTCACACAAGCGTTACTTGGGAATTTGGTACAAGAAAATTCCAATTCAGACAGTTGTTTGGGTTGCCAATAGGGCCAACCCCATCAATGATTTCTCAGGAATTTTAACAATGAATAGCACATGCCAAAGAAAAACGTGATAATTGCTAGCACCATTGCTGCAATTTGTGCAACACTTCTACTTTGTGTTTATGTTATATATAGAGTCCGAAGGAACAGTATTGGTAACTGCTTTTCTTCAATCTTATATTCCCATTATCTCTAAATGGCAGCATATTTCTCTGAGTTTTTAAATTGGAAATTTGTTGAAATACTGCTAATTTTTAACATGTACATAATATTTTTATATAATTTAATAATTTCAATAATGTACCAACTAACATTTGCTTAAATGCGTTAATAAAATAAGAAATCTTTAAGTATTAAAAGCAAGCTAAGAAATTTTTCTCGCCAATAAATAAACACTCAGTAATTTAATAATTTTTTTCGCTGCTCCAAATTCTTTTATGAGAATATTTTTACGTTTTTTTCTTAATTTTTAATTCTAACAATACACATTTTGTCTGCACTCCAAGTTTTTGCAATTTTTTTTTGCACTCCAAATTTTCGCGGTTATAATAAATGCATCCAAGTTTTTGTAATTTCATCTGCACCTCAAGTGTCTACAGCTCCCAATACACCCCGAGTTCCTGCAGTTTCTGCACCTCAAGTTTTTACCGCTCCGAATGCACCTGAGTTCCTGCAGTTTCGTCTGCACCGAAATTCTTGTAATTTCGTCAGTACTCTGATCCTAAGTTTACACAACTCGTAATAGTTCTAAATTTTTAATAATTTTATTTAGGTATTATTTTAATTTTTTTATTCCGTTTTTTTAAATAAGTTACAAATTGAAGTTGTCACATAAATTTGAGAATAGATATTAGAATATATTTAAAATATTATATATTAATATAATATCTAAATAAATATATTAATATTGATGTTATATTTATTTAGTTTGATATTATATTGATTTTGTAATTATAATTTGGTTATGTTTTTTGCCTATAAATAAGCCCCCTTCATTGTATATTTTATGATATCAGCACTTGATATTCATTCTTGAATTCTTATAAGACGATAAGTTATAGAAACCCTGATATCTAAGTAGCCCAAATAGTCATCATATTGCAGAGCAAGATTGACATCTGCAAAATGTGCTCTTCAGTGAAAAGTTATATGCAATTAAATTTCATTTGCATATTTAGTAACAGGACTTGAAAAATAAGCTAATCATGCAATCAGTGTAGCTAACAAAGTGATTTCACCGACCATCTAATGAGGTAATAGTTAATTCATCATTTAAAGACATGATGTTATGTTGATCTGAGTGTGAACTCACTTCAGTGGGGAGCTTGCAGGAAAAGAAGCCAGGCTCTTTAGGATCAACTAAGTCCATCTTACTTCCTAACATGACAAGTACTGAGGCCATTGTAGGCCGATCTTCAGGGTGTTGTTGCACACATAAGAGACTAACATGGATGCACCGCAATACTTCTGGGATGACACATGACTCCTTTATGTTTGGATCGATCAGCTCCAAAGGCCTGTCCTCTTTCCAAAGCATCCAAGCCTATATCATATAAGATGAAAAAAGCTTCAGAATATTTGGAACATCTTTGTTAAATAAAACAACTATTTGATTGCTTGCTTACATAGCCAACAAGATTAAGAGTCTCATTTGCATGACAAAGCGCTCTGTTTCTGTTCCCACTTATAATCTCCATCAATATTACACCAAAGCTGAAGACGTCGGATTTTACTGAAAACAGCCCATTGATAGCATACTCTGGTGCCATGTATCCACTGCATGAAACCATGAAAACAAGTGTATTCATATCGCATATTATAACGAAAATAAGAGAGGGGGGTGGGTGGATACTATAAAGTTACATAGATACTCACTAAGTCCCAATAACTCTATTTGTGTTTCCATGAGTCTGATCAACTCCAAAAGCTCTAGCAATTCCAAAGTCTGATATTTTAGGATTTAACTTATCATCAAGTAAAACGTTACTTAATTTGAGATCTCTGTGGATAATTCTCAATCTTGAATCATGGTGTAAATATAGAAGTCCCCTAGCAACTCCAAATATTATGAGGAAGCGTTGAGGCCACTCCAGCAACTTGCTTTTCATTCGATCTATGTTTAGAAAAACAAATTTGTTAATTAATAATGAATATTCAAGTGGTAATCTTAGCCAAATTTAGGTCTGATCTAAGCTTTCTTGAATCACACACCAAAAATGAAGTTGTCTAGGCTGCCATTAACCATGTATTCATAAACTAACAACTTTTCTTGTCCTCGAATGCAGCAACCAAGAAGTTTTACTAAATTTCGATGCTGAAGCTTTGCAATAAGCTTCACTTCAGTTAGAAATTCCGTCATTCCTTGGCCAGAACTCTGTGAAAGTCTCTTGACAGCAATTTCTTGCCCATCTGCTAATTTCCCCTGATTTATCGCATTTATGTAAGTAGATGTTCTTAATAATGTCAAATTCCTCTACTTGTTTCTTTGCAACCAACTATTCATAGACCGAATTACCTTATATACAGTTCCAAAACCACCTTGTCCAATCTTGTTATTCAAGGAGAAGTTGTCAGTGGCAGTAGTAACCATTAGTAGATCAAACATGGGTAGATCCGTGTCATTTACATATCCTTCAAACAATTCTGCTTTTGACCATTCTGAGAAGCAAGAAATAGGAAAGATATTCAGCAGTATTATTAACTTAAAATTATAAATTTAAAGATAATGATAATCAGCAACATTTGCTTTTTCTTTTCTCTGCCTTTTTGGTTTTCTGGGATTGAGGGGAGGACATGGAGCATTGGAGCTGTTAAGAAGATAAATGCACAAGAAAATCTAGATGGATCTCAAGCTACTAAATCTCTAGATTGACCTCAAATTCAATGCTATCATTACACCAAGATTGTTTCCAAAGAACTAGCTATATTTAAACAAAATTTCAATTAAGTAATAGAATACATATATAGAAAGAATTGCCTTTTAGAGATAATGTGAGCGAAAAGAAAGTAGTTACCAATATTGTTCCTTCGGACTCTGTATATAACATAAACACAAAGTAGAAGTGTTGCACAAATTGCAGCAATGGTGCTAGCAATTATCACTTTTTTCATGTTCCGATGTTGAAGTCCTTCATGGTTGAAATTCATCAAACATGTAAACAAAAATGAAAGATACAATAATAAGAAGAATGGAAGAATCTATAAAGCAAGATGCACTTTTGTCCCTTACCTGATTCCAAAGCAGGCATTCGGATGTACAGATCCTGTCCACCAGATTGAAATATTTTGATGTCAATTAGATCACCAAACCACATGACGCAGCCACTGCCTCCTCCTCTTATGTCTGAATTGGCATAAGCCATACAAGAGCAGTTCTTCAAACATAGATTTCTGCATTCATCTAAATTAATATTCTCAAGCAGCTTAGTATGCTGAGTATCCGGCACTTTCAAGCCTGTGTATTTGACAAAACCATCAGTGCTTGTGACATTATTGCAGCTTAATGGTTTGTCGCGAATGCATCCTTGTGAGGAGTTGTTTGAGTTCCATGCTTCTGGTGACTTTGGACTGAACCCTTTGAAGCATTGGCAGACATGCTGTGGTTCTGTTACACTGCAATAACTAAAGGCTCCACAAAGGTCATATTTATCACACACATCAACTGGCTTTGATCCAAAACTTTTCCAATTCTGAAGATTGTCATCCCATATATACTGTGTAATAGATTGACTTGTTTGGTTTATTACAGCTCTTGCAAGGATAGAATCAATCTTGGTGTTAGAGCTGTAGGATATCTCATCCTTGTTTTTGACATAAGTGGTTTCAAAGATATATGTATAGGATTGATCCGGGTAGCCACTTAAGTAAAGGCCATTCCAAGGTCCAGCCCGATATAATTTTTTTGTGCCATTCATAATGGAAAACTCAGGATAATCATTGAGAACTAAACCAAGAGAAAAGCCTACAGGGGATGGATCATTTCGACTCTTCCAAGAAGTTACGCACCAATCAAAACCGTTTTGGAGGTCCCTTCCTAACTTCATCGATGGCAAGTATGTATCTGAAGGATAATCAAAGCTTTGCCACAAATAGGCCTTTGGATTTGATTCCCCTTCATTTCTTAACACAAGATTGCCACTGTCCAAGAGCTCCAATACCGGATTCTTTGCTTGTTTTCGAGAGATTGTGCTCCAAAAAGTAGTTTCAGTACCATTTTCTGTGAGTGAAAGATTGCCCGTGCTCTTCACTGTTAAAGTTCCTGAGAAATCATTGATGGGGTTGGCCCTATTGGCAACCCAAACAACTGTCTGAACTGGAATTTTCTTGTACCAAATTCCCAAGTAACGCTTGTGTGAATTACCAGGGCTGAAGAAACCAAGTTCAAATTTTCCACCTTGTGACACTAAGGTCATGCCATCACTGAGGGACTGGGAAACATGAATATAATCAAGTTCTGTGGCAAGGGAAGAAGGAGAAAGTATGTAAGCAAGAATCACTATGAAAGAAAGAATGACCATTGCATAACAGCTTCTGAGGTACTTAATTGTTTGACTTTGGATATTGATGATATGTAACAAAACTAAATGAGTCAATCTTAAATAAAAATTTTATTTATTTATTTTAAATTTTCAGTTCAACTTCCAAATTAAAAGTAAACACATATGGGATATGGCCACACGTCACTATTGCTAGCTTGACTTTTGTTGCTCTTGACTTTTCTAATGGAATGTGACTAAATGGTAGATAACAAGGGAACCAATGTGAGATCACAAGTGATAAATTCCAGACCTCACCTAACTGTGGAACATATCTGTCACTCAAAGTAAGAGACAAAGCAAATATACCACTGTTGAGTTAAAAAATTAATTAATATAATTGATAATGATAAACATTTGATTATAAGGTTAATCATCCGATTAGTTTTTGATTATTTTGATTAAGTGATGCAGACTAAAAATAAGTGTTGCAGCAGCCCAACATTAAACAAAAGAAATCTGCTGATGGGCTGAATGATAAGTAAAAATAAACTAAGCCCAAGTCATCCATCTCAAGCTCAATTCTTCAAGAAGCAAAGGCAAGGAACCAACGGGCTGAACTTGAGCAAAACCCGATCCAAGCCCGAGTTGATTTCAAATCCCTCCATCTTGCTTTCAAAGCAACGTTCTTTTCTCTTTGTCCCAATCAAATCACAGAAGCAAGAGAAAGTGCTTAGTTCCTAAACTATTCAAAGAAGAGGAAAGAAAGAGAAGGTTAGGCAAGAAAGGCTGAGGTCAAATCAGCTAGATCAAACTAAATCAAGCTTAGATAAAGGTTAAAGGTAACCTATTTCCTTATACATGCATCATATTTTCTTCTCTTCATCTTCAACTCTCTGCCACTCCATTTTGGGTTATATGAAAAAGAGGATTTATGTTCCTCGCTGCTGTGCATCAACAGTTGAGAATATGTCTTGGGGACCAAGTTGTGTTTCAATGGTCAAGATCTGTGTTTACCATTGAAGAAATCACTTTCTACTGATGATGTGACTTTCGGTCAAGATAGAGAAGTCAGAAGCAAAGTTCCTATTTTGAGGATTACTGAAAAAAAGTGAACGGCTGGGTTGGTGAAGCTCAAGACTCAAGAAGTTAACCTAGGAAGAGCAACCAAGCAACATGCAAAGAGATAAAAGAAGCTTGCTGCTCATTCAGAACGCAAGGAGAGAAAACCAGAGTTTGGTGAGTTGTGTTCCGTGAAGAGTTCCCTGAAGAAGTTTTTCTACTTGGACAATGTTTTCTTTCAAAGAAGCATTCTACCAATATTGAAGAACCAAATCAGAGGCTTGCGAATCTGGTTTATCACATAGCAAAGAGGCTGTTGATGAAGTCAATCTCCTTCATGTTTTACAGATTGTAATGTACTTTTCAATGTTTATCTTTCTGTAATTTCTTGAGTGAAAAGGCATAGTGAGAGAGCTCAATTAAAAGCCATGAGTGGAAAAAGGCCGAGTGATACACTTGAGAGAAAAGCCTAGAGTTATTTCAGATTTCTTTAGGTTGATTAAGTGTCTTGTATCTTATACCTGTGAGGTATCCCTTTCTTAGTTGGGTTAGCCCTAAGAGTGAAGAGTTAGGTATTAGCATAGCCAATGTCAAGTTGGGTTAGAACTTGAGTGTGAAAGGATTATGTCAATCCTGTGGAATTGGTGTATGTAATACTTTTAACTATAGTGGAAATTCCTCCATTGTTGTGGAGGAGACTGGATGTAGGTTGCATAGCACAAGGCAACCGAACCAGGATACATGCTGGTGTTAGTTTTTCTCTTCTCTGTTGTGTTCTGTTTTCTGATATTCATGAGACAAAAATAAATTGTCTCATAAATTTTTGCTGCTGAGTACAAACAGAATCAAAATTGAAAGTTTGTTTTAAAGAGTCATATCAGTAACTGAAAAGGAAGGCATGGATTCAACCCCCTTCTCTAAGCCTACCACAACCTTCAATTGGTATCAGGAGCTAAGGTCTCAAGAATCAAGCTTCATCGCTTGGAGCAAAGATCCAATGGCGAACAACATGGGCACAACCACAGTTGCCTACACCCTCACTGAAGTCCAGTTAAACAACCGGCCATCTTTCTTCAACGGGAAGAATTATGCCTACTGGAAAGAAAGGATAAGGATCTTCATCCAATCCATTGACTACAACATATGGAAGATTGTTGTGAACGGTCCCAAGATCCCAACAAAAACAAGTGCTCATGGAGTGGTGATTCCAAAAGAAGAAGCTGAACGGAATGAACACTATAAGAAGAAGATGGAGCTGAATGCTAAAGCTAACAACCTTCTTCACTGTGCTATCAGCTATGAAGAGTACCGAAAGGTGTCTAGATGCAAGACAGTCAAAGAAATCTAGGAAAAACTCCAGGTTACACACGAAGGCACTAAACAAGTCAAAGAGACAAGGATTGATATGCTGCGAAAAGAGTACGAGATATTTAACATGAAGGATGGAGAAAGCATTAATAAAGCGTTTGAGAGATTCTCAATCATAATCAACAATCTTGATACTATGGGTACAAACTACTCAGAACAAACCTTGGTGAGAAAACTCCTTAGAAGCCTCACAAAAGAATGGGAAACCACTGCCACTGTCCTAACCGAGAGCAACAACCTAATCCCCATAACCTATGATGATATGAGAGGAAAATTCCTTGCCTATGAATCCACACACGCAAACCCAGACTCAAAGAAAAAGGGAATAACCCTCAAGTCAAAAGTAGAACCCAAAGAGAGTGAGTCTAGTGATGGTATTTCAAATGATGAGCTCATGTTTTTTGTTAGGAGATTTAGAAGAATGATGAAGAATAAGGGCAAGTACAAGGGTTCAAGCTCAAAGGAACACAAGATGGACTTGAGCAAAGTGACGTGTCATCATTGTAAAGAGGTTGGACACTTCAAGCTAAACTGTCCAAAGCTCAAGAAGGAGGACAAAGGAAAGAAAGAAAGGAAAAGAGTGCTCATGGTAGCTTGGGAGGATCTTGAAAACGACTCAAATGAAGAAGAAGAATTTGAAGGTGAAGATAAAGACTGCTTCATGGCTGGAAACAACAATCTTGATGAGGTAAATTATTATGATTTGACATTGATGATTTACATGTTATTATTGATGATCTCACTCTGAACACATCAAAATTGTTAGATAAATACAATAAGTCCAGATCTGAAAAAGATGTCTTGAAAGCTGAAAATAATTTTTTAAAAGAAAAGGTGAAGGAAACTGAATGTGCTTTAGACATTATTGAAGAAAACAGATTTCTAAAATCTGAACTTGATAAATTAAAAGGAAAGCACATTATGGATCCTTCTCAAGAGTTAATTGTTGAAAATGAAAGATTAAATGACATGATTAAAAGGCTGAATGGCGGTGACTTAGCAAAATTTGCTCAAAGTTCTAGTAACTTAGACAAATTACTTGCAAGTCAAAGACCATTATTTGAAAAATCTGGTTTAGGTTATGTAACAAGGGAAAGTGCAATTTTAATGATTCCTCTATAAAATTTGTGGCCTCTTCATCAAATACTAAAACCACATCTAACAATTCTGGTATTGGGTATGTTCCCATACTTGAGGAGAAGTTTGATAAAGCTGACACAAATGAAATTTAGCATTGCTCAAAAACCGAAACCACTTCAAATAGGCCAGGTCTGGGATATGCTTCGAATAAGGAGGTTGCTTTCAAAAATCCACCTTTCTACAACAAAACCTCATATTCGAAGAGTCCAAATGTTTCAAAAAATTCTGGTTGGAACAGCGTTGCAAAGAGGAACAATTTCAACAAAAATCAGTTTGTCAAAAGAAAAGCACCTCTCCCAAAAACCAGAAAATTTCAATCATTTAATCATTTTCTGCATGGTAGCTCATCTCAATTTCAGCAACATGCAGCAGAAAATCATTGTTTCAATTGCAAAAAATTTGGTCATTCATATTCACAATGCTTCATTGAAAAAAGAATTGTTGGAAATAAAATTTACAATGTTGTGTGTGATTTCAATGCACTTGGGCAACCAAGATGGATTAACTTCAAAGGATCCAAATTAATTTGGATACCTAAGGCTACTTGAAACTCTTCATGCAGATTTGCCTAGCATCCAAGAACAAAAAGGATATCTGGTACATGGATAGTGGATGCTCAAGGCACATGACTGGAAGGTCAACTTACTTCATCAAACTAAACAAGTATGATGGAGGTTTTATGACCTTTGGAGATGATGATAAAGGTAAAATTATTGCTGTTGGAAAAGTAGGTAATGAACAATCTACTTTCATTGATGATGTATTTTTGGTATATGGTTTGAAGCACAATCTTTTGAGTATAAGTCAACTGTGTGATTTAGGATATTTAGTGACTTTCAAAAGACTTGAATACTGTGTTGTAAATGAAAAGACCAATGAAGTGCTTTTTGTTGCCAAGCATTTTAATAATGTGTATGGACTTACCCTTGATGAACTAAAGGATCAAAATGTAGCTTGTTTTCATTCTAAAAATTCTGAAAAGTGGCTATGGCACAAGAGATTAGGCCATGCAAGTATGTTTCAAATAAACAAACTTGTAAAGAAAGGGTTAGTAAGAGGTCTTCCTTTGATAAGGTTTCACAAAGACATCACTTGTGATGCTTGCCAAATGGGAAAACAAACAAAAAGTTCATTTAAACCAAAGAAAGACATCTCTACTAAAATGCCACTTGAATTACTACATATTGATTTGTTTGGTCCAACAAGAACTCAAAGCCTAGGTAGTAAACATTATGGTTTAGTGATTACGGATGACTATTCTAGGTTTGGTTGGGTTTTATTTCTTGCACACAAAAATGAAGCTTTTTCGGCCTTTGAAATCTTTTGCAAGATAATTTAAAATAAAAAGGATTTAAAGATCTCTTCTATAAAGAGTGATCATGGAACTGAATTTGAAAATAATCTATTTGAATTCTTTTGTGAGGAATTTGGAATATCTTACAACTTCTCTTGTCCAAGGACACCACAACAAAATGGTGTTGTGGAAAGAAGAAATAGAAACATACAAGAGATGACAAGAGCTGTGCTTTGTGAGAGTAATGTTCCAAAATTCCTTTGGGCTGAAGCGGTTAACACGGCTTGCCACATTTTGAATAGAACAATCATAAGGAAATTTTTGAAGAAAACCCCTTTTGAACTTTGGAAAGGTTACCCACCAAACTTAGACTACTTGCACATCTTTGGATGCAAATATTTTGTTTTAAATAACAAGGATAATTTGGGTAAATTTGATCCAAAGGCGTATGAGTGTTTGTTTGTAGGATATTCCACAACTAGTAAAGCATATAGAGTTTATCATCAAGATGCTAGGATTATTGAAGAGTCCATACATATTACATTTTGTGATACTAACCTGGTGCAAAGTATGTTGGAAGATTGTGATGTAAGAAATCAAGTTCAAAAGGACAATGAAACTGCTCAAAATAATGAAAATGAAAATTCTGGACAAGCTGAACCAGAAACTGCAACTGCTGAAAATTCAAGAGACAATTCCATTTTGTCTCATGAATCTGAAGGAGATCTTGAAACCAGTAGTACCCAGATTCCCTTGGTGACTGAATCTGCCTCCAAGTCCACCAGACCTCGTGAATGGAGATTCTTGAAGAATTATCTTGAGGAATTTGTTATTGGAAACGTCTCTCATGGGGTTAGAACTCGGTCCTCAACTAGAAAGGCAAATGAAGAGACAGACATTGTCCTTCTCTCTCAAATGGAGCCTCAAAATGTCAAAGAAGCCCTTAGTGACCCCTCTTGGGTAAAAGCGATGGAGGATGAACTTCTTGAGTTTGAGAAGAACCAAGTGTGGACTTTGGTTCCAAGGCCGAATGGAAAGAAACTGACCGGCACCAAGTGGATTTTTCGGAATAAGTTAGGAGAAGATGGCAGCATTGCAAGAAACAAAGCAAGGCTAGTGGCACAAGGATATGATCAAGAAAAAGAAATAGACTTTGATGAATCCTTTGCCCCTTGTTGCCCGAATGGAAGCCATAAGACTTCTCTTAGCTTATGCTGCATTTTGTGGTTTTAAATTATATCAAATGGATGTGACATGTGCATTTTTGAATGGTGTGATAGATAGAGAAGTGTATATGGAGCAGCCACCTGGTTTTGAAAATAAAGAGCATCCTAACTATGTTTTCAAATTATCAAAGGCGCTCTATGGTTTAAGACAAGCTCCTTGAGCTTGGTATGAGAGACTTAGCTCTTTTCTTTTGAAAAATGGTTTTCAAAGAGGCACCACTGATACAACTCTATTTATCAAGAATTCTAATGATTCTTTCATTCTAGTCCAAATATATGTTGATGACATTATTTTTGGATCAGCCAATGAATCCCTTTGTTCTGAATTTGGAAAACTCATGACAAGTGAATTTGACATGAGTATGATGGGTGAACTTAATTTTTTCCTTGGGCTGCAAATTAAACAAACTGAAAATGGTATTTTCATTCATCAGGAGAAGTATGCCAAGGAACTAGTTAAGAAATTTGGTATGGAAAATGACAAACCGATGGGAACTCCCATGCACCCTAGTTCAAAATTAGATAAGGGAGAAACTGAGAAAGATATAGATGAGACTAGGTATAGAGGAATGATTGGTTCTCTTATGTACTTAACTTCCTCTAGACCCGACATTGTGCAAAGTGTTGGATTGTGTTCAAAGTTCCAATCCAAACCAAAAGAGTCACATCTTTCTGCATTTAAGAGGATCATTAGATATGTTCATGGCACATCCTATTTTGGTCTTTGGTATCCTAAGATTGATTATTTTTCTGCAGTTGGTTATTGTGATGCAGATTTTGCCGGAGATAGAGTTGATAGAAGGAGCACTTCAGGCTTATGTTGCTTCCTTGAAAAGTCCTTAAATGTTTGGTCAAGTAAGAAGCAGCCAACAGTGGCTTTATCCACTGCAGAGGCTAAGTATATAGCTACTTCTTCATGTTGTTCTCAGCTTATGTGGATAAAAACACAGCTTGCTGATTACAAGTTAAATGCTGAAAATATTCCGTTGCTGTGTGATAATATGAGTGCCATTAATATTTCTAAAAATTCAGTTTTGCACTCTAGGACTAAACATATTGAAGTGAAGTTTCACTCAATAAGAGAACATGTTCAAAAAGGGGATATTAGCATTCAATTTGTTAAATCAAAAGAGCAATTGGCAGATATTTTCACTAAACCACTGCCTGAGGACAGATTTCGCATGCTTAGGACTAGTCTGGAAATTTTAAGTTATGATTCTTTGTTTGAAAGTTGCTGATGTGTTTGTTGGAGTTTTTGTCTCATAAACAGGTATGAGACAATTCTGGGCATGTGAAGAAAGTTCCCTTCAATCAGCATGTTCTGGGATTACTGCAAATGAAAAATTGATCTGAGCCAACCTCAAAAATTTCAGATCTGGAGTGGTCCAATGTATTTCCTTAAATCCAACCATCTCTGGGCCCAATATGAATGTTACATGTTAATTTTTTTTAGCTTGTGTTTTTAAGTTTTTTTTGAAAGGGTTTTCATTCTGATTATTTTTTGGTCCAAAAAGGTTTTCAAAATTTGAAATTAATTTTCTGTTTTGTTTTAAAATAAAATAAAATCTTTCTTTTATGAGGTCATGTCTTTTCAAGTCATATAAAAAAATGATGCAGTTTCATGGTATGTAAAAAAAAAAAAACCTTCTTTTGGGTACGGTTACCAACACTCCCTCTTTACCCTCCATTAACATCTCCTCAACTCCTCGGTTTCCTCCACTATCTTTACTGCTTCTCTTCCCTCAAAAGCCTGAAACCAACCAAATGAGGAAGAAAGTTCTTGCTAAAAATCCTTCTCGTGAGAAAGTTTACAAGCTTCCTACGAAACCTTCAACTCGCTCCCAAGACCGAACCTTCACTCCATCTCCTTCTCCCCCAACCTCACCTCCTCGGTGTGATCCAATGGCGAGAACTAAAAATCCCTCTAGGGTTCCATCTTCAGCCAAGCCAACGCCTCCACCAAAGGCTCCTCCTTCAAAACCAAGCTCATCCAAAGGCAAACGTCCGACGGTTGTGGAACCAGTTTCCGAGCCAACTCAGCCTAAATCTAGGTCGGTTCCTGTGCGTTCTCAGCGAGGTAAAGCTCGAGTTCCTCTTAAATCTGTTAGAGAACCAGATATTGACCCATTTGCTCATAAATCCCACTTCATGAAATCACACTCAAATTATAATCCATATAGATTTAGGTCTGCCATGAACAATGATTTCTTTGAAGGAGTTGTTAAGTACCGTACCCTGTGTCCATCTTTTCTTGCCGACTTACCAACTTTGAAAAAGAAAGGCTTTCCTTTTGTTGAAAATCTGGAATTTTTGGATTGGAATCATCTCTTTAAAATCAAAAAGCCTATTTATCCTCTGTTGGTTCAAGAGTTTTATGCAAATCTGACATATCATGAAGGGACTGTTCACTCTTATGTTAAAGGCCGAGACATTGTCTTGAACAATGAAATAATCAGTGATGCATTGAAGTATATTGATGTTGGGCCTTGTGCTGACACTTCAGTTAAGTGGGATGAAGGTGTTGGTATTTCTTACAATGATGCATTGGCTCACATTTGTGAACATATTTCTTTAATTGATGGCATCACACCCACTCACAAAGCCCTAGGATATGAACGTGCTCAGTTGCACCGAATTGTCAACCACATCATACTTCCACAAAGCGGTTAATATCAAAGGGTTTCTTACACAGACACACTTGTTTTATATGCCCTTCTCACCAAAATGAAAATTTCATTTTCATATTTGATGGTTAGATACATGTTTGACTCTGTTAGTAGTGAAAAAGACAAAGCACTTCCATATGGCATGTTTCTAACTTGCATATTTGAGTATTTTGGTGTTGACTTGAACAATGAGGATTATCAAAATAGACATTCCTATCTAAAGGGAGGTGGTACAGTGAAACAGCAAAAAGGACCTACTCGATCTGAAAGAGTGGTTCTAGATGATGATGATGACGAGTTTGTTCCCAACGAATCTCTTCCTCCTTCCACCGAGGGTACTTCCATCTCTACAGGCCAAAAATCTGCTCTGCTGAATGTTGTAAAGGATGTTGTTCAGGAGTTTGTCTCCCAATCTAATCACATGGTTGTAATGAGCAAGGAGCAAAGAAAGCTAGCCAGCAAACATGAAAATTTTCTCCGAAAATCAAGGGATAGAGTGGCTGTGTTTATGACATTCATTGGCAACCTACAGAAGGATGAAGACCCTGCCACTGACGCTGATGAAGAAGTTGACTCCGAGGGAAACAGTTATGATGCCTAGGATTGCTACATGAAGCTGCTGCTATCTGTTTTTTGTCTCATGAATTCTGTTTATTTTGCTACATTTGAACTACTTTTGTTGTCTTGGATGACTGTAACTTTTAAACTACTGTTGCACTTAGATTAAATTTACTTCATACTTTGCACTGTGCTCTAACACATTCTTGCAAGATTTATGATGCTGTTTTTGTTGATCTTGCTTATTATTTGCCCTTGATGACAAAAGGGGGTGTAATAGGTGCTTAAGGAGTAATAGGTGCTGAATAGCTGCTAAATACTACTTTTGCTATTATTAATGTTTTTTAGCATAAAAAGTTTGTTTTGCAACTATGCTGCTGTAGGGAATATATTGACATTGGAAATTGCTTTCATATGTTGATAGATTGCCTTCGATTAATCTTGATGCTTAACTTTTGCTGCTGATATAATATGTTCGGCTGATTTTGTGGTTGTTTGTTTATACTCCCTTAGTCAAGATAAATGTGTGTAGCACTTTACTCTGTTCTCTATAAGCACAAATGTAAAACAGGAACAAAGAGGAGACCATAAATCTAGGGGGAGCTACTCCTGAAAAGGAAAGGGGGAGCAACACAAAAGCAAGTAACATCATTCAAAGGGAAGTTTCTCAACTTTACTAAAATTCAATTCCTTTGGTTAATGTTCAATCATGTTTGTCATCAACGGGGAGATTGTTGAGTTAAGAAATTAATTAATATAATTGATGATGACAAACATTTGATTATTGGGCTAATCACCCAATTAGTTTTTGATTATTTTGGTTAAGTGATGTAGGCCAAAAATAAGTGTTGCAGCAGCCCAACATTAAAGAAAAGAAATCTGCTGATGGGCTGAATGGTAAGTGAAAATAAACCAAACCCAAGTCATCCATCTCAAGCTCAATTCTTCAAGAAGCAAAGGCAAGGAACCAATGGGCTGAACTTGAGCAGAACTCGATCCAAGCCCGAGTTGATTTCAAATCCCTCCATCTTGCTTCCAAAGCAACGTTTTTTTCTCTCTGTCCCAATCAAATCTTAGAAGCAAGAGAAAGTGCTTAGTTCCTAAGCTATTCAAAGAAGAGGAAAGAAAGAGAAGGTTAGGCAAGAAACGCTGAGGTCAAATCAGCTAGATCAAACCAAATCAAGCTTAGGTAAAGGTTAAAGGTAACCCATTTCTTTATACATGCATCATATTTTCTTCTCTTCATCTTCAACTCTCTTTGCTATGTGATAAACTAGATTTGCAAGCCTCTGATTTGGTTCTTCAAAGAGAGTTGAAGATGAAGAGAAGAAAATATGATGCATGTATAAGGAAATGGGTTACCTTTAACCTTTACCTAAGCTTGATTTGGTTTGATCTAGCTGATTTGACCTTAGCCTTTCTTTCCTAACCTTTTCTTTCTTTCGTCTTCTTTGAATAGCTTAGGAACTAAGCACTTTCTCTTGCTTCTGTGATTTGGCTGGGACAAAGAGAAAAGAACGTTGCTTTGGAAGCAAGATGGAGGGTTTTGAAATCAACTCGGGCTTGGATTGAGTTCTGCTCAAGTTCATCCCGTTGGTTCCTTGCCTTTGCTTCTTGAAGAATTGAGCTTGAGATGGATGACTTGGGCTTGGTTTATTTTCACTTACCATTCGGCCCATCAACATATTTCTTTTGTTTAATGTTGGGCTGCTGCAACACTTATTTTTGGCCTACATCACTTAACCAAAATAATCAAAAACTAATTGGGTGATTAGCCCAAAAATCAAATGTTTGTCATCATCAATTATATTAATTAATTTCTTAACTCAACAATCTCCCCCTTGATGACAAACATGATTGAACATTAACCAAAGGAATTGAATTTTAGTAAAGTTGAGAAACTTCCCTTTGAATGATGTTACTTGCTTTTGTGTTGCTCCCCCTTTCATTTTCAGGAGTAGCTCTCCCTAGATTTATGGTCTCCTCTTTGTTCCTGTTTTACATTTATCTTGACTAAGGGAGTATAAACAAACAACCACAAAATCAGCCGAACATATTATATCAGCAGCAAAAGTTAAGCATCAAGATTAATCGAGGGCAATCTATCAACATATGAAAGCAATTTCCAATGTCAATATATTCCCTACAGCAGCACAGTTGCAAAACAAACTTTTTATGCTAGAAAACAATAATAGTAGCAAAAGTAGCATTTAGCAGCTATTCAGCACCTATTACTCCTTAAGCACCTATTACTCCCCCTTTTTGTCATCAAGGGCGGATAATAAGCAAGATCAACAAAAACACCACCATAAATCCTGCAAGAATGTGTTAGAGCACAGTGCAAAGTATGAAGTAAATTTAATCTAAGTGCTGCAGTAGTTTAAAAGTTACAATCATCCAAGACAACAAAAGTAGTTCAAATGTAGCAAAATAAACAGAATTCATGAGACAAAAAGCAGATAGCAGCAACTTCATGTAGCAATCCTAGGCATCAGAACCGTTTCCCTCGGAGTTAACTTTTTCATCAGCGTCAGTGGCAGGGTCTTCATCCTTCTGTAGGTTGTCAATGAATGTCATAAACACAGCCACTCTATCCCTTGATTTCCGGAGGAAATTTTCATATTTGCTGGCTAGCTTTCTTTGCTCCTTGCTCATTGCAACCATGTGATTAGATTGGGAGACAAACTCCTGAACAACATCCTTTACAACAGAGCATATTTTTAGCCTGTAGAGATGGAAGTACCCTCGGTGGAAGGAGGAAGAGATTCGTCGGGAACAAACTCGTCATCATCATCATCTAGAACCACTCTTTCAGACCGAGTAAGTCATTTTTGCTGTTTCACTGCAGGACCTCCCTTTAGATAGGAATGTCTATTTTGATAATCCTCATTGTTCAAGTCAACACCAAAATACTCAAATATGCAAGTTAGAAACATGCCATATGGAAGTGCTTTGTCTTTTTCACTACTAACAGAGTCAAACATGTATCTAACCATCAAATATGCAAATGAAATTTTCGTTTTGGTGAGAAGGGCATATAAAACAAGTGTGTCTGTGTAAGAAACCCTTTGATATGAACCGCTTTGTGGAAGTATGATGTGGTTGACAATTCGGTGCAACTGAGCACGTTCATATCCTAGGGCTTTGTGAGTGGGTGTGATGCCATCAATTAAAGAAATATGTTCACAAATGTGAGCCAATGCATCATTGTAAGAAATACCAACACCTTCATCCCACTTAACTGAAGTGTCAGCACAAGGCCCAACATCAATATACTTCAATGCATCACTGATTGTTTCATTGTTCAAGACAACGTCTCGGCTTTTAACATAAGAGTGAACAGTCCCTTCATGATATGTCAGATTTACATAAAACTCTTGAGCCAACAGAGGATAAACAGGCTTTTTGATTTTAAAGAGATGATTCCAATCCAAAAATTCCAGATTTTCAACAAAAGGAAAGTCTTTCTTTTTCAAAGTTGGTAAGTCAGCAAGAAAAGATGTACACAGGGTACGGTACTTAACAACTCCTTCAAAGAAATCATTGTTCATGGCAGACCTAAATCTATATGGATTATAATTTGAGTGTGATGTCATGAAGTGGGATTTATGAGCAAATGGGTCAATATCTGATTCTCTAACAGATTTAAGAGGAACTCGAGCTTTACCTCGCTGAGAACGCACATGAACCGACCTAGATTTAGGCTGACTTGGCTCGAAAACTGGTTCCTCAACCGCCAGACGTTTGCCTTTGGATGAGCTTGGTTTTGAAGGAGGAGCCTTTGGTGGAGGCGTTGGCTTGGCTGAAGATGGAACCCTAGAGGGATTTTTAGTTCTCGCCATTGGATCACACCGAGGAGGTGAGGTTGGAGGAGAAGGAGATGGAGTGAAGGTTCGGTCTTGGGAGCGAGTTGAAGGTTTCGTAGGAAGCTTGTAAACTTTCTCATGAGAAGGCTTTTTAGCAAGAACTTTCTTCCTCATTTGGTTGGTTTCAGGTTTTTGAGGGAAGAGAAGCAGTAAAGATAGTGGAGGAAACCGAGGAGTTGAGAAGATGTTAATGGAGGGAAGAGAGGGAGTGTTGGTAACTGTACCTAAAAGAAGTTTTTTTTTTTTTTTTTTTACAAACCATGCAACTGCATCACCTTTTGATATGACTTGAAAAGACATGACCTCATAAAAGAAAGATTTTATTTTATTTTAAAATAAAATAGGAAATTAATTTCAAAATTTGAAAACCTTTTTGGACAAAAAAATAATCAGAATGAAAACCCTTTCAAAAAAAACTTATAAACACAAGCTAAAAAAAATTAACATGTAACATTCATATTGGGCCTAGAAATGGTTGGATTTAAAGAAACATACTGGACCACTGCAGATCTGAAATTTTTGAGGTTGGCCCAGATCAATTTTTCATTTGCAGCAATCCCAGAACACGCTGATTGAAGGGAACTTTCTTCACATGCCCTGAATGGTCTCATACCTGTTTATGAGACAAAAACTCCAACAAACACATCAGCAACTTTCAAACAAAGAATCATAACTTAAAATTTTCAGACTAGTCCTAAGCATGCAAAATCTGTCCTCAAGCAGTGGTTTAGTGAAAATATATGCCAATTGCTCTTCTGATTTAATAAATTGAATGCTAATATTCCCTTTTTGAACATGTCCTCTTATTGAATGAAACTTCACTTCAATATGTTTAGTCCTAGAGTGCAAAACTATATTTTTAGAAATATTAATGGCACTCATATTATCACACAGCAAGGAAATATTTTCAGCATTTAACTTGTAATCAGCAAGTTGTGTTTTTAACCACATAAGATGAGAACAACATGAAGAAGCAGCTATATACTCAGCCTCTGCAGTGGATAAAGCCACTGTTGGCTGCTTCTTAGTTGACCAAACATTTAAGGACTTTCCAAGGAAGCAACATAAGCTTGAAGTGCTCCTTCTATCAACTCTATCACCGGCAAAATCTGCATCACAATAACCAACTACAGAAAAATCATCAATCTTAAGATACCAACGACCAAAATTGGATGTGCCATAAACATATCTAATGATCCTCTTAACTGCAGAAAGATGTGAATCTTTTGGTTTGGATTGGAACCTTGAACACAATCCAACACTTTGCACAATGTCGGGTCTAGAGGAAGTTAAGTACATAAGAGAACCAATCATTCCTCTATACCTAATCTCATCTACATCTTTCTCAGTTTCTCCCTTATCTAATTTTGAACTAGGGTGCATGGGAGTTTCCATGGGTTTGGCATTTTCCATACCAAATTTCCTAACTAGTTCCTTGGCATACTTCTCTTGATGAATGAAAATACCATTTTCAGTTTGTTTAATTTGCAGCCCAAGGAAAAAATTAAGTTCACCCATCATACTCATGTCAAATTCACTTGTCATGAGTTTTCCAAATTCAGAACAAAGGGATTCATTGGCTGATCTAAAAATAATGTGATCAACATATATTTGGACTAGAATGAAAGAATCATTAAAATTCTTGATAAATAGAGTTGTGTCAGTGGTACCTCTTTGAAAGCCATTTTTCAAAAGAAAATAGCTAAGTCTCTCATACCAAACTCTAGGAGCTTGTCTTAAAACATAGAGCGCCTTTGATAATTTGAAAACATAGTTAGGATGCTCTTTATTTTCAAAACCAGGTGGCTGCTCCACATACACTTCTCTATCTATCACACCATTCAAAAATGCACATTTCACATCCATTTGATATAATTTAAAACCACAAAATGCAGAATAAGCTAAGAGAAGTCTTATGGCTTCTATTCAGGCAATAGGGGCAAAGGATTCATCAAAGTCTATTCCTTCTTCTTGATCATATTCTTGTACCGCTAGCCTTGCTTTGTTTCTTGCAATGCTGCCATCTTCTCCTAACTTATTCGGAAAAATCCACTTGGTGCCGGTCACTTTCTTTCCATTTGGCCTTGGAACCAAAGTCCACACTTGGTTCTTCTCAAACTCAAGAAGCTCATCCTCCATCGCTTTTACCCAAGAGGGGTCACTAAGGGCATCTTTGATATTCTGAGGCTCCATTTGAGAGAGAAGGACAATGTTTGTCTCTTCATTTACCTTTTTAGTTGAGGACCGAGTTCTAACCCCATGAGAGACGTCTCCAATAACAAATTTCTCAGGATAATTCTTCAAAAATCTCCATTCACGAGGTCTGGTGGATTTTGTGGCAGATTCAATCACCAAGGGAATCTGGGTACTACTGGTTTCAGAATCTCCTTCAGATTCATGAGACAAAATGGAATTGTCTCTTAAATTTTCAGCAGTTGCAGTTTCTGGTTCACCTTGTCCAGAATTTTCATTTTCATGATTTTGAGCAGTTTCATTGTCCTTTTGAACTTGATTTCCTACATCACAATCTTCCAACATACTTTGCACTAGGTTAGAATCACAAAATGTAACATGTATGGATTCTTCAATAATCCTAGCATCTTGATGATAAACTCTATATGCTTTACTAGTTGTGGAATATCCTACAAACAAACATTCATACGCCTTTGGATCAAATTTACCCAAATTATCCTTGTTATTTAAAACAAAACATTTGCATCCAAAGATGTGCAAGTAGTCTAAGTTTGGTAGGTAACCTTTTCAAATTTCATAAGGGGGTTTCTTCAAAAATTTTCTTATGATTGTTCTATTCAAATTGTGGCAAGCCGTGCTAACCACTTCAGCCCAAAGAAATTTTGGAACATTACTCTCACAAAGCATAGCTCTTGTCATCTCTTGTATGCTTCTATTTCTTCTTTCCACAACACAATTTTGTTGTGGTGTCCTTGGACAAGAGAAGTTGTAAGATATTCCAAATTCTTCACAAAAGGATTCAAATAGATTATTTTCAAATTCAGTTCCATGATCACTTTTTATAGAAGAGATCTTTAAATCCTTTTTATTTTGAATTTTCTTGAAAAAAATTTCAAAGGCCGAAAAAGCTTCATTTTTGTGTGCAAGAAATAAAACCCAACCAAATCTAGAATAGTCATCCACAATCACTAAACCATAATGTTTACCACCTAGGCTTTGAGTTCTTGTTAGACCAAACAAATCAATATGTAGTAATTCAAGTGACCTTTTAGTAGAGATGTCTTCCTTTGGTTTAAATGAACTTTTTTTTTGTTTTCCAATTTTACAAGTATCACAAGTGATGTCTTTGTCAAACCTTATCAAAGGAAGACCTCTTACTAACCCTTTCTTTACAAGTTTGTTTATTTGAAACATACTTGCATAACCTAATCTCTTGTGCCATAGCCACTTTTCAGAATCTTTAGAATAAAAACAAGCTACATTTTGATCCTTTAGTTCATCAAGGGTAAGTCCATACACATTATTAAAATTCTTGGCAACAAAAATCACTTCATTAGTCTTTTCATTTACAACACAGCATTCAAGTCTTTTGAAAGTCAATAAATATCTTAAATCACACAGCTGACTTATACTCAAAAGATTGTACTTCAAACCATATACCAAAAATACATCATCAATGAAAGTAGATTGCTTATTACCTACTTTTTTCCAACAGCAATAATTTTACCTTTACCATCATCTCTAAAGGTCACAAAACCTCCATCATACTTGTTTAGTTTGATGAAGTAAGTTGACCTTCCAGTCATGTGCCTTGAGCATCCACTATCCATGTACCACATATCCTTTTTGTTCTTGGATGCTAGGCAAATCTGCATGAAGAGTTTCAAGTAGCCTTAGGTATCCAAATTAATTTGGATCCTTTGAAGTTAATCCATCTTGGTTGCCCAAGTGCATTGAAATCACACACAACATTGTAAATTTTATTTTCAACAATTCTTTTTTTAATGAAGCATTGTGAATATGAATGACCAAATTTTTTGCAATTGAAACAATGATTTTCTGCTGCATGTTGCTGAAATTGAGATGAGCTACCATGCTGGAAATGATTAAATGATTGAAATTTTCTGATTTTTGGGAGATGTGCTTTTCTTTTGACAAACTGATTTTTGTTGAAATTGTTCCTCTTTGCAACGTTGTTCCAACCAGAATTTTTTGAAACATTTGGACTCTTCGAATATGAGATTTTGTTGTAAAAAAGGTAGATTTTCGAAAACAACCTCCTTATTCGAAGCATATCCCAGACCTGGCCTATTTGAAGTGGTTTCAGATTTTGAGCAATGCTCAATTTCATTTGTGTCAGCTTCATCAAACTTCTCCTCAAGTATGGGAACATACCCAATACCAGAATTGTTAGATGTGGTTTTAGTATTTGATGAAGAGGCCACAAATTTTATAGAGAAAACATTAAAAATTGCACTTTTCCTGGTTACATAATCTAAACCAGATTTTTCAAATAATGGTCTTTGACTTGCAAATAATTTGTCTAAGTTACTAGAACTTTGAGCAAATTTTGCTAAATTACCATTCACCCTTTTAATCATGTCATTTAATCTTTCATTTTCAGCAATTAACTCTTGAGAAGGATCCATAATGTGCTTTCTTTTTAATTTATCAAGTTCATATTTTAGAAATCTGTTTTCTTCAATAATGTCCAAAGCACATTCAGTTTCTTTCACCTTTTCTTTTAAAAAAATCATTTTCAGCTTTCAAGACATCTTTTTCAAATCTGCACTTATTGTATTTATCTAACAATTTTGATGTGTTCAGAGTGAGATCATCAATAATAGCATATAAATCATCAATAGTCAAATCATAATAATTTACCCCATCAAGATTGTTGTTTTCAGCCATGAAGCAATCTTTATCTTCACCTTCAGATTCTTCTTCTTCATTTGAGTCGTTCTCAAGATCCTCCCAATCTGCCATGAGCACTCTTTTCCTTTCTTTCTTTCCTTTGTCCTCCTTCTTGAGTTTTGGATAGTTTAGCTTGAAGTGTCCAGCCTCCTTACAATGATGACACGTCACTTTGTTCAAATCCATCTTGTGTTCCGTTGAACTTGAACCCTTGTACTTGCTCTTATTATTCATCATTCTTCTAAATCTTTTAACAAAAAACATGAGCTCATCATCTGAAATACCATCACTAGACTCACTCTCTTTGGGTTCTACTTTTGACTTGAGGGTTATTCCCTTTTTCTTTGAGTCCGGGTTTGCGTGTGTGGTTTCATAGGCAAGGAGTTTTCCTCTCAACTCATTATAGGTTATGGGACTTAGGTTGTTGCTCTCGGTTAGGACAGTGGCAGTGGTTTTCCATTCTTTTGTGAGGCTTCTAAAGAGTTTTCTCACCAAGATTTGTTCTGAGTAGTTTGTACCCATAACATCAAAGTTGTTGATTATGATTCAGAATCTCTCAAACGCTTCATCAATGCTTTCTCCATCCTTCATGTTAAACATCTCGTACTCTTTTCGTAGCATATCAATCCTCGTCTCTTTGACTTGTTTAGTGCCTTCATGTGTAACCTGGAGTTTTTTCCAGATTTCTTTAGCTCTCTTGTATCTAGACATTTTTCGGTACTCTTCAAAGCTGATAGCACAGTGAAAAAGGTTGATGGCTTTAGTATTTAGCTCCATCTTCTTCTTATCGTCTTCATTCCATTCAGCTTTTTCTTTTGGAGTCACCACTCCATTCAACACTTATTTTTGTTGGGATCTTGAGACTGCTCACAACAATTTTTCATATGTTGTAGTCAATAGATTGGATGAAGATCCTTATCCTTTCTTTTCAGTAGACATAGTTCTTCCCGTTGAAGAAAAGTGGCCGATTGTTTGACTGGCTTTCAATGAGAGTGTAGACAACTGTAGTTGTGCCTATGCTATTCGTCATTGGATCTTTGCTCCAAGCGATAAACCTTGATTCTTGAGATCTTAGCTCCTTATACCAGTACTACCCAGATTCAGTCACCAAGAGAATCAATATTGCATGAACTCAGATGCCCAAATTTACACATCAAACTTAACCATAAAAAATATCACCCCCTATTCTACCTCCAACCCAACATACTCTTAGAAAAATTTAATCGTTACAAATAATAATAATAATAATAATACCGAGAATGTTAACCAACACATAAAATTTCAGGAAAGAAGAAAGCAAAAGATAAATAAAACTTAGTGCTTCAATAATTCATTCACTATTCCAGATACACACATTTTATACATGGTCCCTTGAATTATAACTAATTTCCCCTAATTGATGCAATAGAGAACTTTACATAAGGGAAAGTTACTACTGACTTGCCTCTTTGGAATTCGAGAGAGCCTCCATCGATAGAAGGGGCGGTGGGTGCACTCAAACCTCGCAAACCGAATCCTAACCGTCATTGTGTTAAACAGAGAACCCTTGTTACCGTTCGTCTTCGTCGCGGGAACAAGTGAAACCTCAAAAGAGGAATTAGGGCTTTATACGCTGCTTCGGTGACGCTCTCCTTCGAGTTGTTGGTAAGAATCTCTTGCACACTCCTCTTTATCCCTTCAAATATTTCTTCATTCCTAGCTTTCCACAGGTTTCAGCTTATGATTGCAAAGAGTTCCAAACGAAGGAGTTGAAGAGCTCCAAACTTCTCTGGCTCGTTGACATCGTTGGAGACAATTTGCAACTAGAACAGAGAGGTGAGGTGGCTGGAAATCTTTTGTGAAGGAGATTCAGTACTGACAATTTCTCACCAAGTGCTCTCCAAATCAAATTTTTTATTTTATGTAAAATTTTCAGGCTCTAGAGACTCCTTTAAATTTCACCTTACACCTCTCTATGAGGCAGGTTGATGACCTTTCTCTGTTATAAGAATTATTTTTATCAGACATAGATTATAATTTTAATAAAATTTTTAATATGAATATTTTATAAAATAATTAGATCTAAAATTTTTTAAAATTAATTTAAATGTTTACTATAAAAACCATTCGTAAAAAATTAAAAAAAAATTATCTTTTATATCATTAAAGAAAAAATGTACATGTGAGATGAATAAAATAATAATATAAATATTATTTTCCTAAGTTTTACGGAGTGCAATTCTTGGTTTTGATTTGTTTGAATTTTTTGGAAAGAATCTTTTTTTTAAATAGTTTTTTAATAAGATTTTTTAAAAAAATAAAAATAATTTTATATTTAAATATTTTATGTAAAAAAATTTTTTGTTTAACAATTACATTTGAGTATAATAGTATAAAAATATTTTTTGTTTATTTATCATGTTAAAAACGTTTTTTTTAAGTGAAAAGATATTTTAAAAAAATATATGAACTTTAGTTTTTAAATTTTTTATATATACTAAAAAATTATTAAAAAAATATTTTTTTAACAATTTAATAATAACTAACAAGTACTTTATCAACTTTTTGTAAGTGTGTGAAATACCTAAGTGTTGAATTGCATCTATAACAAACACATTTGTATTTTTGTCCCTTTAGAAATTGAAAGAAGCAAACAAAAATTTTTTATGCAATTTTTGTTGGAATAAAAATCAATTATTTATTATCAACGAGTATCAATGACTCTGTTTGTATTTCTTTGGTTTGATTTCCTCCAAGAATTCTGACCATTCCAAAATATTATGTTTTTTTGTTTAATTTGCCATGAATTTAAACACATATTGTTTATTTATTTGTTTGTTTTAATTCTCAATCCAACTTCCTTTTTTTTTATTTCCATACTCAATCCAACATCCAATTTAAAAGTAAACACATTTGGCCTTACGTTCCTGTTGGTAGCTTGACTCTTTGTTCATGATTACTTTGATGCTCTGTGATTTCATTATAGATAACTAGGAAAGAAATAAAAAAAAAGGAAGTGCAAAAAAAAACAAAAAAAAAAAAGAAGAACAATGCAAATTTGGTTTTATTCTTGTAAGTTGCTAATATAAGTGACAAAATTCAGAATTTAAGCAAGACATGAGTTAGGGACGAAATTAATAACACTTGTATGATCTCAAACAAACTTTTAAGAGCAAAGAAAAATTCAATATCAAGGCTCAAATAGTACTCGTCACAGGACAATAATCTTACTATTATATCAAGGCTCAAATAACTCGTTATATTTAAATACACTAACAATATGAGATGCTCACATTTATATAATTATAACATGAAAGGATAATTGCATGCTATTCCATCCCTTCATCTCAAGCAGAACATTATGTTCATCATCAACACCCTACAATATTGGAAGTTACCACTCACATAATTAAGTAGCAGAGTGTAACAAATTAGAGTACCTACCAAGAAAGAAAAGAAGTGTCATTCAGAAAGAACCACCACTTATTGTTAGCTTGGTTTTACTCCACTAGAATAATAATTATATATACATATATTATACATGAACTCACACCATTACAACAATAATACCAAACATATTGCAGACAGAATCACAAGTAAAAAAGTAATGCTTTCCTTGACAGCATCAGATCGAGTAGTTCTGCACAATATCATCAATGCATGTTAGAATGACTTGCTAATGTCAGAATATATTAGGATCATTTAGTTTTTATTAGAATTATTTAAATATTTTTTACAAATTAGCTTTCAAGTTTAATGTTGACTTACATATTATTTAATCTATTCCTAAACAATATAATATTCTAAATCTATATTATATATATAATATAATTAATTTGACTCTTTATTCATTGTGCAGGTCTTAGTCATAAGTATTAAAAAGAGAATATAATATCCTAATTTAACTCAAGTTGTCACTTAAGTATTAATAAGAGAATTAAAAATAAATAAAAATAAAAAAAATATTTTTTTTTAAGTTAATCCAAACTTACCCTAATACATAAATTGAAGACTTAAATATGGAACAAATTGGTTTAAATGTGTTTTGACCTTAAGACACCAAAAAAAAGGACGTGTTTTGACTTTTCAAGTTGGAAAATTCTGCTTTTCTGCTTCTGTCGAATTTCATGCTGATTTATTTTATTTTATTTTTCTAACAGTATGGATCTGCATCTAGTTTCTCATGCTGTATTGTTGCTTCTAATTTCGATATTATCTTTTTGTAAAGAGTATAGACTATAGACATCAACTGCACAAGATCTAATTTTTTTTATTTAAAAAAATCCACAATCCTTTTAATTGTTTTATTAAAATAACACACTATAACTAGAGTTTGTTCACTTAAATGTGCTTTAATGTTTATATTTATCTCATTGATGAATTGATAAAATTGTGAAAGAATAAAAAAAAAAGATGAAGAACTTTTATTATATGTTGATTGATTGAATTGAATTGTAAACTATGAACTAAAATTAAATATATATAGAATATTAGCCTATAAAAGATAAAAGTAAATAAATATAAGATAAGAACAAATAAAGAAAAGATAAAATAATAAAGACTAAAATTATAACTGAATTTATTTATTTTTGAGCTGAATTTGTGAGTCGCGAAATTTCTTTATTATTCTCATGGGCTAATGTGAAAGAATAGTTTAATATGAATAATTGTGCATTATTTAAAGTAACAATATCAAAATTGAGTGGCAATTCTCTGGTCATTGATGTTTCATGTAAATTCACTATATTTTTCTGTCATACATGGCGGCTGGACGGTTTAGAAAGATTGGACACATAAAAAGAAAATATAAGATGAGAATACACCACATCCAACTCAAAATCTTAAAATGTTACGTTAATGGGTCTCTCATCTTATAAACTCCTCACTCTTCCCTGTTTTCTTTGATGTGGGACTAACTTCGACACTCCTCACACTTGCAACACTAACAAAAGTAAGACCTGAAAAGATCTACATAAAGTGGTCAAGTGAGATTTATGTGCAAATAATCTTGTGATAAACATAATATATAACAGGAGGCAATTGTTTCGTTTGATCCATGTAGCCACCCTCACATTAGGCTTTGTTGTTGTTTTTTAATCTTGTTGAAATGACAGTTATAATAGATATGTTCCTAATTAACACTTTTTCTCCTTCCTATGTGGCCAATGTGTCCATTTCCATGTCTCAAATCATCTTGACTTACTATGTGTTTATGCTTTGAGACAAAATTAGCTTCCTTGCATATCATCAGTATCCAAACAATGAAGTAAGTCAAAAGCTGATATTCAATGGGCATTCCTTCTTTCACAGTGATGCTTGCATACATGCTTTATTCTTCTTCTCTTGCCATAGAACTTGATTCTCTTCATGTTTCTCAGTCCCTCAGTGATGGCATGACCTTAGTGTCACAAGGTGGAAAATTTGAACTTGGTTTCTTCAGCCCTGGTAATTCTTCACACAAGCGTTACTTGGGAATTTGGTACAAGAATATTCCAATTCAGACAGTTGTTTGGGTTGCCAATAGGGCCAACCCCATCATTGATTTCTCAGGAATTTTAACAGTTAACAGCACAGGCAATCTTTTACTCACAGAAAATGGCACTGAGATTACTTTTTGGAGCACAATCTCTCAAAAACAAGCAAAGAATCCGGTATTGAAGCTCTTGGACAGTGGCAATCTTGTGTTAAGAAATGAAGGGGAATCAAATCCAAAGGCCTATTTGTGGCAAAGCTTTGATTATCCTTCAGATACATACTTGCCAACGATGAAGTTAGGAAGGGACCTCCGAAATGGTTTGGATTGGCGCATAACTTGTTGGAAGAGTCCAAATGATCCATCCCCTGGAGACTTCTCTCTTGGTTTAGCTCTCAGTGATTATCCAGTCTATTACATGATGAATGGCACGCAAAAAGTATATCGGGCTGGACCTTGGAATGGCCTTTACTTCAGTGGATTCCCAGATCTGTCCTTTACATATGTTTTTGAAGTCACTTTTGTCACAAACAAGGATGAGATATCCTATAGTTATAACACCAAGGTTGATTCTATCATTACAAGAGCTTTAATAAGCCAAACAAGTCAATCTCTTACGCAGTATATATGGGATGACGATCTTCAGAATTGGAAAAGTTTTGGATCAAAGCCAGTTGATGTGTGTGATAAATATGACCTTTGTGGAGCCTTTAGTTATTGCAGTGTAGCAGAATCAAAGCATGTCTGCCAATGCTTTAAAGGGTTCAGTCCTAAGTCACCAGAAGCATGGAACTCAAACAACTCCTCACAAGGATGCATTCGCGACAAACCATTAAGCTGCAATAATGTCACAAGCACTGATGGTTTTGTCAAATACACAGGCTTGAAAGTGCCGGATACTCAGCATACTAAGCTGCATGAGAATATTAATTTAGATGAATGCAGAAATCTGTGTTTGAAGAACTGCTCTTGTATGGCTTATGCCAATTCAGACATAAGAGGAGGAGGCAGTGGCTGCGCCATGTGGTTCGGTGATCTAATTGACATCAAACTGTTTCAATCTGGTGGACAGGATCTGTACATTCGAATGCCTGCTTTGGAATCAGGTAAGGGACAAAAGTGCATCTTGCTTTATAGATTCTTCCATTCTTCTTATTATTGTATCTTTCATTTTTGTTTACATGTTTGATGAATTTCAACCATGAAGGACTTCAACATCGGCACAAGCAAAAAGTGATAATTGCTAGCACCATTGCTGCATCTTCTGCAACACTTCTACTTTGTGTTTACGTTATATACAGACTCCGAAGGAACAATATTGGTAACTACTTTCTTTTCAATCCTATATTCCTATTATCTCTAAATGGCAGCAAATTTCTATATAAGTTTTTAAATTGGAAATTTGTTGAAATACTGCTAATTATCAAGAACTACAGTATTCTGAAATTCCTTTTGTTTAGAAATATAATAACAATATCTGAATGGATTTTACATTTCTTTGCGTTCCTAGAAAAATCAAAGATAGAAGGATATATGGAAGGGTACGTAAATGATGCGGATCTACCACTGTTTGATCTACTAACAATTACTACTGCCACCCAAAAGTTCTCGTTGAATAACAAGATTGGACAAGGTGGTTTTGGACCTGTTTATAAGGTAATTCAATCTTTGAATACTTACTAGGTTGAGCCTTGAACAAGTAGAGAACATTTAACATTGTAAAGATCATGATCTACTTATAAAAATGTAATTGGGCAGGGAAGATTAGCAGATGGACTTGAAATTGCTGTGAAAAGACTCTCACATAGCTCTACACAAGGAATGACTGAATTCATAACTGAAGTAAAGCTAATTGCGAAACTTCAGCACCGTAATCTAGTAAAACTTCTTGGTTGCTGCATTCAAGGAGAAGAAATTTTGTTAGTTTATGAATATGTGGTTAATGGTAGCCTGGACACCTTCATCTTTGGTATGTAATATCAAAAAAAGTTAAATTAGATAAATTCTGTTTTCTAGTTTTCATTACAGTATAGTAAGCAGCTTATGAAACTTCAATATTTGATATTTTATTAACAGAATTGTTTTTTCGAAATATAGATCAAACAAAAAGTAAGTTGTTGGATTGGCCTCAACGCTTGGGCATAATATTTGGACTTACTAGGGGACTCTTATATCTTCATCAAGATTCAAGATTGAGGATTATCCATAGAGATCTCAAAGCAAGTAACGTTTTACTCGATGACAAATTAAATCCAAAAATATCAGATTTTGGAACGGCCAGAACTTTTGGAGGAGATCAAACTGAAGGAAACACAAATAGAGTCGTTGGGACTTAGTGAGTGTCTCTTTCTAATTTCATAACATTTTATTTATTTATCTTTTCTCAACTTAATCATTGTTTTAATGCTTTCATACAGTGGATACATGGCACCAGAGTATGCTATAGATGGATTGTATTCTATAAAATCGGATGTCTTTAGCTTTGGCATACTTATGATGGAGATTATATGTGGGACCAAAAATAGAGCTCTTTGCCATGCAAATCAGACTCTCAATCTCATTGGTTATGTAAGCACTAAGATAATTGTTATATTACTCAAATGTGCAATAAATTTTTCTGAAGGTTTTCATGTTTGTGATGTAGGCTTGGAGACTATGGAAAGAGGAGAAGGCTTTAGAGTTGATAGATTCAACTATAAAGGAGTCATGTATAATCTCAGAAGTAATGCGTTGCATCCATGTGAGTCTGTTGTGTGTACAACAATACCCTGAAGATAGGCCTACAATGGCTTCTGTGCTTCTCATGTTAGCAAGTGAGATGGATTTAGATGAGCCTAAAGAGCCTGGCTTCTTTCCCAAGTGGGTCTCTATCGAAGCGAATTCGCAGCCACATCAATGTGAAGTATCTACAAATGATGAATTAACCGTTACCTCATTAGATGGCCGGTGAAATCAATGAGTCTGCTGCACATATCACATGAACTCATGGTTAGACATTTTCCATTGCTGGATTAGTTTTAGTAACTGAATATTTGAAGCAACTGTTTATCCTGTTGCACAATATGATAATCGTTAAAGCTACAAACATGTGTTTTTTATTCCCTAGTGAGATAAGACTCTATTATTGTTGTTTAGAGTATTTTCCCTTCTCTATATGTAGTTTCACAAAACATCTAATATTTTATCATGAATTTTAGAATAAGAAATAATGATTCCCTTTCATAATATTTGTATATAATTGATATTAACTCCCTTAGTTAACTAAGATAGGAATTGTACTGCTAGATTATACACTAGGTAGTGTTCTAGATATTGATTTTTCCTTCTCTCATAAAAAGGCTTAGATCATCTCTTGCTTAAATTCTAAATTTTCTCACTTATATTAGCAACGTACAACACCACCAATATTTGCATTTCTTTTTTTCCTTATGATGTAATCAGAAAGCATAGAAAAGTAATGAGGAACAAAGAGTCAAGATAGCAACAGTAACATGCGCCAAATGTGTTTACTTTGAAATTGGATGTTGGACTCAGTAGTCAGTATGGAAAGAAAAATAAATAAATAAATAAATAATGTGCTTAAATCAAATATTAACTATTTAACTAATATATGTATTTTGGGAACAAATTACATTTTTATATTGTATTACATAATTTGTTTATAGTGTAAAGTAAACAAAAAAGGTATAGCATGTCCCATTTATACTAAAAACGAAATAAACAGTGGCAGAGCTTGAAACAAAATTTTGGGGGCCAAAAATTTAAGGTCAAACTCATCTGATGCAACTCTTTGAATTTTTGAAAGTTGTATCTCACTTTCTTCGTGATTTATTAAAGTAAAATAATTATTTATAGGTGTTGATATTTTAGAAGTTATATGTTCTCTTTTTTGAATATTAGTCTTCCTCTTAAAAAATCATCAATTCTTTGATTTTTCATCATTATTTTGTATAAAAATTTAAATATATATCCTGTAAAATATGTAAAAAAAATTAGAAAGATAAATATTAAAATTTATAATATTTATTGATTTTTTTATCAATTTATACAAATACAATAATATCAATACTTGTTGAATATTCTAATATTTTTTATCATATAAAAAATTAAATTAAATAAACAGTAATATATAAAATAATATTAAATTAAATAAATAAGAAATACCTAATTTTAAATAAAAACAAAGCAGATTTTTTTTAGATAACTTTTTTTTTTGTTAGATGTGTTGTGAAGCCAATAAAAGCCCACTCTAAAAATTATTATGCAATAAAAACATGAGATAGAAATTGAATATAGATACTTTAAATTATAATAAAGTATTTCAACCAACTGAACTACTCTTTAATTTTTGAAAAACTACTGCTAACTTTTTTATAAAATATTTGGGGAGCATGACCCCATTGCCCTAGTTAAGCTCCGCCACTGAAAAAAAGTAACAATTTTTTTACATACTCATTTACAAATGAAATATGTGGAAACCATGTTATCATGATATCTCAAAAAGTATTTTGATGATTTATAACTATGTTATATATCAATCAACAAATTAGTCATGTGTATAGAATACATATTAAAATATAAAATAACATTAAAAATAAACTAAATAATACATGTATTTATATACAAACATATAATGACTAATTTGATAATTTTTTGATATATACATAATATTTTTGTATAATTTAATAGTTTCAATAATATACCAACTAACATATGTTCAAATGTGTTAATGAGCTAAGAATTTTTTATGAAGTATCAAAAGTAAACTACAAAATTTTCTTGGCCTATAAATAAACCATTGTACATTTCATGTAAATAGCATTTGATATTTATTCTTTAATTATTTTCGTAAATTCTAACATGGTATTAAAACTATAATATCTTCTTTGAATTTTCGCTCCAAATTCTTTTATAAAAATATTTTTACTTTTCTTTCTTAGTTTTCAATTACAACAATAAACCTTACATTCTAAGCTCCTACGGTTTTGTTTGCACTTTGCACTCCGAGTTTTGGCAGTTCCGTCTGCATCACGTTTCTTAAGGTTTTGCGGCTCCAAATGCATTCCGAGTTTCTGCAGTTTTCTCTACACCCAAGTCCTTGTAGTTTTGTCCGCACTCTAAATTCCTGGAGTTCTGTCTGCATCATGAGCTCGCAATAGTTCAAAATTTTTTATAATTTTGTTTTACACTATTTTAATTTTCTTATTCCGCTTTTTTTTAATAAGTTACAAATTCAAGTTGTCATATGAATTTGAAGAAAGATATTAGAATATATTTAAAATATTATATGTTAATATACAAAAATATTATGTGTAACCAAATTCAATCATTATGTATTTGTATATAAATATATATGTTGTTTAACTTATTTTTAATGTTTATTTTATATTCTAACATGTATTTTATATTAATGATTAATTTTAATGTATATCTAGAATAATTGATTAATATAATATCTAGATATATCTCGTATTAATTTTATATTTATTTTAGTTTGATATTATATGATTAAATTATATTTTTTGTCGATAAATAAGCACCCCTCATTATACATTTCGTATTTTTATGAAAGATCTTCAAATTGGCTCTCTTTTTTTAATTAAATTCGTCCACCAAAAATTTGAAATTAGTCACGTTAGTTCTTCTGTCTCTTTCATTGTTCATGGTGTTAAAATTTGTTGATATGATACGTTAAGTGATATCGTCCTAATTGTCTATTAACATAATAACTTTATAAAATTAGATCAAATCAACTCCAAATTGAGAGATTTTCATGCCACACGATCTTCCTTAATTTAAAGTTGATTTGATCTAATTGCATAAATTTATCATGTTAGTAGCTAATTTACTAATTAGGACTAAGAAGTATGAAGTATGCGATATAGTCAGTGTAATATCACTTAACATGTCATATAGTAAATTTTAATACCATCAGTAAAGAAAATAATGAAATGACTAATGTGACTAACTTAATCTTTGAAAGATGAATTCTATTAAAAAAAATTTTGGGACTACTTTGGAGAACAAAAGATCTTTTAAAGACAATTTTAACCATTTACTCTTTGATATTTATTCTTGAATGAGTGTCATAAATTCTAACATGATGAATTATAGAAATCCTGATATCTAAGTAGCCCAAGTGGTCATCATATTGCAGAGCAAGATTGGCATCTGCGCAATGTGCTCTTCAGTTGAAAAGTTATTTGCAAATAAAGTACACAACACCAAAGCAGAACCTAGAAAAATAAACTAATCTATGAAAGCCAAATTGTAAGAAAACGACACACTCATGCAATTAGTGTAGCTAACAAAGTGATTTCACCGACCATCTAATGAGGTAATAGTTAATTCATCATTTAAAGTGATGATGTTATGTTGATCTGAGTGTGAATTCACTTCAGTGGGGAGCTTGCAGGAAAAGAAGCCAGGCTCTTTAGGCTCAACTAAATCCATCTTACTTCCTAACATGACAAGTACTGAGGCCATTGTTGGCCGATCTTCCGGGTGTTGTTGCACACATAAGAGACTTACATGGATGCACCGCAATACTTCTGCCACGACACACGACTCCTTAATGTTTGGATCAATCAGCTCCAAAGGTCTGTCCTCTTTCCAAAGCATCCAAGCCTATATCATATAAGATGAAAAAAACTTCAGAATATTTGCAACATCTTTGTTGAATAAAACAACTATTTGATTGCTTGCTTACATAGCCAACAAGATTAAGAGTCTCATTTGCATGACAAAGCGCTCTATTTCTGTTCCCACTTATAATCTCCATCAATATTACGCCAAAGCTGAAGACGTCGGATTTTACTGAAAATAGCCCATTGATAGCATACTCTGGTGCCATGTATCCACTGCATGAAACCATGAAAACAAGTGTATTCATATCGCATATTATAACGAAAATAAGAGAGAGAGAGAGAGGGGGGGGGGGGGGATACTATAAAGTTACATAGATACTCACTAAGTCCCAATAACTCTATTTGTGTTTCCATGAGTCTGATCAACTCCAAAAGCTCTAGCAATTCCAAAGTCTGATATTTTAGGATTTAACTTATCATCAAGTAAAACGTTACTTAATTTGAGATCTCTGTGGATAATTCTCAATCTTGAATCATGGTGTAAATATAGAAGTCCCCTAGCAACTCCAAATATTATGAGGAAGCGTTGAGGCCACTCCAGCAACTTGCTTTTCATTCGATCTATGTTTAGAAAAACAAATTTGTTAATTAATAATGAATATTCAAGTGGTAATCTTAGCCAAATTTAGGTCTGATCTAAGCTTTCTTGAATCACACACCAAAAATGAAGTTGTCTAGGCTGCCATTAACCATGTATTCATAAACTAACAACTTTTCTTGTCCTCGAATGCAGCAACCAAGAAGTTTTACTAAATTTCGATGCTGAAGCTTTGCAATAAGCTTCACTTCAGTTAGAAATTCCGTCATTCCTTGGCCAGAACTCTGTGAAAGTCTCTTGACAGCAATTTCTTGCCCATCTGCTAATTTCCCCTGATTTATCACATTTATGTAAGTAGATGTTCTTAATAATGTCAAATTCCTCTACTTGTTTCTTTGCAACCAACTATTCATAGACCGAATTACCTTATATACAGTTCCAAAACCACCTTGTCCAATCTTGCTATTCAGCGAGAAGTTATCAGTGGTATTACTAATCATTAGTAGATCAAACATTGGTAGATCTGTGTCGTTTACATATCCTTCAAAGTATTCTGCTTTTGACTTTTCTGGGAAGCAAGAGAAAGAAAAGATATACAGCAATATTATATTAACTTAAAAATTATAAGTTTTAAGATAATCAGCAACATTTTCTTTTTTTTTCTGCTTTTTTTGGTTTTCTGGGTTTGTGGGGAGGACATGGAGGATTACATGCAAGAGAGGGAGTTGGAAAATCTATATAGTGATTTCACTTTCTTCAATCTCAAGCTGCTAAAGCTCTAGCCTCAAATTCATTGCCATCATTACACCAAGATTGTTTTCTGAGAACTAGCTATATTCAAACAAAATTTCAATTCAGCAATAGAATACATATATAGAAAGTGTTGGCTTTTGGAGATAATGTGAGAGAAAAGACAGTAGTTACCAGCAATGTTCCGTCGGACTTTGTATATGACATAACAAAGTAGAAGCATCCCACAAGTTGCAGCAATGGTAGCAGAAATTATCACTTTTTTCTTATGTGATCTTGAAATTTCTTCATGGTTGAAATTCATGGCACATAAAACACAGTTAAATCCCAAATGAAAGTGTAATTTTGAGCTTTGTAGAATGTGAAGCAACCTGAAATGAGATGAATGATGGAAGCATTAACAAGAAATGCAACTTCATTCCATACCTAGCTCAGAAGCAGGCATTCTGATATATAGACTTTGTTTCCCGCCTTGAAGCAGTTTTAGGTCGATCAAATCACCAAACCACATGACACATCCTCTGCCCCCTTCTCTTATGTCAGAATTAGCATAAGCCATACAAGAGCAATTCTTCAAGCACAAAACTTCACAGTCCTCTAAAGTGATATTCTCAAACAACCTGGTGTGTTGAGTATCAGGTTCTTTGAAGCCGGTATATTTGAGAAAACCATCACTGCTTGTGACATTGCAACTTAGTGGTTCATTGCGGATACATCCTTGAGTCCAGATGGATAAGTTCCATGCTTTTGGTGACTTTGGACTGAACCCTTTCAAACATTGGCACACATGTGTGTCTGCTGCACTGCAATAACCAAAGGCTCCACAGCAGCCATAATAATCACAGACATCAGCTGGAAGTGATCCAAAAAGTTTCCAATGCTGAACTTTGTCATCCCAGACGTATTGAGTAAGAACATGTTCGCTTGTTTGGTTTATTACAACTCTTGTGATGAGAGAATCAATCTTGGTGCTAAAGCTGTAGAATATCTCGTCCTTGTTGGTGACATAACTGAGTTCATAAATATACTCATACTTCATATTTGGGACTCCCCCAAAGTATAGGCCATTCCAAGGTCCAATCCGACAGAACTTTTTCGTTCCATTCATAATGGAAAACTCAGCATAATCACTTAGTACTAGACCATAAGAAAGGTCTCCAGGGGATGGATCATCTGGACTCTTCCAAGAAGTTACTCGCCAATCAAAATCATTTTGCAGGTCCCTTCCTGTCTTCATCCCCGGCAATTGTGTATCGCATGGATAGTCGAAGCTTTGCCACAGATAGGCCTTTGGATTTGAATCTCCATCATTTCTTAGCACAAGATTTCCACCGTCCAAGAGCTCTAACACTGGATTCTTTGCTTGTTTTTGAGAGGCTGTGTTCCAAATAATAGTTTCATTTTCTTTGAGCACAAGATTGCCTGTGCTGTTCAATGTTAATATTCCCGAGGAACCATTAATGGGGTTAGCCCGATTGGCAACCCAAACAACTGTCTGAACTGGGATTTTCTTGTACCAAATCCCCAAGTAACGGTTCTGTGATTTACCAGGGCTGAAGAAACCGAGTTCAAAGGTTCCACCTTGAGACACTAAGGTCATGCCATCACTGAGGGACTTGGAAACATGAATATAATCAAGTTCTATGGCAAGGGAAGAAGAAAGTAGGTAAGCAAGAATCACTATGAAAGAAAGAATGGCCATTGCATAACAGCTTCAGAGGTACTTCATTGATTGAATTTGGATATTGATGATATGAAACAAAGCTAAATGTCTCAATCTTAAATAAAAATTTTATTTATTTATTTATTTTAAATTCTCAGTGCAACTTTCAACTTAAAAGTAAACACATATGGCACGTCCCTATTGCTAGCTTGACTTTTGTTGCTCATGACTTTTCTAATGCACTGATTAAAGGGTAGATAACTAGGGAACCAACCTGATATACATCTTCCACCATTGGATGCAATGTGAGATCACAAGTGATAAATTCCACACACCACCTAATTGTGGAACATATGTGTGACTCAAGGTATGAGACGAAACAAATACACCACAGTTCTATATTTTAATGCATTTAGGGCCCAAGAAGATTATATTCATCATTCAACATGAAAGACACTAATCAAGATTGCACAAACATATAAATCAACTATGGTAGACGCTAGACAGCAATACCAAAAATGTATCCATGATAAAATAGAAGAATAAATATGAAACCAAATGAGCTACTACTGTTAGTGTCCAAGCAACTTCCAAAATGCAAAAGTTCCATTAAAAACAGAATTAACATGAATTTCAACAACAAGATAAACTACGAGTTCAATTCGAGTACAATTTGACCGAGCGTACAATTTGATCAAAGTTTAATCCTTGGTCTAGGTGATGATACCTCCACAATTATAACCACATGGTTGAAACATACAGCAGATATTCCCTTCAGAAGCCAATCGAAAATATAGGTTCTGGAGTAGGGATGTCAGGGACCCGGGCGGGGATGACTCTCTACTCCCATCCCCGCCCCCAGATTTGCTCCCCGTCCCCGTTCCCGTTTTCCACTGTGGGGTAATATTGCTCCCCATTCCTATTTCTCATAGGTCCCATTTTTCATGGGATCTCATTCTCCATCTTTTTGACTAATTATTAATTTTCATAGAAATAGAGTTAAAAGTATTTATCCTATATAAAAACAACAAAATTTTATACAAAAAGTCTAAACGACAAGATGGTGAATTCTTTTAAAATGACGCAGTGGAAGACGCCACAGCGAGTCAGAGCACAATGGATGAGGTGGGGGACGCAGTAGAAAGGAGAATCGACACAATGACAGAATTGTGGAAAGAAACGCCACAAATATAGAGAACAACGTAGTGAGGGTGATAGAACGGTGAGAGGTGGCAATGCGGTGAGATGGGAGAGTGCCGAGGAGGTGGTTGCAGTATGGACGATGCTAGGGATCTATGAATTAAAGAAGGTTTATGCAAATGAGGATTAAGAATTTTGGGTCTCTCACTATATATATATATATATATATATGGCATGTAAAAGGACTAAAAACATATATGAAAAATAAACTATTAAAAACAATTAAGTAAATTTATGAATTTTGGAGATTAGCGAGAATGTGGCAGAGATTCCCGCTCGGGTCCCATGCCTGCCTCGGTAGAATTTTGCCCCGTCCCCATCCTGCGAAAAAAAATTCCCCACAGTTAGATTTTCATTTAAGACCGTCCCACAGAAATTTCCGTGTCTCGAAAAGTTTTGTCATTCCTATTCTGAAAATACACCTGAAATAAGTGGTACTGGAATTGATTGAGCCAAGATTTAACCTAAAAGACTAGCTCAAAAGGTGAGGATTGTCAAACGTTTATGACAATATCCAAAACAATGTGTGACTTCTGATAAATGGTTAATGAAATCTTGAAAAAAAGTAAAAAACATATCCCAGAAAATGCAACCAAGAGAGTTTCAAGCTCACCTCTTGGATGGATGTACCAACAGAGCTCGTAGTCTCGTACAACCAGGGCGGAGCTTAGTTCAGACAAGGGGGGTCATGACCCTTCCAAACTTTTTATAAAAAAAATTACTAGTATTTTTTCAAAAAATAAAAAATAGTTCAATTGACTTAAATACATTATTATGACTTAAAGTACCTAATAAGTTCAATAAGCAACACTCCCTCTATCTTTAAATTCAAATATAAAAAATTAGATATTTTTTATTTATTTAATTTAATATTATTTTATATTTTACTGTTTATTTAATTTAATTTTTTATATGATAAAAAATAATAGAATATTCAATAAGTATTAATATTATTATATTTGTATAAATTGATAAAAAAAATTCAATAAATATTATAAATTTTAATATTTGTCCTTCTAACTTCTTCTTTACATATTTTACAGGATATATATTCAAATTTTATATAAAATAATAATGAAAAATTAAAGAATGGCTAATATTTAAGAAGGAGAACATATAACTTTTACAATATCAACACCCGTAGATAGTTCTTCTACTTTAGTGAATCACGAAAAAAGTGAAATACAACCTTTAAAAGTTCAAAAAATTACATCTGATGAGTTTGACCTTAATTTTTTGGATCGAGATCCTGAAAAACGACTTTAAATTGGCAATATCACCCAAACCAGAGAGATGAGATTAAACGAGAATGGGTCCATATCAAAAGTATATTGACAATTATCCTCTATCTGCCCCCCAAAATTTTGTTTCAAGTTCCGCCACTGCGCACAACGTGGTCCATCTGCTGCCACTATTGGTGACGGAGGAAGCAACAGAAAGCCAATACCTTCAGTAGATAAGGCTAATATGATGGAGATATGTTTGGTTGCATGGTTAATTTGATATTGTGTAACAATAGATGCCTTTCATTCTTCGGCATTTTTGCTGAAAATCAATATTGCATGAACTCAGATGCCTAAATTTACATATCAAACTTGACCATAAAAAATACCATCCCTATTTTACCTCCAGCCAAACATACTCTTAGAGAAAATTTAATCCCTACAAATCAATGAAATCAAAGAAATACATGACATAAACCTACCGAGAATGTTAACAAATCCATAAAATTTCAGGAAAGAAGAAAGCAAAATATAACAATTAGTGCTTCAATTATTCATTCTACTCTATACACTCACATTTTGGCATGGTCCCTTGAATTATAACTAATTTCTCCTAAGTGATGCAATAGAGAACTTTACATAAGGGTAGAAAATCAGCTATTTTATATGAAGTTAATAATTGAAAATTATTAATATGTTAACTAAATTATCATCTAATAATTCTTAATCAATTATCAATTTCACTTCAGCTGAGTTTTCATCTTATATAAAAGAAAGTTACTGCAGACTTGACTCTTTGAAATTCGATAGAAGGGGCCGTGGGTGCACCAAAACCTCGCAAACAGAGAACCATTGTTACCGTTCGTCTCCGTCGCGGGAACAAGTGAGTACAACTGTACAAGTGAAGCCCCATTTCTAATAGATTATCCACTTATCTACTAAAAAGTAGAAAATTTTTGTATAAAAAATACTATTCTTACGGTAAAATTAGCTATTTAAATCAATTATTAATATATAAAATTTAATTTATATTTATATTTTAATATATTTTATATTAGTGATTAATTATGTATAATATAATTATTTTTATATTAAATATGTTGTGGAATCAACTTGTAAAGTACATTATCTTTGTATAGTTTGTTAAATTTTGTATTAAAAAAAGTTAGAATAAGCACTTAAATTTGGTCCAAAAAAATAAATATGGATGGTTTTTTAATAAAACTTTTAATATAATTGTTAGATAAAATAATTTTTTAACAACTTTTATTATTAAATAATTAAAAAATGGTGAATGCTACCCAACCCCTTCTAAAATAACATGTAAGTTACCCTTCATTATGTGTCACATTGTAATTGGTCCTTATTTTAACCATAGTTGGGGCGCCAACGTCATCGCCATCTACTGCCCTCCCACACAACCTCTCTTCCCAGTATAGTCAGCGTCTCTTTTTGCCATGGATCACTTCTTACCCACATAATTAATGGTTAATAATTTTTTTATTAAAAAAACATATCTTTATTTAATTACGTGATGAAATATGTATTTATATGTAAAATATAATTAAATAATAAAGTACGAATAAATTAAAAATTAAAAGAATAAAAATACTATAAAAAATACTTGTAAGAAAGTTAGATTTTATCAGTTTAAACTTGTGTTATTAATTTTAACAATTTATTTTTTTTTAAATAATTTATGTACGATAAAAAATATGTTTTTTCTGATTTTAATTAACTTTTAAGTACTCTAAATAGAGTTATTATATTATATTTTACATATGAATATATGTTCTATCGTATAATTAAATAAAGATTTGTTTTAATAAAAAAATTTAATAACCAAACTAAACATTACTTAGGTATGTATTTCATATTTATCTCTTAAATATTTATATAATTTATTTTTTAAAATGTTATATTGGTCTCTTCTCTAATATAATACAAAAAATAAATTTTCATAAAAATAATTTGTTTAATTATTAATTAAATAATAAAGTACTAATAAATTAAAAATTAAAAAAATAAAAATACTATAAAAATACGGTAAAAAAGTTGAATTTTATCATTTTAAATTTCTGTTATTAATTTTAATAATATATTTATTTTTTAAATAATATATGTATGATAAAAAAATATGTTTATTTGTTTGGAGTACAAATTTTATTATTATATTTATATGTTCATGATTTTAATTATACTTTTAAATACTTTGAATAGATTTATTTTATTATATTATATTTTACATATAAATATATGTTCCATCACGTAATTAAATAAAGATATGTTTTTTTAATAAAAAATTTAATAACCAAATTAACCATTAATTATGTGGGTAATAAGTGATTCATGGCAAAAAGAGACTCTGGCTATACTGGGAAGAGAGGTTGTGTGGGAGCGCAGTAGATGGCGATGACATTGGCGCCCCAACTATGGTTAAGATAAGGACCACAATGTGACACATAATGAAGGGTAACTTACATGTTATTTTAGAGGGGGTTGAATAGCATTCACCTTAAAAAATATTATTATAAAACCAATTAATCTTTTTATTGAGTGATCAATTTGTCTTAAAAAATTTTAAAATAATAAAAATTTGTTAAAATTAAAATATATGATCTGAAATTTTGTGGAGGCCAATTTAAGTATTTATTAAAAAAACTATTCATAAAAAATTATCCTTTATATCATTTACATGTTAAGTGAATACAACAATAATATGATTATTTCCTAAATTTTATGGAGCACATTCTTGGTTTTATCAACTTTTTGTAAGTGTGAAATACTTACGTGTTGAATTGTATTTGTATCTATAACAAACAAATTTGTGTTTTTCTCCTTTTAGAAATTGAAAAATGCAAGTAAAAAATATTTGTTACATGATAGAAGTGATTTATAGTAATTGTTATTTATGTTAGCTTGTTAACGGTTAGTTTCGTAAAGTTTTTACTTTTTAAAAGTAGTTTATAAAAATTTTTTAAAAAATGACTTTTTAAAAATTGTAACATTTATGTTTGGTAAATTAAATTAAAAATAGCTTTCAATAAACACAAGTAATATCAATTGCATTTGGTAAAATGGCTTTCAAAATTTAAAAATACTATAATATACATAAATGTAAGTATTAAATTTGAAAATTAGTTAACATATAAGGTTATATTAGACTTTTAAATTTTAAAAAGCAAAGTTAACTTTAAAGCAAAGTCAACATATAAACATGGGTGACGCTGGCCCCAAAATTTGTGGGTTCTAAGGAGATCAAGGATTTTCGGCCAATTAGTTTGGTGGGATGTGTGTATAAGGTGATTTCGAAGGTGCTGGTGAGAAGAATGAGATCGGTTATGCCGGGATTGGTAGGAGAGACTCAGATTGCATTTATGAAAGGCATAAAAATTCATGATGATGCTCTCAAGGCATGGAGAAAAAAGCGGCAATCATTAAGCTGGATTTTCATAAAGCTTATGATAGAGTCAGATGGAGTTTTGTGGATATAGTGTTACAGAAAATGGGATTTGGACAGCGTTGGAGGAATTGGGTGAAGGAGTGTGTCAGTACAGCCACCATGTCTGTCCTGGTAAATGGGTCATCATCCAATCCGTTTAACATGGAGAGAGGCCTCAGACAAGGGGATCCTCTTTCTCCATTTCTATTTGTGCTAGTGGTCGATGTGTTGCATCGGATGTTGGGAGAAGCTGTCAGGAACGGGCGAATTGATCCGCTACTAGTCGGAGGAGAGCATATCGAATTGTCACACTTACAATTTGCAGATGATACGATTTTGTTTTGTCCCCCGGTAACAGAGACAGTCGTGAATTATAATAGACTGTTGCTGTGTTTTGAGTTGATGTCAGGGCTGAGCATCAATTTTGATAAGTCAAATATGATATCAGTGAATTGTGAGCAGGAATGGATAGATCATGCATGTGGTCTGCTGGGGTGCAAGCAAGCGGTATTACCAGTTAGGTACCTCGGGATTTCCTTAGGTGCGAATCCGCGTATGGTGAAGACATGGAAACCGATAATAGATAAGGTGGAAGAGAAACTCAGCCTGTGAAAAGCGAAGGTCCTAAACAAAGCGGGCAAGCTTGTTCTCATTAAATCAGTGCTGAATAGCCTACTGATATACTACCTAAGTCTGTACAAGATGCCAAAGGCGGTTGCAGATAAGTTGATTGCGTTGCAAAGGAGATTTATGTGGTGTAAGGGGGATGGTAATGATGGTATCCCGTTAGTTAAGTGGGAGTTGGTTCAGGTACCGAAAAAGGCTGCGGGCTTGGGGATTGGGAATGCAATGCTTCGAAACACAGCGCTCTTGTTTAAGTGGTGGTGGCGATTTTCAAAAGAGGATTGTCCCTTGTGGAAGAAGATTGTATGCTCATGTAACAACCTGAACCCTGATGTAATGCTAGTAAATCAGCAGCTACCGGTTAAAGGAGGGCCCCGGAAAGACATCTGTCAATTAAATATAGAAGAACAGAGGATAAAAGAAAAAAATGCTTACTAGCCTGGTGATGGAGGTAGGGAATGGAAGGAGCACCCTGTTTTGGGAAGATAACTGGCTGCAAGGTAGATCCCTAAAAGTGACTTTTCCAATACTATTTTCTATTTCAAACCAACAAGGATCTATAATAGGGGATTGTGGATTTTGGAATGGGCTCCAGTGGATATGGAATTTTTAGTGGAGAAGAGAGTTGTTCCAATGGGAGCTGGAACTTGTCCACCAGTTTCATGAGAGGCTAAGGCCGGTGAAGTTGTCAGATGATAAAGAGGATAATATAGTGTGGAAGTTTGATAGTAAAGGGGTATTTTCTACCAAATCTGTTATGCAGGTCATACAATCGGAGATTTTGTCAGATGAGATAACAAGCTACAGTTTCACAAGTTCAGTTTGGAGAGGAGTGGTACCTCCGAGAATTGAGCTTTTTGGATGGTTTGTGCTTGTTGGTAGAGTTAATACCAAGAAAAGGTTGAGTAGGCTAGGCGTTATTATACCCAGTGATAATATCTGTGTATTATGTAAGAAGGAGATAGAATCGGTGCAACATTTGTTTCTTCTATGTGAACTAACATGGCAGGTGTGGTGCAGTTGGTTGAGGTCTTTTAGTGAAGTTTGGGCTATTCCTGGAACCAAAAGGGCACTATTTGAGACTTAGACTGGTAGGCATAAGTGAAAACAAGAGCAGAAGAAGTGGCTGACTGGGTTCTTTGCAGTGATTTGGAACATTTGGGTGGAACGTAATGCTAGAATTTTCAATAATAAGGAAGCATGTGTTGAGTTCGTAATAAGGAGGATGTTTCTAAGCTACAAAGAATGGGCCGATAGTGATCCTTTTGGTTGTTGATGGCAATGCCGGAAATGACAGGGATTTTATGTATTTCTATGTAGTATTTGTTGTTTGGTTCATTTGCTCCACTTTACTGTGTTGAGCTTCCTTTGGTTCAAAAAAAAAAAACTTTAAAAAGCTCTATTTTAGGTGCTTTCAAATGCACACTGATCTTTTGAAAGCTGCAAGTACAAGCACATGATCTTTTTTATTTACTAAACACAAAATGAGGAGCTTGAACTTTTAAAAAGCACAAGCACCTTTTCAAAAAGTTTTACCAAACCAAGCCTAAGTCTGTTACGTTTTCACTTGCCTTCCTTAGTTAGCTATAATTAGTTATGTCAAATTGTATAGCAATTAGTTAGAATTATCTAGCTATATATATCACGCAGTTAGCATTGTAATAGGTGTGATTTATCATTATTGCAAGTTTCATTTCTCATTCTCCTCTCAGTTTTCTCTTGTTTAGTATGTCCCTAACCGTGATCATACGCAACTTCTCGCATGATGCGATGAGCGTGAAGCGAGGAGCACAAGAATTCTGACTGAGGAGAGAGTAGCTTGTTCTTTGATTCACAAGCAATCGTTGTGATCGGAGAAGTAATGACGAGTCCAGCTTCGAAGTTGAAGCAAATTCAATATTCTCGGTTTCTCTAATTTATTTTCTTTGTCGATATTTCTTGATCCTTTCTTCATTCTTCTCAGAATTCATTTCTTTCTCATCTTTGATTCTTCTTCTCCTCTCTTGAACTCACACAACAGAATTTGATGAAAGGTCGATCACTTTGCGACCTTAATCGTTTCTCTAGAGTTAAGTGACGAGTTTCCGACATGAGGTCGACAAAGGAAGGCTCCAAATCTAATTATCAGGTTTGTCTGTTACAGATGCAAATTCAAATTCAAGTCCTAGATCAGGAGGCTTCAACCCTATCATGGACATGCAGCAGTTCACAGCATTCTTCAATCAAGTTGCACAAACTCAAGGCCACATCAACAAGCAGGCAAATCCAAGTCATGATCCTGCTAGCCTTTATTTCATTCTTCTTTCTGAAAATTCAGGTATACCTATCACTAATGTCACTCTCTAGGATGCAAATTATGGTACATGGAGTAGGGCTATGAAAATGGCTCTAAAGTCTAAGAACAAAATCAAGTTTATTTATGGTGCATCAAGAGACCTGAGAGCACATATTCAATTTTTGAGGCATGGGAGAGATGTAATATATATGTAGTGGCTTGGATAAATCTCTCACTCAGTCCGGACATTTATCAAAGTGTTCTTTGGGCCAACATAACATGAGTTATGGAATAATTTAAACCATAGATATTACCAAGGTGATTGTTTTAGAGTTGCTGAACTAAATGAGAAATTGTATGTCCTTAAACAAGGTGACCTCAATGTTACTACATATTTTGCCAAGCTCAAAACTATATGGGAGGAGATTGATAACTTTAGACCAGTTCCAATGTGTGCATGTGAGATGAAGTATGATTGTAGACTGCTGGAATTGATCAGAATGCAAAGGAAAGAAGATAGAGTTACAAAGTTCTTTAGATCTAGATGAATAATACTCCAATGTCAAGTCACAAATCATGTTGATAGAAGACAGTTCTTTGGCTTAGACACTACTTCAGAGTGTGTGTGCCGCGGTGAGGGTGAGGCAGAGGGGTAAGGAGCGCAGCTGAGTATAATAAAGGGGATTAGGATTTTGTTTTAAAAAATTAGGATTTTCGATTTTCAATTTGAAAATTAGGGTTAGAAATTAGAGATTTTACAAAGGAATAAAAATAAATATATAAATAGATATTTTAATAAAATTAGATGGTAGAATAATTTTAAAATCAAATATACTCTATATATATAAAAAAATATTTAAAAATATTATTTATCAACATATTGTGAAGTTCAACCTAATTTTGCTAGGGTTGCAAAGTCATCCTTATTTTCTCAAAATTGTGTGCGTCGTTGACTTTCATAAAAAAATATAGACATCTGTGATTTAGCTCTCGTATGGGAAGCCATGTTGATTCTACTCGGCAACAACAGCGTTGCAACCTTGAGGAAGAGGAGGAGGTAATTGCTTTTGGAGATGAGGACATTCAATCAGGGGTTGAAAAATGTTCTTGCAGTTTGATTGGGAGGTTCCTGGCTGTCGCTGATCGGCTGATTAGTTCTGGAACAATGGAGGCAGCTATGTTTTCAATTTGGGGGTAGCCATTAGGTTTTAAGGTTCAAAACCTTGGAGAAAAAATTGGATCCCTTTATTGGAAGTTAAAAATTAGAAACTGCAATTTGTCGCTGTCTTGGCAACACATCATTTCACTCCCCAAAGCTAGTTTAACATATGTTTTACATGATTACTGTCTTTGATTAATTAAAATTCAAATACAGTTAATTTTAAGTTGAAAATTCGTTAAATAATTTAATAGATTTGATTACATTATTACTTTCATTTATCAACTTCATATAAAATTAACTGCACCTAAATTTCTACTAATTAACAATTAAATATTCAAATTAAATAATATCTTAAAAAATTCCATAAGCCTCGGCTGGCAACCGCAGCGTTGCAAGTGCCACGAGTGGCTTTGCTTTTATGGTACCTCCTTTTATTTCGGAGAGGTCAATGGTTGTCTCATTGGGTGGCACACTCCAATTGAAACCATGCAACATCCTAGCAAATAACATAACCGTCATGGTAGAACCAAGATTGATCCCGGGACATGCACGTCTTCCAGTGCTAAACGTAATCAACTTCAAACTCGGTTCATTTAAACTCATATTCTTAAACCCATCAATATTATTGTTATCTTTTTCTAAATGGCGTTCGGGTTTAAACTTCAACGGATCTTCCCATATTCTTGGATTTTGTCCGATCCCTTGCCGTCTTAGAACGATGTGGCTACCCTTTGGAATGAAATAGGTGTTGTTGGCAACAAATGTGTCTTCCATGGAAACATGGGTGACGTTGATGTCATCAATAGGGTGGAGGCGAAATGCTTCTCTTGCACATGCTTTCACATAATTGAGTTTTGGAATGTCTGATTCTTGTACTTGTCTTTCCTTGCCAACCACGCTATCTAATTCCTCCGTCGCCTTTTCAAGCATCTCCGGCTGATTTAGCATCTCGGCGAGTCCCCATTCAAATGCATTTGATGGATTGTCCACGGTTGCAATCATCATATCCTGCAAATTTTCATTTATTAAAAGAAAAATATAGGTAGAGAACAAGAATACTAAACAATGTGAATAATAGATATGTCGGATGTTCAATTCAATAGGTATACAGATGACTATGTTCATTATTTTTAATTAGATGGTTATTTCTTTTGATTCGATTTACTCATACACAGTTAACAATGGCTGGATGTTCAATTTATTAGGTGTGCAGATGATTATCCTAATATTAATATTTAGGAGATAATTTGGAGTGGAGTATTTTTTTATTTTATTGGATCAATTCTAGAGCTCATTGTTCACATTGCGTACAAAAGTCATGGTATACCTAATAAAACTGTTTATTAAATGCTCTATAAAAGATATATGATTAAACTAGAAACAAATTCTCTCAATTTTTTTAAAATTATTTGATAAAATATGATCTTTCATCTTACAATCTTTAAGTGGAATGAAAAAAAATATATAAAAAATATTAAATGATAAAAAATTATATTTTATTAAATAATTAAAAAAATAATTAAGAGAATTTATTTCTAATTAAATAATTAATGAATTTTTCTCACTAATTGTATATTGTTTGGAAACTTAAAACTTTTTTCTCTTAATTTTGATCCAAAATGACACAATGTAAAGAATTTTATATAATAATTTAAATATATTTATATATTTAAATAAATTTTTAAAAAATTAATTTAAAAATTAATTTAACTATTTATGTAAAATTCTTTAACAAGTATATGAAAGTTATTTTTTTTTAGTAAAAAGCAGAACTCTTGTTTTATTTATGAATTAAAAATCACCGTCATATACTCATCCTTGCATTCAAAATGTAATTTTTAAAAGGGTTATACTAGGTAATTAATGAATTTTTTAAATAATATGAACAACCACCAATCAAATAAAAATACACTATACTTCTAAATTATCCACCTAAATCTTAATATTAGAATAACTATCCGTACACTTAGTAAAATAAACATCTGATATATTTTCTCTTAACTTGAATATATATTGTTCACATTGTTTAGTATTTTCATTGTCTACCTATACTTTTCCTTTTAAAAAATATTTTCTCTTAACTTATATCCACCGTTAATAATGTTCATTTAAAAAATGTATAACCTGAAAAGTTAAAGATATAATACATACAATATATAAAGATAGAGTATAAAGTGTTACCATAATTTGAGACTTAATTTCATCAAGAGTCAAAAGTGGATTGTCATTTGCATCTTTCAATGAGATTAGAACATCAAGCAAGTCCTCTTCACATGTCCTTTTACCATTCTTCCATTGCTGAACCCTATCTTCAATTAAGGGATCATGATACTTCATTATCAACTTAGTGGCCTTCTTCAAGTTCTTCTTATGACCATCCAAGTCAAGCCCTCTCAAGCATGCAACGTAATCAGAGATAGAGAATGCAAAGAGGTATCTCAAAACAGTGAAAATTGCATCAATATGTTCCACCTCCTCAAATCCGGGTCCTCCATCTTCCCTTCCTTTACCAAAGTGCCTCGCATTGAAAACCAACCTGTTGGAATATTAATAATACAATTCAATGAGTGTGAAGAATAAGTTAAAAAAAGTTCTCAAAATATTATAAGCTCTTTGTTATTAAAGTGTAATTTTGATGCACTCACTGTGTAACATTTTACACAGTCATACAATCACATCCGTTTTTTTAGATAATTATTTATACAGTTAATATAAAACGCGGTCAATATAAAAGATAATTATTTTTGTTAATGTGGCATTATTACATAATTAGATGCACGTGTAAAATTACCTTACTGTATGAAAATTAAATTCTTATTTTTAAAACCTCATGTTTCAATTTCCTAGTTTTTTTTTTTCTTTTGGATAAATTAAAAATGTAGAAACACTAAAGATAAAGTATTACAAATAAAAAAGTTATATTTCTATATGTATCTGCATTTTTTTATAATATTTTGGTTAACAAAAAATGAACAACTTTTTTTCTAGAATAGATAATATTTTTTCTGTTTCTATATTTGTCTCACTTTTAAATAATTTTTTATCTTCTAATATATTATTTCTGTATTTCCTTCATCAAATATAATCATTTCAGATAATCGACATGCAATGTACATTTTAATACACATGTGGTTTAAGCGGAATCAAATAATGCTAAAGATTGCCTTAAGAATAAGCATTGATATCTAACTTTTAATTAGTAAATATTATTTTAATTCTCACATTTTGAAAATTTTAGAATTTAAAATTAGTAGATTTAGAATTTAAAATCTACTGTTATTAATTAAAAAATTAATCAATTCTCTAATTGAACTTAAAAAAAAATTGGTAAAAACTCATGTGTGAAGTTGATAGTTGAAAGTTCATTAAATAATTTCACAAGTTTGACTAAATTATTATCTAACGCTCTCAATTATCAACTTCACATAAAATTAACTGCACTTTGAGAGGTTAATTTTTACCAAAAAAGTTTTGTTCAATTGATATCCCACCTTCTAATGATGTTCCCTGAATAATGTCGTGCAACAATCCTCACATCAACAAGGCCGCCGCCATTCTTATTACATTGATTGTAAACATAGCGAACGATATTGTCGGCTTCCTCCACCCTCTTGTCTTGTAGCCATTGAAGTCTTCTTGGAGAGACCAATTCATTGGCCATGACTCTCTTCATTTTCTTCCATTGTTCTCCATAGGGCACTACTATTGTACTCAAGTACCCAAACGAGACATGTTCACTAGACCAATTCGTAGGCCTCGACGCGAAAATTGAATCTTGTTTTGTCAATAATTCGCGAGCAATTTCAGGGCTAGTAATCGGAATAACATGAATGTTACCTAGTCGAATGCATGCGATTTCGGTGTTTAGGTCTCTCATGATCCTATGTATCCATCTAAATGTTGGTTTGTTTGCTAGCATTTCAGGTAGGTTACCAATTATAGGCCATGGTTTTGGTCCCGGAGGGAGTGATGTAGTTTGTTTGCATTTTGAAGTTATTTGGTGTTTGAGGAATTTGAGAAATGGTGTGATGAATCCAACAAGTAAGAGAAGGAGATACCAAAATGGTAGAGAGTTAATAAGAGAAGATTCCATGGCTTGGAAGTGATCAAGTGAAATAAATTGATGATGAAGTACAATTTTAGGTTTAAGCTAAGATATGTATGTGTATGTGATTATTAGGGTTGATGTGTTGTTTGGTGTAGTGCATGTCTTTCTTCATTTATAGATGCAAGATATGATATCATGTGGATGGAGTTCAACCTATTTAATAACTAGAATGTTTCATGTATGCTTGAAAGCGATGGAGTAAATTATATCATGAACAAGTTTGCATGCAATTAACACGTGAGTGATTAATAACACGTGAGATTATCTACAAGAATACATTATGACTCTTCACTAATAAATAATAACTTTAAACTTTTTCTACTTTTTAAGGTGAAAATTCAGTTGCAGTCAACTTCACGTGAAATTGATAGTTGATAGCTGAGAGTCGATGAAAATTTATTCAAATCAGTCAAATCATTTAATAATTTTCAGTTATCAATTTCACATGAAGTTAATTGCACCTGAGTTTCTACCTTTCAATATATATATATATATTTAATTTCCACACCTATCAACGTTTTTTTTCCTTATTATGATTTACACGTATCAAGTACACACATGAAAATAATTGACTAAACGGTAAACATACACGCGAAACGGGCTGACAACTTTGGACTAATTAATCTTTAATTTTTTTAAATGTTAGATGTAATTGTCTTTAATAAAACAAATAAACAAATTTAATTAGTTCTTATCTCTTAAAATTTCATACAGTTTAATATATATCTACCAAACTATTTTCTTAAAAAGGAAAATAGAGGCTCTGACTCTTAGATAGATGTATGTGACTTAATTAGTAGTTGATAATGTTTGAATAGGATTATGTTCTGCCTTGTTGGGGGTTGATATAATCTGGATCATGTGTTAGGATAGTGCTTTACCCTTGTGGTTTTGCCCTAAGACTGTTATTTGTCTCCGTTTGTCTTTGGAGAATATTAAGATATCTTTTATTCGGTGTCTAATTTATTTTTTATAATTAGTTTTAAATATTTAAATTTTATTAATTATTTAATTTTTTAATAATTAAACACCAAATTTTAGGTATCATAACAAATATCATTAATGTTTCTGCAATGCATGTGAAGGAGGAATGGAGACAGATTAACATACAAATTAAACCATACAACACATGAGATTGGTTCCCCATGTTTATGTCATAATATGGATCTAATTATTAGTGACAAGTTTCAATTTTGTGATTGAGGATTGAGGAATAGTGACAAGTGTCCATTTAAAGAATTTTAAATTTAATACTTTTTATCTTTAATAAATTTTTATTATTCTTCAAATTTTTTAGAATTATTTTTGTTAGGTGAATTAGTCTTTCTGTTATTTTGGATATGAACAATTTTATTTTATAATAATATTTTTTAAAATTTAATTATCTTATGATAAAGTTTGTTAAAAATTTATTTGTTTAATATAAATATTGAAAATTTTATTAAAAACGATAGAAAATTTAATTTATATTAGCATATTAGAGTAGTTATCAAAATTTTTTAGAAAAAAATGTTAGAAATAAAAACATTCAATCTAAAATTTATTGGAAACTAATTTTAGTATCTACTTTATATATCATTTGAAAGAATTGTTTTAAACACAAAAAATAATCTAAATTTGATGTGGCCTTTATATATCTTCAATTTGATCTACCTTCTCTAAGGTAGCGTTTGGTGGAGAGACAGAGACGGAAAGACCGAGACTGAGGAACAGAGACTAAGAGACAGAGATTGAAATAAATCTCAGTATTTTATTTGGTAAAAAATGGGAGACAGAAATTGAAATAAGAATGAAACTCTAATTTAATTTGCACAAAGGATAAAATTGAAATTAATTAATTGAAATGAAGATATTTTAGGTATAAAATATTATTAAAGTTTCAGTCTCTATCTCTAAAAATTTTAATCTCCTGTATCTCCACTTTTTGGAAGTACTAAAATACTGAAATTTTAAAGATAGAAATAGAAATTTTAGTACCAATCTCTGAACCAACAAACATAATACTAAATCTCAATCTCTCAGTCTCTGTCTCAATACCTCAAAACAAACACTACCTAAAACATCTGTCACGACCTTTTTCTTGCACCTCTATTGTTATATTGAAAGTTACTTTGTGTAAAATTTGATTAGATGGGAGCAAGATCAAGTTTTTAATATTTTTACTCAAGCATGCATGATTTCATGAGAAAGAAACTATGCTTTTGCTTGTATTGTCAGATTTGGACATCAAAAATTGTACATTACATATTCCTCACTCCATCTATATTAGTAATATCCTCAAAATATTAATCTAAAGTTAGGATATGATCTTCAGCAACTAAGGAATAAGCATTCTTATAAATTATCTTTAACTAATTAGTAGTAGAAGAACCTGCTATTTTGATATTTTTTAATCAATTTAACTAAATTTAATTAGATTTTATTAGATTTGACTATAGTTTAACCGATTCAAATGATGATCCAACTTAGATTGATGATCAGATATTCAAATTTTTAATTCGACCGTCCAAATTAAACCAAATTTGATAACTATGCTCTTAATTTTTGGACTATTCACCCCTCTTTATTATCACATGTAAACAGTTGAATGAAATAATAATAATAAAAAATGAGTTAATAGTCAAAATCATTCTTAAAAGATACATCGATCTCCATTTTTGTCCCCAAAAGATAAAATTAATCAAATTCGTCCCCGAAAGATAACAAACTTGGTCCCGTTAGTCCTTCCGTCATCTCCTGCGCTGAGGTGGCTAACGCTCGCTGACATGGCCCGTTAACTGCCAGCGTGGCACTTGCTTAGTGTACCCTCTTGTTGCTGATAAGATAAGTTTATTAGATCTATTCAAATCAGGCCCTAAGCCTATGAATCCTAATCCCAAATCCAAAGCAATCGAATCTCACCTCCATAGCAGATTTTATGTTCCCAGGTTGTCTCTGCTGCCACCCGTCACTACCTACGCCTTCAACGCCGCCAAGATGTACCTAAATGAATAGTGCCAGTGCTTGATATTCCTTCATAAGAGAGCAGTCTTCGAAAAATTGAATATTAAGATTGCCTAAAAGAATAAAGGGACAACCCATGTCCCAGCCACCACAGTCACAACTTCCACCATGTCTCAATCGATCAAGTAATGACGACGGACCTTGACTTTCAATGTCTGGTAAACCATGATTACCTATTGGTATCACCACCTTCAACTGTTCCTGGAATTTACTTTCATGAAGACTATTTCTACTCTGATCCCTAATGCTAGAGTACTCTTTAATACTTATTCTATCTCCTCTTCTGTACTTCAAGCTTTCTCTCCTAGAAAATACAATTTCTAAAACAATAGCAGCACTTTCAACGTTTGAATATGACCTAGTAGACAATGAATGATAAGAATCTGAGTAATCCAATTTGACAGCAATTGATAGAGGTTTGTATTGTCGTTTGTTTTTACTTGCAAAATTCTCTTCATCCAGCCTCAAAGTCTCTTTCTTGGAAGCTTTTCGTCTCTCAAAAGCATCTTACTCACAAAAAGACTTTGTTTCATGTGAAACACTTGGTATTGAGTGTGTAAAATCATACAACACAAATTCTGTCACCATAGAATAATTAGATACTTGGTTTTCTTGTTCGAAACCTAAATTGCTAGAAACTACCATGTGTGCTACTATGGAGCAATCTTTGTCAAATTTATGGGATTCTCACCCAGTTGCACTTGCACTACTCTTCTTTCTATTATCAATGGAGTGGAAAGTATATACCCAATTGAAAGCATTGTTTCCCTGTGTTAGATAAATCACTTAACAACGATTTTTTATGTTCTACTCCTTGTAATGTTTGCAGTCTTATTTGATCTGGCTTCATAGTTTCCACCTTATGGCTTGTTGGACTTCTCAAAGATTTTGACTTTGTGAATTGATTCATCCTTTTCTTAAGAGGGTTAAGTTCAACATAAAAAATCAAGAATGCTACTTGAGAAAGAGATGTCACTCCTCTAGGAAATTTCAATTTTCTTCCTTCCTTCCATGCCTATTTTCCTTACGGCTTTTCTGTCCTCTGAACTCTAATACATGGAGCCACGCCTCATTCCAATGTTCCCTTCCAATCCATGAGTGCTGGAGAAACAAGTAGCGGTGTTGATGATAGACTTTGTTCTACTTTAGGCGACGGCTACGATGCAGATGACGTCGTAGACGATGGCGGTGTTAAAGGGCGTAGGTAGTGACATGGGCAGTAACAGGGACAATTTGGAAACATGGAATCTGCTATAGAGATGAGGATCGGTTCTTTTGGATTTGGGATTAGGGTTTATGGAGTTAGGGACTGATTTGAATAGATCTAATAAACTTATAGGGTATACTAAGTGAATGCCACGCTGGCAGTTAGTGAGTCATGTCAGCGAGCGTTAGCCATCTCAGCGCAGGAGATGACGGAAGGACTAACGTGACGAGATTAATTTTTTTTGGAGACAAATTTGATTAATTTTATCTTTCGAAAACAAAAATAAAGATCGAAGTATTTTTCAAGGACGATTTTGACTATTAACTCAATAATAAATAAAGCAAGCATGTTCTCAATAGTTTTTCATTTTCCAATTTTCATTTAAATTTGATTCTCATCATGTGAGAAATTGGGAAAAAGGTTAATTTGCCCCACCTCGCTCGATTATTGATTTACTATTGATTAATTGTAAGTGGTTTGATGACTAATCCATTCCTAGAATAAAATATTTCGAAGTTAATTGTTATTATATTATAATTGTTACGTGATTGATTTAAAGTGGTTTACTAGCTAGCTAAGCGTGTTCACCTTTATACTGTAGTTAATTCCATATTTGGAACGTTTTAAGTGACATTAAACGTTTTATCTTTTAACGTTTCCAAATCACTTTTAGATTATCTTATTTAGTTAATTTTATCTAATGACTACGATTAAATAATTCATTCGTTTCTACTACAAGTTGATGTTTTGGAAGTATTATATTACATATCAAATCTACCATAGATTATACACTAATTATTAATTTATTCTTAATTAGACTCCCACGTGCTTTAATTTCAACCGTTAAAAATGAGTTTTTCATTTTACGTGATTCTCTTAATCATTTACTGTAGAGAGGAAAATAATTTGATTAATTAGTAAGAAGCCAAACTCTATATAAGGTGATTCAAATGCTAATAATTAATCATCACAAACACACAAACATACAATTCGTTTCACTTGCAATCATAAAAAATTAAAGATCATGGCTTCATCACACATAATTAACAATGATCTCAAAGCATCAAATGAGATCTTTGAAGGTCAAGTTCAGTTGTACAAACACATGTTTGCATTCTTAGACTCTCTTTGCCTTAAGTGGTGTGTGGATCTAAGCATACCAAACATAATCCACAACCATGGTCAACCTATGACTCTTCATGAGTTGGTTTCCAAGTTACAAGTTCCATTAACTAAGGTTAGTGGTGTGCACCGTTTAATGCGTTATCTTGCACACATTGGATTCTTTGACATAGTAAGAATTACCCAAGAATATCAAGAAGAAAAGGAAGCATATGCTCTTACGTATGTATCAAAGCTCCTTGTTAGAGGTAGTGATCATTGTTTAGCTCCAATGGTTGACCTTATTCTTGACCCAACTATCTCAAGTTCATACCAACAACTTGGGAAGTGGGTTCATGATGAGGGGAATCAAACACCATTTGCCATGGCATTGGGTACAGGTATGTATATATGTATTACAACAATGTTTTGTACGTTCGGATTTAAATTAGTGTTTATTTTTAATGTAGTAGTATACTCTTTTTCTTTTAGTAATTGAGTTTTACTAAAGATCAGAAAGTTTTTTTAATACAAAAATATGTGAAAAATAATAAAAAATCAGTTTAAAATAATTTAAAATTATATTATTTAATATTTTTAATTATTATTTATTTTATTTTACATTCTTAATTACTACTGATATAATTGAATTATCAATAATGTAACTTAGTTAATCTAACTAAAGTGGTTAATTAATAGGAGCTAACTAGGGTTAAAAATTTTTATAATTAACTAGTTAGGTGGTTAGATATTAATTAGTTTAATTTCTACCATCATACATAGGGTTGGAAGTGAGTCGAGCTGAGCCGAGCTAGACCAAGCTCAGGCTCGGCTCATGAAAATTGAGCTTGGCTCACGGCTTGACTCATTAACAATCGAGCTTATTTCTTAAGCTCAAGCTCGGCTCACCAAAAACTCACGAGCTGGCTCGAGCTCACGAGCTGGCTCAAATAAGAGAAACATAAATACATAATCTATAATTCTATATCAATAAATTATAACTTATATATTTTAAAAAATATTTAAAAAGATCAATTTTATATATTATTTATCTATCAATAAATTATAAATTTTTTATTTATGTCTTATATTAAAATTATATGTAAAAAATAAATATAAATATTAAATAATTAAAATTGTTATATATATAATCAAGCCAACTCACGAGCTAATGAGCTGAGCTTATCTAAGCTCAAGCTCGACTCATTTAATTTATGAGCTCAATTCCAAGCTCAAACTTGGCTTACCAGCTCATGACCTTAGCTTATCGAGCTGTTAACGAGTCGAGCTCGAGCTGGCTCATGAACTTGCTTGACTCACTTCCAACCCTAATCATACATACACTCTGCTAAAGTACAATTATATATAGTAAGAGAACTAATTAATATCTAACCACCTAATTAGTTAGTTATAACATATTACTAATTTTAATTAACTCTTATTAACCACTCTAGGTAAATTAACTAAGTTAAACCCTTGATACTAATATTAAACATAATATACATATTATAGATATTAAATTTTGATAATTTTCACTAATTGTATATAAGACCAGCTTTATTTTGTTAAAGTGTATGCAGGGGTTAATTATGTCTTTTCTATTGTTTGTTTTTTATTTTGTGATTTGTTGTTTATAATTCTTTTTTGGAAAAATACAGGTACTAACAATATTTTTGGACAATCTGTGAACAATGTGAATTAATAGGATTAAAAGAGTAAATTAATCTTAAATTTAATTAGTAACATTAAATTAGGATGTAGTGTATTTTTAACCTATGTTTTCTGTTTCATTCATTTATAAAGTATTTGTTAACTTTATTTAAAAAACGCTTATTTATAAAATTTTCTTTGACTTTAAATAAAATATTTAGTTTTACTATACTATTATTGCAAAACAATTTTCATATATATATATATATATATATATATAATTACGTAACTACACGACAATAAAAAATAATTATTTATCCAAAAATTTTAGTTTATATATTAAAAATTAAACTTTTAAATAAATATAATTTTATACAGTCAAGTTAATTTCTATAAAACCAACATGTTTTTAATATTTTTTAAAAATTAAGTTTATTCTAGCCATTTTTGACTAATTTTTTATTACTAAACATTACCGAATATTTAAATACTTGTTTTCTTGTTTTCTATATTTTCCTAACAGGTATTTGGGACTTCCTCAACAAAAACCCTACACATATGAAATACTTCAATGATGCAACTGCTAGTGACTCTCAAATCATAAACTTGGCATTGAGAGATCATGGTGTTGTCTTTGAAGGGTTGGAATCAATTGTAGATGTTGCTGGAGGAACTGGAATGGTAGCCAAGTATATCTCTGAAACTTTTCCACATTTGAAATGCATAGTTTTTGATCTTCCACAGGTTGTGAAAAATCTTAAAGGGACCAACAATTTGACTTATGTTGGTGGGGACATGTTTCAATCTATCCCTAAAGCTGATGCAGTTCTACTTAAGGTATATAATTATGTTTCATCAAATCTAAGAATAAATGGTGATAAAGATTATATATATATTTTTTAAATTGTTTTCTTTTTGTTTTCAGTGGATTTTACATGATTGGGATGATGATAATTGCATAAAGATATTGAAAAAATGCAAAGACGCTGTTTCTTCAAGTAATAATAAAAGAGGAAAAATAATTATCATAGATATTGTGATAGATGATGAAAAAAAAGATGAGCCTGAAATTACCCAAGCAAAGCTTCAATTGGATTTAGTGGTGACAGCATATTATAATGGAAAAGAAAGAACCAAAGAAGAATGGAAGAAACTCTTCATGGAAGCAGATTGTCATCAAGACTACAAAATTTCACCTTTAACTGGACATATGTCTCTTATTGAGATATATATTTAACCACTAAATGTTGTGATACATCATACATATAATCATGGTTAAATGAAATAAATAAAGTTGTAATGTCTTGATGAATAAGTTTTACATATAGATATTTGGTAACAAAAAAAAAATTAGCCAAAAAAGAATGATTTTAGATGCTATATACCGAATAAAGTTAAGGTGTATGTTATGCAACAATGTCATTTAATTTTGAATTGAGATCGCTTTGAGCTCCATGACTACTTTTTTGTTAATATTACAAGTATGAGGAGTATATGAAATTAGTCTTACATTAAAAAAAATAAAGAAGAGTGATGAGTTTATAAAATGATAGATAGATCCATTAACTTAAAATTTTTAGATTTTGAGTTGGATGTGGTGTTTTCTCATCCTATGTTTTCTTCTATGATGCACGGACACGAGGACACGCATACATATAAAATATAAAGTATTCTTTTAGATAAATCGTAATGATATTTTGATATTTTATTGATATTAAAATATAAATTAATTTGCCAATGAGTAATAGCTCAAATGGCATAGATTCTCCATACTCAATTAAGAGGTTGCGGGTTCGAGCGAGTCTCCTATCTTTGGTAAAAAAAAATATAAATTAATTTTTTTAATTATTTTTAATGTCTTATTTCAATTATATCAAGTATTTAAAATAATAATATATACTATATCTAAATTTATTTCAAGAATATATGTTAAGAATAAGAGTAAACACAACCGACACGCTGACACGTGATGGTTTTTAAGTGTGTCTAAGTGTGTCCGGAGAAGAATTTTTTATTTTTTATTAAGACACGGTTAGACATAACAGACATGCGTGTCGGACGAGTGTCGTATCCAAAATGTATTCAACATGCGGACACAACAACTCAATGAAGTGTCCGTGCTTCATACGTTTTCTTACTTATTTCTTATTTATTTGTGATTGTAGATGTACGATAAATATTCATCCCTAAATTTTTATTCTAACTAACTGTTGATACATTCTCTAATAATTCTATAAAAAATAATGAGCAAAGTCTTAGACAAGAATGCAATATAGTTTTTGTCACATTTGCCATTAGATCAATTCATAATATACGGCATAGTGATATACTCTATCATGGAGTGGTCTTAAATCTTAGCCATATGATCCAAGATTCCAGGCTGTGATATGTGTAGCAGACAGACTCATTGATTTCACCGGCCATCTAATGAAGTAACGGTTAATTCATCATAAGATAGTTCACATTGATGTGGCTGCGAATTCGCTTCCATAGAGACCCACTTGGGAAAGAAGCCAGGCTCTTTAGGCTCATCTAAATCCATCTCACTTGCTAACATGAGAAGCACAGAAGCCATTGTAGGCCTATCCTCAGGGTATTGTTGCACACACAACAGACTCACATGGATGCAACGCATTACTTCTGAGATTACACATGACTCCTTTATGCTTGAATCTATCAACTCTAAAGCTTTGTCCTCTTTCCATAGCCTCCAAGCCTACATCATAAGCATGAAAATTCATTAAAAAAACATTTGCTGCAACTTTGAGAAAGAAAATAATGATCAAAGAGCTTACATAGCCAATGAGGTTGAGAGTTTCATTTGCATGACAAAGAGCTCTGTTTTTAGTCCCACATATAATTTCCATCATAAGTATGCCAAAGCTGAAGACATCGGATTTTATAGAATACAAACCGTCGATAGCATATTCTGGAGCCATGTATCCACTGTATGAAAGCATTAAACCAATGGTTAATATGAGAAAGAATAAATAAATAAACAATGCTATGAAATTAGAAAGAGATACTCACTAAGTCCCCACGACTCTATTTGTGTTTCCTTCGGTTTGATCTCCTCCAAAAGTCCTGGCCATTCCAAAATCTGATATTTTTGGGTTTAATTTGTCATCAAGTAAAACATTACTTGCTTTAAGATCTCTATGAATAATTCTCAATCTTGAATCTTGATGAAGATACAAGAGTCCCCTAGTAATTCCAAATATTATGCCCAAGCGCTGAGACCAATCCAACATCTTGCTTTTTGTTTTATCTATTTTTTCAAAGAAAACAAATCTGTTATCAAATTATCACATATTCAAGTTTCATAAGCTGTGTTTTCTATACAGTAATGAAAATAAGAAAACACAATATATCTGATACAGTTTTTCTAGATATTACATACCAAAGATGAAGGTGTCTAGGCTCCCATTAACCACATATTCATAAACTAACAAAATTTCTTCTCCTTGAATGCAACAACCAAGAAGTTTTACTAGATTACGGTGCTGAAGTTTCGCTATTAGCTTTACTTCAGTTATGAATTCAGTCATTCCTTGTGTAGAGCTATGTGAGAGTCTCTTCACAGCAACTTCAAGTCCATCTTCTAATTTTCCCTGCCCAATTACAATTTTATAAGTAGATCATGATCTTTACAATGTTAAATGTTCCCTACTTGTTCAAGGCTCAAGCTAGTGAGTATTCAAAGATTGAATTACCTTATAAACAGGTCCAAAACCGCCTTGTCCAATCTTGTTATTCAACGAGAACTTGTGCGTGGCAGTAGTAATTGTTAGTAGATCAAATAATGGTAGATCTGTATCATTTACATATTCTTCTATATTTGATTTTTCTAGGAATGCAAAGAAATGTAAAATTCATTAGATACTGTTATTATATTTCTAAATAAAAGGAATTTAGGAATACTCTAGTTCTAAAAGAAAGTAGTTACCAATATTGTTCCTTCGGACTCTGTATATAACATAAACACAAAGTAGAAGTGTTGCACAAAATGCAACAATGGTGCTAGCAATGATCACTTTTTGCTTGTGCCGATGTTGAAGTCCTTCATGGTTGAAATTCATCAAAGATGTAAACAAAAACAAAAAATATAACAATAAGAAGCATGGAAGAAGCTATAAGGCAAAATGAAGTTTTGTCCCTTACCTGACTCAAAAGCAGGCATTCGGATGTATAGATCTTGTCCACCATTTTGAAACAGTTTGATGTCAATTAGATCGCCGAACCACATGGCGCAGCCACTGCCTCCTCCTCTTATGTCTGAATTGGCATAAGCCATACAAGAGCAGTTCTTCAAACACAGATTTCTGCATTCATCTAAATTAATATTCTCATGCAGCTTAGTATGCTGAGTATCTGGCACTTTCAAGCCTGTATATTTCACAAACACATCAGTGCTTGTGACATTGCAGCTTAATGGATCGTCGCGAATGCATCCTTGTGAGGAGTTGTTTGAGTTCCATTCTTCTGGTGACTTTGGACTAAACCCTTTAAAGCATTGGCAGAGATGCTGTGATTCTGCTACACTGCAATAAGCATAGGCTCCACAAAGGTCATATTTATCACACACATCACCTGGCGTTGATGCAGAAACTTTCCAATTCTGAAGATTGTCATCCCATAAATAACTTGTAAGAGATTGACTTGTTTGGCTTATTACACCTCTTCCAATGATAGAATCAACCTTGGTGTTATAACTATAGGATATCTCATCCTTGTTTGTGACAAAACTGTCTTCAAAAACATATGTAAAGGACAGATCTGGGAATCCACTGAAGTAAAGGCCATTCCAAGGTCCAGACCGATATACTTTTTGTGTGCCATTCATCATGTAATAGACTGGATAATCCCTTACAACTAAACCAAGAGAAAAGTCTCCAGGGGATGGATCATTTGGACTCTTCCAACAAGTTATGCGCCAATCCAAACCTTTTCGGAGGTCCCTTCCCAACTTCATGGTTGGCAAGAATGTATCTGTAGGATAATCAAAGCTTTGCCACAAATAGGCCTTTGGATTTGATTCCCCTTCATTTCTTAACACAAGATTGCCACTGTCCAAGAGCTTCAATACCGGATTCTTTGCTTGTTTTTGAGAGATTGTGCTTGTGCTCCAAACAGTAGTCTCAGTGCCATTTTCTGTGAGTAAAAGATTGCCTGTGCTGTTAATTGTTAAAGTTCCTAAGGAACCATTGATGGGGTTGACCCTATTGGCAACCCAAACAACTGTCTGAATTGGAATTTTCTTGTACCAAATTCCCAAGTAACGCTTGTGTGAAGAGTTACCAGGGCTGAAGAAACCAAGTTCAAATTTTCCACCTTGTGACACTAAGGTCATGCCATCACTGAAGGACTGGGAAACATGAAGAGAATCAAGTTCTATGGCAAGAGAAGAAGAAGAAAGCATGTAAGCAAGCATCACTGTGAAAGAAGGAATGCCCATTGAATATCAGCTTTTGAGTTACTTCATTGTTTGGATACTGATGATATGCAAGGAAGCTACATTTGTCTCAAAGCATAGACACATAAACCACAAGTCTCTGTTGCCAATTTAACAGGGTAAACGGGTAGGATTAGGAAGGGGAAAAAATCTTAACTAGAAACATTTCTAATATGATTGTCTTTTCAACAAGATTACAACAACTACAAAGCCTGAAGTCAACTGCATGATCAAATGATGCAACTGCGTTCTATCCTGCATGTATCATATCTACGGTGAGATCATTTATATATAAATCTCGCTTGACCACTTTATGCATAGTATGTTTAGATCTTTCTCTAATCACGAGTTTATCTTCTATCTGTTAATGTTGCAAGTATGAGTGTATGTAATTAGTCTCACATTGAAAAAAGCAAGGAAGAGTGACGAGTTTATAAGATAAGAGACCCATTAATTTACTATTTTAAGGTTTTTAGTTCGATGTGGTATTTTCTCATCTTATGTTATCAAACTCTAGTTAAATAAAGTTTTCCAACTTTGACTAAATCAATAGTCAAAACAAGTTTAAAAGTGAAGGAAAAATTGTCTAAGTAATATTATTAGATTCTTACTTAGGAACCAACCAGCAGCCTTGGTAATCTTTGTGCTAAGTAATATTGAGAGAAAGCTAAAAGTGAGGGAAAAATTGTCTAAACTTACAATTAATTACTTTTTAATACACAAGAGTGGTACGTGTATTATTTCTAAAAATATTAAAATTCGTATTATAACAAATGCTTCAATGTTTTGTGGAAATTGGCATTACAAGAGAAGAAAAAGTTGATTTTCAGTATCTCACAATAAATTTTAAAAGCAAGTGCTATTCCAACAGAGACGGCATCATAGCAGAACCTTCATATTGCAACTTGTATGTAGCTGTAATAATCATCAATTCAACATATGCCAGAATAAGATGGACATCTGCATCATGCATTTTCTCTTCATTTTAAGAAAATTCTATGATTAACTTTTTATGCATATTCAGTCACTAAAGCCTAGAACACTAGTGCAAATTTACAAAAATGCCTTCATAGAAGTTGCTCAGCAAAGTCAATGAATTCACCGGCCATCTAATGAGGTAATGGTTAAGTCATCATTTGTAGATACTTCACATTGATGTGGCTGCGAATTCGCTTCGATAGAAACCCTCTTGGGAAAGAAGCCAGGCTCTTTAGGGTCAACTAAATCCATCTCACTTGCTAACATGAGAAGCACAGAAGCCATTGTAGGCCTATCTTCAGGGTATTGTTGTACACACAACAGACTCAAATGGATGCATCGCAATACTTCTGAGATTACACATGACTCCTTTATGCTTGAATCTATCAACTCTAAAGCCTTCTCCTCTTTCCATAGCCTCCAAGCCTATATCATAAACATGAAAATTCATAAAAAAACATTTGCTGCAACTTTGAGAAAGAAAATAATGATCAAAGAGCTTACATAGCCAATGAGGTTAAGAGTTTGATTTGCATGGCAAAGAGCTCTATTTTTAGTCCCACATATAATTTCCATCATAAGTATGCCAAAGCTGAAGACATCGGATTTTATAGAATACAAACCGTCAATAGCATACTCTGGTGCCATGTATCCACTGAAAGGAAGAATTAAAGAAAGTATATTTATATTTATATGATCACGCTTAAAGTTTAGAAAAACATACAAATAAATAAATAAATGATGTTCTAAAATTAGAAAGAGACACTCACTAAGTCCCAACGACTCTATTTGTGTTTCCTTCAGTTTGATCTCCTCCAAAAGTTCTGGCCGTTCCAAAATCTGATATTTTTGGATTTAATTTGTCATCGAGTAAAACGTTACTTGCTTTGAGATCTCTATGAATAATCCTCAATCTTGAATCCTGATGAAGATATAAGAGTCCCCTAGTAATTCCAAATATTATGCCCAAGCGTTGAGGCCAATCCAACAACTTACCTTTTGTTTGATCTATTTTTCAAGAAAACAAATCTGTTATTAAAATATCAGACATTCAAGTTTCATAAGCTGCTTAAATATATACTGTAATGAAAATATGAAAACACAATATATCTAACTTAGATTTTTCCTGATATTACATACCAAAGATGAAGGTGTCCAGGCTACCATTAACCACATATTCATAAACTAACAAAATTTCTTCTCCTTGAATGCAGCAACCAAGAAGTTTTACTAGATTACGGTGCTGAAGTTTCGCAATTAGCTTTACTTCAGTTATGAATTCGGTCATTCCTTGTGTAGAGCTATGTGAGAGTCTCTTCACAGCAATTTCAAGACCATCTGCTAATTTTCCCTGCCCAATTACATTTTTATAAGTAGATCATGATCTTTACAATGTTAAATATTCCCTACTTGTTCAAGGCTCAAGCTAGTGAGTATTCAAAGATTGAATTACCTTATAAACAGGTCCAAAACCACCTTGTCCAATCTTGTTATTCAACGAGAACTTGTGTGTGGCAGTAGTAATTGTTAGTAGATCAAACAATGGTAGATCCGTATCATTTACATGCCCTTCCATATATTCTTCTATCTTTGATTTTTCTAGGAATGCAAAGAAATGCAAAATTCATTAGATACTGTTATTATATTTCTAAATAAAAGGAATTTAGGAATACTCTAGTTCATGATAATAGGAATATAGGATTGAAAAGAAAGTAGTTACCAATATTGTTCCTTCGGATTCTGTATATAACATAAACACAAAGTAGAAGTGTTGCACAAAATGCAGCAATAGTGCTAGCAATTATCACTTTTTTCTTGTGCCGTTGTTGAAATCCTTCATGGTTGAAATTCATCAAACATGTAAACAAAAATGAAAGATATAATAATAAGAAGAATGGAAGAAGAAGCTATAAAGCAAAATGAAATTTTGTCCCTTACCTGACTCAAAAGCAGGCATTCGGATATATAGATCTTGTCCACCAGATTGAATCATTTTGATGTCAATTAGATTGCCAAACCACATGGCGCAGCCACGGCCTCCTCCTCTTATGTCTGAATTGGTATAAGCCATGCAAGAGCAGTTCTTCAAACAAAGATTTCTACATTCATCTAAAGTAATATTCTCATCCACCTTAGTATGCTGAGTATCTGGCACTTTCAAGCCAGTATATTTGACAAACACATCACTAGTTGTGACATTGCAGCTTAGTGGTTTGTCGCGAATGCATCCTTGTGAGGAGTTGTTTGAGTTCCATTCTTCTGGTGACTTTGGACTGAATCCTTTAAAGCATTGGCAGACATGCTTTGATTCTGCTACACTGCAATAAGCATAGGCTCCACAAAGGTCATATTTATCACACACATCACCTGGCCATGATCCAGAAAATTTCCAATTCTTAAGATTGTCATCCCATAAATAGTGTGCAAGAGATTGACTTGTTTGGCTTATTACACCTCTTCCAGTGATAGAATCAACCTTGGTGTTAAAACTAAAGTATATCTCATCCTTGTTTGTGACAAAACTGACTTCAAAAATATATGTATGGGACAGATTTGGTTCTCCACTGAAGTATAGGCCATTCCAAGGTCCAGCCCTGAATAATTTTTTTGTGCCATTCATCATGTAATAGACTGGATAATCATTTAGAACTAAACCGATAGAAAGGTCTCCAGGGGATGGATCATTTGGACTCTTCCAAGAAGTTATGCGCCGATTGAAACCATTTCGGAGGTCCCTTCCCAACTTCATGGTTGGCAAGAACGTATCTGAAGGATAATCAAAGCTTTGCCACAAATAGGCCTTTGGATTTGATTCCTCTTCATTTCTTAACACAAGATTGCCACTTTCCAAGAGCTCCAATACTGGATTCTTTGCTTGTTTTCGAGAGATTGTGCTCCAAAAAGTAGTCTCCGTGCCATTTTTGGTGAGTAAAAGATTGCCTGTGCTATTCATTGTTAAAATTCCTGAGAAATCATTGATGGGGTTGGCCCTATTGGCAACCCAAACAACTGTCTGAATTGGAATTTTCTTGTACCAAATTCCCAAGTAACGCTTGTGTGAAGAATTACCAGGGCTGAAGAAACCAAGTTCAAATTTTCCACCTTGTGACACTAAGGTCATGCCATCACTGAGGGACTGGGAAACATGAATAGAATCAAGTTCTATGGCAAGAGAAGAAGAAGAAAGCATGTAAGCAAGCATCACTGTGAAAGAAGGAATGCCCATTGAATATCAGCTTTTGAGTTACTTCATTGTTTGGATACTCATGATATGCAAGGAAGCTAATTTTGTCTCTAAGCACAGACACATAAACCACAAGTCTATGTTGCCAATTTAACAGAGTAAACGGGTAGGATTAGGAAGGGGAAAAAAAAGTCTTAATTAGAAACATGTCTAATATGATTGTCTTTTCAACAATATTACAACTACAAAGCCTGAAGTCAACTGCATGATCAAATGATGCAACTGCGTTCTATCCTGCATGTATCATATCTACGGTGAGATCATTTATGTATAAATGTCGCTTGACCACTCCATGCATAGTCTGTTCAGATAAAATAAAATGAAAATAAAATAAAATAAATCAGCATAGAAATTGGACAGAAGCAGAAAGGCAAAGTTTTCCAACTTTGAATAAATCAAATGTCAAAATTAGTTTAAACTGCTTTGTCCCATATCTCAATCTTCAATTTATGTATTTGTTAATTATTTGTTTCTAGACTGCATTAAGTTTTTTTTTTATTATTGTTTCAGTTTGTTGTTTTAGTCAATTAGTGGTTCCTGCACTTTAGGAGAAAAGTAATTTTTGTTATTCCACTTCCTTATCTAGTGGGTATGTGGCAGTTTCTGTTCATCCCACTTCCTAGTTTAGTGGTGATGTGGTAGTGTCATGAATTAAAATCCTATAAATGTACTGCTTCAGTAAAGTAAAAAAGTGTGATTCCCATTTCTTTCACCTACGTATTTTTCTTATATCTCTGTCCTAAATATTTCTGGTTATACCATAAACCAACAAACTGGTATCACAGCATTCTTCTTACGGGGCCTGTGAAAATGGAAGGTGAAGCAAGTCTCTCACAAATTGCTCCGCCCACCTTTGATGGAGAAAACTATGACCTTTGGGCAGTTAAAATGGAGTCTTATTTGGAGGCATTGGACCTTTGGGAAGCCGTGGAAGAGGATTACGAAATTCCTCCGCTGCCAAACAATCCTACCATGGCTCAAATAAAATTGCACAAGGAGAAAAAAACAAGGAAGGCAAAGGCAAGATCATGTCTCTTTACTGGTGTTTCATCAATAATCTTCACCAGAATCATGACTCTCAAAACACCAAAAGCAATTTGGGACTATTTAAAGGAAGAATACGCAGGGGATGAGAGGATTCGAGGCATGCAAGTGCTCAACTTGATGAGGGAATTCGAGATGCAGAGAATGAAAGATTCTGAGACAATCAAAGAATACTCTGACAGGTTGCTTTCTATTGCAAACAAAGTTAGATTACTCGGCACTGAATTCACTGATTCTAGAATTGTGGAAAAAATTCTAGTTACAGTGCCAGAAAGATATGAAGCATCAATAACTACTTTGGAGAATACGAAGGATCTGTCCAAAATCACCTTAGCAGGAGTGTTACATGCCTTGCAGGCCCAAGAGCAGCGAAGGCTTATGAGACAAGATCACGTGGTTGAAGGTGCTTTACCAGCCAAGCATCATGAAGTTGGAAGTAGTCAAAGCAGCCAAAGCAAAGACAAAGGTAAAAAGAAAAATTACCCACCTTGTGAGCATTGTGGCAAAATGGGTCACCCACCCTTCAGATGTTGGAGAAGACCAGACGCAAAGTGCAACAAGTGCAATCAGCTTGGTCATGAAGCTGTAATTTGCAAAGGCAAATTTCAACAACATGAAGCTAATGCCAATGTTGTAGAGCAAAATGAAGAAGATCAAATCTTTGTGGCAACATGCTTCTCAGCAAGGAGTAGTTCTGAATGCTGGCTGATTGATAGTGGTTGTACAAACCACATGACATATGATAAAACTCTTTTCAAGGATTTGAAGCCTGCTAAATTCTCAAAAGTCAGAATTGGGAATGGTGACTATATTTCTGCAAAAGGAAAAGGAACAATTGTAATTTCAACTAGCTCAGGTATGAAAACCATTTCAGATGTTCTGTATGTGCCTGACATTGACCAAAATCTGCTTAGTGTGGGTCAATTGTTAGAAAAGGGATTTAAAGTTTTTTTCGAAAATCTACATTGTCTTATCTTTGACACTACCGGTCGGGAGATTTTAAGGGTTAAAATGAGAGGAAAAAGCTTCTCATTTGATCCAATTGTGGAGGAGCAGACAGCTTACATCACCCAAGTCAGTCCCACTGAACTCTGGCATAAGCGACTTGGTCACTGTCATATTCAAAGGATGCTGAACATGAAGAGGAAAGATATGATTGAAGGTCTACCAATACTCTCTGATCATTTGCCAAATTGTAATGCCTGTCAATTTGGTAAACAAAACAGAGTGTCATTCCCCAAAACAGTTTGGAGAGCCTCTCAAAAGCTGCAACTCATCCACACTGATGTGGCAGGACCTCAAAGAACTCCATCGTTACAAGGTAGTCTATACTTTATTCTTTTCATAGATGATTTTACAAGAATGTGCTGGATTTTTTTCTTGAAATTCAAGCATGAAGTGGCTGGAGTCTTTGTAAAGTTCAAGAATATGGTGGAAACTCAAAGTGGGTGCAAGATACAATTTCTAAGATCAGATAATGGGAAGGAGTACACCTCAACACAATTTGATCAATTTTGTGAAGAAGCTGGTATTGTACATCAACTCACAACCCCATACACTCCAGAGCAAAATGGAGTTAGTGAAAGGAGAAATAGATCAGTAATGGAGATGGCCAGATGCATGCTGCATGAGAAGGAATTGCCTAAAGAATTTTGGGCTGAAGCGGCCAACACAGCCGTTTTTCTTCAAAATCGACTTCCATCCAAGGCTTTGAAAGACAAAACTCCTTTTGAAGCTTGGTATGGATATAAGCCTTCACTAACCTTTCTTAAAGTGTTTGGTTGTGTTTGTTTTGCACATGTTCCACAGGTTAAGCGCGACAAGCTTGACAAGAAAGCAATTCCGGGTATTTTTGTGGGTTATAGTTCTGTTTCAAAAGCCTACAAAGTGTATCATCCTCAATCTGGAAAGTTGACTGTGTCTAGGGATGTGCATTTCAATGAAGATCAACAATGGGATTGGAAGAACCCACGAAAAACAATTGAACCTTGTAACAATATTGAAGATGATTATGGCGGAAACCAAACAACAGAGTTGTGTCAAAATGAATTAGAAGATGATCATCCCATCAGAGGCACAAGACTGCTGTCAGACATTTATCAAAGATGCAATGTAGCAGTATGCGAACCTAGTTGCTGTGAAGAAGCACTCAAGGATCCAAAATGGAAAAAGGCAATAGAGGATGAGATTTCAATGATTCAAAAAAACAACACATGGGAAAAGGTTGACAAGCCTCAAGACAGAAAAGTTATTGGAGTTAAATGGGTGTTCAGAACAAAGCTTAATGCGGATTGCTCTATCAATAAATACAAGGCCAGACTTGTAGTAAAAGGGTATGCACAAATTTTTGGTGTTGATTATTCTGACACGTTTGCACCAGTGTCCAGATTAGATACAATTAGATTGGTGTTAGCAGTTGCTGCTCAACAAGGCTGGAAAGTATTCCATTTAGATGTCAAATCAGCTTTTTTAAATGGAGTTTTACAAGAAGAGATATATGTGGAGCAGCCAGAGGGATTTGTTATGCATGGAGAAGAAGATAAAGTCTATCTACTAAAAAAAGCCCTTTATGGATTAAAACAAGCACCAAGAGCTTGGTATAGTAGGATAAATGAACACCTATTGAGCATAGGCTTTGTAAAAAGCTTGTCTGAGGCCACTCTTTATGTAAAACATAAGGGAAAAAATTTTCTCATAGTTTCCCTCTATGTTGATGATCTTTTAGTAACTGGAGATGATACAAGTTTGGTTGAAGAATTCAAGCAAGAAATGATGCAAGTTTTTGAAATGACTGATCTTGGTCTTATGTCTTATTTTCTTGGAATTGAGATCAAACAAAATGAGGATGATGTGTTCATATGTCAAAAAAAAATATGCTAAGGAAATCTTAAAAAAATTCCAGATGGAGGAGTGCAAAGCGGTTAGCACACCAATGAACCAAAAGGAGAAGCTGAGCAAAGAAGATGGTGCTGATAAAGTTGATGAAGGCTATTACAGGAGCTTGATTGGATGTTTAATGTATCTCACTGCAACAAGGCCGGACATTTTGTTTGCTGTAAGTCTTCTCTCTCGATTTATGCATTGTGCTAGTGAAATGCATTTAAAGGCAGCAAGAAGGGTATTGAGATATATTAAAGGTACTGTTGATTATGGTGTGAAGTTTGAGAGCTGTCAAAATTTCAAGTTGTGTGGATTCTCTGATAGTGACTGGGCTGGATCCATTGATGACATGAAGAGCACTTCCGGATATTGTTTCAGTTTAGGCTCAGGAGTTTTTTCATGGTGCACAAAGAAGCAGGAGACAGTAGCACAATCCACTGCAGAATCTGAATTCATAGCAGCAACAGCAGCTGTAAATCAAGTTTTGTGGCTGAAAAAGATCTTATGTGATTTACATCTCCAACAGAATCACAAGACAGAAGTGTTTATCGACAACCAGGCAGCAATTGCGATTTCAAAGGATCCAGTGTGTCATGGCAAGACTAAACATTTTAACATCAAGCTCTACTTCTTAAGAGAGATGCAGCAAAATGGAGAAATAACTTTGGTTTATTGCAGGTCAGAAGATCAATTGGCAGATTTGTTTACAAAGCCACTTCCTGTCAGCAAGTTTGAGCTATTGAGGCAAAAAATTGGAGTTTGCAGATCCTAAAGCAAGGAGGAGTGTTAATTATTTGCTTTTGGACTGCATTAAGTTTTTTTTTATTATTGTTTCAGTTTGTTGTTTTAGTCAATTAGTGGTTCCTGCACTTTAGGAGAAAAGTAGTTTTTGTTATTCCACTTCCTTATCTAGTGGGTATGTGGCAGTTTCTGTTCATCCCACTTCCTAGTTTAGTGGTGATGTGGTAGTGTCATGGATTAAAATCCTATAAATGTACTGCTTCAGTAAAGTAAAAAAGTGTGATTCCCATTCCTTTCACCTACGTATTTTTCTTATATCTCTGTCCTAAATATTTTTGGTTATACCATAAACCAACACTATTACTAGACTCTTACTTAGGAACCAACCAACAGTCTTCGTAATATTTGTGCTAAGTAATAATAATAGAGAAAGCCAAAAGTGAGGGAAAAATTGTCTAAGCTTACAATTAATTACTTTTTAATACACAACAGTTGTACGTGTATTATTTCTAAAAATATTAAAATTCGTATTATAACAAATGCTTCAATGTCTTGTAGAAATTGGCATTACAAGAGAAGAAAAAGTTGATTTTCAGTATCCCACAATAAATTTAAAAAGCAAGTACTATTCCAACAGAGACGGCATCATAGCAGAACCTTCATATTGCAACTTGTGTGTAGTTGTAATAATCATGAATTCAACATATGCCAGAATAAGATGGACATCTGCATCATGCATTTTCTCTTTATTTTAAGAAAATTCTATGATTAACTTTTTATGCATATTCAGTTAATAAACTCTACAACACCAAAACATTTTTTGGAAGACTAGTGTTCTTCAATTGCAAATTTACAAAAATGCCTTCATGTAACTTGCACAGCAAAGTTGATGAATTCACCGGCCATCTAATGAGGTAACAGTTAATTCATCATTTGTAGATACTTCACATTGATGTAGCTGCGAATTCGCTTCGATAGAAACCCTCTTGGGAAAGAAGCCGGGCTCTTTAGGCTCAACTAAATCTATCTCACTTCCTAACATGAGAATCACAGAAGCCATTGTAGGCCTATCTTCAGGGTATTGTTGCACACACAACAGACTCACATGGATGCCTCGCAATGCTTCTGAGATTACACATGACTCCTTTATGCTTGAATCTATCAACTCTAAAGCCTTCTCCTCTTTCCATAGCCTCCAAGCCTACATCATAAACATGAAAACCTTCAGAACATTTATTGCAAATTTGAGAAACATAGCAATTATCTTAGTGCTTACATAACCAATGAGATTAAGGGTCTGATTTGCATGGCAAAGAGCTCTATTTTTGGTTCCACATATAATTTCCATCATAAGTATGCCAAAGCTGAAGACATCGGATTTTATAGAATATAGCCCATCGATAGCATACTCTGGTGCCATGTACCCACTGCATGAAAGCATTAAAAGACATGATTAAGTTGAGAAAAGATAAATAAATATTGATTCCATGAAATCAGATAGACACTTACTAAGTTCCAACAACTCTATTTGTGTTTCCTTCCGTTTGATCTCCTCCAAAAGTTCTGGCCATTCCAAAATCTGATATTTTTGGATTTAATTTATCATCTAGTAAAATGTTACTTGCTTTAAGATCCCGATGGATAATCCTCAGTCTAGAATCTTGATGAAGATACAAGAGTCCCCTAGCAACTCCAAATATTATGAGGAAGCGACGAGGCCAATCCAACAAGTTACTTTTTGCTTGATCTATTTTAAAAGAAAAACAAATCTGTTATTTATATTGAATATTCAAGTTTTCATAGGTTGCTTGCTATGCTATAAGAAAAGTAAGAAAACATAATAGAACCAAAGTTAAGTTTTCTTGATAATCTGTACCAAAAATGAAGGTGTCTAGGCTACCATTAACCACATACTCATAAACTAGCAATTTTTCTTCTCCTTGAATGCAACAACCAAGAAGTTTTACTAGATTACGGTGCTGAAGTTTTGCAATTAGTTTTACTTCAGTTATGAATTCAGCCATTCCTTGCCTAGAGCTATGTGAGAGTCGCTTAACAGCAATTTCTTGTCCATGTTCTAATTTTCCCTGCAGAATTCAGATTTTTATAAGAAAACAGTCATTGCAATGTTAAAAATTCTTTACATATTCATGCTAGTAAGCATTCAGAGATTGAATTACCTTATACACAGGTCCAAAACCACCTTGTCCGATCTTATTATCGAGCGAGAACTTGTTAGTGGCAATATTAATAGTCAGTAGATCAAATAGTGGTAGATCCGTATCATTTACATAGCCTTCCATATACTCTTGTATCTTTGATTTTTCTGGGACATTCAAGTAAGGGAAAAGGTGTAAAGACATTTAAATGCCACATGCATCATACAGAAGAAAATAAAATCTTAAAATCATAAAATGTGATGTATAATTCTTAAAACTCTAAAGCATTATAGTGCCACTTTTCTCAAAGGCATTGTTCAGCAAAGATCATACTAAGAGTGTGTTGAGAATTAGCAGTATTTCCAATTTGAAAAGGATTTACATAGAAATGTGATGCCTTCAGAGATTGTAAATGAAAAGAAAGTAGTTACCATTACTGTTCCTTCGAAATCTATATATAACGAAAACACAAAGTAAGAACGTCCCACAAATTGCAGCAACGGTGCTAACAATGATCACTTTATTATTCTTGCTCCTGTGTTGAAGTTCATTGTTGGAATCTTGAAGTTCGTCTAACATAAAAAACAAAACTTAAATCCCAGTTCAAATAAGAATCTCGAAAATGTTTGTTAATAAAAAAGAATTAGCCAAAAACAGCTAGAATTTGTCTTATTTTAACAATTAATGAATGCTAAACAAAGACAAGTTCTTACTGTTTTTTTGTCATCCTAATATTACCGATCTTAATATGTATTTTAGAAGAACTGAAGAAAGTTGATAGAAAGAAAGTTGTACTTTTGTTCTGTACCTAACTCAGAAGCAGGCATTCGGATGTATAGATCTTGTCCACCAGATTGAAACAGTTTGATGTCAAATAGATCGCCGAACCACATGACACAGCCAACACCACCCATCCTTATGTCTGGATTAGTATAAGCCGTACAAGAGCAATTATTCAAGCACAAAGCCCTGCAGTCACCTATATCAAGAGTATCAATCAGCCTAGTACGTTCAGTATCTGGTAGTTTCAAGCCTGTGTATTTGACAAATCCATCAGTGCTTTCGGTAATGCCAGTGCAGCTTAATGGTTCATTGTGGACACATCCTTGAGCCCAGTTTGATGAGTTCCATGCTTCTGGTGACTTGGGCCTGAAACCTCTTAAACAACGGCAAATTTGAGCTGCTGTGGTCATACAACTCCCATAGGCTCCGCAAAGGTTATAATTATCACAGACATCATTAGGCAATGACTCAAAAACACTCCAAGTATGAGTCTTTTCCACCCAGACATACCGACTATACGCTTTACTTGTTTGGTTTATTACAACTCTGGAGATGATAGAATCATTCTTGGAGCTAGAGGTGTAGTATATCTCGTTCTGGTTGTCGACATCGATGAATATAATACCAGAGTTAGAATCAGCAATTAGGTTTGGCAATCCACTAAAATACAAGCCATTCCAAGGTCCAATCCGAGAGAACTTTTTGGTTCCATTCATGATGGCAAACTCAGGATAATCACTGAGGGCTAACCCCCAAGAGAAGTTACCTGGAGAAGGATCATCTACACTCTTCCAAGATGTTAATCGCCAATCCGAACCATTTTGGAGATTCCTTCCTATCTTCATGCCTGGCAAACATGTATCAGTTGGATAGTCAAAGCTTTGCCACAAAATTTCATTTGACTCTGCACCTCCACCATTCCATATCACAAGATTGCCACTGTCCATGAGCTGTGCCACCGGATTCCGTGGTTCTCTTTGAGAGGCCGTGCTCCAAACAACTGAGCCATTGTTTTTAAGGATAAGATTTCCGGTGTTGTCCATTGTTAAGTTTCCTGAGAAACCATTGATGGGGTTAACCCTGTTAGCAACCCAAACAACAGCATGCATGGCCATTTTCTTGTACCAGATCCCCAAGTAACACTTGGTCGAGTTGCCGGGTCTGAAGAATCCAAGCTCAAATAATCCATTTTTGGACACTAAGGTCTCACCATCAATCATGTACTGGGAAAGACCAATGGAATCATTAACTGCCATAGAAGTTGTGACAGAGGAAACAACTGCCGTAGAAGCTGTGACAGAGGAAACAACTGCGTTAGAAGCTGTGACAGAGGAAACAAGTATATAAGCAGCCATAACCATGGGATGAAGAACACCCATTGAATTCCAAGCTCTGTTTATTTTGGACATCAATCTAGCAAGAGCAGAACCACAGAAGCCCAAAATCAAACACGTTTAAGCTGTCCCACATTCTGGCATTCAATTGACAATGAATGAACTAGTAGACCAATGCCAAATTGCCAATCTACAAGAACTCCATAATTCAAAGTCTTGTTGACTTAGGAACCAACCATCAACCTTCATAATTTTGTCTGCTAACGTGGGTTTGATGAAGTTTGTATTTTTTAAGTTCTTTATCTTTCTTCCTTCATTTTTGTAGGTTTAATTATTGTGATGATCCTTATAATCTTGCAAAACTTTTAATTAGGTTTTTATACTTTTTTTTTCTTTTAATTGAATCCTTACATTAATTTTTTTTTAATTGGATCCCTATACTTTTTTTTTTTATTTGAGTCCCTGCACCAATTTTTTTTAATTGGATCCTTATACAATTAAACCAATTACTTTCAAAAGGGATCTAATTAAAAAAAAAAAATTAGTGCAGGGACCCAATTAAAAAATATATATATATATATAAAAAGACCTAATTAAAAATTTCGCGAAACTATAGGAGTAATAGAGTAATTAAACTTTTTTTTTAAATGAGTTTACAAAATTTGTAACAGTTTCGTTTCCTAAACTTTACAAAATAGAAGTAGATTTCATATGCATAGGGTACAATGGTAGTATGTGGTGAAATTACTCTGAAAATTTAGAAGACTTTAATAGATACTAAATGTTGACTCGCGGAGAATTTGAATTATAATTTTTACCTAATGTTCTTTTATTAGATTTTTAAAATAGTATATATTTATATGAAGAATTTAATCGAATAATTGTAATAAATGATATAGTAGTGTATTTTTTATTTAATCATGTATGAATATATTTGAAATTGTTTATATTAAGTAGTAAATTTAAAAAAGTTGCTCAGAATAATTTTCTACTTAATTTTTTTTTGCTTTTGGTATTTTCCTTTTTGTTGTGTTGCTACTTGTTGGTAATGCTTTTTTTATTTTTTTTATTTAAATGTTTGGACTAAAATGTTTATGTGATAATATTAGAAATTATCTAATATGGCAAGTGTTTATTGTATTATTATTTAATATTTTTTATACATTATAAATAAATGGATAAATAGATAGACAGATTAGATAAATAAAAAAAATTCATAAAATAAAATTTTTCTCCAAATAAAATATGCAATATTAGAATTTGGATCATTAATATGAATATTTTTTATACTATATTTTTTTTTTTGTAGAATTAGATCATTTAGTGTGTGAAATTATACTATCAATACTAAATTGATTATATAGATATTATTCTTTATGGTAGTATAAATGTTCTATATTATTGTAATAGATGACATAGAGTAACGGATCATTTTATTGGCGAAAGCTAGTGCACTCTAGGTAAAGTAGGGAGTGCAGAGTAGTAGAAAGTTAGAAAACTAACAATATATATAGAGACTACTTTAGACTCTGTTTTAAATTTTTAATATATTACTAATAGATAGATAGATTTACATTTCACTATCTTATTTTTGAGTTGGTATTCATGAAAATTAGAAGTTAAGTCATGAGTGATTTATCTTAAAACTTTCATTTTTTATAAGATAGCTTTCTTGCACCTTCCGTCCTATTAATTGAATACTATTAAAATACTATTATTAATATTATTAATAATATTATTAAATACTATAATACAATGATAAAATTATTAGATAAAACACAAATATAAATATTATTAATATTTTAATAATTAAAAAGAATATTCAATTTTCTAATTTTAATTTTCATGAATCATAACAATATATATTTTTAACAATGTTATTATAACTAAAAGATATTTAAAGAAAATATAAATTGTTGAAAAAAATAAGTAATATATAAACGATAAATACACTATATAACTTATTATGAATATAATTACACAAAGAAGTAGAAAAATTAATGAATACAATCACACAGTGACCTAATACATATGTTTAGCAAATTTAAAAAATGAAAATAAAAACTATGCTCATCAACCAAATTTCAATTGTGCAAAAAATTAGTAAGAATGGAGAGGAAGAAGGGGAAAGAGAAAGAGGTATAAGTTTATGTGAGAAGATAAAGAAAATGTGTGAAGTGAATATTGATTTATATAGTAAATATAAGAATGAAGGATGAACACGAAAAGAGAAAAGAAGAAATTAGATTTTAATCAAATTTATACCTATTAAAAAGAATTAACATTAACATTAAAAACAATATGTAACCTACATAAAATAAAGTATAAGAGAATATAAAAAATTAAGGTTAAAAAGAATCCTATAATAAGAATCCTTTGATATATATAATACAAAGACAGAAGATAAAAGATAGAAATTTAGGAAGTTAAGAATGAATTTGGAGCCACTTAAACTGACATGACATCATATTAGAAATTTAAGAAGCTAAGAATGAATTTAAAAGCTACCTTTCATATTTTTTTAAAAAAAGAAGAAGAATAAAACACAATAAGACTACAAAAATAAAAATATGTATTTAAATATAAATATATTTATATTGTTCTTTGTTATTTGTGACCGTTAAAATGACCGTTATAGTTATTATTATAATATCTTATTACATAATATATAATTATGTTATTTTTAATTATATTTAAAGTAGATTGATTATTCTAACTTTTGTGAAATCTTAAAAAACATTTAATTTTAGTTTCTTGTAATATTTGATAATTTTAGTGGCATGTTAAGAATTTTTTTTCCTTAGGATCAATGTAGGATATGGTAATTATACATTGAATTTTTTTTAAGATGTAACATTTCAAAAATTTAATGGGAGATTAAGATGAAATTATTACATTGATTTACATTGAATTTTATTCCTTGTAACAGTTTCATAATTTTAAGGGAGGTTTCATGATAATTTTTATAGTTTCTTTTTGTTTTTTATTGTAGTTGAAGAAAGAAGAATAAAAGTCTAAAAATGAATCTAGAACCACTAAATCTTACATAGTATCATGATAAAAAGCAAAAAGACTAACAATGCATCTAAAGACTGCTTTGTATTCTATTTTAATATACAGAAAAGCTCTGCATACAAGCCCTAATGACTTGTATGGTTTACAAGTTCATTAACAAATAAAATCCCAAAACGCGCTCTAAGGGTTATGTTGTATACACGTGCTATATAGAGATCCCGCGTATATCTAACTACCAAATTTAAAAGATTTGTTTCCTTCTTCGTTTTCGTTATTTGCAGATTTGCTCGTTCTTCTTCTCGCGAAGCTTCCCCTGGTTTCTTCGATCGTTCTTTTCCCCTCCTTTCTCACTCGTTTCTTCTTCGTCATTTACGTTAGTTCCTTTCTCTGTAACTCCATCTTCATTTTCTATTTGATTTTTTGTTTTCTAAAATCAAAGTTTGAACTTGTTTTGAAGATAATGGATGATTCAACCTCAGATTGTCAGCTGAATCCAGGCGAAGTGGATTATGAATTTGAATCTAACGAAGTTCCTGAGGTTTGATTTACATAGGATTACTATGAATTTTGTTGCAGTAATTTGTATAGCATTGTGTAGGTGAATAATTCGTGAACATTGACTGTCAAAATAATGCATGAAGATAAATCTGTGGATTGAATGTAATGTATTAGTTTTGATTAATTATCTGGAATTTATAGCAGACGATCAGGTATAGATCAGAACTTTTTTGGGTGTATTTTTGTGGGAAGTGTGGGTGTATTTACAGTTTACTGCTTTTTCTATTATTTTAATTGAGTTGTTGTTGTTCGGGTGTATTATATCAGACATGATTGGGTGTATTTTTAGTTTTTGACATGGTGTATTATGCAGCCTGTGTATTTACAGTTTATGGCTTTTATTGTCATTTTAGTTGAGTTGTTGTGGTTCGGGTGTATTATATCAGACATGATTGGGTGTATTTTTAGTTTTTGACATGGTGTATTCTGCAGCCTCTCTCTGTTGTTGATGACCAGTTTGTTCCGAAGGTTGGAATGACCTTTACCATCCTTGAAGATGCTGGAAAATTTTACAGGAACTACGCCAAGGCTGCAGGTTTTTCTACAAGAGTTCGGAGCACAAATAGAAAGGAAAACGAGATTAAGAATCAATTGATTACATGTAGCAGAGAGGGAAAATAGAAATCTAAAATATCTCCGACCGCGAAGACTAATCCGACAACCGTTTTAAACTGTCCTGCAAGAATTTATATACACACATTGAAGGATGTCGGTGCTTAGATCATTTCAAAGGTTGTGCTGGATCATTCACACCCCTGCTGTCCAAGTAAAGCAGAGATGCTCAAACAGCACAGAGAACTAAGCATGTCCATTCGTCGTACAATAGAGAATAACGAGGAGGCCGGTATCAGACCAAGCAAAACCTACCAATCATTTGTTGCAGCTGCCGAGGGTCACCGCGAGTTAAATTTTATCGAAAAGAATGTGAGAAATTACATTACCAGGAAAGTGCGGAATGTTTTCGAACAAGAAGATGCAAAGAAATTCGGAAAATATTTGTTAAGAATGAAAGAGAAGAATCATAATTTCTTTTTTGAGCTTGAACTCGAGGAGGATCAATCGATTAAGCTGGCTTTTTGGGCCGATGCAAGAAGTAGAGCTGCCTTTGAGTATTTCGGAGACGTTATTTCATTTGACACCACCTACAATACAAACAGGTAACAAACTGCCCCTGTTTATGATACTAAATTAATGTACTTTTATGAATCCGCAGCAGAGGTGTATATTGGCTGTTTTTTTGGGTGTATACGAAGCATTTGTTGGGTGTACCTAATGATTTTGCATTCTGCACTATGGTAATTTGTTTCAGGTATAATTTGGTTTGTGGTTCTTTTGTCGGGGTGAATCACCACGGTCAGTCAACACTTCTCGGATGCTCTTTGATGAAAAACGAAGAAATTGAATCATTCAAATGGTTATTTCAATGTTGGCTTCGTTGCATGGGAGGAAACGCTCTGAAAGGGTTTCTCACCGATCAATGCGCATCAATGAAAAGGGCTTTAGAGGCCTGTATGCCAACAACAATTCACCGTTGGTGTATTTGGCACATCATGAAGAAGATACCAAGCAAATTAAACGGGTACAAGGGACATGCAGATATTGAACAAGAAATGAGCCAAGTTGTTTGGAACTCTCATAGTAAAGACTCATTCGATAGGAATTTGAATGATTTTCTGCTGAATTTTTGTCTTGTGGACAACAAGTGGCTTTCAGGTAATGTTTGTTAAAAATCTGTAGCAGAGGTGTAAATTGCATGTTTTTTCGGGTGTATTTATAGTCTGTGTTTGGGTGTATTCTGCAGATCTGTATGAAGACCGTCATATATGGGTTCCTATCTATCTGGATCACCACTTCTGGGCAGGGATGAGAAGCACACAAAGGAGCGAGAGCATGCATTCATTTTTTAACAAGTTTATCACCCGGAACAGCTCGCTTATTCACTTCGTCAAACAATACGATAATTGCCTCGGAAGCAGGGAGCAAGCAGAGAGAGAATCAAATGCTGCAGATTTTCATACGGTCATACCGTGTGCAACCAAATCCTCCATTGAAGCTCAGTTTCAAGATGTGTACACTCATCAAAAGTTTAGGGAAGTCCAAGCGCAATTCAGAGGAAAGGCGAATTGCATCACCAGATTAACGAATTCTGCTCTAGGCTATTCAGTATACGAAGTCGGAGAACAAGTTTTCAGCTCAATATTCAACAAGTTTGTGGTTACTTACGACTCAGTAGCAGCCGAGGTAAAATGCCAATGCTTATTATTCGAGTCAAGAGGGATACTATGCCGTCACGCACTAAGCGTGTTAAGCTTTGAACGAGTAAGCCAAGTGTCACCTAGATATATACTGGAACGATGGAGCAAGAAGGTAAAGAGGCGACACACACACATCAAGAGCAGCCACGACGAGCCACTGTTGGAGCCAAGAAGCAAGAGGTTTGACCAATTGGTTTTTCGTTCGCAAAATATTTGCGAATTTGCATCCGAATCGGAGGAGCTGACTGCAATTCTGCACCGTGCGTACGATAACGTCATGGCTGAGATGGAATCATTAAAAGCCAAAAGGAAGGGGGCATGTTCTTTATCCCACGAAGATGCCAACTTGGAATCCGTTAACGAGCTTCAAAGCCCGCCAAGGATTCGAACAAGAGGACGTCCAAAAAATAGGCTAGGTTCAAAGTTGGACAAACAGATTGCAAATGCCACAAAAAAGAAGAAAACGAAAGTTTTAAGCGAGGTAAAAGTAATGTTCTTTAAATTTGTGGTGATTGAGTTTATTTTTCTCGTTAATAGTTTAGCTAATATGTGAGTTTGTTATATTCAGATAAACTTGTTTGATGCTGCATCAGTGGTGCATTCAAATTCCAGCCAATATCAAGGACATGTTATGAATTATCAGTTCAGGGTACCAGCAGCAGGGGATAACTCTTTGGGTGTATAGTTACAGAATATGGGTGTAAAAACACTGTTCTTTTGGGTGTATTTTTGTGAATTTTCTTGTGATTCACATTTTACATATAGATACATATATTTAGGGTTTAGGTTTTTAGGGTTTACAGGTTAGGGGTAAGGGTTTAGGTTTTAAGTGTTTAGGGTTCAGGGTTTTAGGCTCAAAGCATCAGGGGGTAGATCTCAGGGTGTATATTCAACTTTCTTTGGATGTAAAAAATCGCAGGTTATGGGTGTATATTTGATTTGATATTTTTCTTCATATTATAGTACCTGTAATTCATACATTTTAAATACAGCACAGACAATTTAACAGCACAGATAGTTTGGGTGTATATTTAAGCAATCTTGGGTGTATATTAAACTTCTGTTCGGTGTAAAAGTTTATAATTTGTGTTTAGATTTGCCTTGATGTTTTCCTTCATATTTTACCACCTGTAATACAGAGCTTTTGAATACAGCACAGACAGTTTAACAGCACAGACAGTTTAACTATGGAAAAAAATTTCATTGAATAGAAGTTGTTTATAAATGGCAAATTTTTACAGCATTTGTTCAATTTACAAACTAGCTAGCAGTTAGATTACTCAGTTTCCATATCAGTAGAATTTATCTGACAAAATGGACTCAATAATACTGAGGATGGCTTGGACAGTCTTATTGCATTACTCGCTCTAATTGTTTGATCTCTCTCTTTATTCATTTCACTGAATAGTATCCGCGAAGCATATTCTACTCTATAGTGGTCCACCTCGTCCTACAATTAAAAAGTATATTTTGTTTAAACAACAATATTAATTCAGTAAAGTAATACAGAGTTATATAGTTTTAAAGACAGTTACCTGTGGCCAATTATCCCATTCATATTTCGCCCTTTTAATGTTTTCGGGCTCAATTAACTCAAGCCACTTCATAACGTAAATAGCACAGTCATAGCTGAAAACGAAGAAAATAAATTACAAATCTCATTTAGGAAAGTTTAATGTTCAGAGTCACAAATTTATACCTTGATTTTTGGCCTGAGATATTAACGTATATTGCTTTAATTTCCAACTCATTCTCCTTTTTCTTCAGAGGTGCCCCGCCGGCATATGCTCTAATTCTTGAAATTACATATCCCTTAAAAAACAAAACAAATGAGTAATACACCCGAATGAAATACACCCAAAGGAGAACATACTTACACCCAAAGCAAAACATACATATACCTTATATTGAATTGAAATACACCTATCTATTAAAATAAAGAACACAGAGCCAAGTTACAGTGAATTTATTAAGCTGCTTTCTCTCATTGCTTGGAGCTTTCTTGTGTAGTGGGTCAAGTATATAAAATCTCCGCTTTGTTGTATCAATCACCTATAACCACCAATGGCCTGAGTAGCAAACAGGCACAAAAATCTGAAGGATTGCCACATTTCAATAGTGTGTTATTTTATTTGGCATATAAGTAAAGAACGGTACTAACAAATTTTACAAATAAAAACTTACATATCGATGCGAAGTTAATTTTTTTTGCATCTATGAAGGGAATAAACATTGGGTAGTCTTCCACCCTGAATTCTTTATTGGTTTTAGGTGATATGAATTCCCCGTTTGGGTGCTTCGAAATGGCCATGTTCTGCAACAATTGTGAAGCAACAAATGAAATACTGAAAATACATCCAAGTGAATACTTTAAATAAACCCAAATGACTACACAACTTATACCCAATTGAACGCAAAAAATACACCCAAATGAATACAAAAACAGACCCAGTTGGTCAGAGAATATATACCCTAAGGAATACAGAAAATACACCCAAAAATCGTAGAAGTAACACTTACCACAATATCAGGGGGGAGACAGTATACTTGTTCTCGAAACCTTTTATCATTTTTCTGGTTGAGGATGAGACACATGGCAGATACAATCTAGAAATATATGCCGAAATCAATTTACATTAATAAACAATGCAGTTAACTTTGGTGTAAAAATATTAATGTTATTCTAATATTACCTCAGCTTCTATATAGCTTCCTGCCTCGAGCGATGCAAGGTGCATTCTAGACAATATGTATTTATCTTGGGCAATTAGAGTGCACACATTGTCAAACTCGTTAGTTTTGCCATCTGCGTATGTCTTCACTCGCGTCGCCCAGATGTAGCACTTCTCTTTCATATCACCCGTATTCTGATTTATTCCGGCAGGAGTTTCAAACTTTCCAGAACTTTCTCCGCCAGTCTCCTTTTGAATTTGTGGACTTTTACTTTCTTCTTTCGCTGCACTGCTTGCTATTTTTTGTACCAAATTCTCTAATTGTTCTAGCAAATTTGCAGTTTCTGGAGTTTTTGCCCTGTCTGCCTCCTGCGTTGATGCTCCCTCCTGCGTTGCTGCTTCTTCTTGGCTTGAATCAGTCAAGCCAAGGCTGAATGATGGCATTGGATCTGTTTTAGGAACATATGATGTTGTCCGTGCCATCATCATCAGCGCAGCAGCGTCTTCTGCGGCTGGATAACTGCGTGATCATGTATAATGTATTATAAGAGTAATAATATACGGATGATAAGCAAAGATTGATTTTACTCTGATGAACTTACATTTTAGATGGAGCTGGGGGAGGCGTGGGTGTGCTTTCTTCAATTTGTTGGGGGGGGGGGTTCAGGAGTGCTGCACAGTTACACAAAATTAATCATGGCGTAAAAAAAACTATTCAGGAACAATATACACCCAAACTGTAACCAAATATACACCCGAACTGTAACCCAATATACACCCAAACTCTAAACAAATATACACCCAATACTATTTCTTACGTTTTTGTAGTTCCTTCAATTTGTAGCAGAGGGGTTGGTTCAAAATCTGTCTCAGGTGTTTCTTCAAATTCCGGCACAGTGGTTGTTTGGGACACTGGCACAAAAACTTGAATCGGAACTCTAAACAAGAAGAAAAATGAAAGGTTAACAACGCCTTTGAAAATAATAAGGTTATAAGGTTGAAATATTCTTGAAAAACTCACATTGCAAGCCCTTCCGACGGTGTCTCTTCCCTCACAACCATTATATTCGAATCAGCCGGCTCACTGGCTGACTCTTGAACCAGACTCAACCTAAAATACACCCAAAAAAATTCAAAAAATACACCCGAACAATTCAAAAGAAAGACAGGCTTTGTTTTTTGAGAACTTACATACTTGCAGTTTTTGCTTTTTTTTCCTACCTTTTTTTTCTCGAATAAAATAATAAAGGGATTTTTTTTTCTAAAAAAATGTATACATAATTAGAAGTAGAAGGTAATAAAAGAACAAAAGTAACGGTTATTTGAAAGAGAAATTACATGCTCTCTGCCGGCCTGTTTACACTACTTTGTTCTGTGTGTCCTTGAGAGGAAGGATCATCACTTCCCAAGTTCACGTCCGGTATTCTAAACAGATTTCATGTTATTCAGACAAAATATGATACAGGTAAATCATGATAACAAGATTTTATTAAATAATGCTTCTTACGTTTCAGAGGAGACATAGCGACCTTCTGTCGATCGCAGGTCAGCTTCCTTCTCCCTGCGAAACAAGAAACAATTATTAGCAAAGAAAACACACTAAAATCTGAAATATACACCCCAACAAGACATACCCCTCTGCAGCAGATTTTTCATTATTTTTCCTTAACAATTCATCTAGATCTTCACTTCCTATTTCATATCTGTCACTACATTCATAAAAGAAGATGTTAACAAAAATAATTATGATGATAGACGGTAATATAGCTTACGAAGTACTGTACCTATCATAGGATTGATCTTCTTCAGGAGATGAATGCTCAACAACAGCCTTTTGCTTTTTGGATTGTGTTCTGGGTGGAAAAAATAAGTATGAATCAGAAATAAAAAATTAATTTTATCACATAATATTATCCAAAGAAGTGCTCACTTTTTTGGTGTTCTTTGTGTCTTTTTCTTTTTTTTTTTTTTGCTTCTTCACCGGTGATGATTCTTCGCTTCTATAAGTTAATAAGAGACACTTCAGTTAATACATGAGATCTTGATAATTAAGCCAAAAGAAAGGAGTAATAATTTCAGAACATTACTCAAAAGTTGATTCAGATTCTGAATCAGAATCCTCTTGACTCTTCTTTTTTTTTTTGGAGTCCATTCTGGAAGGCAAACAATCATTATTTAGAACATACTAAAGATATAAAATACACCCAAATGAATGCACAAGATACAACCAACTGAATGGACAATATACACCCAACACAACAAACGAAATACACCCAACTTAATAAACAACATACACCCAACTTCATAAACAAAATACACCCAAATGGTTCCACAAAATACACCCAACTCGATAAAGAAAATACACCCAAGTATGGTACTTACTTTTTTCCTTTTTGCTGGGTTGTTTTCTTGGTGAATCCTCTGAGTCTTCTTGAGTCTCAGACTCAGAGGTAGAACTGCCACTATCAGTTGTTTCTTTCTCCGAAGACGATGTTGAACTTGCCTTCCTTTTTTTTGTTTTTTTTATTTCTTATTTTTTTTTCTTTTTTCTCTATTTTTTTCATTTTCTCTCTTGTTTGCGCCATCTTTACAATCTCCTGAAACATTAGATATTTTAGTTAGCAGCATTCAGGTAAATAAAATACACCCAACATATTATGTTCACTTACCATATTTTCCTCTCTTTCCGCCATCATTCTTTCGTCCAACTGCTCCTTACTCCAGTTGGCAATCCAGGGTTTTGGCGGTCTTTCAGCCCTCTTCTTGCCTTTATTTTTAGAAAGATGAAAGTAAATTATCATCAGGGCAAAGAGGCAGCTATCAATTGCCTTTTTCTTTTTCTCCTTGTAGTCGGTTATGCCCTTGACGATAAAACTCAAAACATGCCCTCCCCAGTTTCGCTCTGTTATGGTGTCCATCTCAAAAATTGGGGCCAGGTGCACAGGCGAGATTTTGTTTATTGTCGTTCGTAAAAGGAACGCCATCTGTATATAGAGGATGAAAATCCTCTTGAACATTAGGCGATCCTCTTCGTTACCAACGCCAATATCCATCATCTCATCTGTAAGACTTTTGAGGGTCTTACCCTGGAATCTTCTAAAAATTTCTTTGTCATCCTCAGAAAGTTTCTTATAATCGACTTTCTGAGAAAATAGATCTCCTATAAAAAGGAAAACAACATAGTATGAAAATCAGTTCAAATACACCCAAGCATCAACTAAAATACACCCAAGCATCAGTTAATATACAGTTATAATTTTTAGCGAGTTACCTGTTGCGTTGATGCCAAGCGCATCACCTATTTTTTTGGTGTTATTTTAAAAGAACCGTATCCGGTTTCAGTCTTTTCTCCCCTAATTTGAAGTTGTTAGCCAGCTCCCTTAACACTTGGTGATGCACCCTTAGTGGTGGGATGTGCATCAAGCCACCGAATCCCAAATCCCTCACAATTATTTTCTTCTCCTCACTCATGTTTCTGAATTTATCACTTAACAAATGTGTTGCACACTTAAGGTCTTTGGTTTGCTGTAAACAAGAATAAAATTATATAAAACTGATTTCTATTATATAAAACTGATTTCATCTAAGACATATATTTGTTCTTACATTTTTTCCAGCTTGGTTTCTCGCTGCCATTTTTTCTGAAATGAAAAATACACACATAGATATCAGTAAGATACACCCATAGATATGATTCAGATACACCCATATATATCAGTCAGATATCACTCAAACATGCATCAATATACAAGGTCAAGCAATATACATCCATGGACAAGCAAATATAAGAACAGTTGCAACTGCTGACTATTACAGTATATCAGTTCAGAAATATACACCCAACAATTTGTGCCATATACACCCAACAAATTACCTCATATACACCCACCAAACTACGGAATATACCCCCAAAAATCAGTTACCAGAAGAACTAGAACAACAAGAACAGTAACACCTAGAAGAACTAAGAAGAACAGTGTAACATAGAACCAAGAATAACATTAAAACCTAGAACAAGTAGAACATGATAAACTGTAAAATGAGACGTAGAGCAAGAAGAATAGTAAAACGTACAACAACGTAGAAGAACAGTAAAACCTAGTTCTTCAATTTCGAAATGTGGAAAATATACAGGAATGGTAATGTAACGTACCTTGAGTATTATAGCTTTGTTTTCTCTGGAGATTCTTGATCGAGAGTTCTATGTTGTGTTGATGGAATTTTCGAATCTTAGCGACGAGTTGTATATCTTCAGTATCGAATGATGCTCGAAAATGGAACATTTGCTTTTTCTCCGAATAGCTTTGAGAAGTGGAAGAAGTGGAAGAGTCTGCCATTAACGGGCGGTTTACGCGAAGCGTAACCGTTTGAGTGGAGCGCGTGAATGTTACGCTCCATTCAATATAATTCAGTGCACGTGTGGAATGTTTGTGGGTTGGGGGCTTGTATCACTTGTAAGGCCTTATTGCTTGTATGTGTAGTAGGCCCGTTTAATATATTACTAATAGATAGATAATAAATATAATAGAATAAATAAATTTTAAATATTTGTTAATATAAAAAATTATATTAAATTTTTTAATTTAAAAAAATCTTAATTATCTTTTAAAAGTATATATATAGGTGTTTTTAAAAATACTTCATAATTTTTAAAAACTAAAAATTCAAATACATAATTTTTTTTATTTACCAATTAAGTTAGTGTTAGAAGATCATATGCCATTAAGTGCTACAAGAGAGGAAGAAGGTAGGTATGTAAGCAAAAACGATGCAAAAGAAAGAATATCCGTTGAACAACAGCTTTTGTGGTAGTTTGATATTCGAATAAAGATAATATACAATGTAGCTAAATGTATCAACATGATCTGAAACACCGAAATAAACTTGATACAACGTCCAACTTCCAACTTCCAAATTGAACACATTTGGCCACAACTGTTTGAATTTCGGTTCCTGCTGAAATTTCTATGCAAAATGATTTTTGTTCTGCATTCATTATGAATGATTTTTTTTTTTATAGAACTAAAGAGAATGATAAATAAATATATTAATGCACTTCGTTTGATTTTATGTTTTTAGAATTGATATTTATTCTCTAAATTATCGACTTTGTTCTTATATTACTGTTATATAGGATATTTCCGTTAATTATTTAACTTTGACCTGTGAGACTATATTAAAGCTAAATTAAATTTTTTTAAATTCAAATAGGATATTTTAAATCTTAAAAACCAAAACAGAATTACACTCAAATGGAGAGGACCAATTTAATACTTTATCTTTTAAAATAAAAAGTTTTTTGTTATTCAAAAAAAGAAATCCAAACTAGTAGGAAAGGTCAATTTGAATTGACTTTTGAAAGAAATATTTATTTTTTATCTTTTTAAAAAAAATTATTTTTATTGAAAAAAATTATTGTGTATTTAGATAGATTTTAAAAAAAATTTAAATATTAAAAACATCTCTTATTTCTGTTTTTTTTTTAATAAATAATTTTTTTAATAAATTTTTTTTAAAAGACATATCTAAATAAGTTTTAAATTAAAAGTATTTTATTAAAAAAATATTTTTTTACTCAAAAAATCAATATAAACTAACACTAAACAATATATATAAAAGAAGAGTCTATCTTACTTGACAATCACTAGCTTTGGTTTTAAACTTTTAATGAGATAGAGAACAAAAAAACAAGTCAATCACTATTTGCGCAAATTTGGGCCATGTGAAATGCAGTGTAATTAAGAATAGTCAATAGATGCAACAAAGTGTAATTCTCTTAAAAGCACGGAACAACAATACGGTAGGGTATGTTTGATTTTACATTGCAAAAGAAAAAAGCACACTTATGATTCTTTATAGAAAACTTCATTTTTATGTTTGACAATTCTTTTATTTTCTAAAATTTAAGTTTATCAAAAGTTATAAATTTTATTTTTTGCGTTCACCTTTTTAAGTTTGACTAAAATTTATTTTTTATGATTGTATCCTTTATTATTTATATATTTGTTATCTTTTTATAATATATTTTTTTCAATATTCTCTTATGCATATTATTATTTTTTATAAAACTTTTTTTTTGTTTATGAGTTTTTTTATTGTTATTGCTATTTCTTTTTTTCTATGAAATATTTTTTTGCTTTATATTATGATTATATTAATACTATTAGAATACTAAAGAGTACTAAAGATAACATAAAATAATTATTTAAATTCATATTTTTTTCTGTAATTTTTATTGATTTTAAATAATATAATCCAAATAATATTTAATTTACTATAATCTATTTTAAATAAAAATTACTAAACATAAATTACATTAATATCAACTTACTTTTGATTAAGATTAATTTTATAAAATTAATTTTATACAAATCTCTGTTTAGAAACTTAATCCAAAAACACACATAATTCATCAATAATTTTCTTGAAAGCTAATCAAATGTATGGAACATTTATCAATTTCTTAGTTTTCCTAGTCAGAATGTCATCATATGCTTACCAACTTAAATAAAATAATATACTTACTAACTTAAAAATAAAAAGATATAAAATCAAAACCAATAAAAAAATCATTAATACATCTTGACTAAAACTAGATAAAAAGAATCCCACGTTAACAAGTCCCAAAGTTGGGATTTATATTCCTCTTCTCTTTTTTTATTTAACTTCCTCCATCTTCCTTGATCCTTGTCTTTCTTCTCGTCTTACTCTTTACCCTGTTCGTTATAAGGGAATTCTCAATGGAACTCTTTATCCCTCTTTTCTCTATCTTCTTCAAAAGAGTTACTCGGAGATGATCACTTATTGCCATTAGTGCAATTTTCTTACGGATTCTCAATACATCATTACTTGAATTACTTGACATCTTACCAAAATTTTTTACATAGTTATACAATAACAAAAATTAACTGCATAAATTTAAAAAAAATAACAGATTCTATTTACTTGACACTTAAATAACTTCACTTATAAATAATGAGAAGCGACACAGAAAAAGGTAAGAATAGTAAAAAAGAGACAAAAAAAATGTATTGTAAAAAATAAATTTTTAATTTTTTGTGTACTTTATGTACTCTCTATATGTTATCTTTTTTTCTTCTTATTATACTTAATATATATCTGTTACGGATCCAGCCCACAGATCCCGGACCCGAGGTTGGGCCCGAACCCGGCACCTCGGGTCCAACCCGCCTCTCTCTAGAAGGCCCAAAACCGGCCCTCTGGAACTCCTAAATCGACTTTCGAATTCAAATGTCTCCCTTATCTTAGCTAAGATAAGATAAGATAAGATAATTCACTATCACTTATAAATAGAGGACCCAGGTCCCTCCAGGTATTCATTCATTCCTGACACCTTCTACCTCTTAGGTCCATTCTGACTTGAGCGTCGGAGTGTCTTTGCAGGTACCTCCCCCCATTGCTCCAGTCAAGTGATCCGGCATCTGCCTCAACCCGCAAGTTCCCGATCCATCTCTCAACCCGTACCAGAGACATCTTGTACATTGGCGCCATCTGTGGGGACTTGCACCAGCCAAGCCGGATGGGGGACGTCCTGGAGGAAACCCTCTCAAGCCAGGATGACTCCCGACCGCTTAACCCAACCCCAGAACACCGGGAGGTCACAAACCAAGCAAGAATAGCAAGTACTGTCCACCACACGAACGACCACGTCGTCACGGACCAACGACATCCTGAGAAAGCTAGGGACAAAGCGGCACAGATCATCCAGGATCTCTGCCTCTGGGTCCAGGAGCTCGAAGGCAAACTGACTAATAGAGAAAAACACAACAACGAACGCGGAAGCCAGGCAACTTCCAGATCAAGATCTCGCCACGGCAGGTCACCAACCCGACGACGCGATAGGAGAGACGGTCGCAGTGCCTCACGCGACCACGGTCACGAGAAATCGCCGGAACGACGATACAACAAGAAACACAATCGCAGCGCCTCCCGAGATCTAAGTCGTCAACACGACTCAGACAAAGATCGGAGGTACCAAAATACCAAGCGCACAAGAAACGACCACACAATAATGGGAGCTACGCCTTTCACAGAAAGAATCTTAAGAGCGAAACTCCCCAAAGGTTTTGACAAACCTACCGACATGAAATACGACGGGACCAAGGACCTCCAGGAACATCTAACGGCCTTCGAGGCCAGGATGAACCTAGAAGGAGCGGCCGACGCGGTCCGATGCAGAGCCTTCCCGGTAACCCTTGCAGGGCCGGCAATCAAATGGTTCAACGCCCTCCCAAACGGATCCATAGCCAGTTTCCACGATATAACACGAAAGTTCATGGCCTAGTTTACAACTAGAATCACCAAAGCCAAACACCCCATCAGCTTGCTAGGGGTCACGCAAAAACAAGAAGAATCCACAAGGAAATACCTCGACTGCTTCAATGATGAATGCCTGACGGTCGACGGACTCACGGATTCCGTCGCAAGCCTTTGCTTAACCAACGGACTCATGAACGAAGATTTTCGCAAACACCTCACCACCAAACCAGTATGGACCATGCATGAGATCCAGAATGTCGCCAAAGATTACATCAATGACGAAGTCAGCCAGGTTGTCGCCGCCAATAAACGGCAGCACGGCAACACCCAACACGGTAACTCGGCTTCTCGCCAAAATCCACCACCCAGAGAGAATCAAAGGGACCACCCCAGGCTGACAAATACAAACCGACCACCAAGAATTGGCAAATTCTCTAATTACACGCCCCTGACAGCACCAATTACGGAAATATACCACCAAATAGCAGATCGAGGCATCATTCCGAAAGCCCGACAACTCAAAGAAAGGACGGGAGGCAACAAAACCCTCTACTGCGACTACCACCGAGGTTACGGTCACAAAACACAAGATTGTTTCGACCTTAAAGACGCCCTCGAACAGGCCATACGAGATGGCAAAATCCCAGAATTTGCCAAAATCATCAGAGAACCAAGATGTGCGGAAAGAGACAGGTCGCCGGAAAAAGATGGGCGTAACCCGAGAACCCAAAAGCAACCCCCCAGGGAAAGCCCAGAAGACGACCCGACCATCATCGTAAACGTCATCATGGGCAAGGACATATCGAGCAAGTCGAAGCTAACAATGAAAAAAGATCTCAAAGTAATGGCGGTCAGAAACCAAACTCCAACCATTGTGGCCGACAACACGATAACCTTCTTACCAGAGGATTGCCAGCACGGCACCTCGGCCGAAGATGCCCCCTTCGTCATCTCGGCTAGACTTGGAACAGGACTAGTACGAAGGATACTAGTAGACACCGGGGCAGACTCGAACATCCTCTTCCGAGGAGCCTTCGATAAGCTCGGGCTCCACAACGACAACCTCCAAACACACCGCAACGGTGTCACGGGACTCGGAGACAACTTTCTCAAACCAGATGGCTCAATCACCCTTCCCATCACCATAGGAACAAGCAACCAAAAGAAGACAATCTTATCCGAATTCGTAGTCCTAAAAGACTCCGCAGCCTATAACGTGATTCTCGGAAGAAAAACAATCAACGACTTCTCCGCAGTCATCTTTACCAAATACCTCCTCATGAAGTTTAGAACCGACGACGGCTCCGTCGGTACCATCCACGGGGACCAAGAAGTCACAGCCGAATGCGACAACACCAGCCTAGCCCTAAGGAAGAAATCCCGAGATGCGGCCGGGGTATTCCTAGCCGATCTGGATGCTCGGCAAGACGGCCAACCCAGGCCAGAGCCAGAAGGAGACATGGAAAAGCTACAAATAGGGCCAAGCAAAGAGGAATACACCTTCATTAATAGGAACCTCCCATATGATCTCAAAGAAGAACTCTCCCAACTCTTGAAGCAAAACAGAGATTTGTTCGCATTTACACCAGCCGACATGCCGGGAATAAACCCCGATCTAATGTCTCACCGGCTAACCGTGGACCCCAAAGCTAAACCAGTGGCACAAAGGAGGCAAAAAATGTCACCAGACCGAGCCGCCGAGGTCAAGAAGCAAGTCAAAGCCCTACTCGAAGCCAACTTCATCAGGGAACTCCCCTACACGACCTGGTTAGCAAACGTCGTGCTAGTGAAAAAATCTAACGAGAAATGGCGAATGTGTGTCGACTACACGGACCTCAACAAAGCCTGCCCGAAGGGCGCCTTTCCCCTAACAAACATCGACGGATTAGTAGATGCCGCATCCGGCCACCAATACCTCAGCTTCATGGACGCATATTCTGGCTACAACCAGATTCCGATGCACCGACCAGATGAAGAAAAAACAGCGTTCATCACCCCAGACGGGACATACTGCTACACAGTGATGCCCTTCGGCCTGAAAAACGCTGGAGCCACCTATCAAAGACTCGTCAACAAGATATTTCAAAACCTGTCCGGAAGCAAACTAGAAGTCTACATAGACGACATGCTCGCTAAGACTGAATCCGACGAATAACTCACTGGCGACCTCAAGGTCATAATGAACACCCTACGAAAGCACCAAATGCGACTCAATCCGGCAAAATGTGCCTTCGGGATGGAGGCAGGGAAATTTCTCGGCTTTATGATCACGCAACGCAGAGTTAAAGCAAACCCGGAGAAATGCCGCGCCGTCCTCGAAATGACGAGCCCAAAAAACCTTAAAGACATCCAAAATCTCACAGGCTGATTGACGGCATTATCATGCTTTCTCGGGGCATCAGCTCAAAAAGCGATCCCTTTCTTCAAACTAATGAAAAAAGGAGCCCTTTTTAAATGGGAGACGGAGTGTGAAGAAGCATTCCAGCATTTCAAGAAAGTCCTAGCGGAACCACCAATCCTTGCCAAACCCCAAACAGGGGAAACACTCTACCTGTACCTCTCCATTACGGAAGAGGCACTCGCAGCAGCACTCATCCGTGAAAACATGAGAAAGGAGCAAGAACCTATCTACTTCATAAGAAAAGTCTTGCAAGAAGCGGAAACTCACTACTCAAGACTAGAAAAATTAGCTTTTACACTCCTCACGGCCTCCCGGCACCTGCGACAATACTTCCAGGCCCACCCCTTGACGGTCCGAACCGACCAGGCGGTCAAACAAGTACTACAAAAACCCGACCTTGCGGGAAGAATGTTAGCGTGGTCCATCGAACTATCTCAATTCCAAATCAAGTTCGAACCCCGGTACGCGATCAAAGCACGGGCCATGACCGACTTTATCGCCGAGATGACCCCAGGAAACTCCACCCCCGAATCGTGGAAACTACATGTTGACGGCTCATCGAACGTCACCTATGGAGGTGCCGGAGTCATTCTCGAAAGTCAGAACAGAGTCGTAATCGAACAATCAGTACGATACGAATTCCCAGTCTCAAACAACCAGGCAGAATATGAGGCCCTCCTGGCAGGCCTAGCGCTAGCCCGGGAAGTCGGAGCAAAGGTCCTAGAGGTAAACACCGACTCACAGGTAGTCAGCTCCCAAATCAACGGAGACTACCAGACACGAGATCCCCTACTCCAACAATACCTCGTCAAGGTAAACAAACTAAAAGAAGGATTCGAGCGAGTTACCATACAGCATGTCCCTAGGGAACGAAATGCTAGGGCAGACCTACTTTCCAAACTAGCCAGTACCAAACCAAGACACGGTAACAAATCGCTAATCCAGGAAGTCGTCAAGTCACCTTCCGTGTCAACGACAACCAACGCTCATCTGACACTCTCGAACCAAGGATCTTGGACCTACCCTATCCTACAGTACCTCCTTGACGGAACACTCTCGCCGGATCCCAAAGAGGGAAAACGAATAAAACGGGAAGCCGCTAACTATACCGTTGTCGCAGGACAGCTATACAAACGCGGATTATCGCAACCCCTGCTCAAATGCGTTGAACCCGAGAACACGGAGTACATACTCCGCGAAATCCACGAAGGTTGCTGCGGCCACCACGTCGGAGGCAAAACATTAGCCCAAAAAGTCATTAGAGCAGGCTACTTCTGGCCCACGGTCATCCAGGATTCCATACAAATAGTTAAAAGCTGCGACAAATGCCAAAGGCACGCCAATATCCACCAAGCCGCGCCACACCAGCTCAGCATCATATCGGCAGAACGGCCATTCGGCACCTGGGGGATCGACCTTGTCGGACCCTTCCCTACGGCACCCGGTCAACTCAGGTATCTCATCGTCGCCATAGACTACTACACTAAGTGGATCGAAGCCGAACCCCTAGCCTCCATAACGGCAGCCCAATGCCATAAATTCCTCTGGCGACAGATCATCACCCGATTCGGGATCCCCGAGATCGTTATCTCGGACAACGGAACCCAATTTGCTGACAAAAAGTTCAGAGAATTCTTAGAAGGACTACGCATATCTCACCGTTTCAGTTCGGTAGAACACCCCCAAACAAACAGACAGGTGGAATCCGCAAACAAAATAATCGTCAAGGGACTCAAGAAACGGCTCGACGAAGCCAAAGGACTATGGGCCGACGAGCTCGGATCGGTCCTATGGTCATACCGAACCACACCGCAAACGACCACGGGAGAAACCCCCTTCCGATTAACATACGGCGTGGAGGCAGTCATCCCGATAGAAATCGAAGACCCAAGCCCCAGAAAAAAGGTCGACGGTAACGACGAGGAAGCAGAACGAGACCTCATTGACGAGGAAAGAAGCATAGCTCACATCAAAGAGATAGCCCTAAAATAGAGAATCAGCTTAAGATACAACCATGGCGTCGTCCGACGGGAATTCGCGACCGACGACTTCGTCCTACGACGAAACGACATCGGTCTCCCGACCCCAGGAGAAGGGAAACTCACCCCCAACTGGGAAGGACCATACAGAATCAAGGCGGTAATCGGAAAGGGAGCATATAAACTCGATCGACTTAACGGCGACGAAATCTCAAGGACCTGGAACGCCGCCAATTTACGGCGATACTACACTTAGGCCGACCTAACTAGGTCACCCCTTTTTATTTGTATTTTACAAATCCCGAATTTTAATTTTCGCTTAAGTATCTATCCCGGGTACTCTTTCCCCCCAAAGACGGAGGGTTTAACGAGGCCCAAGCTTAAATAAATATTTTGTTAAAAGCTATTTCCACCTTTCTAAACATCCCAAATACGGAACAAAGACACAGCCACGACTGGGGGACTAATCACCCCCAGGCCCAACACACGGATATCCACAAAAACCCGACCAAACGATGGTCCAAGAAAACAAACGGAATAGCTCAAAACAAAACATATAAAAAGGCCCGAACGGCTGAAAATACCATAAAACGGAATATACAAAGGCCCGAACGGCCAAAAATACCATTAAACGGAACCCAATGTCACGGCCCTTGGCCATCCAAAATATTCAAAAAATAAACAGTTCAAAATAAAATTACAGAGATAAAAAGCTACTCGAGGTCAACAATCTGGCCGTCACGAACAGTCTTGAAGGCTCCCATCACGGACACATCCACTCCCGGAGCCAGCACTAAAGCCTGAGCCTTCATTGTCTCCTTGGTAGCCGTAATCGCATCCTTTGTATCACCCAACAACTCCGTCGTCTCCCTCTTCAAGGCAGCAATCTCAGCCTTCAGAGCCTCTGACTCAGTAAGAAGCACGGCAGCTTGAGAACCTGCATCCGAAGCCCGCTGCCGCTCCTCTGCCAATTGGGAAAGAAGCGAAGTCTCAACCTCGGAAAGTCGGAGAATCTCCGCCCTGGCTTCTTCAGAAGACTTCACTGCCCTCTCCTTCGCAGCCTCGGCAGCCTCAAGTTCCTCCTTCAACTTAGCCACCTCAGCCTGAGAATGGCGAAGCTTCTTATCCAACAAACCAACCTGAGCCATCACGGGCTCAGCCTTCCGAACGACAACGGCAGACCGGAGGAGGGCACGATACACCGACTTGGCCTGGAACGAAACATCGCAGCCATCGAAAAACGGCTCCGTACCAGGCATCAAGTGTTGATCAATGAACCCCGGGGCATCAAAGCGTCGGTCCATCACGCTAGGCACAAGACCCTCTTCCTCAAAAGTCTCGCTGCTCGGCTCCTCAGGCCTTTTTCTCTTCCGAGAAGCCTCGACAGCCGTCACCACGACGACTTCAGGCGAATTCGCAGGGCCAGGGGAAACCTGAGCATCGGCCCGCACGCCCGAAGAAATCACCTCTTGAGAAACAGCCTGCGACCCCACGGCAGGGTTAGAAACAGGAGTAGCCAGAGACGACGACCCCTCCTCCTGGGCCATCGCTGCCTTCAACCGTGCCAAGGAAGTCAAACCACCAGCCATCTCAACTAAAAGAAAACAAAAATCCCAAGTTACAAAAACGGGAAAACAAACATAAAAACCAAGAAAAGAACAGACATACACCAACATACGACCAACAAGCAACCGGATCACCCATCACATCCCGATGATTAAGAGGGCACTCTCCAAACAACTGCCACAGAACAAGAGCAATATCCCGCTCCTCCGGGGACAAGAACTCCTTCGAAATCCGAGTAAACACGGACGGCCCCGCCTTAAAGTTCCAATAAGTGGGGAACCGACGCTCACCCTCCAACGTCAGCTAAAAAGGATGATGTCCCCTTACGGGACGAACCTTAAAATACCCGCTCTTAAAACCATGAAAAGAGTCTTCATACAACCCGAAGACCCGACGATGCGGTGGAGCTTTAAAAGACACATACCCCTTCTTGTGCTTCCGCTCCTTAGTTGGAAGGGTACACAAGAAGAGAAAAAGGAAGACGTTCACCGAGACAGGAAGCTCCAAATATTCACAAACAAGCTCGAAAGACCGTATCGCCGCCCAGCTATTCGGATGCAGCTGGGATGGCGCCACGGAGCACCGGCTCAATAACTGCTGAACAAACGGGGAAAAGGGAAGCCGAACGCCAAGCCGGGTAAACATCGCCTCATACACCCACATCCAATCCGGCACAGTCGGGGAGTCAAGATTGGCGTAGCAAACCCTCTCATCAACCCCGGGAAGAGAAAGCTCGTAATGGCGTTCAGCGTCACCACCCCCACAAACAGCTCCTTGATCGCGGAGCCGTTGGAGGTCCGCCTCTGTTATCCGCGATGGCGTCCCCCACACATCACTAGTAACCCAAGAGAAAAGACCAGGGACACCCCCCGCCGGGGCCACCGGAGCCCTCACACCCTCAGTCCTTCGATGAGCCATACCTAAAATAGTGACGAGCACCACCGTCAGCCAAACTCCGCGGCAGAAAACGGCGGATGAAACCAAAAATAGACACCACCATACACCACCAATTGTACGATGGCGCTCGCCCCCCTTACGGAATCCACTACCCCAACAGAACTATCTACCACTATACAATACCATCATATACCATAAAACAATCCTAAATCTACACAAAGCAGAGACGAAACAAAAATGCAAAGAAAGACAAAACAGAGGAAACAAAAGGAAACAGAAGAACACCAACCTGATGATCCGAAGGAAGTAAATCCAAAGAGAAAATGCCGCAGCAGAAGACCAACCAAAATCACAGAGTGCAAAAGAAAAGCAGAAGATGTTCTTTCGGAAGAAGAAAGCAAATAGAGAAATGAAGCAAACGAGGGAACTGAAGGAAGAAAACCAAAACAGTTTTGAAAAAGTGAAATAACGCAAATACCCCTGGAAAGCAAAACAAACGTAAGGGCAAAAGAGAAAAATGCCCCCTCACAATAAATGCCCCCTTGGAAAAAGTAATTAATAAATCACGCCTCGAAGAACGCAACGGGCGCAGCAGACACGGAAGAGTCACGTCAGACCAAAACGGTCAGACGAATCTTCCACGAGACGAAACCGAGGCGCCGACCTCATCTTAAAAGAACCAAACGGCCACCCTAGAAAAACTAAAGGCCTAAACCCGCAGTAAAAACAGTATCTCCCAGCGACAGACCGACCTCGCTCGCTCTCCCGCTGCGGGGGCAACTGTTACGGATCCAGCCCACGGATCCCGGACCCGAGGTTGGGCCCGAACCCGGCACCTCGGGTCCAACCCGCCTCTCTCTAGAAGGTCCAAAACCGGCCCTCTAGAACTCCTAAACCGACTTTCGAATTCAAACGTCTCCCTTATCTTAGCTAAGATAAGATAAGATAAGATAATTCACCATCACTTATAAATAGAGGACCCAGGTCCCTCCAGGTATTCATTCATTCCTGACACCTTCTACCTCTTAGGTCTATTCTGACTTGAGCGTCGGAATGTCTTTGCAGGTACCTCCCCCCATTGCTCCAGTCAAGTGATCTGGCATCTGCCTCAACCCGCAAGTTCCCGATCCATCTCTCAACCCGTACCAGAGACATCTTGTACAATATCCATCCTTTTGTATTGAATTTTAGAAGCGGTTGTGTTATATATATTTTCTTTCTATTTTGATTTATTACCAAAATCAACAGTAATACCTATCAATACATTATTTATTTTTAGATTAAATAATTTTTTTTTGTTGCAAACAAATTTTTAATTTTCAAAAATATTGCCTTCAATAAAATGTCCTTCTTCTTCACAACAAATTTTAACCCACATATCACATCAAGCCTAATCACTAACCTTAACCCACCACACACATAATATTTGATATTTCTCTTTCTCATGGCTTTGATTCATTATCTATTGATCCAATTAAAACCCAACTTTCTCACTAGCTGGGTGACCTACTCTACCTCTATATTATTGGTAGTGTCCAATTCATTGGAGTACCTAAGATCGAGAGTTATCCAATCTATCGACAAAAAAAAAACATTGCCACATCCTTCACCTAAAGAATTCATTCTTTCCATTCTTTCTCCTATTATTTCTGTAATAACTTCCTTCACACACTTTAGTTTACTCTTGATGATAACTTATAAGACTTATAATGTCTATTCTAAACTCATTTTTTATGGTTTTTTGACATTTAATTAAGACTTGTACATTTTTATGTTAGATTAAGTTAGGATAAGAAAAGTAATTAAAAAATTTTGAATAATTTTATTATTATTGGAATAGTATTATGTATTGGAGCCTGTTTTGTACGAGTATCACATTAAATTTATTTTTTATATATATAAATTTATTAGTATTTTAAATATTTATAGGTATAAATTATAATTTATTTAATTTGAAATTTGTAATTTAGTAAATATTTATAGGTATAAATTATAATTTCAATTTACACATAACATCATGAGTAAATAGACAAATTACTCATGAGAGATTTTTAGAGATACAAAATACTAATCGATTTAGTCTTGAAGTTCCTAAAATTTTATTAAACCTGAAAATAAATTTCTATGTTCTAAAATTTGTAAATGATTTTATATTTTTAAAAAGTTTTTAATTAGAAATATTTTGTTACTTCAATTTTTTTAATCAAATATTGTGAAATTTCTTTCGTTTTTTTTTTTGTAGAAAAAAACAATAAGTAGGAGAAGTCCTATGAGTATAATTCCATGGTTGTTGAAGGGGATATAACAAGTATTGTTGACTGAAGAATACAAGGAGAATTTGACAATGGTTCTGCATGGAGAGTGGTTGAAATTGCAATGGCTTCTGTGTCTGCCAGTTCTATGGAAAGGCCATTAGCCATACATGAGTTATATAGTGAAAGAGCTAAAGGAGTGTTTAGCTCGAAAACATAATAATAATTGTGACCTTCAAAATGAAGATTTAGTTGGGCACGTCAGTGTCAATTTGATTAGTACTGATATGACTCCCTTGGCTAGATAAGTTTGTACTTCATTCCTAATTAGTATAGACAAGTATTAGAAATAAAATAGCTTGGAAATTGTATTGCAATTTTAAGTTAAATTTATCGTAATGACGTATTCTACATTCTAGCTAGCTAGCAACTAGCAAGTTAGTTATTTTCTCTTATTTTGTTGTTTTGTATTTGTATTTTAATTCAGTATAAGAGATAGAGTGGCCCAAAAAGTTTGATATGAATTCATTTTTGGAGTAATGTCTAAAGATGGGGTTGGAAGGTGATATATTTTGATATGGTGGTCTCGGTCTTCTTTCAGTTAGCGAGAAGATTTAAAAAAAAATAATGTGAAATTCATATACTTCGTTTATAGCGAGATGTGTTATTAAAAAACTAAAAAAAAAAATTCTCGCTAATGACAAATGAATTTTATTTTATTTTTTTTAGAAAAGTTATTTCGTTACTTGAAAAAAGTCAGTAGAAATTTATTTTTTTAAAGAAAGAACTAAAGAAGGTGACGGATTTAGATTCAGAAGCCAGCCAATGAGCCTCGGCTCTAATGGTATTTCTTCTCCTCCTCACCTCAAGGTCTAGGGTTCAAACTCTAGAGAATGTAATTGAGGAAAAATATGATAAAATATGTGAGGAGTGTGTGAGTGTGTTGTGTATTTAGGATTGGGAGTTGTCCAATCCACCAATCAAAAAAAAAAAAAAAAGATTCAGAAGCCAGAAAGGGTGAGAATTGAGAAATTAAAAAACATTAGATGACTATTAATTCTTTTTTGTGTTTTAGGTACAATTGAACTCCTATTGTTAAGGAACATTGAGAAATTTTAAGAGGTTAGCATTTTTATTAAAATTTGGCCAGTATTTAATCAATAAAAAAAGATAAGTAATTCTACTATTAGATGCAATCTCACACCATTAAAAATATTAATGATGACTAATTAATAACTATAAAACACAAAATTTGTTGGTCTCCTAACACTCTTCTTATAGAATTGCATATCACCACAAATAAAGTAAGAGAAAGTATTGAAAACCAATACTAATTAGAGTAAAACCCCTCACCGGTCCCTAACCATTTACGAAATTGACCTGGCGCCCCCTCACGATTGGAAATTAACAACGCGGTCCTTAACCATTCTCTCCGTGTGACCAAAAGGACCCTATTATCGGTTTACAGGTAAAAAATAACCGGAAGATCCTACCTGTACCGGTAGCTGTTATACGTGGACTGAGTGTTGTTGATAGGATAGAATCCATGTACACAGTCATCAAAAACGCTGCAGTTTTGATTCCAGTTCTTAATAAGAGTAATCCCAAATGTTAATGTGAACCCTAGATATCAAATCTTACCTTGCCTTTAGTGATGAACATGGAAGAACATTCATCAGATTCAATCCGTCGCTCATGGAAAGAGAAGTCGATCGGAGCTTCAAGCAACAACTCTGGCAATGTTGGCATGGCAAGGAAGAAGTTCACACATCCAAGCTGTTATTGTGGAGCTCATGCGATTCTCTTTGAATCCACCACATCAAATAATCCAAATAGGTTATTCTTTGGTTGCAGTTATTTCAAGGTACATTAGGGTTTATTCTATCTTACAATCTTTTCTATAATTAGGTTGATTAATTTTTTTTTTTTCATAATTGTAGACTCCTTCAACGCATTGCAAATATTTTAAGTGGCTGGATGAGCTGATAACTGAGTCTGGCTATACAGTGGTAGAAGTCCAAAAAACGAAAGTTCATGGGAGATTGAAGGAGTTGGAGGACAAAGTTAAAGAGATGGAGATTAAGCTATATAATGGAGTTCATGGAAGAAGATACACTAGACATAATAGATGTATTATCATGGCATTTTTTATTGTTGTTGTTGGTGGAATTTTTGTTACTGCACTTCAGCCTAATAGGATGTAAAAAAATTGTAACTTATTTTAGATGTTGATGTTATGAACTAGATGCACATTAAGGATGATGACTGTGATGTTAAATTGTTGAATTTCAATGATAGAAATGTTGTTGTGATTTAAATTGTAAGTAACCTTGTGACAATTTCTGAGTATTTAATCATTTGAAGTATATTTTCATACAATCTCATTGAATGAAGAATAAACCAAATCTAGTGTGCAACCAAAATCTTTAGACTGAAACACAATATCATAATATATAAAAAGTTGCAGAACATCTACATGGCATTACACCTACATGGCATTACATGTTATGCCTGGGTAAGTATATAAAACACATAATCTAAAGTGTTCATGTACTAGAAGTTCCAAAATACTAGACCAATGTTAGGCAGAGTTTCCAATCAGATATAAGTCACAAAATAATATCCAAAATACTAGCCATAACTATCTAATCTTCATTTTTTCCGTGGAGCTTTAAAAAGGGTGCAGTGGAGCCAAATTCTTTAATGCTTAGTGGTGCTCCGAAGCTTGGTGCCTTGATTCCTTGTTTGAGTCCTGGTGTTGGGATGAATTGGAACAACCTAGCTGCCGTGCCAGCACTAGTTGCTGCCTGTGTCTCGAGAGAAATGCCAATGGATGTAGTTGATCTTGTAGCCATCCTTGATTGGATTGGTGGGGCTTGGTTTGTGGGCATAGTGGGTGGAAGTAACGGCCCATGAACCTGAGATGTCAATGGCTTACGAATTGGCTGTTTCTTCCGGAAGGGTGCAGGAATTTGTGGACCATTCACCATATTTTGCAAGACATGGTTGGTTGCAGTTGTGGTTGGGCCTAGGGCAGTTGGACTAGGTACAGCTGAGTTTGGTGCAAGTGATCCATCACCATTTTCACCAGTTTGTCCATTGATGTCTTGAGCCTGCTTTTTTGACCAACAATCATGAAAATTAGATTTCTTTTTGGTACACTAAAATTTCAGCCACAATGTTATATTGATCACTACTATTACCTCATTCGTAGGAGCAGATTGTGACACTGGAATTTCTACTCCTGCCTGTTGAAGGGTCACTGGAGTAACATTTCTTGGTATCTTCTTCTTATGCTTTCTTGCTTTAGCCTATAATTTGTGTACAAGTTAAGGGTTATCCTATTTTATGCCACACCATAAACAAGATAACACATATTAGTCATCAACTTACGATAGGATCTATGACCGCAGAGGGAGCAGCACCAGATTTAGGTATAACAATAGCTTGGTTATCACCCTGTAATCAATTGTAAGAAATTTAGGACACATAAACCCCTCATTAAACCATTTATAAGACACATAAACCCCTCATTAAACCATTTTCTAGACACATAAACCCCTTCGATACTCACATTAACAGACATTTAAATCCCTATAACTCCTAATACTACCCTACGTATTGTACCTTTGCATTTCTTGCCTTCTTCTTCTTTGGCTGCCAATTGGGATCCCTTGGAGATCCCTTACATGTCTTGTAATAGTGACCCTTTTTCTCGCACTTGCTGCATGTCACCTCGAAGGCCTTTTTTACCTTGTTCCCTGTTAGTTGGCTCTCAGACACAGGATCAGTAGTTCTTCTCTTCCTAGGACGACCAGGAGGTCTCTTGATGGCAGGTGCCACTGGCCTAAGAGCATCTGATGTCTCCCAAAATTCCTCACTGTTGACAGGTTGAATTGTAATACCATAAGTGGCACGCATGGCATCCATGGTAAGCCACTCATGCACAAAATCTTCAGGCTTCAAGTTAAGCGTCCATAACCTTGAGATTGCAGCAACTGCATGTTTACATGGCATGCCTGCAACAGATTACATTATTACATGTCTACTTAATAGAAACAACTAAGTGGAGTTTACTAGAGAATTACCAGTAAGTTGCCATTGATTACAAGTGCAGGTCTTTTCCCTTAGATTAACCCCAAGCTTACTTTGGCGTCTTTGAACCTCAAAGATAACTCGTTCATCATCTCCAGTCCACTCAGCTGTCCACTTACAGCTTTCAGGCTTAATGAATTCATCCAACCTTTGCTGTTGAACAGGAGCCAGTTTTCCATGATAGTTACTTAACCTCTTCTTATGTCCAGCCATTTTCCTCATTATGTAACACCTCAAATCCTCACACATTGTCAATATCGGCTTGCTCCTATACTCCACAATCTTTGCATTCCAAACCTCACACATATTGTTGGTGATGTTATCAACCTTCGAATAGTGAGAGAATTGACTCTTAGTCCATGCGGATTCACGAAATTTGGAGAGATACTCCCAAGCAGGCGGGTTCACTAATTTCAACTTGTCCATTTTTGCACAAAATTCTGGAGTTGTTGTACTCCTTGCACATTGCCATACCAAACCCTTCGATTGTTTGTCTTTCCATTGCTTAACAAAGTTTTTCCAAATGTGGAGGACGCAGTTCCTGTGGTGCGCCCGTGGCATAACTTCTTGAAGAGCAACCTCCAGTCCCTTCCACACAATAGGCACACAATCATTTGATTACTAATTCAGATGAGCATCAATTCACTAATCAACAAAAAATCAACTACCAGCACAAAAGTAATTATCAACACACCATCAATTAACACATTAATAATTAACATACCTTCTGCTGATCCGAAATAAAATTCCATCCATATTCAGTGCAAGAGCCTAGGTCCTCCTGGAGGAGAGTTAGGAACCACCTCCATGTGTCAGTACATTCACTATCAACCACAGCGTAAGCAATGATGAAAAAGTGGTTGTTAGCGTCTTGAGCAATGGCTGAAAGGAGATGTCCACCAAAATAACCCTTTAGGTGACAGCCATCTAGCCCAATTAAAGGACGACATCCTGACTTGAACCCACGCTTGCATGCATCCAATGATATGTATAGCTTGTCAAACACAGGTGGTGACTCAGGTTGGGGGATCACATCTACTATAGCTGTTGACCCTGTATTACTCCTATGAAGCTCAGACAAGTAATCTCTAACCTTCCCAAATTGCTCATTTTCATTTCCTATAACCTCCTCTCTGGCTGCCTTCAAAGCTCTCAGTATCATTTTATAGTGGATATGCACATTATAGTCCTCTTTCATGTGCTCTAAAGCCTCCTTAGGTGATAGCTGCGGCTGTGTGAGCAACCTCTTCACTAGCTTGCTTGTAACCCATTATCTACTTGCCATGTTGCTTGTCAAATTTCTCCCACAAGTGTGCTCCTTAACATATGTTTTGACTTGAAAACACAGTTCCTGGCTGTTCCAGGAAGTTAGGATTAGCCAAGGACAGCCCTCTTCTGCACACTTTGCTCTCACTCTATGCTTTTCATTTTTTAAATACTCTAACTCTTTTCCTTCAAAAACAAACATGTCCTTTAATGTTTGCTTGAATTGTGCCATGGTGTCAAACATTTCTCCAATCTCGAAATCCACATCACCATAACCAGTGTCATCATCAAATTCATGAAATTTAGGCTTTCTACCCTCACCATCAGAAGAAATTGGAGAGTTGAATGCTTCTGATTCATACTGATATGGCTTGTCAATGTCAGAATCTAGCTCTTCCACAATGGGCTCATCATTGTCACCTGCTCCGTGCACTACATTTAGGCTTTCATCCTCTCCAGCCTGTTGCCCTTGCCTTGGCCCATTAAGACCCCCATCCCTATCCAGTATATGCCTTCTTGTCCTCCCCACATATCTCTTATTCTTTTTCTTCTTTGTTTTAGGAGATAGGCCATCATCATCATTAACTTTTTCCTTCACAGGTGTCACAGTTTTCTTCTTAGGTGTTGCTCTCTTCTTCTTAGGTGTCATTTTCTTCTTTTTGGGTGTGTCCTTCTTACTATTTTTCCTTGACCTTAACTCCTCACTACTACTGCTGCTTAGTGTCTCATAACCAGGTGGGGGAGGCTTATAAACCTCATCTTCAGCGCTCTCATAGCCATCATCAGTGGAGAAATCATTCAAGTCTACAGGAGCAGCCCCTGCTTCATCCACATCTGGCTGCCTCATATGATGCTCAAAATACACATGCAACTCATCAGTTTCTAAATTTTTCATCTTGTTATCACACATCTGGTTAATTTCTTTGTCACCTTTTAAAATGTGGAGGTCAGCCTCTAGGTAAGGGGCACTGGGGTCTTGCCAATACATAGCCTTGTACTCTGTATATCCTAACCCTTTGAACATCTCCTCAAAATCCTCAAAATTAACAAAGTCAATGTTCAACTTGGGGAATTTCTCCACCTTACCACCAAGGTAGCTGAGCATAAAATTATCGTCTCTCTCAAACCACCCCCCATGGTGAAATACTAGTATAATCTCAACAGCCATCTGCAATATATAAACTTCACTCAGTAACCCATAAATAAATTGTTATTAACAGACATTAATATACTCAAAACAAACAAAAAAACTTTACTCCAAGTGATGACCCAACCCTAGTGAAAGTGACTGTTCTTCACAAATGTAAAAAAGTATGCATATCATACTTTATGGTGGTCCATGGTAACAATATTTCCTTCGGATAAACAAATGAAGGACCACAGTGATGTCGTTAACAAACGGTAGTACAAACTCACCTCTAAAAACGGAAGTGCGGATCCGTCAGTAGCACGTCACCACCTCCGTCAGCAAACGCCACGTTACTGCACAGTTACGTCGTCCTCGCCGGCTCTCTTTCGTCGTCGTTTCTGACGGGAAGACTAACAATCTCTAGGGTTTACGATAATTCTTTATGTGGATGAAGGCAAAGAGTGAGAGCGTGTGATACTTCAGGGAGAGAATGAGGAATGTATGTTAGAATCTGAATCCATTGTGCATCAAAACGGCAACATTTTTTATGACTGTGCAAGGACCCAATTGTCTCATCAAATCGTTTGAATCCACATCAGATAGTTACCGTTACATGTAGAATTTCTCGGTTACATTTCACGGAGAGGGTCCTTTTGGTCACACGGAGAGAATGGTTAAGGGGCGCGTTGTTAATTTCCAATGGTGAGGGGGCGCCAGGTCAATTTCGTAAATGGTTAGGGACTGAGGAGGGATTTTACTCTACTAATTATGTACAATATGTACAATTGATTAAAAAAAATAAAATTATAATTAAAAATTAAATTATTAATTAATTATTTAATTTCAAATTTTAAATTTTAAAAAATTAGAATCCCTTAGCAAATTTTGTGATATTGTGAGAGTAAGTTGGTTATCACTATCATGTAAAATAAAACAAGAATACTATTCCAAGATAGCCTGCACCCTGCATAATAATAGAACATTAGAACATTTAAAGACCATTAGAAGCTGAACTACAGAGATCATCCGATTGGGATTCCCCTATGATGAGTTTGGAAAACTCTTAATTAATATTTGTGATGACTAAACATTATTTAAAATAATTAACTGCAAAATTAATAATCTGATTTGATTAAATAATTTTTGTTGCAGGTTTTAATATTGGGCTGAAAAATGAGTTTCTGGCTTAAGCCCAATAACCAGCCTTGTTGCATGTTTTTATACTAAGTGGCTGAAATTTTATATTGTTGGGCCAAGCTTAATGTTGATTACAACCAAGCCCATGATTAATTTTTTGATGAGAACCTTCTATGCTTGATCCGAAACAAATCTCATCAAGAAAGCAAATGTTAACCAAATGGGCCAGTTTTAATTTCAATGTTATAAGCCCAAATTTTATTTGTGATGTATGGTTCCAAACTTGGTCCGAAACCAAGGAAAAATGAAAGCAAAGTGCTTCCAACGGAACCAAGCCTTTAACCATGTGATGGATTTCAAAATCTATTACATTGTTAATTAATGCATGGGGAACATGAGAGAGAAAAGTTCAGCTGAATTGATTGATGGGTGTAATGACTACACGCCACTTTAAGCTAGGGAAGTAAAAGCAACTTTCACCAACTAATTGGTTTATTACATTTGAATTGCTTTTGTTTCAAGTTGTTTATTTTCTCTCATCTCTCTCTCTTCTTTTCGGTCAATATCCAGAAAATAAAGGAAGCCATGGAAGCTACATGGAGCTACCGAAATGAAGTTGCATGCATCAAGACCATCAAGCTAATGATGGCAAGAAAACATACTAAAATAAAAATGAGCTGTGGCTGAGATATTCACTATATTTGGTTAAGATTTGGTGATGTATCTTGAGCCTCTCATGCTCAAAAATGGAAGGTAAAGATTCGGCCAGCAAGGGAGATTCTTGAAGCATGGCTTGTCTTTGATTCTGCTCAACCACCACAGGAAGTAGCTAGAGTGACGAAGTGATGGTTGAAGGCAGAGATTGAAGCAGATGAAGTCATCATCATCATGAAGCATCAAGGGCCAGAATTCTATCTTGGAGAGCAAGCCAAGGATGGAGAGCTCGGATTGATGAAGGGTGATGATCAAGAAAGGTCCAGAGGTAATTGCATGTTGAGTTTTGCATGGTTATCTCTTCTCTCTCTATGTGGCCGAACCGGTTCTGTTTGTTGAAGGAGGAAGAAGTTGGTTCGGTTTTGGCTTCAATAAGTGGAGGCTCCCCTCTTCTATAATAAGGGTGGACAGCCACTGTTTGAGGCAAGGAGAGAATTTGAGCGTGCAAGGCACAGAGTTCTCAGAGCTACCTGAGCTAACAGTTTTCTCTTCTCCTTCAATGTTTTCTGTTTTGTATTTTTCTGTTTAATTTTGTCATGTCTTGAGTCTCATGGTAAAAGGCAAACAGTGAGGTTTGTAATGAAAAAGCCATAGAGCGGAAAAAGGCAGAGAGTGCAAAATTAAAAGAAAAAGCCATAGATGTCTTAGAGTTCCTTTGTTCATCTATGTTGTGTTTCATGATTCTGTGGGAATCCCCTTGTAAGTTGGGTTAGCACTTTACAAGTTCTAATCAGATTGATTATAGTGAAATTCCATCATGTTTGTGATGGAGACTGGATGTAGGCTGCACTGCACTTAGCAGCTGAACCAGGATATATCTAGGTGTAATCTTTCTTCTCTCCATTTCTGTTTTCTACTGCACAGGAGCAAAAACTAAAATGTCTCGTGCCAAGTGACGAGACAAAACAAAAAGTCTCGTGGCAAGTGACGAGCAAAAACAAAAAGTCTCGTATCCAGAGACGAGCCAAAACTGAAAAGTCTCCTCTGAGTTCAGCAAGTATTAAGCAACAAAAAGGGGGCTAAGATTCAACCCCCCCTTCTCTTAGCCACTGAAACCATCAATTGGTATTAGAGCTTGGTCTCAAAGAGATCAAGCTTTGCAGCTTGGAGTAAAGATCCTCATGGCAGAAAACAGTGGCGCAAATGTGGTGTCATATAATCTAACTGAAGGTCAATCAAGCAATAGACCCCCTCTTTTCAATGGGAAGAATTACACCTATTGGAAGAAGAGGATGAAGATATTTGTACAAGCAGTGGATTACATACTATGGAAAATCATCTTGGAAGGACCACAATATCCGACTGTCACAAGTGCTGAAGGAGTTGTTTCTCTCAAACCAGAAGCAAGATGGACAGAAGAAGATAGGAAGAAGATAGAGTTAAATGCCAAAGCAATAAATCTGCTCAACTGTGCTATAAGCTTCGAGGAGTACCGACGGGTATCAAGATGCACAACGGCAAAGGGAATCTAGGATAAATTGCAAATCACCCATGAAGGAACCACCATTGTCAAGAAGACTCGGGCAGATATGCTAAACAGAGAGTATGAAACGTTTGCAATGAAGGAAGGAGAGTCCATTGATGAACTGTTCGAACGGTTCAATGCTATCATTGTTGGCTTAGATGCTCTGGGAATTACACATTCCAATTCTGTGCTAGTGAGAAGAGTGTTGAGATGTCTCACAAAAGAGTGAGAAACTAAAGCTTTAATTATTTCTGAGAGCAGTAGCTTAGACTCCATGACACTTGATAATTTGAGAGGAAATCTTCTTGCTTTTGAAAATACCTATTTGAAAAAGGATACAAAAAAGAAAGGAATTGCATTTTCTTCTGTGACTAACCCTCTGGATGATGAATCCAGTGATAACTCTTCTAAAAATGAGTTTGTTTTATTTGCAAAAAAATTCAGGAAAATGGCTAAGCTCAAAGGCAAAGGCAGCAGCACAAGGAGAGTAAAGAAAGACCTTAGCAAGGTAACTTGCTATAATTGCAAGGAAATTGGGCATTTCAAATCTGATTGTCCCAAGCTGAAGAAGGAGGAAAAGCCGAAAAGAGGAAAGAAGAAAGGACTGATGGCCACATGGGAAGACTTGGAGAATGACTCTGATGATGATGATGAAGAAACCGAGACCAAGTCACAAATATGTCTCATGGCAGATCACATAGATCAGGTAGTCTTTCATAACCCTAACACTGAAGATCTTCATCTTATGATAGACCACCTTTCTGAAAAAATAAGATGTTTTCTGCTAGAAAATCAAGAACTTGAACAGCAAATTACCATTCTTAAGGCCGAAAACAGTTTTCTAAAAGAAAAAGTGAGAGAGGCCGAAACTGCTTGTGATCTTATTGAAGAAAATAAGCAGTTAAGAGCCCAAGTTAGGAGCTGTGAAAGTAACCATTGTGTTCTTGCATATGTGGACTGTTTTAAGCAAAATGAAGAGTTGCTTAAAGAGGTTAAAAGACTTAAGGAAGACTTGGCCAAGTTTACACAAAGTTCCGAAAGTTTAAATCACATCTTGGCTAGTCAAAAACCTCTTTATGATAAGGCTGGGTTGGGGTTTTATAAATCTGAAAATTCACATTTTGAAAATATTGCTTCATCTTCTAATGACACAAGATTTCAAGATCCCACCTACTTTAACAAAAATGCAACTCCAAGGTTTTGTAGACTATGCAATCGGAATGGACACTTTTCCATTCAATGCTTTTTCGGTGAAAGAATGATTGGTGACAAGGTTTATAAAATTGTTTTTTATTACAATGGCTTAGGATATAGAAGATGGTTTAACGTAAAAGGATCCAAAAAGATTTGGATACCTAAGGTTACTTAAGCATTGTTTTGTAGGTGTGCCTAGCATCCAAAAGGAAGGAAAATGTGTGGTATATGGACAGCGGATGCTCTAGGCATATGACCGGAAAGGCAACCTTCTTCATAAAGCTTGATAACTATGATGGAGGACTTGTCACTTTCGGTGATGATGCAAAAGGAAAAATTGTGGCTGTTGGAAAAGTTGGTAAAAACTTTTCTTCTTGTATAAATGATGTTCTCCTTGTACATGGCTTGAAACATAATTTGCTTAGTGTTAGTCAACTTTATGATTTGGGTTTTGAAGTTATCTTTAAGAAATTTGTTTGTTTAGTTGTGTGTGAAAAAACTGGGAATGTTCTTCTTGAAGCTAAAAGATGTAACAATGTGTATGGATTAACTCTTGAAGATTTAAAGGAACAAAATGTAACATGCTTCACATCTTATGAATCTGAAAAATGGCTTTGGCATAGAAAGTTGGGACATGCTAGCATGTATCAAATTTCTAAGCTAGTCAAAAGAAATTTGGTTAGAGGAATCCCAAACATCAAGTTTGATAAGGATCTTACTTGTGACGCTTGTCAATTAGGCAAACAAGTAAAATCCTCTTTTAAATCAAAAGATGGAATCTCAACCAAGAGGCCATTGGAAATGTTACATATTGATCTTTTTGGTCCTACTAGAACTCAAAGTTTAGGAGGTAAACATTATGGCCTTGTGGTGGTAGATGATTACTCTAGATTTGGTTGGGTACTTTTCCTTGCTCATAAGAATGATGCCTTTCATGCCTTTTCCACCCTTTGTAAGAAAATTCAAAATGAAAAGGATTTGAAAATTGCCCATTTAAGAAGTGATCATGGAAGAGAATTTGAAAATCAAGATTTTGAAAAATTCTGTGATGACTTAGGGATTTCTCATAATTTTTCATGTCCTAGAACCCCCCAACAAAATGGGGTGGTTGAAAGAAGGAATAGAAGCCTTCAAGAAATGACTAGGGCTATGTTATGTGAGAGTGAAATTCCTAAATTCTTATGGGCTGAGGCTGTAAACACAGCATGTTATATTTTGAATAGAACAATCATTAGAAAAGGGTTAAAGAAAACTCCTTATGAGCTATGGAAAGGAACCCCTCCAAATCTTAAGTACTTTCATGTTTTTGGATGCAAATGTTTTGTGCTTAACAATAAAGAAAATCTTGGAAAATTTGATCCAAAATCATATGAAGGAATGTTTGTTGGATATTCCACCACAAGCAAGGCCTATAGAGTTTATCTCAAGGAACATAGGACAATAGAGGAATCCATACATGTTACTTTTTGTGATTCTAACTTAATTCCCAGCATTGTGAAGGATATTGATTCAGATTGTGAAGAGGATGGAACAAGCAAAGAAAATCCCAAATCTGTCCAGAATGAAGAATCTGTCAGCCCGATTCTGTCTCGTCAGATTGAAGGAGAAACTTCCATTTTATCTCCTAAGCAGACACGAGAAACTGAAACAGCGAGACCACCAGAAGCTCATCAAAGTTCAACACCTGGCCGAAAACCTAGAGAATGGAAGTCTATGAGGGGTTATCCTCATGACTTCATCATTGGTGATCCCTCTCATGGTGTAACAACAAGATCCTCCACCAAAAGGCAAACCGAACCTAGCAACTTTGCTCTCTTGTCACAAATGGAGCCCAACAATGTCAAACAAGCTCTTGAAGATCCATCATGGGTCAAGGCCATGCAAGAGGAGCTAGCTCAATTTGACAAGAATGAGGTTTGGACATTAGTACCTTATTCGGATGGTATGAAGGTAACGGGTACTAAGTGGGTCTTTAAAAATAAACTTGGTGAGGATGGACAAGTTGTTCGTAACAAGGCTAGATTAGTGGCCCAAGGTTACGATCAAGAAGAGGGTATAGATTTTGATGAGTCTTTTGCTCCGGTAGCTAGAATGGAAGCAATTCGGTTGCTTCTTGCCTATGCTGCCCATAAAGGTTTCAAAATGTTTCAAATGGATGTTAAGTGTGCTTTTCTTAATAGCTTTATTGATAGAGAAGTGTATGTGGCACAACCCCCTGGTTTTGAACATGAAGAGTTTCCAAATCATGTTTTCAAATTAACTAAGGCTCTTTATGGTCTTAGACAAGCTCCAAGGGCTTGGTATGAAAGGCTTAGTGCCTTCTTGTTGGAAAATAAATTCCAAAGGGGTACCACCGACACTACTTTATTCATTAAAGCATCTAATGATGATATACTCCTTGTTCAAGTTTATGTTGATGACATTGTATTTGGATCGGCCAACATTTCCTTGTGTGAAGAGTTTGGAAAACTCATGACTAGTGAGTTTGAAATGAGTTTAATGGGAGAGCTTACTTTCTTTCTTGGCCTCCAAATTAAACAAACTCCTAGTGGTACTTTTATTTACCAAGGAAAGTATGCAAAAGAACTTATCAAAAAGTTTGGCCTAGAAAACTCCAAATCAATGGGTACTCCTATGCATCCCAATACTAAACTTGAAAAGGATGATGATGGCCAAGATGTGGATGAAACAAGGTATAGAGGAATGATAGGATCACTCATGTACCTTACCTCCTCTAGACCGGATATTGTTCAAAGTGTGGGTGTATGTTCAAGATTTCAATCTCATCCAAAAGAATCACATCTTACGGCTGTTAAACGCATCATTAGATACATTAAGGGAACTTGTGATTATGGCTTGTGGTATCCTAAATCTGATGAATTTTGTGCAGTAGGGTTTTGTGATGCAGATTATGCGGGAGATAGAGTGGATAGAAGAAGCACATCCGGCATGTGTTGCTTCCTTGGAAGCTCACTCAACATGTGGTCAAGCAAGAAACAAACCACAGTGGCTTTATCCACCGCTGAAGTAGAATACATTTCCGCATCTGCATGTTGCACTCAATTAATTTGGTTAAAAACACAATTAGAAGATTACAAATTAAAAATCAATAGTATACCCCTATTTTGTGATAATATGAGTGCAATAAATATTTCAAAAAATCCTGTTTTGCATTCAAGAACAAAGCACATTGAGATAAAATATCATTTTATTAGGGAACATGTGCAAAAGGGTACTATTGATATTCAATTTGTAAAATCTGAAGATCAAATTGCTGACATTTTTACAAAACCCCTATGTGAAGACAGATTCTGTAGCTTGAGAAAAAGTTTGGGAATGTTTGATTTAAGTTTCATTGAAAATTTGTGAATATTTGACTCTGGTCAGTTTTTGCTCGTAGGTTTGGACGAGAAACAATAAATAGCATAATGGAAGAGCTGTGGTCAAGTGGGAGGCAACGCAGAATTCAAATTTTATGGGCCCCACCAAAATTCCTTGACCCCACCATGACAGTTTTGTTAGTTTCATTTCTTTTGAAAAATTAAATCAACAAAATCCTTTGGTTGTCTCATCAAATCTTGTTGGAAGAAGCATGTTGTCAAATCAAATCTTTCCCTCCAACTAATCCCTTGATTTAGGGAAACCTCTTTTCAGTTTTTGAAACACTCCTTGGATAATAACCGCTCTCTTAATGGGTAATAACTTCTCTCATTCTCTTTCCAATTAAGCATTTAATGCTTCTCTAACCTCTCATCACTCACCTCACTATTCGGCCACCTTTTCCTCTCCAACTTCCATCTCCATTGATCTTCTTCATTATGAAAAAGAAAACAGCCCCAAGGAAGAGTGAGAGAATTTGCCAATCTCAAAAACCTTCTACACCCCAATCACATACCCACATTCACATCCATTCCACTTCCTCCTCTTCTCTTTCACCCCCCTCCAAGAGAACTGAGACTATGAGGCGCAAAGTTATTGCTCAAAAATCTTCTGGAAGAAGGAAGAGCGAGAAGGCGAAGGAGCCCAGCATTGAAGAGGAAGTAGAGGAGTCTCATACCTCACCTTCTCCATCATCGCCGAAAAGAACCTCTCCACATGCATCCGGAAAGAGTTCCAAGAAGACGAAGGGTTTCGAGTTCCATGAGACCAGAGAACCCGCGAACCTTGGGTCAATGGAGTTCAAGAACAAGTTTCCCAAACAACACTCACATTTCGATCCTTCCAGGTTCTCTACGTGTGCTGCTTTTGAATTCCACAATGAAATCCTGGAGAAATGGCATTTGTGTCTCTCTTACCTTGTGAATCTTAAATCCCTGGCCTCCAAAGGAATTGATTTACAACCCATGTTTGAAGGTCTAAAATGGTTACCTCTGCTTCATATTCATAAAATGGTGTACCCAGGGCTGGTCAGACAGTTCTATGCAAACCTAAGGTTTATTGATGGTAGCCTTCACTCTTATGTGAAACGGGTTCAAATCATCCTGGATTCTGAAACTATCTCTTCTGCCCTTGGATACATTGATGAAGGGCCAAAGGTTTATATGAGTGATAAATGGGACTCACATGTAGGAGTTACATACAAGCAAGTGATTCATCAAATCTGTGAAAATTTGTCTAGCCTAGATGGAACTGTTCTGACTCATAAGGCTTTGGGTCCAACTAACTCTCTGCTGCACCGCATCATAACTCACATTCTCACTCCTCAAAGTGGTTCTCACAACAGGGTAACTGTATCTGATTGTCTCATAATATTTGCTTTAGTTACTTCAACTCCTATTTCATTTAGCTATATTATGATTCGTCACATGTGGGAGTCTGTGAAAAGTACAAAAAATGCCAATCTACCTTATGGAATGTTTCTTACATGCATTTTTGAGTACTTTAAAGTAGATTTAACCAATGAGGATGTAGAGAACCGGGTTTCCATGATCAGAGCAGGCGAAACTGCAAAAAGGGGAAAGAAATCAATAGCATCTGATGATGACTTTGAAGGCCGCCCAGAATCCTCAAAGACAACTGGTTCCATCAGAGAAATTCTCACAGAATTCACCAATATGTCCGATCTCATGGTTCAATTTCACAAGTCTGCCCGCAAACTTGCTTATGAGAGTGAATTGGCATGGAAGAAATGCCAAGAGAGGGTCAGTCTAATGTTGGAAAGTCTTGGAAAAGAAGCTGGCAGTGATGGCGCCGAGGAGGAACCTGACTTTAATCTTTTTTATGATTAACTCTCTGGTTACTATTTGATATTGGCACAATTTGGCTCAATTAGCTCTTTTGTTTTTTGTTAGGGTTGCAATTGACAATAGCTACCTAGGTGATACTTTGATGACACCGTTTGGTTATGTTTTGAAATGTTATATGGCATATTCTGTTTTCTATAACAATGTTTTGTGCAGGTGCCCCCATGATGACAAAAGGGGGAGGAATCTAAGGTTCCAAAATTGAAATTGGAACGAAAACAGGGGCTGAAAAACAGGGGAACAGGGGTTGAAATTTTCAAAATGAAAATTCATGATCACCCTTGTTCAAAGAATGCATGTTGTTGTTGCACTCACTATGGCTGTTGCTTGAACTGCACTTGGTTTATAATGATGTTTGATTTATTTTTTGATGCCTGGCAGTTGATTCATCATTGATAAAACTTGTTGTTTGGAAAACTTATTTTTGGCAGTTCCTTCAAATTGTGTAATACATTAAAACTGCCTTGTTTTGATCATGTGTACTTCAAATACTTTTCCATCATGTTGTGTTGCTCTGATATCTTTAACAGGAAAGGATTTGAAAATTTTTTGAAATAGGTTGAGCAGTAAATCAGTTATGATATCAAATGAGTTTTGATTATCAATTAAAACTGCTCATAAATCAAGCATTTAGCATCATAAAATATGCTAAATAACATAGTTACTTGAAGCTTGATGAATGCTTCCCTTGGTAACATAAGCACACATCAAGGGGGAGCAATGTGACATTTTGAAAGGGGGAGAAAACTCAATCTACAAAGGGAGTATCCTTTACTAAATTTTTTCCCATTTCAATTTTAATAATGTTTGTCATCAAGGGGGAGATTGATGAGTTTGGAAAACTCTTAATTAATATTTGTGATGACTAAACATTATTTAAAATAATTAACTGCAAAAATTAATAATCTGATTTGATTAAATAATTTTTGTTACAGGTTTTAATATTGGGCTGAAAAATGAGTTTCTGGCTTAAGCCCAATAACCAACCTTGTTGCATGTTTTTATACTAAGTGGCTGAAATTTTATATTGTTGGGCCAAGCTTAATGTTGATTGCAACCAAGCCCATGATTAATTTTTTGATGAGAACCTTCTATGCTTGATCCGAAACAAATCTCATCAAGAAAGCAAATGTTAACCAAATGGGCCAATTTTAATTTCAATGTTATAAGCCCAAATTTTATTTGTGATGTATGGTTCCAAACTTGGTCCGAAACCAAGGAAAAATGAAAGCAAAGTACTTCCAACGGAACCAAGCCTTTAACCATGTGATGGATTTCAAAATCTATTACATTGTTAATTAATGCATGGGGAACATGAGAGAGAAAAGTTCAGCTGAATTGATTGATGGGTGTAATGACTACACGCCACTCTAAGCTAGGGAAGTAAAAGCAACTTTCACCAACTAATTGGTTTATTACATTTGAATTGCTTTTGTTTCAAGTTGTTTATTTTCTCTCATCTCTCTCTCTTCTTTTCGGTCAATATCCAGAAAATAAAGGAAGCCATGGAAGCTACATGGAGCTACCGAAATAAAGTTGCATGCATCAAGACCATCAAGCTAATGATGGCAAGAAAACATACTAAAATAAAAATGAGTTGTGGCTGAGATATTCACTATATTTGGTTAAGATTTGATGATGTATCTTGAGCCTCTCATGCTCAAAAATGGAAGGTAAAGATTCGGCCAGCAAGGGAGATTCTTGAAGCATGGCTTGTCTTTGATTCTGCTCAACCACCACAGGAAGTAGCTAGAGTGACGAAGTGATGGTTGAAGGCAGAGATTGAAGCAGATGAAGTCATCATCATCATGAAGCATCAAGGGCCAAAATTCTATCTTGGAGAGCAAGCCAAGGATGGAGAGCTCGGATTGATGAAGGGTGATGATCAAGAAAGGTCCAGAGGTAATTGCATGTTGAGTTTTGCATGGTTATCTCTTCTCTCTCTATGTGGCCGAACCGGTTCTGTTTGTTGAAGGAGGAAGAAGTTGGTTCGGTTTTGGCTTCAATAAGTGGAGGCTCCCCTCTTCTATAATAAGGGTGGACAGCCACTGTTTGAGGCAAGGAGAGAATTTGAGCGTGCAAGGCACAGAGTTCTCAGAGCTACCTGAGCTAACAATTTTCTCTTCTCCTTCAATATTTTCTGTTTTGTATTTTTCTGTTTAATTTTGTCATGTCTTGAGTCTCATGGTAAAAGGCAAACAGTAAGGTTTGTAATGAAAAAGCCATAGAGCGGAAAAAGGCAGAGAGTGCAAAATTAAAAGAAAAAGTCATAGATGTCTTAGAGTTCCTTTGTTCATCTATGTTGTGTTTCATGATTCTGTGGGAATCCCCTTGTAAGTTGGGTTAGCACTTTACAAGTTCTAATCAGATTGATTATAGTGAAATTCCATCATGTTTGTGATGGAGACTGGATGTAGGCTGCACTGCACTTAGCAGCTGAACCAGGATATATCTGGGTGTAATCTTTCTTCTCTCCATTTCTGTTTTCTACTGCACAGGAGCAAAAACTAAAATGTCTCGTGCCAAGTGACGAGACAAAACAAAAAATCTCGTGGCAAGTGACGAGCAAAAACAAAAAGTCTCGTATCCAGAGACGAGCCAAAACTGAAAAGTCTCCTCTGAGTTCAGCAAGTATTAAGCAACAAAAAGGGGGCTAAGATTCAACCCCCCTTCTCTTAGCCACTGAAACCATCACCCTAAATATATATATATATATATTGCCAAAGTATGTAACAGTTATTTTTAGTCTCAGAACACAATCCTGTTGTAGCAGCGAATGAACTAACACTGCAGCAGTGTAGTAAATGCATTGACTCAATGAATGGTATATAGTTTTCAACGTCCATCTAAAGAGGTCACACTTATCTCATTGTTTAAGCTTATTTCATTTTGATTTGTGACTTCATTGGAAACCTTCCTTGGAAAGAAACCAGGCTCTTTAGGATCAACCAATTCCATCTCACTGTCCAACATCCGAATCACTGATGTCATGGTAGGCCTATCCTCTGGGTAATGTTGCACACAAACTAGACTAACTTGGATGCAACGCAATACTTCTGAGTCAATGCATGAATCCTTAATGTTGGAGTCAATTAATTGCAACGCCTTGCCCTCCTTCCAAAGTGTCCATGCCTGAATCATGAAAGAAGTACAGAAAGTGAACAAACATTCAACTTGATTTAAGATAGATAAACAAGACAATATTAAGTCCTTACATAACCAACGAGGTTATATGTGTTGTTTGCATAAGAAAGAGCTCTGTTCTTGCTTCCACATATAATCTCTAACAATAAAATGCCAAAGCTAAAGACATCGGATTTTATAGAAAATAATCCATCAACTGCATATTCTGGTGCCATATATCCACTGTAAAAATTTATTATTGTAAAAAATAATCACCACACACAGTATATTAGAAAATAAATGATATTACGAATTGAGATACTTACTAAGTTCCAACTACTCTATTTGTGTTTCCTTCAGTTTGATCTCCTCCAAAAGCTTTAGCCATTCCAAAATCAGATATTTTTGGATTCAACTTATCATCAAGTAAAACATTACTTGCTTTGAGATCTCTATGAATTATCCTTAATCGGGAATCTTGATGAAGATATAGAAGCCCCCTACCAATTCCAAGAATAATGTGGAAGCGATGAGGCCAACTCAGCAATTTTCCTTTGGTGTGATCTATTGATAATTGAATATTCAAGTTTAGTAAGCTACTGACTATATAGTCGAACTCATAAAGCATTATTGCATTCTAACCATAGTCTTGATATATCATACCAAAAATGAAGGAGTCTAAGCTACCATTAGCCATGTATTCATAAATTAGTAGCTTCTCTTGTCCTTGAATGCAACAACCAAGAAGCCTTACAAGATTTCTATGCTGAAGTTTAGCAATAAGTTTTACTTCATTTATGAACTCGGTCACTCCTTGTCCAGAGCTCCTTGAAAGTCTCTTTACAGCAATTTGTCGCCCATCTGATAATTTTCCCTAAACACTCGCATTCATTTTAGTAGAAACATTAGATGATGCTCATAATATTAGTACCCATTACTGGATTATACTATGGTTATAACTCTAAAATGTTGACATACCTTATATACAGGTCCAAAACCCCCTTGTCCAATCTTATTCTCTATCCAGAAGTTGCTAGTGGCCATACTAATTGTCGGCAGAGCAAACAACGGGAGATCCTCTACATGTTTTTCAATGTTATCTCCGACCATTGACTTCTCTAAAAGTGTAAAAGTAATATTATAAGGGAAAAAAATAGCATTTTTTAGAAAAATATAGAAATTAATGTCATGGTGTAGGTGGGAAAGAGAGAGAGAATGATTTACCAACAAGGTTCCTTCGGATTCTGTAGACAACATAAACAGAGAGTAAAAGCACCCCACATAATGTTGGAATAGTTATAGCAACTATAGTTCTTATGTTCATCTTGCTCCCACTTTGAGACTCAGCGTTAGCCATACGAATATATAGATCTTGCTCACGAGTTTGTTTAGTATCGAACTGTCTCATGTCAATAAGATCACCAAACCATAAAACACAACCACTACATGATCCTCTTATATCAGAGTTACTAAAGGCCATACAAGAGCAGTTATTCAAGCACCTTGCTCTGCATTCATCTAGACCCATATTCTCATCCAACCATGTATGTGTAGTATCTGGAACTTTCAAGTCTGCAAATTTGACAAAAATGTCATTGATGGAAATGTCATTGCAGGTTAAGGGTTTAGTCCGGACACATCCTTTTGTCCAACCCCTCATGTCCCATTCTTGTGGTGACTTGGGACTGAAACCTTCTAAACATTGGCACATTGGTGATTCATCAATTAAGCATTTTGAGTTTGACCCACAAACGCCATAATCATCACACTGGTCTCTGGATGAGTACATCTCATAGAGCTCCCAATATTGCTGATCTTCTTCTGCCCAAATATAGAAATTAAAGCCACCAGTTTGGTCTAGGTGGACTCTCGACAAGATAGAAGTATTCTTTAAAGTATACGTGTAATAAATCTCATCCTTATTGGAGGGAAACTTGGCATCATAGCTAGTGACATATGTGAATTCATAAACAGAGCTTGGATTTTGATCTCGGAAGCCACTGAAATAAATGCCATTCCATGGTCCAAACCGGTTGAGCGTTGTTCGTCCTTTCATATAAAAGTCAGGATATTCGTTGAGCACTAAACCCCATGAGAAATCTCCAGGAGCTGGATCATTTGGACTCTTCCAAGATGTTATTCGCCATTCGAGACCTCGTTTGAGGTCCCATCCCACCTTCATTCCTGGCAGTATCGTATCTGACGGATAGTCAAAGCTTTGCCACAAAATATCTTGTGAGTTTGGACCCCCATGATTCCATACCACAAGATTGCCGCTGTCCATGAGCTGTGCCACTGGATTCTGTGCTTGTCTTTGAGAGTTTGTGCTCCAAACAACAGAATCATTTTGGGTAAGGATAAGATTCCCAGTGATGTCCAATGTTAATATTCCAGCTGAGACAAAATCGATGGGTTTGTCCCTATTGGCAACCCAAACAACACTATACATGGAAATTTTCTTGTACCAAATCCCCAGGTAACGCTTCATTGAACTGCCGGGGCTGAAGAAGCCAAGCTCAAATACTCCATCTTTGGACACTATGGTTTTGCCATTGCCATCATCACTGATAGACTTGGACACACCTATTGAATCATTGACTGCCATGGAAACTGTGACAGAGGAAACAAGTAATAAGTATGCAACGATAATCATGGAGTTAAGAATATCCATTGAATTCCAAGCTCTAACTTTTTTGTGCTACTTGCTCACTTAGACGGCATAAGTAGAAGTCACTCAGAAGTCAGAACACGTTTACACTTCTTTTTCCATATTTTTTGTTAATACCAAATTACAAGAAGTCAGCAACTCCATAATTCAATAATCAATAAAAAGAACTACATAATTCAGCAGCCCTTATTGACCTAGAAGCCAACCGTCAGTCTTCATAAAAATTAGAAAAAAATATGGGTTGATAATCAAATTAATGTCTGAAAGATAAGATATTTTTTAAATTCATTCCTACAAATTTTTTTTTAATAAAATTAGTGTTTAAAAAATTATAAATTAATTATATTTGTCCTCCTATCATTTCATTAACAATTTTTTTTTAAAAAATTGATGTTGGAAAATGTTAATTAGTCCCCATTAACTTTTTTTTATTTTAATTGTATCAGGTTATTTAAAAAAAATAATGTACTTTTATTCTTTTATATTTTTTATTTTGTGTAATTCACTATTTTTTATTTTTTAGGGGGAAATTTCTATTTTTTGTTTTTGGACTTGGTCCAAAAATATATTTTTGGGGTCTTGACTTGGTCTAAACTTATATTTTACCAAATTTCATGGTATGAGATAAAACAAGACCAAATGAACGAAAATACCTGAAAGGTGGCGAAGCGCGGTTCACAATTGTGTAAAACGTAAAAGGCACATATAAATGGTTGATGGGCTAATCACCTGAGAAGGATTTTTATTTTTCCCTTTTTTTTTTGTTTTGGTCAATCGGTTGTTCTTGTTTAAATAGACTATAGGTATGTCACAGAAAAAATAAGCCTATAGGTTTTCTGGTTGTCTTTTTTTTTGTGGTTTTGTACATGTTTGTTTTGAACATACAATGGGATTCAGAATATTTGGGCCTAGTTAGACAGAGTGAACTGTGGATGCTGAAGTTGGACTAGGCCTAGTTACTATGTACCAAGCACAGACCAAAAATATACAAACCTTTCAAACCAGTACGTCAGTGACTCAGTGTCCAATATCCAGATTTCCATCATCAGCCATTGGAGAGCCACAATCACACAAACCTCATCAATTTGTGTGGCAAATATTCCACGTATACTCTTCTGCCCTATCCTCCTTTTCTCTCCTGTCCATCACTCAGTCCGCCACTCACACACAACCACTCCCCAGTCCTAAAATTTCAATTCAATTCAATTCATTTCAACTGTAAACTCAATTCAATTCCGCCATGGCAAACATGATTATGGCTTCCTCAAGATCCTTGATCAGAACCTCCACCACTTCCCCTTCCCCGGCACCATCACAAAAGCTCCCCATTAGCAATCACATTACTCTCCCAAGAGTCCAATTACCCCTCCTCAAGAACCTCTCCCTCCAAATCCCAATCCCAAACACTAATCAAACCCTAAAATCCCTCTCCGTACTGGCAGCCACATCTCTAGCGCTCGCGCCTCCGTCGCTCGCGGCGGAGATCGAGAAGGCGGCGCTCTTTGACTTCAACCTGACCCTTCCAATCATCATGGTTGAGTTCTTGCTCCTCATGGTGGCGCTAGACAAGGTGTACTTCACTCCTCTGGGGAAATTCATGGACGAGAGGGATGCCGCCATTAGGGAGAAGCTGAGCGGCGTGAAGGACACGTCAGAGGAGGTGAAACAACTGGAGGAGCAGGCCGTGGCCGTGATGAAGGCAGCGAGGGCTGAGATATCGGCGGCGTTGAATCAGATGAAGAAGGAGACGCAAGCCGAGGTGGAGCAGAAGATTGCAGAAGGGAGGAAGAAGGTGGAGGTTGAGCTTCAAGAGGCTCTGGCCAGTTTGGAGCAGCAGAAGGAAGAAACCATCAAATCTCTTGATTCTCAGATAACTGCTCTTAGCCAAGAAATTGTAAAGAAGGTTCTTCCCACTGTTTGATTAAGCCTTCTCTTTTGATTCAATGTACTCACGAGAAAAGAGTTGAAAATATTGTAACTTTTTTCTGTTTGAGATTTATATATGTAATAATATGTCAAAAAAAGATTGGTTTATCTGTTCAGTTTAAGAACAAGAACTGAAGTCCCTTGTGGATTATCTCATCATAGATTGAGGATCTTGAATTACATTTTTGATTTTGTGGATAGATAATTATTATTGCATACAATTCTAATTGCTAGCATTTACACACAGCACACATGAAAAGTTAGTGGGACTTGGGGAGGTTTAAATCCAACCAGTTTTAGCTCCTCTTTTTTTTTTCCCTCTTTCCTTTTTGGGGTATTAGGGTCTAGATATCTTTCACCACAGATGATGATCGAGTTCTTTCGCATCGATAAAAATCAACTAATTACCAATTTTACGACTTTGTGGATACTAATTTCAGCGTTAGCTCGGCTTAACCCATTTAAGAGATGAAAAATAAAATTTGAATGTAGGTGTGTAGGCTGTGGACTGCTTAAATAGTTAAATTAAATAGATTGCTGTTGCACTACTGCTACAGAGAAAGAAAAAAGATTTATGATGGATCAATCCATTTAACATTGGTATCAGTATAATAATGTAATACAGGGAAAAAAGATGATATAATCAATCAATCAATGACATATTATAGACAGTATACAATTAGAAAAGGCGCCAAAAGTTGTTAGTGGTTAACAAACGTGTTCTCTGACTAACAGAAGCAACTAACTAGGAAGTACTTATTATCTATAATTAACAACTAATATAAAAATGTTATTCTTACACCAAAATCAGTCACTAAAATAAGCTATTAATGTATTTGTGTATAACTACATATGTGGTTTAATTTATTTTCAATGTGTATTTATATTTCAACATGTATTTTATACTGGTGGTTGATTTTGGTGGCTTTATTTACTCGCTCATGGACATGTTGTAATAACAGTCATTAAGCAAAATAATATTTACTAAAAAATAATCAAACTCCAAACATCGCATGAATTTCTTCTTCTCATGCAATATTCGAGAAATCTCATCATGAATCCATTTTCTTCCTTAATTGTAAGACTCCTCTATATTGTACCCAAGGAGAGTAGAAAATGTGCGTACCATATATGCAGTTCTTTCTTTGAGAGCCCTAACTCCATTCATATACATCACTATGCACAGAAGCTTGAAATTCACTGCGATACAATTCATCATGCTAAGATGTTGCATAATGACATGAGCATATATGATATTCAGAGCAAAGAATAAGCCATGGTAATTTCTCCGTCGAAGACATTTCTGTCTCATCTCTCAACCACTGACTGTCACATAAACAAAATCAAAGAATATGTTTACACTAGTAGTTCATAGACAAGCGAGTAAAAATCATTCTCTCTACACACTATACTAATCATGTATGCCTACGATAGTAGTGCTGCCTCCTACAAAAGCTAAACATCCTTCTAATCTTCCTAAAACTGCCAAGTATACCTTCAGCAATGGATGAGGGGCAAACCCTGCTTTCAGTTCTTGCTCTTTCCGCAACTGCCATCCGGTTGTATGAGAACAAACCTCCCAAAAAGCCCGTTAATCTCTCCTTGCCAACAAGATATCCTTCATCGAAACCAATGTCGTCATCACCTCCACATCGTAGTTTCTGTTGATATCTATTCGCTTTGGAGGATGACCTATACCTTCCAATTTATAGAGTTTATTAAGATAGTAGATAAACTAATATTCTATATACAATGACAAGTTAAACAATTCTCATCTCTACGCCTACTCAAAAGCAGATTCATTAACTTTATTTTAGATAGATTTATCTGTTTGAGTCCAACCAAGACCAACTTCTTTGGGAGTGCGCCTCACTATTAATTGTTAGCCCTGTCCCCTGTGTCCATCAAAGACTTTTACATAGGCAATTGTGAAGACCAAGACTATATAAACTAGTATAATGTGGCAAACAGAGTTCTGTTGGTCCTGAATCATGCTTTGCATAGATTGAAAACTTTCGTACCTCCTTTTTATTTTCAGATTGACAACTCTTTTCTTTAGCCTCTTTCTTTGAAAACAAGTATTAGGTACATGACGAATGAAACGAAGCTGTACAGACCAAAATATATAGATATCATGAGTCAAGACTCAAGAGGAATGGAGTAAGTACAACAGACATTGAGATGAATGGATTAATAGTAGGGTAACAATGTATCAGAATTGAATAAAATCATGGAGATATTCACGTACAACTTTAATCAAACTTCTTTTCAATAACATAGATTATAAATTAACCGTTCATGTTTCTATTCCAGCTGCCCTCACTGAAATTGTAAGCCTTAAAATTCACTAACCTGGTCACCATCCTTGATGCCATAATCTCTAAGATAAGTTGTTTCAATGACAAGCTTACGTCCTTCATAACATAAGCAAAATTGCCCCCAAACATGAGCCCTAAAATTCAAAAATCAATGAAATATAATAAATCAGCTAACAGATTATGACAATCTGGTAAATTAACTACACCATAACACCACCACCTGCTCAAAGAAGATATTATATTGGAAATTACACTTGACATCTAGTTTAATTGAATAATTGAAGATCAGAGAGTGACTTGTTCCAACAATATTCCAGTATCATGATCATCGTCATATCAGAATTCATCATAAATCACATAATACTTCACATCAGAATAATATATCAACTCTCAAGTCTCAACATATTTAAAAAATTGTAACACATGAGAACTAAAGATATCCTCAAAACCAATCAAATTAGTGAAATTACATATCATCGTGCAAATTGTAAGTTATTTTATTAAAATTCATTTACATCAATGACAAATTGACAACAACAACGTAACACACTCACCACGGTATTTCCTCTGGCCATTTCTGAGGTGTGTGACTAAAAACCGCCTCCACCGCACGATTGAGTTCTGCAACAGTTGCCGTTTTCGCAACTTCAACATCTGATTCAATCAAAATCTCACGTCAATTCAACAATTGATCCAGTACACTATCTAAGTTAAAGTAACATTTCATTATTTATACTTCATCACAGAAAGGAAAATAAGAAAGATACATCTCCCCTCTCCTCTCCTCTCCTCTCTCACACACACAGGGGCGCGCGCGCACACACAAACACACACACAATTAAGAAAAATGTAAGCAAGAAGTTGAAGGGAAACGAATTACGGAAGCAAGATCCGTCCAATTTGAGAATGGAGAGGGTGAATGGTTCAGAAGGAAGCTTGTTATAGGAAAAGGTTTTTGTGGCAACGATACTGCTGCGATCTTCAACGTCGATCATCAGCGAAGAGAAGTGCATCGTCAGAGACGGTATTAGTGATGGCGAAGAATTGTCAAGAGAGTGGAAATCTTTGTCTTCCTCCATGATCAACCTGCTATCATCTCCCATTGTTGAGAGAGAGCGAGCGAGAGAGAGAGCAAGAGGAGAGAGTTTGTTACGTCATGGAGTTCAGTTCAGTTCAGTTCAAGTGAGAGTGGGGCAGAGAGGTTGTTAGTTTCATTCTCAGAGTGCTTTTTCATGACCCGGGAGAAAGAAGGTTATGAAGACGGCAATGACAGTTACGCTGACGTGTCTACTGTCTCTCTTGTAGTAACCGTTTATGCGCGCCGCAAACTGTCTAAACGGCCTTCTTTGGTTCTCTTATTTATTTATTTTGGTATTAGTTCTGTCATTTATTTATTTTTGTGGTTTTTTACTGTACTTTCAGATTAGCATTGCAAATAGTCACCAAAAAAAATTAGCATTGCAAACACTAATATTCAAAATTTTATTTAAGAATTTATCTTTAATTAATAAATTATTACATGTATAAAGTAGAATTTAAAAATTTTACTTAATAAATTAATAAATTAACTTCTAAATCAATCCAACTTATGATGGTTTATTTTATTTTACCCTTTTGATATTATTTTTTTCCAAGTGTTTTTGCGCATGTGTCAAATATTTTGGGCAAATTGTTGGCGGATAAAATGCCTTCTTAAAGCTTTCCCCAAATTTAAAAAGAAAAAAAAAACTTCATAAAAAGAGAATTGAATTTTTAAACGGGAATTAGATTGTTGTAATCTATGTGCACCACAATATGGATGGTTTCTCGCACCTGCGAGGTGATAGAAGTGTGTTCTATGTCCAATTTGACTTTTTTATTTTGGTATTTGATATTAAGATGATAAATTTATATGTACCGATACGTTTAAAATATGAACAAATGATGATAAATTTATATGTACCGATACGTTTAAAATATGGACAAATAACAATAAGATAAGTGAAATTTATTTTTTACATTAGTATTTAATTTTTTTTTTAAATATATAGTATATCACCACTTTTATTAAAATACCCTTTTAATTAAATAAAAAAATATTTATTTATTTAATTTTATAAAAAAACTTAAACATATTTCCTTTATTTGATTAGACAAAAATATCCTTTTAAATTAATCAAATTTTAAAATTCAATTAATTCTAATTCTATAATTTTAAATAATTAAAACAACAAAACAAAAACATATTAAAAAAACAAAAAATTAAAATTATTCTTCATCCTTGGGTTCAGAAACCTTTTGCTCCTCGATCTCTCTCATCTGTGTCACTGTGACGACGCCATCGTTTTGGTTCCCGCACGGATGACCTTTCCTTACCCTTACCTTCAGTCTTCATTCTAAACCCCTATCTTTAACAGCTTCTCCCCAAATCAAAAAAGGAAGTTGAAACAGGAAAGCTAGCTTCTCCACCACCGCCGCAAGAACTGCCGCCGTCCGTCGCTCTCAGGCACTACCATCGTCGTCTGGTCGTCCGTGCTTCTTCCTCCTTCAAGAATCGCAGCTTCTTCTTCCTCGAGCTCGGCGCGTCAGTTCCTGGTATATCATCTGCTCCATCGCGCTCCTGCCGCCGTCCGTCGGGCGCTCAGTCACCATCGTCTTCGTCTGGTCGTCGCAGATTCTTCCAACTCAAACCGTCTTCTGAGTTGTGTTCGTCGCCTGGCCTCTGTCTCCGTCACGATTCTGCCCCCTCTTCTCAGACTGCTCAGAAGAAAAACCCATCTCCATTCCAGTTTCCTTCCTTCGAGTTCAGAGAGCAGAAGCTCAACCAAGAAAAAAACCTTAGACTTCGACGGTCAGTTCACTGCTAACTTCTTCTGCATTTTTTATTTATGCCATGTTCAATGATTATTTGATTACTGAATATTTGAATGTTTTGTGTTTTCATTTTTTATTGAATGATTATTTGATTACTAATGAGCTCTAGTTCTGCTCTGTTGCTATTTTTGTGTGTTGTGATATTTTTTTGAATGAGCTTCTGCTGTGGTGCTGTTTTGTGTGTTGCTGTGTTGCTTTTTTATGTGTTCTTTATTTTTTATTGACATGCATCTGAATGATATCACCACTGTAACTTAACTACTAAGTATTGTAGTACTTGATTTTAGTTATGATTTTTAAATTTCTTGATTCTTGGTTGGCATATTTTCTGCAATTCTCTAGTATTCTCTTGGTTGCTATTCTTGATTCTTGATTTTTGTTATGATTTTTTAATGCTTCTATTTTTTCCTGTTCTATACTTGAGTTGATTCTGTTCTTTGATTTTTTATTCTTGATTTTTCACTGCATCTATTATGATTCACCATAGCACGCTATTTGATGTTATTTCATATACGAGTGTTTCATTTATATCATAATTAGTAATACAACTCTAAATATTTGAAGTTTGGCTAATTATAATTCATAGAGCATGTTACAAATCATTTTTATAAAACTCAGAAGAAAATTGAAAAGCTGCATGCCTATTGAAAGTTGAAACCAAATTAATAGTACTGTTTTAACTCTTTCCTAGTAGTCAATAGCAGAAATAGGCATTTGGTTTAAATATGCATGTAATGTTACAAAGAATTTGATCCTTGTTACTTATCTAGCTTAAATTTGTATTGTTTTTACCTTCTTGACTAAACAGATTTTTGTCTCTCTTAATGACTTTTAGTTTATCACTGTAAAATTGATGAGCAAACCAGAGAGTTTTAAGGAATTAAGACAGCGATGAAAGAAGGAAATACTTGCTATTTAATTCTTTGTTGATTATCATTATCAATCTTATATTTGGTTTAATATTTCTTCAATGTCATTATCACATGTTCTCTTAGTTTTTGAGTGGATGTGATTTTGGGTTTTACTTATTTGTTATCTCTCTGCTTTGGTCTTTAGATTTCAGTGGATATGCTTATATTCAGTTGCATAGAAAGATAATATGTTGTTGCTTACCAACTTTTATTGATGGCAGAAACTAGGAGAGCTTATTTATTTATTTGTTTATTCATTTATTTTTTGTTCCTTTGCTCATTTTGTTTTCATTCATTTAAGTTTAAATTTCGAGGGAGCTAATGAAGGTTTCCCAAATATACTCTATTTTGGTCAAATTTGGATCTCTTTTGGTTTGAATCTAGTTAGGTCACTTTCGGCATCTCATTACCGATTTAGCACACAACTGGAACTAACTTTTACTAGGCAGTATTGTATACCCTTAACATAAGTGTTCGAAAATTCTCTGGGTTTATTCATTTATTTTTAGCTCAACTTTTTCTTTAATAAACCGGATATTTTGGTCCTGGTTGTTATTATTTTGGCTAACGTTGATTGAAGATTTGGTTTCCTTTTATTATTCTCATTATGCAAGTGGGAAGTAGTTTTGAATTTTTTGCAATGATTTTGTACATAGTGGTAGTTGAAGGGAAGAATTGTTGTTTTTTTTCCCTCATAAGATGAGGCAAGTTGTTTCATATATAGAATCTGGTCAATTGAAGCTTAAAATTATGTTCAATAGTTATTCTGTCTTGTTGCATCCAAAAGTTATACTCTTATTTGTAAATATGTAAATGTCTTAATTGTTTATTTATTTTATATTATATGACATTATGTTGATCACTTGCAGATTCTGCAGAGAAGCCAACATATGTTAGGTTTCTTGTATCAAACTCTGCAGCTGGTTCTGTTATTGGAAAGGGTGGTTCAACCATCACTGATTTTCAGTCACAATCTGGGGCACGAATCCAGTTATCACACAACCATGAATTCTTTCCTGGGACTACTGATAGGATTATCATGGTATCTGGATAAATGAAATCCTAAGAGCTGTTGAACTTATTCTGTCTAAGTTGCTCAGTGAGGTAATTTATGATGTCAATTTGATTGGTAATGAAGAAAATAAAAACATGTATTACAATTTCCTGAAAGTTATTTACCTTGTGTCATTAGCTTCAAAGTGAGGATGAAAATGATCCTGAGCCAAAAACAAAAGTGAGACTCATTGTTCCAAATGGTTCTTGTGGTGGTATAATTGGCAAGGGAGGTGCTACCATAAGGTACTATTGCTTTTCCTCATTAAGTTATCTATTTACAATTTTTTGAAATATGTACAAATAAAAGTAGTTGTTGATACTATCATACTACTATGTCTTAATTTATGATTCTGGGTGTATTGTGATTTCATGTGGTTCTTTGGTGTTCCAACTTTTATTTCCCCTTGCTCCCCCTAAATTATGTCAGAAAAGAGAGAGTTCTTAATTGTAGGACCCTTTCTCTTTGTTTTTAAATTACACATGATTGGTGATGAAAGCTTAGAGCATAAATTCTTGCCTTTGGTAAGGTCATTCATTGAAGAATCTCAGGCTGGAATTAAGATATCTCCTCAGGATAATAATTATTATGGACTGAATGATAGGCTAGTGACACTGACAGGAACTCTTGATGATAACAAATGCTTCAATACGTGATGTACAGTTAGATTCTGCTCATGTTCAGTTTTCTAATTCTAGTGATGCTCAGACTTTACTTGAAAAGGAAGAAGAAAATACTAATTCTAATATCCTTCCTACAAGTGTTGATAGAACTGAAATATCGCCATCACAAGGTGAGTATGAAGATCTTGAAAGGGTGCTATCTCGAGATCTTTCAGGCCTAGATTTGTCTGACCAAAACAATGAAGTTACTGATGAAAATAGTTTTACTTTTAACCCAAGCCAATTGACTGGGAAAATCTATGCCCCTTGCTCAGACTTATGTTCATGGTTTTTTATTGTATTGGCTGATATTGATCTATACAAAGTTATTCTTTTTCTTTCTTTTTGTAACTTCTTGTAATTGAAATTGCACTTTTTTCTGATCTTTATATTAGGGAAGTATTGGTATTCTGATTCAATGCATTAATAGAAGTCAAATTATCATATGCCAGAGATTTTGGATGGTGAATTTTCTGAACAAAAATCCTATATTAGATGGTACAGTGGCCTCAGAATCAGAATGTTACAAAGTATCAGTAGCAAGTCCAAATCAATTCATTCCTTTCTTTTGCATCAGAAGATGCACAATCAAGCTTTGAAATGACCTCATCTTACTGCCTCATCTTAGAACTAATTAAAATTCTCTACTAGTAAAATAATATTAACCAGTACAAGTAGCTAACACAAGTTCATATATACTTGTAATTGTTTCATATAACGATACCATATAGGCATTTACGAAAATGATCTCATTTCATGTCCTTTATATACTTTTCAACAATCATCACTGTACTTTAGAACGACCTAGAACTAACTCAGCTCATGCCTCCTATGAAGTATTTAAGTAATAGTGACTGAATTTTCCTTTTTGAACATTCTCTGAAAATTAATCTTTACTGTCAGTATTTATTTTGGTCGCTACATACCTATTTCAAGTGACAACCAGGATTATGAAACCACTGTATATTGTTTGATCATAACTTTAGTTATTTATAACTAATCTATAACAAATTAAAGAAGCAATATCACAAGTGAATTGATGTTGATTATCCTTAGTCTCCCTTCTTACAAATAAAGAGAAACAAAATGTTCATCTAATAAATTCAGAATAACCTATAATTAAAAGCATCTTCACATAGTTCTTAATTAAAATTACCGCCTACCAAGTTATCATAATATATAGAAAAGGAAACTATCAGATCAAATGCAATAAAACAAAAACATAAAACTACACAAAGATTATTTTCGTACTTATTTTTTGGAGATTTGGTTGCTCTAAAATTATATTGTTATTTAAAAAAAAATTACACCATTAATTATCTTTGAATTAAGATATTAAAACTCACAAATAATAAATGTTATAAATTTAAAAGTAATTAAAACATCACTTTATTATTTTACTAGTATTGTTATTTTAGAGGATATTTTTTATTTTTTTTGTTATTTATTAAAAAATAATCTAATTTTCTATATATCTATTTATCATGGTTATAAAAATCAGTTTAAATCAATCTATTGAGCCAAAAATCGATAAACAAGACTGTTCGAACCACAAGGATATATAATTGCCATTTTTAAAACCAGTATTGAATAAAAAAATAACCAAAAAATAATTAGTCGAACTCAGCCAAAATCCAACTAGTTTTGTGTTAAAGCTTAAAATAAAAATAATATCTTAAATTAGTCCTTAAAAAATTTAGTTAAATATTTTAGTTTTTAATAAATTTCAATCGTCAAATAAGTTATCAAACTTTTATACTGTTAAGTAAATCAATTCGTACATTGGATAGTTCTTCTCAATTTTACGATGGGATGGATATATAGATTTTAAAAATTTTTAGGGTTGATATATTTTTATTAAATAACGACAACACTATTGATTTGTCTAATTTTTTGAATTATTTTTCACATCCAAATAAATTTTAGCATATAACGCGCTTCTTCTTCTTTCCCGCGCTTGTTTCAAATTCAGGCATACGTATTTCTTCTTCTTCTTCTTTCCTCGCACTCAAATTCACACATGCATTCTTCTTTTCTTATTCTTCATCTCTGATGCTACATCTTCTTTTTCTTCTCCTCCTTTTTTATTATTTTTCACTTTCGTTATAGTTATCACCACCACCACCACCACCTCTTCCTCCTCCTCCTCCTCTTCTTTCTTTTCTTTTCTCATTTTTTGTTCATGATTCAATTTTTGTTTGTACGCTTGTTTTCGAATTGAGTTTGTGTGTCGCAATTAGTAAATAATTTTGTTTTGTCCTGTATTTAAATAAAGGGGCACTTAGTCTGTACTTGTTTTGAAAAGAGTTTACATTTTGAATTTAATTTTCGGTTTATTCTGAATATAATTTCGATTTATTTATGAATATAATTCGGTTCATTTCTGAGTCAATTATTTTATTCTGTGCTTGTTTTGAAATGAGTTTACATTCTAAATTTAATTTTCGGTTCATCCTAAATATAATTTCAGTTCATTTATGCACAATTTAAAACTCTTCTTTCCTACTTTCTACTGCTTTTTCACTAGGGAGAGAAAAAGAAAAATACAGCAGTAACAACAACAAAAGAATGACGATAGGGAGAAAATACTCGAAGAAGAAGGAAGCGAAAAAGAAAGAGGAGGAGAAACGCGAAGAAGAAAGCAAAGACGCTCCGTGTGTAAACGAGTGTGAAAAGAAGAAAGCGAAGAAGAAGACGCTCATGAGAAGAAAAAAGAAAAAGCTGCACGTGTAATCATACTCTTTTAATAAGAATAGTTTTTGTTGATATTGAGCCTACTTAGATAAACTTTAATAAAAAAAAAACTTGGATGAGTAATTTTTTTTTACTAAAGTTTAACGTGTAAATTTATGTATCTAAAAAAATTTACATAAATTTATGTATCTAACAAAATAAATGATTAAAAACTGATTTAATAATTAAAATTTATTAAAAATTAAATTGTTCAATCAAAATTTTTTTAGGAATTGATTTTGTATATTACAAAAAAATATTTATACACTAAAATTAACTATAAAAATCAAACACTAATATTTTTATTATAAATATATGTTATTAAATTTATTTTTAATATATATTTATATCAACAATTAAACCGTATATTTTAGTTAGTAGAAGGACATGATGTTACGGAAAAATGAAAGACATAAAAAACCCAAAATCCCTAATTGAATGAATCCCCTCTCCCAATTGGTGCTCTCACTCCCCATCACCGTCCACCTCTTCTCCATCCGCCGCCGTCTTCATCTTCTCCCAGCGAGCCACCTCACTTCTGCGGTTCTTCTCCTCTTCCATCCCTCCGTTCCGCCATTCATCCTATCCCTGAGCTTGAAGTCGTGTCGCCGCGATTTCACTTCCATTCCGCCGAGCTCTGCCATCACCGTCACCTTCACGTCGTGCTCAGTGCTCACCTCCAGCTGTGCCGTCCAGTTGCAGCCGTCGCCTCCAGCCGTGCCTTCCAGTTCCGGCCGTCGCGTTCCAGCATCGTCATTGGCGCCTCAGATTCTGGTAGGTGTAGTCCTCTCTTGGATCCTTCCTATGTTCTTTCACTTTCTGTCGATGGCTGCTGTGTTGTGGTGGTTGCTTGGTTTCTGTGTTGTGGTTGCTGTGTTTTTATTAGTTTTTTATTCTGCTATTGTCTGGTTGTTCTTGCTAGTTCTTGCTGCTGGTTGCTGTGTTGTTGGTTGCTGCGTTGTTCTTGCTATTTGTTAATTTGTTAAGTTGTTAACCACTTAATTGCTGTTGTATTAGGTGTTATTATTATTTTTTTTGCTATGGATTGTTGATATTACCTTATTGCTGCTGCCTAGTTGTTCTTGCTGATCGATGCTTTGTTATTCACTTATTGCTTGCCATGGGCTTAATTTGTTAATAATTAGTTAATTTGTTAAGTTGTTAATCATTTAATTGTTGATGTGTTAATTGATCTTCTTGCTGGGTTTTATTATTTTTCTTTTTCTATATTGTTTTTATTGTGTTAATTTAATTATTCTTGGTTATTAGATTTTTTTGTTGAAATTTTTGTTTAGGGTTTAGCCATGGCTTCTGCTGGGCAGTTTTATTATCAGTATCTAGACAACAGACGATGAATTTGAAAAAGTAGATATTGGATTTGCTGGTCAGGATAATCATTTGTCCCTTAAGGCGGTGGGTGATTCATGAGTTTAGTCACGAGGCGGACATGGATTTTATAAAACAATGGTACCAAAGACAGGTTATCTGTCATTCATATCACTGTAATTGTCTGCAAATGCACTATCTGGATATTCCACAGAGAAGGGCAAATATATCTGTCATTCATACCACTGTAATTGTCTGCAAATGCACTATCTGGGATATTCCACAGAGAAGGCCAAATATCCACAGAGAAGGACAATCACGGGCGAGTATAAAGGCAACTTAAGCACTTGGATGGAAAATAAATTGAAGGATCTACCACCAATAATAGATTGGTGGTCCTATATCAGGGACAAACTTATACAAATATTCCAGCTCATTTTTGCAACATTGAAGAATATGTTCTTGAAGAATGACTACCATGGTAGATTGAGTATCCATTCAATCAAAGTTGGATTTTTCAGGGATAAGCAGTTGCGTGATATCTTGTCCAATATGGAAAACCGTAGGGTTAGTACTAACTACATTCAAGACAAACAACTGGATGATGTCAAGGCGCTGAGATCAATTATTTCCCATATTATTAACCTTTCTTTTGGAACGGGTAACAAGCCTCACATTATTGAAGTTGAAGAGCTTTATTATCATCGATTCAATTTCCTCCAAAAAAAAATATAGTGACGGGTATAATTTTTTGCCTTTTCTAATTGTGTGTGTTTTTTTTGGTTAAACTAACATGTTTTAATTTAAAAAAATTACTCCCTTAACAATAAGGTGGAGGATGAATTCAATGTTTTTTTGGAGCATACACAGGAGAATCCAGTTTTTGGACACGGTCCACTAGCTCATATTTCAAAATGGGAAACTCCCAAATAAAGTTTTTGATTATATTGACAATTGTTTTTCACCATGGGCATTTAAAGAAAATATACATCCAGAATTATCTAAAATATACCACCGTCATGGAGAAGGTGGTCATGGAGAAGGCGGTCAATATTCTTCATATCGTAGCATAGTAAGGTTCTATAAGAACTGCATGGAGCACTTTGATTTCAAGAAAATCCAACATGGAATGGTAATTGAAATTTTGTTTTGGTTGATTTTTTTTATTATATACTAATTAATTAATTAATTAATTATATATATATATATATATATTTTCTTTTGCAGCCAAAGCCAAATTCTTTTATTATATACTAATTAATTAATTAATTAATTATATATATATATATATATATATATATATATATATATATATATATATATATATATTCTTTTGCAGCCAAAGCCAAACTTACTTAAAAATCAACCAAAACAAAATTTCAATTACCATTCCATCTTGAGTTTTCATGAAATCAAAGTGCTCCATGCAGTTCCTATGGAACTTTACTATGCTATAATGTGAAGAATATTGACCGCTTTCTCCATGACCGCCTTTTCCATGACGGTGGTATATTCTAGATAATTCTAGATGTATATTTTCTTTAAATGCCCATGGTGAAAAACAATTGCCAATATAACCAAAAACTATATTTGGGAGTTTCCCATTTCGAAATATGAGGTGGACCGTATTCAGGAACTAGATTCTCCTGTGGATGCTCCAAAAGAACACTGGGGTAATTTTTCTAAATTAAAATACGTTAGTTTAACAAAAAAAAACACACACACAATTAGAAAAGACAAAAAATTATACCGTCACTATATTTTTTTTGGGAGGAAATTGAGTCGATGATAACAAAGCTCTTCAACTTCAATAATGTGAGGCTTGTTATCCGCTTCAAAAGGAAGGTTAATAATATGGGAAATGATTGATCTCAGCGCTTTGACATCATCCAGTTGTTTGTCTTGAATGTAGTTAGTACTAACCCTACGGCTTTCCATATTGGACAAGATACCACGCAACTGCTTATCCCCTGGAAAATCCAACTTTGATTGAGTGGATACTCAATCTAATGGTAGTCGTTCTTCAAGAACATCTTCTTCAATGTTGCAAAAATGGGCTGGAATATTTGTATAAGTTCGTCCTTGATATAGGACCACCAATCTATTGTTGGTGGTCGATCCTTCAATTTATTTTCCATCCAAGTGCTTAAGCTGCCTTTATATTCGCCCGTAATTGCCCTTCTCTGTGAAATATCTAGATAGTGCATTTGCAGACAATTACCGTGGTATGAATGACAGATAACCTGTCTTTGGTACCATTGTTTTATAAAATCCACTGTTGGAGCCAAGAAGCAAGAGGTTCGACCAATTGGTTTTTCGTTCGCAAAATATTTGCATCCGAATCGGAGGAGCTGACTGCAATTCTGCACTGTTCGTACGATAACGTCATGGCTGAGATGGAATCATTAAAAGCCAAAAGGAAGGGGACATCTTCTTTATCCCACGAAGACGCCAACTTGGAATCCGTTAACGAGCTTCAAAGCCCGCCAAGGATTCGAACAAGAGGACGTCCAAAAAATAGGCTAGGTTCAAAGTTGGACAAACAGATCGCAAATGCCACAAAGAAGAAGAAAACGAAAGTTTTAAGCGAGGTAAAAGTAATGTTCTTTAAATTTGTGGTGATTGAGTTTATTTTTCTCGTTAATAGTTTAGCTAATATGTGAGTTTCTTATATTCAGATAAACTTGTTTGATGCTGCATCAGTGGTGCATTCAAATTCCAGCCAATATTAAGGACATGTTATGAATTATCATTTCAGGGTACCAGGAGCAGGGGATAACTCTTTGGGTGTATAGTTACAGAATATGGGTGTAAAAGCACTGTTCTTTTGGGTGTATTTTTCTGAATTTTCTTGTGATTCACATTCTACATATAGATACATATATATAATATTAGGGTTCAGGGTTTTAGGGTTTACAGGTTAGGGGGTAAGGGTTTATGTTTTAAGTGTTTAGGGTTTAGGGTTTTAGGCTCAAAGCATCAGGGGGATAGATCTCAGGGTGTATATTCAACTTTCTTTGGGTGTAAAAAATCGCAGGTTATGGGTGTATATTTGATTTGATGTTTCTCTTCATATTATAGTGCCTGTAATTCATACATTTTGAATAAAGACAATTTAACAGCACAGACAATTTGGGTGTATATTTAAGCAATCTTGGGTGTATATTAAACTTCCTTTCGGTGTAAAAGTTTATAATTTGTATTTCGATCTGCCTTGATGTTTTTCTTCATATTTTACCACCTGTAATACAGAGCTTTTGAATACAGCATAGACAGTTTAACAGCACAGACAGTTTAACTATGGAAAAAATTTCATTGAATAGAAGTTGTTTATAAATGGCAAATTTTTACAGCATTTGTTCAATTTACAAACTAGCTAGCAGTTAGATTACTTAGTTTCTATATCAGTAGAATTTATCTGACAAAATGGACTCAATAATACTGAGGATGGCTTGGACAGTCTTATTGCATTACTCGCTCTAATTGCTTGATCTCTCTCTTTATTCATTTCACTGAATAGTATCCGCGAAGCATATTCTACTCTATAGTGGTCCACCTCCTCCTACAATTAAAAAGTATATTCTGTTTAAACAACAATATTAATTCCAGTAAAGTAATACATAGTTATATAGTTTTAAAGACAGTTACCTGTGGCCAATTATCCCATTCATACTTCGCCCTTTTAATGTTTTCGGGCTCAATTAAATCAAGCCACTTCATAACGTAAATAGCACAGTCATAGCAATAAATTACAAATCTCATTTAGGAAAGTTTAATGTTCAGAGTCACAAATTTATACCTTGATTTTTGGCCTGAGATTTTAACGTATGTTGCTTTAATTTCCAACTCATTCTCCTTTTTCTTCAGAGGTGCCCTGCCGGCATATGCTCTAATTCTTGAAATTACATATCCCTTAAAAAACAAAACAAATCAGTAATACACCCGAATGAAATACACCCAAAAGAGACATACTTACACCCAAAGCAAAACATACATACACCTTATATTGAATTGAAATACACCTATCTATTAAAATAAAGAACACAGAGCCAACTTACAGTGAATTTATTAAGCTGCTTTCTCTCATTGCTTGGAGCTTTCTTGTGTAGCGGGTCAAGTATATAAAATCTCCCCTTTGTTGTATCAATCACCCATAACCACCAATGGCCTGAGTAGCAAACAGGCGCAAAAATCTGAAGGATTGCCACATTTCAACCGTGTGTTATTTTATTTGGCATATAAGTAAAGAACGGTACTAACAAATTTTACAAATAAAAACTCACATATCGATGCGAAGTTAATTTTTTTGCATCTATGAAGGGAATAAACATTGGGTAGTCTTCCACCTTGAATTCTTTATTGGTTTTAGGTGATATGAATTCCTCGTTTGGGTGCTTCGAAACGGCCATGCTCTGCAACAATTGTGAAACAACAAATGAAATACTGAAAATACACCCAAGTGAATACTTTAAATAAACCCAAATGACTACACAACTTACACCCAATTGAACGTAAAAAATACACCCAAATGAATACAAAAACAGACCCGTTGATCAGAGAATATACACCCTAAGGAATACAGAAAATACAGCCAAAATTCGTAGAAGTAACACTTACCACAATATCAGGGGGGAGACAGTATACTTGTTCTTGAAACCTTTTATCATTTTTCTGGTTGAGGATGAGGCACATGGAAGATACAATCTAGAAATATATGCCGAAATCAATTTACATTAATAAACATTGCAGTTAACTTTGGTGTTAAAACATTAATGTTATTCTAATATTACCTCAGATTCTATATAACTTCCTGCCTGGAGCGATGCAAGGTGCATTCTATTCAAAATGTATTTATCTTGGGCAATCAGAGTGCACACGTTGTCAAACTCGTTAGTACTGCCATCTGCGTATGTCTTCACTCGCGTCCCCCAGATGTAGCACTTCTCTTTCATATCACCCGTATTCTGATTTATTCCCGCAGAAGTTTCAAACTTCCCAAAACTTTCTCTGCCAGTCTCCTTTTGAATTTGTGGACTTTTACTTTCTTCTTTCGCCGCACTGCTTGCTATTTTTTGTACCAAATCCTCTAATTGTTCTAGCAAATTTGCAGTTTTTGAAATTTTTGCCCTGTCTGTCTCCTGCGTTGACGCTCCCTCCTGCGTTGCTGCTTCTTCTTGGCTTGAATCAGTGAAGTCCAGGCTGAATGATGGCATTGGATCTGTTTTAGGAACATACGATGCTGTCAGTGCCATCATCATCAGCGCAGCAGCGTCTTCTTCGGCTGGATAACTGCGTAATCATGTATAACGTATTATAAGAGTAAGAATATACGGATGATAAGTAAAGATTGATTTAGGTATGATGAACTTACCTTTTAGATGGAGCTGGGGGAAGCGTGGGTGTGCTTTCTTCAAGTTTTTTGGGGGTTCAGGAGTGCTGCACGGCACAGAAAATTAATCATGACATAAAAAAATTATTCAGGAACAATATACACCTAAATTGTAAGCAAATATACACCCAAACTGTAACCCAATATACACCCATACATTGATTTTACTCTGATGAACTTACATTTTAGATGGAACTGGGGGAAGTGTGGCTGTGCTTTCTTCAAGTTGTTGGGGGGGTTCAGGAGTGCTGCACAGTTACACAAAATTAATCATGGCGTAAAAAAAACTATTCATGAACAATATACACCCAAACTGTAAGCAAATATACACCCGAACTGTAACCCAATATACACCCAAACTCTAAACAAATATATACCCAATAATATTTCTTACGTTTTTGTAGTTCCTTCAATTTATAGTAGAGGGGTTGGTTCAAAATCTGTCTTAAGTGTTTCTTCAAATTCCAGCACAGTGGTTGTTTGGGACACTGGCACAAAAACTTGAATCGGAACTCTAAACAAGAAGAAAAATGAAAGGTTAACAACGCCTTTGAAAATAATAAGGTTATAAGGTTGAAATATTCTTGAAAAACTCACATTGCAAGCGCTTCCGACGGTGTCTCTTCCCTCACAACCATTATATTCGAATCAACCGGCTCACTTGCTGACTCTAGAACCAGACTCAACCTAAAATACACCCAAAGAAAGTCAAAAAATACACCCGAACAATTCAAAAGGAATACAGGCTTTGTTTTTTGAGAACTTACATACTTGCAGTTTTTGCTTTTTTTTTCCTGCCTTTTTTTTTCTCGAATAAAATAATAAAGGGCTTTTTTTTCTAAAAAAAAAATATATACAGAATTAGAAGTAGAAGGTAATAAAAGAACAAAAGTAACGGTTAGTTGAAAGAGAAATTACATGCTCTCTGCCGGCCTATTTACACTACTTTGTTCTGTGTGTCCTTGAGAGGAAGGATCATCACTTCCCAAGTTCACGTCCGGTATTCTAAACAGATTTCATGTTATTCAGAAAAAATATGATACAGGTAAATCATGATAACAAGATTTTATTAAATAATGCTTCTTACGTTTCAGAGGAGACATAGCGACCTTCTGTCGATCGCAGGTCAGCTTCCTTCTCTCTGCGAAACAAGAAACAATTATTAGCAAAGAAAACACACTAAAATCTGAAATATACACCCCAACAAGACATACCCCTCTGTAGCAGATTTTTCATTGTTTTCCCTTAACAATTCATCTAGATCTTCACTTCCTATTTCATATCTGTCACTACATTCATAAAAGAAGATGTTAACAAAAATAATTATGATGATAGACGGTAATATAGCTTACAAAGTACTGTACCCATCATAGGATTGATCTTCTTCAGGAGATGAATGCTCAACAATAATCTTTTTCTTTTTGGATTGTGTTCTGGGTGGAAAAACAAGTATGAATCAGAAATAAAAAATTAATTTTATCACAGAATATTATCCAAAGAAGTGCTTACTTTTTTGGTGTTCTTTGTGTCTTTTTCTTTTCTTTTTTTTTTTTTGCTTCTTCACCGGTGATGATTCTTCGCTTCTATAAGTTAATAAGAGACACTTCAGTTAATACACGAAATCTTGATAATTAAGCCAAAAGAAAGGAGTAATAATTTCAGAACATTACTCATCAGTTGATTCAGATTCTGAATCAGAATCCTCATCCTCTTGACTCTTCTTCCTTTTTTTGGAGTCCATTCTGGAAGGCAAACAATCATTATTTAGAACATACTAAAGATATAAAATACACCCAAATGAATGCACATGATACAACCAACTGAATGGACAATATACACCCAACACAACAAACAAAACACACCCAACTTAATAAACAACATACACCCAACTTCATAAACAAAATACACCCAAATGGTTCCACAAAATACACCCAACTCGATAAAGAAAATACACCCAAGTATGGTATTTACTTTTTTCCCTTTTTGCTGGGTTGTTTTCTTGGTGAATCCTCTGAGTCTTCTTGAGTCTCAGACTCAGAGGTAGAACTGTCATTATCAGTTGTTTCTTGCTCCGAAGACGATGTTGAACTTGCCTTCCTTTTTTTGTTTTTTTGATTTCTTGTTTTTTTTTCTTTTTTCTCTATTTTTTTCATTTTCTCTATTGTTTGCGCCATCTTTACAATCCCCTGAAATATTAGAAATTTTAGTTAGTAGCATTCAGGTAAATAAAATACACCCAACATATTATGTTCACTTACCATATTTTCCTCTCTTTCCGCCGTCATTCTTTCGTCCAACTGCTCCTTACTCCAGTTGGCAATCCAGGGTTTTGGCGGTCTTTCAGCCATCTTCTTGCCTTTATTTTTAGAAAGATGAAAATAAATTATCATCAGGGCACAGAGGCAGCCATCAATTGCCTTTTTCTTTTTCTCCTTGTAGTGGGTTATGCCCTTGACGATAAAACTCAAAACATGCCCTCCCCAATTTCTCTCTGTTATGGTGTCCATCTCAAAAATTGGGGCCAGGTGCACATTCGAGATTTTGTTTATTGTCATTGGTAAAAGGAACGCCATCTGTATATAGAGGATGAAAATCCTCTTGAACATTAGGTGATCCTCTTCGTTACCAACGCCAATATCCATCATCTCATCTGTAAGACTTTTGAGGGTCTTACCCTGGAATCTTCTAAAAATTTCTTTGTCATCCTCAGAAAGTTTCTTATAATCGACTTTCTGAGGAAATAGATCTCCTACAAAAAGGAAAACAACAAAGTATGAATATCAGTTCAAATACACCCAAGCATCAATTAAAATACACCCAAGCGTCAGTTAATACACACCTATAATTTTTAGCGAGTTACCTGTTGCGTTGATGCCAAGCGCATCACCTATTTTTTTTGGTGTTATTTTAAAAGAACCGTATCCGGTTTCCAGTCTGTTCTCCCCTAATTTGAAGTTGTTAGCCAGCTCCCTTAACACTTGGTGATGCACCCTTAGTGGTGGGATGTGCATCAAGCCACCGAATCCCAAATCCCTCACAATCGTTTTCTTCTCCTCACTCATGTTTCTGAATTTATCATTTAACAAATGTGTTGCACACTTAAGGTCTTTTGTTTGCTGTAAACAAAAATAAAATTATAGTCAGATATGTTTTTATTATATAAAACTGATTTCATCTAAGACATATATTTGTTCTTACATTTCTTCCATGTTGGTTTCTTGCTGCCATTTTTTCTGAAATGAAAAATACACCTAAAGTTATCAGTAAGATACACCCATATATACGAGTCAGATACACACATAGATATCAGTAAGATACACCCATAGATATGATTCAGATACACCCATATATATCAGTTAGATATCACTCAAACATGCATCAATATACACCCATAGACAAGCAAATATAAGAACAGTTGTAACTGCTGACTATTATAGTATATCAGTTCAGAAATATACACCCAACAATTTGTGCCATATACACCCAACAAATTACCTCATATACACCCACCAAACTACGGAATATACCCCCAAAAATCAGTTACCAGAAGAACTAGAACAACAAGAACAGTAACACCTAAAAAACTAAGAAGAATAGTGTAACATAGAACCAAGAATAACAATAAAACCTAGAACAAGTAGAATATCATAAACTGTAAAATGAGACGTAGAGCAAGAAGAACAGTAAAACATAAAACAACGTAGAAGAACAGTAAAACCTAGTTCTTCAATTTCGAAATGTGGAAAATATACAGGAATGGTAATGTAACGTACCTTGAGTATGATAGCTTTGTTTTCTCTGGAGATTCTTAATCGAGAGTTCTATGTTGTGTTGATGGAATTTTCGAATATTAGCGACGAGTTGTATATTTTCAGTATCGAATGATGCTCGAAAATGGAACGTTTGCTTTTTCTCTGAATGGCTTTGAGAAGTGGAAGAGTTTGCCATTAAGGGGGCGGTTTACGCGAAGCGTAACCGTTTGAGTGGAGCGCGTGAATGTTATGCCCCCATTCAATGCTCTTCTCTGCGCGTGTGGATTGTTTGTGGGCTGGGGGCTTGGATAACTTGTAAGGCCTTTTTGCTTGTATGTGTAGCAGGCCCGTAACTAAAATGAGTTAAACTCCAAAGTGGTCCCTGACATTCACGAAATGCATCAATTTAGTCCCTAACTTTTCAGTTGCACTATTTATGTCCCCGAGTTTGTTAAAAATACACCAAATTAGTCTCTTATCTATTCTCCGATCAAAATGTCTGCCGCCGAGAGTGACCGGCACTGACCTGAAACATGAACAAGAAGAGAGGATAATTTCAAAGAGTAATGAAGCATTAACTCAAGTTAAATATATTGTAATTAAGATGAATGTATTACAACATGAAGAGAGAAATATATTCCAATTGAGAGCAACTGTAAACAAATTCCCCAAATGCAAAATGCAAAATCACAAGAATGTAGTGAAAAACAAAATTTTTTTTCAAAATAAAAACTCTAGAACTACAAAACTAGAAGTGGAAGAACCCTAAAAATCACAAAATCGGAATTTAGAAAGGCCAAAACTCCCTTCCCCCCTCCCCCCCAATTTTGAAAAATAGAAAGGCACTTGTCAATGGAGGTCATCTTGTCATTGAATTCTCCCTTCTGGATGCAAACTCCATAAAAAAACTTCCTCAAATATATACCTCATTCTAAAATACATTCCCATTTGTAGAAACATCACCACATTCGCAGCGCCAATAATTACATTTCCTATTTCTCATCATTTTACCCCTTTTACAGCTCCACTAGTTCCACCATCTTCTCCCACAATGTACCAAAAAAATTATAGAAGCTTTACTTTGGCACCATTTTGAAATCAGAGCACGACTCAAAGAAATAGGAGATTGTAAAAGTCAGTGAAGGAGACATCGGCCTAGTCTTTGATTAGGGTAGCGGCGGCAGACTTGTGATTTACGAGAACGAAGAAGGAGTGACATGAGAATGAGAGTATAGTAATGACGACGGTTAAAACGAAGAAGGAGTGGCGTAAGAACAAGGGAGAATGAAGAAGGTGAAGGAGTGAAGATGAATAAGGAGCGGCATGAGAACGAAGGAGAAAGCATTTGATTTTTGAGTGGTGGATTTGGTGTGAAAATAGGAAAAAATTATTTAGTGTATTGAGCAGGTTTGATTTTACGAGGAATCGTTTGTGAAGCGCACCACTCCCGGAAAGTGTCAAGTGACTCCCGGCGGCAGACATTTTGATCGGAGAATAGGAAAGGACCAACTTGATGCATTTTTAACAAACTCGGGATATAAATAGTGCAATTAGAAAGTCAGGACTAAATCAGTGCATTTCATGAATTTTATCATGGTTCTGAAAACCGAACCGAACCGGCCGGTTCAACCGGAATAACCGGGAACCGGTCACCTAGCCGGTCCGGGTAACATCGAAAACCAATTGGCAGAGAACCGGTGAAAAAACCGGTCAAACCGGCGGTTAACCGGTGAACCGGGAGAACCGTCCGGTTTTTTAGCGGTTTTATGGTTTGCACCCTGAGAGGCCAAACGACGTCGTTTTGAATTTTTTTTTTTAAAAAAAAAGAGAAAGGCGTAACACCCAGTGCACCCACTAACCCTAATCAGTTTCCCCTTTCCCCTTTCCAAGTGCATTCAGCAGCCATTCACCCACCATTGCCACCAAGCTCCAGATTTGAGAAACCACCGAGCCACCCACAGCCATCCACAGCAGCCGCGACCACCACCGCGTTCTACACCCACCATTGCCACCAATCTCTAGATTCGAAAAACCACCGAGCCACCCACAGCCATCCACAGCAGCCGCGACCACCACCGCGTTCTGCTTCTACCTGAGCCCGCCTCCTCGTCGCCAAAAGTCGCCGACACCGCGTCTTCACTCGCCGCCGGTAAGACTCTGTTCTTGACTTCTTGTCTTCTTGATTTATTTGCTGCCTTCTGGGCTTCTAGGTTCTGATTATGATTTACGAGCTCGCCTGCTCTATGGTTGAACTTGCTTCCTTATGAATTCTGATGATGATTTATGAGTTCTATGCTTCTTGATTTTGATTTTCTGATCTCGCCTCCCTCTGAACTTGCTGCCTTCTGATTATGAGTTCTGTGCTTGAATATGTTTTGCTGCTTCATGATGAATATGTTTGCTGAATATAATTTTTTATTTTGAATGCTGTATGAATTGATATAATCTTCTGGGTTCTGAATTGTTATCATTTTGAATTTTGCTATAATTGTTGGATGTAATTTGTAATTTGGATTTCTAGATTTTGGATTTGGATTCGCTTCTGAAGTCATGACAAATTCCTCGCCCAATTCAATCAATCATGTCATTCACAAATCCCTCGCCCAATTCAATCAATCATGGCATTCACGGACATGTTCCTGCATTGAAGTATTTTTTTGTTAATCTATGTAAGGCAGAGGTGTGCGTGCTCTGGGTCACAAAGGGTGTTGAACAGAACTTTGGAAAGGAGATTAAGGAAATGATGAGTGGGCACTCGAAAGAGAAGGTTATAGTTCATGACACTGCTGTGCTTGGCAGGCCAAACGTGTCTGAGATGAGTGTCAATGCTGCCAACAACTTTGGTGCTCAAGTCGTCATTGTCACAAGCAATCCTCAAGGAAGCAGAGATGTTGTCAATGCATGCAAAGCTAATGGAATTGCAGCCTTTGGTCCCATTTGGGATTCCTAGTTCTTCCATCTCTAATATATTGCTTCTTAATTTTGTTTAATATATTGTTGCTATGTGTTCTTGGTATGCATTGAAGTATTTTTTTTGTTAATCTCTTTATATGTTGTGTTCTCCTTGGCTACATAAAATCATTCTTGGTATGGTAGAAATTTCTAGAATTAGGTAATTGTTGAGAATATAGTTTAGAAGGTTTTTTATTTTTATTGGTACCATTTGTTTCTAAATAATGGAAAATAATGGAGATCCTGTCTTAATTATTATGAATGTATTATCTCTATTAGTGTTTTTACTGAGCATCTTAATGTAGTCAGGGTTGGTATTTTTAAGAAACCTGTTAATATCTAATTTTGAGGTATAACACTTTTAGTCTCATGTTGAGGTATAACTTCAAAATTATTTCCATATTAAAATTTTTAGATTTAGAAATTATTAAATTTAAATATTGAAAATTATATATTATTTTTAATAATTTTATTTATATTTAATTAAACCGGTTGAACCCCGGTTGAACCCCGGTCGAACCACTGAACCAGTGAACCAATTGTCTCACCGGTTCATTGACCGGTCCGGTTCTCGCAACCTTGAATTTTATAGACCATTTTAGGGTTTAACTTAACTAAAATATACGGTTTAATTGTTTATATAAATATATATTAAAAATAAATTTAATAACATATATTTATAATAAAAATATTAGTGTTTGATTTTTATTGTTAATTTTAGTGTATAAATATTTTTTTGTAATATACAAAATCAATTCCTAAAAAAATTTTAATTGAACAATTTAATTTTTAATAAATTTTAATTATTAAATCAGTTTTTAATCATTTATTTTGTTAGATACATAAATTTATGTAAATTTTTTTAGATACATAAATTTACACGTTAAACTTTAGTAAAAAAAATTACTCATCCAAGTTTTTTTTTTTTATTAAAGTTTATCTAAGTAGGTTCAATACCAACAAAAACTATTCTCATTAAAAGAGTATGATTACACGTGCAGCTTTTTCTTTTTTCTTTTCATGAGCGTCTTCTTCTTCGCTTTCTTCTTTTCACACTCGTTTACACACGGAGCGTCTTTGCTTTCTTCTTCGCGTTTCTCCTCCTCTTTCTTTTTCGCTTCCTTCTTCTTCGAGTATTTTCTCCCTATCGTCATTCTTTTGTTGTTGTTACTGCTGTATTTTTCTTTTTCTCTCCCTAGTGAAAAAGCAGTAGAAAGTAGGAAAGAAGAGTTTTAAATTGTGCATAAATGAACTGAAATTATATTTAGGATGAACCGAAAATTAAATTTAGAATGTAAACTCATTTCAAAACAAGCACAGAACAAAATAATTGACTCAAAAATGAACCGAATTATATTCATAAATAAATCGAAATTATATTCAGAATAAACTGAAAATTAAATTCAAAATGTAAACTCTTTTCAAAACAAGTACAGACTAAGTGCCCCTTTATTTAAATACAGGACAAAACAAAATTATTTACTAATTGCGACACACAAACTCAATTCGAAAACAAGCGTACAAACAAAAATTGAATCATGAACAAAAAATGAGAAAAGAAAAGAAAGAAGAGGAGGAGGAGGAGGAGGAAGAGGTGGTGGTGGTGGTGGTGATAACTATAACGAAAGTGAAAAATAATAAAAAAGGAGGAGAAGAAAAAGAAGATGTAGCATCAGAGATGAAGAATAAGAAAAGAAGAATGCATGTGTGAATTTGAGTGCGAGGAAAGAAGAAGAAGAAGAAATACGTATGCCTGAATTTGAAACAAGCGCGGGAAAGAAGAAGAAGCGCGTTATATGCTAAAATTTATTTGGATGTGAAAAATAATTCAAAAAATTAGACAAATCAATAGTGTTGTCGTTATTTAATAAAAATATATCAACCCTAAAAATTTTTAAAATCTATATATCCATCCCATCGTAAAATTGAGAAGAACTATCCAATGTACGAATTGATTTACTTAACAGTATAAAAGTTTGATAACTTATTTGACGATTGAAATTTATTAAAAACTAAAATATTTAACTAAATTTTTTAAGGACTAATTTAAGATATTATTTTTATTTTAAGCTTTAACACAAAACTAGTTGGATTTTGGCTGAGTTCGACTAATTATTTTTTGGTTATTTTTTTATTCAATACTGGTTTTAAAAATGGCAATTATATATCCTTGTGGTTCGAACAGTCTTGTTTATCGATTTTTGGCTCAATAGATTGATTTAAACTGATTTTTATAACCATGATAAATAGATATATAGAAAATTAGATTATTTTTTAATAAATAACAAAAAAAATAAAAAATATCCTCTAAAATAACAATACTAGTAAAATAATAAAGTGATGTTTTAATTACTTTTAAATTTATAACATTTATTATTTGTGAGTTTTAATATCTTAATTCAAAGATAATTAATGGTGTAATTTTTTTTTAAATAACAATATAATTTTAGAGCAACCAAATCTCCAAAAAATAAGTACGAAAATAATCTTTGTGTAGTTTTATGTTTTTGTTTTATTGCATTTGATCTGATAGTTTCCTTTTCTATATATTATGATAACTTGGTAGGCGGTAATTTTAATTAAGAACTATGTGAAGATGCTTTTAATTATAGGTTATTCTGAATTTATTAGATGAACATTTTGTTTCTCTTTATTTGTAAGAAGGGAGACTAAGGATAATCAACATCAATTCACTTGTGATATTGCTTCTTTAATTTGTTATAGATTAGTTATAAATAACTAAAGTTATGATCAAACAATATACAGTGGTTTCATAATCCTGGTTGTCACTTGAAATAGGTATGTAGCGACCAAAATAAATACTGACAGTAAAGATTAATTTTCAGAGAATGTTCAAAAAGGAAAATTCAGTCACTATTACTTAAATACTTCATAGGAGGCATGAGCTGAGTTAGTTCTAGGTCGTTCTAAAGTACAGTGATGATTGTTGAAAAGTATATAAAGGACATGAAATGAGATCATTTTCGTAAATGCCTATATGGTATCGTTATATGAAACAATTACAAGTATATATGAACTTGTGTTAGCTACTTGTACTGGTTAATATTATTTTACTAGTAGAGAATTTTAATTAGTTCTAAGATGAGGCAGTAAGATGAGGTCATTTCAAAGCTTGATTGTGCATCTTCTGATGCAAAAGAAAGGAATGAATTGATTTGGACTTGCTACTGATACTTTGTAACATTCTGATTCTGAGGCCACTGTACCATCTAATATAGGATTTTTGTTCAGAAAATTCACCATCCAAAATCTCTGGCATATGATAATTTGACTTCTATTAATGCATTGAATCAGAATACCAATACTTCCCTAATATAAAGATCAGAAAAAAGTGCAATTTCAATTACAAGAAGTTACAAAAAGAAAGAAAAAGAATAACTTTGTATAGATCAATATCAGCCAATACAATAAAAAACCATGAACATAAGTCTGAGCAAGGGGCATAGATTTTCCCAGTCAATTGGCTTGGGTTAAAAGTAAAACTATTTTCATCAGTAACTTCATTGTTTTGGTCAGACAAATCTAGGCCTGAAAGATCTCGAGATAGCACCCTTTCAAGATCTTCATACTCACCTTGTGATGGCGATATTTCAGTTCTATCAACACTTGTAGGAAGGATATTAGAATTAGTATTTTCTTCTTCCTTTTCAAGTAAAGTCTGAGCATCACTAGAATTAGAAAACTGAACATGAGCAGAATCTAACTGTACATCACGTATTGAAGCATTTGTTATCATCAAGAGTTCCTGTCAGTGTCACTAGCCTATCATTCAGTCCATAATAATTATTATCCTGAGGAGATATCTTAATTCCAGCCTGAGATTCTTCAATGAATGACCTTACCAAAGGCAAGAATTTATGCTCTAAGCTTTCATCACCAATCATGTGTAATTTAAAAACAAAGAGAAAGGGTCCTACAATTAAGAACTCTCTCTTTTCTGACATAATTTAGGGGGAGCAAGGGGAAATAAAAGTTGGAACACCAAAGAACCACATGAAATCACAATACACCCAGAATCATAAATTAAGACATAGTAGTATGATAGTATCAACAACTACTTTTATTTGTACATATTTCAAAAAATTGTAAATAGATAACTTAATGAGGAAAAGCAATAGTACCTTATGGTAGCACCTCCCTTGCCAATTATACCACCACAAGAACCATTTGGAACAATGAGTCTCACTTTTGTTTTTGGCTCAGGATCATTTTCATCCTCACTTTGAAGCTAATGACACAAGGTAAATAACTTTCAGGAAATTGTAATACATGTTTTTATTTTCTTCATTACCAATCAAATTGACATCATAAATTACCTCACTGAGCAACTTAGACAGAATAAGTTCAACAGCTCTTAGGATTTCATTTATCCAGATACCATGATAATCCTATCAGTAGTCCCAGGAAAGAATTCATGGTTGTGTGATAACTGGATTCGTGCCCCAGATTGTGACTGAAAATCAGTGATGGTTGAACCACCCTTTCCAATAACAGAACCAGCTGCAGAGTTTGATACAAGAAACCTAACATATGTTGGCTTCTCTGCAGAATCTGCAAGTGATCAACATAATGTCATATAATATAAAATAAATAAACAATTAAGACATTTACATATTTACAAATAAGAGTATAACTTTTGGATGCAACAAGACAGAATAACTATTGAACATAATTTTAAGCTTCAATTGACCAGATTCTATATATGAAACAACTTGCCTCATCTTATGAGGGAAAAAAAACAACAATTCTTCCCTTCAACTACCACTATGTACAAAATCATTGCAAAAAATTCAAAACTACTTCCCACTTGCATAATGAGAATAATAAAAGGAAACCAAATCTTCAATCAACGTTAGCCAAAATAATAACAACCAGGACCAAAATATCCGGTTTATTAAAGAAAAAGTTGAGCTAAAAATAAATGAATAAACCCAGAGAATTTTCGAACACTTATGTTAAGGGTATACAATACTGCCTAGTAAAAGTTAGTTCCAGTTGTGTGCTAAATCGGTAATGAGATGCCGAAAGTGACCTAACTAGATTCAAACCAAAAGAGATCCAAATTTGACCAAAATAGAGTATATTTGGGAAACCTTCATTAGCTCCCTCGAAATTTAAACTTAAATGAATGAAAACAAAATGAGCAAAGGAACAAAAAATAAATGAATAAACAAATAAATAAATAAGCTCTCCTAGTTTCTGCCATCAATAAAAGTTGGTAAGCAACAACATATTATCTTTCTATGCAACTGAATATAAGCATATCCACTGAAATCTAAAGACCAAAGCAGAGAGATAACAAATAAGTAAAACCCAAAATCACATCCACTCAAAAACTAAGAGAACATGTGATAATGACATTGAAGAAATATTAAACCAAATATAAGATTGATAATGATAATCAACAAAGAATTAAATAGCAAGTATTTCCTTCTTTCATCGCTGTCTTAATTCCTTAAAACTCTCTGGTTTGCTCATCAATTTTACAGTGATAAACTAAAAGTCATTAAGAGAGACAAAAATCTGTTTAGTCAAGAAGGTAAAAACAATACAAATTTAAGCTAGATAAGTAACAAGGATCAAATTCTTTGTAACATTACATGCATATTTAAACCAAATGCCTATTTCTGCTATTGACTACTAGGAAAGAGTTAAAACAGTACTATTAATTTGGTTTCAACTTTCAATAGGCATGCAGCTTTTCAATTTTCTTCTGAGTTTTATAAAAATGATTTGTAACATGCTCTATGAATTATAATTAGCCAAACTTCAAATATTTAGAGTTGTATTACTAATTATGATATAAATGAAACACTCGTATATGAAATAACATCAAATAGCGTGCTATGGTGAATCATAATAGATGCAGTGAAAAATCAAGAATAAAAAATCAAAGAACAGAATCAACTCAAGTATAGAACAGGAAAAAATAGAAGCATTAAAAAATCATAACAAAAATCAAGAATCAAGAATAGCAACCAAGAGAATACTAGAGAATTGCAGAAAATATGCCAACCAAGAATCAAGAAATTTAAAAATCATAACTAAAATCAAGTACTACAATACTTAGTAGTTAAGTTACAGTGGTGATATCATTCAGATGCATGTCAATAAAAAATAAAGAACACATAAAAAAGCAACACAGCAACACACAAAACAGCACCACAGCAGAAGCTCATTCAAAAAAATATCACAACACACAAAAATAGCAACAGAGCAGAACTAGAGCTCATTAGTAATCAAATAATCATTCAATAAAAAATGAAAACACAAAACATTCAAATATTCAGTAATCAAATAATCATTGAACATGGCATAAATAAAAAATGCAGAAGAAGTTAGCAGTGAACTGACCGTCGAAGTCTAAGGTTTTTTTCTTGGTTGAGCTTCTGCTCTCTGAACTCGAAGGAAGGAAACTGGAATGGAGATGGGTTTTTCTTCTGAGCAGTCTGAGAAGAGGGGGCAGAATCGTGACGGAGACAGAGGCCAGGCGACGAACACAACTCAGAAGACGGTTTGAGTTGGAAGAATCTGCGACGACCAGACGAAGACGATGGTGACTGAGCGCCCGACGGACGGCGGCAGGAGCGCGATGGAGCAGATGATATACCAGGAACTGACGCGCCGAGCTCGAGGAAGAAGAAGCTGCGATTCTTGAAGGAGGAAGAAGCACGGACGACCAGACGACGATGGTAGTGCCTGAGAGCGACGGACGGCGGCAGTTCTTGCGGCGGTGGTGGAGAAGCTAGCTTTCCTGTTTCAACTTCCTTTTTTGATTTGGGGAGAAGCTGTTAAAGATAGGGGTTTAGAATGAAGACTGAAGGTAAGGGTAAGGAAAGGTCATCCGTGCGGGAACCAAAACGATGGCGTCGTCACAGTGACACAGATGAGAGAGATCGAGGAGCAAAAGGTTTCTGAACCCAAGGATGAAGAATAATTTTAATTTTTTGTTTTTTTAATATGTTTTTGTTTTGTTGTTTTAATTATTTAAAATTATAGAATTAGAATTAATTGAATTTTAAAATTTGATTAATTTAAAAGGATATTTTTGTCTAATCAAATAAAGGAAATATGTTTAAGTTTTTTTATAAAATTAAATAAATAAATATTTTTTTATTTAATTAAAAGGGTATTTTAATAAAAGTGGTGATATATTATCTATCTATTCTATTATATAAAAATCGGATGTCTGTGCTTAATGATGAAGCTGACGTGGCATGCTTCAGAGAGTGTTTCCCAATTTAATTGTTTTAACTCATTCAATATAATTTACTGCACTAACTTAATTATATCAACTAATTGATTTGGTTAGATATTTAAATATTTCTTTTCTTAATATAATTTATTATAATTTATATTACTTAATTAATTATACTACATTAATTATAATTTGTTATATTAGTGAATTAGTCTTTTCATTTATAAAGTCTAAAATAAAATAAATAAATTGTTATTTATTCTAATTAAATTTGTTTATATACTATATATGAATTAACGTCTATTCTATTATATAAAAATCGGATTTCTACAACTTAATGATAGAGCTGACGTGACATGCTTATGAGAGTGTTTCCCGATTTATTTCTTTTAACTCATTAAATATAATTTATTATGAGATTAATTATATCAACTAATTGATTTGATTAGATATTTAAATATTACATAATTATTATAATTTATATCAATTTATTTTAATAGTATTTCCTAATTTATTTTTTTAAATATTCTGGTAGTATTTTTTAATTTAGTAAATCAAATTAGGTATAAATTATGTCTATTAATTAATTGATTTGATTAAATTATTAATAATTAAAATAATAAATCTATAAATAAAATAAGTAATTGAGATATTTTTAACTAATAATTAAATCAAATTAAATTATATGTATTGAGTCAAATTCAAATCATGTGAATTAAATACTAAATTAAAATATGATCATTTCTTGCTTATTCAAATTAAATGCAATAAATACAAATTAATTTTGTTAGATAATCATAATTTTCTGTCTTCTATATATAGACGGCCAAACAAAATGATTTATCATTTTTATCGCTCTTGCTATTTCAACTCTTCTTTTCTTTTTTTTTTTCTTTATGTAAAATTTCTTTTATGGATAAATGAAAAGGTATGGAAGAATAATGTTTCGTTGATTGTTTATTTATAACTCGAAAATATCTCAATTTAAGCATTATCGTTGCTCAATGGAGCTGCCGACTACCGGTGAATTCATTGTACAGCCGGAGCAAATTATGATATAGCAAAAAAACGTCTATGCATGCATGCTATTCTTCTTTATATATGTATTTCTCTATTTTTACAATTCACATCTTTATATATTAGATTCTTTTTTACATTATTTAAATTTGATATTTTTTTTTTCTATTTTTACGCTTCTAATCATTTTTTGTCTTAATATTTTGTTCTCATCAATTTCTATATTTTATTTTAGATTAACTTTGTAGTTCAAATATAATCATTTATGTCATTATTGAATGTTATGAAATTGACCAGATATTAACAATAAATAATTCAAAAAAGGTATTTTTTGGAACAATTCACCTAAATTTAAATTATTACGTTAAACAGATGATGATAAATATTTTTGTATTAAATCTCTTATAAAAGAAACTTATAGAAATGTTATGTTATATGATATAATTTGATTATATATCTTTTTTATCTCCAATCTAAATTATTTGAATTGGCATACTATTTATTTTTAAATTTAATTAAATATCTAAATATCTTATAACTTAATATAATTTAATTTATATAAATACATGACTTTTAATATTTGTGTAATAAATTCTAAAAATATTTTTGCAAGTTATAATTTTTTATCTGTATATTTAATTTTTAATAATATTTTTTATTTATTAATATATTATTTCTATTATTTGAGTATCAATAATGCGTTAGGAATTTTTCATTGTATAAGTTACTTCGACAAAAAAATGATAAAATTTGATTTATAAAAATTTAAAATGATAAAATTTGATTTATAAAATTTTTCATTGTATAAGTTAATTTTTTTTATATTATATAAATATTAAATTCTTTGATTAAACACTTATTTGTTTATGATAGGATATTATATATAACTTTTATATTGACAATTAAATTTCAATTGCTACACAAAAATAATATATTTTAGGTAATTGTACATTTTTTGTTATTTTAAAAATCATAATATATTTTTAAAATTATTTAATTATGTTTATTCTTTTAAAAGAATTGCTATTATTAGAGAACAACTAATATTTATAATAGTCTAAAATTAAAAAAAATAAAAATATAAAATATTAATATTCTAAATTTTTAAAGTATAAATCTTAAAATAAATATATATGATTATGATTAATGGTTATAATTGGAGTTTTTATTTTATTCTAATTTTTTTCAGAACATATTTGCCTTATTTAAGTTTTATTTTTTTATTGATTGCTTTTTTTTTTGGTATACTTAACTATCATTACTTTATATCAATTAAAATTTATACCTTGAATAAAATAATCATGTGTATAAAAAAAATGAACAAAAAAGTATTTTTATTTTTAGTAAAAATTTATGTCGCTTTAGCTTTTTTTCTACATCACTATATTTATATTTATAAGAGAGTTTTTATTCAAATTAAGAAAATTTTTTAGTTATTTTTCTTTCTTTTAGTTTTAAATATTATTTACTAATATAATAAAAAAATAAAAATAACAATAATTACTCACATAATTAAAATAGATATCCTAATATATACATGATCCTATGTATACCAAGAATTATATATATAATAAATAATTATTTATTTTTTATAATTACTATTTATAAAATTTATTACATAATTTTCTCCTCTTAATATCAATATTTAATGAATATAAGATACAAAATATTATTTATATTATTTAACATACAAAACAAATATCTTAAGTCATCATGTAGAACAAGAAGTATAATAGTGTAAATACTTACTTACTTATTTATTCTATTTATCTATTCTATTATATAAAAATTGAGTTTTTGCACTTAATGATGGAACTGATATAGCATGCTTCAGAGAGTGTTTTTCGATTTAATTATTTTAACTCATTCAATACAATTTATTACAATGACTTAATTATATCAACTAATTAATTTGATTGGATATTTAAATATTAATATAATTTATTATAATTTATATTAATTAATTAGACTACGTTAATTGTAATTCATTGTATCAGTGAATTGGTTTTTTCATTTATGAAGTCTAAAATAAAATAAATAATTTATTATTTATTCTAATTAAATTCATTAAATTGGATGACGCATAGCAACGCACACGGCGGCGGAGCAGACACGACAACGATAATGACTGGACAGGTGGAATAACCGCGACGAGATGGAAGTTGCATGTTCTTCTCTATTGCATTCGAAAGCAAGTCAAGCAATATTCTATTCCTCTGGATTTTTGGGAGTGAGGTCACATAATTGAGGGCAAGGAAAGTTAGGTGGCGCACCGTGTTAAAGATTGTATATCCTTCATTTCTTTTTTTTTTTTCCATGTAGATAAATATAAAATAGATTAGGAATTGTCTACGAGAAAGTTAAATTAAGTTAGACAAATATATTATTATTATTATTATTATTATTATTATTATTATTATTATTATTATTATTATTATTATTGTAATTGAATAAATTAAAAAAATTAATTAAAAAACATCGTTATCCTTGAATTTAACTCTATCTATTATACAAAATCTTTATTTATATGATTTATTTCTATCTCATTATATCTAGATTACATCTCATTAATAATTATAGATAAAAAATTTTTATTAATTGCATTTTAAGTTTTCAATTATATGTGAGAACTAATTTTTTTATCTAAAATTAATGTAAAAAATAAAAAAAAAATTCACATCAAGTTATTTAGACTCTAGAATCATTAATAAATTTTTTGATCAATAAGATGTCATTAATAATCTTCTCTAAAAGTTTAAGTTGCATAAATATAATTAGATAATTTTAATAAGAATAATATTACGCATTTAAATTTATCTATTCTATTATATAAAAATCGGATTTTTGTACTTAATGATGAAGCTGACGTAGCATATTTTTAAGAATGTTTTCCGATTTATTTCTTTTAACTCATTAACTATAAGTTATTACGATAAATTAACTATATCAACTAATTAATTTGATTAAATATTTAAATATTATATAATGTATTATAATTTATATCAATTTGATTTGGTAGTATTTTTTAATTTATTTATTTTAATATTCTGTTAGTATTTTTAATTTATTTCTTTTAATTTATTAATCCAAATTTATTGTGTGTACTAATTAATTAATTTGATTAATTTATTAGTCATTAAAATAATAAATCTATGAATAAAATAGGCAACTAAGATATTTTCAACTAATAATTAAATCAAATCAAATCATATATATTGAGCTAAATTCAAATCATGTGAATTATGGATCAAATTAAAATAAAATAATTTCTTACTTATTAAATACACTTTTTGTATTTATAAATAAATTGTTGTCTACTTCAATATTAAAAATTGTTATGATTTTTTTATTGCGCAATTCACTTTAACGCAAATAAATTAATTTATAAAAATTTAAACTTAAACGCTTGCTATGATTAAACTCAAACTTTAATTTATTTTGTCATATTATTATATAAATATTAAATTCTTTGATTGAACACTTATTTGATTACGAAATGATATTATATATTACTTTATATTGACAATTAAATTTCAGTTACTACACAAATATTATATTTTAGGTAATTGTATATTTTTTTTGTTATGTTAAAAATTATTATATAATTTTAAAATCATTTAGTTATGTTTATTTTTTTAAAAGTATTGTCATTATTGGAGAGTAACTAATGTTTGTGATAGTATAAAATTAAAAAATAAAAATACAAAATATTAATATACTGTGTTTTCGAAGTATAAATCTTGAAGTAAATATATGTAATTATAATTAATGATCATAATTAAAAGTCTTTATTTTATTTCAATTTGTTCAGGATATGCTTATCTTAAATTTTATTTCTTTATTAATTAGTATTTTTTTTGTACATTTAATTATCATTAATTTATATAAATCAAAATGTATAACTTAAAAAGATAGATACATGTCTAAAAAATAAAAAAAATATTTTTTTTGTTAGTAAAAAATTTATGTCGCTTTAGTTTTTTTTTTTTCTTTTGGCATCATATCTTACATTTTTACCATAAGTTAGAGGTAAATTATTAAATATAAATTAGATTTACTATTTATTACCCTAATTCGAATTCATTAAATTCGATTTATATGAAAATATAAATGGAGACAACTAGGTAACGTTATTGGGTTTAGGGGATTCCGGTAATTTTAGGGTGACTTTGGTTTATCAACGTAAATTAGCCTAATATGTGATATTAGTTATTGTTATATATAATAGAATAGAAGACATATTTATGCATTGTTTATATTAAAAGAATTTGTAGAGAAATAACATGCTAGAGAAGAAAATGGATGAAAAAATCAAATTTTCATTATTTGGTTCAACAAAGAAATTGAATGAAAAACATAAAAGTATATATGGAACTCACGTAAATTTTTCTCTTCAAAGTTGCGAAGAAAACTGATTCAAAAGTGCAAACATGGATAAAAATACAGAGTTACCATTTGAATTATAATTATATATAATATATAAAAATATTAATATAATTTTTCTCTATTATGATTTTTTCTCTTCTTACTTTTCATTCCATTCAAGCAAAAGAAATTTTTTCCTCTATTTTCTTTTCATTCATTTTTTTTCATCTAAACAGCACACAAAAAAATATACTTTTCTTTCCATTTTCTTTCCTCTTATTTTTTATCTTATATCCAAACAATAGTTTAGTGTTTATCCATTTATCTTTTATTAATATTGTTATAATAAGGATACATGTAACTTTATAAAAATGATATAACCTAAACTTTGATTATCTGATAATTTATTGAGTGGCTATAATAGCTCCACATCACGAACCAATGAATGCTAGTAATAAGGATGATCACAAAAACAGCCGAAACGGGTATTTGCAGGGATTACTCGCATTTTGGAGCTAGATGGGGACTCCTGAAATTCTCACGACCTGCCACGCGAAAATGGATGGGGACTAGGGGTGGCAAATGGGTCGAAACCTGTCGAGCCGGTCGCATAACCCGCCAAAAAATGCGGGTTGGGCTGAAAATTTATGACCACCAAACTTAAAAATTCCGCCTACCCTGCACCGCCTAATCGACGGGATTTGGCGGGCTTCGGCGGGGCGGGGCAGGCTTTTCCGCTGGGCTAAGCTTTTATTTTGGTAGAGCCATTTTTTTACAAATTTCTATGATGTTATTGATCTAGAAGAGGATGAAGATGATAATTGAAGAAGTTTTAAGTTATATTTTGGATTGTGTTTTATGTTTGATTGATTATAAACTTGAAGATGTTTAATTATATATTTTGGATAATATTTTTTTGCTTTGGATAATGCTGTTTTTATTATTTTGTTTCAAAAAAATTGATTTATAATTATATTTATTACATATTTATAATTATAAAGACGTTAATGTGCGTGAATTTAAAAATTATAATTTTTTATATTTTTAGAAATTATAAATTTATTGAAATGGTTGTGAAATTATATATATTGTTTAATATTTAATGGTTTATAAAAAAAAGGAGATTCCGCCAGCCTACCATTAGGCGGGCGGGGGAAAATTCAGGACCGTCTTACTAGGCGGGGTGGGCTTTTGGCAAGACGGGGCAGACTTTTCCGTTTGCTACTCCTAATAGGGGCATGGACATAAGTACCCGCTCTATGAAACTTATTAAATATACGCGAATATAAAATTATTAATTTATCCTAATTTATATATACGTAAATCCATTTCTTGAATTTAGTAACCTTAATTTCGGCCTCCAATTCGAATTTTTCCTTTTTCTTCCAGGCTCATTCTTAGCCTTGATCCTCTCTCTCTCTAACTTACTTTCTCTACCTCTCATCAAGTCCGTCACTACGTCACTCAGTATCGTTCTAAAAAATTATGTTATGTTATTATGTTGGATTATTTTTTTATATTTTCTCCTTTTAAAATGTTATTTTTCATAACGAATATATTATAAATTGTGTTGAATTATATTGAATTGATTATTTTATGATTTATTATATTATGTCTTTTTGTGTTAATTTTTTAAAAAATTTTCAAAGAATATTCGTAAATACCGAAGAGATCTACGTTCTCTGAGGGGTAATTAAATAGGAACTTGCAATGACGGAGAAAGAACGGGGATATTTTTTTAAAATAGGAATGAGGGATGGAAAGTGGGTTTCTCACGCTCCCCTGAGTCCTCATTATCATATCTAACTAGCAATGGAGATCCAATCTGAACCGATTTAAGAGGGGACGCGTGGACTGCATCTGCATTGGGCCTTTAAGGTAATGAACCTAAGGCAGATTTGGGACCCTAACAATAGATTTTAGTTGAGGGTCTTACTAGGCCCAAATATATCTTAAATTAATATTTTGAGTCATTGTTATAGCAAATACTATACTATTTAATATTATAACACTTAGTATATGTAAAAGTTAGATATATTTGCAAGACATTTTTTAATTCAAATTAAAAAAAATTAATTATCTCCTTTTTAATATTAAATATTATTTTCTAATGTAACGAAAAAGTGAAAATAATAATAATCACTCACATAATTAAAATAGAGAATCTTAATATATACATGACACTATATATATCAAGGATTATTATTTTTTTCTTTTCTGTAATGACTATTTATATAATATATTGAACAATTTTAATTTTTCATCTTAACATACATTTAATAAATTTAATATACAAAATAAATAACTTAAGTTATCATCTAGGACAATAAGTATAATAGTACAAATATTTATTTATTTATTAGTAGTGAAAAAATATGTAAATAGTATATATCGACATTTTTTAGTATAAAAGCAATAATAAAGATTATTAATTAAGTTAATTACATAATTAAAAAATTATGAAGAATTTCTTAAATAATAATAAAAAATAAGATTACTATTTTCACATATTACAAAGTTTATAAAAAAATTTGGATAATAAATCAATCCTCAATAGATTATACATTAATTCTGTCAAAAAAAATAAATAATCAATACATTGAGATATTATTATTTACGTACTAATATATATATTATCGATTATTAAGTTTATAATTAATTTTTAATCCAATTTTTGGTAATTAAAATTTAAATGATGGAAATTATTAAATGATGAATATTTCGTATCTAACTAATTTATTTTTTATTGAAATTAAAAAAATGATGAATTGTTAACCAATTCTAAATTTAAATTTAAATTTGAGTAAGAAAATAAGAAAAATATTTTAAATTTTATCTCACTAACCAAAATTAATTTTAAGATAAGAAATTACTTTGTACATCATATATATTGTAAGATAGTATCGTTATTTGCTATTTTTTAATGGTAAATATTGTCAAATAAAATGGTGTAAAAAATTAGAAGAAAATGTATTTACAAGTTTAGAAAATATTAATTTATTTTTTAATAGAATAAATTATATATTGAATAACAAAAGTTGTTATCGGTTTCTTTTCACACTAACTAATACTCAACGATGGTGTTTCGATACACCATATTACCAAAATATATTAATCGATCTAATAACTTTTGTAATGACATAAGTTTATGAATTTGAAAATTTAAAAATTATTTCATAAAATGTGAAATTTTAACAAGTAACAATGTTGATCATATTGTTTTGATTTCAAGAATGAATACGATAATAATAAATAAAATTGTCCCAAGTAAATTTCAATAAAGACAAAAATTCATAAGTATTTCTATTAATGAAAAATTAATCTATTTTAAAGACAAATACAATTTTTTTTATGGATTTCCTAACTTGGCAAGTCGAGAATTAATCCACCACATATTGATGCTCTATTTATTAAGTGTTTGTCGCTAACGGGAGTGGATCCTCTCTAGTGAGAAAAAAACTGGATGGTATTCCGTGTTCAATCTAACCATTCATTGCTCTCTCTCTTATTTATTTTTGGTCCCACTCATAAAATTAAAGGTGAGAGATCACATTGTATTCTATCAATTGTTAAAAAAACTAGAGAGGATCCTTTTCCGTCGCTAACTAATGGATTGTGATACACATAAGGCGAGATTCGAACTCCAAATACTTGTTTAAGCGGACAAATGAGATGACCATTCAATAAATTTAAATTGATTAAAATAAATATTAATTATTTTTAATATTTTTAAGTTGTAAAATATTTATAATAATAATTACTATGTATATTTTTTATTTAAATTTTAATAAAAAATTTTATATAATTTTATGTATTATCCCGTGTAGTACACGGGAACATACACTAGTATATTTAAAAAATAAATAAATACTAACGTGAAAAATAAATTTCATTTGTCTTATTGTTATTTGTCTATATTTTAAACGTATTGGTACATATAAATTTATCATCGTACCGTAACAAACATCTTTTATTTTTATAGTATGAACGAGATAAAAAAAATATTTATTTTAATAAATATTTTTTAAATTATTTATTTCAATAATTATTATAATTAATTTATTTATTAAAATAAAAAATCTGTGTCCAATCGATCCATTAAAAAATATTGAATATGTCACTTCAATGTATTTTATAGATGGAAAAAAGCAACAAAAAAAAAAAATCAAAGTGCAAGAAGCAAGAAAAATTTTTAAAATAAAAAGTAATAATATTTCACATATTGCATGGTACTTCAAAGAAAAATAAATAAACTACTATTTTTACTTATGAAAGTTTAAAACACCCACAAATTTAACTAAAAGAAACAAAAATTTTATTTTTATCTATAAAAAATAAATTTTTGTTAACAAAATTATTCAAATTTTAAAAAAATATTTAAAACTTTTAAAATACTCTAACATAATTTAATTTTAACTTTTAATTTTATTCCATACCATCACTTTTTCAATTCCAAATTTTACTATTATCCAATTTTTTTTCACCACCACTCTCATTCCTAACTATCACCATGACAGCAGAGTTGGGTCGTGTCTGAGTCAGTTGTCGTCGTCTTCGATTTTGGCGATCTTCAATGATGTCAGAACTGTTTCATTAGGTTTTGTTACGGCCCAGGATTCCCGCGGGTCAACCCGACCCGAGCTCCACCCGACCCGGCTACGCGCCTCTCAACCGACCCGGACACGCGTCTCGTACGGCTCTCCCGCAACTATGGGATAGCGTCCTTGAGAATATGGGCCTGCCCTTCAGAGGGGTTGACAAACCCCAATTTGAGGGTTTATCTTGTATTGATTTTAGGGGATTTTATCACCTTTTACCCACATTTATTCAATGAAATAGCATGGTTTTATAACTTCTCCTTTAATTGTGCTTAAGAGTGAAAACATGCTTTTTAGGTCTTAAAATAGCTAAATTTAATTCACCTTGATTCTATTAGATGCCTTGATATGTTTGTTAAGTGATTTAAGGTTTAGGAGGCAAAGATTGGATCAAGGGAATGAAGAAAGAAAGCATGAAAAGTTGGAGAACTCATGAAGAAATGGAAGAACCGAAAAGCTGTCAAGCCGACCTCTTCGTACTTAATCGGCCATAACTTGAGCTACAGAGGTCCAAATGATGCGGTTCCAGTTGGGTTGGAAAGCTAACATCCCGGGCTTCGAAACGATATAAGATTTGCCATAGTTGCTACACGTATGGTGGCGCGCACGCGCAAAGTACGCGCACGCGCCGTTGCTGCCACCTAGTTCATTTAAAGCAAAACGTGGCCAGCGATTTTAGAAGCCTTGTGGGCCCAATCCAACTCATTTCTGATGCTATTTAAGCCAAGGATTGAAAGGGAATCAGGAGACTTTCCATACTTTTCATACTTTAGAAGTTAGTTACCATTAGTTTAGTTTTAGCTTAGTTTAGTAGTGAGAGTTAGTTTCTAGAGAGAGAAGCTCTCACTTCTCTCTAGAATTAGGATTAGGTTTAGTTCAATAATCTTAGATCTAGGTTTTAATCTTTGCTTTCTTCTACTTCTACCTTTCAATTCTTTGTTGTTACATTGCAATTTCCTTTATGTTGTTCTTATGTTTTGTTGTAGATCTACTTTTGCTCCTTCTATTTTCTTTCAATTCAATTAGAGGTAATTCATAATAATTGTGTTCCTTTTGATTGTTGTTGTTAATTCATTGCCATAATTGTTGTTAGATTCTATTTTTGTTATCAATTTACTTTGCTTTTCTTTTATGCCTTCCAAGTGTTTGATGAAATGCTTGGTTGGATTTTAGTATAGTTTTTGTTCCTCTTGGCTATGGTAGAGTAATTAGTGACGCTTGAGTTATCTAATGTCTTTGTTGATTGATAATTAGAAGTTGCTAATTGATTTAGATACCACTAAAGCTAGTCTTTCCCTTGGGAGTTGGCTAGGACTTGTGGAATCAAGTTGATTCATCCACTTGACTTTCCTCCATTATTAGAGGTTAACTAAGTGGTAGCAATGGACAATTGTGGTCACAATCGAGGAGGATAACTAGGATAGGACTTCTAATTCTCACAACCTTGCCAAGTGCTTTTTAGTTGTTAGTTTATTTTCATTGTCATTTACATTTCATGTCTCTTATCCCAAAACCCCAAAATACAATCCATAACCAATAACAAGACACTTCATTGTAATTCCTAGGGAGAACGACCCGAGGTTTAAATACTTCGGTTTATAGAATTTAGGGGTTTGTTACTTGTGACAAACAATCTTTTGTATGAAAGGATTATTGTTTGGTTTAGGAACTATACTTGCAACGAGAATTCATTTGTGAAATTCTAAACCATCAAAAATCCATTCCCCGGCAACGGCAAGAGGAACAAAAACTATACTAAAATCCAACCAAGCATTTCATCAAACACTTGGAAGGCATAAAAGAAAAGCAAAGTAAATTGATAACAAAAATAGAATCTAACAACAATTATGGCAATGAATTAACAACAACAATCAAAAGGAACACAATTATTATGAATTACCTCTAATTGAATTGAAAGAAAATAGAAGGAGCAAAAGTAGATCTACAACAAAACATAAGAACAACATAAAGGAAATTGCAATGTAACAACAAAGAATTGAAAGGTAGAAGTAGAAGAAAGCAAAGATTAAAACCTAGATCTAAGATTATTGAACTAAACCTAATCCTAATTCTAGAGAGAAGTGAGAGCTTCTCTCTCTAGAAACTAACTCTCACTACTAAACTAAGCTAAAACTAAACTAATGGTAACTAACTTCTAAAGTATGAAAAGTATGGAAAGTCTCCTGATTCCCTTTCAATCCTTGGCTTAAATAGCATCAGAAATGAGTTGGATTGGGCCCACAAGGCTTCTAAAATCGCTGGCCACGTTTTGCTTTAAATGAACTAGGTGGCAGCAACGGCGCGTGCGCGTACTTTGCGCGTGCGTGCCACCATACGTGTAGCAACTATGGCAAATCTTATATCGTTTCGAAGCCCCGGATGTTAGCTTTCCAACCCAACTGGAACTGCATCATTTGGACCTCTGTAGCTCAAGTTATGGCCGATTAAGTGCGAAGAGGTCGGCTTGACAGCTTTCCAGTTCTTCCATTTCTTCATGAGTTCTCCAACTTTTCATGCTTTCTTTCTTCATTCCCTTGATCCAATCTTTGCCTCCTAAACCTTAAATCACTTAACAAACATATCAAGGCATCTAATAGAATCAAGGTGAATTAAATTTAGCTATTTTAAGACCTAAAAAGCATGTTTTCACTCTTAAGCACAATTAAAGGAGAAGTTATAAAACCATGCTATTTCATTGAATAAATGTGGGTAAAAGGTGATAAAATCCCCTAAAATCAATACAAGATAAACCCTCAAATTGGGGTTTGTCAACCTCCCCACACTTAAACCAAGCATGTCCTCATGCTTAAACCAAGAATGAAGTAAGGGTATGGCATTTATTCAATGGAAACTAACTAAATGCAATCTACCTATATGCAACTATCTAAATGAATGCAAGTGCTTGGTCAAAATAAATCAATTCCCAAGAAACATATATGCACAAGGGCTAAGGACTAGCAAGTCTAATCCACAATTGAATTGAGCTATTAAATATTTTCACAAACTTGCATGAAAGGAGATGATCATAGGTGGAGACATGTAATCGAGCATCGAACCCTCACCGGATGTGTTTGCACTCTATTCGCTCAAGTGTTTAGGGTTGATTCACTCAATTCTCTCCTAATCATGCTTTCTAAGATTTGTTCTTCTAACAATCAACAAATATTTCATGCATGCATACATATATCATGAGGTCTTTTCATAGGTTGTAATGGGGTTAGGGTCAAGGTAGGATGCATATTTGGTTAAGTGAGCTTGAAGTTTGAATCTTTGATAAGCTTAGACTTTCCACCTAACCTATGATATCCTATACAATTAAGTTCTAACCTAACTACCCATTTTCTCACTTTTTCACATACTCATGCATTTTCTTTTCATTTCACAACTCATATGCATTGATCTTATTGAGCTTCACCTTGGGGCATTTTGTCCCCTTTTTATTTCTTTCTTTTTCGTTTTCTTTCTTTTTCCATTTTTTTCTATACTTTTCATATATTTTTTTTTTGTTTTTTTTCTCATTTTTTTCTTTCTTTCAAACTATATACAAGAGTACCAATGCATAAGGTCTATACATTTAATCAATACATGAGCATGTACCCAATTCCCAATATTTACAATAATAATACAAAACTACCCTTTTATTCACCCAATGTCCCAAGGTTCCCACACTTGCATGATACACACACTCTAGCCTAAGCTAATCAAAGATCCAAATAAAGGACATTCATTGTTTTTTCGCTTTAAGGTTTGTAATGTGCTAAATTAAGAACAAGTGGGTTAATCGTAGGCTCAAATTTGGCTAACAATGGAAGATAAAAGGTAGGCTATTTGGGTAAGTGAGCTAAATGAAATGATGGCCTCAATCACATAAATGCATGAATACACAAAATAATGGACATAAAGAATCAAACAAATCAAAGATTACAATCATAGAAAGAGAATAATGCACACAAGAAGGAAAAATAAGTGGTTATAAGATGTAACCACACCGTTAGGCTCAAATCTCACAAGCTTGTGTTCTTAGCTCATAAATCATGTTCCACAAAATATATAATTCAAGCAAGTTCTATGAAAAGTTTTCCACTCAAATCAATTGGTGCCCTATAGATAGAAATCCTTGGCAAATTTCATTATTTTGACTAAGCTTATTGTGTATATATATGCAAAAATAAGAAAATGCAACAAAAATCCAAAAAACCTAAAATGAAATGCAAAAGTGTTGGGATTAGAAATTTGTCACCCAAAATCGCCGACCGGTCGGACGACCTCCCCACACTTAAAAGTTTGCACCGTCCTCGGTGCACTCAAAGATGAGCAAGGGGGTACGGCGACTCTCCGGATTGCTATGTGTTCTTTCTTCCGCTTCCATGGTTGCTTGTGGTGCATTCATTATGAAAAACAAAAATATAACACCATAAGATGAGAAGATATAAAAGCAAGGAAGCATACATTGTTGGAATGAGGTAAATCACTAGAATGAGGTGAGTGAATTAGTGTGACATTAAGAAATATTAGGTGTGTGAATTCTAAATTGCGCGGTTTAGAATACACATTAGCATAAAAGCTATGTCACAAAAGAAGCATGCACTTCACTTATCCTAGTGTGCTTGAGATGCTTTAAGTGAACTTGTAAGGTAAGACAAGCATTAGAGAAGCATGAAAGCATTCAAGTCAAACATATGGATGGATATAATCATGAAATACAGTGCATTAAGGTAAATGCTCAACATCATCCATCAAGAGGTTGCCTAATCGAGGGAAAAGGATCCAAATCACATGATGGCTAGCTACAACATGCAATTCAAAAGAGTTATAAGCTCGAAGACAATTCTCATCACTTGGTATTTTTCAAAAGGTAAGCATGAAGAACTCAAAACCAAGTAACAAAATATAACCTCAATCATAGAATCCAACAAAAATTATCTAAAAATATTCATGCTAAAATAGCATTTAGGCAATAAGGGATATAGCAATGTATAGTAAACAAAGTCAATACTCCAACACTTATGATGAAAAGAGAGAAAATAAAATGAAAACTAAACTAAAACTAACTAATCAACTAACTAACTAACTAATTAACTAACTAAAATAAATGGTTATCCATGGTGTTTGGAAGTATTGGATGAGGGGTAGGAGAAGGGAAGAAGAAAGGAGAAGGAAGGAATTGGAAAGAGGAGAAGAAAAGAAATGGATGGAAGAAAGGGCATCCACGCGTACGCACGCATGGCGCGGGCGCGTCGTTGGCTTATTTCGAGAGTGGCGCGTACGCGTCATGTGCGCGTGTGCGCAAGTGGGGTTTGTGCTAGAGGCACAACGTTGGCGCGGCGCAGGCACAACTCTCTGGAAAATGTATGGAGGTTGGAACTTCTCAATCCACGCGTACGCACGCATGGCGCGCGCGCGTGGATGGTTGAAAATGCTGGAAGTGCGCGTACGCACCATGTACGCGTACGCGTGGATGGTGCTCTATTTTTCAAAAAAAAAATTTCTATGTTTTTGCACCAATCCAAGCATTCCAAACCTCCAAACAGCTACCAAAACACCATAAAACCTTATTTAACATACTTAAACTACCAATTAAACTCTACCAACTAATCTAAACATGAAATTAAACTAATTTTACCAATATTTACAAAAGAGAAAATGAAAAGATTTTACCATGGTGGGGTGTCTCCCACCTAGCACTTTTGTTTATTGTCCTTAAGTTGGACTTATGGGGAGCTCCTCTCAAGGTGGCTTGTGCTTGAAGCTATCCTTGAACATCCACCAATGCTTGAATCTCCAATAAGCTCCATTCGTCAATTTTAATATCTTCAAGCCTTGATGGAGTTCTTCACAAACCATGGGCTCCCAAAATTGATCCTCGTGTATTCCCGGATCCCATATCTTATTTCCACACCCATCTTCAAGTTGATTATCATTATTCCATTTGGGTGGCATGACCTTAGAATTCTCAATAAAGTGACCAAACATTCTCCTAGACCCAAACAATCTAGCTCTATACCAAACCGTGCAATTAAGCTTTGAACATGCAACCATAATGAGCCTAGAATAATGTTTCCAACCACTAGCCATTTCCTTTTTGCTTTTAAAGCCACAAATATGTCTAAGTTGACCATCCGTCTCAAGCAAACCATATTCAAGGGGAATAATAAAGCTTGAGTATAAGGAATTTACCCACTTGAATGAGAGAATGGATGGTGGTGGCTTGGGGAGAGGTATCTCCAATGTGCTAGCGAGCTTCACTCCCTTGTGTTCTTCCTTGTCAATCTCCACCTCTTCATAAACTTCTTCATTCTCAATCCTTTGTTCATCAACTTCATCTAGCTCGTCTCCATCACTCAAGTCATAAATGGGAGGTTGAGAAAAATCTACCTCCACATCACTTTTAAATTCATTGGGAGAAGGTTCTTCAAATTCAAATGATTCTTCACCAAGAAGATTGGATGCATGATCTTCATCACCAAGGGAACTCAATTCTTGCTTCATTCCCTCCAAGTCTTCATATAGAATATGCCTTGGAGGTTGTGCACATTCCTCCTCAACATCAAATTTACTCTTCTTGGAGGGATTTTCTTTGATTTTAGCTTCCCATGGAAGTTCCGCATCTCCTAAGTCTTCAACCACTTCTTCCCCTTCTTCAATGGTCATAGGTTCCTCCAATTGTTCTAACACAAAGTAGCATTCCTCCTTTTCCACCGGAGTTTCCAATCTCTCCTTCATGTTATGCTCTTCTTGAGCCATGGGAGTTCCTTGAGTGTCCAAAAGTTGGGATGCTAACCGGTTTACCACCGCATCCAAGGCGGTCATGAATTGTTGCACATCCCTTGTCATCTCCTCATGTCCTTGAAGAAGAACACCAAGGGTTCCATCCATTAGAGGTTGGAGTGGATAAGAAGGTTCATTGTCTTGGAGAAAGGGTTCATTATAGGAAGGTGGTTCTTCTTGGTGAGGTGGTGGTGTGTATTGAAGTGGTTCTTGGGAGTAGTAATCTTGGAATTGTGGTTCCATGTATGGCTCATATGGTTCAAAAGGAGGTTGGTATGGTGGGTAAGGATCATGGTCATATGGAGGTGTTTGTTGAAAATAGGCTTGTGAGTGTGGTTGAGGGTCATGTTGAGGATATGACTCATAGGCATATGGTGGTGGTTCTTGAAAGTCACAAGGGAGTTCACCATAGCCATTAAATTGATATGCATCAAAGAATGGCTCTTCTTCATAGTGTATTGGTGGAGGTTGTTGCCATGAAGATTGATCATGTGCATATGGCTCTTCCCACCTTTGGTTATCCCATTCTTGATACACATCTTCATTGTAGCCCCCATTACCTACAACATAGTTGTAATCACACTCATAGCCAAAGTGAGAATTCATGATAGCAAGAGAAAATAAAAATAAAATCAAATAAGAAGCAAGAAAATTAAATCCTAAAAACTAGTAAGAACTAACAAAGAAGCAAAAGGCAAACATATTCACAATATTCACATATATACAATAACCAATAACATAACACCATTGCAATTCCCCGGCAACGGCGCCATTTTGATAAACAAATTTTTGTATGAAAGGATTATTGTTGGTTTAGAAGCTATACTTTACAACGAGATTTCAATTGTGAATTCTAAGCCACACAAAAGTCCGTTCGTCAGGGGCCCACTACTGACATATATATATGGGGAAGACTGGCTCTTTCCCCGAGGTATGTCATATTCCTACACCACCCTCTTTTCGCCTGCACATATTCTGACAAGAGCGACGGAGTGTCTTTGCAGGTGGCACCCCCTTCTTCTTTACACGAAGTGCTCGGGACCTCGCACCTCCCGGACCGGAAGATCGCGACCAGACGAGCCCCTTCCATCACTCCGGATCCTGACTCGAACTGTCCGGTAACCGACCTACCGAACATTGGCGCCATCTGTGGGGAACCTCGTCCATGGACTTCGTGCTAGTCCAAACTGGGACAGGCTGCGAGGCCGCGCCCCCCGTGCTTGGGGGAGGCGCCGTTTCGACGGAAACTCGACAACAACAGAGGTCGCCTCCAAGGGACACGACACAGACTCACGAAAGACGCCCCTTCGGAGGGACTGGTGACAACCACGCCAGGATAATGCAAGAGCTACGCCACAGGATGCAAGACTTGGAACGCAGGCTAGCAGACAGGGAACACGACCAACACACTCTGGAGCAAAGCCCTACCAGTTCCCGCTCGAGGAGCCGCTCGAGGCGCACACCCAGCCCCCAGTATGAGTCAGAAAGCACAGGGGGACAGGGACGCGCCAGAAGAAGAAGTCAAGACCCCATCATCTACGCCAGACGAGAGAGACGACGCGCGTCGAACAGGGGCGACGAGGACGCGCGTCGGGAGAACATCGAGCTGAGAAGAACTACCCAGGGACCCGTGATAATAGGAGCGACCCCTTTCCACCGTTCCGTACTCGAGGTCCGACTGCCGAAACACTTTGACAAGCCAACGGAGATGAAGTATGATGGAACACAAGATCCCCTGGAACACTTAACGGCCTTTGAGGCCAGGATGAACCTAGAAGGGGTGGGAGACGAGGTCAGATGTCGCGCCTTCCCGGTCACCTTGGCGGGCCCAGCGATACGGTGGTTCAACAACCTCCCGCAGGACTCGGTGACCCAATTCTCCGACATCAGCCACGCCTTCTTGGCTCAATTCACGACCAGGATTGTCAAAGCTAAACACCCAATCAATTTGCTAGGGGTAACACAGAGACCCGGGGAGCCGACCAGGAAGTACCTGGACCGTTTCAATGACGAGTGCTTGGAAATTGACGGTCTGACGGACTCAGTGGCAAGTTTGTGCTTAACGAACGGGCTCTCGAATGAGGACTTCAGGAAACACCTTACCACAAAGCCCGTTTAGACAATGCAAGAGATCCAGTGCGTGGCCAAAGAGTACATCAATGACGAAGAAGTCAGTCGGGTCGTGGCTGCCAATAAACGGCAGCCCGCCTACAACCAAGCCCGGCACTATGAAGGCAGAGAAAGACCAAAGGAACACGCCAGGGACGGCGGTCCGAGTAAAGCACCTAAACCGTTCCCCCGAGTTGGGAAATTCACCAACTATACCCCCCTCACCGCATCAATCACCGAAGTTTACCAACAGATAGCGGAAAAGGGAATACTGTCAAAGCCCCGACCTTTGAAGGACAGGACGGGAGGAAACAAGAACCTCTACTGCGAGTATCACAAGGGTTACGGGCACAAGACCCAAGACTGCTTCGACCTAAAAGATGCCCTGGAAAAAGCTATCAGGGATGGGAAACTTGCCGACTTCTCCCACCTTATAAGGGAGCCGAGGAGACGCAACCGGGACCACGACAGCGAAGACAGATCCCGGTCAACAAGGCGACGACAAGAACCAGAGGGTGACGACCACGGTCTTACGGTGGTAAACGTGGTAACGGCCAGAAATACCGCCCCAAGGTCAAAGTCGGCGCAGAAAAAAGACGCCAAGATCCTAGCGGTCTCCACCTCGTCTGTTAGAAGTTTCCGAGGCCTCCCACCCATCTCCTTTGGCCCAGAGGACCAATGGTTTGACGAGGCACCGGAAAGTCCGCCCATGGTCATCACGGCCAGGGTCGGAACGGGCCTCGTCAAACGAATCCTAGTAGATACGGGGGCAGACTCAAACATCATGTTTCGAAACATTTTCGATGCCTTGGGACTAAGAGACGCCGACCTGACGACCCACCAGCACGGTGTGGTAGGGTTGGGGGACCACTTCATCAAGTCAGACGGAATCATCTCACTCCTGACCTCTGTGGGACAGGGGCAGAAGCGACGAACAGTCATGGCGGACTTCGTAATATTACAAGATTCCACGGCTTATAACATCATCCTGGGGAGAAAAACCATTAACGACCTGGGGGCGGCTATTAGTACAAAGCTACTGGTGATGAAGTTCATCACCGATGACGGATCCGTAGGATCCATCAAAGGCAACTTGGAAACAGCGATCGCCTGCGACCACGCCAGCCTTTCTCTCAGGAAGAAGTCCAAAGAAGCATCTGGGGTCTTTCTTGCCGACCTAGACGCCAGGATAGACGACAAACCCAGACCAGAGACAGAAGGAGACTTGGAAAAGTTCAGGGTCGGCGAGGAGGACGATAAATTCACATTCATAAACAGAAACCTCCCCCATGAGTTGAAGGAGCCTTTGATGGAAATGATCAGGGTTAATGCCGACCTCTTTGCCTGGACGCCTGCCGATATGCCCGGGATAGATCCCCAGCTCATATCGCATCATCTGGCCATCAAGGCGGGAACCAAACCAGTGGCCCAGAGGAAGAGAAAAATGTCGCAGGAAAGGGCAGAAGAGGTAGCCAGGCAGACGGCTAGCCTCCTAGAAGCAGGGTTCATCCGGGAATTGGACTACTCGACCTGGTTGTCGAATGTGGTCCTGGTTAAAAAGCACAATGGGAGATGGAGAATGTGCGTGGACTACTCTGACCTCAACAAGGCGTGTCCCAAGGACTGCTACCCCCTGCCTAATATTGACGCACTCGTCGACGCAGCGGCGGGGTACCGGTATCTGAGCTTCATGGATGCCTACTCAGGATACAATCAGATACCGATGCACCGACCTGACGAGGAAAAAACGGCGTTCATAACGCCAGGAGGAATCTATTGTTACAGAGTAATGCCTTTTGGTCTGAAGAACGCTGGGGCCACATACCAAAGGCTGATGAATAAGATATTCAGCGAACTCATAGGCAAAACAGTAGAAGTCTACGTGGATGACATACTCGCGAAGACCGCACGACCCGACGACCTTCTGAGCGACCTTGATGGGGTTTTTTCGTCCCTCCGACAGCACGGCATGAGACTTAATCCGCTCAAGTGTACGTTTGCCATGGAGGCCGGAAAGTTCCTGGGATTTATGATCACTCAAAGAGGAGTGGAAGCCAACCCCGAGAAGTGCCAAGCAGTTCTCCAGATGAAGAGCCCGGGTTGTATCAAAGACGTACAACGACTTACCGGGAGGTTAACGGCTTTATCCCGATTCCTCGGCGCGTCGGCAGCAAGAGCCCTACCTTTCTTCAATCTAATGAGAAAGGGAATGACGTTCGAATGGACCCCAGCGTGCGAAGAGGCATTCAATCACTTCAAGGAGATCTTAGCGGCACCACCAATTCTCGAAAAACCCAGGGCCGGAGAATCACCCTATCTCTACCTATCGGTAACCGAGGAAGCGCTTGCCACAGTGCTCGTTAGAGAAGAGGGTAAGACCCAACAACCCGTTTACTTCGTGAGCAGGGTCCTCCAAGGACCAGAGCTGAGATACAACAAGCTGGAAAAACTGGCACTGGCGCTCCTAGTCTCCTCCCGAAGGTTAAGACAATACTTCCAGAGCCATCGTATAGTCGTGAGGATGGATCAGGCGATTCGTCAAGTACTGCAAAAACCTGACTTGGCTGGTAGGATGATGACCTGGGCTATCGAGCTCTCCCAATATGACCTACAGTATGAACCCCGACATGCAATCAAAGCCCAGGCAATGGCAGACTTTCTGGTTGAGGTGATGGGGGATCCCCTAGAGGAAACGGGCACACGGTGGAGGCTCCACGTGGACGGGGCCTCCAACCAAACGTCCGGAGGAGCAGGAGTCATCTTAGAAAGCCCAGCAGGGGTCATCTATGAGCAGTCGAATAAGTTCAAATTCCCAGTGTCGAACAACCAAGCAGAATATGAGGCTCTCTTGGGCGGACTAATACTAGCTCGGGAAGTCGGGGCGACAAAGGTCGAAGTATGCAGCGACTCACAAGTTGTCACCTCGCAGGTAAACGGAAGCTACCCGGCCCGGGACCCCCTCCTGCAAAAATACTTGGAAAAGGTTAAAGAAATAACAAGTCAGTTCCAGGAGGTCATCGTCCAACACGTCCCAAGAGAAAGGAACACACGGGCGGACCTCCTATCCAAGCTGGCAAGCACAAAGCCAGGATCGGGTAACCGGTCTCTTATCCAAGGCATGGTGAAGGAACCAACGGTCGCCCTCCATTTGACGAAGTCGAGTCCCTCATGGCTAGACCCCATCACCAACTTCCTGGAACTCGGCAAATTGCCTGAAGATGAGAAAGCAGCCAAAGCTTTAAGAAGGGAGGCGGCCAGATACGCAATCATACAAGGACAACTATTCAAAAAGGGACTCAGCCAGCCCCTATTGAAGTGTTTGCACCCCGACCAGACGGACTACGTGCTTAGTGAAGTCCATGAGGGGTGTTGCGGGCACCACATCGGGGGCAAAGCCCTAGCAAGGAAGCTCATCCGAGCCGGGTACTATTGGCCAACAATGATGAAAGACTCAAAGGAATTTTTCAAAAGGTGCATAAAGTGTCAACAAAACGCCAACTTCCACAAGGCACCGGCCTCCGAGCTAAGCTCTCTGACGACTACTCGACCTTTCGCACAATGGGGAGTTGACCTCCTGGGGCCTTTCCCGGTCGGCCCAGGACAAGTCAAATACCTCATTGTCGCCATTGACTACTACACCAAATGGGTGGAGGCTGAACCGCTAGCTACGATAACGTCCTCCAACTGCCGGAAGTTCATGTGGAGGCAGGTGATAACCCGTTTCGGTATCCCGGAGGTAATTATCTCGGATAATGGGACCCAGTTCACGGACAAGAAGTTCATGGAGTTCCTCTCTGGCCTAGGGATAAAACAGAGGTTCTCCTCGGTAGAACATCCCCAAACAAACGGGCAGGTAGTGGCTGCAAACAAAGTCGTCCTTCTTGGTCTAAAAAAATGCCTAGGCGACAAGAAAGGAACATGGGCTGATGAGCTCGCTTCCGTCCTATGGTCCTATCGGACAACCGTGCAAAGCGCCACGGGGGAAACCCCCTTTCGCCTAACATACGGGGTCGATGCTGTGATACCCGTCGAAATCGGCGAACCGAGCCCCCGACTACTACTCGCAGGTATGAGCGAAGCGGTCGAAAAGGACCTGATTGAGGAGACAAGGGAGATGGCTCACTTATCAGAAACGGCGTTGAAACAAAGAATAGCCCTGCGTTACAACGCTAAAGTCCACAAACGAGATTTCGAGGAAAGGGACCTCGTCCTGCGACGCAACGATGTCGGCGCACCAACCCCAGGGGAAGGAAAGCTGGCGGTGAACTGGGAAGGTCCCTACAGGGTAAGGGAGGTTCTCGGCAAAGGTGCTTACAAGCTCGAAAGACTCGACGGCAAGGAAGTACCCAGAACATGGAACGCAGGTAACCTAAAGAGATTCTACTCATGACCTAACGGCTCGCCGACCAGGGAGCCTAACCAGATAGTTGATACTTGCCCTGTCCACATGTTAATTTACCTTGTCTATTCACTTTATCAAATACTTGCCCAGCTGACGATTAATTTTTACTTGTTAAAATTTTTACCTACCTATTGCTCCCCAATATGCGCTTGACACGATTGATCTCTAAAACGGCATCCCGGGACTGATCACCCCGGGAGCCAGACGGATCACAGCCATAATTAACTCGGCGACAACACGACCAAACCGGTCCGAACCGTTACTGACGTAAAAACGGCAAAACGGGCACAAGCAATAAGCCCGCCCCGGAAACGCGGTAACAAAAATAATCCAACAAGCAAGACGAAAGACAATAACGGCAACACGACCAAACGACGAAACGAGCGTAAATTACAAAGCAACCAAATAAGCATAACTTATAAAGTGTCAAAACATGGGATGGACAAGCGAATTGTTCAAAACAAACAAACGACAAATACGCAAAGTTACAAGGTATCACTTCCTCGGCATATCCACAATCTTGCCATCTTGAATCATTTTGAAAACCCCGATAGTAGAGGTGTCGAAGTCGGGAGCCACAATCTTCACTTGAGCCTTCAGGGCATCTTCAGTCATAGTAATTGCATTCTTCCCCTGCTCCTTGGTCGCCTTCAACTTCTTTTTGAGCCCCTCGACTTCCGACCTAGCGGCCTCGGCCAACGAGACGGCTTTATCACGCTCTTTTTCCAAGGCCGCCACCCGACCCTGGGCAGAGTTCAACTGGCCCTCCAAGGTCATCTCCCGTTCGGTTAGGCGGGCCACCGACTCGTCCGAAACTTTCAACTTCTCGGCAGCAGACGTCGCCTTTTCCTCCGAAACTTTGAGCTTCTCCGCCGTCTCAGACAACTGGCCCTGGAGCTGCTCAACATGGGCTTTGAAATCATTGTTGGCTTTAACAGAGGACTCGAGCTTCCTCCGGAGGGCCTGCATCCCCGACAACTCAAACTCGGCCTTTCGAGCTATCACGGCCCCCCGGAGCAAAGTCCGATACATCCATCTAGCATGCCCAGCCAGTTCAGTGCCAAGAAAATGTTCCTCCGTCCCGGGGATCAGTTGGGAGTCTATAAACCTTGTAGCATCAAAATTCCTCTCCATGATACTAAGGGCCCCCTCCGGGCTGGTTGACGACCTTCGCCTTTTGGGAGTATGGACAAGCTCCAAGTCATTGTCTTCTTGACGGGAAGCGGTTGAGTGCTCGCCAGTCGCCTCCTCGGGAATAGGAGAACCCTGCTCCTCGATAGGCCTTTTTCCCGCCGCAACGGCCCCCCGAGGAGAAGGCTCACCCTGACCCTCAGTCTCCACGGCTGGACCTTTCGACTTCCTGGCCTGATCCTCAGCCTTCCCGGCATCTTTCTCAGCTTTCTCGTCGTCACTATCTTCGAAAAAGGTCTTCATCAAATTTTCAAGCCCGACCACAGTGGCAGACATTTCCACTACAGCAAACAACAGACGCATTAGTCGTTAAATCGGATAAAGAAAACAACAATAAACGCAAAGGCAAGCAAATAAGACAACTCACGGATATAGCTCCTGGCGGCCTCCCGTTCACCCATAAGAAGATGAGGGTTCACGGGGTTCTTTTCAAAAATGGCAAAAAGTACGTCAGCTATTTGCTTATCTACAGGCGACAACCTCTTGTACGTCACCTTGATGAAGGGATTCGACCCCGCCCCAAAACTCCAGTAAGTCGGGATAAGGCGCTCCCCCTCTAACAACAACCAAAAGGGGTGACGACCTTTGACGGGACGGACTTTGAAATACTTGTCTTTGAAACCATGGTAGGAGTCCTCAAAGAGGCCAAAAATTCTCCTACCCTGGCCAGAACGGAAAGAGAGAAATCCTTTCCTCGCCTTCCCCTGCTTGGAAGGGTTGGTAAGGTTGAAGTAAAAGAGGAAGACGTCTACTGACACCGGCAGCTCTAGGTACTCGCAAACCATTTCGAAACAGCGGATCGAGGCCCAACTGTTCGGATGGAGCTGAGAGGGGGAGACGGATATCCGGTTTAAGAGCGCCATTTGAAAATCGGAGAACGGTATCCGAACGCCAACTTGTGTGAACATAGACTTGTAAAATCAAATCCAATCGGGGACACGAGGAGAATGGAAGTTGAGTTCATAAATACGCTCGTTGGGGGCAGGAACAATGGTCTCATAGTTGGCCTCCTCGTCCGTCCCCCCACACAAGTGGCCTGCTCGCCGGAACTCGGTCAACTCCTCCAAATCCATTTGGTTGGGCGACTCCTTTATATCGTCAGTCACCCAAGCATACGGGTCATAGGCCGCGCCAGATGCAGAAGCCCGGGAGACAATGCGAGGCATACCTACAGCGGGGTACCACTCCGTCAGTCTATGAGGTCGGGAGCCCATAAAAACCCAGAAACTACACCTTTTCAAACTCAAATCATGGCCAAATACGGTTAAAAGCTACGCCTATCACGCAAATCACCTAAAACCTACCCAGGAATGGTACCCCTCCCTTAATTCATCTACCCCACCATTGGAAAGTCATTCAGCAAAAGTAAACCAAGCATGCAGCAATCGCAAACAACAACTACGTAGCAGTAAAACATAGCGTAAACACAAGGGAATAGGAAGCAAGAATTACCTGAATTGGTTGCAGGAGCTTGAGAGAAAAAAGGAGGCACGAGAGGGCTCGAACAAGAAATTTTAGATATCAGGGAGAGAGGAAGGTGAAAATAGCAAGGGTAGGAGGAAAAGAGAAAGAAACTGTTTAAAAACCACCACAAGGAGCGCGAAAAGAGACAAGGGCAAAATGGTCTTTGCGCACGGGGTTTTTTAACTCATTATGAGCATTTAATGCTCAGCGCGAAGAACGAAGCGACGAACGAACGCCTCAGCAGACCAAGAGACACGCGCACAAGAGACGCGCCTCTCCCACGGTCAGCCGACTCGGCGACAACGCACGAACAAGGACCTCACGCGCCACCAATCGCCTCACGACCATCACTGGTGCGTCGGGGGCACTGTTACGGCCCAGGATTCCTGCGGGTCAACCCGAACCGAGCTCCACCCGGCCCGGCTACGCGCTTCTCAACCGACCCGGACACGCGTCCCGTACAGCTCTCCCGCAGCTATGGGACAGCGTCCTTGAGAATATGGGCCTGCCCTCCAAAGGGGCCCACTACTGACATATATATATGGGGAAGACTGGCTCTTCTCCCGAGGTATGTCACATTCCTACACCACCCTCTTTTCGCCTGCACATATTCTGACAAGAGCGTCGGAGTGTCTTTGCAGGTGGCACCCCCCTTCTTCTTTACACGAAGTGCTCGGGACCTCGCACCTCCCGGACCGGAAGATCGCGACCAGACGAGCCCCTTCCATCACTCCGGATCCTGACCTGAACCGTCCGGTAACCGACCTACCGAACAGGTTTAAGTATATCAATCTAGAGAGGAAAATAAAATAACCATCTCTTTGGGGTTTCGGTGAGTTGGACGTGGAAAAAGACGAGTTTGCCGTTATAATAGATGTCAACTACTAAGATGAGTTCTGAAACGGGCGACGGCGGTGGTTTTTGTTGGGAATATTAAGATGGGAAGATAACAAAATTTTAATTGTGTTTTTGGTTTTAAGATATAATTAGATCGTTTTTTTTAGAGGGATATTTATTCCCATACTTAGTTGTTATTGGGTTGATGACAATACTCTCCTAAAATACAATGAAATCAATGAATTTTTTAATTAGTAATAGTAAAAAATTCTTAACTCTCTTGAACAAAAAACATCTCTTAATAGTTGAGTAAGAATGTATATTTAGTATTTGTGTATTTTTAATAGTGGATAAAAATTTATTTATACATATTGCATATAGCAATTATGATTAGTTACGCATATAAATGGTTATGTCTTTTCTATTGGCAATAGATATAATGTTTTGAACATATATAATTTTTAAAAAATTGTGTCCCTTAAACCAATAGACATAATATTTTAAATATACACAATAAATATAATGTTTTGAACATACACAATTCTTAAAGAGTTATGTTTCTTTAACCAATAAACACAATATTTTAAATATACACAATCTTTAAAAAATTATATTCTTTCGACCAAATGATACTAAATGATTAATAACCGTTTATTAATATTAATAATAGGAAAAGTATAGGGTACCAACATATTATCTACCAACTTCTACCAACTCTTATTTATAATTGTATTTCATGGAAGTGTGTTCGTGGATGTGTCTAATAATTAATATATTTTAAATACATATATAAAGAGACACATCCAGAAAATATATCTATAAAGACACTTCTATTAAACACAGCTATAAAAAAGACATTTTTATTAGACACATCCACGAACACATTTCTATGAAACACAATTATAAATAAGAGTTGGTAGAAGTTGGCAGATATGTTGGTAACGTAGTGGAACCGTTAATAATAATATTAATAATATTAATTAATTAAATTTGTAAATATATTTCAGTTTTTCGTTGTTGTTGTTGTTATGGAGGACGAAAGGGTGAAGGGAAGGAAAGGAGTCGAAGAAGATGGAGCGGTGTTGATGGGAGAGGGTGGTGGTTTTTGGTTGTAGCATACATGGAACTTGAAGTGTTTGGCCTTCTGATGCTGCACCAAGACCTTCTCATAGTTGAATCTTCGATTGTAGTAATAGCACCACACCTTGAACGAAACTCCCTTCTTACCCATCTTGATTCACGATAAAATTTAGGGTTTAGGATGAGTGATGATTATGATGGTAGTGATGATAATAATTGAGGATGAGAGAGTAGTGATTAGGAAGAATTTGGATGATAATGGAATAATTTAAAATTGAGAAAGTGATAGTGTGAAATAAAATAAAAAATTAGAATTAGATTATATTAAAAAATATTTTTAAAATTTTAAATAATTTTTTAAAATTTAAATAATTTGTTGACAAAAATTTATATATTTTTTATAAATAAAAATAAAATTTTTGTTTTTTAAATCAATTTATTAGTATTTTAAATTTTTATGAATAAAAATGATCATTTATAAAAAAAAAAAAAAAATGCTTCTTGCAGGTTACAACTTACAACTTACAAGGAGCTCAAACCCATCATAATTTCGGGTTCCACCATAAGCCCCATTTTTGACATTACAATAAAAACATTTTCATATATAAATTTCTCACCCTCTTATAAATCATTTATTAATAATAGTGTCAAAAACAATTAGATACATATTGATTATCTACAAAACGTAACTCTTTGTTATATATATATTGTATGTATTCGTGCCATATGCACGAAAAATATGTTTTTTTATTTATATTTAAAATATGTTTTTAAACAAAATATCATGAATATATTTAACTTATATAAAATAATTTTATATTTTTTGTTATTTATATAAATACTAAACAGTGATATAAAATAAAAAAAATTATCATAATAATAATATATATTAATTATATCTTTAATATTTTATATGTGTTATAAAATTTTATTTTGATCATAACAAATACTATAAATTTTGGTTTTAGAATTTATACTCATAAACCGTAAATAAAACACTCTATATATAGTACTCATGGAGATATACAAAAGAATTATTGTAATTATTAAAAATATATAATATAAAATATTATGATTATCGGCGACAAATCTTACCATAATTAATTATTAAATGCTAACAAATATAATTATTTAAAATTGATACTTTTAAAAAAAAAAAGAAATAGAAAAGAGAGGCAAGCATATTGATACCAAAATAGGTAAGGTCAATATGCTTGGTGCCAACATAAATATTATATAAATATTAATTATGTATAATTGATAATTATATTATAATGATTGATAATTAGAATAATTGATAATTAGTATAATTATTTTTTAAATATTGATTTTTATATAATATAAAGAATATATATTTTTTTTAAAATAATTTGAGAAGAGACATATGTATATTGACATAAGAATGTGCCACACATCAGCATGTTTGGCGCTAATATAAATATCATATGAATATTAATTATGTATTATAATTTACAATTATATTATAATGATTGATGAATGATAGTTACTTAATTAATATAATTAGAATTATTGATAATTAGTATAATATTTATTAAATATTGATTTCATAAAATTATAAAGGAGATATTTTTTTAAAATAATTTAAGAAGAGGGAGATATGCATACTGACACTAGAATGCGTCAAATCAGCCTTTTTAGCGTCAGAATACAACCATTCTAAAATAATATAATAATTTCAGCTTGAAAATAGTAGATATTATTATATTATTGTTATTTTGCTTAGATTTTAGTTTTTGACTTTAGAAGTGTCAACCAAACTTGTATCACAATTTCAATTAAGGATTAGATATGATTTTATCTTCTCAAAAAATCAGCTAAAAATTTTGCATTGATATCGAAAAAAATGATCTCATAAATTCTTTATTAATGTGAAAAATTTAAAATGGATGCATTACTACAACAATTTTGCAAAAAAAAAATTTACAAAAAAATTCTAAAGCAATTCAAGATGACAGAATTTGAATGCTTGAAAATTAGAAAGAAATAACAAAAAGAAAGCAAGAAATAAAGCGAAAAACATCATCTAAAAAAAAGAAAAACAAAATAAAAATGGTTGTCAAAGTTTACATGTATCTGCACTCAAATCATTCTCAATCTTGTCAATGTGACTTACGAATTCTTCAGAACGTATATGCATTTGTGAGTTACAGAATGGAACTCCCTTTTCCGATTTTCAAATCTTTTATTTATAGATGAACATCTTTGTTTAAAATGGTTTTTTATTTGGAGGCTAAGTACTTCTACCCACGTTTTGCGAAAAACAATTTTCCTTAGATGCCTCTCTTCAACTCACGTTTTGAAAAAGGAAAAGTAGTTATCCGTTTCACTATTTTTTGCTTTCTATGTACTCAAGTTTTAGATTTAAGCACGTTTTCCCTAATCCAAATTCCTCTTCTCAATTCAATTCTGCTCTCTCAGCTTCAAGGATGCATACATATAGTTTGGCTAATAAGTGTATTTTTGTAGACTTTTAATTTTGTTTCCCTACTTTTTGAGTAGACCTTTCTCTTTTTCTACGTGGAATTTAGTCACTTTTTTCGACTTCATCAATTTTACTTTTACCATGAGAGCTTATTTTTTGACCTTATTGTATAACTCTTTTAGATAAGTTGATTTCGACTTCCTGATCTTTGCATTTAGAGTAAAGGACAATTTCGTCCCTGACCTTTTTTTTCGCGGACATTTTCGTCCCCGAGGATTAGGAAATACTTAAATGTCCCTGACCCCGTTAAAAAGTAGACATTTTTACCCCTCCATTTGAGTGTCTCCGTTTAGGGTTGACGGAAAATGGTGACGTGGCTCCGTGGCGCTGACCTGGCCGTAACGGGTTGCCACGTCGGCTAGGCTTTGTAAAAGAGGACAAATATGTCCCCAGAGCCCAAAACGCAGCCGTTTCTCCCCAACCTTTCGAAACTAAGCACAACTGACCCACGCAATACACATAACACCAAGACGATCAAAATTCCTCCCCCTGTTTCTCCCTCCAAAAATTGCACTACGTGGAAGAGCAATCGGTGTTCGGTGAGTAAGCTGTCGGAGGCAAGAAAGAAGGTTACCGTGGAGGTTAGCACCGCCGCCTATCTTTCAAGGTAAGATCGCCCTCCTTACTCCTGAAGTTTCTGTAGTTTGTAGTAAGGGTGAAGTGATCATGCGTGCATGTTGACAGTGTGTGTAATAGAGGTGTAATGAGGGCAAAAAATGGTTTTTAGAGCATGGTGTCTAGTAGTAGTCGTAGGAGGTACTGTGTTAGGGCAAAGGGGGATTTTCTAATAAATTTTGAATGTAATGTAGTACTCACACATAGTTGTTTCTTGGTAATTTTCAGATGGTGGATGTTTTTGTGGTGCCAGTTTTTCACCACGGTGGTAGCTTCGTGAGAGGTAGTGATGGTGTTCTTGTTTATCAGAATGGTAAAGAAGAGAGGTTCCCGGAGATGGACCTAGATTTTGTGAACTTCGGAGACCTTGTAACCTTATTTAAGGGTTTGGGATACCAGTCCTACAAGGCAGTATACTGGTATGATCGAACAAGTGGGTTGCTTGAGTCTGGGCTGAACGAGTTAACCGGGGACGCAGGGATCAATGCAATGTGGGAGAATTTAGTGAAGTACCAACAGAGTCTTGAGTTCCACATTTATTTTGACCACCCCGTTGATGCTCCGGAGGTAGTGGATGATGCTGGCAAGGATGGTGACGATGAAGTGGATGTGGATGAAATATTAAAGGAATTGAAGACATCCTCTTCATCGGATGATGGGTATGAGAGCACCGAAGATGTATTATATACCTCCACCAGCTGGGTTGGAGAGTGATGGAAGTGATTCTGAGAGTAGTATAAGGGGTGTTGGTGGCAAGAGAAAAAGAGTAAGGGAGCCAAGAAAGAAGGTGATAACCCCAAGAAGAAATTCACAAAGAGACAAGGGATGAAGGATAAGTATAAGAAGGGTAAGAAGAAGGTGCAAGATGGTAAAAGGGAGCATCCAACTGGAGAAGATAGCGGTCAGACTAAAAAGGGGGCAGCTGGTGAAGCTGGTTTAGGGTCTGCTGCTGGGCCTAGTGATGGAGGAGGTGGTGGTAATAGGCCTGGAGTGGATAATGCAGGGAGATACTATGTAAGTGAAGTCCCCACAGAGCCTGAGAAAATCATGTTTGAGTACGAGTCGGAGGAATTGCACACACCTATGGGATCCGATGATGAAGGTGAAGGCCACAAGTTTCCAGAGTTTGACGATGACTATGCTCATGGTCAAGGCAGATTTGAGTTAGAGATGAGGTTTGCAAGTGTTGAACGGTTTAAAGATGTGGTGAAGGACTCATTCATTGCTGAAGGTAGGGAGGTTAAGTGGATCAAGAATGATAGGGAGAGAGTGAGAGTGGGCTGCAGGGATGAAGAATGCAATTTCTTGGTTCATCTTTCTTACAACAAAACTCTGCAATGTTACCAAATTAAGACCTACCAACCAGAGCATAGTTGTGCAAGGGATTTAGGGAGTAACGCAGCAGACCAGCATTGGATCAGCAGGAAAATTGTGAAGAGGATGGCTACCCACCCACACATGACTACTAGGGAGGCAACTGAATTCCTAAGGGAGGATTTTTCTCTTGCTCCCCATCCTAAAATGGTGTATAGAGCAGTGGTTGAGGCCAGGGATAAGATTATGGAAAACGAGAAGGAACAATACAATAGGACAAGGGATTATTGTGAGCAGATTTTAAGTTCTAATCCAGGATCTACTGCAAGGTTGGAACTTATGACAATTCCAGAAGCTCTCCCTGTTTTCGACAAGATATACATATGCTTAGATGCCTGTAAGCGAGGGTTCAAGGAAGGGTGTAGGCCTTTGCTGCACCTGGATGGATGCTTTCTCAAGACATACTACATGGGGTGGCTTCTATCAGCAGTTGCCCAAGACGCAAACAACCAATTTTATGTGGTTGCATATGGGGTTGTGAGGGCTGAGACGAAGGATGCCTGGAAATGGTTCCTGACTAACCTTCAGGCAGACATAGGAGACGACGCAAACCATGGCTGGAACTTCATTTCAGATCAGCAAAAGGTATGATGTTTTATTGGTTCATTCTTGCACACTTACTATATATTTGCAGAGTTGTAAATGTTGGCTGCTCATGTTCAATGCAGGGTTTACTCCCTGCCTTAAAGGAAGTCATGCCAAAAGCCAGGCACAGGAACTGCGTGATGCACATGTGGAAGAACTTCGTTAATAGATTCAAAGATCTATACATAAGAGAGGTTTTCTGGGAGTGTGCCAGATGCACAACAGTTGCAGAGTTCAAAGACTGTATGGAAAGGCTGAAGGCAGTGAATCAGGGGGCTTGGGAATACCTCTCCAAGTTTGAGCCAGAGACATGGGTCAAGGCTTATTTTTTGCATGGGCCGAAAGTTGATAACCTCACCAACAACATGTGTGAGGTGTTCAATGCCAAAATCGTTAACTATCGCTGTAAGCCAATCCTCACTATGTGTGAAGAGATCAGGTGTTACCTGATGAGAAGGATGGTAAACCACAAGCGGGTGTTGGAAAATCACCCTGGTAAACTAGCACCAGTGCAGCAAAAACGGATGGAAAAATTACTTACTCTTAGCACAAAGTGGGTGGCAGAGTGGGTTGGAGATAATGAAAGAAAAAGGTTTGAGGTGAGCCGCAAAGGAATCAAGGTTGATGTGGACCTGATTAGATACACATGCTCCTGCAATCGATAGCAACTTACTGGTAATTGTTTGTTCACCTAAAATTGTCAACTGCTTATTCACATGTAATTTACCTTTTCTATACTCTGAGTTAAGCCTGAATACATTTTTTGGGTAGGGATGTCATGCACACATGCACTTGCTACTATAATGAAAAGGCGTGACAGGGCAGAAGATTACGTGCACCCCTGGTTGTGTATGGAATCACTTAAGAGGACTTATTCACATTGCATCAAACCAGTCCTCAGCGCAGAATTCTGGCCCCGAACTGAATACTCACAACCAGAACCCCCCATCATCAAGAGACCTATTGGCCGGCCAAAAGTTCACAACAGACAGAAAGATCCTGCTGAGCCATTGATGCAAGGAGGAAAATTGAAGAAGTCATTCTCCGTGGCTTGCAGTAAGTGTGGTGAAAAGGGCTACAACTACAAAACCTGCAAAGGAGCTCCATCAAACCCCAATTGGAAGCCGAAAACAAAGAAGCCTAAGAAGAAAGAAGGAGGCAGCTCTCAACAACTGGTTGTGCTTCCTTTGTCACAGTCAGCTCCAACTGCAGGGGTAAGTTTGCATTCCCTATTTCTGGTTTGAATAACACACTCTTGTGGAATTGCTGATTTAGAAATAACTTTATCAGGGACTAATATGTCTTACTATCTAATAGGTTAGGGATTAATGAGTATTAGTATGGAATTCCTAAAGGATCAATATGTCTTAGTATAGAAAACCTAGGGGACTCATCTGTCTTATTATCATGCTGATTGATCATGTTCATTAACTCTCCAGGATTCTTCAAGTAGCCAACCAAGCAATACAACACCCCTGCAACAACCAACTACTGTAACTATTTAGTTTCTTGTCTTTGTGATCAATTAGATATATGACTTGTTTGAAACCAGTTGATGTGCTTTATTTTTACCCCATTTTTTGGTCTGCTATTGCGTGCAAGTTACGGGTGCAGCTGCACCAAACCCTGCAAATGTTGCACCAGCTCCATCCAGGTTTACTAGATCCACACTTGTGATACCAACCCCGGGAGCAACAGTCACTCCATTCAGGCCACCCGCCCCGACAACAACCCCTCCAAGTAAAGTTCCAGGCAAGGTTCCATCGATGGTTAACAACACTTCTCGCCCTAAACCTTCAAAATTCATACCAAAGCAGAAGATCTTCAGGCCACCGGCACCACTGATTCAAGGATAATCTAGCACACCGCAAGTAGCACCAGCTCAGGAAGTCTCCAAAACAACAACATCAACTGACCAAACATCTAAGGAATCAACATGACTGACAGCTGACGATATTATGCTTTTTTTTTTTTTGGTTTAGCTATGACCCAATGTAACTGATAACCAGAAATTCTAGATACTATTTCCTATTTTTGGTTTGGGTCTTTATTTTGGTTCAAACAATACTTGTGAAGTAACAAGATGTTAATGGTAGAAAAACATACTACTTTCCTTTTATTTTGATGTTAATGGTTGAAAGTTTGATCTCTTGTAACTTTGCCAATTTTATGTACATGTTAATGGTTGAAAGTTTGATTTCCTGTTACTTTCCCAACTTTCTTTTCATACACACATAATCATAAAAATGACCCAAACATATGTCAGATACACAAATGATTAATACATTTCATTTTCACCATTTGGCCGGTCTTACATCATTTCTTATAACTAAATAATGTAAATATTAGCAATACAAACATCACACATATGCTCCACCCAATTGGATTTTTCTTAACCTCTAACCCTTCTATCCTCTTCTCCAGCAACCTTATCCTCTTTTCCATATCTTTGTTCCAGTGATGCTCTTCACCATGCAAAATTTGCTCATGCCCCAGGTACCTTGTAACACCAACACCAAGACCAGCTATGTGCTCGTCCAGCCACAGAAAATACTTGCACCATGGTTGTCTAACCTACACAAAATCAATCCTCAAAGTTCAGAAAATCAGGAATTGAGAATAAACCCTACCACAAACGGAGTTACACAGATTTTCGTTGCATACCTTATAAAAGGGACATCCCAGAAACAATCTCTTCGGATTTCTGGTCGTCCTCGACATGAACAAGATTGCGTTTTCTCCACAGAAGCACTTTGGTGACACGCACTCTTTTCTATCATTGGCGGTCGGAACTGGGCCTCTTCTCGAGCTTGAGGACACACCTTCGGATGCCATGGTCGGAATGCTCCCTTTCTTCTTTCTCCCACATCACCCTCCTAATGCATTCGAAGCATTAGGGCTCCAGGATTTCATAGGTTGGGGATGACTGAGAAACGGCAGCATTTTTGTGTTCGGGGACTATTTTGTCCTCTTTTTAAAACCACATCCGACGTGGCAGCCCGTTAAGGCCAAGTCAGCGCCACGGAGCCACGTCACCGTTTTCCGTCAACCCTAAACAGAGACACTAAAACGGAGGGGTAAAAATGTCTACTTTTTAACGGGGTCAGGGACATTTAAGTATTTCCTAATCCTTAGGGACGAAAATGTCTGCGGAAAAAAAGGTCAGAAACGAAATTGTCCTTTACTCTTGCATTTATTTACTCACAAGATGAGGTAAACCCTTTTTAATTACATAAAAATTTTAATTTAACTCCTTTAAAATATTTAATTTAATCTCTTCTATATTACAAAATTAATTTTTGTCCTTCTCTAAAATTTAGTCTAACTCTGTCCCTATCTTAGAAGTTTATCGTTGAAATGGACATAAAATTTGGACTGCCTAATGACTTAAACTAGAAGCATTGTAATTGTCATCTTTCAAAGCGATGCCTTCCTCCCATTCAGATTAAGAAAAGCAGTGAAAACAGAGTTTCACCTGCAATAATACCGAGTAAGAAATCTAATTTAATGATGCAAAATTTTGCACCAATTTGGTTGGACATCACGTAAAACAAAGATAAAAAATAGTCTTTCCTTTGTCCCCTTTACACATAAAGTCGTGCTGCCTTATTATGAGAAATTAAACCAAACTAATCATGCTTTGCTCATAATAACGCTTGCAAATGGAGAATTTAATCATACTTTACCTCAGTCAATGTTTGAGGACAACTTGACAACTTTCAGTTCCAGCTTAGGTTTATTGTGTTCCCACATTAATATATAGACACTAATTTGCTATTTATTTTGAAAACACAACAATAGATCCTCTTAATTAAAAATTTTATTCAGTAAACAAAGAAAGGAGATAGTAAGTGTGTTATTAGGTAGGATTTGAGGAGGGGAAAAGAATTAATAGCTTAAAATACAATCAATTCAGCTCCTATATCTTTTTTTTCAATAATACTATTAGCTATTCATATAAAATATATACATTAAAAATAAATTAAATATTATATGTATTTATACATAAATATATAATAGTTAACTTAGTTGCATATAGTATTTTTACTTAGGATAAATTACTATAATAAACCAAGTCTAACCCAAAATTATCCAAATTCCCGAAAATAAAAAAAGCTACCTGAATGTCTCAAGTTGCATTTCTATATAAATAGAATTGATTAAATTCGATTTATGCAAATTCGTACTAAATCGAATCCATTAAATTCGAATTGCATGCAAATGAAAATCGTGTATAAATCGAAACTAATGGTTTCAAATTCAATATAAGCACTAAATCGAAACAATGAGATTTGATTTGTATTTGCATGTAAATCGAACTCATTCAGTTCGATTTATAACACCTGAAACAGCAGCCCATGGTAAATCGAAGCCAATAGTTTCGATTTAATGGTTTTTGTAAATCGAAATTCATAGATTCGATTTACAAGCAGCATCTCCCTCAAGTAGTTCAAATCTAATGGATTCGATTTATGCTCAATGTTGCTATATATACAAATCGAATTTTATTCATTCGAACTACAAAACATACAAACTCCACCACCCAGATCCAAAATTTTCGAAAAAGCCGCCCAGAAAAAATCAAAGCTGGACACATGGAAGACGACCTGAATCATCTATATCTGCTAGATGGAGTCGTGCATATTGCTGGCGCCATCCATCTCAAGGTTAGTGAAGAAATTTTCCTTTTTTAAACATAGATTAGTCATTCTAGTAATGTTAATATAAATCGTGTGGCAGTTGGTTAAACTCTTTAATTAGGGATTAGGGAAAAAAATTTTAATATAAGTGTATGTTAGAAGTAATAAGCTATTAAGTGGTTAGATTTTCATAAGTTGAAGTGGTACCTAAGAAGGTTGTTTTGGAATGTAGGATATGTTAGATTTTTGAACTTCTTAGTCTTATGTGTAATGAGACTTGGTTTATGAGTAGCTATAGCTATAAATTTCTTGAGTTCTTTGAAAAAAATAATATAAATATTTTTTGTAATTGTGATTTTTTGAGATAGATAATTATGATTAGAAATGTTAGGATATGTTAGATTTTTTTCACTTTTTAATCATTTTTGTATTCTCTATGTAAACGTGTGGGACTAAATGCTTTGGGTTTTTTATTTTTTATTTTTTATATAATTTGTTCATGAGTTATTCAGGGTTTTGTGTTTGGTTCGATTACTAAAGTTTGGGTGCTATTGTAAACAAGTTTTTAAAGTTAGAGCATGCCATGTTTATCGTTTTCAGATTTTCATGCATTGAAAATTGTATTCTGACAGTTGTGATAAGGAATTTTCTATCTTTGTGCAGCCCCATCGCTGCATCAGCAGCATGAAACGGCAACACGGTATGCCGTTGGACGATAGAATCGTTCCATACTTGTAGATGGCCGATTTATACCATCTTGCAAGACTAAACGAGACTTGGTTTCGACTGGATGAGTCACTAGTCAGTGCATTCATGGAGAGATGACAGCTTGAGACGCACACTTTTCACATGCCGTTCGGGGAGTGCACGATCACGCTCCAGGATGTGGCATACCAGTTAGGGCTCTCGATCGATGATCAGTATATCAGTGGATGCCTTACGGACTTTGCGTGACATATTGAGGGGGGCCGGCCAGCGTGGGTATGATTTGAGGAGCTGTTGGGTGTTTTGCCTCCTGCGAACTGCATCAACAAGTTTACAGTGAAGTGTACATGGTTTCAGGAGATATTTAGTGAGCTGCCGCAGGGGGCAGACGATGAGATGGTAAGGAGGTATGCCCGTGCGTATATCATGATGCTCCTATCCACACAGCTGTTCGGGGATAAGTCAGGTACCCACCTGCATATTCGTTGGCTATCCTATGTTGCCAGGCTAGAGGACATGGGTCAGTATAGCTGGGGGTCTGCTGCACTGTCATGACTATTCAGTTGCATGTACCGTGTGGCGAATAGAAATGTCATCAAGTTGGCCGGTCCACTGCAGCTCCTCCAGTCGTGGATCTTTTGGAGATTCCCTGGATTCCAGCCAGACGGATTTGATGTCTTTTATTGGCCGTTGGCGTCCAGGTACTCTCCCTTTAACTATGCATCATCTTTCTAAAAATATGAGTGTTTACTTTACTGTTAATTAAATGTTTTGCATTTCAGATGGTCAGGTTATCAACCCACGTTGAGCGACAAGGGGCCTCGTGTAGCGCATTGGAGACTTAGGATAGATTTACTCTAGCCCGGGGATGTAAGTATCTTTTGGTTTCAGTATGAACATAACTAAATTAGTATTTCCATCTTTTACTATTTATGTGACTAACGATAACTACTTATATGCACAATTCTTGTGGATGGCGTATAGCTTGCCGGATGTTGTTCAGGTGGGGCATCCCGAGATATTGGAGCCACGACATATGTCGTTGTGGAGGGAGAGGACAGCGTTGATCTATTTTGCTGTCATTGAGTGGCATCCGGTAGATCGGGTGCTGTCGCAATTTGGTGGGATTCAGGGTAGACCTCGTGCTGCCTTGAACATAGATTTTCTGATGTCGGAGGACGGGAGAGACGGAGATTGATGGTTTTCTATAATTCGATCTGAACCCGAAGTGTGCCTTCGTGGCATTCTGCAGTATCTTGATCGAGACGACATCATCAGCTCTAATCATGGGCAGTATGAAAGTCGATATGACATGATAATCAAGCTTCCTGTTATCATTAGATATCGATGTGGCTAGACAAGTGTGGGGACCATTGTATCGTTTTACCTCCCAAATACCTCTGCGCTGGCAGAAGCTAATCCGGATGAGCCATGCGCACCCGCTGCGAAACTCCTTGCACTTGCCATAGTACTTGCGATTATCGGATTTCAATACCTTGTACTCAACCCCAGTCGAATGCTATAAGTCCTCATGTTTAACACGACTTCTTCTTTATCCTGAAACTCCTGACCAACTTGAAATTTAGATACAACTCCTGTATTCTGCGTCTCTCTAGCCTCGAACCCAATAGGTACTCCCGGATCCCCTTGAGGTGCCATGGCATCTAAGCCCAAAGCTGAGAAGTGTGGGGGAAATTAATTAGTACCCGAACTAGATGCTCCCCCATCCGCAGCTGGAGTAGACCGTGGTGTGTCATCGTCACTATCATCTGCTATTGTGGCGGACTCTACATCATCATCATCATCATCGTCATGCAGTGCATCCTCAACCCCATTGGGTACTCCAATCTCTCCAAAGACTGGGATCGTTGTAGGAGAACCGAGCGTCGCAAATGCTACCTCCCCCAACGGTCTAGTCTCACCAACTCCGGCATTATCACTGCGGTTTAGGTTGAGTGCAAAGGAAGGAGAAGCAACTAAAACTGCCTCAGGTGCAATGATCGGCGCAATCGACGAGACACTAACAGGAATGGATCTAGAGCAGGCTGGATGTCCTGAGGATTAAGGATTCCGATTCGAACCTCCAAAACTAGATACCACATCTATAAGCTTAGCCAACAGCTCCGGAGCCCTCACCTCAGAAACTAACAGAGACAATGGTGCAGAACTTGCAAGTCGTTATCACTGCCAATAACAAATGAATCATACTTTACATCATCGCGTAAAATGGATATGGGGATTCTATAGAACAACTTCTCCACCCGTTTGACGCCAAGCAGACCTAGTTTCTGGAGTGTAGTATCCTTAAACTCAGCAAAAGTCATCGAAGGTTTGAGAAAAACACTCAGTGGGTCCTTATCAGTAAACTTAATACCTGATCGCGTGTTTTTCTTAATGGACCCTCTATAGTGCACAAGAACTACAAAATTCTCATCACTAGCCATTGTGAATATCACTATTGTGAAAATTTCACGTTGAGCTCGTATTTATAAACGTCAGTAATGTATAAATCAAATTAAGTGCATTTGATTTACTCACATCGTGTAATACATACTAAATCGAACCTATTGGATTCGATTTACCTAAATGGTCACGTGTTATTATAAATCGAACTGAATGGGCTCGATTTACATGCAAATACAAATCGAATCTCATTGTTTCGATTTAGTGCTTATATTGAATTCGAAACCATTAGTTTCTATTTATACACGATTTTTATTTGCATGCAATTCGAATATAATGGATTCGATTTAGTATCAGTTTGCATAAATCGAATTTGATAGTCTTTTTCGTTTTGAGAGATCTACGTAATTTTGGGTTAGACTTAGTTTATTATAGTAATTTATCCTTTAACTTATGTTAATCTGAACCAATATTGGATCGGGTAACAAATATCCATATAATGTAAAAAATATTAAAAAAATAATAAATAAATTATGAAAAAAAATCAAAAAAACTTTTTTTAAAAAAAAATGTTCTTTTACAAAATATAATAATATAGATTTGGTTACTGATCAATTTAGCCTTTGATTTTACAAACTTAACCCGATTAAAATTATGTTACATTATATTTTTTCTTGTTACAACTCAGTCTAGTTAAATCGAATTGGATTGAGTTAATTAGTCAATCAAATTATTTATTTATGTTTAAATCTTTTATTATGTCTAGATATAATTTGAGATACAAATAACGTTATATCTAATATGTTTGAACTAATAATAAGAAGTACTGAAAATAGGGTTGGAAGTGAGTTGATCTGAGTTAAACTAGACCAAATTTAAATTTGACTCATAAAAATTAAGTTTGGCTCACGACTCGATTCATTAACAATCGGGCCTATTTCATAAGTTTAAGCTCAGCTCACGAACTGACTTAAATAATAAGAACATAATCTATAATTCTATATCAATAAATTATAACTTATATATATTTAAAAAAACTTTGAAAAAATAAATTTTATATATTGTCTATCTATTAATTATAAATTTTTTATTTATGTCCTACAACAAAATTATATATAAAAAAAGGCTATAAAATTTTAAATAATTAAAAATATTAATATATATGTAAAATTATATATTACTGTTATATATATATAATTAATAATTATATCATATATGTATTTAATCTATATTTTTAATATTATATATATAATCGAGCCAACTCACGAGTTGATAAGTTGAGTTTATCCAAGTTCAAACTCTGCTCATTTAATTTAATTTAGAGTTTAATTTCAGACTCAAGTTCGGCTCATCAGCTCACGAGTTTAGCTTATCGAACTATTAACGAGTCGAGTTCGAACTGACTCGTAAGCTAGCTTAATTCACTTTCAGTGGTTAAATGAGGATAGCAAACATTTCCTTTGATTTGAATTGTAAAATGTAAGTCGTCGTCGTCTTGTTATCTTTTTCAATTTTTTTCTGTATATTCTTTGTACTTCTTATATACTCTTTATTTGTTGTTTTTTTTTTCTTACACGTATACAATAAAAAGTAAAAAAATTATTTCATATTCAAAACAACAATAATTAACCTAGAAGCTAGAACAAAACAATAACAATCTAACCTTGTTAACTGAAAAAATAACAATTAAATCAGGAAAAAAATCAACAATTAACTTAATTAAATTCAGAAAAACAACAATTAACTCCAAAAATAAAACTGAAAAAAGCAGTGATAGAATGGAGGCTTATCAATGATAACAGTGACAGAGTTAGGAAAAGGAGAAAGATAAAGAGAGAAAATTAGTTGTAAAATCAGGTATTTTTTCTTATATATTTCAATAATAGACATAAAATAAATCATAAATTATTCTTATTAATACAAAATAAAAGAGTAAATTATTATTTTGATGAAAGTTTAAAATGCGAACAATTACTTCAAAATGAACAAAATGAGTTTTGTGTTACTATTTTTCCTTATAAAAGTTTTAAATATTGAAAAAAAAGTAATGTGTGAACACGATTTATTTATGTGTAACTAAAAGTCTCATATAGTCATGTTGAATAATCCGTTATAAAACTAAGAAATTTATAACTTTTTACTTTCACAAAAAAATATTTTTTGTAGATTTTAAGCAACATATAATCTGATGAGAATGATGGATATTTTTAGAAATTTATTTGGCGTAAAATATAATTTTAAAAGAATAAATTAGTATATTTTTAAAATTTATAATATTTTATTTTGACATTTTTTTAGAAGTTGTGATAGGTGGTTTTGTTTATTTAGAAAATAAATCAACATGAAAAATAATTATATATAGTAAAAGTAATAACAGGTTAGAAGGGTCAATACAAAATGATCGACATATATTAAGTATAAGAAAAAAAAAAGAAAAACAATAAATAAAGATCACGTAGACAGTACATAAAATACACAGAGACAAATTGAAAAAGACTCACATTTTTCAATTACTTTTTCTTTTTGTCTTGTTCTCATTATTTTTACTCTTTTTCACTAATCAGTGGCTCCTTATAGCTATATGTTCTCTTTTTCATTATAGTCTTTTTTTTTAGTCGTTTTGTCTTTTTTTTTACCTGTATCAATTTGTCACAAAATATAATTTTAGATGTGTGGTGAGAATATTTTAAATATTTATAAATTTTGTGTTTTGACAAAAAATTAGTTTTTTTGTAAAATTTAATGCAAAATATAATTTTAAAAAAGTGATGAGTATATTTAAAAAATTTATAATTTTATTTTAATAAAGTAATATTTTTATATTAATTTTGATACAAATATAATTTCAAAAAATAATAAATATATTTTAAAATATTATAATATTTTAATTATATAAAAAAAATTTCATTCAATTTATAAAAATAAATAAAAGACCAAATAACTATAAAATTAATGAGCATATAATAAATTATTAAACTTTTTTATATATTAATAAAATTTAGTCTGATTAAATTAAATTGATATCTGTTTATTGAAATTTGAGACACACTTTTAATATTTAGTAAAAAAAATTATTCTTACCTCGAGATGTTTTTGGCGTCCGCATAGGAGTAGACCATTGAATTTAAAAGTGTTTTTGGTATCAACCAAATAAAAGGGATATGGAGATATGGTAAGATTGTTGAAAAGGATAGATTAATTAAAAATAAATTAAAGAAGCACTTGGAACATAAATGGGCCAGTTTTCTTATCCTATCGTCCAAAGGCAAAAAGCATAGCCTTGGGAGATCAAACAAAGTAACAAACCATAGTGCTTTGATGCACATCACTTGCTTGCAAGTGGGCCCTCCATCAAACTTTCAGAAAGGGGACCAAGCCATGCCTTGTCTGATAAATTCTTAGATTTGTTGACATAAAAAGGGATTCTTAGATTTTCTATAAAAAAAAAAAAAAAGAATTTATTCTGTATCATATTATAAATTTATAATGACTAGACATTTCATATTTAATTTGTAATTTTGTACTCATAAAAAACAATCATTTCAATTTTGGAAAACCATAGTTAGTTTTTATTTCAAGAATATGTTTGACTGGTGTTTTCAGAAAGAGTTATACTATGTGTATACTTAAAATCAGCCACTAAAATCAGCCATCAGTATAAAATACATGCTGAAATATAAATACACATTGAAAATTAAATATAAATCATATATATTTATACACAAATACATTGATGGCTGATTTTAGTGACTAATTTTAATGTACAAATAACATTTCTCTTTCAAAAAATACTATTTTTTTTAAAATAAATATTTTATTTTTTTAATATGTCTCACTTCGATTTTGAATTCAGAAACTATTTTAATTAGGGGTGGCAGACGGGTAGGTCCGTCCCTTTCATTTCATGCAGATAAAAGTTTGTTATTTGATGGAGTTACTCTATTTTGCCTATTGAAGCGGTTCCAAATGTTTATCCCATTCTATCTAATGGTGAATTAACAATTTAGTCCACAAATTTTTTTTAATTATTAAATTTATAAATACTAAAGTATTTATAATAATTCTAAATATCTAATAAACATAATTATCAATCAAATTTTTTAAAAGAAAATAATAAAATTAATATTGTGCAAAGTAAAACAAATATTGTCTAAAATATATAACTTATCTAAATCTCTAATCAATCAACATTGTCCAAATTATAACTTAAAGTAAATCGAACAAATGTTCTAAATACAAGTATAAAAGTAATAGTCCAAATTCAGTTATCATCTTAAAGCGACAAATCCACCCCTGTCCCACCAAAATTCATAGATTAAGTGGCGTGGATTAGTCAGACTTTTTTATTAAAACTATCTCAAATTTCTAATTCGACCCAACTTTTTTTACGAATTACTCAAGTTGGTCCTACAGATTTTGGCGCATTTGCCATCCCTAACTCCAATAGTAATGATAACCAAATCAAAGACACATAAGAAAACTAAAATCATTTCAGGCTAAGCTTGAACGAAGAACTGTAAAAGAAGCTATAAGTCATCCAAAGTAAAAGGAGGCTATGGATGTTGGGTATGGTATGAAACACTGATAAAGAATAACACTTGAAAATTGGTGACTCTGCAATAAGGAAGAGATGTTATCCACTCCCATAGGAAGTAAGTGGGTATTTCATGCAAATTATAATTCTGATGGTTTCTTGCAAAAGTAAAAGACAAGGCTTGTGGCTTAAAGCTTGCTCAAAGCCAACCTCAATTCAGGTCACTCTATCTCAGCTGACACTTGCTAATTATTGGGGATGATTATTAATTTATTATAGTGTCTAAATTTTGATATCTAATTTACTTTAAAAAAAAGGCAAAAATAAATATTTAATTTAAATAGTATAAAAATAAATAATTTTAAAATATTAAAAATTCATGTTAAAAAAATTAGACAAATTCAATACTAAAGTAGTCGGCACCAAAAAATTTGTCACTCTTGGATTATAAAGGAGTTAGATGTGGACAATGCTATTTTGCATTTTTGCATGAAAATTTGAGAGAAGATGTGTATACATGCAACGACTTTATGGATATGTTAAAAGAGTCACTACGCCGAGAATAAAATTGGACACATGTTTGGGTGTTTTTTAAATGTATGCGGAGAAATAGTATTTTTTATAATCCTACTAGGTAATAAACTGCAATCAACTAGTAACAAAAAAGTTATGTTCTTGTCTGTGGAATAGGTCTGCTCCTCGTCTGAGATCTCTGTCGAGCTATCTCCTGGGAAGGTTATGCTGTTAGTTCGCCAACTCTGAGCTTTTCCGTTCAACTTGTGGAAGCGTGGTTAATGAAGAGGAAAAGAGGGGGGGAGTGTACCTGCAAAGGCACTCCAATGCTTATGTTAGTATGAGATTCAAGTAAGAAGTATATGAAAAATATACTTTTACCTTGCTTTTATATGGTCAGTTCTCTATCAGTAACGGTTCTTTCCTCAACGTCTGTCTTGGCGAGGATTGATAACGTATTTGGTCATTATGTTGCCTTTTACTCGGCTGTTTGAATCCATAACGTCGGTTTTGCCAAGTTATTACTCATGAAGGCCGTATTTGTAACGTATATTGCCGAGTTATGGTCGAAGTGTAATGTGTAACGCCGAGCTTTGTAGGTGTGACGACCATATCACAGCCCCCAAGTTTAGACTGAAGATTTTTAATGAAGCAGGTTGAGCTTCTTGATGAGTTATAGCTCGGTTAAATTGATTAGTTATGGAGCCCTCAGTTCAACGTTCTTCATTAAAGAGGGAAGTTAGTGGGGAAAGCGGGGAGTCGTGTCAAGCCATTAGTGAGGAGAGAGAAAGATGTTCTGTTTATTAAATGGTTTTTACGTTTCCAAAACAAACTGTACCGTTTGATGTGACTGAGTGTTTGAGTTGAGTTTCAATTTGGTTGCCCCTGACCCTTGGTCTTGCTACCTTCGAAACAGTATGAGTAAAAGAGGTATGCATGTTCTTTGTATCGTTTACTGATTTTTCATTTCCTTCATCTTCTGTTATTTTCATTTTCTGGGTTCTCTTATGGGTTTTGAGAAGGATAAAAAGAAGAGTATTGATTGGACTTATGACTGGGTTAGTGAAGATGTTAAGTCTCGGGTATCTCTATTTTGTGATGAAGCTGCTGTTAAGGAGATTGATGTTGGTAAGGTTGTGAGGGTTGGGTCTGGGGTGCAGGTGGAGTTGTTGCCGTGTAGTGTGGAAGATAGGGTTTATCACCGGGGTCAAGGGTTTGAGTATTTTTACATGCATACTTGTGTTTTGGAGGAACTGAGGGTTAAGTTACCCTTTACTGATTTTGAGTGCCAAATCCTGAAACAACTAAATTGTGCTACATCACAGCTGCATCCTAATGGGTGGGCGTTCTTGAGATATTTTGAGATACTTATGGAGTTTCTTGAGGAGAGACCTTCTGTGGATTTGTTTTTTTCTTTGTTTCAAGCTAAAGGAGTTTGGAAGGGGGGATGGGTCAATCTAAATAGTACGCCTGGGTTTGGTATCTTCAAGTTGTATAAATCTTCCTTTAAAGAGTTCAAAGAAATGTATCTGAAAGTGAGGAGTGTGGAGAATCAATTCCCTTTTTATATGGACGAGTTTGTAGCTGAGAGGTTTCCACTGTGGTGGTGCTCGGAGCCTCAAAATATACTCGGAGCCGAGGTGATAACTCCGAGGAATGTGTGCATTATTGAGTTCCTGGTGGAGCAAATTGATCGGAAGGATCTAATATCTATGTTTGAAATTTTAAAGTGGGAGGAAAATAGGGATTCGGTTGTAGAATATTTGGGTGAGTTTTGTTATTTTGTGTGCTTTATTTTTGCTTAAAATGTTGCTGATTTCTTTTTGTATGTTTATGCAGGGGGTAAGTATCCTAGTGTTTCAGCTGCATCCCTAAGGTCCAGGTTCAAGAACAAGAATATGGAAAAAGAAGTGTCTTCCTCAAATAAGGAGAAAACTGCAATTGCCGCTGAGGTTAGCAAACTTGTAAGGAGACCAAATCGACAGATAATGTTCTTCCAAATGAAAGATGTCATATTTTGTGAAGTAATCTTAGCTAAAGGTTGGGCTTCCACCTATTTTGAGAAGTATTCAATTGCGACAACGAGAAATTTTACCTGACCTAGTGCCACTGGGAATGGGCCGAGAATGTCGAGCCCCCAGTGGTTGAAGGGCCAGCTAATGTCCGAGTAATGTAACTGTTCGGCTGGGGTGTGTATCAGTGGCGCATGCTTTTGGCAATTGTTACATGTCTTTACTTTATTGCTGGTATCTTCTTTGATGGATGTCCAGAACAGTCCCGCTTGGAGGATTTTGGAAGCTAAACTTCGAGCTCCTGTGTGGGTACCGCAGATTCCTTCATGAGCTTCGGCTAATGCTATTTCTACTTCATTTTTGTTGAGGCATTTCAGGAGTGGTTGGCAGTATCCTCGACGATACAGGGAGCCATTTATTAGAGTGAAAAAGGAAGCTTGCCGATGAAATCATTTTGCATTTTTGATGTTGTCTGGTATGTTCCCTGTTTGCAGATAATGTATAAAAGGGGTCTGCCAATCTGTTTCCTGTGTAACACTCACAACATTGGTTAGAGTAACACTTGGAGATGTTATTGTGGATTGGTGCAACATAGATAAGTCGGCTTGTGTGCTATCGAGATTGGAAACAATGTCCGCTCTGCGATTTTGTTCCCGTGGTATATGATTTATTTCAAATTCGTTGAACTTGAGACATAAATCTTTTACGAGTTTGAGATATTTAAAAAGGAGTGGATCTTTTACCTGGAATTGGTCATTTACCTGTTGTACTACTAGAAGCGAATCGCAATATACCTTAATACTGGAGATTTGGAGATTTAAGCAAAGTCGGAGTCCAGCGACGAGGGCTTCATATTCCGTTTGGTTGTTGCTGGCTTTGAAAGATAGATGTATTGAATGTTCCAGGATGAATCCATCACTGCCCTCAAATCGGATGCCTGCTCCACATCCTTGAGTGTTAGATGAACCATCAACATGTAATGTCCATTGTACTTTATGGTCGTCTTCAGTGGGCATTGTTAACTCTCCTATGAAATCGGCGAGGAATTGAGATTTGATCGGTCCTCTAGCTTGGTATTTGATGTCAAATTCAGGTAATTCTACCGACCATTTTACAAGCCTGCCTGCGATTTTTGGTTTTTGCAGTACTTGACGTAGTGGGTGGTAGGTTCGAACATGGATCACGTGGCTTTGGAAATAAAGTCGGAGCCGTCTTGCCAAAAATAGCAATGCCAATGCTAGTTTTTCTATTCTCGGATAGTTGATTTCAGCGTTCTGTAGTGTTTTGCTGACGAAGTAAATTGAATGTTGAACTTTGTCCCTTTCTGTAACAAGAGCAGAGCTTATGGCCCAGTCAGAAACTGATAAATATAAATATAGGTCTTCCCCTATCAAGGGTTTCTGTAGAATCGGCAGTTGTGAGAGAGTTGTTTTCAGGTGTGCGAAAGCTTGCTCACAATCGTCATTCCAGTGGAAAGTAGTTTTCTTTTTCATGTTTTGGAAAAAAGGAATAGATCTTAAGGCTAAACATGGGACGAATCTTGCTAGGGAAGCAAGTCTCTCTGTTAAGCGTTGTACTTCCTTTATTGTCTTCGGGCTTGCCATCTCCAGAACAGCTCGGCACTTGTCAGGATTTGCTTCGATACCTCTACTTGTTAGTAAGAAACCGAGGAATTTGCCACCTTCGACGGCGAAAGCACATTTCTCGGGATTTAAAGGCATATTGTAAGATCGGATCTGGCCGAAGATCTCAGCTAAATCACTGATGTGGCTGTGGCCGACTTTAGTTTTGGCGACCATGTCATCAACGTAGACTTCTATGTTGCGGCCGATTTGTTTAGCGAAGATTTTATCCATGAGACGCTGATAGGTCGCCCCTACATTCTTTAGTCCAAAAGGCATAACTTTATAACAATAGTTACCAAATTCAGTGATGAATGCCGTTTTATTTTCATCAGAAGGGTGCATAAGTATCTGATTATAGCCCGAATACGCGTCCATGAAACTTAAGGTGGCATAGCCAGAGGCGTTATCCACCAAAGAGTCAATGGATGGTAAAGGATAAGAATCCTTTGGGCATGCCTTGTTTAAGTCAGTGAAGTCGATGCACATGCGCCACTTACCATTTTGTTTCCTTACCATAACGACATTGGCGAGCCAGGTGGTGAATCTAATCTCTCTGATGAAGTCGGCATTAATCAGCTTCTGAGTTTCCTCTAATGATGCTCGTTTCTTTTCTTCGCCGAGGTTTCTCTTCTTCTGTTGGATTGGTCGGACAGAAGGGTTGATAGCCAGCTTGTGGCTAATTATTTGGGATCGATGCCGGGCATATCAGAGGGTGTCCAAGCAAATAATTCGGCATTTACTTGTAAAAAATTTTCTATCGCAGCTAGCTTGTCCTTGCTTACTGCTGTACCTACAAAGGTGTATTTGTTAGGATCGTTGTTGAAATGTATCTTCCGTAGCTCACATGTTGGTGTGGGTCATTCAAGGAAGTCCGCTCTAGGGTCTAGATCGGTGAGTTCCGAGCTGCTGGTTGTGCTGAGGACGTTGTTGATTTGAGGTTGTTTTGGACCGTTTTGAAACTTCATGCCGATGTTATAGCAATGCCGTGATTCTTTGTGGTCTCCATGAATGGTTACGATATGTTCGTCCTGCATGGAAAACTTGACACAAAGGTGAAGAGTGGACAATATTGCGCCGAACTTGTTTAAGAATGGTCGGCCAAGTATAAGGTTGTATGGGCTGAAGCAATCTACTACTAAGTATTGAACATCATGTGTTTTAGATAGGGGGTACTCACCCAATGTGGTTCTCAACCACACTGATCCCAGTATTGGGACTCGTTCACCTGAGAAACCGACAAGGTCTCCTCCTGTTGGTTGCAGGTTGTTGTCGCTTAGCTTTATTTTCTGGAATGTAGAATAAAACAGAACGTCAGCGCTGCTCCCTGGATCTAAGAGTACCTTTTTTACTAGTAGATCTCCCAATTGAATTGTGATGACTACGGGGTCGTCTAAATTTTGAATATTGGACTTGAAATCTGCTTGTGTGAATGTCATTTGGGGGAATTGAGGGGTTAGTTGGTCGTTCTGCTCCGCTCCTTCTACCGAGTATATTGTTCTGAAAGATCTTTTCCTAGCCGAGTTGGATGAGCCCCCACTTGCACCTCCTCCTGAAATACAATTGATGACGCCTCACGGCTGGTCATACTAGGTTGAGGATGACTTGTCCTTTCCTCGGCTTGCCTGTTCGGATGCATTATTGCCCGCAGAGGTCGGAGTATGTTTTTGGATATGTCCTCCAATATATTTGTCAAGGTGCCCTTGCCGAGCCAATCGTTCCAGTAGGTCTTTGGCGACGACACATTCGTCGGTTGTGTGGCCGTGCTTCTGATGGAAGGCGTAATACTTAGATTTGTCGACGTGTTTTGTATCTTGGTATGTCCCCGCCTTTCTCGGTCACCATTTGGAGAAGTTCGGATGGGGTAGGAGGCAGCGCGTCAGCTATAGGTGCAGGCGGATGAATCAAGACCAAAAGAGAAAAAAATTATCTCTTCGACCCCACGGTGGGCGCTAATTGTTCTTGCCTGTGGAATAGGTCGGCTCCTCGTGTGAGATATCTGCCGAGCTATCTCCTAGGAAGGCTATGCTGCTAGTTCGCCAACTCCGAGCTTTTCCGTTCAACGTGTGGAAGCGTGGTTAATGAAGAGGAAAAGAGGGTGGAGTGTACCTGCAAAGGCACTCCAATGCTTAAGTTAGTATGAGATTCAAGTAAGAAGTATATGAAAAAGATACTTTTACCTTGCTTTTATATGGTCGGTTCTCTATCAGTAACGGTTCTTTCCTCAACGTCTGTCTTTGTGAGGATTGATAACGTATTTGGTCATTATGTTGCCTTTTACTCGGCTGTTTGAATCCATAACGTCGGTTTTGCCGAGTTATTACTCATGAAGGCCGTATTTGTAACGTATATTGCCGAGTTATGGTTGAAGTGTAACGTGTAACGCCGAGCTTTGTAGGTGTGACGACCATATCAAGTTCATTAACGAAAAAAAAACTAACAGCAAAGTTGGGTAATTTTTTTTTATTTTTTTATTTTTTAAAAAGAATATGAATTCAAATTATTATGAAAAATATTTAAATCAAATAAGAAAACCATCTAAAATCTAAAATATATCTACAACCAAATAAAAACAAAAATTTAAAATTATTGTAAAACGAATATCAAAATCAAAATCAAATAAAAAAAATTCAAAACATAACGAAAAAATATCCAAAACTTAACAAAAAAGAAATATTCAAGATCATTTTTAAAAAATTCAAAATCTAACAAAATGACACAAAAAAATATTGAAAAAGAGCATTTAAAAACAAAAAAAATATTTAAAATTATTAAAAAAATAATCTAAAATCTAAAAAAAAATATAGAAATATATAAAAGAAAGCCGTATTCGAAACCTATGCAAAAGAAATTTTATGGAAGCGAAGAATTAGACTCATCAAACTTTATTAGAGGGTGTCCCTACAATTTGAATTTGCAAAATAACCCTTCACTGCACGAGCGAACAAATTAAGCTACAAAGAACTTGGTTCCCGATGTTTTCCTTTTTATTAATCAAGTGTGAGGTATGCCTCAAATGCGAATATTAAAAATGATATTTAAAGAAAGTCATTGAAATATCTTTTCTTTTTTTCATATTTTTAAGAATAGAAGGAAAATAATTAATTGAATTTTTAATAATAGAGAAACGTCAGCAGTTAATACTTTTTCTTTAGTTTTTGATGTGTACGACTCTCGAAACTGAAACCGACCTATAATCTCGGCCGCAGTATCTTTTGGCTGAGTCAACCTTATCTTCCAATAATGACCCATAACAACAGAATCCACTAAATTGAATGAGCGGTAACTCCTCGCAACAGAAAGATACTAATAACCACTTCAACCATAAACATCGGAGTCACTCCACCCTACTCGCCTATAAAACATAGAAAACATAACCCATCAGGAGGACACAGTTTTTGCTCTTAATCATTATATTTTCTTTCTATAATCAGCGCATATTCTTACTTGAGCGTCGGAGTGCTTTTTGCAGGTACTCCCGCCGCCGTATTTCAGAGATATCCGAGGATCGTTTACTGCGCCTACCCCGGCCGACGTATAAGTTCGTCCAGGCCAAGCAGATCTCAAGGACAAGTACACTCCTCGGATCATTCAGGACGGAACAGTTTTTATTTTTATAAAAAAATAGAGAATTAATTTTAATTAATTTTAGTGTTTAAATTTATAATTTAAAATTTATTAAGATTCAAAATTTAAATAAATAAAATAATTTTAAAAAATTAACGGATGATAACTGAAAAATATTAATTTTTTAATATTATTTATTTTATATTTTAGTATTTAAATTTAAAATTTAGTATAAAATATTTTTATTAACTAAATATGATAAATTGTACTAGTTATAAAATATTGTCCTAAGTTACATATATAGCTTGTTGAATAATTAATTCTTATTTCTAATTAATTTATCACATTATTTTGTTCTCTCTCTCTCTCTCTCTCTCCCCCGATCAGTTGTTGCTTGATGTTAAAGTAGAACAGTTCATAATAGGTACATTTTAGCTAGCTAGCAAGAAGGAATTAATTTGAGTATCATTAAATTTGATCACTAATAATAATAATGAAGAGAATATTTTCTAGCTAAGTGCATGAGTGGATTCATGGGATAATGGAAGTTAATTATGTGAGTTCTCTCAACAAAAAAATCATGATGCATTTCACGGGCATCTACCGACACATTGGACAATACAGTAACAGGTGCATGAACAACTATAGTTTAATGTCTTCTATTATTTAATTAAATTTTTATTTTAGAAGCTCTATTATTATAATAATTAATTAAACCAGCTGTAACTTAATTAACTGTGTAAGTTTAATACACAAGCTTACCATGGTGGGCTTTTTTAATTATTTAAATAAAATAATTTAATTATTTACTTAAATAAATCAAAATACATAATTTTAATATTTTAAATATGAAAAAGTATAGGTAGACAATAAAAATACTAAATAATGTGAATGATAGATATATCGGATGTTCAATTTTATAGGTGTGCGGATGGTTATCCTAACATTAAGATTTAGGTGGGTAATTTAAGGTGTAGTGCGTTTTTACTTTATTGGGCTAATTTTAAAACTCATTATTCACATTTTTCACAAAAATCATTGTCTAAAATTGAGCTAATTTTAAAGTTCATTAAAAATTAATACTAACATATGTTAAAAAGTTTATATTTCTACTAATTTAAACAAACTTATCTATCAATCTAAAAAAATAAATAAATTTTAAATTTCAATTTACATCATCTTAACAACTAAAAAATAATGCTAACATACATTAACAAGTTTATATTTCTATTAAATTAAACAAACCTATTCGCTTATATAAATAAATAAATTTTAAATTTTAATCTTTATCATTTTAGCAACTAAAAATTAATATTAACATACATTAACAAATTTATATTTTCATTAATTTAAACAAAAATAAATAACAAAAATTTAATTTTCATAACTATAAAAATTAAAAAAAATTACACAATACTAACTAGGACTAGAAGTGAGCCGAGTTGAGTCGAACTAGACCAAGCTCAAGCTCGGCTCATGAAAATTGAGCTTGGGTCACAGCTCGATTCATTAACAATCGAGCCTATTTCTTAAGCTCAAATTCGACTCAACGAAAGCCCACGAGCTAGCTCAAATAATAAAAACATAATCTATAATTCTATCTTAATAAATTATAACTTATATATTTTAAAAAATATTTAAAAAGATCAATTTTATATATTCTCTATCTTTCAATAAATTATAAATTTTTTATTTATATCCTACATCAAAATTATATATAAAAAATAAATATAAAATTTTAAATAATTAAGATCATATATATATATAATATTAAAAGTATATATTAAATGCATATAGAATATGTGTGTTAATAATATATATATATATAATCGAGCCAGCTCACGAGCTAATGAGCTGAGCTTATCCAAACTCAATTCCAAGTTCAAGCTCGTCTCACCAGCTCACGAGTTCAGCTTATCGAGCTATTAACGAGTCGAGCTCGAGCTGGCTCATGAGCTGGCTTGACTCACTTCCAACTCTAATACTAACCAACTCGTTTAGATGGCCAGCAATATATCTGTCATTATTCAGTCGATTAATGTCATCAATGTGTGACATTTTCTTCCACTACTCTTCTCTTCTCTTCCACTTTACTTCCACTACAAGAAAAACGTTGAATGCTATCAAATTTAGCATCAGACGTTAGCGTCAGATTTACTGGCGGATTTGACAATCAATTCATCGGATAAAAAGGTTACCGTCGGATTTGATTTTTCGACGGTAAATTCGCTAATGATAATTGGAAAGGAAAACAAGGAAAATTGACACCGAGATTACTGTTAGAGTTACCGTCGGATTTATTCCTGATAAAACTTAATAAATGGAACGCTGCGTTTTGGTCATACGCAATGCATTACCGTCAGATTTATTCGCTGGTAAATTCGATGGCAAGCCTGATCTAAATTCAAAATGCGTGGCCTTCTCCCCTCACTTTTGAGAACACTCTTCTCTCTCCTCCATTCTCCTCTCCCTTCTCTCTCCCCTGTAACTACCTCTGACAACCTCTTTGGCACCCTCCGCCAGCGGTGCCCACTTCCGTTCTCCTCCAAAGTCTGCGTCCAGTCGCCTGTATCGTGTTTTGTTGACTCAAACAGAGTCACTCCTTCTGTCTCCGCCACCATTGGAAGAGCTGCCACTGCCGCTCCCTCTGTTGTTGGAGTTGTGTCTCTCCTCCGTTGTCCAGGTAGGTTTCCCTCCTCTCCTTATTCCATCTTGTTTTTATTTTTTTAATAAAAAATCCTAACCCCTTTTTGCCCTAACCCCTTTTTGCCCTCTCTGACGGTGCGTCCCCTTTCCTCTCCCAGAGCTTGAAGCTGGGAGTTCCTCTGTCTGCCACTCTGCGAGTTTTGCCATTTCCTTGTCATCATCTTCTGCCTCTTGTCTGCCGTCACTTTCAGCCTTTGTTAGTTATTTTTTTTGTTGCTGATTCTTCTTGTTAATTGTTACGTTGGTGTTGCATAGATGTTCAGTTCTTGTAGTTATTGAATTTATTTGCTATTATTGTTCTTGATTACTTTAATTTTTTGCATAGATTTACTGGCGGATTTGACAATCAATTCATCGGATAAAAAGGTTACCGTCGGATTTGATTTTTCGACGGTAAATTCGCTAATGATAATTGGAAAGGAAAACAAGGAAAATTGACACCGAGATTACTGTTAGAGTTACCGTCGGATTTATTCCTGATAAAACTTAATAAATGGAACGCTGCGTTTTGGTCATACGCAATGCATTACCGTCAGATTTATTCGCTGGTAAATTCGATGGAAAGCCTGATCTAAATTCAAAATGCGTGGCCTTCTCCCCTCACTTTTGAGAACACTCTTCTCTCTCCTCCATTCTCCTCTCCCTTCTCTCTCCCCTGTAACTACCTCTGACAACCTCTTTGGCACCCTCCGCCAGCGGTGCCCACTTCCGTTCTCCTCCAAAGTCTGCGTCCAGTCGCCTGTATCGTGTTTTGTTGACTCAAACAGAGTCACTCCTTCTGTCTCCGCCACCATTGGAAGAGCTGCCACTGCCGCTCCCTCTGTTATTGGAGTTGTGTCTCTCCTCCGTTGTCCAGGTAGGTTTCCCTCCTCTCCTTATTCCATCTTGTTTTTATTTTTTTAATAAAAAATCCTAACCTCTTTTTGCCCTAACCCCTTTTTGCCTTCTCTGACGGTGCGTCCCCTTTCCTCTCCCAGAGCTTGAAGCTGGGAGTTCCTCTGTCTGCCACTCTGCGAGTTTTGCCATTTCCTTGTCATCATCTTCTGCCTCTTGTCTGCCGTCACTTTCAGCCTTTGTTAGTTATTTTTTTTGTTGCTGATTCTTCTTGTTAATTGTTACGTTGGTGTTGCATAGATGTTCAGTTCTTGTAGTTATTGAATTTATTTGCTATTATTGTTCTTGATTACTTTAATTTTTTGCATAGATTTACTGGCGGATTTGACAATCAATTCATCGGATAAAAAGGTTACCGTCGGATTTGATTTTTCGACGGTAAATTCGCTAATGATAATTGGAAAGGAAAACAAGGAAAATTGACACCGAGATTACTGTTAGAGTTACCGTCGGATTTATTCCTGATAAAACTTAATAAATGGAACGCTGCGTTTTGGTCATACGCAATGCATTACCGTCAGATTTATTCGCTGGTAAATTCGATGGAAAGCCTGATCTAAATTCAAAATGCGTGGCCTTCTCCCCTCACTTTTGAGAACACTCTTCTCTCTCCTCCATTCTCCTCTCCCTTCTCTCTCCCCTGTAACTACCTCTGACAACCTCTTTGGCACCCTCCGCCAGTGGTGCCCACTTCCGTTCTCCTCCAAAGTCTGCGTCCAGTCGCCTGTATCGTGTTTTGTTGACTCAAACAGAGTCACTCCTTCTGTCTCCGCCACCATTGGAAGAGCTGCCACTGCCGCTCCCTCTGTTGTTGGAGTTGTGTCTCTCCTCCGTTGTCCAGGTAGGTTTCCCTCCTCTCCTTATTCCATCTTGTTTTTATTTTTTTAATAAAAAATCCTAACCTCTTTTTGCCCTAACCCCTTTTTGCCCTCTCTGACGGTGCGTCCCCTTTCCTCTCCCAGAGCTTGAAGCTGGGAGTTCCTCTGTCTGCCACTCTGCGAGTTTTGCCATTTCCTTGTCATCATCTTCTGCCTCTTGTCTGCCGTCACTTTCAGCCTTTGTTAGTTATTTTTTTTGTTGCTGATTCTTCTTGTTAATTGTTACGTTGGTGTTGCATAGATGTTCAGTTCTTGTAGTTATTGAATTTATTTGCTATTATTGTTCTTGATTACTTTAATTTTTTGCATAGATTTACTGGCGGATTTGACAATCAATTCATCGGATAAAAAGGTTACCGTCGGATTTGATTTTTCGACGGTAAATTCGCTAATGATAATTGGAAAGGAAAACAAGGAAAATTGACACCGAGATTACTGTTAGAGTTACCGTCGGATTTATTCCTGATAAAACTTAATAAATGGAACGCTGCGTTTTGGTCATACGCAATGCATTACCGTCAGATTTATTCGTTGGTAAATTCGATGGCAAGCCTGATCTAAATTGAAAATGCGTGGCCTTCTCCCCTCACTTTTGAGAACACTCTTCTCTCTCCTCCATTCTCCTCTCCCTTCTCTCTCCCCTGTAACTACCTCTGACAACCTCTTTGGCACCCTCCGCCAGCGGTGCCCACTTCCGTTCTCCTCCAAAGTCTGCGTCCAGTCGCCTGTATCGTGTTTTGTTGACTCAAACAGAGTCACTCCTTCTGTCTCCGCCACCATTGGAAGAGCTGCCACTGCCGCTCCCTCTGTTGTTGGAGTTGTGTCTCTCCTCCGTTGTCCAGGTAGGTTTCCCTCCTCTCCTTATTCCATCTTGTTTTTATTTTTTTAATAAAAAATCCTAACCTCTTTTTGCCCTAACCCCTTTTTGCCCTCTCTGACGGTGCGTCCCCTTTCCTCTCCCAGAGCTTGAAGCTGGGAGTTCCTCTGTCTGCCACTCTGCGAGTTTTGCCATTTCCTTGTCATCATCTTCTGCCTCTTGTCTGCCGTCACTTTCAGCCTTTGTTAGTTATTTTTTTTGTTGCTGTTTCTTCTTGTTAATTGTTACGTTGGTGTTGCATAGATGTTCAGTTCTTGTAGTTATTGAATTTATTTGCTATTATTGTTCTTGATTACTTTAATTTTTTGCTAATAATTGTTCAGTTTTTGTAGTTATTGTTGTTATAGTTCTTGTTGATTTGTTAGTGATTGTTGCTGTTGTTGTCATTGTTTTTATTGATTTATTAAATTTTTTGCTAATAATTATCCTACTTATTGTTCTAGTTGTTATTTATTTGCATAATAATTGCTGCCTACTTATTAATCTTGTTAATATTTCTTTTGTTATTTGATCTGTGCGGATTTATTGAATGAGATTATATAATACTTTGGTTGATGTAGATCAAAAGTTTTAATTTGGATGAGATTTTAAGGTTTATATTATAATATAATTATATTTTGTGTATTTATTTATATTTTATATATTATTTTATTATAATTTAGTTATTCTGATTGAACTATGGTTGAACCTTTGCTCGAGTGAACTAGTAGCTAGATTGAATAATCATTCATTATTCTAATATGGTGCTAATAAATTTTGTTAGCTAAAGTAATAAGATGTTGCTACGGTGTTTTTGGGAATTTTTCGATGACGAGCTGATGAGGTTTGATGCAAAACATTACTCCAAATTGATGAGACACACTACTAGGATATACAGTGTTGGTGGAGCCTTAGGATTTTGGGTCCTTTGTCGATTACATTATAGCTTGTTTTATTCTTTCGTTCCCATGTTTATGTTTATTCATCTTATTATTTTTTACATGCCTTCCAAGTTTCAAGTGTTTGGTGAAATGTTATACTTATTATAATAGTAAAGTTTTAGTTTCTGCTTCATTGCATATATGAATGTCTTTCACGAGCAAATTTCAAAGGTTCACCTATTTATTAATATATAATACATATTTTTTTATTACTTTTTAATGTGTGTTATTCGATACTTTATGTATGTATTTGTCTTATTTCTTAACGACCCATAATTAACAATGTCACTAATGGACTAGGAAACAATAAGATCATCATTCTAGTAAATAACGCGAAGAATGTATCCTCTGAATACTTGGTTACATAGAGATATACCTAGTACTACGTACCTCGGTCTAAAATTATTATTATAGAAATGGAAAATGAACAAATAATATAATGCTAGCAGTATCATCACTGAAAATTTTTCAGGAGATTATAGTAATATAATAGGTTTAATACACTCTTATAGCAGTAACAATGTAAAATGAAAGATTATGACAACATAACAGATTTACTATACTAATCCTTTGATTCTTTAACCACACTTGCAATTAGTCAAAGAATTGGGATCAAGATAGAAGAATGGAGAGAGACGATAAAATTGTTAGTATCATAAATAGTTTGTGTTGGGAATAAGTAGTATGACCACAATCCAATCAATCACGTGTTAAATAATTTGTTATTGTTATTATATTAAAATGTTAATATAATAACGTCCTTGATTAAATTTAGAGATTTATCATTGTGATAGTGATCACAATATTGAGAGATGAATCTTTTATAATTTAATCTAAATTGTTCTTGGTCATAGGATTATTAAAAAGGACATTAATAATCCGGAAAGATCAATATATGTATATATATATATATATATATAATGGTCTTTATTGGATGAAAATGAATAGATCTCATTTATTAAATTATATATATAGATGGTGCATATAGAGATATGACCATTGAACTGACTCACTCTGAGAATTCCTAATGGTTATAATTACTGCATATTTGTCAATAGGATATTCTCAAGATGAACATGATAATAGAGTTTCCTTTGACCTGCGACTGTCATAGTAATTAACAATGTATTTATTATACTTTGATTCCGGACACCTAATACCCTAGGGTGCTAGTTGAATGGATATTGGGTATAATTTAAATACTTGTAGAATTAATGATTAGTCAATAAGGAATCTGTCAACTCTCGGTAAAGAGTTTGAGCTCTATTATTATAATGACTGAGATGAATAAAACCTTGGCCAAGGAGATTGAATGAATGAAGAAATGAGTTTCTTAGGTCATTCACAGTTCATTATAATAATGGTAACAAGTTAGAGTTTGACAATTAAACCATACTCTAAGGGTTAACCAAGAGCCGGAAAGATAGAAGGAATTATACTTTGTTCTTCTAAGGTTCTTAGTAAAAATAGATTACTTCAAACTATCGGGTCATTGAGGAGTGTTGCTAGACGCCAACCTTGATTAGTAAATTTAGTATGACTAATTTAGTACCCGCTTAGTATTGAACCTATGGGGTCACACACTAACGAGTGTTCTAATCTTTGCTATAGAATTATTTAATTATTAATTTGATTTGATCAAATAAATAATTATATTAATTCAATTAATTCAGATGGAATATTATTATATTCTTTGCTAGCACCAATAATATAATAATAGTATGATAATTGAGAATATTAAATGAGATTTGAGAATAATTAGTTATTCTATTTCTAAATTTGGATGAGATCCTAACTGATTCTGTTTCAAATTAAATTATGATATGATTCATAAATTTGAAGGATTCAGATTTAGAATTTCAAGATATGATTCAAATTTAAAATCATTAACAAATCTCATACTATATATATGTATGCCAAGAATAGAGAAATTACATAGAGAAGAGAATAATAAGGGTTTTTATTCCTTTACCTCTACACATATAAACGTATGTGAGCCTAATTCTTGGAGAAGAATTTTATGGCGTGCAAAGAGTTGCAAGAGGTTTCTCAATTTAGATCAGATGTCCATTGGTCAAAGAGTTGACAGCAAAGGTTGGTCTCGGTGTGGATACGCATAGCGCCTTCGTACCATCGAAGGAGAAAAAGATTTTTACGAGCGTACTCAAGTATTTAGATTTGATCTACTATATATTTATTATTGAAATAAAGTTTAAGCACAAAATAGATCTTTAAGGATTACTTTCTTTTCTTCCACTACGTGTTATGAACACATGGTAATCCTTCAGTTTGGTATGGTTGATTTTTTATGTAATGTAATAGTATTAGTACGTATAGCCTAATCTCTAATGCTCATCAGTATTACTCTTTTGATTTTTGATTTAATTTTGATCAATTTTTGTAATTGAGGGTTTGGTGCATTTTAAATTTGATTTTCTTGCTTAATTAATTTTTTTAATAATAAACTTTATATCCGCCGGTAAAAAATCTGAAAATTCACTCAGTATTACTTTTATCCCTTCTTCCAAAATTTTATATCCGCCAATAAAAAATTAATGACGAAATTTATACCGTTAGATTTATTTCGTTGCTAAATTCAACGGTATATGACGACTTTCTTATAATGTTCTCCTCTCAACTCTTCGGTACTCTCAAAACGCAATCTTCACAAATGAAATTTTGTTGAAAACACTGGCAAGGAGTGTATTATTTATAGGCGCAACTCTTTTGTTTTCGCTGGCAGTGAAAATGTAGACGTTGGCCACATTTTCTTCCTGGTTTTCATCGGCAATAATGGCGCAATTGGGGCATATTTTATTATTGGTTTTTGCTGGTAGAAAGAGCAAAATCGGTGAAAATTATTCTATCAAGTTTTCAATGTCAACATCTGCACCGTTTTTATTAGGGATGCACATGGGGTCGGGTGAAACCAAGTTTGCCTTGACCCATAGCCGACCTTAAATAATGATCGTATCTATTTTTGAGATCCTTATCCGACCCTAAACTCGATGAAATCACACTACTTTCGGACCACACTAAAAGCGGGTTTTGATCGGGTGAAGTCCGGGTCTTGATAAATTTTGATATCAAAAAATTATGATGCACTCATTTATAAAGAAAAAAAAAACTTGTTAGAAAGAAGTTGATAACCATACTTGAACTTAAATTTGTCCATAAATTCTAATTTCATGCTTCTTTGATCTATTTCCGTATTCAATAAATGTGACTAAAAACAAAACAATAAGCTTATAATTAATATGACATAATATGAAAATTAATTTAAAATATATATACTTTTTTTAGTTCCTTTAAAGTGCACATGGGTCGGGTGAAGTCGGGTTCGCATTAACCCGAACCGACCCTAAATAATAATTGAGTTTATTTTTAAGGCCTACTATATCTTAGATCCGATAAAATCACACCAAATCAATGGTAAAGTATTCAGATTCGGGCCGAATTTTTAGACCGGACCGAATCACGTGCGATCCTAATCTTTATAGCTTATGTTTTTATTTTTTGTGTCAAGCGCAAATATAACAAAATGTTTAAAACAGTAAAATGGTGTAGTTTGATTTATTTGAGTGAATATTTAATTTATTTTTTTAAAATAAAAAAATCTATCATGGTGATGACACGTCACACAAATTAAAGTTTTAAGTTTTAACATCTAGTAGTGTCAATCAAGAAAAAGGGATTCCATTTAAAAATGGAAACGTAGATTATCATCAATCTTGTCATATACATTGTATACATAGTTATTCAGTTTGATAATAATAATAATTATAGTTAATTATTATGGATATACACATATCAATTTATCTGTTTACTACTACTTTATCTTTACATATGGAAATAAAATATTGGTTTCTAAGAGATTAGATTCTCTTTCCAATTAATACAGTTTTAGTAGTGAACTAATCAATCTCCAATGTCATTTCAGAATGATCTCCCTCCACCAAATTAAATTATGGGGATAATGAATGTGACATTTCCTTGAACATTAATCTAAGTATATATATCATAAACTCAAGAAATTAGATAGAATAAAAATGTCAATCAAACTTCACATTAGGCACAAAAAACAAAAAGAATAAATTATACAATCTTAACTTATACAATATAATGTTAACTACTATTTAGGAACAATTTTGTCTAACTTATACAATGTTAATATATTACTAAAACTTTATCCTTAATTATCTGAGACTTTCTATTGAATAATACATAAAAATTTAATATATTATTTTTAGACATATTCATATAAAAGCACTATTTATTTAAATAAAATAATTAGAGTTTATATTTATGTAAATACAACCATTTTAAATTGATTATATGTGTATTCTATTTTGATTCTATATAAATTGTGGAATCCTTTTAACGGTTTGCATATTTACATATAAATCGTGGAGTCCTATCACGATTTATGAATAAACATATTTACACATAAACCGTTGAATCTTTACCACGATTTATAAAAAAGTATCAGCTACACATAAATCGTAAATCCTCTATCACAGTTTATGAAAACTTAAGTCTTTACATAAATTAAACAATTCATAGATAAAAGAAAAATTTGAAGAGAATAAAAAAATTAGAAAAGAAGAAAATACCTACAAATATTATGCAGGTAATCCAAAACCTTTTTTTATATGTGAATTATTTAATTTATGTACAGACTTAACTCTTCATAAATCGTAGTAAAAATTTTAAGTTTATGTGTAACTGATGCCTCTTTATAAACTGTGGCAAAAATTGTACTGTTTATCTAATATGCCTCTTTATAAACTGTGGTAGACGTTTATGTGTAAATGTGCAAACCGTTAAAAAAATTTTGCAGTTTATATAGAATCGACACACATGTAATTAGTTTGGAATGATTGCATTATTTGCATAAATATAAGTTCTAATTGTTTTATTTAAATAAATTGTCCCATATAAAAATTAATATGATTCATAAAGTGTAAAATTAGTGAGAATCCGCTGGCTTTTATTATTAAGCTGTTTTAAAATTTTTTTATTGTGTCTAAAAATAATATAAATATTTTTTCTAAAAATTTAAGCTGGTAAAAAGAAACACATGAATTGTTATATTTTTAATATGTTCTCTCAAATATATAAAATTTTCTTTTTAAGTTTGCTTTAAATTTTATATAAGTTTTCTTTTTTAATTTTTTTTCTTATTTGTTTTATGTAATTTTTTTCTTTTTTAGAATATAACAATGATCTTTTCAATTAAAAAAATTTTAATATCATAATATGATATTACTCTTTTTAATAGTTTAAACTGATAGAAGGAAGTACGTGAATAACTATTAAAGATGTTGAGTTAATATATATGGATAAAAAGAAAATTAAACACTAATTAATGAATTAATAATAATTATTCAATAAATTATTTTTATATAAAAATCTTTTCAAGTGAATATTTAGTTAATTAAAATCCTTCATATAAGTTAACAAATAATGGGGACATGGTGATAGGAGAATTGAGAGACCAATTAGACAAAAGCGGGTAAAGTGGGTTTGTGGCACCTTGGTGCTTTTGATTCCTCAACTAGCTTATTATGTTGTTCCTCTTTTACCCTACCCAACTTTCATGCTGTCTCTACCAATCTCTATCTCACAAGACATTAGTCATTTTCATTCCCCTCCCAATTCACACACATCCACCATCACCATCTATATATATGTAACCCTAATTAATAACATATATAGATCAATACAGCCATACCAAATAAACTTTCAAAACTTTTCCACTTCTCTTTCCCTCTCTTTGATTCTCTCTATTCTATTGTATTGTGTATGCTAATTGATTAATTAGATTTTTTTTTATCTCCTTATTGTTATTTATATTCCACATGGAGCTTCAATTAGGTTTGGATCTTCCAACTACTCATCATGATCATCATAATCATCATGATAGTATAGAGTGTTGTGAATTGTGGAGTAGAGGAATTGGTTTTAGTAGTAGTGAAAGTAACAAAAAGCATGTAAGAAAGAAGCGTAGCTTTGAAGATTATGCCTTTGGACAATGTTCTTTGAACAAGACTACTTTGCCTTTGCTAGTATGGAGTGGACACCCAAATGAGGAAGAAGAAGAAGATGACTCTAATAATGGAAACATTCATAGAAGGAATATTCACTTATCAAACAAGTAAGTTTTAATAATTTCTTTCCTTTTTAATTTTAGTAACTTCTAGAGAAATAGACAAATCGATCACTCATTTTTTGGTCTGTGAACGTTTAAATCTCTGAGAATTTAAAAATATGTTAAATTTTTTACCTCTTCAAAATTTAGACACATAGATCTATGGGTTTAATTTGTCCCATTTTAAAAACTCTGTCACGTATACATCCATATCAACCAGGTCAGTATAACGAGAATTATGTTTGAAAAAGTTATGGACTTAAATGTATTTTTAAATTTTCGAAAACTTAAATATCCGCAAATTAAATGGCTAAAAAGAGCTATTTGTCATTTTCTATAACTTATATATATATATATATATATATACTTTAATCCAACTCTCCCAGCTTCACCTCCTCCGGTTTGACAAAATACTACATTTAACTACTAAATTAATTACCATATAACACATTTTTAATATGTATTTATTTTATATTTTAATATATATTTTATATAATTAATTAATTAATAATTAATTTTTTGTATACACGCGTTTAATTGTCTATTTATTTAGCAGCCCTTCCAAAATTTGCTTGTGTTTCATTATTCAACATTAATAAAAAACATCAATTAAGTAATTTGAAGGTGTTGATATATAGTTTTGTTATCTAATATAATCATACATTGGTATTGGGTATTCATTTAAATTATATTGGTAACATACTCTCTTTTGTTTTAATTTAAATTATATACTCTCTTTTGTGATGAACTCAAATGTTCTGATGAAGTATATTCTTTTATTGGATGACTAAGTTGTACATCAACTAATTACTTAAAGTCTAAAAAGAAAATTAAAAATTAATGGAATAACATTATTTATATGTGCATGCAGGAATGAAGGGGAGGAAAATCATTTGGTGGGGTGGCCACCAATTAAGTCATGGAGGAAGAAAGAACTAAATCATCATCATCAATATCCTACAATAATAAGGAACAATAATAGGATGATGCAAGCAACAAATCATCATGAGAATCAAAATTGAAGAGAATAGATAAATTAAACTCTTTGTATGTTAAGGTTAATATGGAAGGGGTAACAGTAGGAAGGAAGATTGATTTGATGCTTTACAATTCTTACCAGACTCTTACACACACTTTGATTACTATGTTTGCTAAATGTAAGTCATAAGCTAAGTACTACTAATTATTATTACTACTTTTTTTTTTTCACTTTACTTTACTATACTATACTTTATTTTTAAGTGATAATCTAAGTACTAATAATAATGTAAAATGTTTTTTTTTTACTGACATCTAACTAAATGTTATCATCTATACGGTTATAAAAATAGAGAATTGGTTTTGAATAATTGTTTTCTGGTTTTTAAATTTAAACTGAAAAAAAAAAAAAAAAACTCTATGTTTGTATACACTAAATTATATGTTTAAATTTATTTTAAAAGTTACATTAAAAATAGAAAACAGTGTAAACTGGTGGATGTCAAAGTTAAATATTTTTATTTTAAAATTTAAATGGTAGTATTTGATTTACTGATTAAATATAAGTGAAAAAATATTTGTCCCCAAAATACATACATATTAAACTCATTTGTTTCTTCTTAATTTATTTTGTGGGTTTGTTATGTATGATGTGTATATAGTGGATTTACTTTTTCTATTTTTTTTTTAAATTCTGTTTTTCTACACATGTTATGTGGGCAGACCAAGATTTTGAGGAAGATGGAACAAGTTATAAACTCACCTTTCAGAATGAACAAGGAGATTGGTTGCTTGCTGGACATGTTCCATGGCAGTATGTGCTTATTTTATATGTTACATATATAAAAAGAAGCTCAGGAACATTATTATTTTATGAAAAGGTATCCCAAAGAATGATATTATTTTTCTAAGGATTATGTTTTATTTGCAGATCATTCATTGGTACCGTGCGGCGTTTGGCAATACTAAGGAATGAAAAATGAAACTACTAAGTACTAATCAACTTGAGTTGATCGAGTAGTCAATTTATTCATCCGCTTAAGTAAGTAGTCAGGAGTTTGAATTCTGTCTTATAATTTTGTACCTTAGACGTTCACGTTCTTTATTTAATGGTATTAGGTTTGGTTTAAAAAGAATACTAGAATAACTTGTAGAAAGCAAAAGCAAAATATGTGACCTTCTCTTTTTCTTTTCTTTGTATTTGTACACAAAAAAAAAAATTAAAATATGTGACAAAAGTAAAATTAAGTATTTCTAGTTTTTTTTTTGTTGGTTTTTTATGTTATATCCCAACCCGGCGGATTAATGATTAATTCGTCGCGGATCTGAACTCTATTTAAAGATTTATCGTTGGCTAATGGTGATTGCATGTCCAAAGTGGGATTCGAACTCCGACACTTATTTAAATAGAATAATGAGCTAACCAATGGATGAATCCAACTTGGTTTTTTTTTTTTTTTATATATATGAATTAAAAAGTGCAGTGGGCCAACCTATTACCTTATACAAGATCAAATACAATAATACAATGCCCACATGAATTCAAAAATCAACCCAAGTATGTTCAGATACCTTCTTTTTTTCTCATGTTCAAAAAACCACTCCTCTTCCCCTAATTTTCTTCTTCTCTTTTTTCTTTTTATAATTTCTTAAAATTTTTCTTTTGGACTCGAAAGATCGGTGAGTTTAAGCTGATCATGGTCTAAAAATATAAGTGAGAGAGAATAATTAATGGTATTTTAATGTCTGTTTGAGAAGTGACTTGTATAATTATTTATGAGTGAATATTGGAAAAAATATCATTTTAAGTGATAAAAATAACAACTCTACGAATTTAATTAGAAATTGACTGTGAGCATGAAATTGAGAGCGAGAAAATATTGTAGATAGCCATTATTATTAGTATTTAGTAGTAACAGTATTCTCACCCTACCTATAAATTAGGGTGTTTAAGATGGACATGAAGAAAGCATGAAACAAAAGACACTTCCTTTGACCTTTGTCCACCTTATATCAAGTTTCTGGATGCATGGTTTTGTACTTTTATTTACATCAATCAATGTGTGATATTCACTTTGTAACCACTATCGGTTTTCACTCCTCAAATCATGAAAGACACTAACATGTGAATATGTCATCTACTACCCTGTTGGTTTTGCCTCCCAATTTCATTTTTTTGGGGGGGGGGGGTTTAAATATCTAATATCATCTTTGATAAAAAAAAAAAAAAAAAAAGCAAAATTCAAAAGATAAGGTTGTTGATTTGTAATAAAGAATGAACTTGTTCAATACAACATAATTAGAAAATGATAAACTTGTTAGCTTTAAATATTGAGCAACTGTTTCATCCCATATATTTTATCACGTACATGGAACCCAGAATTTGCATGACTAACAAAATCCTACCTTAAGCATCATTTGCCTCCAAAAACATATTATATATGAAGCTGTTCTTTGCTTGTAGCTGTTTGTTGTTGTTCCCTTTTATTCTCAAAATTTAGTTGATTAATGATTATTGCAGAAGAGAGTTAACAAATGTGATAAAAACTTGAATTGTATAAAATATATTTAAGTTCTTTCAGATACATCACATGTAATATTTCTATAAATACTATTGAATTTAGACACATGCACTATTGATGCTAAACTCACTCAATTATTTATTTATTTAAAAAGTTCTTGGTTGGTGGCAAGAGGGCCAATGCTTCTGATTTTATGACACTGGTTTTAAAAAGTTCTTTAATTTTTTAACCACAATTTGATGTATATTAATATTATTATTATAGGAATATATTTGCAACACCACAACCACTTTTTTAGGTTTTCTATTATGTATAGCAGCAAAATGAAAACAGCGATCACGGTGGGACTCGAACCCACAATCTCCCGCTCCGGAGGCGAGCGCCTTATCCATTAGGCCACGCGACCTTTGTTGTCTGTTTCCTCTAAGTCATTCTTATACCCACATTTTGCATCATAAAACATCTATTCATAGATGGATAGATGAGGTAAGAATCAACATGGTCTAACAATTTTAATTCGATGACAAAAATAAGATCTTGTTTTACCATAAATTCAGTCTTTCTTTCGTCAAATAGTCGGCGGTTAACATTTAATATGGACTGTTAATTGCTGACATGATAGAATATTTTTAATTGAGTATGATAATAATTTACTAAAATTTAATAATTAAAATAGGTAATAATTATTGTTAAATTGAGGCAACCGAATATCTTTCATTTTTCTTCTTGGACCAGATAACTAAAATTTTATTATAATAAATAGTTGTATTTAAAATTATTTAAAAAATATTTCGTCACGTTCAAAATAACTCACGTCTAGTGCTAAGAGATCATGTCCTTTAATAGTTTAATAAATTAAAATTCAAATTAAAAAATATTTTTAATAAATTTATAAATATTAAGATGAATAAAAAGATATAAATAAAATAAATACATTTATTTATGACATATGAACCATATAATATTTAAAAACTCAACCAAAAAAAAAAGAACACTTATATGCATACCATTATCTTTGAAAAATAAAGACCCACATATTTAAGTACATGTTTCTGATAAAATTTAAAAAAATAAAATAAAATAAATTTTACAATTCAGTAACTTGACAACATATTTTATTATTCATATGAAACTATATAAATAATATTATTAAAAATATATTTTATTTAAAAAAATAATTTATACAAATAAATAAATTAATAAAATAGTTCTCAAAATAATTTATATTTTGATGGCTCTATTTTTAAGAGTATTTTTTTTGTATATTCATATAAAATAACAGATCAAATGTGTGATTTGTACATTAGACTAGTAATATTATTATTAGTAATTGTTACGGATCCAACCCACGGATCCCGGACCCAAGGTTGAGTCCGAACCCGGCACCTCGGGACCGACCCGCCTCTCTCTCCTGGAAGGCCCAAAACCGGCCCTTTAGAACTCCTAACCGACTTTCGAATTCAAACATCTCCCTTATCTTAGCCAAATAAGATAAGATAAGATACTTACCAACACCTATAAATTGAGGACCCAAGTCCCTCCAGGTATTCATCAATTCCATACACCTTAAACCTCTTAGATCCATTCTGACTTGAGCGTCGGAGTGTCTTTGCAGGTACCTCCCCCATTGCTCCAGTCAAGCGACCCGGCTTCAGCCTTGATCCGCAGGTTCCCGATCCACCTTTCAAACCCGTACCAGAGACATCTCGTACATTGGCGCCGTCTGTGGGAAACTTGTGGGACGTCCTGGAGGAAACCCCCTCAAGCCAGGATGACTCCCGACCGCTTCACCCCACCCCAGAACACCGGGAGGTCACGAACCAAGAAAGAATAGCAAGTACTGTCCACCACACGAACGACCACGTCGTCACGGACCAGCGACATCCTGAGAAGGCTAGGGACAAAGCGGCGTAGATCATCCAGGACCTCTGCCTCCGGGTCCAGGAGCTCGAAGGCAAACTGACCAATAGAGAAAAACACAACAACGAACACGGAAGCCAGGCAACTTCTAGATCAAGATCTCGCCGCAGCAAGTCGCCAACCCGACGAACCGATAAGAGAAACGGTTGTAGCGCCTCACGCGACCACAGTCACGAGAGATCGCCGGAATGGCGGTACAACAAGAAACACAACCGCAGTGCTTCCCGAGATCTAAGTCGTCAACACGACTCAGACGAAGATCGGAGGTACCGAAATACCAAGCGCACAAGAAACGACCACACAATAATGGGAGCTACACCCTTCACAAAAAGAATCTTGAGAGCGAAACTCCCCAAAGGTTTCGACAAACCTACCGACATAAAGTACGATGGGACCAAGGACCCCCAGGAACATCTAACGGCCTTCGAGGCCAGGATGAACCTAGAAGGAGCGGCTGACGCGGTCCGATGCAGAGCCTTCCCGGTAACCCTTGCAGGGCCGGCAATTAAATGGTTCAACGCCCTCCCAAACGGATCCATAGTCAGTTTCCACGATATAACACAAAAGTTCATGGCCCAGTTCACAACTAGAATCACCAAAGCCAAGCACCCCATCAGCTTGCTAGGGGTCACGCAAAAACAAGAAGAATCCACAAGGAAATACCTTGACCGCTTCAACGATGAATGCCTAACGGTCGACGGACTCACGGATTCCGTCGCGAGCCTTTGCTTAACCAACGGACTCATGAACGAAGATTTTCGCAAACACCTCACCACCAAACCAGTATGGACCATGCACGAGATCCAGAATGTCGCCAAAGATTACATCAATGACGAAGAAGTCAGCCAGGTTGTCGCCGCCAACAAACGGCAGCACGACAACACCCAACACGGCAACTCGATTTCTCGCCAAAATCCACCACCCAGAGAGAATCAAAGGGACCACCCCAGACTGACAAATACAAACCGACCACCGAGAATTGGCAAATTCTCTAATTACACGCCCCTGACAGCACCAATTACCGAAATATACCACCAAATAGCAGATCGAGGCATCATTCCGAAAGCCCGACAACTCAAAGAAAGGACGGGAGGCAACAAAACCCTCTACTGCGACTACCACCGAGGTTACGGTCACAGAACACAAGATTGTTTCGACCTTAAAGACGCCCTCGAACAAGCCATATGAGACGGCAAACTCCCAGGCCAAAATCATCAGAGAACCAAGACGTGCGGAAAGAGACAGGTCGCCGGAAAAAGACGAGCGTAACCCGAGAACCCAGAAGCAACCCCCCAGGGAAAGCCCAGAAGACGACCCGACCATCATAGTAAACGTCATCACGGGCAAGAACATATCGAGCAAGTCGAAACTAACAATGAAAAAAGATCTCAAAGTAATGGCGGTCAGAAACCAGACTCCAACCATTGCAGCCGACAACACGATAACCTTCTTACCAGAGGATTGCCAGCACGGCACCTCGGCCGAAGATGCTCCCTTCGTCATCTCGGCCAGAATCGGAACAGGACTAGTACGAAGGATACTGGTGGACACCGGGGCAGACTCGAACATCCTCTTTCGAGGAGCCTTCGACAAGCTCGGGCTCCACAACAACAACTTCCAAACACACCGCAACGGCGTCACGAGACTCGGAGACAACTTTCTCAAACCGGACGGCTCAATCACCCTTCCCATCACCATAGGAACAAGCAACCAAAAGAAGACAGTCCTATCTGAATTTGTAGTCCTAAAAGACTCCACAACCTATAACGTGATTCTCGGAAGAAAAATAATCAACGACTTCTCTGCAGTCATCTTTACCAAATACCTCCTCATGAAGTTTAGAACCGACGACGGCTCCGTCGGTACCATCCACGGGGACCGAGAGGTCGCAGCCGAATGCGACAACACCAGCCTAGCTCTAAGGAAGAAATCCCGAGATGCGGCTAGGATATTCCTAGCCGACCTGGATGCCCGCCAAGACGACCAACTCAGGCCAGAACCAGAAGGAGACATGGAAAAGCTACAAATAGGGCCAACCAAGGAGGAATACACATTCATTAATAGGAACCTCCCATACGATCTTAAAGAAGAACTCTCCCAACTCCTGAAGCAAAATAGAGACGTGTTCGCATTTACACCAGCCGACATGCCGGGAATAAACCCCGACCTTATGTCCCACCGGCTAGCCGTGGACCCCAAAGCTAAACCAGTGGCACAAAGGAGACGAAAAATGTCATCAGACCGAGCCGCCGAGGTCAAAAAGCAAGTTAAAGCCCTACTCGAAGCCAACTTCATCAGGGAACTCCCCTACACGACATGGCTAGCCAACGTCGTACTAGTGAAAAAATCTAACGGGAAATGACGAATGTGCGTCGACTACACGGACCTCAACAAAGCCTGCCCGAAGGACGCCTTTCCCTTACCAAACATCGACGGATTAGTAGATGCCGCATCCGGCCACCGATACCTCAGCTTCATGGATGCATATTCCGGCTACAACCAGATCCCGATGCACCGACCAGACGAAAAAAAAAACAGCGTTCATCACCCCAGACGGGACATACTGCTACACAGTGATGCCCTTCAGCCTGAAAAACGCTGGAGCCACCTATCAAAGACTTGTCAACAAGATATTTCAAAACCTATCCGGAAGCAAACTAGAAGTCTACATAGACGACATGCTCGTCAAGACTGAATCCGGCGAGCAACTCACCAACGACCTCAAGGTCATAATGAACACCCTACGAAAGCACGAAATGCGACTCAACCCGGCAAAATGTGCCTTCGGGATGGAGGCAGGGAAGTTCCTCAGCTTTATGATCACGCAACGCGGAGTTGAAGCAAACCCGAAGAAATGTCGCGCCGTCCTCGAAATGACGAGCCCAAAAAACCTTAAAGACATCCAAAAGCTCACCGGCCGATTGACGGCATTATCACGCTTTCTCGGGGTATCGGCTCAAAAAGCGATCCCTTTCTTCAAACTAATGAAAAAAGGGGCCCTTTCATGTGGGAGACGAAATGCGAAGAAGCGTTCCAGCATTTCAAGAGAGTCTTAGCGGAACCACCAATCCTCGCCAAACCCCAGACAGGGGAAACACTCTACCTGTACCTCTCCATAACGGAGGAGGCACTCGCAACAGCGCTCATCCGTGAAAACGAGAAAAAAGAACAAAAACCCGTATACTTTATAAGCAGAGTCTTACAGGATGCGGAAGCTCGCTACTCACGCTTAGAAAAGCTAGCTTTCGCACTCCTTACAGCCTCCCGGCGCCTACGACAATACTTCCAGGCTCATTCCGTGACGGTCCGAACCGACCAAGCGGTCAAGCAGGTACTACAAAAACCCGACCTAGCGGGCAGAATGCTAGCATGGTCCATCGAACTATCCCAGTTCGATATCAAGTTCGAACCCCGATACGCGATCAAAGCACAAGCCATGGCCGACTTTATCGCCGAAATGACACCAGGAGACTCCACCCCCGAATCATGGAAACTACACGCTGACGGCTCCTCGAACATCACCTCCGGAGGCGCCGAAGTCATTCTCGAAAGCAAAAACGGAGTCGTGATCGAACAGTCAGTACGATACGAATTTCCAGTCTCAAACAACCAGGCAGAATACGAGGCCCTCTTGGCAGGCCTAGCCCTAGCCCGGGAAGTCGGAGCAAAGGTCCTAGAGGTAAATACCGATTCACAGGTAGTCAGCTCCCAAATTAACGGAGACTACCAGACACGAGATCCCCTACTCCAACAATACCTCGCCAAGGTAAACAAACTAAAAGAAAGATTCGAGCACGTTACCATACAGCACGTTCCTACGGAACGAAACGCCAGGGCAGACCTACTTTCCAAGCTACCCAGTACCAAACCAGGACACGGTAACAAATCGCTAATCCAGGAAGTCGTTAAGTCACCCTCTGTGTCAACGACAACCAACGCTCATCTGACATCCTCGAACCAGGGATCTTGGACCTACCCCATCCTACAGTACCTCCTCGACGGAACACTGCCGCCGGATCCCAAAGAGGGAAAACGAATAAAAAGGGAAGCCGCCAACTATACCGTCGTCGCAGGACAGCTATACAAACGTGGATTCTCGCAACCCCTGCTCAAATGCGTCGAACCTGAGAACACGGAATACATACTCCGCGAAATCCACGAAGGTTGCTGCAGCCACCACGTCGGAGGTAAAACATTAGCCCAAAAAGTCATCAGGGCGGGCTACTTCTGGCCCACGGTTATCCGGGATTCCACACAAATAGTTAAAAGCTGCGACAAATGCCAAAGGCACGCCAATATCCACCAAGCCGCCCCGCACCAGCTCAACATCATATCGGCAGAACGGCCATTCGGCACCTGGGGAATCGACCTTGTCGGACCCTTCCCTACAGCACCCGGTCAACTCAAGTACCTTATCGTCGCCATAGACTACTATACCAAATGGATCGAAGCCGAACCTCTGGCCTCCATAACGGCAACCCAATGCCGAAAATTCATCTGGCGACAGATCATCACCCGATTCAGGATCCCCGAGATCATTATCTCGGACAACGGAACCAAATTTGCTGACAAAAAGTTCAGAGAATTTTTGGAAGGGCTACGTGTATCTCACCGTTTCAGCTCGGTAGAACACCCCCAAACAAACGGACAGGTGGAATCCGCGAACAAAATAATCGTCAAAGGACTCAAAAAGCGGCTCGACGAAGCCAAAGGACAATGGGCCGACGAACTCGGATCGGTCCTATGGTCATACCGAACCACACCTCAAACGACCACGGGAGAAACACCTTTCCGATTAACATACGGGGTGGAGGCGGTCATCCCGGTAGAGATCGAAGACCCAAGCCCCAGAAAAACAGTCGGATGTAACGATGAAGGAGCAGAACGAGACCTCATGGACGAAGTAAGAAGCATAGCCCATCTCAGAGAGCTAGCCCTAAAACAGAGAATCAGCCTAAGATACAACCACGGAGTCATTCGGCGAGAATTCGCAATTGACGACCTCGTCCTATGACGAAACGACATCGGTCCCCCGACCCTAGGGGAAGGAAAACTCACCTCTAACTGGGAAGGACTATACAGAATCAAGGCTGCAATCGAAAAGGGAGCATACAAACTCGAACGGCTCAACGGCAATGAAGTCCCGAGAACATGGAACGCCGCCAACTTACGACGATACTACACTTAGACCAACCTCGCTAGGTCACCCCCTTTCTTTTTTGGTTATCGTCTTTTCTTGACTTATCCTCCCATTTTTTACGAATCTTGAAATCTTTTTTAAAATTTCGCTTAAGTATCAATCCCGGGTACTCTTTCCCGCCACACACGGAGGGTTTTAACGAGGCCCACCCATCAATAAAAATTCCATCAAAGGCTATCCCTATATTCTTTATTTTTTAAAATGTCCCAAATACGGAACAAAATCACGGCCACGACTGGAGGACCGATCACCCTCCAGGCCCAAAACACGGATATCCACAAAAATCCGACCACACGACGGTCCGTTCATCCCAAACAGGGAGTGAAATAAACCAAAAAATGGAATAGCTTTAAACGGAATATACAAAAGAGGCCCAAACGGCCGAAAAAGTCATTAAACGAAACCCGAAATTACGAAGTCACGGTTATACGGCCCACGGCCAAACCAAAATATCCAAAAAAGAAACTAAGTCTAAAAGCAAAAATGCAAAATTACAAGAGATAAAGCTACTCGAGGTCGACTATCTGGCCATCACGAACGGTCTTGAACGCTCCCATCATGGACACATCCACACCTGGAGCCAACACCAGGGCCTGTGCCTTCATCGTCTCCTTAGTGGCGGTAATCGCATCCTTGGCATCAGCCAGCAACTCCGTTTTCTCCCTCTTCAAGGCAGCAACCTCGGCCTTCAGAGCCTCCAACTCACCGAGAAGCACGGCAGCCTGGGAACCCGCATTAGAAGCCTTTTGCCGCTCCTCACCCAGTTGGGAAAGAAGTGAAGTCTCGACCTCGGAAAGCCGGAGAATTTCTGCCCCGGCTTCCTCAGAAGACTTCACTGCCTTCTCCCTCGCAATCTCGGCAGCCTCAAGCTTCTCCTTCAGCTTAACCATCTCAGCCTGAGAATGGCGGAGTTTCTTATCCAACAAACCAACTTGAGCCATCACGGGCTCAGCCTTCCGAACAACAACAGCAGACCGAAGGAGGGCACGATACACAGACTTGGCCTGGAACGAAACATCGCAGCCGTCAAAAAACGGCTCCGTACCAGGCATCAAGTGTTGATCGATAAACCCCGGGGCATCGAAACGACGGTCCATCACACTAGGCACCAAACCCTCTTCCTCGAAAGTCTCACTGCTCGGATCCTCAGGCCTTTTTCTCTTCCGAGAAGCCTCAGCAGCCGTCACCACGACGACTTCAGGCGAGTTCGCAGGACCAGGAGAAACTTGAGCGTCGGCCCGCGCACCTGAAGAAATCACCTCCTGAGAAACCGGCTGAGAATCCACGGCAGGATTGGAGACAGGGGTAGAAGGAGACGAAGACCCCTCCTCCCGACCCATCGCTGCCTTCAACCTGGCCAGAGAAGTTAGCCCACCAACCATCTCAACTGAAAGAAACCAAAGAAAAATCAAGTTACAAAGTCGGGAAAACAAAACATAACAAATCAAGAAAGGGACAAGGCACACACCGATATACGCCCGACAAGCCTCAGGATCCCCCATGACATCTCGAGGATTCAACGGACGCTCGCCAAACAAATGCCACAAAACGTTGGCAAAGTCCTTATCCTCCTGAGATAAACCGTCATAGGTGAACTTAGTCAGAACCGACGGGCCAGCACGGAAATTCCAGTATGTCGGAAATCGGCGTACGCCCTCCGGCGACAGCCAAAACGGATGATGCCCCTGGATGGGGCGCACCTTAAAATACTCCCTTTTGAAACCATGAAAGGAATCCTCAAACAACCCAAAAATTCGGCGATGAGGCTGAGCACGAAATGATATATATCCTTTCTTATGCTTCCCTTCCTTAGTCGGGAGAGTGCATAAGAAAAGAAAAAGGAAAACAGGAACAGAAGCCGGAAGATCAAGATACCGGCACACCAACTCGAAAGACCGCACGGCAGCCCAACTATTCGGATGAAGCTGAGACGGCGCCACGGAACACCGACTCAGCAAATCCTGAACAAATGGCGAGAAAGGAAACCGCATGCCGAGCCGAGTGGACATCGACTCGTAAACCCACATCCAGTCCGGAACAGTGGGCGAATGAAGGTTTAAATAGCAAACGCGCTCATCGGCATCTGGAAGGGCAAGCTCATACTGCCTCTCCATATCGCCGCCACCACAAATCGCCCCCTGATCATGGAGGCATTGAAGATCGGCCTCCGTCATCCGTGACGGAACGCCCCACACGTCGCTAGTCACCCAAGTGTAGCGAGAGGGGACGCCCCTGGAGGGAGCTATGGGAGCACCAACACCCTCATTTCTCCGCCGATGCATACCTAAAACAGGGAGGAGCACCACCATCAGCCTAATAACCCTACGCAGAAGCAAGAACAGAAACCTACCACTACTGCCAGTCCAACACAGTGGTGCACCGCCACTACTAACCAAACACAAACACACTCAGCCCCCTCAAAACTCAAATACCACCGCCCAAAACACAATGCAACAAGGAAATGACAAAGCAATGCATGGCAAATACAGAACGACAGGCGTATCACAAAATAAAAAGAAGAAAAGCGAAGCATACCAACCTGGAAATACAGAAGATGATTCTGGAAAGCTTGAAGAAACAGGGACAGCAAGCAAAAGAGAACAGTATCACAGAGAAGAGAGGAGATTTTTTCAGAAGAAAGAACGAAAAGGAAAAATGAACGAGGGAACTCAAGTAAAAGGCCAAAACGGTTACAAAAGAAGGGGGCAAAAAGACACAATTAACCTTAAGCAAGGTTAGGTTCGCAGGGGCAAAAGAGAAAAAATGCCCCCTCACATTAAATGCCCCCCTCGAAAAAAGAAGCTAATAAAGCACGCCTCGAAGAACGCAACGGACGCAGCGGACTCGGAAAAGTCACGTCAAATCAAAATGGTCAGACGAGCCTTCAAGCAAAACCGAGGCCGAGACACCAATCTCCCTTCAAAGAACCAAACGAACACCCAAGAAAAACCAAAGACCTAGCCCGCGGTCAACACCACACCTCCCAGCGACAGACCGACCTTGCTCGCTCTCCCGCTGCGGGGGCAACTGTTACGGATCCAACCCACGGATCCCGGACCCAAGGTTGAGCCCGAACCCGGCACCTCGGGACCGACCCGCCTCTCTCTCCTGGAAGGCCCAAAACCGGCCCTCTAGAACTCCTAACCGACTTTCGAATTCAAACATCTCCCTTATCTTAGCCAAATAAGATAAGATAAGATAAGATAAGATACTTACCAACACCTATAAATTGAGGACCCAAGTCCCTCCAGGTATTCATGAATTCCATACACCTTATACCTCTTAGATCCATTCTGACTTGAGCGTCGGAGTGTCTTTACAGGTACCTCCCCCATTGCTCCAGTCAAGCGACCCGGCTTCAGCCTTGATCCGCAGGTTCCCGATCCACCTTTCAAACCCGTACCAGAGACATCTCGTATAGTAATATTATTATTAGTTAAGATATGAGACACATGCATTTAAATTAACATTATCACCGCTGTTAACTATGATTTCTTTACAAATTTTTTAAACTAATTCAAAATATATAATTAAAAATATAATTATTTAGTCTTTTAAATATATAAAATCTCAAATCAAATCAAATAACATTTTTTTTGTATAAATCATTTTCAATCATACCTTCTAAATCATAAAATATTCTAACATATTTCACAATTTTATAATAGCAAGTATCAATAATTAGTTTTAACAAATAGTCTCATAAAAATATATAATCTCCTGTATAAATTAAAAATATGTTGCAGAAAAATAATTAAATATTTAATTTTAATAAATTAATTATTAAATCAAATTAATATAAAAAAATTATAGATATAAAGTCAAATAATTATAAAAAAAAATTGGGTAAATATCATTAATAAACTAAGTGGGATTCAATATTACATGAAACTCCCAAATCAAAAATCGTTACGTGCATGTCTTCATGCACAAATCTATATAAATCGAATTGAGCAAATTCGATTTAGCTTCTCTAGTACTAAATCGAATCCATATGATTCGAATTGGTAGGAATAAAGACAAATCGAGATAGATAGCTTCGATTCATGAATGAATGAAATTCGATACAATGTAAAATCGAATTAGGTTATTTCGATTTAGTTTGGTCACCTAGTAGATCGAATTAATCGGATTCGATTTAGTACTATACACCATACACATAGTAAATTGAATTAGTTTCATAATACAACATACATCTTCTATTGTCGTGTCCCGTCTCTCCTTCATCTTTCTCCTTTCTTTCTCTATCTCTCCATCAAGCTTTCTATTAAAATATTATTAGAGTTGTTAGTAGTTGGAAGTTAAGTTAGTAATGGCTAATAGTTTATAGATGGAAATTTATGAGGTTAGTTGAAAATATCTTTATAAATAGCATGACTCTTATATCATGTAACAACAATTTTCAATACAACAACTTCATATAATATTATCTTCTTATTCTGCTATTCTCTCAGAAATTTAACATGGTATCAGAATCATGGTATCCTCCTTGAAGAGGATAAGCCATTAGTTTTTCGGCAAAAAATCACCAGGTTTCTTCTTCAAACCCAAATAATAAGTCCCATTGTCTTCTTCCTCCCTAATGGCAGAATCATCTTCTAATGTAGTAAGATCCCACTAACCCTTTCTATATTTATCCTAGTGATCAATCCAACATCTGTCCTTGTCACTCCTGTCCTTACTGGCAGTAACTATTACTCTTGGTGTCGATCCTTTTCTATGGCCATCATCTCCAAAAACAAATATGACTTTCTCACTGGCTCTATTCCTTCTCCTCTAAACCGATAATCCTCTGTCTTCAATATGGGAGCGTTGCAATAACCTGGTGTTGTCTTGGTTATTTCATTCTCTCTCTCTTCTTCTATTACCCAAAATTATGGTCATTGAGAGCTGCGCCTTCAAGCGCCTCTCAAAGTTTGTTGTTACCGTCACTTCTTTTTCTCTTTTTTGTCCCTTTTCTCCTTCTTCCTCTATCAAGAACTATACCTCCTGTATGCACTTTTTCTCCCTCTCTTTATCATCTGTTCACCCCGTTCCCCACCACTGTGCCATCACAACATCCCTCCGTCCCCTTTTCTTTTTCTTTCTACTCCTTTTTATTTTTTTTTTCCGAGTTCAACGGGTTAAAATCACTGGCATCTGCCACCAAAAGTGCCTCCATGCGCTCTCTGAATATCGCTGCTTGCTCTTTCCCCCAAGCACAGCGTCTCATTCTCTTCTTCTTTCTCTGCTCACGGCCGGCAGCCCAGTTCCACCGCGACTATCTTTTTTTTCCTTTTTTTTCTATGTGTCATTGCTGGCATGTGTCTTCTTCCTCTACGTCACTGCGCCGCACGCATCGTTTCTGCTGCATCACTGCACGCTACTCACGTCTTCCCTTAACCAGAACAGAAACTCTGTTCCTCTTTTCTGTTATGAGTAGAATCACGGCCAACACCGCACCTCTCTTTTCTTCTGCGTTACCGTGCTGTACGCCTCTTCTTCGACCATCTCATCAAAAGTTATCCTACTGGTGATTTTGACATCTTTCATCCACCAGCTTGCAGATGTATATTAAAATAAGGAAAAGTCTAGGGGCCAGCAACTTTTGTGTTTTCTGGCCAGCACTTAACCATCAAAACAAAAGTGAATGATCTCCCACCATTAGATGTAATCTCACACCATTAAAAACACTATTGATGGCCAATTGATGGTTACAAAACATCAAAATTGCTGGCCCTTAACATTCCTCATTAAATATTATTAGAGTTGTTAGTAGTTGGGAGTTAAGTTAGTAATAACTAGTAGTTAATAGATGGATATTTATAAGGTTAATTGAAAATATCTTTATAAATAGCATGACTCTTGTATCATGTAACAACAATTTTCAATACAACAATTTTATATAATATTATCTTCTTATTCTGCTCTTCTCCCAGAAATTTAACACTTTCTTTCTTCCCCTTTCTAGTTCGACAATGGTGATAATGGATTTTTCCATAGCATCGTAGTTATTATCATCTTCTTCTTTCTCTTTATTTTCTTTAGTTTTTTCTTCCATTTTTTTTGTTTTCTCTCATTTTCTTCTTTTCTTTTGTTTTATATCATATTATATTATTTAATTTAGATTTGATTGAATTAATTTTAAAAAAATAATTCTAAAAGTTAATTCAATCCAACTTATATTGTTCATAAAAAATAAAATCTTATTCAATTTAAATTATTATAATTTTAATTGATTTTTTGTTTAGAATTAAGTTAAATAAATAATTTTATTTGAATCAATTATTAGATTTAAACACAACTCCTGATTGCAGTTGCTTCTCTTATTATCGTCGTTATTGTTGTTTTTTTCTGTGGCAGTCTTCTTTGTCGTCGTTCTCTTACGGTTGAACACTAATTCAAACCAATCAGTACATTGGTTGAAGTGTTGAACTGTTAAAAGGTCAATAAAGCTTTTAAAGCTTGCGGTGTATTGGTGATCCAACACTTCATAATAAGTTAATAACTCATGGTCAACTATTCTAGAAGCATTTGCTGATTTGAGATTTCCCTTACACATGAGCTGTTCATCATTGTTCATTGGCATTGCTATTCCTTCTAGAGCATTAAATTATGCTGCATATCAAACACATTTAGGTATGATATTCATCTATATTCTTTTTACATGTATATTTTTTTATTTAATTATATCTTAATAAAAAATAAAAAAATAAAAAAATATTTAAATATTTTTAAATATTATCATGTATTAATATGTTCAATCTTATTCTTAATATTTATTTTAAAAATAAATTTTAAAATAATATATATTAGAATAAATATCATTTTTTATCCCTAACCATTTAACCGATAAATATTATGCCCGTAATAATTATTAAAACATAAATCGATCTCCACCCATCTTTGTATTTATTCAATTCAGTTCCTACAAAACGATTGACAACAAATCACCTGACACACGCTGACATGTCAGGTAACCTGTTCACATGGCTTTATCTCCTTCCTAAGGACAATTCGCTCGCTAAGTAACCCCAAAACAATGTTTTCTCCTTCGCCTCTTCTTTCTTCCTCCTCTTCTTCCCCTGCCTTCGAAATCCAAGAAAAAAGAAATACCGGACAACTCCATCTTCTGACTCTGCTGCACCACCAACTCCTTTTCCACCACCTTCGGCCATAGAGGCTTCAGCCCTGTCTTCTCTGCCTCCCTCGCCGTCAAGTTCATGGACTTCTCTGCATCCCTCCACACAGTGGCAAAATTCCTCAATTCCTCCTCCAATTTCTCAATCCTCCCAACAAATAAAGTTCACCTTTTTTGTTCTGCCACAAACTCCATTCCATTGTCGCTTTCGAATCCACGCTCCATTTGCCACCAAGAATCTCTGCTTCGCCAAACTTGCAATCACAGCAAAGCCAATCCACACAACCGTTGACGAGAGAAGGCATACAAACTTTTTCTTTAGCCATGAGAGAAGAATTGAATCAGCACTCTTTTTTTTTTTTGCTTAGAAATTTTTGAGATGGTTGGAGTGACAGTGGTGTCCTTAAAGCTCTTGGAAGACAAGGAGGACTTAGAAGAATGATAAAAAAAGAAGGACCAGAAGTCGATTTGTCCTATTAAGAAGAAGACAAAACCACATGGACATGTTACGTGACACGTTAGCACGTGTGACCTGTTGCCAACCTGTTATAGGGACTGGATTAAACAAATACATAGGTGGGAGACCGATTTGTATTTTTATAATTATTAGGAGATGCAATGTTTATCGAATAAATGGTTAAGGATCGAAAAAGACATTTACTTTATATATAATTATTAATTAAAACAAAAATATTTTTAAATATTTTTATATAGTTAAAAAATATTTAAAATAATAAAAAAATAATTTATATTTTTAATATTAATAAAAGATCATATCATTATAATTTATCTGAAACCCAACTTCTTTTATTGCGATAAAAACATCTAAATTATCTGTTTCACAAATAATCAGATCCATTGAGGTAGCAATAGGCGTGCCGCTCAAAATCAATTATCTTAGTTTTTTTTTGGGAGGCCACTCAGATAAACACGCCTAAAACGTCTTTTTTTAAAGATGTCTTTATGTTGTATTTTAATTGGTTTTGGTATAATTTATTCGGTGTTTCTCATCACATATTATTAAATTCCTCAAAAAATTTTCTTTCCAAAAACAATAAAAAACATTTAATTTGGACTAAAACAAAAAAGGTAATAGATTAACTATTAGATTTTTTTTTAAAAGATTATTTACATAAAAAAATATATCACATTCATCAATATATATATATATATATATATATATATATATAAGCTCTTAAAAAATTTTATAAATAAAAAAATAATTAATTTTTATTCGTATAATATATAAAATAATTACTATATTATTATTATATTATAGATTAAATTTTACTAATTTAAATTTTGTTTTTATTTTTAATATAAGCATTAGAAATAAATAATTTTTTTATAACAAGATATATTGTAATAAAATATATATAATATTAATTAGTTTTTAAAAAATTCTGAAAAGATGGTTTTTTCTAATAAAGTGTTATTAAAAAATTAACATTATAAAAACTAATTTCAACCAATATGATATAATATGATATAATAGGTTATTAAATATATTTAATACAAAACACATTGAATATAAATTTTTATTGAGTTTAAATTTTAAATAATTTTTAATTAAATTTTGAATATTTTTATTTCAAAGAGTTAGAATATTTTAACATCATTTTTTTCGTATCTTTTTAATTGAGTCTTTGATTTTTTAAATTATAAACCTTATTTATAATTAAGAGTAATGTTTTAACACCACCAATTAGTTACACATATAAAAATACAAGAACAATTCTATTGTCATAATTATAATCTAACTTTATAAGCAATACAATACAATGAAACTATATATAAGTAATATAACTAAATTTTATCTACATCTATAGTCACATTTCATAAATAATATAATTAAATTATATTTATATTTATAATTAAAATATGAATAAAAATACAAAAAATATCAGGATGGTTAATTTTTTTCATTCATAATCTTTTATTATTTTTGTTGTAAAAAATTTAATTATTTTAATAATTAATTATTTAAAAAAAAAAAGATAATTGAATAACACAAAAAAGTCTTATTAAGAGTAATTTATTTATATATAATTAAAAAATAATCGAATAATTATATACGGTAAAAAATTAATATTATTAAAAAATAAAAATAGAATTTATTTTAAAATTAAAAATAAAGTTTATTTAAAAATAAAATTAAAAATCATGGTTTTTTTCTTTTTTCCAAAATTTATCTACGAGTAATTCTATAAATATTTTATGATGAATAAAAATATTAAACTCGTACTAAAATTTATTCTAATAAAATTTATTTTATTCTACTAAACGTTAAATAAATTATTGAAAAGAATTTTGTTTCCTCCATTAGAGAAGAATGATAAACTTCCATACTTCTATTATGTTATGGCAATAATTTGGCCTGTTATTTTTTAATGTACATAATAATAATAATAATAATAATAATAATAATAATAAACAAGTATATCACAATAAAAAAGAAAGCACGTCACCAAATAATTTATCATCCGAATTATATATGAATCAAATTGATAATATGAGAGCTAACACTACAAAAATCGACAACAAAGTTAGAGACTTACAAAACCTTTCTTAAGATCATAGAAAAAAAAAAAACGTTTATATTTGTGTGATATACAAAGCAATTATCATATTATTATTATTATTATTATTATTATTATTATTATTATTATTATTATTATTATATATGAGCAAAAAAAGTCCAACTGAATGTTTTAAAGTAAAATTTTTTTTAATATTTGATTAAATGTTCTTGTATTTAGTACTTTTTTTTGCACTTCCTCTTAGTTAAAAATATAATCATTATAATTTTTTAGTTATTATTGCTAGGGGTGTTTACAGATGGGATATGGCTGAAATTTCGATCCAATCCGCACTAAACTCATTAGATCAAATTCGATATTCGCACTTTTTATGTTTGGATCAGATATCAAATATATCCATAAAATAAAAAATATAAAAAAATTTATTTTTATAAAAAAAAGTCAATAATTTTTTTTTGTTTACTTTTTTAAACATATTTACTTCTATCTTATTAGAGTGTGGATCCGATTCGATCCAATCCGATCATCTTACAGATCAGATCATATTCTCAAATTACAGATCAGATACGGATAAATACTGTGGATTTATATGGATATGATCTAATCTATGAACACCCCTAACTATTACTATAGGTTCATTGTTGCAAAAGAATGTTTCTTTTATTATAAACTATTATTAGATTTTAATTACCATTAAAACAACTGAATGGTCAACTTAATTACCATTATTATATCCATAGTTGTAAAAACCGAACTGGATCGGTTGGTTCGACCAGAAAACTAGTGAACCGGATTAGAATTGGATTATAGTCCAGTTCGATTTACTCTTTGGACCGTTTAAGAAATAAAATCGGTGTGAACTGGTAAGAACCGGTGCAAACCGGTCTAACCAAACTGGTCTGCTTGAAAAAAATTTTAAAATGTCTCCACAAGGTCTCGAACCAAGAACCTTGGAGCAAAAGTAACCTCTACTTGCCACTTAGCCATTGCACTTCTAAGTACTATATTTGACAAATACTAATTATATAGTATACATAAATATCTAATTTAATTTAATTTTTATTTTTTCTATTTTTAAAATTAATTATATTTTAATTATATACCATTATTAATATAAATATAAATTTCACTAAAAATTTATTAATTTACTTGATCTATTTTATTGCTAGTATTGTGATTAAGGTTATTTGTTTTGATGTTAGTGTTAAAATCTACTGATATTATAGTTAGATGATAGACTTTGTGAATTAATTATTTTTTTATTGTGTCAAAATAAGATACTATTGTAGTATTAAAATTTTATGGTTTTTTTTTTATATTAGTTATTTTTAGAAGTTGAGACTTGATTCTTCATAAAATGTTAGTGAAGATATGTATTTCAAATTTTAATTTTAAGTTTTTAACTATTTTATATTTTATATTTACGTGAGACCAGTTTTATCGGTTCAACCAGTGATTTATCAGTTGAACCAATAAACTAGTGAACCAGTAACTTGATCGATGATCGGTTCGATCACTGGTTCAGTTCTAACAATTATATTTCAATCTAATTTCAAAAATTTCGATTTACTCAATTTAATAGTTATGACTCACAATTGATTCCTAATCAAGCAACAACAAATTATGTCTCCCAATTGGTTCCTAATCAGTTCTAACAATTATGTCTCCCAACTTAATAGTTATGACTCACATTGGTTCCTAATCTTATTTTTGTCACTGTCTCACAAAATCATTAACGACATGCTGAAATGGACTAACGACTGCTACATTATACATTCTAGCGACTATTTGATGTGACAATTGAAATTTTTTTACCTTATTTTTTATTTTCAACTAAACACTTAAAACCCTAATATGAGTCACGGATACCTAAGTTAAAAAATCAAACTAAGTAAATTGAAACTTTAAAAATCAGATTAAAGCTCGAATATAACTTCAAAACAGAACTTTAACTTATGTAGTGATTAATTTAAATGAAAATCAAATAAATCAAAATTCAACATAATTTTTATCAATGTTTTTAAATTCGAAATTTCTATACCAAAATTAACTAGGATTTTTCTTTAAATTAAAAAATTAATGAAATAGTGACTTTAATTATCTTAACCAATGTCCTAATTAATTGCTTTTATGTCTTAAAAAAACCGTATATGAGAAGAAAATAATTAATTTGTCTACTTTAATAAATAATTATTTTACTAAAATGAGAAACTATTTTTTAAAAATTTTTAAGAACTAATTAATATTATATATATTTTGTTACACTACATTTAATTATAAAAATTTTATTTATTTCTAATACTTATATTAAAAATAAAAAAAAATTAAATTAGTGAATCTTAATCTATAATATAATAATAATATAGTAATTATTTTATATATTGTACGAATATAAATTAATTATTTTTTTTATTTATAAAATTTTTTAAACGCTTGAGCTTGTTTTATATATATATATATATATATATATATATATATATATATATATATTTATGAATGTGATATATTTTTTATGTAAATAATCTTTTAAAAAAATCTAATAGTTAATCTATTACTTTTTTTGTTTTAGTCCAAATTAAATATTTTTTAGTGTTTTTGGAAAGAAAATCTTTTGAGGAATTTAATAATATGTGATGAGGAACACCAAATAAATTATACAGAAACCAATTAAAACACAATATGAAAATATCTTTAAAAAAAGATGTTTTAGGCTTTAAAAAAAGATGTTTTAGGCGTGTTTATCTGAGTGGCCTCCTTTTTTTTGTTGTGGCTCATTTTTAAATGCTCCTATTCTTATTATGTTGAGAGTGTTGTATTTTTTATCTATTAAATAAATCTTAACTCTCTCTATTTATTATATTTTATATAATAACTCGTATTTAAAATTTAGAATTTATGATTAAGAATTTATGGTTAACGAGCAATCGAGCATTGTACTTTTTACTTCCTTTAAAACGCATTAGCATTCGCTATTTTTTATATATTCACTTTTTTTTTTAGAGAACCAACATCCAATTTAAATTTTATCTTATTTTAAAAATTTCTCATTCATTAAATCTCTTAAATGATATGAGTTTAGAATTCAAATTTTAGTGTTGGGTTTTGAATTCGAAATTTAGAGTTATGATTTAGAATTTAAGATTAGAAGGTAAATATTAGGATTTTTTATTTAAAATTTATGATTTTAGATTTATGATTTAGATTTTGAATAATTTAAAATTTAATATTTAAGATTTAGCTAGGTTCATTATTTTTGTTTAGGTTGTGTTTTATTTTAAATTTAAATGTATTAATTTTTAAAAAAATTAATTTTGTATTTTAAATATATAAGAGAGAGAAAATTTAAGACATTAAATATAACATATGTTATGTTTATTTTTAAATTAATCACTAAAATTAATTATTAATATAAAATATATATTAAAATATAAAATATATACTTTTTTATGTGCATATAATATTTTTATAACAATAATGATGTATTTCTTGTATTTATTTAAAGTCGTTTTAACGGTAAACGTGGATTTTATTCATTATATTGCCTACTCTTATTGCGGGGGCAAACACATTTGTCCGGTTCGTGAGAGATTTTTTAATACTGATGGTATTTTGAGATTTAACTATTTTATAGTAAAATTTTGTAAATATTTATTATTTACTATATATAATAAGTTCATTTAAATAAATGTTTGGAGTTTGAATTTTACTTTGTGCATCTAGTAATTTATTAACTAGCGACAAATCCTTAAATGAAACTCAAATTATACTGTGAGTTTTCTTAAAAGAGAGGTGTGTCTTCGAAAATGCGAACATAGGTGGTACATGACTGTGGTCAGCTCGTGCCGTAAAATGTTGGGTTAAGTCCTATAACTAGTACAATCTTTGTGCTTAATTGTTAATATGAAGTTTAGAACTTTGAACAGTTAATGATAAATCAAAAAAAAATGAGGATGATTTTGCGATAGATTAATTTTTAATCTATCGAGATAAAAGATATTATGGACAACAAAATACATAATAAAAATTTTATTAAAATCGATAAAAAAAATTAATTTATCTGATAAGAATAATTATGATTTCTAGATTTATTAAAATTTATTTATTCAAAATTAAAATATATGATCTAAATTCGTTATAGGTCAATTTGAATATTTACTTATATAATATGATACTTAGAGGGTTAGGTAAATTTAAATAAAAGAGTTATGTCTTCGCAAAGAAATTAAAAAAAAAAAAAAAAACACATAGTTGAACATTATATTTATTATAACGAAATTAAAATTGTCGTTAATGTTCTCCAAATTTTGTATGCAATGCTTAAATTTATTCAATTCAATATATAAAAGATCAAATTAAATATGACTAAAATTTCTATTCAATTTACATTACTAAAGATATTAAATTGGATCTTTGCATTTTTAGATTCGAATATCAAATTCTACGGATAAAAAAATACATTCTTAAAAGAATTAAAAAATAAAAAAATCTCTGTTTTCTTTTTACTCTTTTACACTTATTTATTTCCAAAATACTACTAAATAATATTTTATTAAATAATAGAAATAAAACATCCACACATATGAATAATAATAGAAAATCCAAGAAAAAAAAAAACAAAAAATCTAGTTATTTGACATTCTAACAACAACAAATAAATAATAATACAAACTTTAATATCCTAGAATTCAAAAAATTTTTGAAATTAAAAAGAGTATATATATTTTTATTTTTATTTTTATTTTTTTAAATTTACGAATACACATTTAAAATATACGATCCGATCCTATTTATTTACGAACCAAAATCGATTGGTTCATATTCACAAATTTTTTATTGGATGTGAATAATTACTATAGATCTTACCATTTTGATGTAAGTTTGTACACTTGTAAAGACCTATAACTATTTTTTATCTTGGATACCAAAACTTGAATAAAATTGAGAAAGCAATAAAAAATATCTCATAATCAATTAACATAAAGTTTAGCAATTTTTTTAAATAAATTAAAAAAATTATTTATTTCTCATAACAAATAATTTTATCTTTAATTTATAGAATATATATTTTTTTTTAGAATTTGAAGAAAGTTCGTCCATTATAAGAACGAACTTGCTAATTTTTATGAAATTTGTCCACTACAGCGAACTTCAATATTTTTATAAAGTTTACCTGTATGAATAATAATAGAAACAAAAAAAAAACAAAAAATCTAATTATTCAACATTCTAACAACAACAAATAAATAATAATACAAACTTTAATATTCTAAAATTTTTTAGGATTAAAAAGAGTATATATATATACATATTTTTTTATTTTTGTAGATTTACGAATATACAGTTAAAATCTACGATATGATCTTATTTATTTTTGAACCAAAGGCGATTCGATCTGATCTAATGGATCTGCAAATCAGATCATATCCATAAAATTTTTTGATTGAATGCAAATAATTACTACCCAAATAGCATTTAAGACATGAGTCAAAATCCTTAAAGAGAAGGATTGAACATGTCTTTACACCTTTTTTAATGTCTTCCTCCTCTAAAATCACTATCTCCTCTGCTTCTTCATCACTGTTTGTACTGTTTGATCTGTTTTAGTTGTTTCATCCTTTCAGCAACTTCTTATCTTAATCCATACTAAATATTACATATAAGTTTTGATCAGAATTTAGATTCAATTTGTATGTAGCTCAACAAACACTAATTTGCCCTAGCAAAGCACTTGAAGACCCTTAGATCGCGCCGTAATAGTAAATGTTAAAACAATATTTAAGTATGCATTAGGTATAACACATTATTACCTATCAGTATAAAATCCTTTTGTGATGCATATATAGGTATACCAAATCCATGTGCAGCAAGATTAATTAAATATGGAACAACTGTATATTTTTCTTTTAAAAAATGTCAAAGTAATTCACAATTTAATATGGAACGATTACAGTCAGTCCAGCTTATAATAATTTTTTAGAGCCAATAATATCAAGTAAAAAAAGAAAGAAAGTGATAATAAAAAAGAATAAATATGGAGGGAAAGGACAAATCACCCTCACATTCGTTGCTTTCCAAAAATACAAAGCATTTGGCACTAAACCACCCACCGACGCCATACATTTTACACACTGGATTTCAAATCCTCACCATACGATTCATTTCTCCATTGGGACCCATATTAATCACCGATCCATCTTTCTCCACGTGGCACCATCCCAAATGAACGCGACTGAGAAAGGAAAATCACAATCACGGAAGAGAAACAGAGTCCACATCACCGTAAACCGTACGCGACCGTATTGTAATAAACTAACCCCGCACCGCACCTTATCGCGCTCCCTTCTTTGTTCTTCAAACACAGTCACGGTAGCTCCACCTTCCACCTCTCTTTCTTACACACATTCTCTCTTTCTCTCTCTCCGCCGTAGATCTGAACTAAGCCACAGATATTACAGCTTTCGCGCCTTTTTTGACACGTTGACCGCCGTTCACCGCCGCAATAACTTAACCAGATCGACCGAACCCGAGTTTCTCGGGTCCTAAAACGTGGATCTAGGAGAACGAGGTAAAACCCTGGAATCGAGCTCCAACGGCTATTACGGTTAGAAAAATCTGTTAATTCAAAATCCAATCCGGAAAGGCGATCCGTTACAAAGCTTTCGCATCCCGCCAGGTGGCAGCAGCTCCGAGTCGGTGACTGACTCACTGAGTCAAAGCAGATCCGAACGAGAAAAGCGATGGCTCCGAGCACGATTCGGAAGGCAATTGGTGCGGTGAAGGACCAAACGAGCATAGGGATTGCGAAGGTTGCGAGCAACATGGCGCCGGACTTGGAGGTTGCGATCGTGAAAGCGACGAGCCACGACGACGATCCCGCCGGCGAGAAGTACATACGCGAGATCTTGAACCTCATGTCTTACTCCCGCGGATACGTCCACGCGTGTGTCACCGCCGTGTCAAAGCGATTGGGGAAGACGCGCGACTGGATCGTTGCTCTGAAAGCTCTCATGCTGGTTCACCGACTCATGAACGAGGGTCCACCGATGTTCCAAGAAGAGATACTCTACGCGACTAGGAGAGGAACCAGGCTCCTCAACATGTCTGATTTCAGGGACGAGGCTCACTCTAGCTCATGGGATCACTCTGCTTTTGTAAGAACTTATGCTATGTATCTTGATCAACGTCTTGAGTTGATGCTTTTTGATAGGAAGAGCAGTGGCGCTGCTGGTGGAGCTGGAAGCGCTGGCGCTGGCGGAAGCGGCAGTGGTGGCGGTTTTGATGATAGGTTTGGGGGTAGGGACAATTTCCGGTCCCCTCCGCCGCGGCCTTACGAGTATGAGTACGGCGGAGGTGAATTGAAGGGAGAAGGGTATGGTTATGGGAACGGAGGGATGAGGAGGACGAGGTCGTTTGGTGATGTGACTGAGAGGGAAAATGTTGGAAGGGTTGATAAGAGTATTGTTGCTGTGACTCCGTTGAGGGACATGAAGCCGGAGAGGATTTTCGGTAAGATGGGACATTTGCAGAGGTTGCTGGATCGGTTCTTGGCTTGTAGGCCTACCGGTTTGGCCAAGAACAGCAGGATGATCTTGATTGCGTTGTACCCTGTTGTGAAGGAGAGTTTTCAGCTCTATGCTGATATCTGTGAGGTTCTTGCTGTGCTTCTTGATAAGTTCTTTGATATGGAATACCCTGATTGTGTTAAGGCCTTTGATGCTTATGCCAGCGCGGCGAAGCAGATCGACGAGCTTATTGCGTTCTTCAACTGGTGTAAGGATACAGGTGTGGCGAGATCTTCTGAGTACCCCGAGGTTCAGAGGATTACTAGCAAGCTGTTGGAGACCCTGGAGGAGTTTGTTAGGGATAGGGCCAAGAGGCCTAAGAGTCCTGAGAGGAAAGAGGAATTGCCCCCACCACCTGCAAAAGAGGAGGAACCGGAGCCGGATATGAATGAGATCAAGGCACTGCCTCCACCGGAGGATTACACCCCGCCTCCGCAGCCTGAGCCAGAGCCTAAGCCACAGCCACCACCGGTTACAGAGGACTTGGTGAATCTGAGAGATGATGCAGTCAGTGCTGATGATCAAGGTAACAGATTGGCTTTGGCACTCTTTGCCGGTGCTCCTGGTAGCAATGCTAATGGTTCTTGGCAAGCCTTCCCATCAAATGGACAGCCCGAAGTTACTTCGGCTTGGCAGACTCCAGCAGCTGAGGCCGGGAAGGCCGATTGGGAATTGGCGCTGGTAGAAACTGCTAGTAATTTATCAAGGCAGAAGCAGAATTTGGGTGGTGGTCTTGATCCCTTATTGTTGAATGGTATGTATGATCAAGGAATGGTGAGGCAGCATGTGAGCACATCACAATTGAGTGGAGGAAGTGCAAGCAGTGTGGCATTGCCGGGACCCGGAAAAACCACCACACCTGTTTTGGCTCTCCCTGCCCCAGATGGGTCAGTGCAGCCGGTGAATCAGGATCCCTTCGCGGCATCATTGACTATTCCGCCACCTTCTTATGTGCAAATGGCGGATATGGAGAAGAAGCAGCATTTACTTGTGCAGGAACAGGTTGTGTGGCAGCAGTATGCAAGGGATGGAATGCAAGGTCAATCTAGCTTGGCCAGACTAAACGGCAATGGTTACTATCCCGGAACTCCAATGCCTGCAGCAATGCCTTATGGAATGCCCCCAGTCAATGGAATGGGACCTCCCGCTGGGTATTATCACACTCCTTACTGATCAATACCCTCTTTTGTTCTTTTCATTGCATATCTATAGGTTGCTTCGTTTATTTTTTGTATTATGACATAGTGTTTTTCTTTTTTTTTTTTTTTTTTTTTAAGTTTCTGTTAAATGTTGATGTTTCCATATTCTTGAGATATATAAGCTCTTTTAGTATGGTGGGGAACTGGGGATGTTGAGGGAGAGACTGAGTTGAAATTGAATATACAAAATTTCTTGTTAGGGGATTTTGTTGGTGGGAGAGATGTGTTTATGAGACTCAGTTATGATATCTCTGTGTCTTCTTTGTAATATTAGCAGTTTCTTCCTCCATTTTTGTACTTCCAAGTGATTCTTGCTGATCAGAGACAAACGCTTTTAACTACTGTAAATTTAATTAAACCCTTGTTCTGATTGATGATCTTGATTGGCTTTTTGTCAAATGATACTTCAATCTTGTTGGAACAGCCATGGCCACTTGTTCTTTAACTGTACTAATACTTGTGTAGAGTATTCAGGATATGGTTGCTTGTAATATCAGCCACATGTTGTTTGGGTTAAGAGGTAAGTATCCAATTTGGTCATTTTTTGCTTTCCCGTTACTTTTGGTTACCTAATATGACTAAATCATCATTAATCTTTCTACGGACTATAATTAGATGTCTAGTTACATCTCTCTCTCTCTCTCTCTCTCTCTCTCTCTCTCTCTTGGCATTCAAGTTACTTGTGTCTTTTGGTGTTTAACATCTATATATACGGTTGTACCATACCCTTCAGTTCTTATTGCTAACACCTATTGGATCTGAATTTCGAAACTACTGTTATGGATATTTTTGGTAAAAATTCTCAGTGGGGGAGTAAAATCAGGTAACCAAAGTGCAATTATTGCATGATAAATTAAGATAATCTAATTTTCTGCGCTGGTGTAGATCTAGTAAAGGAGAGGGTGAACTCTATTGGACTATCATTGCATGTTGGACCTAATGTAAAATATAGATTTTATTTTTGCTTTTTTGGACTTTGGAGACAAATGAAATTTTTCTGCTAGCCTGTAATCCGTGTAGGATGTGGTGGCATTTCTGTATTCACGATGATTCAACATATTGGGTATAGTCCAACCTTTATTTTCTGGAGACTAGTCAGACTTCTTATGTTATCTAATTCATGATTCAATAATAAGTAAGGGTTACATGTGTTCTATTAATATTCAAAAATGTTATTCATGTACTAAAATTAATTATTATATTTATGTATAAATACATGTGTAGTTTAATTTATTTATAATATGTATTTATATTTAATGTGTATTTTATATTGATATTTAATTTCAGTGACTGATTTTGATATATACGTATTATGTAGAATAATATTTTACCTCCGAAAAAACTATGTGCTCGAGAGAAATAGCTTTGAAAGCCTTGAAGGTATAAATATGGATTTACGAGCTAGGTTTATCGTGATTAACGAAAATATTTGGGGTCAATTATAAATCAAACTTTTAATTAGTGTTAGCATTACCGGCAATTATCATTTGAGAGTCAACATGGTGAGTTTGTTTTTATAGAAGACGCTGGAATACGTCACAAAATACTTTCGATAATTGATAAAACAGTCATACCAATCTTTTAAATTGGCAGCTAAGGCATAGGTGTACTGCCAAATGCTGATTTGAAGGTTTACCCATCAACCATTTGAGAAAACGACTGACAGCTACATAGTTCTAGTTGTAGTAAACAAAGTTGTGGATTTGTCCCCCTCTCTGTTTTCTACTGACTTCAAATTCCCAATTAGATATCTCTTTGGTCACCTGCACAAGACTCTCATTGGATGAAACCAATTAAAATTATTTAGTCCACCCATAACCTAAATAGAATTATAATCTAATCACTTATAGATAGAATTATAATCTAATCACTTATAGAATATATTATAGAAAAAATTTTAAGTGTACCGGAAATATCGGTGTTTTAGTTGTTTTAACTGTTAATTTTAATTAATATATATTATATATATTTTTTATAATTCAGATCAACGGTTAAAACAACTAGAATACCGGTATTTCCGGTACACTTAAAACTCTTCTTATATTATAATATAATTCACTGATTCACTTTTAAGTAGTAATTAATAATTTTTTTCTTTCACTATATAAAGTTGACATGGCATTCTATGAAAAGGTTTTGTTCCAAACAAGATTTTACATCAGCTTATAACGAAAGATGTAAAACTTATTTTATGAAAGTTTTACATTCATTTATTAGTGGAAGAATATATCTTATTTTATTGAAACACTTTTATTAATGTCTGAGTAACTAACTATTTTTCAACCACAAACTACATTGGATTCCTCTATATCTTTATTGAAACACTTTTATTATGGTCTGAGTAACTAACTATTTTTAAATGCATTGTTGTGATCGGCGTTGTTGCCAGTTGCCTAACACTATTGGATTAATATATTCACGCCCCCCACTAGTGAAGGAACCAAGACGAATTTCTGCATAGAGAGTAAGTTTTATAAATTTGAATATTACTTGTCACATTTTTGTGGGGTTGAGGCACAATTCTAAGAAGCAGTACTTCAACATGTTTCCCGAAAATTCATTCATAGCTTTCTTCATCCATGACCCCACCATTATTTTCCATTCCCTTTACTTTACAGTTTACATTGATGACCCAAAAATTAAATTCCAACGAGAATCTGCCACAATATACTCGATGGTCCATGCTTTCATGCTCATCGTGGATTCGTGGTGTCTTTTCTATGTATTTCTCTTTTACAGAAAGAATAATGTGTACTACCTTTGTAAAATTTAGGATAAATTAGTTCCTTTTCTTAAGTTTTATGTATATGTCTTGATTGCCGATAAGTTATAGTTCAAATAGTATAGTCTTCTCATACTCACCTAAGAGATGGCGGGTTCGAGTTTCTCTATCTTTAGTAAATATATATATATATATATATATATGTCTTGATTAAGGCCAGTCACATATGTGATATGTATAATGGATAAATTAATGTCAGAATTATAAAGGCTTTGGACATTTTCTTCTTCAAGAAAATACCTAAATCCAAGTAGTTAAATTCTAAAATAACCGCCGCAACAATGCTTTTTTTCCCACAAGTGAGCATTCGTGGCTAAAGAGAACGATGCGTTTTTATTTTTCTTTGTTAGTAAGAGGCATATGGATTACCATATGAACTAAGTCTCAATGGCATATTTTTAATTGTATTAGCTATGGTTTTAAGACCCATAGACACTTTTTGTAACCACAAATTTTGCACATTTGTGTGCACATTTTATTCCGTGACAAAATAAAATGATACACAAGGTAATTTTTGTTTCTAACACATTTTACCGTGGCAAAAATGCATTTGTGGCTAATGCTGATGGGTTATTTAGCATTAGTTTTTTCTGTGAAAAAAATATATACAAAAAATTTTTAGATTTGCCACACTTTATTTAATTTGCAGCTAATACTGGCAAAAAAAGATGATAACTTAGTCTTAATTTTTTTGAAACATACTATGTGTTTCGAGGGTTACCTGAAACCGGATAATTGGGCTCTGAAGTGAAGGCCCAAACGTGGAAGGATGGTGGTCTCTGACTTATTCGTGTCTGGGAGCCGCCGTCCAAGTTGTACGTAAGTGTTAGAATAGGTGGGGGTGGTACCTGCAAGACACTCTGATGTCTAAGTCAGCAAGGGGTTAAGCAGGTTTAGAATATTGGAACTTAAAGATACCTGAGAAGTGTCAGTGTATTTATAAGTAATGTGTCAATAACCACCGTTAAAGTAGTTCCACTTCTGATGGTGGATAACCGTCCCTTTATCTTAAAGTGTTGAAATTTCCCTTCTAGAAATGGGTGAGAGATATTTGGGGTTAGTTATAACTCCTCCAGAGAGGAGTTATCACTTTGTAGCATTCTGTCCGATCTCTTAGGAGGTGGGTTACTCGATAACTGTCTTATGGACTTTCTCTACTTTGGACCTGACTTATGTTTTGGGCTAGGATATGAAGTTGAGGGATAATTGCCTAAATTTAAAAAACATAAAAGAATAATTTATCATTTATTTTTTTTAAAGACTAATTTATTTAATATTTTAAAATATGAAGAATTAAGTTATCCCAAAAAGTTTTATCAGGACTAATTTATCTTTACAAAATTATCAGGACCAATTTGTTGGAGCATTGATTTGTTTAAAGTATTTATACCCCCTGATGTAACAATAATATGGCATTAAATTCTATTTGAATAATTTTTGGTTTAATTTGGTAAAATTTTAATATTCTAAAAATAATTTATTAAAATTAACTTTTTAGTGATAAATTTTTAAAATTTGTAATAACAATAAAAATATTTTATGTATACTAAAAATCAGTCATTAAATCAGTAATAATATATTTATATATAATATTTTTTTAATTAAATAATTAGTTACCAAAACAATCAAATCTACTATAGTAACAGAATAATCATGTATGTAATAGAGCGCATACGTTCCTTACTCGTAAAACACTTGGTTGAATTTGATTATTAAAAATACTTGATCACATAACATTTCTAAATACCGATTCAATTTCTATTGTTTATCCATTTAATAATGAATTCGATTTTGCCAATGAGTAATAGCTTAAATGGCATAATCTCTCCATACTCTATTAAGAGGTTGCGGATTGGAGTCTCCAATCTTTGATTAAAAAAAAAAAAAACAATGAATTTGATTTTAGAATAAAATGAAACAGAATTTCATTATATTCCAAACACATACACCTTTAATTTCTATTCTCTCCTTCACCAAAATATTGAATTTAATTTTAACTTATTGATAATGTATAAACATTTTATAGTGTTATTTAATCAAATTTATTTTGAATGTGATTGTTTTATATAGTATATTTAAAGATTTATACTCCCGATCTAACAATGTAGCCTTAAATTTTATTTGAATAATTTTTGGCTTAATTTGGTAAAATTTTAATTTTTTAAAAATATTAAAGTTAATCTTTTAAAGATAAATTTTCAAAAGTTGTAATAACAAAAATATTTTCATATACACTAAAAATAGTATATTTGAATATATTTCACAAATTTTTCTAACTAAATAATTAGTTACCAAAATAATTAAATATGCTATACTAGAATAATCATTAATCAAGTACGTAATAGAGCGCATACGTTTCTTACTCATAACACGACTTGATTGAATATGATTATTAAAAGGTTTAATTACTGTATTGGTCCTAGTTTTGTAAAATTTTTAAGTAAGTCTTTACACTTTTTTTTATTAATTGGGTCTTTGCATTAATATTTTTTTTTAATTAGATTTTTTTTATAGTAATTGGTTTAATTGTATAGGAATCTAACTAAAAAAAATTGGTGCATGGACCCAAATAAAAAAAAATATATAGGAACCTAATTAAAAAAAAAAATTGGTGCAAGGACTCAATTAAAAGAAAAAAAAAGTATAAGGACCCAATTAAAAATTTCGCAAAACTATATGACCAATAGAGTAATTAAATATAATTTATATCTCTAATATTTGAAGTTAATTTTATATAACAACAGTATAAAAAATTAATAAATACATTCAATGAGATTAATAAAAGTAACTATTTTTCTTATTTAAAAGATTAAATGTGATATGCTATTAATGAATAAAACTAAATTCATAACTATTAAAAGTTTAATATTTAAAATTTGAAAGTTTATCGTCAACGTTTGAAAAATTTTAATATTACAATTAAGGTCTACAAAATTTTTAATTCTACTTCTAATGTTAATGAAACATTATAGAATTATAAATTTTTGAAGATATTAGATATAAAATAAGAACTTTTCAAATGTAATAGATAATGTAAAAAAAAAATTATAAATATTAGATGTAAAAAATAAAATGATAAAAAAGGTGTGTTTCACCCTTTGTAATCTTAATTCTTAACTAATCTTTAAAGATAACGCGATCTGCTATAGCCATCAAAGTTTGTAACGCGTCTGGAGAAAATTTCCTTGCAAACAAAAATGGATCCCGACGCGTGCCATCATCTTGGTCACCATACTTGGGCCTATCTTTCCTCAAGGCCCAAATCAACTGAGGCCCAACCTCATTCTTCTCATATACTCGAGGGTGTCCATCCATACTCCTAGTCCAATCCACGTGGGTGAGCGTGGCATGCACGCACCCTTCTCTGTCCAACATATTCATAAGGGTAGGAAAGTAATTCTCTTCTGGGAAACACATCAACAAATGCAAGCATGGGAGTTTGAATTTTGACCAAATCTTCGTATCCGCCACGACCAGCATTGCATGCTTACGTGTCAATGACCAAAATTGGGACCCAGCTCGAAAGTCCTCGTACCTTACCTCCGGAAGCATCACATGTGGCCTATGCGTCGACCATCGGTAAAACGAGGCTAAACCTTGTGGAGCTATCTCGATGAAGCTTTTGTTTGAGTTTGCAAGCGCGTGGTATGTGAAGTGAAAAGAGTGTAGAGGAATGCATGAACCTGAGAGAAGTATGAACATGTAGTTGTCACGATCATCCACAAGGGCACTCGCAAGTAACCTACGCGCTGCTGCGGCGAGTGCGGGAGAGTGTCTAGCAGTATGTTTGGAAAAGATCAGGCGATCATGAAAAACACTCGAGTAGGGTGGCTTCCACTTGAACATGGTGGGATGACTGGGATCCACGTGGACGTAAATGGTGAAGTGTGTTTTTGGGGCGTTGTTAAAGAATGATTCCCATAAAGGTGCAAATGGAAGGGTTGATGTTGTGAGGAACATGAAAGCTAATTTTTTAGAATTAGTAGATGAAGAGTTTTGGTTGGCGCGTGAAGCCACTCGAAGCATCTCTTTTTCCATTTCATCGTTTTCATCGTCTTTATACTCTGTAAATTGAAGTGTGTTTGTGTTTGGTAAGCTATGAATGATACAGTTATTGCTGAAGTTTTTGGTGGTGATAGTGAATACAATGACCGAAAGTAAACAGAGAAGCAGTGCACATAAAAGACATCTCAGTGTGTTTGATGATAGCATTTTTAGGATTTGAAGTTTTAATACTCGTGAATTACTTTTGGTTTTGTTAATTGAGGGAGACATTTGAAGTTGGGAGTATTAAGCCTATGACACCGAGAGAGGGATGAAATGGAATATATATTGGAAAGAAAGTGTGGACGTGATTTGATGCTCCAAGGTTGTTTGGAGTTTTAGTCTTCTTTAATGTTTGGAGTTTTAGTCTTTTTTAATGGAAAAATTATTATTTGTACTCATAAATTTTGTGAATGCTGACAAACAAGAAAATTAACGTTGTATCCATGAAAGATGAATTCCGTGTGATAATAGTACCTAAACCGTTATTTTTCGTTGACTTTTTAATAAAATTCTCAAATTACCCCTTCTATCTTCTTCCCCAAATTCCAAATTTCACAACCCTCATCCTTCGTCTTCCTCTGCCACCGCCAGTCACCATTCCCTCAAGACCCAAGCACCTAGTGTCTTCCTCCAACTTTTATCCTCAACTTCCATCTTTTTTTATTCCAATCCTAATTTGTTCTCCAAATCTAAATCCAAATCAACTTTAACATTATTACCCTTGTTGTTTCTTTCTTCTTCGGATGCAACAACAACACTAAGAAAGTACATCCTTGTCAAACTCTTCAACCTCTTCAACCTGAATATTGTTGTTCTTCTTATTCCAAAGTAATAAGTAGCAGAATTCAGCAACCAGAGCCAACAAGAGGCCGGTGGCCACGTTCTCTTTCCAACGGTGACTCCAAACACTGCTCAGTGCCGTCGATCTGTAGAAAAAGGGACTGCTGTTAGAGTATCTTCATGCCATTTGGTGGACTGATATTCAATCGCAGCCGCCGCCGCTGCTCAGGCTAGACTTCCGAGGCCACCACATAACCCTCTAGAAGGTTGTGGTGGTAGTAACGTTATTGTTGAAGGATCTTGTTTCACTTTGAGTACTGAAGAATAAGGAGGGATGATGGTGGTATGGTACATTGATGAGGATGAGCTTCCGAACATGCCGAGTATGATCGAAGACATGGCCAGGGGAATGCAGGGTGAAGAAGGACCCACACTCCCAAGCCCACCTTCGACGACGACATCAACAGCAAGTGCTGCTCCTCCGGTGAGTTCCCAGTGAAGCTTCTCCTCTACAACAAATGCGACCGAGGCTATCACATCTTCTATCTCCGACCTATTCTTCCTTCCGTTTCCAAAGGCTCTTGGTTCTGCGTCTCTTGTTCCCACAGTGACACCAATAAACCAAAATGTATGTTTTTTTTGTTAATTTAAAACTTCTTTTTCTTTTTCTACACCAGATCTACAAATCCATAATATTTGAACAATAACCTCAGATAATTAATAATTCACATTTTTTAATCTTTTTAATTTTTTGGTGGCTGGCAGCAGCAGAGGAAGACGAAGGACGAGGGTTGTGAAATTTGGAATTTGGGGAAGAAGATAGAAGAAATTTTTTTTTTTTACCAAAGATAGGAGACTCGAACCCGCAACCTCTTAATTGAGTATGGGGAGACTATGCCATTTGAGCTATTACTCATTGGCAAAAACTCATTGAGTCATTGGCTAAAAATTTGGAAAGATATATGACTCGAACCCGCTCGTTGGCAAATTTGGAAAGATAGGAGACTCGAACCCGCAACCTCTTAATTGAGTATGGGGAGCTTATGCCATTTGAGCTATTACTCATTGGCAGTTTTAGTACTCCTTACTTAAAGAAAAAAAAAGAATTATCATTTAATTAATAAGGAGAGAGAAAAAAATCCGCATTAAATTTAAAAAAAACACACACATAAATGCAAAGCTACTTAATTAATATAAGTCAAATTTTCCCATTAATATTATTGATGTCAATATGTCCTGGGAATACATCTTTGACCTCTATTTTTATTTCGACCATTTTATTACATTTGGAGATTTTCCCATAGTATTATATTGTCACACTCTCGTAACTTTGGCAATCCAAAAAATAAAATACTATATATACTTTGTGTTTATTTAAGTGTTATTAAATTGATAAAAAAATTATTTATAAGAAAATATATTTTTTATTTTTTAATATGTTTGATTTTTTAATAATAAAAATAAAAGTATTAAAAAAATAAAAATATTTTTTTAAAAATTTATAATTTATATCTATACAAGATGTCTCTGATACAGATTATGAGATAGAGCGAGAATTTGCGGGTCAGAACAGCCTTGGAGCAATGGAGTGGTATCTGTAAAGACACTCCAACACTCAAGTCAGAATAGATCTAAGAGGTAATAGGTATGGAATGAATGACATACCTGAGGGAGCCTTTGGCTCCCCTTTATATAACAGGTGGAAGTTATCTCATCTTATCTTATTTAATTTAGATAAGATAAGAGAGATATTTGAATTTGAATATTTGTTAAAAGGTGTGGAGCCCGGTTTTGGGCCTTCTAAAAAAAGGAGGCAGAGCCCACCCCGGATATCTGGGTCGGGAGCCGCTCCGAATATAGAATTCGAGGATCGGATCCGATCCATAACAATATCTTTTTAAAATTTAAAAAAAAAATAAAAATACTTTTACATAATAAATATACAAAAAATATTTTTATATTATTATATCTAAACATAACTAATATTCAAATATAAAATTACTTTATTTTTTAAAAAAATAACTCAAAAATAAATATTTTTTTTAAAATTCATCCAAACACATTTTTTTTGTACATTATATATAATGGCCTCATACATAAAAACAGCACAAAAAGAACCATTCTAATCATCGGCACTATAACGAATTTATTTTCCAGTCAAATTCTTTAGACCTTTTATTGTAATAAGTTAGGATAAAACGCACTTTATACCTTTAATATTTGCATTTAATTTATATAAGTAACTATAATATAAAAAATTTTATATATAAATCTAATTGTATATCATTATATCAATCAAAATAATTATTTTTATCACCATTATATGAATTAGTTTATTAATAGGCACACATGTATTTATTAATAATCCATTTTTTTTATATAAATATGTAATAATAATAAATTTAAAATTATTAGTCAAGATATTAATAACAAAATATTTTATTTTATACATTATATATAATAAAAAAGATAAAAAATAGAAAATACTCATCTAAAAATTAAATACGAATGAATGACCATAAAAATAGCGAATTAAAACAAACCTTATAATATTTATTAAAAATTTTATATTTACTCATTTTATATTTTTTAAATATACTAATAAAATAAAAAATAAAAAATTAAATCTACATTAAAATTGAAAGTAACAAGATCATAATAAAATTTATGTTAAAATTACAAATAACATAATTATCAATTCATCATCAAGTCTTTATTAAAATTAAAAGAGTAAAGTATCGTTTTTGTCCCCAATGTTTGGAGTAAGTCCTAAAATTATCTCTAACGTTTAAATCATCCTATTTAAGTCCTTAACGTTTCAAAATTGACTCAATGTTGGATTTGTTAATAAAATTGACGGCGGGACAAAATTGAGACGATTTTGAAACATTAGGGACTTAAACAGGACGAAAACGTTAGGGACAAAAACGATATATAGAAATAAATTTTAATTTTATCCTTTAATAATATCAATCTTCTACGGTAGATAGCTATTCAATTATTTTTTAATCACATCTAAATAAATTACACTTAATCATATTACTTTCATTCTAAATAAATTTATTTTTTTATAATTTTACTCTTAAAAATTTTTACTCATCATGAAATGTTTGTAGAATATAATGACTAGAATCACATTACTTTATTGTATATGTATCTTTCTTTTCCACAAGTGTATACTAGTCATTCTACAAATATTTTATGATGAGTAAAAAATCTTTAAAAGTAAAATTATAAAAAAAATTATTTAGAAAAAAAGTAATGTGATTAAGCGTAATTTACTTAAATGTGATTAAAAAATAATTGAATAACTATGTATCGTAAAAAATTGATATTATTGAAGAATAAAATTAAAATTTATTTCTATGTATCGTTTTTGTCCCCAACGTTTTCGTCCTATTTAAGTCCCTAACGTTTCAAAATCGTCTCAATTTTGTCCCGCCGTCAATTCTGTTAACATATTCTTAATAACAGGACAACATTGAGTCAATTTTAAAACATTAGGGACTTAAATAGGATAATTTAAACGTTAGAGACAACTTTAAAACTTACTCCAAATATTAGTGACAAAAATAATACTTTACTCAAATTAAAATAATACAGACAACAATAAAATCTATCTTGGTCACTCTTTTTCTGATTTCAATTCAATTAAGTTTATGGAAAAGAAAACGAATATATTATAAAAGAAAAAAGATGTGAGTTTGATGTCCATACCTACTTCATTATACATGTATAATAATTTTTAACTATATACTATAATATATAAGATTGCAGATAGATCGAATATGATTAATCTAGATAAATTTTTGCTACATAGAATAATGTTATCTTCTATTATTACTGTATTATTTTTTTTTCTTCATCATGATCATCTTCATCTTCTTTCTCGTTTTTTTTTTTAACTCTCAACACACTTCTCTTTTTCTTGTTTAGTTTTTGATACAAAATAATTTTAGTGTCTTTTTATATTACTCTGAAAAATGGAATTTCATTCAAACAAATAATTTTTAAATTAAATTATATAAAAAAAAATAACAAAAGAAATCACATAAATTTTATTTGTAAAATACAGAAAATTTTATAAATTTTTTGAGAGAAGAAGAGCGCATACATTACTTACTTATAACAGGACTTCGTTAAATTTAGTTATTAAAAATATTTGGTAACCCGGTATTTTTAAATACTGATTCATTTTCTATTGTTTATCCATTTAACAAGATTTGATTTTAAAATAAAGTCAAATCCAATTTCATTGTATTGCAAACACACTTTTAATTTCTATTCTCTCCTTCATAAATTATTGAATGTAATTTTAACACATTGATCATGTTTAAATATTTTTTACAGTGTTATTTAATCAAATTTATTTATTTATTTGAATGTCATTCTTTTTTCTTTTATTAAGTGAATGTGTTTGTTTTATATATATAATATGTTTAAACTACTCTCTGATCTTGATTTAACAATATATAGCCTTAAATTATATTTGAATAACTTTTTTTTTTAATTTCGTAAATTTTAATGTTTTAAAAATAATTTATTAAAATTAACTTTTAGGGATAAATTTTTACAACAGTCGAATTTTGGTGTGCAAATTGAAGAATATCATAAAACAATTGCAGAATTAAAGGTTGAGACAACAGAAGAGAAGGCGAAGAGATACAGACGATGGAGAGCTTTTTGAGATATCTAATCCAATAGTAAGGAGACAGTTTGCCACCTGAGGGTTGCTGCAGAGCTGAATTTTTTGGGGAGTACACTGACTTCATCGCACGCAAGGCCATCTTCTTTTGGCAATCATGACCTGTAACAAAAATAATGAGTGAGTCAACTGAAATAGATATTATTGAATTTAATTTGTTTTAGTGTTTAATGTTTATTTTTCTGACATTAGCTCATTTTAATTTATAAGAAATGATGTACTTATAACAATCTTATTATATGTTATTTTTGCATATATATTTATGTTCTTTTATTTGATTAAAGTTCTTTATTTTAATTACTTTCTAATAAATTAAAGTTAAAAAACAGGTAAAATGAAATACCGCAAAATAATAAAAAAAATCTAGAATAATAAATTTGGCAGCGGTTACCGCCGCAAAATATATGCCGTTTTACGTACGTGCTATTTAGCGGCTGTTACAAACCGCCACTAAAATAAAAAGTAGTTTTGTTATCTACTATGGCAACGGATAAAATTATCGCAAAATTAAACGATAATTTCACAGCGGTTACGAAAAACCGCTACTAACTATTTGCCCCTGTCCTATCTTAAAGCGGTCATTTATCCGCCGCAAAGTGTTTAGCAGCGGTTAGATTTAACCGCCGTGATATTACTGTTTAATCGCCACTAAATACCAAAAGTGTTGCAGTGATTGGTAATAACAAAACAAATTTATATATACTAAAACTGGTCATTAAATTAGCAATTATATATTTTTATATATTTATATATATTGATTTATATATTTTTTTAACTAAATAATTAACTATCAAAATAATCAAATATATTATAGTAGAATAATCAAATATATAATAAATGAACAATGAAACTTATTTTCAGTAATATAATAAAACGTTTTTTGATGAGATGCCAAATATATATTTTTATATATAGTAAATAAAAGTTAACTTTTAATAAGTATAAACTACAAAAATTATATTTAATAAAATTACTTATAATATTCTAATATAATTTTAATAAATAATAAAAATAAATATAAATATTTAATATATAAAAGATTATATTGACTTTTAAATATTTGGAAAAAGAACAAATTAATTTTTAAATATCTTTTTAAAGATTTTTAATAATATTCTCAATATTTCAAAGTTAAAAACAAAAATATATAATTTTTTATTTATTAAATATAAAAGTAAAGCATTTTGTATCTTTTTTAAAATCCTACGCACTTTTCTAAAAGTCTTCGTCAAAGTAGGCCTTGAATAAATTTACATATTTTTAAATACTTCAGGATATGATATCTTCATACAAATAGAGTAGATATTAAATTTATAATTTTTTGTTCTTTCAACATTTTGCGTGCAACCCAATAATAATGCAGATCAAAATCGTCTAAGAAAGTTAATAAAATAATAAAATAAAAAATTAATTATTTTTAAATTAAAACAATAAAATATATATTTTATAAAAAATATAAAATTAATAATAATTAACCTTTTACTTTATCTTTTTGGAGGAACTATCCAAATTTTAATAATGTATATCCAAACGAGCATTTAATGAGTCAACTTTGTTTTCTTTGGTTTTATTAAAGTTAATTACATAACGAATAAGTATACATCTTTGACCCCTACTTTATGGATTTTTTATTTTAATAAATAAAATAAATATAATATTTATCAAAATAATTTTTTTTAGAGAATTTACCGATTTAAATTTTCTTACCATATCTCATTTACACTGTAAATAAGATATGGCTCGTGCGCGCCTATATATAGAAGTCGTTTACAGCCGATTTTCGGGTCCCAGTTTGATTTTGTCAACATCTTTCTCCCCTCTTTTAACCATTTCTGACTATACCTTTGACCCAAACTGTGATGGCGCGCCAAGTGGGGAATGACGGGGACATAAACAGGCTGAACAAGATGACACATTAGGCCGGGACGGCAGACTTTGAGCTTAGTTTCATTATGGTTGTTAAATTTAATGATGTTGCCATTGTTAGGGTAGTCACGAAGATCTAGAACGTTGGTAAATGAGTTAGGAGTTAGGTATGTATTGTTAATTTAGAACTCTATGCGCTTGTGCTAGGTTGGTATGACATAATAATATTATTAGTTTGGAACTCTGTTATTCTTGTGCTATGTTGTTAGTATTTATAAATTCAATGCTATTATAGTATAACACTGTTTACATTAATAAATTTTGATATTTTTATTTTATTAGAAATTTAAGACTTTATTTTGTTGTATTATATTACTTAAGTTGTAATAAAAGTAATAATAAGAATCATTAATCTAGAGAGTTTTGAGAGATAAATATTATCAAAAGTAAAACAGCAACTCGTCCGGGATGGGTGGGAACTCCATCTCGTACACCTTGAACACAGCTTCCTGCCTGTAGACTGGATGCACATACGGGACCCACTCAATGCTAGCAGTGGTGCACCCGGCAAGTGCGTGCCGGCACGGATAGTGGAGAGACTGGAATAAAACGCAATCACAAGTGCCCTCCGAAAGCCGAACTCGAAAGGAACCCTGACCCCATCCTTCGAAAGGCTCTAATTCCTCCACAACAAACACGGAGGCCCACCTATCGCAATGGGTCACACGCATTTTCGGAATGCCTTCCCTATTCTTCTCAATAGCCGCCAAGAGTCTCTGTGAGAAGCGGTTCCTGGCCGCCAACTGGCTCTGCGCTTTCCTACACTTCATAACAAACAACTTCTGCAGTCTCTCGTACGTGATACGTACAATGGCCGAAATGGGCAAGTAGCATGTCCCCTTTAACACAGCATTGATGCACTCGGACAGATTCGTGGTCATGTGTCCAAACCTCCGGCCACTGTCGCAATGCTAAAGCCAAATCTCCTTTCTAAAACGACCAGCTCAATCCGCCATCACCGGGGAGACACCCCTCAATGCATCCATGTACCACTCATACCCGGCCTGACATGGACTGTAAGCAGCGTTTATGAGGTATCGCTTGCCCTCGACTGACTTGAATTGGCTCATGAAATTTGCAGCCATGTGTCTGATACAGTAAGCATGGAACGCCCTAGGCGGATGCCACCCGCTATCATTGGCTCCTAGGGCGGCCTTGATGGCCTGAGATCTGTCAGATATAACCAGTAAGCCGTCTTGTGGGGTCATGTGGCGCCTCAAATTAGTAAGAAAGAACGACCATGACTCAGTGCTTTTAGACTCAACAATGGCAAAAGCAATTGGCAGTATGTTGCTGTTGCCGTCTTGCGCCACCGCTATAAGCAACACTCCACCATACTTACCATACAGATGCATGCCGTCTACAGAGACGAATGGCTTGCAATGCCTGAAGGCCTCGACACATGACGGAAAAGCCCAGAATTCTTTGTCGATCATGCAGCAGTCGCGCACCACGAGGTTTCCTTCGTAGTATGGTTTGACGTGTAGGTCACATATGGTGCCGGGAAAACAGCTCTGCAGTGCCTGAAGCAGTTTCGGCACCGTGTTGTACGACTCTTCCCAATCACCGTAGATCCGTGCAATTGCCTTCTGCTTTGTCATCTATAATTCTATACCTTTCTGTATGACGGTTTGAAGTAATAGCTTGCCTGGATCGCACCTTGCAACACCGGGATACTTACAGACGGGTTGGACTGAATCAAGGCCAATATGACTCTGCAAATGAGACTGCTATCTAACTGACGATAGTCTTGAGACATGGTGGGTGCCAGACAGCTGTGTGGTCCACCAACCCTCCGAACCTCCCTAATGACAACAAAAAATTTATTCTTACAAATCATCTATAACCAAAATAACATATCATACAAAACTACTCAAATTCACAATTAAAATTGAACTTACCAGTATCCGAGATTCTGACGAAGGGCCACACGGAGGCTCTATTGACACCCACTATCGGTTTGACGGCACTACACATGGTACTTTAACCGGTCGGACTCGATCACCCGGTACTCAACACTCCTGCGAATACTGTAGTTCTTCACACCTTGAAGAACCGCCTCTCGGCTTCTGAACCTGTGTCCGACCCGGAACTCCACACCGCCGTCTAGGTTGTAATCCACTCCACAGGTGTCAAAAACCAGGATCCTCTCATGCATGGCGTCCAAATCTAGACTGTGATAGTGAATTGGCACAGCCGATAACGCCGGAATCGGGTGAGGTGGTGGCAGCACATGGCGTGGCACAGCTCCTGCATGTGTCTCCAACACAAACTCATCCTCATCGCCACCATCGGAAGACTCACTGTCTCCACTGTCTGCCATGTAATTCTCGTCCGACTCCTCCTCACCCTCCTTTGCTTCATGCTCTGGAATCGCGACATGAATGGGAGGTGGTGCGAGAGGTCGGTCGTCTTGCACATAGGTGTCCTGTGCGGAACTCCCACTACCACCGTGACCCACCTTGGCGGACTGCTCCATTACTTGTTCACACATGATCCTCCCATGAATGTCGAACATCAGTCGCACATGCTCGTCCCCGTGAAGTCGGAATAGTCGAAATCGGAAGGCTCCATTTCCCATGGGTGCCAGCAACCTGTACGCCACCCTTCTGATTTCCCTCGCTTGTGTCCCACCAACCTTGCTCAATATCAAACTCCTCAAATCCGACAACGTCTCCACACGCTGAGTGCGAAACAATATTGGATCGTGACACTCAAATGTCACTCCGTAGTCGCCATTTCTCATACGACAATTCAGATAAAGAAGCACAATTATGAATGGATTGTTACTGACCATTCAGTTTTGTTTTTAAGAGAAAAAAGAGACAGAGAAAGGATATGAAATGTGTGTGAAGAATACCAAGGATTACACATTCTTTTATATATATATATATATATATATCTCGTTTACAGTGTAAACGAGATGACGTTTTCACGTATCTCGTTTACACTGTAAACGAGATATAGCAAGAGAATTTAAATCGATAAATTCTCTAAAAAATATTTATTTTAGTAAGTATTATATTTATTTTATTTATTAAAATAAAAAATCTCTACTTTTATTTTAACTATTTTATTACATTTAGATATATAGTATTATATTGTGACATTCTCTTATAACTTTTACACCAAAAAATAGTATATACTTTAGAAAAAATTTAAAAAATTTTAAAAATATTAATATTTCAGTAATTTTAATGGTTGATCTCAGTTATAAAATTTATATATAATTGAGATCAATAACTAAAAGTATTAAAACACAGATATTTTTTAAAAATATTTTATGAATTTAATTTTAATATATAGTCAGTGTAAAATTATTTTACACATACATATATCTAATCATATAACGTCACATTAGTAAAAATAACTATTTTTTATATTGACTGCGTAAATAATCATCCAAGAGAACTGTTGTAATTGCACGACTGTGTAAAATATTTTACACTATAAGTGCATAAAAACTAAACTCATTTTATATATTACATATGAAGACCTCACACATAATAACACATAATGTGGCATCTGACGTAATAACGTGAAAAGAATCAGAGTAAAGATCTAATTCGATCCTTGTCAATTTTCACGAAGGATAAGACATTTTTATCCAATAAAAGGGATACTTCGATCATTAACCTTTTTATTTTAGGATAATACGATCCCTATATTAAAAAATTCATTAGATAATAACAAAAATGAGTTTTGTAGGAGTTTTATTTGTAATTCGTGGGAGTTTTAAACTCCCCACAAAGTTCTTTTCAACAATATAACCAACTATGAACACTATTACCACTATATTCTTCATTCTCATCATTATCAATTCTACCTCTACTATTTTTATTGTGTAACTATACTTTATCACCATCATTATCTCTTCTACTGTCATCATCATCAATACAAATATCATCAACATTAATGTTATCTTATTTCACTTTTTGTTTGATACTATTTTTTCCTTTAAAAGATTTTTGTATTGCAATTACTTTTTTTTCTAGACATTATTTTCAATAATGGTCTTTCTCTACTTAACCACTATCAGTGAAAAAATTTTTAAAAATAAACTTATTAAGAGTTTGTGGCAGTTTAAAACTCCCACAAAATTAATTTTTATTACTATTTAACGGATTTTTTAATAAAAAAGTTGTATTGTTCTAAAATGAAAAGGTTGACGGCCGAAATGTCCCTTTTTTTTTTTTAGATAAAGAGTGCCTTGTCCTTCATAAAAATGGACAAAGACCATGTTTAATCTTTACTCAAAGAACCATTCGAATTAACAAGATGAATTCATTGTTGAGTCAAATTTTTAGACTATTTATTATAATAGGATATCATAAAATGTAATTTATATCTCTAATATTTAATTTGAATTTAATTTTATATAACAATAGTATAAAAAATTTTATACATACATCTAATTCTATATCATTATATCAAAAATAATAACTATTTTTCTCATTTAAAAGATCCAATATAATTGAATACATGTATAAATTATTTATATTTTCAATGAATCAAAACTCAATTCATAATATTTATTAAAATTTTTATATTTAAAAATTGAAATTTTATCATTAGCATTTAAAAATTTTTAATAATATAGTTAATGTCTACAAAATTTTTAATTCTACTTCTAGTGTTAATGAAAACATATTATAAAAATTTGCATATATTAGATATAAAATAAAAATTTTAAAATACAATAGATAACTTTTAAAAATTATAAACATTAAATATAAATTGAAAAATAAAAAAGCTGCATTTCACCCTTTATAACCTTAACTAATCCTGGAAGATAACGCGATCTGCTATAGCCATCAAAACTTCTAAAGTGTCCGGAGAAAATTTCCTCGCAAATAAAAATGGATCATGTCGTATGCCATCATCTTGGTCACCATACTTGGGCCTATCCCTCCTCAAGGCCCAAATCAATTGAGGCCCAACCTCATCCTTCTTGTACACTCGAGGGTGTCCGTCCACTCTCCCAGTCCAATCCACGTGCGTGAGCGTGGCATGCACGCACCCGTTGGTGTCCAACAAATTCATAAGGGTAGGGAAGTAATCCTCTTCTGGAAAACACCACACATGCAAACATGGAAGTTTGAACTTTGGCCAAATCTTCATATCTGCTGCAACCAGTATTGCATGCTTACGTGTCAACGACCAGAATTGAGACCCAGCTCGAAACTTCTCATACCTTACCTCCGGAAGCATCACGTGCGGCCTATGCCCTGACCATCTGTAAAATGTGCCTAAATCTTGTGGAGCCATCTCGATGAAGCTTTTGTTTGAGTTTGCAAGCACGTGATACATGAAACGAAAAGAGTGTAGAGGAATGCACGAACTAGAGAGAAGTATGAACATGTAGTTGTCACGATCATCCACAAGGGCACTCGCGAGTAACCTACGCGCTGCTGCAGCGAGTGCGGGGGAATGTCTAGCTGTGCGTTTGGGAATGATGAGGCGATTATGAAAAACACTCGTGTAGTGTGGGGTCCACGTGGAGATGGTGGGGTCCACGTGAACGTAGATGGTGAAATGGGTTTTCGGGGCTTTGGTAAAGAAGGATTCCCATAAGGGTGCAAATGGGAGGGTCGATGTTGTGAGGAACATAAAAGCTAGTTTCTTAGGGTTAGTCGATGAGCGGTTTTGTTTGCTGCGTGAAGCCACTCGAAGCATCTCTTTCTCCATTTCATCGTTTTCATCGTCCTTGTACTCTGTTAACGGAAGTATATTGGTGTTCGGTGGGTTAAGAATGGCACAGTTATTGCTGAAATTTTTGGTGATGGTGGTGAATATAACGACTGAAGATAAACACAAAAGTAGTGCACATAGAAGACATGTGAGTGGGTTTGACGATATCATTTTTAGGGTTTTAAGTATTAATATTAGTGGACTACTGTTGCTTTTGTTAATTGAGGGAGACATTTGAAATTGGGAGTGTTGAGCCTATGAAAGCCGAGAGATGGATGAAATGGAATATATATAATTGGAAAGTGTTGATGGTCAAATTAAGCTTCATAAGTATAAATGCAAAGCTATTTTTTTATTAAAAAAACATAAATGCAAAGCTATTTAACTAATAACTAGAGACGAATGAAATGGAACACGTAAGGTTGGTAAGTTGATGGTCAAATCAAGATTCACTGCACGTATAAATACAAAGTCATAATAATAACAATAAGAATGATGATGATACAATCAATTTAGTCTCCAAAATTTGAGACCTGTTATAAAATAAATAAATAAAAAATATAATAAATATAAAATAAAAAAAAAGTATAAATAGAAGATTTTAGTATTAATATAGTTATTTTAATATAATAGAGATGATTTATATATTCATTAATATATGTAGTAACGTAAAAAGAGAATAAGAGAAATATTAACAATGTATAAAAAAAGAAAAAAATATTATTGTTGTGTTGTTTTAGAGCTTTCTCTCACTATTTATATACGTATGAAAGACATTTTTTTCAAACTTTATTAAATACAATCAATCACTCTTGATGATAACTTGAGTCTCATAGAAAAATAGAGCCATCTATATTATTAATGGTCATACACCTCAGACATTTTTATTACAACACTCTTTTTTGGACGACCATTTAAAATTATGCATCATTAAAACCTTACTAAAAAATTCAATGGAAAAAAATTTTAGTGAAGGAAAAATAGTACAAAATCCTTTGTGATAGGGACTGCCTCATTAAAAACCTTGTCAAGAAAAACTCAATGGGAAAAAACCTAAGTAAAAAAAAAGAGTATAGTCTCTCCCTCTTGTCGACATTATTTAATATCTCGAAATCGACGCATCTCAATCTGATGTACCAATCTTTCAAAGGAGGATGAGTGACTTTGTAAATAAATCTGCTAGATTATCACTTGAGCGGATCTGTTGGACATCAATTGTCCCTTGATTTTGAAGATCATGAGTGAAGAAGAATTTGAAAAAAAAAATATGTTTTGTTCTATCACTTTTGATATATCCACCTTTAAGTTGAGCAATATATGTTGTATTATTTTCAAACAGAACAGTTAGATCTATCTTATGATCAATCAGTCTACATGATGATAGAATATATTGGATTAAACTCCTAAGCCAAAAACACTCGTGACTTGATTCATGTATCGCTAGTATTTCAGCATGATTAGAAGATGTTGCTGCTATCGTCTGTTTTGTGAATCTCCATGATATAACTGTATCACCATATGAGAACATGTATCCTGTTTGAGATCTTCTTTTATATAGATCAGACAAGTATCCAGCATCTGTATAGCCAACTAATTGTGACTTGGATTCATATGGATAAAACAAACCCGTCAACTATTCCATGAAGATATCAAAAAATTTGTTTGATTCCATTTCAATGTCTTCTGGTTGGAGAGGAACTATACCTTGCTAATAAATTCACCGCAAATAATATATCAGGTCGTGTATTATTAGCAAGATACATTAGCGCTCCAATGGTACTAAGATATGGTACTTCAAAACTAAGAATATCTTCATTTTCTTCTTTAGGACAGAATTGATCACTTTAGAGGTCGAGCGTTCGGTTTTAACGCTAAACGATGTTCTACAAGAGAATGATCGAGACCAGGCATCTCATGATAATCCCAAGCAAAATAATATTTAAACTCATGTAAAAGACAGAACAATTCTGTTCAAAATGGGACTGTCAAACCCTTACATATATAAGTGATTCGAACATCATCAGTGGATCCCAAGTTAATTTCTTCCAAGGGATCTTGTGACTCAAAACCTTTCGCATGTTCATTATCTTTTACTGAGTATTTTTCAAAACCCAAAGGTTCTAAGTCATAGATGCAATAGAAGGATAAATCAACAGATTCATGAAGATTGAAACAAACTTGAACATTCACTGGATTAACAACAGCTTCATTTTCAATACAATGTACTTCTGCTATTTCACTAGCAGTTTGACTAACAACATTATTAGAATTACTGAAACAAAAGGAACCTAAACCATGATTAAATTTGATCAAGAAAATCAAATCCTCACTATGAGAAGAAGAAGAAATTACATTCTTAAATGATTCAACTTCATCAGAAGAATCACCTTTATTTTCTATTGAAAAAAACTACTTAAATACTTATTTAAAGTAACCAGATAATCCGAGACGTCTTGCTCACTTGCCATCGAAGAGCGTCCTCGAATCACCACTTATGTAGAACAATCCCACCCAGTCGGAGGAATGCTAAGTCGTGGATAGCGAAGCTTCACACTTAAACCCTCTAAAGTCAGATAGCACCCTTCACAATTGAAAGAATTGAGTATCCTGTCAACATTCAAAGGCTTTAGTTTTGTACTATACACCTTGAAATCGACATGCAACTGCTCGACATATAGATTCGAATAAGCCTTGACGACTTCAGGTTTTTCATCATCTGTCCAAAGAAGGATACTTTGATGCACAGTGGATGGTACAACCCCAATACCATGGATCCAGTCACGTCCCAATAGGGCATTGTAACTAGCTTTCGAAGACACCACCATAAAAATAGTGTTTCGATCAGAAGACCCAACCTTCACTTTCAAAGTAACCAATCCTTTAGCAGGGGTTGAAAAACCACTAAAGTTTGTTACTAAAATATTAGTCAGGATTAAATCATTAGGATGCTTGCCTACCTTCATCAGCATCCTTTTGGGTAAAAGGCTTATATCTGCCCTCCATCTATCAAAATTTTGTTTACTTTAATTCCACTCATAGTTGCAGTAATATGTAATGGGCACAGATGAGATTTTTGTTTCTCGGAAGAACTCTGAAAATAACCTGGTTCATCCTCATATCAAATGAATGAGAAGGCTTCCTCATCATTCACATCATAATCCTCCGCAAGATTACCTTCATATTCGCCCATGTACTTAGTTGGGATAATCGAAATGGTCCCGACCATTTCATCATCTCCTTCTTCGAAGTATTCTTCGTCCAGCTCAGTATCCTTATCTTTATCAATGATTGGAACGCTAACCACTGTTTTTCCTTTATCCAATTTCATGGAGGAAGGAACTCCATTCGGATATGTCTCTCCATCAATCAGAAATACTATTCGAGAGAGCACAGATGGTGTTGCCCCCTTGCCTTTGTCAGTAGGAGATACCTTAGGTGGTCGTTGTCCTCTTCGGCCTCTGCCTCGTGGGTACCCCTGGCTCGACCACGGAAGTAGGGATAACGCCCTCGAGGAGGATCCCTGTTCTCCCATTGTGGGTTACGTCTGTAATGAGCATCTCTGTTATGAAATTCTTGACAATTTCGAATCCGTTGTACACCTAAAGCTTGAGAACGACTCATAGATGTAGGAGCACTTTTTTGAGGGCCACTAGAACTTTGCCCTTCCATTCGTCGAATAGGTTGTTTCTGACGGACCTGCTCTTTCTTGTGAGCCAATTCCTTCTTCATCCTCTCCTTCTCAAAAATTGCTGCAGCTTCAGCATCAATAACTACATTGCATCGAGGACACAGAGATATGTCCTGATCTTTTAACTTCTGCTGCACCAGAAAATCCAACAACCCATCTCCTGCTTCAGGGTATACAAATCGGACATCTGACTCAAAGTTTTCCAGTCACGTCAAAGTCATAAGACATTCCAACAATATTCACACTGAAATATGGTTCGACAAAACTGACTTCAGCATCGAAAGGATCAGAATCAACTTTCATTTTCTTTTTTCCATCATCAAATTTCAACTGCTCTTCCATGATGCTTCTTGGATTAAATCCCTGAAATGAACACAATTGTTAGTCGAATGACTAGTTGCTTGGTGAAACTTACAATAAAGTTTTCCTTTTAAATCTTTCACTGAAAGCAAAGTTCTGTCTTCCGGCAAAACTGATTGTTTATCTTTAAGCAATACATTGAAAATCTTATCAGATTTTGAAATATCAAAACTATATCTCTTTCCACCTTTCAATTTTAAATCATTCGACTTTTCATTGTTAGTGATTTTCTTAAGTAAAGGACAAACATAAGGAGGGCCTTTCTTAAGTTCAGCTAAATCAACTTCTGCCTCTAAATCAGACTCCTCATCAGAGGGTTCCATGGCTACATAAGCAACTTTCTCTCTTCGAGAAAAAGACTTATTCTTCAACCTCCTTTCATTCTTATATATCTCCTTTTCTTTTTTCAGAATTTCTACCTGATGAACTCTTCAGCCAAATGGGAAAAATTAGGAATATGCACATTGAGTAACTTTCGACACATATAAAATCCTAACTCCATAACTGCTATCTTTACTACTTCACTTTCAGGTAGTGATACATAACAACGACTTCTAGCGTTTTTGAAACGAATCATATAATTATCAATAGTTTCACCATCTTTTCGTTTCAAAGCCACTAAGTCGATAATTGCCACATTCAATTCACCCCGATAAAATTGGGCATAAAAAGTAGTTTCTAACTGAGTCCATGTTGTTATCGAATTTGGTCTAAAATTCGAAAACCAAGTAAATGCATTCTTCGTTAATGAAGAAGGAAAAAACTTCATTTTAAAACTTTCATCATTGGCTAAAATTTCAATCTCGACTAAATATCAAGCAACATGTTCAGTAGTCGGCTCCCCAACTTCTCCTGCAAACTTCGTGATTATTTTAGGATTTTTCACTCCCCTTGGCACTTCAGCCATTTGAACATTATGAGAAAAAGCTGACACAAAGTGGGGTCGATTCATGAATCCTATATTGAATCTAACTCTATTTAGAACATCTTCCATAATTCTGGTAAACTGATAACGTTCATCGACCTTATTAGCACGTAATCGAGCCAGGACATCATCCACATTTTGACCACAAGAAATTACATTATAGTGATTATCCCGCAGTTTTAGAAGGTTATTCCGACGCAAGTTGGATTACAAATCTTAGTGACAATAAATCCATTTCAGGATGGATTTTCACCATAGGTGGTGAAGCAATAAGTTGGGCCTCAAAGAAACAAACATGTATTACACATTCTACTATGGAGGCTGAGTTTGTAGCTTTATCAGCCGCAAGTAAAGAAGCGGAATGGTTAAGAAATTTGTTATATGATATAAAGCTATGGCCACAGCAGATGACAGCTATTTCAATCTTCTGCGATAGTGAATCAACCATGTCTCGAGCATATAATAAGGTTTACAATGGAAAGTCTAGACATATAAGTTTGAGACATGAGTTTGTGAGGCAACTAATAGATGACGGTGTAATTACCATCACTTATGTAAGATCTCAAGGAAATTTAGCAGACCATTTGACTAAAAGTTTGTCAAGGGATAAAATCAAAGAGACTACTGCTAAAATAGGATTAAAACCTATTATTACTAAATGATGGGAACTCAACCTTATTCTAGTAGACTACTAGTTTTAAGGTTTAATGGGTAATAACAAGTTATTTAACAATTGGAGCACTAAGGTATAGGATTTAGTGCTATTTATAATAAATTAGGGGGTGAGTTTAAACTCTTAATGGAATGATAATATTATCTATCAAAAGATTCCACCTATATGAATATAAGAGTGGTGCCGCTCTAATCAAGAATTTTAGAGATTTTATTCTCGTAAATATTCATAAAACCAGGATAAGCACAAGGCCATATAAGTGCTTAAAATTGTAAGCTCTTGAACTTGGAGGGTATAAGTAATGTGTGTGATTTTTGGTACTAGCATATGGAGTATAGGTTTAATCGATTCGATACCTATTACTTCGTTAGAACTTTAAAATTTACACTAAAAGAATGTTTAATCTTAGTGACACATTCTTTATGTATATACTTGTATGACATTTAAATTTTGTAAATAGTGGGAGATTGAAGGGTATTTACAAATTTGATTAATTAATATTATTAATATTATTGATGTTATTATTAATATTAATAAACGGTTACTAACCGTTTAGTACCATTTGGTTGAAGGGACACAACCTTTTAAGGATTGTGTATGTTCAAAACATTGTATCTATTGGCTAAAGGGACACAACTCTTTAAGAATTGTGTATGTTCAAAACATTGTATCTATTGGCAATAGAAAAGACACAACCATTTGTATATGTAACTAATCATAATTGCTACGTGCAATATGTATAAATAAGTCCTTGTCCACTATTTCAGAAATACAAGTACTAAGTGTACATTTTAATCAACTATTAAAAGATTTTTTTTGTTCAAGAGAGTTGAGAATTTCTTACAATTGCTAATTAAGAAATTCTTAGGTTTCATTGTATCATGGGAGAGTATTGTCATCAACCCTATAGCAACTAAGTGTGGGGACAAATATCTCTCTAAAGAAAGTGATCTAATCGTGCCTTGAAACCACTACATAAATATAAGATTTTATCATATTCTCATACTAATATACCCAACACCACGTGTGCGAAAATGTGAGTAACTGTTCCCGCTCTTTTGTCTGATCATGTGACAGCTGCAAAATAGCCTTCGATAAAAAAAATATTCGATCTTCTTTACTTGAATAACTCCTCGATTTGCTGAGCTAATCGACCTCTTATTCAATGTCCCCGAATACGTTTCCTTCGACACCAACTTCTCTTCCGAAAGCTTACTTAATAATTCGAATAACATTCTTTTTCGAATTCAATTATTTTCTACCAACATTATTATTTATTAAAAAAATATTTTAAATATTTGATATATTTTAAAAAAATATTAAAAATAGTTAAAAATTTATTTTATATTTTAATATAATTAAAATATCATTATAATTTATTTAAAAGATATTTTATATTTTATATATATACCATGTTCTCATATCTTATAAAATTTTAAAATTTGTGTATCCGTATATCTCGTATTATATCATATCCTGTATCCGTAATATTAGTAAAAAATTGATCCTCCCAATTTTTTTTAACAATTGAGAGAGTAAAGTATGATCTTTTACTATTAATTTTATAAACATAACAAAAAATAAATATAAAAAACAATAAAAAATTAATAATTAAAATTTATACTTTTTATTTTATTTAACAATTAAGAGTATACATTCTCTTATTAATGTCCGGACATCATATTGCATTACATATATAGGCAATAAGCCTACACAAAATGAACCATTCGAATCATCCACGCTCTGACGGATTCATTGTCCATTCAAATTTTTTAGACCGTTTATTGTAATAAGATAGGATAAAATTAAATGCACTTTATACCTTTAATATTTGAATTTAATTTATATGATTATAATATAACAAAATTTATATATACATTTAATTACATAATATTATACTAATAACATAAACATAATTATTTTTCATCATCATTATATGAATTAATGTATTATTAGGCCCGCTTAAAATTAAATGTGACTAAATAAAGGTAAAACACACGATTAAACCAAACCCAATTTAATATTATACAATTCAGTCAAATAAAAAAACGTTATATGAATTTCTTTAATCATTTCTCTATGTAAATCGAATGAGTCAGACTAGATTTAGCTCTCTATATAAATTTAATCAACCTGTTTCGATTTATGCATGCATGCATGCTATAAACAGTAACGAATCCAAAAAATTCTGTTAGTGGGAGCAAAATATATATAAAACTCTCTACTTTAAATTCTAAAAACCTCCTAATAATATTTCTTCATTACTAATAGGATAAAATTATAAAGCTAAGTTAATTAATTAATATAAATAATTCACAATTCTACACAAATTTAAAAGTTTAGTATAAAATTATAAATACAAAAATGACAAGTATATCTCGTTAAAATTAATTTTCAACCACAACCAATAATAATATCCTAAATTCCTAATTTAAAACAAGTCAATATACAAAAATAATTAACAATTAGATTAATAAAACTAAATTAACAAACTAACTAAAGCAATTTTAAACAAAGAAGCAAATAAAGAATGAAGCAAGCATATCAGTGATTTAGACATTCAGTATTTCAGGCTTTCAGTGAATCATAAATGAATGTACCAAGAGACAAGAGACCAAGGAAGCAGACTTTAAGTATTTCAAAATTTTAGTATTGCTTTTTTTCAATTGCTTCACTGGGCTGAACTGCTAAATCTAGGAGGGGAGGAGGCAGAACACATCAGCGGTGCGGCTCCCAAGTCCAACGCAGCAGGATTGCAAGACGAAGGTGAAAGGCTGAAGACTGAAGAGTAGGGACCGAGGGACGGATCGTAAAAGAAGAAGATAGAACCAGAAGAACTAAAGTCCCTGAAGAGGAACGCAAAAGAGGAACGCAGAAGAAGAAGGCAGAACCAAAGTGAGTACCAGATAACCAGTGAGGCGGTGAAACGCTGAAGAAGAAGGTAGAACCAGATACCTAAGGTAGCGGCAGAACCACACAGGCACACAACCAGTGACGCGGAAGAAGAAGGCAGATTCAGAAGCTGAGCCATGCGGAAGAAGGCAATGCAAGGAGATTTATATACAGTCACGGAGCCATGCTAAAGAAACGTTGAACGGGGGGAGCGGCGCAACACCATTAGCGGCAGTAAGCCAGTGACACCGGCGGAGACGTGGAGTAGTGGCACTGGCTGCAGTAGCTCTGGAGGGCGGAGGCTAGAGCAGGGGAAGAAAATTGGAAAACAGGGAGAAAGGAAAGGGTTAGGAATTCGGGGGATGGGGTCAAAATTAATTAGGTAGTGGAGGCAAATAAGATATAACACTAAAAACTATTCAGTACTTTTTCAAATTTTACTGGGGGCACTTGCCCCCACTGGCTGAAGAGTGCATCCGTCCTTGGCTGTAAATCTAATCTTCCTGTTTCGATTTACTAGGATAGCATACATGCATGCATAAATCAAAACAGGCTGATTAGATTTACATAGAGAGCTAAAATAACACAAAAACATATTTTTGGCATTTGAAAAAATTAAATAAATTTCACTAATAATTTAAGTTTAACTAGAATTTAATTTTGGAAAAAAAAAATCAAATTTCGAGCCCATAATGAATATCTACATATTTTATGCGCTATTACTTGTAGCTGGTATTCACACAATAGTAGCATCATCTTCAACCTTTGGATGGATGACTAGATCCGATCTGTGATTCAACCAATGAGAAACGGGCCAACAACTATATCTCTTTTATTTATCTATGATTTTTCATGTTCTTGGAGACTATAGATTTATCTCTCATTCTACGAAACTCATATACTATTCAAATATATTTCTTGGCCAAAAATTTTTGAATTTTTCTTAGCAAGAATAACAAGACACAAGTTCCACCATTGAAACTTAAGTTTTTATTGTAATAAAGGTTAAACAAATATTTTAGAATGAAATAATTTCTCCAACAAATCCATTCTGATCTACATTCAAATAAACAAAGTCTCTGCCTAAAAGAAATAAAAAATGCAATCAAACAAAGACAAAGGGTGAGCAACGGCAGGAAAATCGATGTCCAAAGGAATTAAAGTTGTTATATTTATTTCTCTCACTAGAATAAAATTCATTTCAGTTTTAACTAAAAAATAATTAAAATAATAAAACACATAAATCAAAATAATTAAAATAAGAGAAAATGATAAAGAGGTCCTTGATTTTTTTGCCTATAGATATTTAAATTTCGAAGATTTAAAAATACATTTAAGTTCCTAACCTTCTCAAAATCTGGACACATTGATCCCTACTGTTCATTTGAGTTTGCCAGATCCAACAGAAAAATCAAACGTAACTCTCATTATACTGACTTGGTCGGTACGTATGTTCACATAGGAGAGTTTTTAAAATGGTCCAAATTAGATCCAGGAATCAATGTGTCTAGATTTTGAGAAAGTTAGAGACTTAAATGTATTTTTAAATCCTTAATGACTTAAATGTTCGTAGACCAAAAAGTCAGGGATCAATATGTCTTTTTCTCTTAAAATAATAAAACATATAACTAAATCTAATCAGTCTGTTTCGATTTATGCATGCATGTACACTATCCTAGTAAATCTAAACACCCTGTTTCGATTTACTAGGATAGCATGCATGCTTGCATAAATTGAAATAGGGTGATTAGATTTACTAGGACAGCATGCATGCATGCATAAATCGAAACAGGTTGGTTTAAATTTACATAGAGAACTAAATCTAGTTTGGCTCATTCGATTTACATAAAAAAAAATAATTGAAGAGATCCATGTAATATTTTTTTATTTAGGTGAATTGTGTAATATTGAGTTGGATTTGGTTTAATTGTGTTTTTTACCCACTAAATAACGGGATAAATAGTGAATCAAAACAAATCTCATAATTTTTATTAAAAGTTTTATATTTAATTATTTTAATATTTCATAAACATAATAATAAAATTAAAAATATAAAATTAAATTTATATGAAAATTAAAAACAATAAAATTATAATAAAATTCATGTTAAAATTATCCATAATATAATTATCAATCAATTATCAAATATTTACTAATATTAAAACAACACAAACAACATAAAATTTTTCTCACTCGTCTTCCGATCGATTTCAATTCAAGTAAGATTTATAAAAAACACAAATGTATTATAGAAGAAAGAAGAGATGTGGGTTTGAATTCCATATCTCTCTCTATAATAATAATAATAATAATAATAATAATAATAATAATAATATTGTAATTCTAACTTCTACTTCTGCTGTGAATGAAAATATCTATTGTCTATAGGGTCATTATAAATCTTTATAAATATTATAAGGTAAAATGAAAAAAAAATACATTTTATCCTTAGTAAATTTTTTTTTTTGGTCATACATATAAATCCACTCACAACGACACTACAAAGTTCTTTAATCACAATTCAACTATAGCTAAAAATTGAACTTAGTGCGACATCTTAGAAGACAAATAACTTTGCCACTAGTATCCAAGCGACAGTCACCTTTTGCAACCTTAAGTTCTTCGCTGATCCTTAAAGATTACGTGATCTGCTATGGCCATCAAAGCTTCCAATGAGTCCGAAGAAACTTTTTCGCAAACAAAAACGGATCATGTCGTTTACCATCATCATCCTCAAGGCCGATATCAACTGAGGCCCAATTTCATCCTTCTCAAACATTCGAGGGTGGCTGTCATTGCTTCCAGTCCAATCCACGTAGGTGAGCGTGGCACGCACGCATCCTTTGGTGTCCAACAGATTCATAAGGGTAGGAAAGTAACTCTCCTCTGGATAACAAATCCCCAAAAATAAGCACGACAATTTGAATTTTAACCAAACCCGTGTCTCCTACAACCAACATTGCATGCTTACGTGTCAATTTTAGATGATGGAGCAGTTACACTTGGATCTAAAATATAAGCTTTGATTTGACACTAAATTAAGCTTAGGAGAGTGACTATAATTCATCACATATTTAACTTTATAGATCATAGTGCCCTTTATCAAATAAATAATATTGACAAACCAACTAATATACCATGTACATTAATATTAAGTACAAATCCAAATCCAAATCCAATCTCATATTGGCCACAAAAAAACCAAATCAGAAATTCAAAATAGCAGACACAATAACAGTTCTTTCTGTTGTGATATATATGAATGGATGCCCATTTAATACATTGTGACTTTCTTCACAATGTTGGGCGGCTAGCTTTTCCAATAGAGAATTTCAATTTCTCAAGAAAGACTAAGCTTTATGAAGCTTTGAAAAAGAATACATTGTACAAGTATAAATAGAAAGAGGGTCTGAAGTATAGTATGTACAGCAATAATAAAATGAATATATTCTCTCTCTCTTTCTCTTTCTTACTATAAAGCACTTATTTACTTTTCTCTTACTACTAATATAATATTAATATATTATCTTTATAGTAGTATAATAGTATTGGTAAATACTGATAATAGTATTTTTATTTATACTTTATTTTACCTCTTCCTTATTTATTTATTTAGTTATTATATAACACGTTATCAGCACGAGACTCTGATCAAATTTTTAGGAAGACTCAGGTAACAAATTCTCATTATGTCGAAACTCTTTCATCTTGAATTCAATGTTCTTGATATATCTGGAAATAATTATTTATCATGGATATTAGATGTTGAAATCCATCTTGATTCAATGGATCTTGAAGATACTATTAAGGCTGAAAATAATACATCCCAGAAGGATAAAGCCAAATCCATGATTTTCCTTCGTCATCATCTTGAAGTATGATTGAAAAATGAATATCCCACATTAAAAAGATCCTGCAGATCTGTGGAAAGACCTTAAAGAAAGGTATAATCATCAAAAGACGGTGATACTTCCTCAATCCCGATATGTTAGAGAAAACTTTTTCGACCTTCCATGTCTCGAATGTGCTCCTGCAGTAGCAGTATCGAGAAAAAGGGTTTGAAAAATATTTTGAGTTAATTTCTTGCCTTCTTGTTGCTGAACGCAACAATGAATTACTTTTAAAGAATCATGAAGCGCGCCCAGCTGGCGCCGCCCCATTTCCTGAAGTAAATGCGGTAAATTACCCCAGAAGAGATAAATGGCAAGCTTTTAATAACAAGAAAAATTATGGAAGGAAAAAGAATTATGTTCAAAAGAGAGGATCTCACTAGAAGTGGGATAGAGAAAGAAATATCGGGCAGAGTAAATCAACAGAAGATAAGTGTTTCCGTTGTGGTGGAAAGGGCCATTGGTCTCGTACCTGTCGTACCCCAAGGCACCTGGTCGATCTTTATCAAGCATCTTTGAAAAGGGATGACAAAGGAAAGGAAACAAATTTTGTTTCAAATGATACTGAAAATTCCACCACTCATTATGATGTATCTGATTTCTTTGAGGATCCTGAAGGAAATATTGGCTATTTGATCAATGATGGAATAGTTTGATATATATGTGTTTGTTAAGTATTTATGTGAATAATTTTACTGTGCATGTACTTCTACTCATTTTATTATTATTATTATCTTTTGCTTTTGAAGAAAAATGGCAAGGACATATTCTGAAGATATTTGCCTTGCGGATAGTGCGAGTTCACACACTATTCTTAAAAGTAATATATATTTTACCCATCTTGTGCCAAAAGATGAATATGTTAATACTATTATTGGCTCAGGCAATGTGATAGAAGGCTCCGGAAGAGCTATAATTTTGTTTCTTGGAGGAACAAAATTTATAATAAATAATGCACTATTATCTACCAAGTCCCTAAGGAACTTGTTGAGTTTCAAAGATATTCGCCGAAATGGATATCATATTGAAACGATGAATGAGGAAAATCATGAGTATTTATGTATCACAACTCATGATTTAAATAAAAAGGTTATATTAGAAAAGTTGCTCTCACTTTCATCTGGGTTATATTATACCAAGATTAGTGCAATTGAATCACATGCTATTGTAAACCAGAAGTTTACTAGCCCAAATAAATTCATAACTTGGCATGATAGATTGAGTCATCTGGAACAACCATGATGAGGAGAATTATTGAAAACTCTCATGGACATTCACTAAAGAACCAGAAGATTCTTAAATCTAGTGAATTTTGTTGTGCTGCATGTTCTCAAGGGAAGTTAATTTTAAGGCCATCACCAGTAAAGATTGGATTTGAGTCCCCTGAATTCCTAGAAAGGATTCAAGGTGATATATGTGGACCTATTCATCTACCATGTGGATCTTTTAGATATTTTATGGTCCTAATAGACGCATCTTCAAGATGGTCACATGTGTGCTTATTATCTTCTCGCAACCTGGCGTTTGCGAGATTACTGGCTCAAATTATTCGATTAAAAGCACAATTTCCAGAAAATCCAATCAAAGCAATTCATCTTGATAATGCTGGTGAATTTACTTCCCAAGCTTTTGATGCTTATTGTATGGCTAATGGAATAAGTGTTGAACATCCAGTAGCTTATGTTCACACACAAAATGGGTTAGCAGAATCACTTATTAAGCGCCTCCAATTAATTGCTAGACCCTTGCTTATGAGAACAAATCTCCCAACCTCGGTTTGGGGGCATGCTATTTTACATGTCGCAGCACTTATTCGTTTGAGGCCAACGAGTTATCATCAATTATCTCCTATGCAATTAGCTTTTGGCCAGCAGCCAAATGTCTCCCATTTAAGAATATTTGGGTGTGCGATATATGTTCCCATTGCACCACCTAATCGCACCAAAATGGGACCCCAAAGAAAATTGGGGATATATGTTGGATATAATTCTCCCTCTATAGTAAGGTATCTTGAGATACAAACGGGAGATGTATTTAAATCCCGGTTTGCGGATTGTCATTTTGATGAATCAAAATTACCAACATTAGGGGGAGAGAATAAGCTTCCTGAAAAGGAACTTAATTGGAATGCATCATCGTTGATGCATTTAGATCCTCGATCAAGGCAATGTGAACTAGAAGTTCAAAAGATTATACATTTGCAAAGAATAGCAAATGAATTGCCTGATGCATTTTTCGATACAAAGAGGATAACCAAATCTTATATACCAGTGGAAAATGCCCCAATTCGAATTGATGTCCCAGTAGGACAAGTAGCCACTGAAGCAAATTCACGCCAGAAGCGTGGCAGGGCGAAAAATTCCCCAATTCGAATTGATGTCCCAGTAGGACAAATAGCCACTGAAGCAAATACACGCCAGAAGCGTGGCAGGCCTGTCGGTTCCAAAGATAAAAATCCTCGAAAGAGAAAAGAGGTAAATACTATTCCTGTTGAAAAAGACACAGTAAAGACACCTGCAGTTGTCCAAAATTCTTATATAACGCCAGAAGACGTTCAGGTACCTGAAAATTGTGAAAATGATGAGATCTCAATAAATTATGTCTTTACAGGAGTTAAATGGGACCGAAATAAGACAATTGTCAATGAAATATTTGCATATAATGTGGCATTAGATATCATGCATGAAAGTAAGGATCTTGAGCCAAGATCAGTCGAAGAATGTCGACAAAGGAATGATTGGCCAAAATGGGAAGAAGCCATGAAGGCTGAATTAGACTCACTTGCAAAGCGTGAAGTCTTTGGACCAGTAGTCCGTACACCTGAAGATGTAAAACCTGTTGGATATAAGTGGGTATTTGTGAGAAAACGAAATGAGAAAAATGAAGTTGTGCGCTATAAAGCCCGACTTGTGGCACAAGGTTTTTCACAAAGGCCCGGTATAGATTATGAAGAAACGTATTCCCCTGTAGTGGATGCGATAACATTGCGTTATTTAGTCAGTTTATCTGCATATCATAAACTGCATATGCATTTAATAGATGTGGTAACAGCCTATTTATACGGCTCATTAGATCGAGATATCTATATGAAAGTCCCTGAAGGACTAAAGATATCTAAACCATCCAATGAATATTCGCAAGGGTTATACTCAGTCAAATTGCAAAGATCTTTATATGGTCTAAAGCAATCCGGACGAATGTGGTATAATCGTCTTACTGAGTATTTGGCCAAAAACGGATTCAAGAATGATGATATCTGCCCATGTGTTTTCATAAAGAAAACTACATCTGGGTTCATTATAATTGCTGTATACGTTGATGATTTAAATATCATTGGGACTCTTGAAGAGATTCCAACAATTATAAAAACTCTAAAGGAAGAGTTTGAGATGAAAGATCTTGGAAGAACTAAATTTTGTCTCGGCCTGCAGATCTAGCATATAAAAAGTGGGATCTTTATTCATCAAACAACATACACAGAAAAGATCTTGAAGAGATTTTAATGGATAAGTCACATCCATTAAGTACCCCAATGATTGTAAGATCTTTGGATGTGGAAAAGGATCAATTCCGTCCTAAAGAAGAGAATGAAGATATCCTTGGTCCTGAAGTACCATATCTTAGTGCCATTGGAGCACTAATGTATCTTGCTAATAATACATGACCCGATATATCATTTGCTGTGAATTTACTAGCAAGATATAGTTCCTCTCCAACCAGAAGACATTGGAGTGGAATCAAACAAATCTTTCGATATCTTCATGGGACGGTTGATATGGGACTGTTTTATCCCTATGGATCCAAGTCACAACTAGTTGGCTATGCAGATGCCGGATACTTGTCTGATCCACATAAAGGGAGATCTCAAACAGGATACTTATTCACATATGGTGGTACAGCTATATCATGGAGGTCCACAAAACAAACAATAGCAGTAACCTCCTCTAATCATGCTGAAATACTGGCGATTCATGAAACTAGTCGCGAGTGTTTTTGGCTGAGGAGTCTGATTCAATATATTCTGTCATCATGTGGACTGATTGATCATAAGATAGCTCCAATTGTCCTGTTTGAAGACAATACAACATGCATTGCTCAACTTAAGGGTGGATACATCAAAGGTGATAGAACAAAGCATATTTCTCCCAAATTCTTATTCACTCATGATCTTCAAAATCAAGGGACAATTGATGTCCAACAGATCCGCTCAAGTGACAATCTGGCAGATTTATTTACAAAGTCACTCCCAAAATCCTCCTTTGAAAAATTGGTACATGAGATTGGGATGCGCCGATTTCGAGACATTAAATGATGTCGGCAAGAGGGGGAGACTGTACTCTTTTTTCCTTGGTCAGGTTTTTTTCCCATTGGGTTTTTCTTGACAAGGTTTTTAATGAGGCAGTCCCCATCACAAAGGATATTGTACTCTTTTTCCTTCACTAAGGTTTTTCCCACAGGATTTTCCTTTAGTAAGGTTTTAACGAGGCAATAATCCTAAATGGTCATCCAAGGGGGAGTGTTGTGATATATATGAATGGATGCCCATTTAATACATTGTGACTTTCTTCACAATGTTGGGCGGCTAGCTTTTCCAATAGAGAATTTCAATTTCTCAAGAAAGACTAAGCTTTATGAAGCTTTGAAAAAGAATACATTGTACAAGTATAAATAGAAGGAGGGTCTGAAGTATAGTATGTACAGCAATAATAAAATGAATATATTCTCTCTCTCTTTCTCTTTCTTACTATAAAGCACTTATTTACTTTTCTCTTACTACTAATATAATATTAATATATTATCTTTATAGTAGTATAATAGTATTGGTAAATACTGATAATAGTATTTTTATTTATACTTTATTTTACCTCTTCCTTATTTATTTATTTAGTTATTATATAACACTTTCATTCATCTAATCAGCTCAACTAATCATATATTCTACTTATTTCAATCATATATGTCAGACACAAATATATACAAAATTACTTTTGTGAACATTTATTTTCACCTCATCAAGTATTTGTTGCGCTAATCTCTTGTCTATGCTGGTTATAAACCCAAATGACTAAATCCAAACTTGTCCCTGTATTTTGGTCTCCATTGATCCAATTTCTAAAATTTCTATAACCAATGAAATTACTGTCGAGTTTCAAAAATGATGTAACACTTTAAATTGTTATTGGAGAGCAAATCTTCACAATTGATCCAGGTGCATGACCAACGACATCAGAGAGAAAACCATCATTAATTATTTGCATTTATTTATTCTAACTAAAAATTTTACTACAAAGCATACAATAAATCAAAATAGTAGTACCTTTAATCGGCAAATTCTTAACTCCAAGCAGCCACAATTAATCTAAATTAATAGAAGATATAGACAAAATCTGAATCAAAATAACCTGAAAGCATAATCTGAACCAAGAATATATAGACAAATTTTTAAAAAAATAGGATTAAAATTTTGTAAGTGATCAAGAACGAAAACTAAAAAAGAAAGAGCAACGAAAAAGAACGAACCATGACAGGAGAGAGGCCGCGATAACTGAGATTCTCGCACGGTGAAAAAAGGTGTAAGGGTTTCATGCATGGTTGAGGAGAGGAGAAGCTTCGATAACGATGAGAGGAGGATGTATGGGTAACCACGGGATCGACTCCAAGACGACACAGAAGCGTACGGTGGAGCATAGATTAGGAATTTCATGCACCGTGGAGGACGAAACAGGAGTTTCACGCACTGTGGAGGAGAGGCGAAAGGTCGACGCCGAGGAGAGAAGGACAGTTGGCAGCCGTACAACTCCACATCCACACAGAGGCATAGCCGCATAGGGTAGAGCATAGATTAGGAATTTCGCACACCGAGGATGAGGGAGTAGAGGTTTCTTACACTGTGGAGGAGAGGCGAAAGGTCAAGGCTGGAGAGAGGAGGATGGATGGGCAACAGTGGCGCACGGTGGAGCAGCAACGTCAGGATTTCATGCGCTACCAATATCAATTAGCAGGTTTCTATAACTGTAGGTAGGGGAACTATTGGTTATAAGATTAAAAAAAAAAGAGGTTGAATAAATGAATTGATGATGAAGATCCTGATTAGCGGCGGTTCTTCATTCAGTAGCCGCTAATCAATCACGTCCTGCCGCACATGAATATTAATTGCTGTTATCTCTAAATTTTGTGGCGGATAAATTAACTGCTGGCAATTTTTGGTCGCTATCCTCCGCCTCCCTTGTAGTGTTGATTGAGGAAATGTTTAAATTATTGTAGGGACCAGATTGAATTTTTTTGATGCAGCATAGGACTTGATTTCACACTTTCAAATTATATGAAGCTAATAAGAAGAATTAAGTGAAACAATAGGAACAAAAGAAAAATATCCTTAGGTCTCTCTATCACAAAAAAAAACATCATTCACTACTATAGCTTCGTTCTCATCATCAAATTAACATGGTCAAAGCTATCAGAGTTCATCAAATTGGTGGCATTCAGGTCTCTCTCTCTCTCTAAAAAGTGATGCTTTTTGTTTCTATGATACCTTAATGCAAATCATATATAAATAGATTGAAAATCGTCATATTTGAGTATGAATTATTGAATTATTGAAGATTTGGATGATGCTTCTGATGACAGGTTTTGAAGTGGGAGGATGTGGAAATTGGAGAGCCTAAAGAAGGTGAGGTTCGTGTGAAACACAAAGCAAATGGGGTTTTCATTGATGTCTACTTTCGCACAAGAGTTTATGAAGATCCTTCTTTCCCCTACACTCCAGGTTAGTTAATTGGACTTACTTCTACTAAATTATTTTATATGGTGATATTTTTTCTATCAAATATTCTTTTATTTATAAATTGACTTTTAATAATAATACTAAATTGAAACAATCAAACTCACCCAACTAGATGATCACTAGTTTTGAGGTGCTTTTGTTTTAGCGCAAGTGCGCGACATTACTTTTACCAACTATCCAATTTAAAATCATTAACTATTCTTTTTCATTCAATCTGTCTAGAGAGGTTTATAATTCGTTGTTGCTTACTTGTTTGTAGCTAAAGAACTAGGCAAAATATGCATTGATAATAAATTTCTCATTTTCCAAGAAAGAGGTGCTTGTTTTATTGTGTTCTTCGCTTCCTGTTTATTATGATCAAATTATTTTCTTCTATTGATGGCGGCCTCTAACTTTTCATTTTATGCTTTGTTTATTATGATTAATTCCTTGCTTGTTCATGCTGTAAATGGCAGTACTTGACACATCGCAATTTTAGGTTTATAGATTGTAGCATTGCAGTTGGTTCAAAGGATGGGAAATTGATTATAAGATTACAACAAAAGGATGGAAAACTGATTATTTATTTTGTTTTAAATTGTGAAATGGCTTCATGAATTTATTTATGTGCATGAGCTAGTGATATAATCTTATTTTTTATTATAAGGGAAGGTTATGCTGGCAAGCCATTTACATTTACTTTGTATATGTTGGAAGTTGCAGTTCTACATTTAATTAATTAAGTGTTTTTTATTTACAAAGAAAAAGTTGGCTTTGGAAAATTTTTACAATTGAAATCTACACTCTTTTCACATAATGCCACTTATAATAGTCAGTTTTTTTTTAAGCTCATATATAAAATTGTGGCGGTTCAAAACCGTCGCATTTTTTTAAACAAAAAATCCCACATAAATTTGTGGCTGCCGCATATTTTTTTGAAAATCCACTTGCCAAAATAGCGGTAGTTTTACAACTGCTGAAAAATCAATTATTTGATTTGCGACAGTTATGCCAGTGGCTTTTGTAAATTGTCGCAAAATCACATGCCCGCACCCTAAACTACAATACTCTTAGAACTGCTAATATGCTGTTTTGCGGTAGTTTAAAACCACCGCAATTTTCTAAAAAATCGTTGCTATTCGATGTGTCTCTTGTAGTGATTGCATATAGGGTAACATTGTAAATTTTTATAAATATTATGAGGTAAGAAGAAAAAGAAATGCATTTTACCCTTTGTAAACTTTTTTTCTTGTCATACATACAAATCCACTCACAACGACACTACAAAGTTCTTTAATCACAACTCAACTATCGCTAAAAATTGAACTTGGTGCGACATCTTAGAAGACAAATAACTTTGCCACTAGTATCCAAGCCACAGTCACCCTTTGCAACCTTAAGTTCTTAACTAATCCTTAAAGATTACGTGATCTGCTATGGCCATCAAAGCTTGTAATGAGTCCGAAGAAAACTTTCTCGCAAACAAAAACGGATCATGTCGTTTAACATCATCGTCCTCACCATATTTGGGCCTAGCCGTCCTCAAGGCCGAAATCAACTGAGGCCCAATTTCATCCTTCTCAAACATTCGAGGGTGCCCGTCATTGCTTCCAGTCCAATCCACATAGGTGAGCGTGGCATGCACGCACCCTTTGGTATCCAACATATTTATAAGGGTAGGAAAGTAACTCTCCTCCGGATAACAAATCTCCATCAAGTAAAACAAGCACGGCAATTTGAATTTTGACCAAACCCTTGTGTCTGACACAATCAACATTGCATGCTTACGTGTCAACGACCAAAATTGAGACCCCTTTCGAAACTCCTCGTACCTGACCTCCGGGAGCATCACGTGTGCCCCACGCACAACCCATCGGTAAAACGACCCTAAATCCTGTGGAGTCATCTCGATAAAGCTTTTGTTTGAGTTTGCAAGCGTGTGGTACGTGAAGCGAAAAGAGTGTAGTGGAATGCACGAAGGAGAGAGAAGTATGAACATATAGTTGTCTCGATCGTCCACAAGAGCGCATGCGAGTAACCTGCGCGCTGCTGCAGCAAGTGTGGGAGAGTTTCTAGCAGTGGGCTTGGAGGGAATGATGCGGTTATGGAAGACACTGAAAGGGTGTGGCTTCCAAATGGAGCTGGTCTCGTCCACGTGGACGTAGATGGTGAAGTGTGTTTTTGGGGCTTGGTTAAAGAACGATTCCCATAAAGGGGCGAATGGGAGAGTCGATGTTGTGAGGAACATAAACGCTAGTTTCTTAGGGTTAGTGGATGAGGGGTTTGGTTTTGTGTTTGAAGCCACTCGAAGCAACTCTTTTTCTATTTCATCTTCCTTGTATTCCGTTAATTGAAGTGTGTTGTTGTTGGGTAGGTTATGAATGACACGGTTGGTAATATTTTTTGTGGAGGTGGTGGAGGTGAATACAATGAGTAAAGGTAAACACAGAAGAACCGCACATAGAAGAGATCTTCGTGGGTTTGATAATAGCATTTTTTGGATTTTAAATCTTAATAATGGTGAACTACTTTTGCACTTGTTAATTGAGGGAGACATTTGAAATTGGGAGGGTTGAGTCTATGGGAGCCCAGAGGGATGAAATGGAATATATATGGTTGGTAAGTTGATGGTCAAAAGCGATTATAATAACTAGAGACGAATAATATGGATAACATTAGATTGGTAATAAGTTGATGGTCAAATCAAGTTTCAAAGGTATAAATGCATAGCTCTTAAATAATAATAATAATAATAATAATAATAATAATAATAATTAGAAATAGATATTTAGTAACAATAATTGTGCCTGTAATTAAATGCGTGTATTGATAAGAAATTTAGAGTGATTTAATATAGGTTTAATTACTATGTTGGTCCTATTATTTTCTGAAATTTTAATTAGGTCTTTATACTTTTTTTCTTTTTAATTGGATCTTTGCATTAAATTTTTTTTTTCAATTAAGTCTCTCTTAATAGTAATTGGCTTAATTTTATAGAAATCCAACTAAAAAAAAATTGGTATAGAGACCTAAATAAAAAGAAAAAAAGTGTAGGGACCTAATTAAAAAAAAATTTCGTATAAGGACTCAATTAAAAGGAAAAAAAGTATAAGAACCTAATTAAAAATTTTGCGAAACTAAAAAGATCAACAGATAGAGTAATTAAACCTTTAATATAATAAGTATATTATATTTTAATTAAAAAATTTTTAATTAAATGATTAGATGAGAGTGATATTGGAAGAACAGGGGAAGAGAAAGAATAAGGTAAGTTTGTTGTTTGTTTTGTTTTGTTAACGATTGTATATGGTTTTGGAATTGCTAGAACCAACATTTTAAGTGAAAAAAAAATTAACTAGTATTAACTCAAATATAAGAAAAAGAATCTGTATTTTTTAGTTTTTCAAGTAAATTTGTAGAATAAAAAGCGGCCACATACACATTAACAAAGAAAATCAAATTATAATACTTATGTAGATTATGTGTTACATTTGGTAACTTGTAATACTTTCTATCTTTTAATAGATAAAATTTTAAAAATTGACAATTATTTGGAAACCAAGAATACGATTATTTACCTTTGAATTGATTTAATCTAATTTGAATGGATTATTTGGTGATTTTATTTAGTTTGACCTATCACCGATGATTGTGTGTAAATAAGGAAGACATTAATATCTTTAGATTGCATGCTTTAAATAAAGAGTAATTACCCAAATTAGCCTCTAAAAATTTTAAAAGCGGACATTTTAGTCCCCAAAAAAAATTAATACACACATTAATCCCTAATGTTTATCTCCGTCACCCAAATTAGTTCCCAATCCAGTTTCCGGCGTGACTCATCAACGGAGACTGCTGAGTTGGCATGTTTAGTATCCAACGTGGCTAGTAACCTGCACATGTGTCCGTCACATACATATTGGTTCCTATCCTAATAAGTAAAACGGGGTCGTTTTGAGTATGTAAAAACACAGCATTGCAAGAGGAGAATAAAAGTCACGTTTCTTCTCTTCCCTTTCAATCCTTTTCACTGCAAAAAGACTTCAAACCCCAAACATTTTTCAATTTTTACAGAGAGCCCTACCTCATCTCCCACCTCATCTCCAACATCACGATCGTGACGGACGTTGTCAATTTCATCCATAGAGGTTAGCATTCCGTTACCCAGACGTCTCTCCTAGATGCGTCAGCACCAATTCGTAAGGAAGAGGCATTGAAGTGGATTTGATCACCATTGAAGAAGCACATTGAAGAAGGTGAGACCATGTTTGAATATGTTTATAGTTGTTAGAGTCGATATATTATTTTGTGGTGTATGTTGCATTACAGAGCACAATGTTATGTCTTTAGAGTCTCTTTAATTTTGTATGCATGTTTCTTAACAGTTACTAAATGTGTTGAATGAACATTTTTTAGTTTGTTTTTTTTAGGAAAATTGTCACAGTAGAGTTAGGTTTATATGAGTATGTTTGTTGATTATAACTATTTATTCATACAGGTAGATGGAGAAATTTGGGATTCCTGTTTTCCACCATGGTGGACATTTTGTAAGGGATAACAATAGAGTTCTTCGATATATTGATGGAAGAGTTGACAAATTCCCTAAGATGGATATTGATCTAATATGTTTCTTTGACCTGCAAACTCTATTCAAAGGTTTGGGTTATTTGGATTACAAAGCTATGTACTGGTTTGATCCTACGGCACCTGACTTAGAGAGTGGGCTGCATCCTATAAAAGGAGACCTGGAAATTAATCAGATGCGTGAGAATAAACTAAAGAACAAGGATTTGAAGGAGTCTTATTTGTATTTTGATCACCTGATAATGATTACTCCTTCTGAGGGACTCGACATAGACTTTGACGTTGATGCAGATGTTGAAGAAGAGTCCAGTGATGATGGGGTGGGAAAGAAAAGCTCAAAGATGGTTAATTTGAAAAAGAAGGCTTCAATAGTTGATAACAAATGTATTGCTATGCCAAGTTCTAGGCAAACTGAGGGTGCCAAAAAATCTGCCAATGCAAAGTCTGATGGAGCAATTGGTGCTGAAAGCCCAAAATCTTCTGGGCCTATTAGTGCTACAGGGCCAAAATCTACTGGGCCTACTAGTGCTGGAGTCCTAAAATTTTGTGGGCCTATTGGTGCTAAGGCCAATTCCAAGAACCCAAAAAATACTACACAAAAGGGTGCTGGGTCAACTTCATTTGGGACAAATTTTGGTGGAAAAGGAGCTGCTATTCCAAGATCAGAGGATGCAAATTCTGGTGAAGATGATGAACAAAGTGCAGAAAATGTGGAGGAAGAAGATCCAATCTTTGAGTATGAATCAGAGTCATTATTGACACCGAAAAGTTCTGAAGATGAAAGAGAAAGGTATGAATTTCCACAATTTAATGATGCTGCTGGATTTGGAGAGGTGTATTTTGAATTGGGAATGGAATTTGCCACAATTGAATCTTTCAAAACTGCTCTGAAGGATCATGTTATTTATGAGGGAAGGAAGATTAGGCATATAAAAAACGATCAAAGGAGAGTTAGATGTGATTGTGAGCATGGGGTGGAGAGGATAAAAAAGCCAAGAAAGGCAAAGGGGGCCAAGGAGGCATCTACTAATGAGAATGCAGAGGCTGCAAATGAAGAGGCTGTGAATGAAGAGGCTGCAAATGTGACTTTTGGAACTGATTCTGTTGATACTGTTACTGCTAAGACCGCAGAAGTGGATGCTGGTACTACTGATGTGGTTGCTGTGGGTGGTGGTGCTATCAAACTTAATCCTTATCCATGGCTAATTTATTGTGCATGGGATAATCAGCTGAAGAGTTACCAAATCAAGACTTATATACCTCAACACACCTGTGGCAGAGAATTTGGCAGCAATATGGCTTATCAGAAGTGGGTAGCCAATAAGTTGGAGAAGAGGCTCCGAACTCAACCTCATATTACTCTAAGTGAGGCTTATGAGCACATCAAAATCGACTACAATGTTATCATTAATGGGAAGATGGTGTATAGGGCCCTCAAAGAAGCAAGAGAACGTGTGATCGGGAATGAGAGAGCACAATATAGTAAGTTGAGGGATTATTTGAGTGAGATCCTTAGGAGTAACCCAGGAAGCTCCACCATATTAGATGTGACACCGATGCCTCAATCTCCTCCATTGTTCAATAAGCTATACATTTCTCTAGATGCTTGTAAAATGAGGTTCAAAGCTGGGTGTAGAAAACTAATCGGACTTGATGGTTGCTTCTTGAAGGGCTACTTTGGGGGACAACTTCTATCGGCTGTAAGTCAGGATGCGAACAATCATTTCTATGTGATTGCATTTGCTGTTGTTGATAGTAAAAACTAAAGAAAGCTGGAAATGGTTTCTCACGTTGTTGCAAGAAGATCTTGGGGATCAATATATCCATGGATGGAATTTTATTTCAGACCAACAAAAGGTAAAATTATATTTAGCTTAATATTACCAATGCCAAATGTGTTTTATTATGCTAGTATTAGTACTCAAATTATATGAGCTGTTAGTTAATTTGTAGTTAGTTTTAATATTCTGATAAGTATTTGACATATCGGTTAAACTGCTGATTTCTTGGTTAGTTGATAGTTAGTTTTAACACTCTTAAATTATTAATTTCTTAGTTATTTGATAGTTAGTTTTAATATATTGATTTTTGTCCTTCTTGTTTCGTTTTCTAGCTCTTTAGTTTTGTGGATAACCTACCTCTACTTTGCAGCATATCTTGAAGTGTTGTCATATATGATCTTCCTTTTTCTGTTAATGGTGCCAAAACCTTTTTCTTGTTTTTGTTAAGATTGGTTAAATGCACTTAAAGATTGTGTCTCATGACAGGGTCTTATGAGATTTCATCCTGTTGTTGTTATCATAGGTGTTTGTTCATGCTTGACTTTATTTTATGCATATTTTTACATATATGACAAAAAAGCTAACTATAGTACATATATTTTTTTTTCTCGTTGCTAGAAAAAAGAAAGGGATAGATGCTTTGAATGAGAAAAGGAAATGAGACAAACAATAAAAAATTCCAAAACTGTGTCAAGAAAGGGATAGATACTTTGTGTGAGTTGTTATTAGTTATTAATGATTTATGTGAGTTGTTATTAATTGTGTGTGTCTTCTTTTGATGGTCTGAGATAGGGTCTGTTGCCTGTGTTAAAGGAGGTGATGCCTCACGCACATCATCGGAACTATGTCAGGCATATCTGGAAAAACTTCACAAATCGATACAAGGACAAGAAAGTTAAAAATATTGTATGGAAATGTGCTAAATGCACCACTGATGCCGAGTTCCAGAAAAGTATGAAGAAGTTGAAAAGGATAAATGAGGATGCATGGAGCTACCTTGCAAAGTTTGACTCAGCTTGCTGGACCAAAGCTCACTTTAGTCACGGGCCAAAGTGTGATAACCTCACCAACAATATGTGCGAGGTTTGAAATGCAAAAATAGTTAACTATCGGTCCAAACCCATTTTGACTATGTGTGAGGAGCTTCGGTGCTATATTATGAGGAGGATGACGAAATACAAACAAGTATTGGAGACCCACATGGGCTCTAAAGTGGCTTCTACTCAACAAAAAAGGCTTGACGACATTATGAAGGATGTTAGATATTGGCAGCCAGTTTGGGTTGGTGACGATGAGAGGAGAATATTTGAGGTCCAACAGGGATCAAAGAATCTTTCTGTCAATCTGTCTCAGAACAAATGTACCTGTAATGCTTGGCAATTAACAGGTACTACATTGTCAGTTAATTTTTGTTTATGAAATTGTTGTGTTTTAGTTCCTAAAAGTATGTCTTTTATGTAGGCCTTCCGTGTGCCCATGCACTTGCTGCCATAGCTAGAAGGGGTGATAGACCTGAAACATATGTTCATCCACTTTTGAAGATTGGAGCAGCTTTAGCGACATATCAACACTGCATCCAGCCTGTTAACTCCGATGAGTATTAGGAGAAAACAAATTACTTGAATCCAGTTCCTCCAAAGCTAAAGAGGCCAGTAGGTAGACCAGTAAAGAGGAGGAGAAAAGATCCATCGGAGAAAGAAGCTAGCAGAATTGAAGGCAACAAAGTTAAAAAAAATATTTCAGGTTACGTGCAGCAAGTGCGGCGAGACTGGTCACAATTTCAAGACTTGCAAGGGTCCTCCAACAACAACAACTAGAAGACCAACTAATCCTACCAAAAGAACAACAAAAGTTGGAGCAAATTTTGGAACCTCAACCTAACCGACAAAGGAGATCCATGTATCTCAATCAGCACCCCAAGTGCAGGTAATAACCACGACCAAACATATTGTTGCATCACTATGGGGCTGTATTGTCATTTTTAAAATAGCTCAAGGACATTTTGTGGATATATTTTTGTTTGTTTTAGAATGTGGTTGAGCATTCCCATCCGGCTTAGGCAGCAACAAACTCATCTGGTTTCATGACTAATGTTGTGAGTAAAATTACTACTAAGTATTCACATTGTGCTGCTAGGCTGATAGTTAAGCTAACATGGCTTTGTTTAATCATTGCAGCACACTGTTCCAACTACATTGTGTCAAGTTGCAGGTAACTATGGAGCGTCTAATCCACCAAGTGCAAGGGCCAAGCAACCTATCATTAGGCCTCATCATCTTGCACCAATCCATTCTAACACACCACCTCTTATTCCGCCACCTAAAACCATTCACGGGATCTCAGCAGAAACTGTTGCAGGTACAAGTAAGGGGACTGCATCGAGGATGTTCCATTTTATCCCAAATCCTAGTTTCAAGCATTCGAAGAAGAAGTGATGAAGAGAGTGATGAAAATGTGGAGCAAGAAGAAGAATTGCAAACTAAAGACAAATGATTAGAGTATTTTGATGTCTTAATTTAATCTTTTTTTTTTTGTTATGGAGAAAACTTAAAATACTGATAATGCTCCTCGGGATGAGAGATTGTTCTGGACAAAACTCTCTTTTGTTTTTTAATCACGATTAGACTGGTATTTGCATGAATTTTGTCTTTGGTTTAAGTAGTTACTATATTTTAAAGTTGCTAGAGCAACGTATTTGATATTGCAACTATTGGTGCTGTTTTTATTAATTTCTTTGCTAGTATCTTTAGAGTTTGTTATATTAGATCCAATGTGTATATGAATTTATTAACTAACATCCAGGGAACAAATCCATGAAAACACTATTGTTTTTTTATTAATTGCTTTGGTACTAAGCCAATCATTTGCTAGATTACATACAAATATAATTGTGTAATTATCTTATAATGAACATCCAAGAAAATTTTTTGTAAAACTTATAAACACTTATATGTTGCAAATATTTTGTTTAATCTAACTTTGATTCAATTCACAAAGAAAACAGAATGTAAATATCATTCAAACCTTGAACTGAATCATTGCTTATATATATCAGTTACAAAGAAGCAGTTGCAACCCATGACCAAAATCAACAATGCAAATACGATATAACAAAAACTACATTGAAAATCTTGTGTTGCACTCAATTTCTGGAACTACATTTGGATGAATTTTTACATGTCAGCTCTACTCTGCAACTCCATGACTTTATGCTCCAAACTAGCAGTCTCAGCAGCAAATATGTGTGAAACATTACCAACAATCTCACCACCATCCATCGCAACATCCTAGAACAAGATTGCCTTTTAATTGCAACTCTAACATACAATTAACAATGTTGTTATCATGAAACCTACAACAATAAGATTATGTCAAGTTAACTGGTGCTGAAGATCAACTTGGAGTTAGAACAACAAAAAAGAATACTTATAGATACACAAAAAATCTTTTCTTTTTTCAAGACATGATAAACTATCAGTTATTTCAAAATAAACTTTGATAAACTGAAAAAAGAATAAATTTAGGCAAGATTAGTATGTTACCTACGATATAGATTAGATGAATTAGGATTCAATAGCAAAATGTCAAAACAACCAGCATAGTAATCATTAGAAGGCCAATAGTGGCAAGTGAGGTAATCAAGTTTGTTACTGCAAAAAAAGTGATGTAAAATCTTGATTCCAAGACATAACTGCTCCTCAACTCTGTTATCATGAAATAAAAAATTTAGATAATTATCAATATTGTGCCAAAATAACCAAAAGGATAATTTAAAGGAGAAAGATAAAGCATTTTTGTATATGTTTATATATGTGATTAGTAATTTGATAACCTTTTTTTGTATATTTTTATATTTTTTTTACTAATTTGATGTATTGAATACGGTGCACTATTGTTATATTAATCCAAGTTATGGTCTTGTATGTATATGATAAATACACCATACCTAGCTAGGTACAGATCATGCATACTCATTCTTTTGTTAACTTTAATAAAAGAAAGGAGTCCATGTTCTTAGATACAATAGTGCCGATCTAATAAAAAATCATATTTAAAAAAGAAGTGTTAAAAATTGAAAGTGCGTGGAGCTACAAAGTGCCGTTCTCTTGTGCCAAAATATTAGTAACGAAGAAGAGGGATGAAGCTAGCATTACATACCAGAACCACCAGAGAGACTCCTTGCAGAATAGTTTTCCTCCATTTGATGGCCATAAGCAGACATAACTCCAAGCTGCAAGATCTACCCTTGAATCTGATTCGAATAAGTCCTATTTCGTGTCGCCTGAAATCAAAGCTGCATCCTGCAATTTTGGAAAAATTGGATCTTCTTCCATAAATAAGTAAGATTGATATTTCTAGTTATGGACAAAAATCAGAGACTTTCGAAGAACTAGGGTTTTCAAGAGATGAAGAATTTCACACTTATTTGCAATGAGATGTTTGGGAGAAGACACTAAAACGACATCACTTTTGGCTACTTGTGCAGGGACTATTTTGTCCTTTTAGCAGACGTGGACAATTAAATGCCACGTGTGCGAGTGAACGTGCCAACTCAGCGGTCTCCGTTGATGAGTCACGCCGGAAACTGGATTAGGGACTGATTTGGGTGACAGAGATAAACATTGGGGATTAATGTATGTATTAATTTTTTTGGGGACTAAAATGTCTGCTTTTAAAATCTTCGGGGACTAATTTGAATAATTACTCTTAAATAAATAATACATTATTCTATTTGTGTCAACGTATCCATAGTTTTAAAATTTTAGTACATTAAAAATTTGATGTAACTTAAATATAAATTATATTCAAATATATTTGGATTTTAATATAAAAATTAAAATTCAAAAACTGAAAAGTGACAAATGTGTTAAAATAAAAGGCTTTTGTATTTAAATAAAATAAAATAAAACATTTATTAACCAATTTGAATCCTAATACATACACTATTTTGCTATTTTAAACATTTAGTTGTATTTAACAAAAAAAAGTGAAGACAAAAACTACAATATTTACGCTGGTGTTGACAGCAAAAATAACAGTAAATTTTTTTGTTATATCTTTGTGGTAACTACTAACGAAAATGGTCTCTCCCACATTTTTCAATCACTGCCAACGAAAATACAAAAAAGAGATGAGAGAAAAAATTATTGTCACCTCTCACTTTCAGTTTGCACGAAATTTTTTTTCTCATCTTGTTTATTATTTGATTGAGAAAATAAAAGAGAAAAAATTACTCCATTAATAATGCAAAAAAAAAAAAATTTAATATTATATTATTTTTGCTGTCAGTACTAATGTAAACAGTGTAATTTTTGTTTTTGTTTTTTCTTTCGCTAACAAAAATATAACTAAATGTTTAAAATAGTAAAATGTGTATTACAATTTATTTGAATAAATAAGTAATTTATTTTATTTAAATAAAAAAAGCCTAGAACTAGAATAAAAGGAGTAAATTTTAATGATAAAATCCAATCTGAATCTTGGTTGACTACGTGCTTTCAATTAAATAGGAAAGATATTAATTTATAATGATCCATTCTCAATCTTAGCATATTGGTAGTTGGTGTAACTTTTTTTTTTCCTATCTGTATATATGAGATAAAAATAAATAAATAAATAATATCTTTAATGTTTACCATTTTCTTTAAATATTTTAACAACACTACAAAAAAAAAAAATTAAATGCAGAGGGACTATGTGAGCTACGTCGGAAATTGGAAATAAGAATATAGTAAGATTAGGAGTAATCATACGTAGTATGAAATTGATGCTTATATGATTCACAGTATCTATTATTTACCTATACTTTTTCTTTTTCAAATGATATAAAACGATTTGCATTGTTTTTTTTCCTTATGAAATGATAAACATGATACAGTATTGGAGTTAAACCCCAAAATGGTTCTTAAAATTGGTGTCATGTATTAAAATCGTCTCTAAGATTCTAATTACACTAATTACGTCTCTAAGATTGATAAAAATACCATATTAGATCCGGACTCATTTTTCATTAACGACGTGATGACATGGCTTGATGATGTGGGATGTTAGTCACATGTGTCACTCCATAGTTTGGCCACGTGTAATGGTATGATGATGTGGTGACCAATGACACGTGGAATGCTAATGTGGATGGTTGTGCCACGTGTCACAATGCTATTTGGTCACGTGTCGCAACAGTATTCGTCCACTTGTCGTCTATTGTGTCATTATTGTAGATACATCAAATTAGTCTCTCACTTTGTATTAAGTGATTCATTTTAATTCTTAAAATTGAATACCGTGCACCAAATTAGTTTCTTCACTAGTTTTTTCTCATTTTTTTAATTTAAAATTTTCAATATCTTGAATGCACTAATTTTAATTCTATTTTGTGATATATCGTTTAAATACGAGTCCTTTCTAAAAATTTTTAAGATTTTAGTTTTAATTATATAATTTTTTTTCTATAATAATTTAACATTGATAAATTTTGTAATATATAAGCATGTTATTATAAAAAAAATTATATGTTTGATTAGACACATTTTTCATTAAAAAATATTTTTAACAAGAAATCAATAATTAAAATAAATATTTTTTTGTTCTTATGAAATACACGTTTCAGTTGTGTGTAAATGGACTAGACTGAAGGCACTTCAAGCACCTTCACTACCATCTCCGACCTCTTCAATCTAGACAAAAGAGGTCGGAGATGGTAGTGAGGGCGCTTGAAATGCCTTCACGTCAACTTCAAGACGGCAGTTAGGAGTATCTATAAGAGAAAAAATATTTTATAAAAGCATTGAAAGATGTCGGAGATGGTAGTGAGAGTGTTTGAAATGCCTTCACGTCAACTTCAAGACGGCTATTAGGGGTATCCGCAAGAAAAAAATATTTTATAAAAGCACTTGTATTTGAATAAAATGTGAAAAAATAGAATTGAAATTAATGTATTTAAAGATATTGAAAATTTTGAATTTATAAAAAAAAAAAAAGAAAAAATTGGTGAATGGACTAGTTTGGTGCACGACATTCAATTGTAGGGACTAAAATGAGTCACTTAATGCAAAGTGAGGGACTAATTTGGTGCATCTACAATGATGACACAATGGACAACATGTGGACGAATACTGTTGCGACACATGGCATAAATAGACACGTGGCCAAATAGGATTGTGACACGTGGCACAACCATCCACATCAGCATGCCACACGTGTCATTAACAGCCCACGTCATCAAGTCATGTCATCACGTCGTTAATGAAAAATGGATCAGGGACTAACATAGTGCACTTTTGTCAATCTCAGGGACATAATTAATATAATTGGAATCTCAAAAATATTTTTAGTACCCAATGCCAATCTCATGGACCATTTTAAGGTTTAACTCTACAATATTAGTTAAACAAGTTTAATAAAAATTTGTTTCTATCTTTCTTTTTTTAATTAAAATTTTTGGTTGTTAATATTTAAATTATCAGACCAATTTAATTAAATTTAATTATCAAAATAATTTAGTCATGAAATTATCACAAAAAAAAAAAGATAAAGTATGTATTATTTTGTGTTAGGAAACTAATATATTTATATACAGTACATATATTAATTATAATCACAAATTAAGTTATTTTGCATTAAATTATTTATATAACGATAATCTCATTTATTGTCATAAATGTTGAATTAAATAAGTCATTATTTTTTATTTGAAATTAAATGAGAATAAAATCAGAGATATTATTTTATTTGGCCTTTAAGGTTTAATGAGTGTCACTCTCAAATATAAACAGTGACATCAGAATTTTGGTTCCTAACACATCAAAGCAGCAAAGTTGCCTCCACAGATCTTTTACCATCAAAGAAGTTGTGATTCAACCTTATTAGATATACAGAAGATTTTAGTCGAAGAAGACGCAAATGACCAAACTTTTTTTTATTATACTCACAAATTCAAGTACGCGGAGCACTCTTAATTTTTTTTAATTAATTTAACATGAATAATCTTGGGATTAAAAAAATAAAATATTTTTAACAAGTGATATTAGAACTATATCCTTGATTAAATTATTGAAAAATAATTTATTTAATTTAGTTAATATTTGAATTTTGAATTAAGATTTTTTGGATTCGTCTCGTTATTAGCTTTCCCTCTTTGATGTCGATGAATTTATTCAAATTCAAACTAATAAAATTTCTTCTTCTCATATTACCTTTTTTTTTAAAGCAAGAGCTCAACACAACAAGTGAAGCAAACGAGACAACAAATAGAAAAGTCACAGTAAAAAATAGTAAGCTGCTCAAAGAATACTAATAGATATCCCCTATCATCTTCGACATTGTCATCAACAATAGAAGGTATCCACACCTAACCACTCCTTATAGTTCATGAAGGACTGATGGATTACATCTTCAACCCCTTTTCCTTTATTTTGAAAGATCATTCTATTCCTTTCTAGCCAAATATTCCAGATAATCGCACAGAAACATACCATCCACCGCTTGCGCTCCTGTTTACTAGTTGATAGCTCAGTCCAACTTTGAAAATGTTCCTTTAGTGTCTCTGGGAACGACCATTGCCTTCCAACAAAAGACATCCATGCACACCAAACCTGTCAAGAAAAATCACAACCAAGAAACAAGTGGTCACCATATTCAACACCTTGGTTACATAACACACATGCGACGTCTTCCTGGTTAACCACTCCGAACTGACTCAGCCTCTCCTTCGTATTGACCCTTCCAATCAAAACAAACTAAACAAACCATTCAACTCTTGGTGGGACTAGACCTTTCCAAACTGTCTTAGTAAAGCTGTAACTTGCTATATCTTCTGGAAGCATTTCCACCTGCAGTGTCTACACAAAAGAGTTAGTAGAAAATACACCTTGTTTATCAAATTTTCACACAACTCTATTCTCTCTGTCATATGCAAGTTTAAACAGTCTTAAAGTTTCATGCATCTGGTTCACTAAGTCCAACTCCCATTGGAATAGCTCTCGCCTCCATTGGAAGTTCCATCTCCACTCTAACCCGTCCCAGAATCCACAATCCCCTATAACGAATCCAGTTTGGTTTGAAACTAAGAAGATCCTCGAAATAGATCTTTCAGGGACCTTCCACGCAACCATACATCCTCACAGAACCGAGTTCCTCTCCCATCACCAATCTCAATAGACAACTCATTAATCATCTTCTGTCTTACTTGTTGATCCTTGAACTGTATTTGGCAGATATCCTTCTATGCTCCCCCCCGGAGTATGTAACACCTGGGCTGACAGCATCATATTGGGGTTCAGATTATTACAAGAGCACACCATTTAAAAAGGAGGGCTGTGTTACGCACCATAGCATCCCTGACGCCTAACCCACCAAGCTTTTTGGGAGCCTGCACCACCTCCCACCTGACCATAGCCATACCATTTCTACCATCCTCCTTGCTCTAAAGAAACCTACTCTGTAGGGAAATCAATTTTTCTACAACAGCCTTTGGCATTTTATACAAGTTTAAATAATATACAGGGAGGCTGTTCAATACAGATTTAATAAGCACAAACTTACCGGCTCTATTGAGGACCTTGGCTTTCCACATGCTTAGCTTCTCCTCCACTTTTTCTAAGATGAGCTTCTAAGTCTTCACCAACCTCGGGTTCGCTCCTAGCGAGATCCTCAAGTATTTCACTAGAAGAGAGGCTATCTTACAGCCCAGCACTCTACATATACGCTGTACCCATTGATCATCACAGTTGATACTTGATAGGAATCAAGCTTGACTTATCAAAATTAATAATCAGCCCCGACATAAGCTCAAAACAACGAATGATCCTCTTGTAATTCTTAATGGTTTCTTCTTCAGGGGGTAGAACAGGACAGTATCGTCCGTAAAATAAAGGTGTGACAGCTCGACATGATCTCTACCTACCAGTAACAGCGACGTTCGCCCATTTTTCACCGCCTCCCTAAGAATCCTATGTAGAATGTCAATGACAAATACAAACAGAAATGGAGACAGTGGATCACCCTATCGCAAATCCATCTCCATCTTAAATGGCTTAGATGGTGATCCGTTTATCAGCACTAACATAGAACTCGTACTTACACACTCCATAACCCAACTCCTCCATCTTCGTCCAAAGTCCATCTTTTGCAACATAAGGTCTACAAAGCTCCACCTGATTCTATCATATGCTTTCTGGAAATCTAGCTTTATTATCACCGCTTCCTTCTTCCTCATTTTAATCCATTGAACAGTTTTGCATGTGATAAGGGCCCTGTCATGAATCTTTCGTCCCTTAACAAAAGCACTCTGAGTCTCACCTACTAGTCGTGGCATGATTGCTCGCATCCTCCTAACCAGCATTTTTGAAATGACTTTGTACACACAACCTACCATACTGATCAGTCTAAGGTCTTTGATTTTCTTAGCACTAGTAAACTTAAGGGCGAACACCATCCAAGTGAGATTCGCATCCGTCGGTAGCTTGGAAATCAGAAAGAACTCCATCATCACCGCCGTAAATTTAGAGCCAATTTTAGCCCAACACCTCTTTATAAAGTTCATGTAGTACCCATCACTACCTGGGGCCTTGGATGATTCGCAATTCTACACTACTTCTTTAATCTCCTCAGGAGTTGGTTGCACCCCCAACGCCAAAGCATCCTCTTCACCAATCATTTCCACCAAACTGACCTTGAACCCCACCAAAGGAGACTCTTCCTAATGATACAAATTCTTGTAAAAGTCTTTAATCTCAATCTTAATCATAGTTTGATTCCTTATCATCCTTCCATTAATGAGTAGCGCATCAATCCTGTTGTTTCTCCTTCTCGCAGAGGCTAAGTTGTGGAAATACCTCGTGTTCTTATCAATGTCCTTCGCATATGTAGAGCGCGACATCTGCTTCTAATGTAGCTCCTTCCTTACATACCATTTCTCACAGCAAGTCACAAGCACCTTTCTCATCCTATTTTAGTTCGTTGTCATGGTGGCCCTAGAGTGAAAGGTTCTCGTCCTTTTAGGTTTCAGCTGCATGGGCAACACATCCTTCTTATAAACATGTTATTTTTAAGGCTTGGAATCAAGGGTCTGGAAGAATTACTGAGAGGTTTAAGATGGTTCAACATGTTTCTTTGTACTTTAACTCAAAGGGTTTTGGAAATATTTTTGTTCGAAAAAATAAGCTGAAATTTTAGATTGATCAGATTCAACGGCATTTGGAGGTTACCGATGTGTTGTCTCTGAGAATTAAAGAAGCTGAACTAAGAAAAGATTACAATAGGCTTTTATTGCAAGAGGAACTTTTTTGGTACTAGAAATCTAGAGAGTAGTGGGTCATTTATGGGGATAGAAACACTAAATTCTTTCATCTTTAGACTTTGGTGTGTAAACATCATAATAGAGTATATGGATTATATGTTAGAGATGGGTCTTGGTCTACTGATCCAGATATTCTCCAAGAATAAGCCTTCTCTTTTTACAAGAATCTCTTTGGTACAACGGAAGAGGTTGAGGTTGATTGTTTAGGGAATGTTCCGATGCCCACTCTAAGCACCGAGGCTTCTGCTAAGTTAATTGACCCTGTCTCTTTTGCGGAAGTCAAGTCAGCAGTATTTAGTATGAGCCGTTTTAAAGTTCCTGGTCCAGATGGCTTTCAAGGTTATTTTTTTTAAAGAATATTGGGAGATAGTAGGCGCTGAGATTTGGAATATTGTCCGGAGCGCTTTTTTGGAAGAGTACTTAAATCTTAGGATCATGGAAACTCTGATTGTGCTTATTCCTAAAATTGATAACCCTACCTTTATGAAGGATTTCAGGCCTATTAGCTTGTGTAATGTTGTTTATAAAATTATTACCAAACTATTGACTAATCAACTTGGGCCCTTTCTTCCAGATATTGTTAGTCTTTTACAAGGAGGTTTTATTCCGGGTCGTGGTACTTCTGATAATATTGTTGTGGTCTAAGAAATTCTAAATTTCATGAAGCATACACAATATAAGAAATGTACTATTGCTTTTAAAATTGATCATAAAAGAGCTTATGATAGGGTGGATTGGAGGTTTTTAGAGAGTACTCTCATTACTTTTGGTTTTTCTATCATCATTGTTAATTTGATTATGAATTGTGTCAGTGCATCATCTCTTTCTATTATGTGAAATGAGAATAGATTGGATAGTTTTGCTCCTAGAAGGGGGCTTCGACAGGGTGATCCAATGTCTCCTTAATTATTTGTGCTTTGTATCGAAAGACTTGCTTGCTATATATTTCATAAGGTGGTCGAGGGTGTCTGAAAACTAGTTTCTATTGCTAGGGGTGGCCCGAAATTTTCTCATTTGATGTTTATAGATGATCTCTTACTTTTCTATCAGGCTACAAAAAGTCAGGTCCAAATGGTCATGCATTCTCTTAACATTTTTTACAAGGCATCTGGCATGAAAGTAAATCTTAAAAAATCTAAAGTTTTTTTTTCTAAAAATGTGACTGCTCGTAAAAGAGATATTTTTACTAGTGTTTCTTCAATACGTTTTGCTTTGAACTTAGGAAGATATCTTGGAGTTAACCTTAATCATTTCCGTACCAATAGAGCTTCTTTTCATTCGGTGATTGAAAAGGTGAGGGAAAGATTAGCTAATTGAAAAGGAAAGCTTCTAAATAAAGCAAGGAGACTTTGCCTGATTAATTCTGTTGCAGCATCTATTCATATCTATCATATGCAGGTATCTTTTTTTTCAAATTGGGTTTGCGATAAATTGTCTTCTATGATGAGACAGTTCCTTTGGAAGGGTCAAGTTGATGGCAGAGATCTTTCTCTTGTTAATTGGATGACCGTGGTCACTCCAAAGAAATTTGGTGGCCTAGGTGTTAGAGATCCTGCGTGTGTTAATATATCGTTACTTGGTAAATTAGTTTGGCAACTTTTGACAATTGGAGTATTGAGGGCTCAATTGCTCAAGATGTCCCTTTTGTACATATATCTGACTCTGATTTAACTATTAGGGACGTTTGGAAAGATGGTCAATGGAATCTCCATGATGTTTTCTCTAACATTCTAAAAGATGTCAAACAGCATTTGAATGCTTATAATTCGGATTTGAATGCTGGAGAGAGTTCGGGTTGGTCGTGGGGTGTGGCATCTTCTAGACTCTACTCAACTAGGAGTGGATACAATTGGCTAGCCAAAAGAAAGTTTGACTGGAATGAGCGTGATAATTGGTTGTGGGTATGGCAACTGCATATTCCTAAGAAGTACAAGTTCTTGATTTTGCTCAGTCTTCATAACGCTATTCCTATGACAGAGTTTCGTTTGGGGCGTGGCTTAATTTTATCTAGCATTTTTCATCGGTGTCAGAATGGTTCTAAATCCATTCTTCATTGTCTTCGGGAGTGCCCTAGTGCCAAGGAGGTCTGAAACCTTTTAGGCCTGTATTCAGATAACTCGGATTTACGTGATTGGCTTTACATAAGTGTAAGGAGTGGAGATATTTTTCTTTTCTTTTCGACCATCTGGTGAATTTGGAGAAGCAGGAATCATGACTTATTTAATACAGATGACTGTTGGAGTGCTGGTAAAGTGGTGAGTTTGATTCGTAGTTCAGTAAGGGAGTTCCACACTATTTTTGCTATGCATCAATCTTTGTCTCCTCCTTCGCTTTGTTTGTATTGGGTTCCAACTCCAGTTCATTCTGTTAAATTGAATTGTGATGCTAGTTGTTTTGCTCCTTTTGGCTATGCTGATTTTGGTTGTATTATTCGCAATTCTGATGGATGTTGGTTGAAAGACTGTACTGAAAAAGTCAAAGTGTGCATTGTTCTTTTTGCTGAATTGTATGCGATTTGGAGAGGTTTACTTCTAGTTTGGAATAGTGAATTTTGTAAGGTTATTTGTGAAACAGACTATTTAAAAGCTCTTTTCTTGGTAAACCAAAGAATGCTTAGTAATAATATTTCGAAATGGGATTTAGCAAAATATATATAAGAGGTTATGAATTGAAATTGTAGAGTCTCTATTCTTTTAATTCAGAGGAATGCAAATAATGTTGCAGATTGTATGGCTAAAACAGCTGCTTTTGGCACGGACATTCACTCGAATTGGAGTCAACTATAGAGTGAACATCAACATCTAATAGATTTAGATATAAACCTAGCTAATTAATTTAGTTTTGTCTTTGTTTTTTTTTTCTTTCTTTTCTATTTAGTAAAAAAAATGTTGATATTAAATGAATAATAATGCTACACATCCAATTTGTTTTGTTAACCAAGTCCAATCAAGTTAGTTTAACATAACAAAAATTAATTATAATTAGCATTATTTTAAGTCTTATTATTTAACTTGATTGGACTTGGTTCATAAAAAGACTTAGATGTGTAGCATTACTCTTAAATTAATGGGGGATGCTCCCATAAAGACGCAGAAAACGTCTTTTTTTAAAGATATTTTTTAATAATTAAAATTTAATATATATAATCACTTAAATTATATTATTTTTGTCAAAATTAGGTCAAACAAATTAATTTGATCAAAAAATAGTAAATCAAATTTTGAATCCGTCTAAATTAATATTATTTTTTATAAAAAATGATTACAATATCTCTATTATATAAAATAACTAAAATACTCTTATTATATATATTAATTTTAAGAATCCTAAATTCTAACCATTTTCTTCTCTATCTTATAGGGTTAGAATTTAAAATTTTTAAAATATATATATATATATATATATATATATATATTTTAGTTGTGTTTTATAATAAGAATATTGTAGTAAATTTTTATAAAAAATATTAATTTATACCGATTCAAAATTTAATTTATTAATTTTTTTGCTAAATTGATTTGTCCGATCTAATTTTAATAAAAATAATACAATTTAATTTATTTTATGTGTTAAATTTTAATTTTTAAAAAACATTTTTAAAAAAAGACGTTTTTAACATCTTTATTTAAGTGGCTCTCTAAATCAATACTCTATTCAAAAATTATAACCAACTTAAATCTGTTAAATCAAATTCTATCTTGTCAAATCAAATTTTAACCAATTCAGTTACACAATATCGAATATTTAAGAGCAAATCCCTATTATATATATGCATGTACATTTACTTTTATATAATCGGACTAATCTCTAAAAATAATGTCATCTGCAATTTGCATCAATGCCTGAAGTGAGTCAGGGGCGAACTTCCTTGCAAAGAGAAAGGGGTCACGGCGCCTACGTATTTCTCTACCACTATCACCGTATCTGGGCCTACCCTTTCTCAAGGCCCAAAACAATTCAGGCCCAATATCCTCCTTCTGGTACATTCGAGGGTGCCCATCCTCACTTCCGCTCCAATCGACATGCGTGAGCGTGGCGTGCACGCATCCTCTGGAGTCCCACATGGCCAAAAGGGTAGGAAAGTAATTCTCCTCCGGGTAACACGTGTCCCAACGCACACATGGCAACTTGAACTTTGACCAAAGTCTCGTTTCCGAGACTACTAATCTCGCATGCTTACGTGTCAAGGCCCAAAACTGAGACCCAATCCGAAAATCGTCGAGTGTCACCTCTGGAAGCATCACGTGATCTCCACGCGCCGCCCATCGATCATAGGAACCAGTTTCGTTGGTGAGGATCTCGATGAAGCTCTTGCGCGAGTGAGCGAGCGTGGAGTATGTGAAGTTGAAGGAGTGAAGCGGGATGCAAGAAGGGGAGAGAAGGAGGAACATGTGGTTGTTGCGGTCGTGGATGAGGGCGCGTGCGAGCAATCTACGCGCCGCCGCTGCGAGTGTGGGAGTGTATCTAGCGGTGGGTTTTGAAGGGATTGTGCGGTTGCGGAAAACACCGGAAAACGGTGGGTCATAGGAGAATGTGGGGTCCGCGTGGACGTAAATGTTGTAGAGATTTCTCGGTGATTTGTTGAAAAACGATTCCCATAAAGGTGCGAATGGAAGTGGCGTTGTTGTGAGGAACATGAACGCTAGTTTTTTAGTGTTAGTGGGTTTTCGTTTTGCACGTGAAGCCATACGGAAGAGTTCTTTCTCTTCTTCATCGTCGTTATACTCCACCACTGCTTCAGATGGTGGCGGTGAGGGTGGCGGCGGCGGTGGTTGGCGTGATGTGTTGTTGGGATGTTTGATGTAGAAGGTGGTTGTGAGATTTGGGATTGGTGGGTTTGGGTCATGAAAGAGTTTGGCGGTGGTGATAGTGGTGTTCTTTGTAATTGTGATTGTAGTAGTGGAGGTGGTTATGGTGGTGGTTGTGGTGGTGGTGAACACAATGGCCAAAGGTAAGCATAGAAGAATAGCAAAAAGAAGAGAGAAAGAGTTTGGTGACAGCATTTTCAGGGTTTAAAAATTTTACTAATAAAAATGCAGATTTCTTTTTGCCCCGTTTTTATATTGGGAACCATCCTTGAAAATCGAGTATTGAGTACCATAAAGAGGGGATGAACATGAAATGAAAGAGATACGATTTTGCTAAATTGATGGCGGAATTAGCCTGGGAAGGCACTATTATGCGAAATGGTCATAATTTACGAATTTTATATAAATCAGATTGAATTTTATTGGACTGGTTGAGGGATACTTATTTCTGTCTGTTTTTGTTCTGGTCACTCACTTATTGCATGCTATAAATAACTAATATTTGGAGTGCTCTTTCGACTTTCTAGGTGTCCTTTTTTTGTTTCCCCTTTTCTGAGCCTCCCTTGGCAAACAAGGGAAAGTAATTATTGTAATTCGAGGTTAGCTAGGACCAGTGTCCATTGGCATTATCTATGTCGTTATATAAAACAGATAACTAATAGTCTAATACTGCTGACTTCTAAGGAAAAAAGGATAACTAATACTGCTATAATAAGTAATGGGTAAATCTCAGCCGTCTGATGTGTTGAATGAGGTCTCGCTTCCCACGCAAGCAAAGAATTTGGAGTTATTTTTAGGTGCAAAAATATTAATAAAATAAAATTTAATATCAAACACAATAAATAACAAAAAATAAGGTCCAGTTCGAGTAAATAACTTAATTAAATTACTTTTAAAGAAATAGTTTAAATAATAAATATTTATATTAAAAATAGTTTATAAATAAATTATTTTGTATTTGGTTTTTTAGTTCTAAAATATTTATTTTAAAAAAAAAATAATAAAAAATTTTTTATTATGAGAGAAGTCATTTTTTTAACTTTTCCTTAAGCACTAAAATAATTTTTTAGAAAATTACAATTTTATTTTAAAAATTATATCAAATATTAATACTACATATTTTTATAAGTTAAAAGTTAAAAAAGTCACTTATAAACCTTTTCAAACGAGTTCTAAGAACATTCGTTTACTCTTAGAACACTATATTTTTTTTTAGATATTAAAATTTTAGCGTAACATTCAGTTATTAAATTTTATAACGTTTTTTAAAATTTTAAAAACGGACAATAGTACAATACATTCCTACGGATTGACAATACACAGGAAATACATCCTCTACATATTGTATACTTTAATTTCATCAATATCTAAAAATATTAACCCCAAAAAAATTTCAAGAATTTGTGTGATATGCAGTACTTGAGTTGAGTTAGAAGCACGTGGCGGCCATGCCAGACTCAACTTTGCATGTTCCTCACAGGCTGTCACGTCACGTGCTTGGTGTCAACCTAAAATAATCCTCATGCTCTCTGAAATGCTGACTTCAACCCAAAGCCCAAATGAACTGAAGATGCAGTTTTATCGGTGAGTTGTTTTTGGTTTTGTTCTAAATTTGGTGTTTAAGTTTTTTGGTTGTAAATTTTAGGTGTTTTATAAAGGGTGAAATATGAGTGAGGCCCAATCTTGACTGCCTATATTATCTGGCCCATTAGACAGCATCATCAGAAAACCAGAGCAGAACTGAGGTAACATATTCTTTCTTTAATGGTTTAGATTGAGTTTTCCATAAAAAAATATTGGGTCTAAAAATTTTTTCTAGTAGTAAATTTTCATTAACAATCCAGGAAACATTTTTTATAAACCTCATGCTAAAATGCTTGGCCCTCTCTCCTTAATTAATTACTAAAATCATTATATTAACGTTATGGAACTACTATTTATATTCATAAATATATAAAATATTAATAAATTTATCCATAAAATTATTTTAAAAAAATTCAAAAATATTAATTTTATTCATTAAAAAATGAGTAAATATTTGTCCAAGTTATAGGACAATAAAAAAAAGATGGGGTTCTCCCAATAGACACCAAATTGTCTCAATACATTAACAATACTATCGAAAGAAAAAAACAATAAAGAAAAGAGAGAGAATAAGAAAGGTAAAGTAGAAAGTGAGTCAAAGAGGATTGACGGATGGGCTTAGTTTTTCTCCAATTAATTTCAACGAAGTAGTGTAATTTATTGGATTTGAACTCTGATTCTCGAAGATTAGTTTATTTCTTGTCTTCCAAATATTCCAACAAAAACATGCTAAAAGATCTACCTTTCTCCCACCTCCATGTCTACCTTGCAATACTGACAGTGACACTTCCCACCATTGACAAAAGCTTGTGAAGTTGTGGTTGATGATGTTTGCGTTGAATGGACTCTGCTCCCAGAAGATCCTCGATCCAGAGCATTGGGTAAGGCAGTGATTAATGATTTCTTCCTCCATTTGACATCTCGGGCAGTTGGGACTTGTGGAAGGGAATCGCCGGTGAAGAAGAGATAAGACCGGTATCCATTCGTGAAGACATTTTCAAATAAAAATTTGGACTTTGTGAGGAAGTCTTCTCTTTCAGAGATCTTTTCAAACTGAGGTAATTGAATTCTCTCCAAGTTCTATTTCTGGCTCTGCATGAAAAAATTGGTATGCTATCTGAAAGCCCGAAGCCACATCATACGATCTGAATTTGTTGAGAGACCATTACAGAACATCTTCCCCTTCTATTGGCTTAATTGATTGGATTATGCTTCTAACTTCAGGTGAAAAGATTTCATTTAATATGTTATGTTTTCATTCTCTATTTTCTGTCAATAAGTTCCTAACCCATATGTGCTGACCAGGATCAGCATGTGAGATCATTTCGGGAGCAATGCTCATTGGATATGGAGGAGGTAGCCAAGGGTTAGCAATTATTCGAATTGTAGAGCCGGAACCTACTTTCCAATTGAGACCTTTTCTCAACAACTTTTCTGCCCTCCAACATACTCCGCCATCCCCACGAAGGTGAGTTTCCTGATTTAGCATTGATTGAGTTACCATATCTATAGTACTTCCCCCTGTATATCTGAGCTAGAATAGATTGAGGTTTTGTTGTGATTCGCCAAAACTGCTTGACTAGTAAAGCTAGGTTTTGGGCTCTAAGATCTTTAAAACCAAGACCTCCCTCCCTTTTAGGCTGCGTCATTTGGTTTCAGCTGATTCAAGCCATACGCCTTTCATTACCTCTCTGACCCCACCAGAAATTTGTCAAAATACTGTGAATTTCAGACAGTAAAGTATCTGATAATTTAAAGCAAGAGAGTATATAAATTGGCACTGCCTCACCAACTGCTCTTAATAAAAAAACTATCTGTTTTTTTGGGTCTATTAAATATAAGTCCAGTCCACACTCTCATTATAGAACGAGTCTCACATGAAATTGAGCCGTACAAAATTGATCCAACAATAACGAAATCAATCTGCCTGGCATCATTCGCTTGGGTCAAACCGACTTAGATACAAGCTCCTATAATCTATATTAGACACAACTTGGGAGACAAACTAGATATTAATCCCACTACTTTGATTATCACCACTAAAGTGATAACCAATTTAAATAAGGGGTAACTTCCTACTCTATAAGGGAATAAATTGTCTATGATCATTTGAAGTCATTGGTGCGGAATTTATAACCATAAACTAACCGGCAAGTGCACTGGATCATACCAAGTAATACCTCAGGTGAGTGAGGGTCGATCCCACGAGGATTGAAGGACTAAGCAACAATGGTTGATTAATTGGCTTAGTTAGACAAGCAGAAAATAGTGTTTGAGAGTTCAAAAAACATTAAATAGAAGACAGGCAATTAAATAAGTTGGGAATAAAATATGGAGAAGGCAGTTAAGGCTTCAGAGTTATCTATTTTCTGGATTGACTTTTCTTACTAACTATTTTAATCATGCAAGATTTAATTCATGACAAACTATATGTGACTAGACCCTAATTCCTTAGACCTTCCTAGTCTCCTCTAAAATTCATCAACCGCCAATTCCTTGGTCACTTAATTCCAATTAAAGGGTGAAGTTCAATTCTAGTTTATATGCCACAGAAACTCTAATTACCCAAATATAAAAGGATTATATATCACGTATCTCGTTAAATCCAGATAATTAAAATTTAGGAGAATTTGTTTTCAAGCTGTTGTTCAAGTAAAGAGCTTTTCCAAGAACTCAATTAGAACATGGGTCATACTTCCGTTCCACCCAAATTCATAAAATAAAGAACGAAAATAATTCTTGAAATATAAATCAGTACATGAATTAAAATAGAAAAATAATAGTATCAATCCATACAATAGACAGAGCTCCTAACCTTAACAGTGGAGGTTTAGTTGCTCATGGTTCAGAGAGAAAAATAAGAATTCTGATAAAATGTATTTTGGCTAAAGTGGAATGGAATCCCCAGAAGGGAAGTTTCTTTTCCCTTTTATATCTAATCCTAATTAATTTAAAATCTATTTTCTAAAACTAAAATAATATCTTTTCCTATTTTAAAATAAAAATAAAGTTTAAATCAGAACTAACAGGAATCAGCGTTTTCTGCACTTTGCGCTTGTCACACGTACGCGTCAGTCACGCGTACGCGTCGATGGTCTTCTTCGCGTGTCACGCGTACGCGTCAGGTACGCGCACGCGTCGCTATGCAACTTCGCTTTTCACGCGTACGCATCAGGTACGCGCACGCATCGCTCCTCGCTGGTTATCTCCTTTAATTCTTGTGCTCCTTCCATTTGTGCAAGCTTCCTCTCCATCCTTTAAGCATTTCTGCCCTATATAGCCTTCTTCTCTTTTTCTGCGGAAGCTCCGTCAAATCCAACCAAATGCTACCTAAAATAAACAGAATTACACAAGACTCAAAGTAGCATCCATAGTGGCTAAAAAATAATTAATTCTTGATTAAACTCAACAAATTGAATGCAAATTCATTAGGAAAAGATAGGAAAGATGCTCACGCATCACAACACCAAACTTGAATTGTTGCTTGTCCTCAAGCAACCAAACTAATATAAGCTTAGGATGTGAATTTGTATGAGAATGAGAGTTCGATTAAGCTCATGTCTCTTCTTATAGTGGGATTTACAACTGCAATCTTGAATAGTTTTGGCATCTCACTCTCCTTTGAATCAGAAGGATGTCAGTATCATTCGGAATTAGAATCCGGATAATATTATGAATTCTCTGATCTTTTGTAACTCAATTTAACCCTTGAACATAGCAATTTTTCTTTTCTTTGGTGCTTTGCACCTTGAGCCTAGCCGTGACTTTAAATGTTTTGTCTCAAGCTTCACTTGACACAGAAACACCACAAGCATTTAACTGGGGAACTCTCTTTAAGTTCTGATTTTTCTTTCAGTTACTTCCAGACAGTGGTGCTCAAAGCCTTTGGCATACTCTGCTAATTGCAATTGATCTCGACTCTAAATGTTTTGTCTCAAGGATTACTTGACACAAGAACACCACAAGCATGTGACTAGGGAAACAACTCTTTGAGCTTTTAATCATGTCTGACCTCCCTAGTTATTGATGCTCAGAGCATTGGACCTTGCTTTTATATATATATATATAAATTTTTGCTGTCTCTTTTGCTTCAAGGATTAAATTTTTGTTTATTTCAGAGAAGTCATAATAATTCTCTAAATTCCTATTCCTTGTACATCAACATTCTTTGATTCAAATTTAAATATGCACTGTTCATGTCATGCATTCAGAGTCACAGAAAATACCACCACATGTAAGTGAATAAGACTACTCTTCAATATAAACTCAATTTCTCATGTAATACATCACTTCTTTTTCTTTTTCTTTTTAGATTCAAGTTCAGTGAGCGGTACATGAGACAAATAACAGAATGAAACTAATTCTAAGAACTGAAAGTACTAAAGACCATGCAGGCAATCAAAGCAACAGAAAATAGAAAACAACAAAATAAGAACGGAAGAGAAATAGAATGAAAGGAACTCAACCACCTCAGTTATGCTAGTGGCCATCTCATTCCTCCATGAAGAACATTCATCTCCCTTTGCTGCTATTAAAATAAACAGAAAAGCCATAAGCGAAGCGAAAACACCAAACTTAAAGGTTTGTTTGTCCTCAAGCAAAGAAGAACTGAAAACAAAAACAAATATTATAAGGAAAGAAGAATAAAAGGATAAAAGAACAAGAGAGAATTAGGATTTGGGAGAGAGAGAGAATGAAAATTTTAAAACTGAACGGCGCACTAGTGGAGTTGTGCGGTGCAGGCGACGCGTACGCGTGCTGTACGCGTACGCGTGGGTCGCCCGATATTGATGGTGACGCGTAAGCGTCTGGCACGTGTACGCATGCCCTTGGTTTGTGCGAATCGCACAAAGATGGCCGCGCGCATGCACAACTCTCTGTTCGCGCGGCCTGGGAACCAAAATTTTCATATGACGCGTGCGCGTCATGCACACGCACGCGTGGATGGCTAATTGTGGAAAGAACGCGCACGTGTCAGGGACGCGTGTGCGTGATCAAGTTTGTGCCTCTAGTACAATTCCAGCCCCAAGCCATCACAACTCTCTGCCCAAACACTCATTGACGCCGATTTTCAGGGTCACGCGTACGCGTCAGGGACACGCACGCATGGGTGGCTAAAAGCGCAAACGACGCGCACGCGTGAGGTACACGTACGCGTGGGCTTGTTTGTGCGCAAAACATAGTTCCAGCGCCACTCCTGCTCAACTCTCTGTTCACTTCGTTGGTGTTGTGTACTCCTGCATGACGTGTACGTGTCAGCGACGCTTGCGCGTCAAACACCCCCTTTTTTTTATGTCACCTGAAGTGTTCGGTTCCTGTTATAAAATAGCTGAATGATCAGAAAAACAGTAAAAACTCAATAAAAATCAAATAAGTAAGAAAACTACTACTGCGAAAATTAACTAAGGATACGAAATCATCGGGTTGCCTCCCGACAAGCGCTTCTTTACCATCACTAGCTTGACGGTCAGCTCCTCTAAGGATGAGGATCATAGGGGCTCAGCTCTTCACCCCTTACTTTGAACTTCTTTCCTGTGTCTCCATAAATTAGCTCAATATGCTCCAGAGAGAGGATTCTGTCTACTGTATAAATCCATACTAGATTCTTAGTCAACACCACCTTCATTCCTGGGGAGAAACCTTCAGTGGGGATCTTTTTGTTTCTCCATCCCTGGGTATTTTCTTCTTTTTGGGAACCTCCTCCTTGGTAGATGATGCATTCCCGACACCAAACTTAGGTTTGATATCAGGAGGAATTTTATTGATTGTCACTAAAGGAGGTTTGAGCTGCAATTTTTGCTGTGGATTATCAGGGGATTCTTGAAGGTTTGGATCAATAAGCTCAGTCTGCATGCACCTCTCTTCTTTACCTTCTGAATGTATATCTTTGAAGACATAAAAGACCAGTTGCTCATTATGCACTCTGAGCACTAATTCACCCACTTCTACATCAATTAGAGCTCTCCCAGTGGCTAGGAAAGGTCTTTCTAGGATTATAGAGGCATTCTCATCCTCCCCTGTGTCAAGAATCACAAAATCTGCTGGGAAGAAGAACTTACCCACTTTGACCAAGATATTCTCCACTAATCTGTATGCAGGCTTCATAGATTTGTCTGCCATCTGTAATGCTATCCCTATGGGTTGTGCCTCTTAGATTTGCAACTTCTTCATCACAGACAAGGGCATTAAATTGATGCTTGCTCCCAGATCACATAATGCTTTCTCAAAGGTTGTGCTCCCAATGGTGCATAGAATTTGGAAGCTCCCTGGATCTGGCATCTTCCTTGGTAAGTTATTCTGAATGATGGCACTACATTCCTTAGTCAGGACCACTGTCTCGTCTCCCTTTAAAGACTTCTTCTTTGACAACAACTCCTTCATAAATTTGACATAGAGAGGCATTTGCTCCAAAACCTCAGCAAAAGGAATATTGATTTGCAACTTTTTGAAAACTTTCAGGAACTTTGAAAACTGCTTGTCCTTGGTCTCCTTTTGAAGTCTCTGAGGATACGGCATTTTAGGCTTGTACTCAGGAGCTTTTGGCAATGTAGGATAAGTGTCAAGAGAGTCTGGGAATGGGTTGTCCGCACGCTTTGGAGGGACGTGCTCTACTTTTTCCTTCTTCTCATCTGAAGCTTCTTTTTCAACTATCTCTTCATTGACCTTGGTCTTAGAGCCAGCTACTTTACCACTTCTCAATTGAATAACCTTGCAATCTTCTTTTTCAACTGGCTCCTTATTAACTTGTGCTTCTATACTTGCCACTTGTCCACTTATCAAGGTGATAGCCTTGCATTCCTCTCTTGGATTTGGAATTATGTTACCAGGAAGGCTATTAGTGGTCCTCTGATCAATTTCATTAACTTTTGTGGCTAATTGACCCATCTGAATCTCCAAGTTCTTGATTGATGCTCTGGTTTCCTGTCTAAAACTTGTCAATATTGCTTCCAAATCATTATTCTGCTGGGGCTGAGAAGTTACTTGCTTAGATGACTAAAACTGGTGGTTATTAAAATTTTTCTGTTGAAAACCACCCTGAGAATTATTATTAAAATTATGTGGCCTCTGAGGTTGCTCTCTCCACCCAAAATTTGGGTGATTTCTCCACCCCTGATTGTAGGTCTGAGAATAGGGATCATTATCGGAGTTTCTAGGAGCACTCCCCATGTAATTGACCTGTTCAGAAGAGGATTGAGCATAACCATAATTACCATTTTGCACAAAATTACCTGTCATGTCATAAGAGACCTCTTGAGGTGGATTTTGGGTGTTGATAGCTGAGACTTGCATTCCATCCATCTGCTGAGTAAGTAAATTTATTTGCTAAGACATAAGCTTGTTCTGAGCAAGAATAGCATTAACAGCTTCCATTTCCAACACACCTCTCTTCTGAGAAGTCTCTGAGTTCACAGGATTCCTGTTAGATGAGTATAAATATTGGTTGCTAGCAACCAATTCAATCAGCTCAATAGTCTCATCCGGTGTCTTCTTCTTGTGCAATGAACAACCTGCAGAATTATCTAAGCACATCTTGGATATTTCACCCAAGCCTTCATAAAAGATATCTAGTTGGGTCCATTTGGAGAACATGTCCGGAAGGCATTGCCTAGTCAGTAGCTTGTACCTCTCCCAAGCTTCATAAAGAGTTTCACCATCCTTCTGCCTGAAGGTATGAACCTCCACCCTAAGCTTAGTCAGCTTCTTTGGTGGGAAAAATTTAGTAAGAAACTCAGTAACAACCTTGTCCCAAGTATCCAAACTCTCCTTGGGTCGGGAATCTAGCCATAGCTTTGCTCCATCCCTCAGAGCAAACGAAAAGAGCATGAGTTTGTACACCTCTGGGTTCACTCCATTTGTCTTCACAGTATCACAAATTTGCAGAAAGTTAGAAATAAATTGATTTGGGTGTTCGTGAGGAAGACCATGATACTGGCAGTTTTGTTGCACCAGGGTGACCAATTGTGGCTTCAACTCAAAGTTGTTCGCAGCTATAGGAGGTACCACAATACTTTTTCCATAAAGATCTGCAGTAGGAGCAGAGTAAGAGCCAAGCACTCTCCTCTGTTGATCATCCCCATTCGGATTTGCCACATTGACATTAACAGCATTATTAGGATCCATTGTGGATTCTGCAGCCTTGTAAAGTCTTGCTTATTGCAAACACCGTCTGAGAGTCCTTTCCGGTTCAGGATCAGCGTCTAAGAGAGGTTCCTTGTCTCTGTTCCCGCGCATACACAGACAGAAAATAAGAAAAGATGGGATTCTCTACGTCAGAGTGCAGAGAACTCCCAGTGAGGTAACCTGTGTAAAATAATAAAATAGAAATACTAAATAAATAAAACAGAAAAATTTTGAAAATGATAACTGAAATAAAACAAAAAATTCGAAAATTAAAAAGGGAAAATAAATGAGGAAATTAAAATGAAATTAACTAGGTGACACCAAACTTAATTTTAGAAATTAAAGAAAAATATTTGTGCTATTTATTTATTTAATTTTTTTTTCAAAAATACTAAGAAAAATTTAAATAAAATTAAAACTAAAAAGCCTAATCTAAGCAATCAAACAACTGATAGTTGTTAATCACTATCAATCCCCGGCAACGGTGCCAAAAACTTGGTGCGAAATTTATAACTACAAACTAACCGGCAAGTGCACCGGGTCGTACCAAGTAATACCTCAGGTGAGTGAGGGTCGATCCCACGAAGATTGAAGGACTAAGCAACAATGGTTGATTAATTGGCTTAGTTAGACAAGCAGAAAATAGTGTTTGAGAGTTCAAAAAGCATTAAATAGAAGACAGGCAATTAAATAAGTTGGGAATAAAATATGGAGAAGGCAGTTAAGGCTTCAGAGTTATCTATTTTCTGGATTGACTTTTCTTACTAACTATTTTAATCATGCAAGATTTAATTCATGGCAAACTATATGTGACTATACCCTAATTCCTTAGACCTTCATAGTCTCCTCTAAAATTCATTAACCACCAATTCCTTGGTCACTTAATTCCAATTAGAGGGTGAAGTTCAATTCTAGTTTATATGCCACAGAAACTCTAATTACCCAAATATAAAAGGATTATATGTCACGTATCCCATTAAATCCAGATAATTAAAATTTAGGAGAATTTGTTTTCAAGCTGTTGTTCAAGTAAAGAGCTTTTCCAAGTTATACAAGAACTCAATTAGAATATGGGTCATACTTCCGTTCCACCCAAATTCATAAAATAAAGAATGAAAACAATTCTTGAAATATAAATCAGTACATGAATTAAAATAGAAAAATAATAGTATCAATCCATAGAATAGACAGAGCTCCTAACCTTAATAGTGGAAGTTTAGTTGCTCATGGTTCAGAGAGAAAAATAAGGATTCTGATAAAATGTATTTTGGCTGAAGTGGAATGGAATCCCCAGAAGGGAAGTTTCTTTTCCCTTTTATATCTAATCCTAATTAATTTAAAATCTATTTTCCAAAACTAAAATAATATCTTTTCCTATTTTAAAATAAAAATAAAGTATAAATCAGAATTAATAGGAATCAGTATTTTCTGCACTTCGCACTTGTCACGCGTACGCGTCGATGGTCTTCTTTGCGTGTCACGCGTACGCGTCAGGTACGCGCACGCGTCGCTGTGCAACTTCGCTTTTCACGCGTACGCGTCAGGTACGCGCACGCGTCGCTCTTCGCTGGTTATCTCCTTTAATTCTTGTGCTCCTTCCATTTGTGCAAGCTTCCTCTCCATCCTCTAAGCATTTCTGCCCTATATAGCCTTCTTCTCTTTTTTCTGCGGAAGCTCCGTCAAATCCAACCAAATGCTACCTAAAATAAACAAAATTGCACAAGACTCAAAGTAGCATCTATAGTGGCTAAAAGATAATTAATTCTTGATTAAACTCAACAAATTGAATGCAAATTCACTAGAAAAAGATAGGAAAGATGCTCACGCATTAGTCATTCCAAAAAAATGACTAAATCTCATCTACCATCCTATAAATACTTGAACGGTTGGAAATTTTTATTTCAATTTAATTCATCTACTTACTAAAACTCTTGTTAATTTAAGCATCGAAGTCTTTTGTAGTACCCCCATTACCGTCCAAGTAACGACGTCGAAAAAACTATCATCCTAGCAAACAAATCAAAACCCTTAAATTCAAACATTTGGATCTTACATCCAGACCCAAATTCAAGTAACACCTCGAAACACTATCAAAAAATTCTCAAAATATTTTTTTAACCTAACATAACTTAACCTGAATCTCTAATCCCACTTCACCCAATTTTAGACTCTTTACTCATACCACCCTACTCCGCCTCTAGCTACCACCACTTGACTCCATTCCATTTTACTTCGTTCCACTTGAATCGAAAACATAATGCCGTTGTCGTAGTGAGGGACGGATACATGGTGGCAAGTGGAGGCCTTCCCCCCAGCTTTTTTTTTTAAATAGTAGTAAGAACTAAGAAGCTCAACCCAAATAAAATATAATGATTTTTTAAATTTTTTTAAATCCTTAAACAGTAAACACTACATTCTCTTTCTTCATGTTCTTATTTTTTTATACGCTCGGTCTTCTTTTGGAGCCATAGCCATGCCCTCACTTCACTGTCAAGTGTCACACAGGGACGGATACATGGGGGTAAGTGGAGGCCTCCCCCCAGCTTTTTCTTAAAAAATAGTAGTAAGAACTAAGAAGCCCAATCCAAATAAAATATAATGATTTTTATATTTTTTTTAAATTTCTAAACAGTAAATACTACATTCTCTTTTTTCATGTTCTTGTTTCTTTTGACGCTCAGTCTTCTTTTGGAGCCATAGCGACGCCCTCACTTCCCTGTCAAGCGTCACAAGTCTTCAATCATATTATTATATCAATTAAAGCAAAGGTACTCACTACTTACTCTACTTTTTATTTTTTATATGTAATTGTATAAAATTATTAATTAATAAATCATATTTTTTATTATAAAATAATATAATTATTTGAATTTTTTTTTCAGATAAAAAGAAATTAGAATATTTTATGATGAGAAAGCAAAGTAAAATTGATGCAATTTTTAAGAGAAAAGTTACTGATAATGTTGGAGTTCAAACAAGTCAACCTCTAATCTTATTTTACAAGAAATTCAAGTAAGTGAGCTCTCTGATCTTACTCGAAATACACATCAACATGAAGTTAAAGTTCCAAGATTAGAAAGAGATGTTGATATCTCTTTATTAGAAAGGGATCCAGGAAAGTGACATCCAATTTGGCAGTATAATATCAATGAACGTGATAAGGTTCTTAGAGCATACATAATAGCTGAGTCATACCAACCAACAAATATTAGCTATCCAGTTTCTGGTAATAACAATCACCATCGATATTTTCAATCTTCTTGATTTAAGAAATTTTCAAGTTGGTTAGAATATTTACTAGAAAAAGATGCTGCTTATTGTTTGCCTTGCTACTTATTTGGTAAATATTATGGTGCTCCCAATGATGAAAAAAATTCATTTTCAGAGTTAGGATTTAGTAATTGGAAGAAAGTAAACAATAGAGTGAATTGTGCATTTGTCACGAGGGTTCTATTCCTAATTTTCCCATAATTTATGTGTGAAATCTTGTGATGATTTAATGGCTCAATCTAAGCATATAAACAAAGTTCTTGATAGGCATAGTGATGAAACTATTGCAAATAACCGCTTAAGGTTGAAGACATCTATTGATGCTATTTGATGGCTTGCATTTCAAGCATGTGCATTTAGAGGTGACGATGAAAGTCCTGGATCTTTGAATAGAAAAAATTTTATTGAGTTAATTAAGTTTTTAGCTTCCTGTAATCAGAATGTTAATAATGTTATCCTTGAACATGCTCCTCGAAATACTCAATATATATCTCCCGATGTTCAAAAAGATATATTGCATATCTTTGCTAGAAAAGTGCGTGCAACAATTCGAGAAGAAATTGGTAATTCTAAATTTTATATAATTATTGATGAAGCAAGAGATGAGTCAAAGCAAGAACAAATATCTGTGGTTTTGAGATTTGTAGACAAGCACGATTGTGTTCAAGAAAGATTTTTTTATCTTAACATGTTTCTGATACGTGTTCTTTGATATTGAAAACAGAAATTTCATCAGTTCTTTCTCGTCATCATAATCTTGATGTTCAAAATCTTAGGGGATAAGGGTATGATGGAGCTAGTAATATGCGTAGTGAATGGAATGGATTGCAAGCTCTATTTTTGAAAGATTGCCTTTTTGCTTATTACATTCATTGTCTTGCTCATCGATTACAATTAGTGCTTGTTTCTGAAGCCAAAGAAGTTTGCTATGTTCATCAATTCTTTTCAAAACTTACGCTAATTGTGAATGTTGTGACTGTTTCTCCTAAACGTCATGATCAGTTAAGGGTTACTCAAGTAAATAATATTGCAAACTTAATTGCCAATGATCAAATTTTGATAGGTTGTGGACTTAATCAAATTGGTACTTTACAAAGAGCTGGAGATACTAGATGGGGGTCTTATTTGAATTCTGTACGTAGCTTACTTTGCATGTTTGATGCTACTTGTGAAGTTCTTGAAAAAAGTACGGAAGAAAGTAATTTTTCCACTCGTGGTAATGCTAGTGCTGCTTATAATGCTATCACATCCTTTGAATTTGTCTTTGTTTTGCATTTGATGAGAAATATTTTGGAAGTTAGTCATGATCTTTGTCAAGATTTGCAACAAAAAAATTAAGACATATTGAATGCTTTAACTCTGGTTTCTACTACCAAGACTTTAATTCAAAGAATGAGAGAATCAAGTTAAGAGGCTTTCATAAAAGAAGTTATATTATTTTGTGAGAAACATGAAGTTGAAGTTCCTGATATGAATGCATTGCATATTCCTAGAAGAGGCTGAACTTGCAAAATTGTTGACCAAATTTTAGTGGAGCATCATTACCGTGTTAATTTATTTATGGTTGTAATTGATACACAATTACAAGAGATTAATGGAAGATTCAATGATAATATGGTGGAATTGCTTACTTTAAGTTCAACTTTAGATTCCAGAGATAATTATAAGTTTTTCAGTGTCAACAAAGTATGTGAATTAGTAGAACGACTTTATTCAAGTGACTTCAATGACAGAGAAATTTCATATCAGAATGTAAGCTCAACATATGAACTTGATATTCCTAATCATGTTAAGTTAACTAACTTGTGCACAATTTTGGAATTATGTCAAGGATTAACGAAAACAAGAAAATCTTTAACATATCATTTGATTGATCGTTTGATTCGCTTGGTATTAACTCTTCCTATTTCAACTGCTACAACTGGGAGATATTTTTCAGCTATAAATATTGTGAAGAATAGACTCAAAAATAAAATGGAAGATGAATTTCTTATTAATTATCTTTTGATTTACATTGAGAAGAAGATTGTTGAAAGATTTGACACAAATTCTATTATCGATAAATTTTATGATATGAAGAATCGACGTGTACCACTTCGTTAGTAAAAGGTACACATATTTTTTTGTACTTTAAATATATATTCTCTATCAATATATTTTTGTAATGCATCTTATATTATAATTTATTTGTATATTTTTTTAATATTATATGATATTTCTGGATTCGTTTCTGGTCGCAGTCAAACTGATTGTCATACTAATGATAACTGCAAAGCCCCAAACAACTTCGAACTAGAATCCCAAGAAAGGAGAGCACAAAAACAAAGACAAACACACATAAATAAACATAAAAGAGAACTTGTAATTCCAAAAGAAAGGTCGACGAGCTCCAGTCTCAAAACGTAGTTGAACCACACAAGAATTGATTTTGAAAAATAAAGTTCATGTGTTTGTTGTTTATGAAGTTGGGTAAAAGCATCCAATATATCCATTTTGTTAGGCATGGTTATATAATTTCAATGGATAAGAATTAGGTTTTAGATTTGGAGTATAAACGATAGCATGATATGTGGATGTATTCACTATGGGAGTGAATTGAGTCTGCGAAGCATTGGTTTTAGTTTACCTTGTCGACAACTAGAATGATGCTCTCTATGAGTTGTATATATGTAAGGTTGATAGACAACACCAATTTCATAATGAAGTGAAATAGATGAGGAGATGAGATTACAATTACATACCTAGTTGTATCTCTGCTTCTGACTTGTGGCTGCAGCCAGAAATAAAAATACTTGTGTTAGTATTCAGTATAAGTAAATGATGGTTGTTAGTGGGTTAAAGTTGTGGTGGTGATTGATTAAAAATCGTAGAGCATATGGAATTAGAGTTTGGAGTAAGATTAGGTTATCAAAGATAATTTAAAAAATTTGGTAATTTTTTAGAGTTTGAATAATTTTATTAAGTATAATTTTAGTTATATCTTTTTATGGATAAATTTATTTACATTCTGAATATTCATAGATATAAATGCTTTTCTATTTATCCTTGGCCTATTTGTTTACCCGTTTATTTTTTGTTCCTCTTGATTTGCGTATTAATTATCTCGCTCTAGATGGACTTTTACCATTTTAACATTTCAATTATATGAATTTTGGTTTATTTTATATAATTTGCGTACCAGTTGTTTTACCTTTTGTTTGCACAATTAATAACACCACGGCACCTCGGGACTGATCACCCCGAGAGCCACCCAGACCATAACAACTACGCAGCGGCTATGAAAATATATGCCATGCAATTAAAGTTGTCAAGGGTAGCCACAAGTCAGCTCGACAGTTAATCGTTTAAAATGAAACGGTAAACAGTTTACAAGACTACCAAGATGTTCAAAACATACAAAACAAAACGCCACAACAACTCAAAAAGTATAAATATTTCACAAAGTTACTTCCTCGGGAGGTCGACAATCTTGCCATCCTTAATGGTCTTAAAGGCGCCAACAGCTGAGACATCAAAGTCAGGAGCCAGCAACTTCACCTGCGCCTTGATCGCCTCCTTGGTAGCCCCAATGGCGTTCCGAGCGTGCTTCACAGTCTCTTTGTTTTTCTTCTTTAGCTCGGCGGCCTCGACCTTAGCGGCATTTACCGACGAAACGGAATTAGCAAGTTTCTTGTCTAGTTCTTCTGCCTGTCCCCGAGCAGCATTGAGCTGGCTCTCCAGGGTAAGCTCCCTCTCGGTGAGACGAGCAACCGTCATGTCGGACTCCTTCACCTTCGCTTCGGATTTGGCCAGCTGAGTCTTCACCAACGTCACCTCCGCCTTCAACTTGTCCACAGATTGGAAAGCCGCCTGGAGCTTACCTTCCAGGGTCCGCGCACCAACCAAAACGGGCTCCGCCTTCCTCGCTATAGCGGCAGCCCGGAGCAGAGTATGATACACCCACTTTTTTCTGAGAGGTGAGGTCCCCACCATGAAAGAACTCCTCGGTGCCGGACAGGAGTTGCGAATCGATGAAGGTCCTGGCATCGAAGTTCCTTTCGATAACAGTGAGCGCCCCCTCCGAGCTCGAGGTTGATTTCCTCTTCTTAGGATTTTTTAGGATGGTGACCTCGGGACCCACCTCCTCTTCCAGAACCTCTGGTCGGGGGGTCGGACCAGTGCTTGTGCCGATCACCTCCCCTTGAGGAGTTTGGGACTGCACTTTCGGAGTGGGGGAGTGCGGAGCATCGTTGGTGTGAGTGGCGGAGCTATCATCGCTATTTCCAGGGAGGAACATCGAAAAAAAATTATCAAGTCCAACTTACCCGCTGGCCATGGACACTGAAACAAGAAAACATATAAGAGTTCGTTAAGCAAGACACTAAGTAAGCAAACAAGTCAAACATAAGAAACGGGGAAACTACGGCCAGCCGACTACTCACCTATGTAGCTCCTACCCATCTCAGGATCACCCATTAAGAGGTGAGGGTTGACGTTGTTTTTACTAAAAATAGCCAGCAACATGTCAGCAATGTTTTTATTTTGTTGGGTTAAGCCCTTGTAAGTCATCTTCGTGAAGGCATTGGCCCCGGCACCAAAACTCTAATAGGCCGGGATACGACGCTCACCCTCTAAGGTCAGCCAGAACGGATGCTGACCTTCGGCGGGTCGTACCTTGAAGTACTTCTCCTTAAAGCCATGATAAGAATCTTCGAACGACCCGAAGATTCGTCTACCTTAGGTTTTCCGAAAGGACATGTACCCTTTTTTGGCTCTCCCTTCTTTGGAGGGATTCGTCAAGATGAAGAACCATAGAAAAACTTCCACTGAGTCCGGCAGCTTCAAATATTCACACACCATCTCGAAGCACCGAATGGAGGCCTCACTATTCGGATGTAGTTGTGACGGCGCCACATCACACCAGTTCAGAAGCGCCATCTGAAAGGGGGAGAAGGGGATACGAACCCCTAGGCTGGTAAACATGGATTTATACAGCCAGATCCAGTCGGCCACTCGGGGGGTGTTCAAGTTTAGATGGCATATCCGTTCCTGGTCCCCAGGAATGAACGCATAATAACGTTCCTCCTCGGGACCTCCTTTACAAAGTAGATCAGATTGACGGAATTCCATGAGCTCCTCCAGGGTCATCCTGGAAGTGGTATCTTTCACGTCTGAGGTAACCCAAGCGTATCGGTCCACGGGAGCTCTCGCGGTGGGACGCTGTGCCATACCTATAGGGGGAGCCACCGGTTAAGTCAGACCGGATGGTCGGAAATCCGAGTGCTACAGAAATGACAATACAACCTACTATGCGCTAATCTACGGTTAAAGGTCAACCAAAAGGAAACAATGAACCTAATGGAAACCCCCCCCCCCTTAAAAAACCTATATGGTAGCAGTCACACGCAGTCTAGGCAGCATAAAAACAAAGCAACAACAACAAACGACCATACACATTCCAAGCAGTAAAAAAGCAATGCTAGTACAGGATCAATCTACCAGAAGAAAGGGAAGGACGATGCTTACCAGGAAATGATGAATGAAGAAGCAGCAAATTCCAACAAAGCGCAATTGAACAAAAGCGAATCGGAGAGCCTAAGCTTGGAGAATCAGAGAGGAGTTGCAGGGCAAATGAAAAAGTGATGAAAAGAGGCGAGAGTCTTGAAACGTAAAGAAAGAAAGGCACAAAAACTGAAATGTAACTAACATTGAGTAGCTCGAAAGGCAGGGGCAAAACAGACTTTCCACTTAGGGTTCAAATCTGCCATGATGAGCATTAAATTTCCAGCGCGAGAAACGAGGCAACGATTGACGTCTCCAGGAGTGGACGGATGCCACTTGTGTGTAGGGGGCACGTCCCAATCACGAGCGATCGATTTAGCAAAGAGCCAACCATAGGAGGAATCGAGGAAAACGCGCCAGCTACGACCCTCACGACCATAGCCAGCGCGTTGGGGACATTGTTCCGGTCCAGCCCATCAGACTTAAGACCAGGGTTGAGTAGACGCCCGACCCGATGGGTTGATGGGAGCCAATCACGGGACGACCCGAGCGACACCCTCCCCTTTTGCGTGAACCTGGATAGCTGGAGCTAGGCAGCTGGAGAGGAAGCTTCCAGGAAAGAGGGCCTAACCATGTGGGGCCCACGACAATACAGACTATATAAGGGAAGGGTCCTACCCCTCCCCTAGGTACGTCACCTACCCTGACATAAACCCTCCATCTCATACGGACACTGGCTTGGGCGTCAGAGTCCTTTTGCAGGTGGACCACCCCCTTTTTACATACATTGCTCGGCAATCCGGAGGAGCTACGTGCCAAGGCCCATCTGCACCCATTTCCGAGTCGCTCCACCATTCTCACCTTCAAATCCGACCCGTTCGACAAGCGAGCTACCGAACAATAATGTATTCTAATATCGTGTTCAAAGTGTGTAGTGTAATAGTATTTTTTCTTTTCTAAAAAAGATATATTTAAGATAAAAAAAACTATAGAAAAAAAATAAATAGGTCATTGACTTTTCGGCCTACGGACATTTAAATTTTCGAGAATTTGAAAATATATTTAAGTCTTTGACCTTCTCAAAACCTAGACACATTGATCCCTCTATTTATTTGGGTGTATCAAACTCAACAAAATAATCAAACGTAATTTTTATTGTACTGACTTGGCCGATATACGGATACACACGTGGAAGAATTTTAAAATAAGACAAATTAGATCTAAGAATCGACAAGTCTCAATTTTAAAAAGATAAAAAATTTAAATATATTTTTAAATTCTCAAAAATTTAAATATCTGTAGATCAAAAGATCAAAAATCTATTTATCATTTTCTCAAATATATATAGAGTTTTCTGACTTAGTTCCTTTGAGAAAAAAATAAATGAAAAACGCATGTTCTTTAAAGGTTAGCCTCTCTCATCCCATTCCCTGGAAAAGGAAACACCAAGGACCCTTTACCTTTGCACTTGTCGAAGTTTGAGTGGATGTTGGGGTCACCCACTCCCCCACTCTTGTTGTTATGATGAGAGGTCAAACCCAAAGCCAATGAAGGTTGTGACTTGGTGAGGATAGATGAAAGACAAAAGAGGGCAACACTCCAAAAAAAGAGAAAAAGACTCTTAAGGCTAGGGGATTAAGGCATGTGGATCAGTAGGGGACACATCAAACCTAACTCTTTCTTCATCAAAACTCCATCCATCCAATTTATTATTATATCATTTTCACTCAATTTTTTAAAATCATATTCAGCCAATTTTACGTATGATAAATTACTTTATAATACCCTCTTATAAAATGATAAGTTAGTTCTTAATTTTTCCTAAAAATAATTTTATACAAAAAAATATTTAAAAAATTTTTACAAGACTAAAAAATCAATTATCTTTTTAGTATTTAAAAAAGGATTTAACATTCATATATAATCAATATCAAATATTTAATATCTAATTATGTATTATTATATAAGTAAAAAAATTATTATTTTAAAAATGATCTAAATATATAAATCTAATTAAATAATAAATAAATAAATAATACAGTACAACTTTTGCTTTTTATGTTAATACATTAAAATAAAATTTTATAAAAAAAAAAACTAAAACAAAAAAAACAAAAAATAATCCCCACTTCTTTTAGTATTAGACCAAATTAATGTCGTAAAAAAATTAAAATTTTACCTAAAATAAATTAAATATATAAAATATACATTTTTAACAAAATTTAAATTGTGAAATCATAAATTTTATAAAATTAATTAATTTATTTAAAATTATAATATCAAAAAATTTTAAAAATTAAATCAAAATTTTAGCTACTATTTTTCTGACTATTTGACTCAACTTGAAAGTTGATAGGGCTGATTACGAGGAGAACACAAGCTCATCTCTTCTTTATCATCTAAAAATAAAAAGTACAAAAAAAAAAACTCATTTTCAATTATTTTAAAAAAGAATTTACTCTATATATGGTGTTTTCCCCTATTTTTGTCATTTAATAGATGATAGATGTGATGGTACAACAACACACACTTGTGCACAAAGAGTGACGCACAGGGTTTGTGTGTTGAGGCATTTTGTTTTTGTTTCTCTTGATGAAACAAAGGAAGGTGTTTGTGTTTGTGTTTGTTTCTCTCCAATAATAAGCATAAGATGAGAAGACCAAGCCCCAGGCAGTTTGATTGTGTGAGAAGAGGTTGGCACAGTGAAAGACACCAACCTCTTAGAGGAACTCTCATTCAAGAAATTTTCAGGTTCTCCTCTTTCTCTTTCTTCTTTTCTTTTCTTTTCTTTTTATGCCTTGTATAATGCATAGATTTTATTATTTAAATTAGGGTGGTTGATGAGATACATGGCTCTGCCACTAAGAAGAACAAAGAGTACCAAGAAAAGCTCCCTATTGTTGTTCTCAAAGCTGAAGAGATTTTGTACTCTAAAGCCAACTCTCAGGTAAATAAATTAAAACCCTCTTCTTCCTTTTCCCATTTTTTTTTTAATTTATTTTCAGCAATTTGTGAATCCTGTTTTAATTTATTATATTATACTAATATTTATTTATTTTTATTTAATGTTTGCCATTGTTTTAGCACGAATACATGGACTTCAGAACAGTTTTGGCTAGAACTAATGAAGCCATTGACACAATAATCCGACGAGATGAGATTACAGAAACTGGAAATGGAAATGGAAAGTATTTGCAACCTTGCATTGAAGGTATATGTTATTATTATTATTATTTAGCTGTGAGAGTCGTTAAATAATTTGACAGGTTTGTCATCTAACGGCTCTAGCTATTAACTTCACGTGAAGATAACTGCACTGTATGAATGATTTTACATTGTGTTATTTTGGTTATGATTCAGCTGCTTTAAATTTGGGATGCTCCCTAACTAGAACTCCAAGGAGTCAAAGAAACAAGCCAAGGTGTTATCTTAGTCATAGCAAAGAACAAGCTCCCAATGTTATTCATCACACACCACAAAACTTTAATACAAGGGATAATGCAACAAAACCATATCATGTGTCTAAGAATGCTGGTCCAACAAACACAACAGCAACTAGTAGCAGCAATAAGAAACAGTGTTTGTCGCCGCATCCACCAAGGTTGTCTTCAGTTTATCCCCTTTATTACCATGGAAACAACAACATTCGTTTGGAAGAGTCCCAACATGGTTTCAAAGCCTCACATAAATCAAATGCTAAGGATTTCGGACCTCCAGTTATGGGTGTTGCTCAGAAACTTGTGGCTAATGGTGATCCTGTTCAAACCACGCCGTGCGCAAACAAGTGTGATCTTTCATTGAGGTTAGGCTTAGGCCCCATCAATAGTACTAGCTTTTAGTTTTGAAAATTAGTTGAAGGTTAAGGAAATGAGAGATTGGAGTTTCAATTGGATGAATCTATGGATGTAGTTTGAGAAATTGAGGCTTCTAGACTGATGTTTTCCTGTTATATGCTTACTTTGTATGTCCATATTATTAGGAATATAATGTTACAGTAGTAATGAGTTATGTAAATAGCAACTTCAATCTGAATTTTAGTGGAGGATGAATTGGCAAGTCTTTTTTTTTCTCTCTCTCTCTTTCTATATTTTCTGTTTATCCAAAATACAAAGACAGCAGAAGCGTGAGTTAAGCCCAAATTTGGTCTCTGGGATATCAATCGTATTACTTTAGTCTCAAAAATTCGAAAAATAGGACTAATTTGATGCATTTTTCAGAATACAAGGGACTATTGGGATCTCAGGGACCAAATTGGTACAAATTACCAATTTTAGGGACCACTTTTGGACTTAACTCGCAAAAGCAAACCTTTTTGTGTTTACTATCCCAGTTCTTGTTTTGTATCCTAAAACAACTACAGAACAGGTTTTAATGCCTAATAGCAGAAGAAGTTGATGAAATGGTGCTATAATGGAAGTCAATCTGCAATTGCCTGTGAAGAAATGGATTTGAAACATTCCCTTTCTTCTCTTCCTTCTCTAGTTGCCTAACTGGTATAGCAGCAAGAAACCTCTTGATGAACCCTTTACAACACTCTTTTCCATGGCAAACCGCCTCGAATCTTCTGCCACTACCATTGCCGCCGCTGCCGCCAACAATGTTTCCCCTTGAAGCACCATACATAACACTAGATTCATCAAACTTCAATATGAATGCTTGTTGGCACCCTTCATAGAGCCTTTCCCCCAATGAATCAATGACATAGTAAGCATCCTTTTCTACCTTTAGAACAAAGAAATGGTCATTCCAACTCACTATGTATATTCTTGGCTTGTTATGATTTTCATCCACCTTGGTTCTTATCTCATCCCAAATTTGGTCAAAGGACATAGCACCTTTCAAGCATTGGAACTTCTCTGGGGAGAAAAAACCTGTATATGATTCTTGTGGTACAACAATTATGGGTCTCAAATTGGCCTCTAGGACTGTCTCAAGGTCAAAATGCTTGTCAGGGAATAGATTCAAGTAGTAATCACTCCTGCATAGTTTTCTCCATTCAGAGGAACCTATGTTAACACAAATACAAGTAAGATTATCAGTACTCAATACCATATATACAATATGTAAATAAGACAATTCTATAAATTTAACAAGTTTAGATCTTGTCTGCAAAATGTCTTAGGATAATTATACTGAATGATTAAGAAACAGAAATAAATTGGGAGACAGTAGAGACAGATACTATACATAGCGTTTTTGTCTTAACATGTTAATAAATAGGCAAAAGTAAAGTAGATATAAAGTTGACCTTGTGTGATGAGGTGGTCAAATTGGGACATTGTTGGCATGTTGTGGTTGGAGTGGAGCCAGTGTGCTATGAGGGCAACTAACACTGTGCAAGCACTGTCGCCAGAGGCTTGTTCACTCATTTGGTCAAAGGAAGCTAAGAACACGTTTGTTTTCAGCTTTAATTTCCCATCCCTGCTTGAAATCTCTTTGCTTTTCCATCTGCTTGAACTGCAATTCTTGTCTTCATAGCGTGAATGTGAAGAAACTTCATGTGATTTCTGCAGAGTTCAACATCCACATTAAATTTTTAGGTAACACAAAACTCTGTAGTGTTCAATAAATACTTCTTAATTCTTGCTATAGAGTTTCTTGTGAAAAAAAAAATGAAAAGAAAAAAAAATTCTTAAATGGTTCCTCACAATTATTTCAAGACTAAAAAAAAAAAATTATTTCCGATCCTTAATCTTTATTTTTGTGAGACTGGTTAGCCCTTCTGTCGATATTTTTCTCTCGATATTAATGGAATAAGTCTACGTGACATGTTAAACTGTTGATTTATCTGTTAAAAACCAATTAGAATTGACAAATTCTTTTTTGTTAGGAATCTCATTGTCTTTTGGAATAATTGTTGGGCCGTTTTGTTTTCTTTTTATTACATTTTTTAAATATATTGATTAAATTTATTGTATAAAACTGAGAAATATTAGTGATTTTTAAATTATTTTTATTTATAAAAATTAAATAGAGGATATATTAGTGACTAACTTGTCACATAAACATATTTTGTAAAGATATCATTAACGGAGATACTAACCAATCTCACAAAATTAAATATTAAAAATCGAAAAAGGTATATTTTTTAAAAGAGCCTTATGATTTTTCAAAAGAATTACTCATAGATTGGGATGAGTATTAAAAAAAAAATGCATATAAGTGAGGTTTAATTTTATTATATAATTGAGTATGTGAGTAAAGACGACAAGTTAAATTTTATGCTTATCTAAAATGTTTTACCAGCATCTCGTGTTAATGTAAGATTTGAAAAAAAAGATATACCTAAGTGGTATAATGTGAACAGAGATAACTCATCTATTATTTTATGACTCTCCTTCGTTTAATATTAATTATAATATAAATATAATTTAAATAAATTCACACTCCTTAAATAAAAGAAAGTTACAACCTCTCTTTGTATTTCTACATTCTTACTCTATATTAAAATCTTTCACCTTATTAAATAACATCTCTCCTCTAGAAAAGTAACATTCGTTGCTCAATGTAATTGCATTCTGTAACAGGGAATGAAGCCTATGAAGGGGACCGCTCTAAAAAGAATAAGGAGGACAAAAGTAAACTACTAATTTAATTTAAAAGAATGATAGTGTTGATAATTTAGTGTTTAGAAAATAAAAAATATATATACATAATGCTTAAAATATAAATAATATTTGATAAAATATTTAAGATATATTTTTTACCATTTAAATTTTGCCATATTTTATCACAGTTCATTCTTAAATATTTCTTACCAAATAAAAATATTGTACTTTTTATTAATCAATGTTAGCTTTTTATTCATTATATCTTATATTAATATTTTAGATTTATATTTTTAAAATTGATAGTTTAAAATTTAAAATTTAAAATTTTTAATTTAAAAATTAGAATTTAAACTTTAGAATTCAAAAATATTGCACTTTTATTTTTTACGAAATGGATTAACATTTTTTATAATTTATTTTTAAATATTTTTTACTCTAAATAACGAGCGTTGCACTTTATCGCACATTATTTACTTTTAAAGAGACAAAGCATATCTTATTTGTTTTCGCAAGAGCTTAGCGTGTGATTGGTTTAATTTTTGTAAATTGGAGTTGATTTGATTTAATTATATTAAAATTGATTTTGATTTAAATTGAGTTTATTTCGAGGTGATTTATGGTTGGATACATTAATATAAAAGTAATTATAATTAATAAAATATTATTTAAATAACAATGACTAAAATTATTTTTAGATGTAAAATTATTAAAAAAATAATAATTATATTAAGATTTTAATATTATTATTTTAACAATTTTTATATTATAAAATTTTAAATTATAATTTATTATTATATAAAATATTTTCTTAAATATTATATGTATATTATATTTAAAATGTCTAATAATTATAAACTATAATAATAAAAGATAAATAAATTTATAAAATTAAACAATAATAACAATAAGGTACATAAAATAAAATGAAGATGGAAGATGAAGAAGGTGAAAAAAGATAATTTAAAAATAAAAATAAGATAATCTTGTATATAGAACAAATGAGAAAAATAAAAAAAGATAGTTAAGAAATAAAATGAAGATGACTGTATAAAAGGAAGAAGGTGAAGAAGGATAATTGAGAGAATAAATTTTAAAATCAATTCTCAATAGTAAGAATTGAAAGCAAAAACTACAAAATTTTACTTCAAGGTACATTTGAGGGTAAAAATCATGTTAAAAAAAATCATCCAAATAAGTTTAGTCTAGCGTCCAAGACTTTTTAACGTGCGTTCATGAATGCTAAACCAAACATATACTTAGACTTAGTTTGGTAGACAGTTTAATTAAGCTCATTTTAAAAAAATAATTTAAATAATAAATACTTATATTAAAAATAGCTTATAAATAAGTTATCAAAGTGGTCCCTGAGATTCTCGAATTGTACTAATTTAGTCTTTGACTTATCAATTGCACCATTTACTTCCCGAGATTGTAAAAAATGCATTTAGTTGGTCTCTCGCCTCATTTCCGCCGGCAATGACGCAGCAAATGAGTACCATGTTGGAGCTTGCTTGCCTCTGCCGCTCTTGGGCCCTAATCCCATCAGAGCTTACCTCCGCCGTTGCTCAAATAAGAGCCATCTTCGCCAAATGCAGGCCTTCATGCTTATCACAGGTCTTGTTGAAGATGACATACTCTTCTCGCGATTCATATATGCCTCTACGTCGCTTGATTTTTCCTCTTATACCTACTCTGTATTTTCCAATACCTACACGCACTGTCCTAACACATTTGTCTACAATAATAATATTATGTGGGCTCTCTCTTCCTCCAATGCAGCTGATCCAACAGAAGGGCGAGCTTTTTAGCTATGATTATACTCGTGATCTCCTTCTGGAATCAAGCCGGAACCATCTTGATCGGGCTATAATTCCTGTTCGGCAAACGTTGTGGCGTCGAGTTCAAGCATGATGGTGCCGTTGTCGAGTTGGAAATTGCTGGAAAAGAAGGCTTGGGAGGCGCCGCCGCGAATTGCGAAAATGGTGAGATGGTGTCCTGCGAAACACAGTTGACGTCGAGAAGAGTCTAGAAGGGCTCCGGGAAGATGCTGAAGGCAGAGACAAGCTCCAGCGGGATCAGGGCCCAAGAGCGGCAGAGGCAAGCTCCAGTGTGGTATTCATTTTCCATGTCATTGCCGGCAATATGGTTAAATGGCTAAAAATGAGGTGAAGGACCAAATAGATGCATTTTTTACAATTTTAGGGACGCAAATAATACAATTAGTAAGTCAGAGATCAAATTTTGTAAATCTCAGGAATCATTTTAGAATTTAATTTTAAAAAAAATTTTATTATCAGCGAAGTCATTTTTTAATTTTTTTATAAACACTTAAATAGTTTCTTAAAAATTATAATTTAATTTTAAAAATTATATCAAATATTAATACTATAACTTTTCGTAAATTAAAAATTATAAAAAAAAAATTTGAACCTATTTAAATTGGCCCTTAATTTTATGTCATAATCTTTATGGAATAAATTGACTATTTACCAAATGGTGACTATTTAGATGACGAGATTTGTATATAAAATATAATTAAAATTTATTTGATAATTTAATATAGTTAAATTACATACCGTGAGAGCACTTGAACGAGTCGTGAGTTGAAATTGTTGTTTAGTTGTGATTGTATTGGATCCAAATTCAGTGAAGCTTCTAGTCCGTGACAACTGCAACCGGCTCCTATTCGCTGTTCCATCCAAACGCGTCCTTGGCGCCGATGACCCCATAAACCTCTCACTCTCGCAACACCCATTTTTATTACTACTTTTACCGAGTCTGGACCCCGAGTTTTGATCATTTTCAATTATAATACTACTATTATTACTACCACTACTCCCACTGCTTGATGTGGACTCGGACGAGTCATCTGAGTCAAACACGGGAGATCCATCTGACTCGTATGGACTCGTTTGTTCCGTTCCAATCCCTGTGTGATGTAGTTTTCCGTTTTTGCCCCTGTTGGTCAAGCTTGTTAGATACTTCACTCTTTCTATGATGGCGTGTCTCTTTGGCTCAACCGAGTTTTTAATTGGTCTTGCCGAGTCATCCTCAGAATTCTTCATCTTCATTAACTTCATTGAGACCTACCAAAAGTCATTCATTAACTAGTATAAAATATTAGAAAAAATTTTAAGTGTACCAATATATTACTATTTCAGTGATTTTTAATCATTTATTTTAATTATAAAAAATATATATAATTAAATTTAATAATTAAAATTTACTGAACTATTAATATACTAATATATTTAAATTTTTTTAAATATATTTTTGTTTTCACCTTATCTTTAAGTACTAATTTGTCAAGCATAAGAATTTGGACAAAAATACAAAAAGATAGAAATATAAAGGTTATAAAAATTTAATTTATTTTTTTTATAACAAAAGAATTAAAAAATATATAATTATAAAAAATTGATAAAAATAATAAAAAATAAAAAATAAATTGTATCTTTTATTAATATTTACGTGTTTTTTCTATTAAGAAAAATATAAAATATATTAATTCTGAATATAATATTTCTATTTATATTTTATCTGTCAAATATAATTTTATGTTTTTGTATTTTTGTCTTAGTGTCTCGTATATATAAACGAACACAATCTTATATACAAGGTTAGATTCAAATCCCAACACTTACTTAAATTTTAAACGGACAAATACTAATCTAAATTAGTTAGTATAAAATATACCTAAGTCAACGAAATAACTTCTTAACGAAAGATTACTAAATATACATGGCTCTTAAAAGTCATTAAAGTTTAATAAATTTCTTAACGAAGTTTTTATTTTCTCAAATTTTATTGGATCAAAACATACATATAAACATCAACTTGTCTTTTTACTCCCTCAATTCATCAATCACCGTCAATATATATGTGAAAGTTAAAATTTTATTGTCCACAGTGAAACGGCAAGAAATAATACTAAATTGAGAATCAATATTAAAAAATTATTTTGCTTACTACGTTTTTGATGGGATCAAAAGTCATAATTATTGCTCATCGTCGTCGTGAAATTTAAGTTCATGCCAATAGATTTGCACCTTCCTTTGTTGACACGCGCGTTTATTGCAAGGAAAAGATATAATTTACCAAACATGCATGGATTACCAAATATAAATAATTATAATATGTGTAAAAAAAATTAGTTCATAAATTAGTTATTTGTATGTATTGAAATATAAAATGTACATTAAAAAATGTGGAACAACACATTTATATATGCAAATATATAGTAATAAATTTTGTCCTTAATATTTTGTATACATATATAATATTTTTGAAAAATAAAAAGGAATTCTAATAAAACTAGTTAAAGATAATATAAATACAAAATTTTAGATTTATTATGCATTAAGTTCATTAAATATATAAAAACTTTCCTTTTTTTTATTAAGCCCATGAACTAATATGTGTCCTAAAAAATATATATTAAATTTATTATTAATAAAAAATTTAAATTTTATATATTTTTTATAAAAAAATTTCAATCGTTATTAATATGTATCTTAGAATACATATTTGCTAAATAATAATACAAGTTTTTCTAGAATCAGGGTCAAATAAACTTTATTTGGAAGAATATTTGGACTTTGGAGAGAAATGATGTAATAGGGATGAACTCTATGCAATTAATGACTTGATGCAACAACATAGCGTTTATTTTTTTACATTTTGCTATACCATTGGTGTAATACTCAATTATTGGATTTTATGATGTTTTTTAAAATTGTGTGAACAGTATAATATGTCCCTTTTATTGATAATATGCTCCATTGTATTGTATATTTTAATTTAAAATATACAATACAAAGGAGCATATTGTACTATTTCCACAATTTTAAAAAATACCATAAAATTCAATGATTGAGTATTACACCAAAATTTTTTCAATATACAAAAAAATTAACCACAACATAGGGCATAAACTCATTTGTTTTTACGAGGTTGTACTAATTTATTTTCTTGGAGGACTTGAGGTTGTAAGTTGTAACGTTGTGTAAAGAGGGACAAAATTATTACTTGATTTTCAAGACAATCTTTATTTATAAAAATTGATTTTTTGTGTCAACTTTAAAAACATTAATCTTTTAAATTCATTTTATTTTTAGTTAGAGAATGTTTTAAAAAAAAATTAAGATTATCTTTCTCAAAAAATTGAAACAAATTTGCTTGGCTTTCATTTTTGTGAGTGTGCTTATTTAATTGGATTGCCCAATAAATGCACTTAAGGTATAAATATAATTTTATATAATGTATCTTATTAGTATGTGTCCTAACAACATATTTTAATAGTATTACAAAAGAAAAATATTTGATAAAAAATTAAATATTAACTTTTTATATATATATTTTCAATATATTAAAAAATTAAAAAACTTATTATTATACTTCTAACAAGTTCGATATATTTTCACTAAATATATATAATTAATCTATTATAAAAAAATTATTAAAAAAATTATTATATTCTTAATACGTATTTTTTGTGTCCAACTATGTTTTAATAAAAAACAAAAAAAAAATTCTAGACACGCTCAAACATATTTAAACCATTACTTATCAGCGTATCCAACCTTATTCTGAACATATATTATTAAAATAAATTTAAAAATAATATATATTATTAATTATTAAAATAAAAATTATTTTAAATATTTTATATAATTAAAAAAATAAAAATTAATTTATATTTTAATATTAATAAATATCATAATATCACTACCATTTATTTATAAAAATATTTTATATTATATATATATATGTAGTAAAAATTTTAAATTTATGCGTATAAATATTTTATATCTATATCAATGTCGGTTACTGTATAATTTAGAAAAATAAATAATTCATAGAACTAGAAAGTAAAAATTGAGGAAAATGAACATGGAACGTACCGAAAGGGAGGCTTCGATGGATAAGCCATTGACCCTCAATTTGATTGGAAGCTTTCTTTGAAGATTCCAATGAGAAGAAGAATTGGACTCCGTCTTCTTCATCATCTCCTCCTCCACGGCAACGATCGTCGAAGCTTTTCCGACCACCGTCATTTCGCCGTCGGATTCTCCCACTACACCCTCTCCCTGCATTTCATAATTAAATATCAATTAAGATAATTATATAATTAACACACACATCTTAAATTATATTAAATTTCAGACCAATTGTACGACATAGATATACTAATCGTGACTAGGATTGGAGTTGTTACATATAAGACATGAAAATCAAATGCGATGTCTAAGGCATGTGAAGAGCTGAGGAGAAGATGGAAATTGGAGAGGTCACGTGCGTCCCACGTGAAAGAAGTTGCTGTGGTGGAGCTGAGGAATCTTGTAGCGGGAGTGGTGTGAGTGCATCGTGATTTTGGATTCCGATGAAACGGAATCATGAGAAGTGATGAGAGAGGTTGTTTAGAAGAAGAAGGAGGAGGAGGGTTTGGTTTCTTCTTCGTAGAAGACGACGTTGATGTCTCTGAAACAATCTGAATGGCAACCTTGTCATTTGCGGCGGTTAGAACCCTTCCTCTTGCTCCAAACAGTCCTGTGTCAAGCTTCAATTGATTCAGTTTCACTGCGTAGTTCTTCTTCTTGTCGCTGCTCGTGTGGTTCTTACCCAACAACTTCATCTTCTTCTTCTTTTTTTTTAATTAATCACTCTTGTTCTGCTTATGTTGGATCAGATGAAGAAACAATGACCCATGGGTGTTTAGTAGAGAGAGAGAGAGAACAGAGGAATAGACAAAACATTCCAATGAGTGTTAATTTGGCCACTGATAGCTACTTTCCATAATAGTTATGTTTAATAAAAAAACAAAATAGTTTTTTTTTTTTTCCTTTTTCCTATTTTTTAAAAGTTGGGGTCAGAGAGAATGAGTCACTCTCTTCTCCAAATTTCCGTGTGAGGGGACTTCTTCGGTCTACACGTTTTGTGTTTCATACATTATTTTGCCTCCATTTATTTATTTATACATGTATTTAATCTAATGGCATTTATTTAAAGTCATTTTCTAAAAACATATGCTTCCTATTTTATTCTAAACGCTTTAGTACTTGCCATTTGAAAATTGTAAACTCCTTGTTTTCTTAACGTGATTTTCAACCCCTTTTGTTTTTTTTTTTTTGAGTGGGCTAGCCTTAAGTTGGTCATTTATACGAGTATTTTGGGTAAATATTTAATTCGATTATTGTCCATTCTAAATTAAGATAAGACAATCTCTATTAATAAAATACATTTGATTGCATATAGTTAAAGTTAACTAAAAAACTAAATTTAATTTTGGTTAACAAAAAATTTTGTTTAGGTTAATAAATTAAACTAATTTTAAATAATAAAATTAACCATTAATCGATTATAAAATTAATAAATTGATTTTTAAAATAAAAATTAATTTTAAAAATAACTGATTTTTTATGAAAAAAAATCGGTTTTTCAAGTAAAAAACTAATTTTTAATCTAAAAACTAATTCTTTTTTTTTTAGAAAACATATTTTTTAAATTATGCAAAATCTATCTATCTACTTAATATATTTAAATTTGGTTTTTTTTTTAACTGATTAAAATGAGGTGTCAATTTCTCATAAATTTATTTTTTTCTCTAAAATGAAAGTACTATTCTCAATTCTAAAATTATTTTAAAAAATATCTTTATTATAATTATATAAAATCAATATTTAATGCATTATTAAACTAATTATCAATCGAAAATATTTTTAATCATTTTAATTATATTGATACAATTCTAATTAATTCTCATTTATTATGCAATAATTTTATTAGTGGCAAGTTGTTAATTTAATGGTGACCCATTAATAATAATAATAATAATAATAATAATAATAATAATAATAATAATAATAATAATAATAGATATCAATAATTAAATGCTAAAAATAATTGCCAAACATTGCCTACCTAACTTCAATTAGTTAACAAATTTAATTTTAGTTGCTATATTTTATTCTCTACATAATTATGTTAATTGTCAATAAATTTTTTTAATTATACATCAAATCAATATTTAATACATAATTATGTTAATTGTCAATAATTTTAATTTTCAATCATTCTAATATAATTTTAAATTAATCATAATTTCCGACAAGTTAATATCGATATCTACCTTAAAAAATTAAAACAAAAATCTATGATTTTAATCATAATAAAAATGTATATGATATGATAATGTCTTATTCAATCACGGTAAATATATGATGTATAACGTAAATAATAAAAAATTAATTTAATAATAACTAATTTATATAATTATTTTTGTTTTAATAAAGGCTATATATAGTTTTTTTTGTGGTTCGTGAGCCTAGATCTGAGAGTCAACTCATTTTTTTTAATTTATTATTCTTCTTTGACTATTTCATAGAATAAGAATATATTCTTCATTTTTCATCCAAGTTGATCCTTTAAGGTACAATTTATAATTTTTTATAGTATTTTTATATATTCATTCTATTATATTATTCATTTGATAATTTAATGATTGTTCTTACTTGAACTTATTCTTTTCATCTAATGTTCCAGTGCGATTGTCTTTTGCCGCAATCGTTTATAATGCACTACATCCATCAAATATTATCTCAAGTTGTATTCACTGATTCGGATTCTAATTACATAGATGTAAGCGTCTAACGAATGGCAGTAAACTCTATTTTACCAAAAGATGGTTGGATCTACTCACATATTATGACCAACTTAATGGAATGTGGGTAAAGTTAGTTTTCTTAGGAGGAGCTCGATTTTTTATTGAGGAATTGTTTTCACGGAGTTTTGTAGACCAAGTTCAGGTTCCATCCCCTCTATGCTTTCTACATCTGCCCGAAAATTTTCAAAGTATAGCACATAATGAGATTGAATTTCCTCAATTTAAGTTCGGTTTTGATAAATTCGTGTCAAACTCGGAGATGCAATTTCAATAATTGGTAAATATATTCAAATTTTCTTATTTTAAACTTTTTGTAATTAAAATAATTTTATAACAGCTTTTTTTTTCAGAAATTATCGGCCTTTTTTTGCATCAATGCAATGTCATTAAGGAAAATAAAGGTCATTTTAATTTCTCGGTGTGAAAATTTTATACCTTGCTGCATTGTGATAGCGAATAATGAAGCTTATTTAATAAGGAGATGGTCTAAATTTGTATAAATTCTAAATGTTTGAACTTATGATGTTATTTTAGTTGATTGTCGTTACGAGAATGACTCTAATCTATACATGTCTAAGGACTAGAATAGATTAAATATTATTTAAATAATTTAGTTCTAATATTAGTATTTGATTAAATTAGTTTTAAATTAATTTAAATTTAAATTGTTGTCTCAATTTATATATTACGGCTATTTTTTTTTAATATGTTATTTTTAAATTTTTGAATATGAAGTTTCTTTCTTTTTCGGTTTTTAAGTTATTTTTTTTATTTGCTCTCATTATAACTAAGGAAAAAATAATTAAGTTAAAAAAATTGTATATAATAAATATTATTTTTATAAGACAATTGTTTTAATCAATTATGTAAAATTATTGTAAATAAATAATAAAATAATTAATAATTAGGTACAAATAAATTAATAATAATATTTATTAAAAGTTTTACACGTTCAATAATATGTTTAGTTGTGTTTAAATTTTGATAATACGTTTAACTTACTTATTTTATATAATGAATACATTAGAGATTATATCATTTTTTATAAAATATGAAATTTTTACTCTATATTATTTGACAATTATTTATTTATTTAGTATTATATTTTTTTCTCTTCTTTAAATATTTAGATAATATATATACCGAGAAAGTATTTTCATTAAATTAATCATAAAGGTTAATAAAATATAATGGCATAATTTTTACCTAATTGTAGCAAGTATCTCCATTGAAAATATTGCCTATATATATATATATATATATATATATATATATATATATATATATATATATATATTGAGTAATACTGATGTTTTACAATTATTTATCATTTAGAGGATTCATAATTCAGACATAGTTTTTCTTCTGTTTTTTATTTTTCATACCTAATGGCTGCTAGTTATGATTTTATCAATAGTATTACCTATGATAAATTATGTGATGAAAAAGTTTGGAAAATAAAGGTAAGAATTATAAGATTATGGAAAGTTCCATCCAAATTTGACAAGAGCAAGACGGCTTACATAGAAATGGTTCTAATGGATGATAAGGCTAGTTGATTATTTTTCATAATTCTTTCAAGTGATGCTGGATCCAGTTTATAAATATTTTTAATAGCTTTATAAGTGCTAATAGCTTTTATACTTAATTTATTTTACAGTGTGATAAAATTCTTTGTTCAATCAAGAACTATTTGGCAAAAATATTTGAGAATGATCTGATCGAAGAAAGGATATATGTCTTCTCAAATTTTGTGATTAAAAAATCAAGCAGAATTTATCTTTCAATTGCACAAGTGTGTAGAATAACTTTTAAAAAGGAATCACGTATAATAAATACAGCTAATGATCGTAAAATTTCTAACAATCATTTCAATTTTCTTACTCATGCTTATATATTAAAACAAATAAATGAATAGTCTAACTTATTTAGTATGTAGTTAAGTTATATTAACCTACACAAAATTATTTTTTTATTTTAATTTTTTCAAAAAATTATATAATAGCATCATTTTATCGATAACATAAATTTTAACATTTAATTTATGCAAATGCTTAAAATTTTATTGTGATCTTTTTAAAGGTATATCATTTTATTAATATATTGTTAGTTTTATCGTTTAGTATAAAATAAATTAGTAATTTATTATATTATTCATTTATTTGTCCTTAATTTAATACTTTTAATTCAGTTTTTTTTTCAATTAGATATTATTGGATTCTTGACCGGAAAAAGAGAACTTATATCATGATCAAAAACAGAGAGAAATGGTCATTACATTGTGGTTGATCTTCATAATTTGCAACCCAATTACTCAATTATCTACGTGATCACCAAGCAATCAAATACATACTTATTCTCCAATTTAAGAAACTTAACAAATGCATTGGTAAGCATATTGATTTAACCTTTTATTTAATATATTTGTTTACGTTATATCTATAATCATATTATATCTATTTTTACGTATATATCTTTTTAAAAAATACTCTTAGTATTAACACATGGTGTATTAGATAAATATTTTAAAATTAACTACAACATATGATAAAAATAAAAATTAAACTAAATAGATATTACAAACACAAATACAGACACAACACATTTAACCCAACTCCAAACACAATCACAGCAAAGAACTCCTTAACTCACCCATTTAACTACCTCACATATTTTTATAAATCTACCTAGGAATTCCCCTCTTCCGCTAACCCGGATCATGAAACTCATCATAATTTGGGTCTAACTGCTACCTGTTACAACCAAGCCCACAAACAGCCATAAATCCAACTAAGTGAACAAACCTAGCGGCCACTCAACGACATAAAGAACAAATCTGTCGTGCGTCACGTGCTCGCCATCGCCGCCCACCCGTCGCGCCGTCACGTGCTTGCCATTAGAGTAGATTAATAAAAACGATTAATAACTACATTAAAGTTGATACACTTAACACCAGATTAAGAAAAATCGAATAATGTATGATATTTTATTTTTTTATTAATCAAATTATTATAATTCATATTAATTTTAACAAAACAACTTAAAATTAATATTTTAATTTTATCACGTGCATGACACGCGCTCCGGCGCTAGACTTATTAGCTTCTCAAAGACACACCTATTCCTCACTTTCCAAGTGCTCCAACACAGCGCCGCGATGAAGAGGATCTTTTGTCTACCTTCGATTTGAGCCGCTGCCCAAGATAAGGCTCGTTGCCACCAATTGATGAAGGTCTCCTCTTCTCTCTGCCATAAGTCAGGGGTTATTAAGTTTAGACTCCAGATTATTGAAGACAGAGGGAATTAGAACAAGGCATGAGAAATTGATTCATCTTTCAGCATGCATCTTGGGCAAGTGGCGGGGGTGGATGCAAACCGGCTATGGATTTGTTGCAAAATCAGAAGTTTTTCATGAAGACTCTTCCATAAAAAAAAATCTTAATTTTATGAGGTAATTTCAATTTCCAAATGCTATTTTATACTCTGTTGTTCTGTATGTTCTGAGGCATCAATGAAGTAGGAGAATGAAAGAACCCATAAACAACTTTGTATCCTGACCCAACTTTGTATATACCATATTTTGTCCAGCATCAATTAACTTCATCCTCCTCCTCTGTTGGTTTGATGGAAAAAATTTTATTGCATATATCAACTTGAAAAATTGACTCAATCAGGTTTCTGTTCCAGCTTCTATCAGGATTTAGTAGCGCACTAACATAATACACTTGCAAATTCGGTGGGATTGTCACTGCAGCTTGAGGGACATTAAAGGGTAATGGTGGTGGGAGCCAGGGATCATGGAAGATGTGGACATTAGCACCAGAGCCTATTTTCCATAACAAGCCTTTCTCAATCACCTTGCAGCCTTCAAGAACACTTCTCCAGCCCCACGACGGTATGCTTCCTATCTCTGCATGTAAGAAATCTGTATATCTGAAATATTTAGCTTTGAACATTCTTGACAGTGTAGAATTAGGGTATTTCATTAGACGCCAACATTGCTTGCCCAATAAGGCCAAAATTTGTGCCCTTAGATCTTTGATCCCCAACCCTCCATCTTTCTTCGGTCTCGTCATTGTATCCCATTTAATCCAAACCATTCTTCGTTCTGCGCCTTTTTGACCCCACCAAAATTGCGATAGCATGCTATGAATCTCAGTTAACAGCGTGTCCGGGAGCTTGAAACAAGAGAGTGTGTAAATAGGAATCGCTTCCCCCACCGCTCTCAATAGCGTGTGCCTGCCACCTGAGGACAATAAACTTCTTTTCCAATCCATAATCCTCTTCTGAACTTTATCCTTGATAGCTCCAAAGGTTGCTTTCTTTGATTTCTGAACTATGGAGGGCAACCCCAAGTATTTGTCTTGGGCTCTAATATGTTCAATATTTAATGTCTGCGCAATTAAAAAAAAATTAAACGTTTAAATTTTATTTGTATTAAAAAAGTTACTTAATCAGAAGTTTTTTCTTGATTAATTTTATTTTTATTTTTTCTTTTCTATAAAAAGAACATAATGTATATTTACTATTTAGTCAATTAATTTTTTTGTTTTATATTTTATTATAAAATTGTTATTATCTCATATAATTTTTTATATAAAAAAAACATTTCATAATCAATCATTTAACTTTAAAAAACTTGTATTTAATAAAGAAATTAATCCTTGTATTTTGCAGTGAATATTTTTTTTAATTTAATTATAATTCATTGACAATATAAAATAATTTATACAATTATATAATTATAATTGTTCTTTTAAATTATTATTCATACAGTAAATATAAAAGTAGTTATTTTTATTAATTCGACATTGTGTAATTAAATGTACGTATAAAACGATTTTATATTTACAATACATCAAAATGAATTTTTTTAAAAGTAATTTAGAGTATTGTATAATGTTAACGTGGCAGGTGCTTGTTGGGTATTGATGATTAGGTATCTAGATAAATAGCCAAACAGACGATGCGCAACGATTGTAACACAAAGGCCACACCAAATGAAGGAATCACGTGCCCACACTACCAACTTCTTTTGTCCCTTTTTTTATTTTCCAAAATCTTGGAGTAAATACTAAATAGTAATGGAAAGTTATCCCGTATACCGATGTGAATGTGCGGAATATGGTATTCATTGTACCACTAAGTAGGTTGTTTTAAATTTGTCCATTAGTGAAGGGCAAATAGTCCAAAATAACCTCAAGCATTCTATTAAAATTACATTAAGGACTGGCTGTGAAAACAAAGTTGGAGTGGAGCTTGTTAAACAGCATAGCTAGCATGAGTTCCGAAGTTTTGGGCTTGAGCCGATTTAGAGAAAACCCATATGATTGTTGTAAGAAATAGTTTTGCAAGTGTGAAGTAAGATCGAAGGTAAAATGGAGTGAGAGAGTGGATGCGGCGGTCCAGTGTTGGGTTGTTCAGCTCCGAAGGAGTGCGTTCATTTTGTGTTGAAGGAGGAATGACGTATTTCAGTGAAGACCAAAGTGGGATGCCGGTGAAGGATAAGGTCAGTAAGCTCTTGCCTATATGATGTTTAATGTGATTTAGATTTTGGTAAGATTTTGCCTATGCTCGGTGGGTATTATGGGGGGAGGGGCACATCGGTTTGGAACAGTGTATGTCGATGCAATAAGTTTTTGCTTAGAAACCTAGATGATGGTGTGGGTTTGATGGTGTAGATGGGTCTAACCGTTAATGGAAGAATATAAATTTGTATAGTAATTTTATTGCGTAGCCTAAGGGTGCTGTGATTGTGGAAAGTTTATTGGTATGGAATACCGAGTTATTTTGGGAGTTAGTTTAGTAAGGTACTTTGTGATGTGATTTTCAAGGAAGATGATTATTAGTGCAAGTATAGCATGTTTAAATTTGGAGTGTTGGTGGTGGCATCACATTCATGGTCTGTCCTTGTTCTTCTTTCCGGACGTAACTAACATTCTGTTTGCTCAATTTGCTTCAGTATTGCTGAACGGTTTTGCAAGATACAGAGTCTCGGGGGAAGTTGGGGCAGCAGAGGCAAGGCAAAATATTTTTTTAATGTCTTCTTGTAGCAGAACGATCCACGAATTGGATGCAGATGATGAAGAGAATTTTAACGTCTCCGAGGATAGCGAAAATTGTGATACAATGGTATGAGTGGCTTTGGTGTATAATTTAGTAGGTTGTATAGTAATTGTAATTTAGGATCGTTAGCGGTAACCATAACTAGTCAGCTTGTCTCTGTGTAGGAGACGCCGGTGGATACATGGATGGAAACAGAGGCAGAGGAGTTGGAGGGAGAATCACCGGATGAACGACACGGTGAGCAAAATGGCAGTACTGAACATGTAATGCTTAGTCGTGCACAGATATTAGAGATGGACTTCGCTAACCCGGATGAGGCGTGTCGTTTCTATGAGCAATACAGTCGAGCAAAGGGTTTTGCCATGCAACAAAGGAAGAAAATGAAGAATAGGAAGGGTCAAATTGTTCGCTACACGTACATGTGCAATAGAGAAGGATTTAGACATAGAAAATGACTTGAGATGCAAGATCGGAAGAGGGAGCACAAGGTTGTAACCCGTTGCGGGTGTCAGGCTGAGATGAGGATAAAACGGAAAGCTGATAGTACCAGTTGGTATGTGTGTCGTTTTGTGGATGAGCATAACCATGACCTTCTTCCAGCAAAGTTTGTGTTATACCTGCCAGCTTACAGGAAAATATCAGATGTTGATGTAGCCCACATCGAAAGTTTGAGGCAAGTTGGGATTTCAATTCCAAAAATTTATGAGTCTATTGCTGCCCAGGTGTGAGGGTTTAACCTAGTTCCGTTCAAAAAGAGATATATGTATAATGTGGTTAGGTGGCAACGTGCAATGCACTGCGACGATGTGAATGCCGCATTACGGTATTTCAATTCTTGTGCAAGGACAGATGAGAACATGTATTGGCGATACCGGGTTGGGGATGAACAACAAATGTGTGATCTGTTTTGGAGTGACGGGTGTAGTCAACATGATTACAAAATATTTGGTGATGTTTTGGCATTTGATCCGACGTATGAGCGAAACAAGTACAATCTACCGGTGATTGTGTTTTCCGGGGTGAACCACCACAACCAAACATGTGTCTTTGGCGCAGCCATGGTGTCTTCTGAAACAAAAGCGGCATATGTGTGGGTGTTGGGAAGGTTTTTGGAGTGCATGGGAAGGAAAGCGCCTAACGCAGTTATCACTGATGGGGATAGAGCAATGCGGCTTGCCATTTAGGAAGTGTTTCCAGAGGCTCATCACAGGCTTTGTGCATGGAACCTACTGAAAAATGCAACCGTGAATGTGTGTAAGCCTTGCTTCACAACTCTGCTTAGACCGATGTTGAGGTTGAGGAGTTTGAGAGGCAATGGGAGGCAATGATGGATGAATGTAGGGTGTGGAAAGTAGAGTGGGTAAAGGATTTATATGCTAAGAAGATGTCATGGGCAACGGCGTACATACGCGGATGCTTTTATGCTGGGCTGATGACAACATCTCGATGTGAGTTACTGCATGCGAAAATGGGGAGGTTTGTGGAGAGGCGATACGGAATCTTAGAGTTTGTGACGAACTTCCAACGGTGTGTTAATTTCCTAAGGGATAATGAGGAGGAGCTTGACTTTAGGTCGTTGTATGGGAGCCCCGTGCTCCAAACTCAATTTCCAGAGCTAGAGAAGTCAAGTGCACTGAACTACACGAAGGAAATATTTCTGTGTTTTAGAGATGCATTGAAGAGAAGCGTGCGGATTACTATTGTAGAGTGCAACAAATTAGATGATCGGACAGTTTATGTGACACAAAAGTATCGTAGGCCATAATTCCGGTGGACTGTTGCCCACCATTTTTTAGAGGATTCCTTTTTTTGTAGTTGCCTGAGGTTTGAGTCGTTCGGAATACCTTGTGTGCACATACTTGTGGTGTTGGTGCAGTTGGACATAGGTTGTCTTCCAGAAAACATAGTCTTGGAACGCTAGTCGAAGACTGCCAAAGTTGAGCTGGAGGGGTCTTCCCCCATGAACGAAGAGGGGGATGTGAATGCAATATACAAGGTCCGAGTGGGTGCTTTCCTGCAGCATTGTAAGCGGTTGGCAAGAGTTGCGTGTATGCGAGAGAATGATTTCAAGAGTTATTTAGAGAAGATATTGAAGAAACTACTTTATTGGAAATGAAGAATGGTGTTGGGACTGTCGGTAGGTGTAGCATTGATGGTTCCGAAGAAGGAGTGCGTGATCCTGTTGCGGTTCGGACTAAGGGAACTGGGCGTGCTCAAGAGCCTTTTGGGTGTCGGGGAAGAAAGAGGCGCAAGTGCAGCACCTGTGGTATAGTTGGTCATCGCCGAACTCGTTGCCCGAGCAGTCCACCAAGTCAGCCAACATGTAGCCAAGACCCGACAGAAGATATTGTACCCCAGAGTGAATCACAGAGCCATGGCCCGGTACGTACAGTGACTTACCTTTCTAGTTGGAAAAGTTTGTGTTGATGATGTGCTATATGGACGTCAAATATTTTTCTGGCCAAACCAGTTCAATATACTAAGTAGAGTTTAATGAATGATTAAATAACCTTGTGGGGCTCATTGTGTGGCATACAGAAATATGTAGTATGAGTATTGGTTTGAATTAGCATATCCCTCTTTATTAATGGATTGATTGGTGGGTCCGTTGATTAAGTAAATGATAATGATCCATTTCATATGCAGGCACTAACATTGACATAAAGTGAGGAATTTGATCCTAATTTCCATGTGGTTCGTAGGTGGCCGGTGATGAAGACCAAAGCCAAAGAGGTAGCAAGACCGTGCGTGTCATTGCAACCCCGTTGACCAATAACTAAAGTCTAGAAGGAGGAGTTCCTTTTGTTGGGAACTACACCATAGTGGAATTTTGTCTAGTAATTAGCTAATTTCGCTTGTGTATTGATCCATATGTTTGTGGTTGTGGTAAGTTATGTGCTTGAATGGGATAGAGTAGCTAATGGAAAACTTTTCTTTGTATTCATTTTTACTATGACGTTAGCAACATTCAGCAAGACAAATGAGCAGAACTTGTTTGTTTCCCAAAACAACTTCCATGTATACCCTGCAATATAAAATTGACATTCTCATTATGCGTTGCGTCCTTATTGTTAGCTGCTTAATGCATTATATTGTTCCTGATATGTGTAGTTTACAACTCGAGAGTTGATGGGTGAAAGAATACTGAAACCATGAAACTTTCTTACTAAATTGAAGCTCCGAATGGGTTTAGCTAAAATAAAGGAAGAATTGACATCATTAACTTTTATTTAGTTAGAATAAATTTCCGTGTCTAACCAGGGTACATTAACCCATCCACAAGGCTAATCATAAAATACATATGTAATTTTGATATTCATCAAAGATTTCACTAGTTAGATAAAACAAGTCAAAAGATAGACAGTCTATTGGGTAGTGTTGTTGAAACTAGCACAATTTCTGATGCCAGGTAACCTAACAAACCAGATAAATAAAAAGAGGAGTTTGCGCCAAAAAGAGTCTCACTGTTCTAACTACCACAACGGCCTATGAGATCCGCACCGTCGGTCCCTTCGTTTTCCCTGTTAGGCCTGAGAACCATGACAATCTTATGGTAGTCCTCATAGTGAGTTTAAATCATTTGTAGGATCTGAAGGAGCATGCCCTCCGAGAGGTCCAATTTGGTCTCCAAGTTTACTATGTAAGCGTCCACATTGGCAACCTTTAGCTTGATGCCTTGCAGAATGTAGCACACAACCGTTCAGAGTTTAATACATTACTTAGAACCCAGATGTGAAGCCCAATGCTTTCATTATCGGGTGTAAAGGGACCTTCCAGCATAAGAAACATATGTCGCATTTGTATTTAGGGTTTTTCTTTTCAATAAAGTAGCGACACATGCTTCACCACCGGAGTCCACAAGAAAAGAAACCAAAACTCATCGCAGCGGAACACTTCATGGGGTTTCACTCACTGCCACTGCTTGCTATTAACATGGCATGAGGATAGTAAACACATACACCTACACAACGTTCAAACCACGTAGGGTCTCCACACATACCTCAGCCAAATCAACTAGGCGACCAACTAAGCTTTTCTCCTCATTTGTGACAACGTCACCACCACCATCGGCTGGCTGGACAACTGCTTCAGCGGAGACTATTAAGGTATGACCATGAGGTTAGCATGTGAGACTCTTTCAATCAATCTTAAGTCACAAAAAGAGACGCTACCAACCACTACAACACTCTAAGCATCCACTACAGTCACACCAACAAGAAAACAAACATAAGAAAAGGGAAGTCAGCAACACAAACCAGGTCAACACTATGCTCCAAGTTCATGCTGTTATCCTGAATGGTACCAAGGGCATCAAAGGTGTCAACGCGGAGCCCGTCATTGACCTTACAGGAAAACAGTAAAGAAAATTTTAACTCACAAAGATCCGATTTTATCAATGTGATCAAAATAACGGCAGAGAAAGTTTCACCGGCCATGTAGGTGGCTTACCCGACACCAGCAGAAGAATCCTGAGAATCTATAAAAAATGGGTCGAACGTTTCCATTTCTCTACTTGTGGTGTTGGCGGTGATAATTGGGATACCACCGTCTCCAACTTAAAATAAACACAGCTTTGTGTCCATTAACACTATAGGGATTTGAGCATAAATGGGAGATGATGTGGCTGTCACCTATCAATGTCATCAAAGGAGTAAAAGGGAGGGTAACCACTCCACTTTTTTATTCCTTTCGTATGTTTTGATTAGCGGAATACCTGTGGGCCTTCGTCCTTCTTGTTTCTGCTCAATTCCACACAAAACGTTAATTCACCAAATTATTGGATCTGACGGCGTTGGTTATGGTTCACTCTGCCCATCTTGACCTTTGATTTCCTTATCAGTGGAAGGTAACACATCAATCAGGGCTATTGTACAACCAACCTTGTGGACACAAAACGTTGTTGATTTCCTTCTTGTTTCTGCTCAATTCCACACAAAACGTTAATTCACCAAATTATTGGATCTGATGGCGTTGGTTATGGTTCACTCTGCCCATCTTGACCTTTGATTTCCTTATCAGTGGAAGGTAACACATCAATCAGGGCTATTGTACAACCAACCTTGTGGACACAAAGTTTCCCGCCCATTAACAACAATATTGACTAGGCTCACTCGCCGAACCACATAAGGGTAACAAACACCATAACAGATCCGTCCATGCGTGGCATGAATTTGTGAACATTTAGGGTCAGGGAAATTTAAACGTTACAACCAATTGTCCAAGCCTTTCCACTGCTCCTAAACCATTCTTACAAAAGCCCAAGCAACAACTCCATCCAATTTGGTTTCACGGTGTGACGTCCTTGCACTCATGCTCCGAGCGAGTTGGTCGAAAAGCTACAAACTAACCACTGTCACATACTCAGAGAATGGTAGACGATTGAAGCCAACACACATGGCTTTTCTTTAGAAAGGTTAACCCTAAAGCCACACAACACAGGCTCAGATTATCCACCGTTATGAAGATGGGCTGTAACTTTGGGCCCATTGGCAGCGACGGATATGACTTAATCCACAAACCGGTTTTAAAAAAAATAAAAAACCAAACATTTGAGGTTCATATGCTACAAATGTCGTCCACTATTTGTTCCTTATCTTCACATTTCTGTTCCTTGGGGGAATGAGAATGGAAACGTCTTCGGAAGAACTTCTGCATCTCTTATCGTAGGCAAATCATTCTTACCTGTCATAGAGGGTAGCCTGTCTCTTCCTTCGTGTCTGTTTCAGACCCACGTGCTTGGTCTACATCTATGCTCTAGGGGTCCGTAGCAGAAACACATTTCAATTTTTAAACGAGTAACCACGAAGTCATTTTGAAATTTAAAAGTCATGTTTAAAGGAGACCAGTAAAAAATAGCGCAACCTTCCTTAACAATGTTCACCACAACTAATCCCCCCATGAATATTAGCACATGCAGCAAAAATTAAAAATATCGTCACAACCGACTATAATTATTGGCACGGGCACATGGAATTTCTATTTTATTTAATTTATTCTTTTAACCAAGATCAATAATTTATTTCATAACAAAACTATTACACACAATTCAATACCATGAAAATAAAAATTCAAAACACCAACTACCGAACTAAAATTTTGTGAAAAACCTAAATATTTTCGTTCATAAGTGGGTGGTTTAGATACGAAAGTTTTGATCGACAAAACAAGGCCCACGGATATCAACTATAAGAGACAGGTCGATGCAGAAGTAACCATTTACAACGAGATGTTGCATGCAATTCCTTTTGCAAACTTTAGTCGAACTGTGCGCTAAGTCTGTTTTCAAGACACATTTATGTATGTTTGGCAATGTTTACATGAAACTGCATTATAGTAAAAAAAAATAAAAAACGATATTGCTTACACTACACAACTCATAATCGCTTTTGAATAAGAATGTACCCCAAGCAAGCAACAAGTTAAATAATTTTGTTATATTATCCTATCATTGAAGTAAGCATATTTAATTAGATGTTATTTATTAACTGAACAATAAATTTAATATTTGTTAACTAAAATAATAGTAACATTTAAAAGTTGTCATTTTTTTAAGCTTTCAACAAGAAAAAATTTGATTATTCTAAAAAAAGAGTTCTTCTTAACGTCGTACTCTTATTCTAGTACTCTCAATAACGTTATTCTCTATAGTATTCGAGAATCTAGCGTGTCTGATTTTATTCTTATATGGTATCATAATCTATATCTTAAAAAAAAGGTTAAAACATTCTATAGTTAAATTTTAAAATACCAAAACAACTTTTTTTAAGCATTTACTTTAAAAACTAAAATACCATTTCAGACTAAAATTTATTTAATTGTATTAGAAATTGTAAATTTAACATTCGACACAACTAAAATATTCATATAATTAATTTTTAAAATAACAAAATATCATTTTAAGGTTTATCTAAAAGAAATTAAAATACCATTATAGATTAAATTCATATTATTTGATCGTATTAGAACCGAAAAATTTGAATTTGATTTTAACTAGACTAAAATTTACCTAAAATTCATTTTAAGAGAATAAAAAATTTTCTAAACTTTAATTTTAAAGAGCCAAAACTTTTGGTTATGATTATAATACATTTTATTATTATTCATATCAATGACGTACATTAATTGTTACTATTATAATAATTATTATTACTCTTAATATTGTTACTTCTTATGACTAGCACATTTTTTACCCAAAATGTTTTACATCTCTTAATAATTTTGTTTTAATCAATGAGCAAGTCATTTAAATTTACCGTGTTTCTTTTATTAGTGAGGTTGACACGTATAATTAGTGGTATAGATCTTCAGCAATATGGGTTTTGATTTCTCTTTGAACACACTTGATGGTTATACGAGTGTGGTAGTCATGTGAAGATTAATTACTTGTTTATTATATTTCAAAGTGACTATATATTTTTTACATTTTTTTTATTTATCCTAGTTCATTAAGGACCTTAAAATACTTTCCTCACGCTAAAAGCTTTTCCATTATACTTAAATTTGCATATTACTCAACATCAATTTCTACTGCCAAAAATGCCAACTATTTTTCCGCCAGAACAATGTCCAGTCTTAGTCAAATTGTCCATGCTTTGTCAGGAAGAGTGGATTAGATTTTGATTCTCTACCCAGGCCATCTACATCATACACCCATTTGCAAATCTAAAAATTTTATCCTTGCACCCTTGCATACGCTAGACATTCTTGCTAGACATTCTAGTTACTCCTATATAACTGCCACTTTGACGCCATTGCCGTGGAGGCTACACACAAACCACAAACAAAAAAGGGTTCATCCACACGGATCACATAGAACCAACACCAGACTATTACTGCGTCTTTGCCGGATGGGTACCTGGGATCTACACTTCCTTTGAAGAGGTTCAAGAACAGATCAATGACTTCCATGGTCCATCTTGGTGTAAGTCCGCATCTCTTGATAATGCCGACAAAGCATGGGTCCTCTTCTTCGGCGATGGGGATTACGATCGTGGTCTAAGCCGCATTAACAATGGCTTGGCGCTAGAGCCAGTTACTCTCGACCATTATCGTGAAAAACAGCGTGTTGCATTGCGAGCCCTGCATGAACGGTTTCGCCGCGGGGACCAGATCCCCCTTCCTCACTACCTGCGAGGTAAGTTCCTCTCACACCTAAACTGCTTTACATGCATACTCTAATCACATTTCCTTGCTAGCAGCACCTAATACTCTTCCTTTGTTTTCGTAGCCGACGAACTTGCCCCCAGAAAACCCACCAACGCTCACCTTCTCACCTTCAGCATGAGAAAACTGCTTAGTGATGCATGTGACAGGCTTGAAATTCCGGAACCCCTGTACCAAGTCATCACAAAAACCTTCCGCGATGGTCGCACATGTTACCGCCACCTCGCCTCACTGGTCCCTCCCCCTGTCAACAGCCTTTGGTCGAGTCTGGCCGGATTGCGTTCGATGTCGATACCAGCATAGAGGACACCGCGAGAATGACACTACACACACTCTGTGCCAGCCTAGAAGTCGTTGTCTACGACTACAACTACGATATTGTCCAGGCTTTGACGGACAAATATGCCAACCTCGCCGATCACTTTCGCAACATCGGGCGAAAGGGAAAGATAAACGTAGCACACTCAGACGACGATACTGAAGAACCCCCAGAAAAGGTCTTTGACCTTGATGCCATCCCCAATCGCAGGATGGGTGCATCCAACTCCGCCATCCCACCCGAATCGGACTAATCTTTCTGGGCACATCCTGCTCCAACTGCATCTCCACCCGGCTCTAACTATAACTTCCCACACCATAAGTCGTCTCTCTTCTATGTCACATGTTGTTCTTCCAGTCCCATCGTCCTTTCCATGTGGTTATCTTCACTACTTCCTTCATGCCAGTTCCTGTCTTCAAACTTCTGCAACTTTCTACCAATGCTGTTATTGTCATGCAATGCTAATCACGCTGTAATAATCTTTTCTCGTTGTCATGTGTTTTGGCATGTGTTTGCACTTTTTATCATATCTCATTCTTACCCCTCATCTCTTTCAAAATTTGGTGGTAAGTCGACGAAATAACACCTTAAGGCTGTACTAATCACTCTGTACTCTAAGGATTCCTCCCTACTTAAGTGCTAATTACAATTTAGTAAAGTTTAATCACAACAAAATAACTACCTAAACCCTTTTTCGGAAGCGCTCCCTCATTTTGCCAGGAGCTAATTCTCCTGCTACATCTCCCATCAAATAAATAATGACTGAGTAACATTTTAATTCCTTTACTTCTTTTAATTTTATTTTAATTGTATTTCATGAATACCACTTGTCTGGAATTTCTTTAAAAAAATATTCATTACCTATCAACTACAAATTTTAATAAACAAAAATATTCTAAATTTACATAAACATTAAAAAAAAATTTCCAACAACAAAAGCATCTTCTCCCTCGTCCTATTTTTGCAAATACCATATAATTCACTTTCAGGAAAAATCAATAATTTTTTTAAAAACATTTTCATGTACGGATAAATCAATCAAAACTAAGACTTGCTTAGACTTAATTTAGTCACATTTTTTCCATTTCAAATGTACCTAATAAATTTTACCTTAGATTACTACATCCGCTGTGTGGTGTTATTATGATTTCTTTTTTTACATAAAATCATAAATTATACTTGTCGTGCTCATATTAGTCATTGTAATTAATTGATAACGAACGTCAAAGAACAAAACAAAGGATAACGACAACAATAAACAGAAGAATTATACTTTGAAGAAAATAACTTTAAATTAAAATATTATACCACAATAAATAACATATTTTAAATCAAATAATTTTTTACAATTGAAATTAAACGTTTGTCTCAAAAAATAAACATTTTAATTCGTAACAACATATATTAACTTAACCCAGAATTTTAGAAATGTCAAAATTTTACTAGATAATGCCTAACTGTTAACTTTGATGAATTTGTTTCTATAAAAATATTTTCGTAAAACAAAACCACTTTCACAAATTTCTCTACAAGCGAACCATACTTTATTTAAAACAACAAAAACATCGGATGCTTTCAATATTTTGAATTTTCTAAACATATTTTCCCAAACATAAACTAATTTTATCTATTTAAATTTTTTAGACATAACAAATAAATCCACAAATAACTCTAACTCAAGAAATAGCATTAGAATAAAATTAAAATAGGTTACCGGGTAACCTAACATTTTACCCACTCAATATTCTTTTCTGGAACACACTCATTCACAACTGTCCAACACAGCAATTTTTGTTACATGGAACTGAACTGGCCCAAACCATGAAAGAGAAGCAACCAAAAAGGCAACTGACCCAAAACCAAATCGGCTCCACTCAGCTTCGTCAAATCACTCCCCCACAGCTTCCAAGCATCAACTCACTATGGGCAAACATGCCAACCGCTTTCTTTCTCAACGCATAACTTTCCAAACCCGTTGAGGCCCCACCATCCGTACTACCTACTCTCCTTCACGAAAGGCCGCATGCCTCCTCACCATTCCACTTTTTTAGATTATATCTAAATAGTTGAATAGCACGGAATATCACGTTCCGCACCGCCACAACGTCATATGTGAACATCTTCCAATAGTAATATATATACTAATAGTAGTATTTTTTATTTTTGGTAATTCAATAGTGCATTATATCTTTTAATGAAGAGTAAAAATTATTCATTTTAAAAGAGAAATTAAAAAAATTTATTATATGAAATATACATGTTCTTGTATGATACCTTGAGGAGAGCTCGGCTTCTATAAGTCGACGCCGAGTTGTTTTCCTTCAACGCCGAACTGTGAACTTTGAGGAGTCTGAGCCTACGCTTGTAAAGAGAATGATCCAAAATGGGGAAGTGTACTTGCAAAGGCACTCCGAAACTTAAGTTAGTATTGAGAATTTAATATGTCCTCTTTTAGATAGAATATCATACCTTTATAGGTGAAGTGAGATAGATCGGTTACATTTCTGTTGGTCTCCTGAATTGAAGAGCAATGATTACGTTTTTATGGGTGATGACGTTATATTGGACGTTTTGATTTCAGGATACAATCCGTTGAGTCTGGCTGTAACGTAAGATACCGAACTATAACGTAACTTGCCGAATTATAACGTAACTTGCCGAGTTATGATTGGTAATGTCGAGTTATGATGTTGGGTTTGTAATGGCCGGATCAATACATATTTTTATGAATTTAGTGAAAATTTTTATCCTATAAAAAAAATTTCCATTTTTTATCTCCAAAATGCTTAATCCTTGGTCATATATATAACATATAAAAGTAAAAATATATATAAAAGAGAAGGTAACAACTATTTATGTAAAGATATTTTTATATGTAAATAATAATTAGAATTTAATTATGATGCACTATCAGTGTAAAATTATTTTACACGTGTATTCAATTACATAATATCATATTAACAAAAAATAATTATCTTTTACATTGACTACGTAAACGGTCATGTAAAAGAACAATTATGATTATACAACTGTGTATATATAATAGAACTTTTTGTACTTTTTATTGGAGTAGTAGAAATAATTTATCATTACAAATCACTCTTTTAGGGGTTTAATAAATAAAAAATAGTAAAAAGGTTGAAAATTTTAATGTGGATTGAAAATTTAAAAATAACTTTAAAATACTCGTCTACAAAATTTTTACTATTATAATAATTTTGAATAAAATGTATAATATTGAGCAGTGTTTTTCTTTACATTTTTAAAATATCATAATTAAGATCTCTAATTAAATCATAGCCGTTAAGTTTATTGATATTTCATATAAAAATATGCGGGAAATTTTTTATAAATAAATTGAAAAATTATATTCCAAAAAATAATTTATAACAATATTATTATCCAATTTTTTTTCTCTTTTTTCTTAATAGAAAACATTAAGTGAGATCCATCTGATTTTGAATGAGCTCATCTTGATTGTAACCAAAATAGGGTGAATCCCACCCGTTTAGTTTTTCTAAAAATATATGTATTATTTTTACTAGTCAAAGTTTTGTAGTTAGTAGAATTGAATTTTCATAGTATTTTAATTATTTACGATACACTAAATCATAATTTAAATTTAATGTTATTTAATTTAACCTAATAAATACAACTCTAGATATAAATGTTAAAATTTGAAATTTGAAAAAATATTTTTGTTTATTTATTTATTTCTTCTTTTTTTCAAAATTAAATAAATTGATGAATTCAAATCATAATATATATTTAAAATTTTTTTTATTGAATATAAAAGTTTATTTTATATTGATAAGCTATGTTTAAATTGATAATTCAAATCATAATATTTTAAAAAAATCTTTTTTATTGAATATAAAAGTCTATTTTATATTGATAAGCTATGTTTAAATTGAATATAATTTTAAAACTCTACCTTTTCTAAATATATACAATCAAATGGATCTAAACCAAATCATCAAATTTTAAATTTTATATTTATATTTACAGTTGGATTTATAAGTGTAACTTAAATAGTATTTAATTTAAAATTATAATTTAGTATATCTTAATATTAGAGTAAAAGTCATTTTCGGTTCTTAATCATTTATTCAATGGATATTGTGCTCCTTAACAATTATAAAAACACAAATCGGTTCTCACCCACTTTTGTATTTGTTCAATCCCATCCGTACAATCGGTTGGCAACAGGTCATACGCTGACGTGTTAGGTAAAGTGTTTACATGGCTATCTCTTTTGTATAAGGATAAATTGCTCGTGAACCTCTCAATTTCATTATCAACCGTTCAGGTTGATCTTTCCACCGCTTCTCTCGCTCTCTCTCTCTCGCTCCCTCCTTCCTCTTCATCCGCAACTCTCTCTCCCTCTACTTGAATTCCTCGTTAAGCTCAAAACCCGTGAGAAGAATTTCAAATCTGTTGCCGACGACGTTAATTCCCTCTACCACTATTGTGATCCCTCTGCCTTCTCTTTTCACGTCATAGCGCGACGTCTCCATAAAGGCCCAAAATATGCACCACCAGTATCTCAGATTTTTTAGTTCTAATGATAATATTATTGATGACAATGATGATTGTGATGAGGATGAAGAGTGTTGTGAGTACAGTGGTGATAATTTTGATGATGATTTTAGAAAGGATGTGAGGCAGATTGGGAGTGTTGAGGTTAGAGTTTTGGATCTTAGAAAAGTGGTGGGGAAGAGAGAGAAGAGGAAGAGAGAGAGAGTTTTGGAGGGAGAGGGGGGAGGCGGCAACAGAGAGAGCGCGGGAGAAACGAAAAAGGAATTATGCTAGACAATTGATAGGTTTAGGAGACGATTTATTCCTATTATAAGAGAGACAGTCATGTAGACACGTTATCTGATACGTGAGCGTGTGATCTGTTGTCAATTGATTGTCGAAATTGGATTAAACAAATTAAAATGTGGATGGAACCAATTTATGTTTTTATAATTGTTAGAGACGTAATGTCCATTAAATAAATGATTAAGGTGCGGAAATGACTTTTACTCTAATATTTAGTACCAAAGTAACATAATAAAGTGTTGAGCAACGTAGGTAGATGTAAATTGCGATAGTAAATGATGTTAACATTTGTAAGGATTTTTAATGAAGTTGACTGTATTTCACTTTTATTTATTCGGTTATGTTGATTTTTCTTAAACTTCTCATCTAAAGATGTCAATGTTATTTCTATAATTAAGGATATTTAGTCGCATATTAAAGCATTCGATTTAATATTAACTAAATCTTAGAAAGATATTAATATTAATATATATATTTTATACAAAGGAAAGTCACAACAAATTTTAAGAAATTTTAGAAAAGCTGATATGATGGAATGTATTATATATGTCCAATTGAAATAGAAAAAGTGAAAAAGATGGAATAAGAATTTCTTTTTTCTATGCAGATGTCTTCATCATCTTTTATTGTAAAGAGAACACATAAAAAAAATCTATATCATCTGAACTGATTTTTTTTTTTCATTTTTTTGTTTGAAAAAGTTGTATGACATTTTATTGTTGTATGAGCAAGTTGCTTGTCTCTTTCAGTCTTTCTCTTTCTTTTTTTGGGTTGGGAGTCTCTTTCAGTCATTTGATTGGGTTCATTGCTTGCTAAGTTGCTTGGGCTTAATTTTGGGCTACGTGATGAAAATGAACTAATAAGGTTCAATAAACATTTGAGTATATTGATTAGCCAAGTCAACATCACGCTGAAAACTACATTTACAATCCCATTAAAGCAAAAGGACTGCCAACGAGCTTTAACTCACACGGTATTTCGTTCCCTTCCCATTTCAAAGGTTTTGGGTTCAACTTCTATCAATGGCAATTGAGAAATAAAAAATGGTAACTATGCGAAGAACGTGTAGATATGTGTGTTGTACCTAAGATTAGAGATTGTCTAATCCACCTGAGATACCTAGGATTGAGAGTTGTCTAATTCATTGACAAAAAAAAAAAAAAAACAAAAGGACTCTTCATGACAAAAAAATAAAAAATAAAAAGTAAAAGGACTCTTCAAACCAAATACAAAATAATAACTAAATAAATAAGGACTCCAGCTTAGGGACACTTGCCCCTTCTTTAGGTACTTCGGTTGGAAATTTGACAATCCCAAAAGCTTAAACATAGTACGTTGTGACCTTATTATGATAGGATATGATATGATCTATATTATGTATTGTTTATTGAATCATTGTTTATTATATACTTGGGCTATGTGCATCATGGCTTTTGTGCATAACGAAATACCATCTCTCAATATTTCACTCTCCGTCTCTATTATATTGTTTTCTTTCTTTCAAGCTCTCAACTTTAGCTGTATATTTTCAATGCAGGAAAGTGACACTTTTTCCCTGAACGAGGAATGCTTGAATTTATAGTAATTTATACCCTTCCATATTCAAATTCCCTTCACAAGTTAAAGTAAATTAGTAATTTTTTCAATATATTAATTTTAGAAGGATATTTAAAGAGTGGACTAGAGTACACACCACATTCCAATGAATTAAATGTTTTATACATATGAAAAATTTTAGAGAGTTAACACTTTTAGTTAAAAATAGAAAATTGGTTAATATTGACTCAAATATAAGATAAATATAAAAAAATATTGGTTAACTAATATGTATCTCTCTTTATAGATTTATTTATATAATAATATAATATAAATTTATGAATCACATAACCACTAATACCAATTGTTAATAATTGAGATGAGTAGTCCAATGACATAATCTCTTCGTCCTCGTCTAAAAGTTTCGAATTCAAATTTTACTCCTAATTAAAAAAAATTAAAATGAGTGATACCGGCATGAACATAAATCAGCATACAAAATTTCTAGGAATTGAATTCAACTAACTCTTTTAGACTATACTTATGAACAGAGCAAGAATTTACTTGTGGACTCAATTGGTACATGTAGTTCTTCTATAGTTAGGGCAGAATAGCAATAATTTTCATCTAGTAGTTAATTGTTTTGAAAAGTAATACTATTTCTTATTAGTGTAATACGATGTATACATAACAACTTGGTCAAGTGTATGTGTAATAATTTATCAAAGAATTATTTTGGGTTAAAGTTTAGAATTACGGTTTACATGCCTTGCAATAGCACATTTTACTTATCAAACATGTGTGGATGTTATTCAAATCTAGATCAACTTCAATTAAAATCGCTTATTCAATTAAATTTAAACCAAAATTCGATCATAATTTATATTGAATTGAACTACATTTTTAACAAATTTTATGAATTGGATTAGATTTCGAATCTAACTTTTAAATGCATCCAAATCAAACATCTCATGAACCCACACTTTCTAACAAATTTTGACCAGCAGTTCAGTTTTTATTTTTTCTTTTCAATAATATATATACATTAAATCTTCTTTAAATCAAATCACAAAAACTAAGGTGATAGCAAATTAGCAATGTTTTTTTTTTTGGACTTGCAAATTAGCAATGTTATCAAATGTTACAGAAAGGCTCAAGCAATTTACGTTGGACCTCACCCTGGTCCAACATCGAATTGATGGGCTCATAGCGAATTCATAGCTTAGTACGAGTCTCATTCGTCTCTCACGAGATCCCATCAAATAAAAAAGGAAAAGTATATAGAACCAAAAAGTTATTAGCCAAAAACTAAACAAAACCATATTAATTTATATTAATAATTAATTTTAAATTTTTTAAATTCAAAATTTAAAAAATTTAAAATTAATTTAGTAAACCTAATTAAAACCTATAAAAGTCTTCCTCTTCTCTCTCACATTAACTTACCCACCTCCAACAATTACACACATAGACCTCTCTCTCCTACCTACGGATTTGGCAACGATGGAGGTGCTTTGCTTTCAGATTTCAACGATTGGGATCTACACGGACAATACAATCACCCTTTTGATTTAACTCTAGGTAATGCTTTTGATCGGTTTGACGCCGACACATTTGGCTTGCATGCACATGTAGTTTCGAATTCTGGAAGCTCGGAGCCGTTTGTTCCACCCTCTTCCGCGAGCCGTGTGGAAAAATCCATGCCGGGTTCAGCTTTTGGAGCTGTGGCTTCTATGCCGGATCCTTCCGTGGAAGACACGGACTTTTCTTGAGGATTATAGCACATGCAAGGCTTATCCTCAAAATTCTCTTCCAAGGATTATAGCTGTTTGCTCTCTGCGTTTTGGGATATTAGGTGCCGTTTTGATGATTAAAGAGACTGCAAACTACATAATTACAGAATTATAAAATAATTCATTTAATATGAAAAAAAACATCCTAATACTTAACAAAAGAAATATCTAGTTATATTTTAGCAAAAATAATTAAATATCTATACAATTTAAAAAAAATATGAAATTCTTAAAGAAATAGAGACATTCACATTTGCAATACAAAAAAATTCGAAAAATATATAAAAGAACATCCATTTAGTATGAAAAAGAAATATTCTGATACTTAGCAGAAGAAACATCCATATATATTAACTCATAGAGATTTTGGATTCATCCAAAGATATTTGGTTGATTTTTGGCTAATACCCTTTTGGTTCCTAGCATTGCTCAATAAAAAAATACTTGATCATCATAAAGGTGGAGATGTATCATCTATCTTTATCTGATTCACCAATGATAACACTACATAATTGGGAGCCTTGCTGTTCCTATAGGTATGCCATGTAAAAGAAGAAATCAAATTTTTTTCTTTGGTTTGAAGTCAACAAAAATATTATATATTACATGTGGTATAAGTAGGGGTGAAAAAAGGTCAAACGGTCTGCCAGAGACTTACAGTTTGGCCTGTATTTGGCCTGATTTAGTCTGTTCTATTATAAAATAGACACAGGTTTAGACTCTTTTAAAAGTTTTAATATGTTAATAGATCAAGCCTAGACTCACTAATTAGTCTTATTGGCCTGTTAGACTTGTCTGAGCATATTAAGACATAATTAAATATATAAATAATTTTTTATTATTAACAAAATTATGAGATATTTTAAATATATTATATTTTACTATAAATATTTTTGTATATTTTAAATACTTTAAAAGATTAAAAATTTTTATAAATATTAAATATGACATATTACATATAAATATTTTTATTAAAAAATAATATTTTTTAAATAATATTTTTATTTTTATAAAAAAAATTATCAGACCTTTTAACAGGTTTCAGGTTAGGCCAGGCTGAATAATAGGCCCGGCCTAATATTTTATAAAGAGCCTATAACAGGCTGCAGTCCAGACTCAAGCCAATTAACTACATAACAAGTCAGGCCTGTTAAGAGCAAAATCTGACATGGCCTGACCTGTTTCCACCCCTAGGTATAAGTGGAACAAGTTAAAATTTGAAAAAAAAAAATAAAGAACGTTATAGAACTTTTACTAGAGTTAAAGTATGATGCTACAACTTAATCAACTTGAAAATGATATACAAACATAGTCATCCAAGTCAAAGATTGCAACTTGGTAAGTTTAAAGGAAAAGAAGATACTAGCACACACAACTTGTATAGTATGTGCAAGTGATTTATAATGTTCAATTTTTGTACAATTTAACCAACTTGTAAACCAAATGCACCTCCACAAGAAAATTATATACAGGTGACGTATTTGTTTGTTGTTAGTTAGGTTTCTTTTGTTCAATGTTAGTGTGAGTGAAAATTAAGAGAGAAAAAATAGTAAGTTTGTAATCCCTAGCCTTTGTATAAGTGTTATTTTCATAATGTATAAGAGTATTATAGACTTTTCTATATATCTTGAGAAATTGTAATTTTACCACTTTGTATTATTTTTACTTTTGTCTGAATTTTTGTCCTGTTCCATTCATTTTTGTCCACAAATTTTAGTTGCATTATTCTGTCCCTATTAACTCTGATACCTAACAGTAATATCAAAGTTTTAGGTTCTAAATCTTCTGCTGCAAAAGAACAAGTTGGTATCAGAATCATGGCAACAAAATTTCGGATCGAAAAATTCAATGGGAATAACTTTTTTCTTTAGAAACTAAAAATTAAGGCAATTTTAAAAAAAGAGAATATTTGAAAGCAATAGAAGGCAGGCCTGCAGACACTCCTAATGACAAGTGCAAAGAGATGGATAGAAACGCCGTCGCCCATTTACACTTGGCTATGACAGATCCCGTATTATTAAGCATATCAGATATTTATGAAAAAGAGACTCTATATTCTTCATATGAGTGAATACATATCGGTGAAGAATCACATCAACAATCTTAATGCTATATTTTCATAACTGACAGCCATGAAGTGTCAGATTGTAGAAAATTAATATGATAAACTTCTTCTCTAAAGTTTACCAGACTTGTATGATCAACTCATCATCAACTTCAATTTGATGATCTTGCAACTGCTATTCTCGAAGAAGAAAGCAAGCGCAAAAATAAAGATTATTGAACGGAGAGTTCAAAGCAAGCAGGAGTTTTGTTAGTGATGAGATATAGATCAACGTAACTTGACTCTAGTGAGAATCAAAGTCGTGATAGATCAACGTCTCGAAAGAAGAACCTTACTCGTTATAATTGAGGTAAGAAAAGACACTTTAAAAAAGATTGTTGGTTCAACAAGAAGAGCATAAAGAAAACTGCTAAAGCAACTACCTCACATGATTGTGTTGTAAACACCTATGATGATGGAGATGTCTTGTGCGTTGAAACTACAATTGGTCATGAAGGCAATAAACCACTAGCTGATATCTGCAATTAGATTGTGCAACAACATATCACATGACTCTAAATCATGAGTGGTTTAGCACTAATGAACCTATTTTAAAAGGATTTGTATTCATGGGAGATGATAATGTCTTAGAAATTGTGAAAATCGATACTATCAAAATTGCAAAAATCCATACAGTTCAAGGTGTAAGATATGTGAACGGCTTGAGGAAAAATTCGATGTCCGTTGGGCTGTTAGATTCTCAAGGGCACAAGATCAATATTAAAAGTGGACGTTGAAGATGACTAATAGTGCTCGTGTGATCATGAAAGCAAAATGGCAAACAACCAATGTATACTTACTTTTTGGAGATACAGTTTGAGACGCAAAGGAATCGGTAGCATTTACAAATCAAGAAAACACAATGATATTGTGGCGTCACAAATTAGGCCACATGTCAGAAAGTGATCTACAGATTCTAGAAGAACGTAATCTCATTACAAATCTCAAAACAGTGTATCTATCTTTTTGTGAGCATTGTGTGACAAACAAGAAGCATAGATTGAAGTTTGAAAGATTAACTGTTAGAAACAAGCACATACTAGACTTGATTTATTTTGATGTGTGAAAATCACTAGAATTATTACTATGAGGAGTAAAGTATTTTGTCTCTTTTATAGATAATTAATCATGAAGAGTACAGGTGATTCCCATTAAGAAGAAGTCAAATGTATTTTTCAGTATTCAAGGAGTTTAAAGCACGAATAGAACTTGAAACTGGGAAGAAAATAAAGTACTTAAGGACAGTCAACGGAGGAGAATATACTAATGGTGATTTTATTGTATTTTACAAGCACGAGGATATTTATAGGCAATTCACAGTTGCATCACACCTCGAAAAAATGGTGTTGTAGGGCAAATGAATAGAACTCTTCTAGAAAGAATTTGAGCTATATTAGACTGCAGCATTAGCCAAGTCTTTCTGGGCAAAAGCAGTCAAAATAGCCTACTACGTGATTAACAGATCGCCATCAACAACAATTAGATTGAAAATACCAATGAAGATGTGGTAAGATAAGCCACCAAATTATTTTTTTACTTATATTTGGATGTCCTATTTATGTGATGTTTAATACTAAAAAAAAAAAAAAAACAAAGCTTGATCATAAATCCAAAAAGTGTATCTTCTTGGGATATGCTGACAACGTAAAAGGTATCGTTTCTGGGATCCCACTAGTTATTGTCAGTAGAAATGTTATATTTATTGAAAACGAGTTACAAAAGGAGGAAAAAAATAGCATTGAAGAAGCTTCTATAATATACATGCACGACAAGTCTAGAGAAAGACTTTTCTAAAGCAGAACCAGAACGAGTTGAACAAGGATCAGCTGAAGTTTGTAGAACAACATGTAACATAAGAAGACCATCATAAAATGCCAACTATGTCATGACAAGTCATGATACATATTGTTTTGTTATTGAAGATGGAGAATTATAAACTTTTCAAGAGGCCGTATAAAGTCTAGATTCATCTTTATGGATGACAGCCATCCAAAAAGAAATGGAAGCACTACATAAAAATAAGACATTGTACCTTGTATCACTCCTAAATGAAAGGAAATTCATTGATAACAAATGGGTTTACATCAAACATGACAATCACGACCAAATAGAATGTTATCGTGCAAGATTGGTGGTGAAAGGATTTGCTCAAAAAGAATGTATTGATTTTAATGAAATATCTTTCTCTACAGTCCAAATTTTTACAACCAAAGTAATTATTGCTATATGTGATGTGTGTGTGTGTGATTTACATCTAGAACAACTTAAAGACTGTTTTTTTTTTCATGGTGAACTTGAAAAAGAGATATATATGCAACCAAAAAATTTTAAAGAACTAAGAAAAGAAAACTTGGTTCGCAGGCTAACCAAATCTCTATACAGCTTAAAGCAGACATTGAGATGTTGGTACAAGAGATTTGATTCTTTTAGTATTAGCCTTGATTACAACAGACTTTAGTCAGACAATTGTACTTATTACAAGAGGTCTAGTAATAATGATTTTATTCTGTTATTGTACGTGGATGACATGTTGGTGATAGATCCCAACAAAAATCGTGTCCAGAAATTAAAGGCGCAGTTGGCTAGAGAGTTTGACATAAAGGATTAGAAACCATCAAACAAGATTTTAGGGATACAGATTTGTCGAGACAAAAAAAGATAGAAAGATTTGGCTATCCCAAAAAATTACTTGAGAAAGGTTTTGTGGCGCTTCAATAAGCAAGAGAGTATGCTAATATTTGCCAGACTTCTTGTTAATTTTAAATTACCTTCTGATATGTGTCCTAACAATGAAGTAAAGAAGACAGAAACATCTCGAGTACCATATGTATCTATAGTGAAAAACCTTATGTATTCCATGATTTGTACCAGACCAGATCTCGCTCAATCAGTCAGGATGGTTAGCAAATTTATGGAAAATCCAGAAAAAGAGCACTTGAGTGTTATGAAGAGGATCCTGATATATATCAAAAGAACCTCTAATGCTGCTCTATATTTTGGAAGATCAAAATTTACCATAAAAGAATATGTTGACTTAGATTTTGCAGGTGTTCTTAATAAAAAAAAAAAAAAAACTCACTATAGGCTATGTATTTACACTTACAAAAAGCGATAATCTAATTATCAAAATTATAAGTTGTTGTAGTATTATCAACTATAAAAACTGAAAATATGACTGTTACACAATCTTATAAAGAAGCAATTTGGTTGCAAAGGTTAATAGAAGAATTTCGATACCATCATATCCGAATATTTTGTGATAGTAAATTGCAATTTATATAATCATAATGTGCAAATTATGCACACTTTGATTAACTTATAAACTAAATGCATTTTTACAAGAAACTATATATTGGTAATGTATTTATTTGTTGTAAGTTAACTTTCTCTTATTAATTATTAGTGTGAGTGAAAATTAAAAAAATATTATAATCTCTTTTATGAATTAATAAGAGAATATTATGATTTTTTTATTGTAATTTGATGAGTTTGGAAAATTCTAAATTAAATTAGTGATGATCAAACATTATTAATATGATTAATTGTAAAATTATTAATTTGATTTCAATTCATATATGTTGATTAAAATAATTTTGCTATGCAAATTTTGATATTGGGTCGAAATATAACAAGCCCATTGGAATATTTATCTCAGCTTTGATATTAAACTGTTGTGAATATGGTGACTGAAATCTTGGTTATGTTATTTGGGCCAAAAATTGTGACATAAGCCCAATTGGTTAATCCATCAGCCTTGATGCAAGAATATATGATGAGTGGCTGAATTATTACTATAATGTTGGACTAGATTGGATTATTATTATTAGTCCAAATTAATTTTTGCTAGACACTAGCTTGCTTGGTCCAAAATGAAGAAAAGAGAGAAAGCAAAAGTTCCTTACTTCCAACGGATCTCTCTTATATGATGGATTCTAAACTTAATTCAATTATCATTAATGCATTGGAATCATGAGAGAGAAATTGATTTGATTGTGATCATCAATGCTGCACGCTACCTAAAGCTAAAAGGGAAGAAAATTAATTTAGTTTAATTCATTTGTTCAAATCCATTGAATGCTTTTCTTCCTTCTCTTTCTTCTCTACCTACTGTCTCTTCTCACTCTCGGTCACTTCACAGGAAAAGAATGGAAGCTATGGCAAGCTATCGAAGAGAAGAAGAAGCAAGCAACAAGACCATTGTAATGATGGCAAGAAAAAGAAAACAAAAAGTATGTTGTGGCTGAGATTTTCACCAAAGGAGGTAAGATTTGGTGAAGTAAGCTCAACCTATCCATACCAAAAATGGAAGAAGGAGATTTCGGTCAGAGGAAGAATATCTCGAAGGGATGGCTCGTCTCTGCTTTTGTGTTCACTCATCACAAAAGGTAGCTAGGGTGGCTACGTGAAGGAGGAAGCAAAAGTGGAGCAGGAGGAGCTGTCACACATCAAAAAGCATCAAGGGCTAGGGATCCTTCTTGGAGTGCAAGTCAAGATGGATGGCTCAGATTGATGAAGCTTGGTGTAAAGAGAAGACTCAGAGGTAATTGCATGTTGGTTTTAGCATTCGGTTATCTCTCCTCTCTCTCTCTGGCCGAACTGGTTTTGCATGAAGAAAAAGAAGTTTAGCTTGGTTCATTTGGTTTCAACTGTGGAGGCTTCCCCTCTATAAATAAGGGAGAGCAGCCAGGACTTGAAGCAATGAGTGAGAGTGCAAGGCACAGGGTTCTCATAGCTACCTAAGCTAACAGAAGCTCTTCTCCTTCAATATTTTCTGTTTTGTAATTTTCTGTTTAATTTTGTCTGTCTTGAGTCTCATGGAAAAGGCAAACAGTGAGGTTTGTAAGAAAAAGTCATAGAGCGGAAAAAGGCAGAGAGTGCAAAATTAAAAAGAAAAAGCCATAGATGTCCTTAGAGGTCATTTGTACATCTGTGTTGTGTTTCATGATTCTGTGGGAATCCCCTTGCAAGTTGGGTTAGCACTTAGCAGTTGAAAGCTTGGTAGTAACCAAGTCGAGTTCAGGATTGAGGATTAGATTCTGGACTTGTCCCGAATAGAAAGAGTAGTTCCTAGGGAGAATTGGTGTTTGTAATCAAGGATGATTATAGTGAAATTCCATCATTGTTGTGATGGAGACTGGATGTAGGCTGCATTGCACTTAGCAGCTGAACCAGGATATATCTTGGTGTAATTTTCTCTCTCTTCTACTCCATTTCTGTTTCTTCTGCACAGGAGATAAAACTGAAAAATATCTCGTGTCGGGTTACGAGATAAAAAGAAAAAGTCTCGTGACTGGATACGAGACAAAAATAAAAAAGTCTTCAAAAAGACCAGTAAGTGTTAAGTGAAAAAGAGACTAAGATTTAATCCTCATTCTCTTAGCCACTGAAAATCATCATAATTTTATTAATTTATTATATTATTTTATTATTATTTAAATTATTGTTCAGTTTTATTTATTTTTGTTTACAAACTTTAGCTGTGTTATTCTATTTTTATTAATTTTGATATCTAACATGCTCTATTAATTTGAGTGTGGAAATATTCTTACAAATACAGCCTTCTCTCGCAATGAAATTTTTGTGGGAGTGGATCCTCTCCAATAGAAAAAAAAATTAGATAGTGTCTAGTGTTTAATCTCATCTTTTATTGCTCTTTTTTTTATTTATTTTTGATCCTATTTATAAAATTAAAGGTGAGAGATCACACTTTATTCTTTCAAATATTAAAAAAAAAAAAAGAGAAAATTCATTTCCAACTCTCGTCGACAGCTCTTGCTGGATCCTGGTGTCGACCACTTCTCAACCACCCATTCAGGTTCTATTTAGTACCCAAACCTGACACATTCTTTAAAACGAGACAACTAAGTAATGCATGAGCTTTTGAAGGGTAATGAATGAAAAAAGGTCATATCCGTTAATCCAGAGTCATCTTTAATTTTCAACTCCTAACATTTATGGTTATCTTGTCACTTATATATATGCTTGCATTAAATACTACATTAATCACATCTAAGTATGGTTGGGAAAAGGTTGAAAAATTCTGTCACCGCCTAATTTAAAACTACAACACTAAGCTGGCCACTTTTAGTTTGTAGGCTTCTTCTTTGAATGCGTTGAAAATTCTAATTTTTTCTTTTAACTATTATATGGTAAAATCTTACATCTTTTGAATCTTAAAAACTCTGTAAAATAAATAAAAAAATTATTGTAGCAATCAAAATTTTAGTTCTTTAAATAGTGTAGGGGTGTCCATGGATCGGATCGTATCCGCAGATCTGCGGTAAATATCCGCATCCGATCCGAAAATTGCGGATACGATCCGATCCGCATCCTTTGCGGATCGGATCGCGGATATCTGCTCTACATCTGCGTATCCGATCCGCGGATCTGCAGATTCGCACTATAATAATTAAAAAATAAATAAATATATATATGATTGGTATTATATTTACTTGTTTGTATGTTTTAGTTAGTAATTATTATTCTTATATTGTATTATTTTATTTTTGTTATTTAGAGAGAGTTTGATTAAAAATATTTTAGGAATAAATATATTTAAAAGTAAGAAAGAAATATTTTTATCGAATTCTTTTACATAGAAATATGATTAAAAAGAGAAGGTTTAATTATGCGGATATCATCCGATCCGATCCGATCTGCAAATGTGCGGATCGGATCGGATCGGATCCGGCACTAAAAAGTGCGGATATCATATCCGATCCGATCCGATGGAAATTGTACGGATCGGATCGAATTTTCGGCTATATCCGATCCGATCCGATACGTGGACACCCCTAAAATAGTGTTTGTTTTTTTATACTAAAATTAAAATTAAGTATTGTGTTTAGTAGCTAGTCAGAGACGTAAACTAAAATTTCAATTTTAAAATTCAAAATTTTAATATCATAACTCAAAATTTCAATCTTTTCATTACGTCTAAAAATTAAAGACACATAGGGCCACAATTTTTTAGAGTAGAAATTAAAATTTTAATAATATTTTTTTAAAAAATAATCTCATTTAATGTTTTAAATTCTAAATCTACTAATTAATCTTTATATTTATCTTAAATTAAACATAATATAAAAACTTAATTTAAATTTTATCTCTTAATCTCTGTTTCTATTTTTCAATTTTAGTCTCTTAATCTCTATCTTTCTTCCAAACACAACTGCTTTTATTTTTAACTAAGCATTTATTTTTCACCTTTTATGCAGACTAAAAATTATAACAATTATTATTTTCTTTAATTTTTTTCTAATTTATTATCTTTCATTTATTGATTTAGGGATATAAAAATGTAAAATACTTTATATAATTATCAATACATTATTTTCTTAGCTTAAATGATTATTTAGACAATAAATATAAAAAATAGTTAGTATTTTTGTTGGCTTAATAATACATAATTGATACACAAGTATAAAATTTGTTTACACGATAAATATAACAAAACCAAATTCAACTTTTAAAACAAAAAATGTTTTCATGGAATATATATTAGGAAAAATTGTAAGTGTATCTCAGTATTTCAGTTGTTTTAATCATTGATTTTAATTAATATATATTATATATATTTTTTATAATTTAGATCAACGATTAAAACAATTAAAACACCGATATTTTTAGTACACTTAAAATTCTTTCTATATATTATATATGAATTATTTATGTATCTATTCAACAACATAAATTTTAAGGAGATATATAATTCATAAAACAATGTTAGTTGTAAGGGATATAATTTTATATATCATCATAATGCATAAACTTGACACATTTTATTTAATAATAATAATGCTATGACAAATTTTATTAAATGACTAGTGGGCTCCTACGTACAGTGATGAGTCACAGGTTATGGAATCTCGATGCTTCTACCGCTAACGCATTAAAGTTCATGATATTGATTTGCTGAGTCCAGCTCTTAGCTCATTTGTGATGCAACTATGACTCTATTTATAGCACCAAATTAAATATATATATAAATTAAATATATATATAGCTGGCAACAGCTATGCTCCAAAAGAGATTTACATTTCACAGTATTTAATTAGTTTTTAAAAACCTAAATTATTTATAAAATCAGTTTTATTTTGCAGCGCACGTAAGCAAATTCGAAGTGTTGTTGATTATTATTATTATTATTATTATTATTATTATTATTATTATTATTATTATTATTATTATTGAGAGAAGAAGGTTCAAGGGTTCAACACAATAAAATAAAACAAATAGAGAAAACTTAAAACAAAAAGGAAAACAAGAAAATAACTGTTATCTTTGACGTTGTCGTCACAATAAAATGGATCGAACACAATTACATTCTTTATTGCTCAGAAATAAACTGTTAATAGTGATTTCAACACCTAACTCTTATTTTTAAATATTCTTTTATTTTTTTAATAATCAAATATTCTAAATCACCACAATGTATCTAATTAACTACTTTTTGTACTCTTCCTTTTTATTAGAAATTCATGTCTAACTCTTAAACTATTGTTTGATAGTTCTTGAAATAGTTTAAAAAAAAATACCTCCATATATGCTTTACAAACATACATATCCTTCATATTCAGAAATAACACATTATCTGATTCTATATTCAAAAAATTGGGCCCATGGCGTTCACAACTTAATTAACATACATATGCGACATCCGTGCCGACAGAATCCCTAGGTTAAGGTTGTCTAAGGTTTATTGATCACTTTTCACTAATCACATAAATACTTAAATAGTCATAGTAATTTTCATTCCTCCTTAATAATATTATTATTCATTGACCATTGCTTCAGCTTTCACCAATAATTATATATCCAAAGGAACATCATCATCATCATCATCATCATCATCATCATCATCATCATCATTATTATTATTATTATTATTATTATTATCTGTTTCGTTGAATAATTAGCAAATATATATGTACAATTTACACTTCACAACCAAAATGCCTCTTTTCATTTTGTTACACAATAAGAATTATTTCACATTCTCATATTCGAGTAATTGAGTGAAGATTCACATCTCTTTTCATATATCTTTTAGATATTTTTTGTTAGAATGATTTGTATCGTGCAACTGAGTAAGAGGCGGCATTTTAGTTAGGGCTATACATGGATCGGATAATATCTGCAGATTTACGGTAATTATCCGCATTCGATCCGAATTTCACGGATATTATCCGATCCGTAGAATTATTGGATCGGATCAGATTCGATCCGCATTGTGGTAGGATCGGATCGCGGATTTGGCAGTGATACCTGTGGATCCGATCCGCAGATCCGCACAGATCCGCACATCATATAAATAGCTAATGTTATTGTGACCTAATCCTAAATCCCTAATGTTACCTTATGGTGCTCCTCACCTCTCTCACTCTCTGGACTCTGGACTCTCCTCTCAGTCTCAGACTCTCACTCACTCACTCAGACTCTCAAACTCTGGCTCTCCCTCTCCTCTCTAACGGACTCTACCTCGCTCTATCACCGGCGTTCGCTGTCCATCACCGTCTCCTAAGGTCATCATTTCTTGTTCTTCCAGGCTCCAGCTGCAAGGTCGTCGCCTCCTCCATCGACGCGGTGGACGGCGGTCATGTCGTTCTCCATACGTGTTCTTCATAGGTTGCGTTCTTCACTGGCGCAGCGCTCACGGTCGGTGGTCTCCTCCAGTAGTGCGGTCACCTCCTCCAGCGATGAGGTCGTCTCCTCTAGCGGCTTGGTCTTCTCTTCCATCGGTGGTGGTTGTTTCCCCAAGCAGCTTCGTGAATCTGTCAGAGTCAGACCAGCCCTCCTTCATCTCCATCATCTTCACTCTTCAACTCATCAGGTATTATAGGTAAATTAATTTTATTTTTAAATTAAAAATTATTTGTACACAAATGCTTATAGATTAAAGTACTTGAATCATTGTGTTATACTGTTATTGTGTAATAAACATAAACTCTGTAAATTTGAATGGTTTATTCAACTGTGAACAGATATGGCACTGAGGGTTTATATGGTTTAATTGTTTGAAAATTAAGATGGTTTATTTAATTGCAGTCATATGGCATTGAGGGTCTGTTGTCTGTAAACTGATATAGTGTTATGGCTTATTTAACTGTAGGATTGTGTAGAAAAATTAGAATGGCTGATAAACAAGCGCTTACAACCAATGCAAGTGGGTCTGAAGTTGGGAGCATTCCTACTCCACCAAGTGTCGTTGGATCTACACCAGAAGAATCCACAAGTGGAGGAGAAACAAATACCAATCCAGCTTCAAGTGATGCTCCTTCTTTGGCGACAGCAGCATAATCTGGCCAGTCAGGTAAAAGAAAGTCTACTAGACCCCCTTCTATTGTTTGGGATCACTTCAAAAAAAATGATGAGAAAACTAAGGCTCAATGTAAATATTATTTGAAATGGTTACAATGTCATAGAAGTAGGGATGGGACCTCTAACCTAAAAAAACATATTGGAACTTGTGCGAAGAACCCGGAAAATCATGTTGATAAAAAACAGAAAACTCTTGTGTTCACAAATTCTAATTTAGAGGAACCACCAGCATTAAAGGCAGTAGACTTTAATCAAGATCGGTGTAGGCTTGCACTTTGTAAGATGGTGATAATTGATGAGCTTCCATTTAGGTTTGTGGAAAATACTAATTTTAGGGACTTTTGTGGTGAAATGCAACCTCAATTTAAGATTCCGAGTCGTATGACAGTTGCTAGGGATTGTATGCAGTTGTATGTAGAGGAAAAAATCAAACTTAAGTCCCTTTTGGAGCTGAATCATCAGATGGTTTCTTTAACTACTGATACTTGGACGTCTATTCAAAACATGAACTATATGTGTGTAACAGCTCATTATATTGATGATGGGTGGGCATAAGAAGATCATGTCTTTTAATTTGATTGCTGATCATACTGGTGTTACCATAGGAAAAGCTTCAGAGAAATGTTTAAAAGATCGGGGTATTCGAAAACTTTGTACTGTAACTGTGGATAATATTAGTGCAAATTTTGTTGCTGTGAATACTTTGGTTAAAATTATGCGAGAATGGAATGGTTGTACTATGTTAGGTGGGGAATTCGTTCATGTGAGATGTGCTGTCCATATTTTAAATTTGATTGTTTGTGATGGTTTAAAATATCTACAGTCATCTATTGCTAGGATTAGAACTTCTTGTAAGTTTGTGAAGTCATCTCCGTCTAGGTTAGCAACCTTTAGGAGGTGTGCACATGAGGCAAACATTACAAGTCGACAAATGATTATTCTTGATGTACCGACGAGGTGAAATTCTACTTATATGATGTTGGAAGTGGCCGAAAAATTTGAAAAGGCATTTGCTCGTCTTGCTAGGGAAGATGCTCATTTTGAAAGATACCTTGAAGATGATGGGGGGCCTCCTAGTGATGAAGATTGGAGTAAAGTTCGTATCTTTATACGTTTTTTACAAATTTTCTATCATGCAACGCTTTCATTCTCTAGTTCTTTGAATGTCACTTCAAATACTTTTTTCTATGTATTGTGTAAGATTTTATGCATTTTGAATAAATGGATTACGAGTGATGATTTAGTGTTAAATGGAATGGCATCAACGATGAAGGCTAAATTTAATAAGTATTGGGATGATTCTGATCATTCTTATACTTCTACTCCTTTGACTTCAGTGAACAAGCCATCTCTGAACTATCTATTACTTGTTGCTGTTTTTCTTGATCCGCTTTATAAATTGGAATATATTCAGTTTACTTTGTCTGAGATGTATGGTCAAGGTGAGAAATCTTCAAGGATCTTTAGAAAATTGAAAGATATCATTGCTAAATTGTTTGAGCAATATAGCATATGGAATTCGCGACCCCCTGAAGACACTCAAGATGCTAGCATTTCTTCGGATACTACACCAAATCCTAGTGTAGAGATGAGTAAGAATAATAGTATTATGATTAAAGATCCTATGAGCAAATGGAAGCAAACTCAGAGGATAAAATTAAGTGAGTTGAAGAAAAATGAAATGGATAAGTATTTGGAAGATGAAGTGGCGAAAGATTTTAGTGGATTTGATATATTGAGGTGGTGGAGAGGAAAGACTTTGAGGTATCGTGTTCTCTCTTGCATGGCTAGAGATATATTAGTCATTCCTATTTCTACTGTGGCATCTGAGTCAATTTTTAGCACGGGAGGTCGTATCCTTGACCCTTATCGCAGTTGTTTGAGTCCCACCACTATAGAGGCGTTAATTTGTACTCAAAATTGGTTGAAGCCTGCTAAGATATTGGTTGAGCTTGATGAAGGAGATGCCGCTGTTAATTCAGGTATATAATGAATTGGTTCATTTATATTTTATCAATTATTATTCATTTTTTGTCTTTCATTTTAGAGCATTGACATACCATGACATATTTTGTTATTATTGAATTGAATAGAATTTTCTGGAGTTACTAGTGTCGGAGATCCTGAAGTTCAAAGTGTAATGCAATCTCATCAACCATCTTAGGTATTCAATGGTGCTTGTATTGGTATATAATATTTTATTATTCTAACATGTTTTACTAATTTTTCTCATTTGTTATTTCTTAATAAGAATGAATGCTTGCTGATATAGTGTCAATTGGAAGACTGGAAGAGATATGTCAATTGAAACTTGCTGAGTTGCTGTTTTAGTGTTTTTAGTATGCTGAGATTGCTGTTTTAGTATGATTTAGTGTGCTGAATTGCTGAGTTGCTGTTTTAGTATGTTAAATTACCGATTTAGTGTGTTATTTCACGAAGTGTTGTCATAAATTTTATGATATTTTATTTTTAATTTTTAACTGCTGAATTGCTGTTTTATTTTTAATTTTTAATTTTATGATATTTATGGATATTTTTTGCAAAAACAGACAAAAACAGGGTCTTAAAACAAATTTTTTATTACATGGATATATCCGATATCCGATTTGCAAGTATGCGGATCGGATCGGATCGCATCCAACCTAAAAAAACGCGGATATGGTATCCAATCCGATCCGATCCGATAGGAGCAATGCGGATCGGATAGAATTTTAGCCAATATTCGATCTGATCCGATCCGTGTGCAGCCCTAATATTAGTTATGAGGTGTAAGCTTAAAAATCAAATTAGTTTTTAAAACATAATTTTTTTTAAAATTTTTAAAAAAAATTATCAATTAAATTATTTTTTTAAAAATTATAAATTAATTATATTTGTCTTTCAGTTATTTTATTGATAATTTTTGTTTAATAATTAATAATATAAAATAATATCATACATGATATTTAACTTATTTAATTAGATACTAATTAAATATATTTATAAAAATTTATTAATTTATTTGTTAGGTTATATTAATATTAGAGTTTATGTAATTGGAGAAAGATTAAATTGATAAAATTTTATAAATATATTTGATGAACATCTAATTATTAGATATATTAAATATTATGTATATTATTAATTAACATTTTACATCATAATTATTGACAGAAATTAATAATAAAATAACTAGAGGACAAATATATGATTAACTTGTAAATTTTAAAAAACTAATTTAATTAATAAAATCTTTCAAAACAAATATAAAGATCACTTTATTTTTTAAAAATTAATTTAACTATTAAGCCAAACATGTATATGTGAGTGTGTGTTAGTATTTTTATTATTATTTTGGAGCTCTTGTTGACAAGTGTTTAGCCAGTGCTTATGTCATGTTATAATCAACAAGGAAGAATCAGGGGAATTATAAAGTAAAAGTAAAATTATCATCACATTTCACTAACAGATTGCTATTTATTTATGTGTATAATAGAAACTCTTTCTTTGAAATTTTTATCAGAACTAGTATTTATCATTTTTTATGAGTTATCTACTTTATTTATTTACATTATGTTAACTTTAATTTATTTATTAAATAAAACCTTTTTTGGATACTAAAATAATTAATATCCAACTTCTTAAATTAATTAAGCATCAATTTTAAAACTAACTAATAAGCTTATATTATATATATGTCTTCAATTCTTAAAAGTGAAGTTATTATTTGTATGTGTGTAATTAAGCATCAATTTCTTTTGGTAAAAGAAAAAGAAAAATAAAACCAATACTAAGAGAATTCTGTAGATCTTAATTAAGTCAAATTAATTATGGTGCAGCTGAGATTAAAACTAATCAGTAATATTAAAAAGATAATAATATGAAGTTATTTCAATTAATTAATATTTATAATTTTATACATATAATATTTATAATTATATATTTATTATATCTAATATTATGTATTTATTTTAATAATAATTAAAAAATATAAAATAAGATTATTTTAAACTGATTTGATGTAATTTTTATTGTTTCTAAAATATTTTTGAAAACTAAGATACTATTGTACCAACTTGCAATATGTTACAAAATAATAATTAATTATAGGTTTAATTACTCTGTTGGTTCTTATAGTTTCGTGAAATTTTCAATTAGGTCCTTATACTTTTTTTCTTTTTAATTGGTCCTTGCACTAATTTTTTTTTAATTAAGTCCCTCTTAATAGTAATTGGCTTAATTTTATAGAGATCCAACTAAAAAAAAGATTGGTACAGAAACCTAAATAAAAGGAAAAAGAAGTTTAGGGACCCAATCAAAAAAAAATTTGGTGCAAGGACTTAATTAAAAGAAAAAAAATATAGGAACCTGAACTATAGAGACCAGTAGAGTAATTAAACCTTAATTATACCTACCAAATACCATAGAAAATATCCCCCTCTAAACATAGATATGCTGTGACACACTATGCACTTACTAGTCACCAATAACTTGGCACTTAGGCTATATTTATACATAATTAACCATTTGCTAATGAGATTTATTTATAGTTAAAGTTAGAGTATTGATTTAATGATAACTTAATTTTATCATTTACAAGTCTCTTCACTTTGAATTTCATGATGATGATACGAATCTATCCTTTATTTGGTACATCTTTTCGTATAAAATGCAACTAAGTTGCCATTTGCCAACCTAATATTTCATAATCATGTTATTAATAAATAATTAATACCGTGACTTTTAAACGTGCATGTTTGAATCATGGGACAATGACACAGAGATAAAACTATATATTTTTAGCCTTTTGAATATTATTGCACATGGTCTCTTTAAGCTTTTTTAATTAAATTTTTTATTTCCATTTTGTCCATTGATTGAATTAAGAAAACTTAATTAGTAATAATGATGCATACTTAACCATCAGTCTCATTCGATTTGAGTTGAAATTTGAACGTTTTGTATATATTTTCTTATATGGCTGACAAACTAATCAATTAATTTTGACCAATGAATTTACCATGCATAGAGCCAACGAGGCATTAAGTTGTTAACGAGGGTTGACAAAATTCAAAATATCTATTATAAAAATGTGAATCAGTTTTGTTAAACAATTAATTTTTTAACCAATAAAAAAGTGTAAAAGTTCTTACCTAATAAAAAATAGGTTTAATTACTCTGTTAGTTTCTATAGTTTCGCGAAATTTTCAATTAGGTCCTTAACTTTTTTTTTCTTTTAATTGAGTCCTTGCACCAAATTTTTTTAATTGGATCCCTACACTTTTTTTTCTTTTATTTAAGTCCCTATACCAATTTTTTTTTAGTTAGGTCCTTATAAAATTAAGCCAATTACTACTAAGAAGAACTTAATTGAAAAAAATTAGTGTAGAAACCTAATTAAAAAGAAAAAAAGTATAGAGACCTAATTGAAAATTTTACGAAATTATAGAGACCAACAGAGTAATTAAACCTAAAAAATATTTCAAGAAGAAGAGCCATACGAATCTTAGTAATCCAATTCTTTGATGAGAACCCCTTCACCTCTAATTGAATAAGTATAATAGTATATTATAAAAATTTCTCTTAGAGTTAATAATTTTTTTCTTTAAAGACTTATAAGTCAATTTAAACTTTTTCTCAAATCTATTTGTTCTATTAGTCTAATAATAGGCCAACATACCCAAAATTATTAAGAACGTATTTTTTATTCTTACTTTTGTTTATTACTTATTATTTTTAATTTGGATGTGTATTTAGTAAAGTAAATAAACAAACATAAGGAAAAGGAGATGTTTGAAATAATTAGAATTGGATTAGGGGAGTAGATGGATATATGATAGTTATTTAGTAAGCCATAGAAGAGCCTTGTGGTATGAATTTCTGGAGCTAAATAGAATAATCTAATGTTGCCTTTTATAGTGATTGGAGACTTCAATCAGGTGTTGAATAATGAGGAAAGAAGTAGTGGCAGAAAAAGTGCAATGTCAAGTCAGGAGACTTGATAGAATGTGTGTCGATCCAGTATGGTTATAGTGGTCCCTTGGAGTCAAGAATAGAGATAATTAAGTGTTTAAAATCGGATTATATTCATCTATGCTTGGTGGCAGATAGATTAGATTGGAGTCCAAGACTGTTCCGTTCTCTTAATCTTTGGTTTTCAAATCCAAAATTCTTACCAATGTTAGGTAATGAATTGAGGAATTTGGGATCCTTGCCAACATTTAAAAAAAAAAAGAGAAAATGACAAATAGGTCACTGATGTTTGACTTTGCGGACATTTTTGTCTTTGACTATTGAAAAATACTTTTAAGTTTCTTACCTCTTTAAAAGTTGGACGGATTAGTTCCTCTATCCAAATGTCTCCGATCCGTTAGATCTAACAGAAAAGTCTAACGTGGTTCCCGTTCTGCTTACCTGGCTTTACAGCTGCCAACGTGGCACATTAGTGGAAGGCCACTTTTGAAAAATGGGCAAAAAAATCCCTCGCTCTCAATGCTACGTCGTTTTGTGTGCTACCCTAATCCTCAAATTAATTTGGTTTGTTTGTTTAGACTGGTGGCTGGTGGTGGGGAGAGGAGTTCTGCATACAGCAACAATGGTTACGAAAGGAGCATCATCAACCTCAAGAAAAAGCGTAAGTGGAGTCAGACAAGAAAATTCTGCTTCAAGCTCAGTTTCATGTGTTGTGCATGTTGGAGATGTAAACGACGCCGTCGCCCCGAGGTGCTTCTGTGGAGTTTATGCAATAATGTATATGTCGAGAACCGTTAGCAACCCTAACAGAATCTTCTTGGGCTGCCCATTCTATAAGGTAAGTTAAAAAATTTATTTTGGTTTGATCTGAAATGGTTGTAGACAGTAAATGATTTTGGGAATTTTAACAGGGAAAGGAACCTCATTGCAAATTTTTTGTTTGGGTCGATGAGCATCTTGCTAGAATTGGAAGCAATGGTTGCATCTCTGATAAGAGACATTTGGGTGAGAAACAGGTTGAAGTTGTAGAAGAGGAAGATAAATTGGATAATAGAATGACTGTTTTGGAGAAGATTATTGCTTTGGACAAGAAGAAAAATCCATTAGCTTGGTGTATTGGTGTAATTATATGTGCTGTTTGTGTTGCTTTTTATGTATCTAGTGCTTGATAAATGAATTATAGAAATCATGATAGAGAATGGATTATTCTAGGTTTTTCTTGTGTATTGAAATATGCCATTTTGGCTATTTATGGATCTGTAATCTAAATGTAGCTCAAGTTATAATATCAATATGTTCAAATTATGTTTTGAATATCTGAAGAAACATGAAAACGTTGAAGAATTAAACTTAATAGTTGCATACATAAACTTCGAAAGTTGATGTTCAATAACATAAACAAGTTTGTCATAGCCAGAGAGTTGGGATGCCACTGGTGTTGCTGCCACAGGGTTGGAAGGACTTGGGGACTTTTGAAAAATTCGAATTGAGTATTCGTATATATGTTTGTAGGCCTTGCTTTATATGTATGTGCCATATTCGGATATACCACTTCAACTAGACCAAGAAGGTGATGGCAAATTAACAATTTGTGTATTTAGTGGTCCTAGTTTAGTGTGTTTGTGTGTATGTTTCAAGGTCAATTTCAAGCATCTGGATAATGCTTTTGATATATCGAATTATCTCTAACATTTGTGCTCCCAGAAAATAGTGACTTAATTCTTGGAATGCAATTTTTATGGTATTGCACAGGTGATGCATACACGTATAAAGTTGCTGCTTCTCTCGAGAAAGCCTTACAGATATTACTGTATGTGTTAGGATTAGGATATGTTTAAAACTTTCAAATTTAGGCCTTCATTTTAGTGCTAGTGTTTATATATATAGTCTTATATAAATATGGTACTAGTGTTTCCCGTGCTGCTAATCTTCTCTTGGTATAATCTCAGGATACAACGAATTTTGTCTATTAATGCAAAGTATTTTTGAAACTAGTATACATTAGTTTGATGATACGGAGAATTAACTTTCATGTTGACTTTTCCTTTCCAGGCTAGTGTTGTTCTTAACAAATGTTTACAACCTCATGAATCACATATTCCCTATATTCTTCAGTTTCTGGTACGTTTTTTTATCTGAATTGTTATAACTTGGTAGGCTTACCCAAACATGACAAAATTTTTATCTTCTTAAATTAAGTCGATTCTGTTGCTTATATGGCTTTAATGCTTTAATCATAACCATATCTTTATCTTTTGACTGCATTCACCTGGCGATCCCCCTGTTTTTGTTAGGTTGATTACAACTTATATGGTATGGGTTATTTACACCTAACAAAGATGAAATTTCGCCATCCTGTACCAGACTCTTCTCACAAGAAATCAAGTATTTATAGCGAGCAAATAATGGTGAGTTGAAATTCTTAAGTTGTCAAAATGCCCTTGTTTTCTACTCTTTACAAGAAAGGGAAGCCCAACATCTTCTCAAGTGGCTTGCAACTTCTCAAGTTGCAGAAGATATTAACTTTGATGAACTCTCAAGCCGTCGTAGTGAATACAGAAGGTCACTGGTGTTGCTGCCACAAAATGACGTAGCATTGAGAGCGAGGGACTTCTTTGTCCATTTTTCAAAAGTGGCCTTCCACTAATGTGCCACATTGGCAATCGTAATGCCAGGTAAGCAGAATGGAGCCACGTCAGACTTTTCTATTGAGTCTGACAGAGGCATTTGGACGGAGGGACTAATCCGTCCAACTTTTAAGGAGGTGAGGGACTTAAAAGTATTTTTCAATGGTTAGGGACGCAAATGTCTGCGAGACAAAAAGTCAAGAACCTATTTGTCCTTTTCTCAAAAAATTAATAAAGAGAAGCATCTTAAAGTGGAAGAAAGAAGTCTTTGGGAACATTGACGAGAAGATTAGGATATTCGATATGGTTGAAAAATGATGAGGAAGAGGATGTGAACTTGAACAGAAGAAAGGTGTTGGAGGGACAACTAGAGTTTTAGTATAGAAGAAAAGGAAAAATACTAAAAGCAGATGTCAACTAAAAAATATATCAAGAAAGTGGACAAAAACACTAAATACTTTCACTCTATGACAATTATTAGAAGCAGAAAAAAATAAATACAGACAATCAAGATTGACCATAGAAAATTCAAAGAGTCAAGAAGGATAAAAAATGAGACTAAAAAATTCAAAAGATTATATCATGAGGAAAGATTGTCAGAGATCAAAATCCAAAAAAGGTCTTGTAGCAAAATTATTTGAGATGCAAGCAAAAAAGATGTTTATGGTGAAGGAAATAAAATGAGCGGTTTAGAGTTGTGGCTCTACAAAAGCGCCTAGTTCAAATGGTTTCAACATATTCTTTATAAAAAATGCACGCGAGGTTATTGGAAATGATTTTGTAAAATGAATGTTGGACTTCTTTAAAATGGGTTTCTTACTTAGAAGCTTAAATATGAGTTGGGTAACTTTAGTTTCAAAGGTGGATGCGCCAAAAGAGATGAAGAACTTCAGACCAATTAGCATGGTAAAAAGTGTAAAAAATTACGCTTGAAGGATTCAATTTCTTCATTTTTATTTATTTTAGTGACAAAAGCATTGCACTAAATGATTATAAGAGTCAGAAACATGGGAAACATAGAGGATTTGGAGGTAGAAAGAGACAAGATGTTGCTATTTCATTTGCAATTCGCTGACGATAAGATTCTATTTTGTCCGCCAAAAAAAAAATAATAAAAAACTTTAGTTCAATCTAATTTCTATTAATGTTCTGACAGAAAAAATTTATCGATTAGTTGAAGTCTAAATTATCTGGTAAAAAATCTATCAATCACTTATTTGAGTATTTTATTGGAGGTTGATCCCAAATGTATTAAAACATAGAAGTCGATCATTGAAAAAATGAAAAAAAATTATTTAAATAAAAAATCGAGATGTTGTCACAAACATTAATAGTAAATATTAACATTGAAAAAATTGGAAAAAACCCTAGTTTAGATACATTAACCATTGAAAAAATATAATTTATAATGAACATTGTAATAGAATTATTTAGGTATAATGTTAATAAATTAATAATGATGTAATAAGTGTATGTTCTAAATTAGTGACTCTTTGATGATAATATCAAAAAAGGGATTCATTTAAGTATATTCAAGTGTTTAATAATAATAATAATAATAATAATAATAATAATAATATTTTGAATAATTTTATAATATAATTAGACTGAATTTATCTCCTATTATTTTAGTGGTCCAGACTATTAGTAACAATCGGGAAAAAAAAATATTATGTTGATATGATATTTCCGCCGCAAATTAAACTTGACATTTTGTGGGAGTGGAAGAAGGTCAAGGTTAAAAATGGGACCGCCTACAAAATGTCAACTTGCAAAAAGTTTGACCCATTCCTCACATTTGTCCATCTCTGCAAACTTTAAATATTTAAAATATTATTTTTTATTTAAATAGTATTATTATTAATGAAAAATGTATTCTCTTAATTTTTTTATATCAATTAATCTTATAAAGTATTATCTCATATCATATAAAATTTTCTTTCACATATTTCTTTATCTATTTGTGTCTTGTATGGTTTGATATCATACTTTATGAGATTTTTTTTTTTCTTTGAGAAAATATATTTCCTCAATAATATTTTTAAAGAATTTTAATCGTTAGTAAGTGTGCTAGAAATATAAGGAGTAGACTTGATATATACTTAATAGTTAATAGTAAACATTTGTTGATCTTTATTTGGAAAAAAAATGCATTGTCATTGTATGAATATTTTACACATATATTAGAATATATATTATCATATAAATAAAAAAAATTTACAAAAAATTATAAATAACCTTTTTTCAAAAGATATGATTTGATCATGATCTAAATTATTTCACATTATCAATATATCGAAATCATGCTTTAATAAAAATTCCATAGCCCAATGCAATGTTCAGATTATGTAGAAATAGAGGTACAAATTAAAGACAATATTATTAAAAGTTAAGAAGAAATACTCGTCTCCAAAAGCTTGTTATGCTTTCGCAAACAACCACCAACTTGAGTATAATATTGTCATCTAAACAATATATATATATATATATATATGAAGGATTACCATGTGTTCATGCGGAAGAAAAGAAAGTAATTCTTAAAAATTTATTTTGTGCTTAAACTTTATTCTAGAAATATATAGATCAGATATTTAGACGCTTTAATAAAAACTTTATTCTTCGATTGTACGAAGACTCTATGCGTATCCACACCGAGACCAATCTTTGTTGTCAACTCCTTGACCAATGGACATCTGATCTAAATTGAGAAACCTCTTGCAACTCTTTGCACGCAATAAAATTTTTCTCCAAGAATTAGGCTCACATACGTTTATGTGTGTAGATGTAAAAGAATAAAACTCTTGTTATTCTCATCTGTAATTCCTTCACTCTTGGCATACATATATATAGTATGAGATTTGTTACTGATTTTAAATTTGAATCTCAATTCAAATTTTAAATCATATCTTAAAATTCTAAATCTAAATCTTTTAAATTTATGAATCATATCATAACTCAATTTGAAACAGAATCAGTTAGGATCTCATCAAAATTTAGAATTCAAATTTAGAAATAGAATAACTAATTATTCTCAAATCTCATTTAATATTTTCAATTATCATACTATTATTATATTCTTGGTGCTAACAAAAAATATAATAATATTTCATCTGAATTAATATAATTATTTATTTGATCAAATCAAAATAATAATTAAATAATTCTATAGCAAAGATTAGAACACTCGTTAGTGTGTGACCCCATAGGTTCAATACTAAGCGGGTAGTAAATTAGTTATACTAAATTTACTAATTAAGGTTGGCGTCTAGCAACACTCCTCAACGACCCGATAGTATGAAGTAATATATTTTTACTAAGAACCTTAGAAGAACAAAGTATAATTCATTCCATCTTTCCAGCTCTTGGTTAACCCTTAGAGTATGGTTTAATTGTCAAACTCTAACTAGTTACCATTATTATAATGAACTGTGAATGACCTAAGAAACTCATTTCTTCATTCATTCAATCCCCTTGGCCAAGGTTTTATTCATCTCAGTCATTATAATCATAGAGCTCAAACTCTTTACCAAGAGTTGACGGATTCCTTATTGGCTAATTATTAATTCTACAAGTATTTAAATCATACCCAATATCCATTCAACTAGCACCCTAGGGTATTAGGTGTCCGGAATCAAAGTATAATAAATACATTGTTAATTACTATGACAGTCGCAGGTCAAAGGAAACTCTATTACAATGTTCATCTTGAGAATATCCTATTGACAAATGTACGGTAATTATAACCATTAGGAATTCTCAAAGTGAGTCAGTTCAATGGTCATATCTCTATATGCACTATCTATATATATAATTTAATAAATGAGATCTATTAATCTTCATCCAATGAAGACCATTATATATATATATATATATATATATATATATATATATATATATATATATATATATATATTGATCTTTCCGGATTATTAATGTCCTTTTTAATAATCCTATGACCAAGAACAATTTAAATTAAATTATAAAATATTTATCTCTCAATATTATGATCACTATCACAATGATAAATTTCTAAATCTAATCAAAGACCTTATTATATTAACATTTTAATATAATAATAATAACAAATTATTTAACACATAATTGATTGGATTGTGGTCATACTTCTTACTCCCAATAATATATATATTTCTACTTACATTCTCAAAACAAAATTCAAGCACTGATTAACATTTTTTTGACTCTATCGGCTAACGTGTGCGTATTGTTAAAAAAAAATTATATGCAATTATTTTTATGTTAAGTTAATAATTAATAATTATTAGATAATTTAATAAATTTGATTATTAATTTTACGTAAAAATAATTATATATGAGTTTTTACTATATAAATTTAATATTTTTTATTTTTTTTATTTTTTTTTCCGTATGTTGACCGATGACCATTTTTTTTCTTTTCTTAATTAGTGCCAACTCGGGAAGGCGGTGTTGTGCGCTAGTCTACTGTGCTGCACTGCTGTTCTTGTTCTTGGGATTAATTTAAAAAAAAAAAAAAATCTCTTTAGTAACATTTAATATTATAAAAACAGAAATTAATTAATAAAAATATTATTTATATATAAAAATTTACCAAATTGATGATTATATATATATATATATATATTTTTGTTGAGTAATTATCCAAATTAGTTTCTAAAGTTTTTAAATTGAATATTTTAGTCTTTTAAGTTTTAAAATATATAAAATAATTTTCAACGTTTATTTTCGTTAAACAATACAGTCCGCCTTTATTAATTACTAATGGTAACTGCTGATGTAGAACGTTAACTTGCACACGTAATATTTAAATGTCTATATGTACGATTTGAACTAATTAATCTCTAAAGTGAAGTACAAAACAGTCTTCAAACAGTTTAAAAAATCCTTAAAAAAATTTTAAAATTTTAAAATAGTCTCTTCGAATTATTTATATATAATTATTTCTAAATTAATAAATTTTAATTTTTAAAATTTATGGTCTATTTATCTCAAATTTAATTATTTATATATACAAAAATTTTCTATGTATTTTCAAACTCTAAATTATAAATTAATTTTAGAAAGGCACTATTTTTTAAAAATAAATTAAAATAAATGAATCCATATTTTTTTATCAGATATTAATTTAATTTAATTTAATTTGTTGATGCGATATTCTATAATCATTCTTTGATGATTAAAAAAAATAATGAACTAATGTTGATTGAAGAAATAGGAGAACTCTCATTTAACATAGAATTTTCACATAAATAATTGAAAATATTTTGTGCAAATGTTTATAAAGATAAACACTTTGGAACTTGCGTACAAACATACAATGCGAATTAAGATATCTATGAAATCAAATTTGTGTTGTAAAATAACTAAATAAATAAGGAAGAAGTAACAAATATAAAATATAAAAATATAATTAGATAACTCAAGTAGTAATATTCACTGGAATTACTATATCAATATAGTAGATATAATTAATATATTTAATAATATTAAAGTATATAATAGAATAGTACGAAAGATAAATAATATTATATGTTGTAATGTGTATATATATATATATATATATATATATAAAGATAGAAAGAAGTATTAAAAGTAAAGAGAGAGAATTACATTTGCTTTTGTTTTATTATTGCTGTGTATTACATACAGAGGCTTAAGCCTCTATTTATAGTATTCATGAGATAGCTTTTTCAAATTCTCATTAAATGTTCACTTCCTTGGAAAAACTGAACCGCCCATCATAAATGGGCATCCACATAACTAAGCTTATCACAACACTCTCCCTTGGATGATCATTTAGGATTATTGCCTCGTTAAAACCTTACTAAAGAAAAACTCAGTGGAAAAAAACTTTAGTGAAGGAAAAAGAGTACAATATCCTTCGTGATGGAGATTGCCTCATTAAAAACCTTGTCAAGAAAAACCCAATGGAAAAAAAAAACTTGACCAAGGGAAAAATAGTACAGTCTCCCCCTCTTGCCGACATCATTTAATGTCTCGAAATCGGCACATCCCAATCTCATGTACCAATCTTTCAAAGGAAGATTTTGGGAGTGACTTTGTGAATAAATCTGCCAGATTATCACTTGAGCGGATCTGTTGAATATCAATTGTCCCTTGATTTTGAAGATCATGAGTGAAGAAGAATTTGGGAGAAATATGCTTTGTTCTATCACCTTTGATGTATCTGCCTTTAAGCTGAGCAATGCATGCTGTATTATCTTCAAACAAGACAGTTGGAGCTATCTTATGATCAATCAGTCCACATGATGACAGGATATATCGGATCAAACTCCTTAGCCAAAAACACTCGCGACTTGCTTCATGAATTGCTAGTGTTTCTGCATGATTAGAGGATGTTGCGGCAATCGTCTGTTTCGTGGACTTCCATGATATAGCTGTTCCACCATATGTGAACAAGTATCCTATTTGAGATCTCCCTTTATGTGGATCAGACAAGTATCCGGCATCTGCATAGCCAACTAGTTGTGACTTGGATCCATAGGGATAAAACAATCCCATATCAACCGTTCCATGAAGATATCGCTCGAAAGATTTGCTTGATTCCACTCCAATGTCTTCTGGTTGGAGAGGAACTATACCTTGCTAGTAAATTCACAGCAAATGATATATCGGGTCTTGTATTATTAGCAAGATACATTAGCGCTCCAATGGCACTAAGATATGGTACTTCAGGACCAAGGATATCTTCATTTCCTTCTTTAGGACGGAATTGATCCTTCTCCACATCCAAAGATCTTACGATCATTGGGGTACTCAAGGGATGTGACTTATCCATATAAAATCTCTTCAAGATCTTCTTTGTGTATGTTGTTTGATGAATAAAGATCCCATTTTTTATATGCTCGATCTGCAGGCCAAGACAAAATTTAGTTCTTCCAAGATCTTTCATCTCAAACTCTTCTTTTAGAGTTTTTATAATTGTTGGAATCTCTTCAGGAGTCCCAATGATATTTAAATCATCAACGTACACAGCAATTATAATGAACCCAGATGTAGTTTTCTTTATGAAAACACATGGGCAAATATCATCATTCTTGAATCCGTTTTTGGCCAGATACTCAGTAAGACGATTATACCACATTCGTCCGGATTGCTTTAGACCATATAAAGATCTTTGCAATTTGACTGAGTATAACCCTTGCGAATATTCATTGGATGGTTTAGATATCTTTAGTCCTTCAGGGACTTTCATATAGATATCCCGATCTAATGAGCCGTATAAATAGGTTGTTACCACATCCATTAAATGCATATGCAGTTTATGATATGCAGATAAACTGACCAAATAACGCAATGTTATCGCATCCACTACAGGGGAATACGTTTCTTCATAATCTATACCGGGCCTTTGTGAGAAACCTTGTACCACAAGTCGGGCTTTATAGCGCACAACTTCATTTTTCTCATTTCATTTTCTCACAAATACCCATCGGTATCCAACAGATTTTACATCTTCAGGTGTACGGACTACAGGTCCAAAGACTTCACGTTTTGCAAGTGAGTCTAATTCAGCCTTCATGGCTTCTTTCCATTTTGATCAATCATTCCTTTGTCGACATTCTTCGACTGATCTTGGTTCAAGATCCTTATTTTCATGCATGATATTCAATGCCACATTATATGCAAATATTTCATTGACAATTGTCTTATTTCGGTCCCATTTCTCTCCTGTAAAGACATAATTTATTGAGATCTCATCATTTTCACAATTTTCAGGTACCTGAACATCTTCTGGCGTTAACACTATATCAGAATTTTAGACAACTGCAGGTGTCTTTACTATATCTTTTTCAACAGGAATCGTATTTACCTCTTTTCTCTTTCGAGGATTTTTATCTTTGGAACCGACAGGCCTGCCACGCTTCTGACGTGTATTTGCTTCAGTGGCTACTTGTCCTACTGGGACATCAATTCGAATTGGAGTATTTTCTGCTGGTATATACGACTTGGTTATCCTCTTTGTATCGGAAAATGCATCAGGCAATTCATTTGCTATTCTTTGCAAATGTATAATCTTTTGAACTTCTAGTTCACATTGCCCTGATCGAGGATCTAAATGCATCAATGATGATGCATTCCAATTAAGTTCCTTTTCAGGAAGCTTATTCTCTCCCCTTAATGTTGGAAATTTTGATTCATCAAAATGACAATCCGCAAACCGGGCTTTAAACACATCTCCAGTTTGTATCTCAAGATACCTCACTATAGAGGGAGAATCATATCCAACATATATCCCTAATTTTCTTTGGAGTCCCATTTTGGTGCGATTAGGTGGTGCAATGGGAACATATATCGCACACCCAAATATTCTTAAATGGGAAACATTTGGCTGCTGGCCAAAAGTTAATTGCATAGGAGAGAAGTGATGGTAACTCGTTGGCCTCAAATGAATAAGTGCTGCGACATGTAAAATAGCATGCCCCCAAACCGAGGTTGGGAGATTTGTTCTCATAAGCAAGGATCTAGCAATTAATTGGAGGCGTTTAATAAGCGATTCTGCTAACCCATTTTGTGTGTGAACATAAGCTACTGGATGTTCAACACTTATTCCATTAGCCATACAATAAGCATCAAAAGCTTGGGAAGTAAATTCACCAGCATTATCAAGACGAATTGCTTTGATTAGATTTTCTGGAAATTGTGCTTTTAATCGAATAATTTGAGCCAGTAATCTCGCAAACGCCAGGTTGCGAGAAGATAACAAGCACACATGTGACCATCTCGAAGATGCGTCTATCAGGACCATAAAATATCTAAAAGATCTACATGGTGGATGAATAGGTCCACATATATCACCTTGAATCCTTTCTAGGAATTCAGGGGACTCAAATCCAATCTTTACTGGTGATGACCTTAAAATTAACTTCCCTTGAGAACATGCAGCACAACAAAATTCACTAGTTTTAAGAATCTTCTGGTTCTTTAGTGAATGTCCATGAGAGTTTTCAATAAATCTCCTCATCATGGTTGTTCCCGGATGACCCAATCTATCATGCCAAGTTATGAATTTATTTGGGCTAGTAAACTTCTGGTTTACAATGGCATGTGATTCAATTGCACTAATCTTGGTATAATACAACCCAGATGAAAGTGAGGGTAATTTTTCTAATATAACTTTCTTATCTGAATCATGAGTTGTGATACATAAATACTCATGATTTTCCTCATTCATTGTCTCAATATGATATCCATTTCGGCAAATATCTTTGAAACTCAACAAATTCCTCAGGGACTTGGTAGATAATAGTGCATTATTTATTATAAATTTTGTTCCTCCAGGAAACAAAATTATAGCTCTTCCGGAGCCTTCAATCACATTGCCTGAGCCAATAATAGTATTAACATACTCTTCTTTTGGCACAAGATGGGTAAAATATATAATACTTTTAATAATAGTGTGCGAACTTGCACTATCCGCAAGGCAAATATCTTCAGAATATGTCCTTGCCATTTTTCTTAAAAAAAAAAATAGATAATAATAATAATAAAATGAGCAAAAGTACATGCATAGTAAAAATTATTCACATGAATACTTAACAAACACATACACATATCAAACTATTCCATCATTGATCAAATAGCCAATATTTCCTTCAGAATCCTTAAAGAAATTAGATACATTATAATGAGTGGTGGAATTTTCATCATTTGAAACAAAATTTGTTTCCTTTCCTTTGTCATCCTTTTTTAAGGATGCTTGATAAAGATCAACTAGGTGCCTTAGGGTACGACAGGTACGTGGCCAATGGCCCTTTCCACCACAACGGAAGCATTTATCCTCAATTGATTTACTTTGCCCATTGTTTCTTTCTTTATCCCACTTCTGGTGAGATCTTCTGTTTTGAACATAATTCCTTTTCCTTCCATGATTTTTCTTGTTATTAAAACCTTGCCATTTACCTCTTCTGGAGTTATAATTTGCCGCATTTGCTTCAGGAAATGGGGCGGCGCCAGCTGGGCGCGCTTCATGATTTCTTAAGAGCAACTCATTGTTGGCGTTCAGCAACAAGAAAGCAAGAAATTAACTCAGAATATTTTTAAATTCTTTTTCTCGATACTGCTGCTGCAGGAGCACAATCGAGGTATGGAAGGTCGAGAAAATTTTCTCTAACATATCGGGCTTGAGGAAGTATCACCGTCTTTTGATGATTGTATCTTTCTTCAAGGCCTTTCCACAGATCTGCAGGATCTTTTAATATGGGATATTCATTTTTCAATCATACGTCAACATGACGACGAAGAAAAATCATGACTTTGGCTTTATCCTTCTGGGATGCATTATTTTCAGCCTTAATGGTATCTTCAAGATCCATTAAATCAAGATGGATTTTAACATCTAGTATCCATGATAAATAATTATTTCCAGATATATCAAGAGCATTAAATTCAAGATGAGAGAGCTTCAACATAATAAAAATTTGTTACCTGAGTCTTCCTAAAAATTTGATCAGAGTCTCGTGCTGATAACGTGTTGTAAAATAACTAAATAAATAAGGAAGAAGTAACAAATATAAAATATGAAAATATAATTAGATAACTCAAGTAGTACTATTCACTGAAATTACTATATCAATATAGTAGATATAATTAATATATTTAATAATATTAAAGTATATAATAGAATAGTACGAAAGATAAAGACTATTATATGTTGTAATGTGTATATATATATAAAGATAGAAAGAAGTATTAAAAGTAAAGAGAGAGAAAATTGCATTTACTTTTATTTTATTATTGCTGTGTATTACGTATAAGCCTCTGTTTATAGTATTCATGAGATAGCTTTTCCAAATTCTCATTAAATGTTCACTTCCTTGGAAAAACTGAACCGCCCATCATAAATGGGCATCCACGTAACTAAGCTTATCACAACAAATTGTAAATTTTGGATAACCATAATGTCAATGTGAATGATTTACAAAATTTCAATGTGAAACTTCTAATATTTTACAATACTTGAAGAAGAAATGTCTTGACAAATTGAAGTATTTTGTTTATGTTTCTTAAAAAATGTTGAAATTTTCTAGTTGTAATATTGCACAAAATAAGTTTGCAGTTTATGTATATAAATAATGACTTTCATAATGCAATAACCTCTTAGATTTAATTGTTATTATATATTTTTTAACAATATTTTATTATTTTGATTAATAAAAATATTATAAGACGTTAATTTTTGCAAAAGAAAATATTCGAAAGGATTGTTTTAGAAATTTCTGAAGCATTGAAGCAGAAGAAGAGCCGACGGTGAAGACGATGTTGACAAAGACGATGACGGAGAAGTTGCCATGAGAAGAAGCTGCCGCCGATTTGCTAAGGTGAGTAACGGTGAGGAAGCTTGGCTAGGATTTTTCGTTTGGGAGAAAAATACGATGGGTGTGGGTGAGGACTTGAAAGGCTGCTATGGGTTTAGGGTTCGGGTCTACGGATTGATTTGGATTCCCCATTTCCAGAACTATTATTCGAACCAATTAATAGAAAGTGTCATCAGTTCGGTTAGATTCAGATTGTACCTGATTATTCATTAGTTTTAGAACCAATTTAATTAGTTCGATTCGGGTTCAGACGAGTAATTAAGTATCTGATACCTGTGAACACCTCTAGATATTGTAGATGATCACATAGATATTATAAAAAAAACATAAAATTATTTAAAATTTAATATTAATATTTTTTTATATCATTCTTAATTAGTGGTTTTGGAACATTTGTTCACAAAATGGAAAAATATAATATAGGGTAAATTACTAATTTTGTATCCGAATTAGCAGTACACTAACAAAAATGACTCCATTTTAATTAACTGTATAATGTCCTCAAAATATTTTAAAATACGATAAAAATATCCAACGTTAAATATATATTTTCAAAAAATGCTTTAAAATTTGAATTTTGATACAATTTTTTATAAGTATCATTAGAAAAATAACACATTTATCTTCATAATTTGGTGATTTTATGCTAAGTATATATTTTTTTTACGATTTTTTATCAATCACCAAAAATACTTTTAAAAGATGAAAAAATTATAGTCTAAATTTTTATATAACTTTTTGTATGTATTTTTTAAATAGTTATTAAAATATTTTTACAAAAAATTATATCAAATATGTAAACGATTTGTTAAATATAAAAATTATTTGTGATTTATAAAAAATAATATTATTTTTATTATTTTTGTTATATTTTATAATATTTTAAAGATATTTTTGTTGTTATTAAAAATGAGAATTATTTTTATTAGAGTAAACATCTAATTCGATCCCTGTCCATTCTGTTAAGTGCTATACTGGTTTAGAAAAAATGGATAAGGGGTCTATCTATTTATTTCTTATATTTTATTAATATGGGTCGTGTTGTCCTATTTTAAAATGAATAGGAGTTGATTTGTTCCTTTCTTACATTTTATTGCACTGTCTACCTTTTAAAAATATTTAGAAGAAAGTAAAGAGTGACTATCAATGATTGACTCAACGGTTGAATCCTTATAGGTATGCGCTTCGGAACATCTACCTTCAAATTTATATTTTTTCGCCAAAAAGTTTTGATAATATTAATAGTATTTACTGTTGCGCCAGTAGATATAACATAACAAAATTACTTAGCCAGATATAAAATTTTACTAATAATTTAATGTGACACTTATATTTTGCTGAAGAATTGGCATGCGAAAAATTTTATGTTGCATAGTTAGAGGGACTCTAATGAATACAAATGAGATCAAAGCTGTGTTAAGCTAGTAAAGAGCAGCTAATAATAATACTCAAATAATAAAGAAGAATTTGAGGCTATTATTTAGGCAATATAAGATTGGTTTATAAAGTTCAGAGACAAGGTTCTATAAATATATGTGCATTATTTTTTGAGGGTTGTCTTGTATTCACTTATGCAAGACACTAAACATGATTCATTAAAGAGTCCAGGCATTTCAATTTTAGTAGATATTAGATGTTTTCCAGTTTATTTTTTTGTAATTTACATAAAACCAATATGAATAGCAGATCATATAAGTTGAAAATATAATAGTTATGAATGATAGACTATGGTTAGAGGAAGGGACAATCTGAAATAACTTAAAAGTCCTCTAAAGTAATAATATGAAAAAATATTCGGTTTTATAATTACAATTTAGTAAATAATTTAACATATATTCATTTTTCTAACGCTAAAAAGAAAAAGATTCAGTTTTTCGATAAAAATGTAACAGAATCATCTAAATTGTATAGCACAATAGATCTTTTAGGATATATCCACATTGACTTTTTAAGAATTATTTTTTTAGATAAATTGGTTTTATATTTTTTAATAAAATTATTAAAATATATTTTGTAAACAAATAATTTTTTAAAAATTCAATTTTAAAACAGATTATATTTCAAAAAATACCATTTAGATAAATTAGTCTTCTTATATAAAGATCAAATTTTACTCAATACTAAAATTCCTAATTTAAAATTATTTAAGTACCTATTATTATTTATTTACTTTATAAGTAAAAATAATCACATAAAATTATGTAATTTATTTAAAATAGAGTAAACACTCAATTCGATCTTTGTTTATTTTAAAATAGGATAAGAAAGTTTCTGTCAATAAAATATAAAAAATGGATAAATCGTCCATTCCTCTTAAATTAGCATGGCACTTAACATCAACAATATTAATTGCCACATAGATCTCATCGGTCAGGTTTGGTGACGAAAATCGAAATATGATGGAAGGACCGCTATAACTCACGTTAGTTATGGAGGAGAACCAAATTGAATATGTGTTTGCTTAGGCGCCATGAAGTTGATAAAAAAAAAATTTTTTTTTGAAAAAAAATCTTTTTACTTTTTATTTTTAGTGTGTTTAGTAAATTTTTAGTAATAAAAATAAAAGTACTAGAAAAATAAAAATATCTTTTTTTAGCAAGTTATAATTTATATCTTTTTTAAAAAAAATATTTTTCATTAAATAAAAAATATTTTTATATAGTTATACCTAAATATAATTAATAAATAAAAATATATTTTTATATGAAATATCTAAATATAAAACTATTTTTATTTTTTTATAATATCTTTTAAAAAAATAACTTAAAAAATATTTTTTTTAAATTGTCCAAACAAATCTATATATTTATTTACAAGAGTTGCTTTATCTTATTTTAAAGAGGAAGTAAAGAGAGCCAATACATGTTCTATACAGTACATACAATGACGGTAATTTCAAATTAAAATTAAAGTATCGAATATTTATTTAAAGTGATTCAGTAGGATATCAGATCTTTATTATCCTTAGTATTTGGATGGTTATTCTGCATAGTATAAATGTATTGTGTTTGATAAATTAATAGTATTTTATTCTGAATATTTGAACTTATACAATAACATATGGTTACATTTTTTTATTAGGTTAAAGAATAGCTCATTGTACACATTGTATACTTATTCCATTGGTTCATGCGGGATTCTATTTTAAAACAGAGATCGGTTAGATGTTTACTCTTCTTGTTGTTACCGTATTAAAAAGTTGAGCGTCGATTTGGTAGTTTAACCTGCGCTATACTAAAACTCTGTTCCTAGTTGTCACCTATTTTGAACACGAAAGTTGGACTTGAACAGAAGATGTGATTATGGATCCGTCAATTAGTCAAACCACTAGAAATTTAATAAAACAAAAGGAAGAAGAAGGAAAGAACAAGAAGAAAAGAACACACACCCTTTTTATGTTCCTCATTTCACAGTGTAAAGTCAGATCCAAAGTCTGAAACCATTTTTTCTTCTCTTTTTCATGGTGGTATCAAAAGGCACGTAGGAACAGAAACAACACCTAAAAGTCTAAAACAGAAAAAACCAGACCATGATACCGTTTTGAGTTTTATTTACCTCTCACAGTTACAAAACCACTTGGTTTTCTCTGACTTTTCATCAGTCATTTGTGGTTGCACTTCACGTGTTTGTTTAAATGCCTCTTCTGCTTTTCCTTCCATTTTTTGCAACTTGGTGGTGCAAAATTGTCAAAGAAGACTGAAGAGTACCTTTTGTCCTACTAGTCCTTATTGCCTTGTTTTCAGAGTCAGAACTAAAAGCTAAGAGTGTCCAATTCAATCTACGTTCCCTACTTCTCAAGGTTGTCCTAGTGTCCAACCATTTTCAATCCTTTATTTCTTCTGGGTCTATCCCCTCATTCAATTCTGCTTCCTGTGTGCAAAACCAGGATTCATCAGATTCCAATGGATAAGCTTTGGTTTTTGGGGTTGGTCAATCCTTAGGTACACAATCTAATATTTGTTTATTCTTATTCTGTGTGACTGTGTTCATATCGTGTGTAATCAAAGTAAGAAAAACAATATTCACCTTCAAAGTTTTTCTCTAGTTTTACCATTTGTTAGTGTGTGTGTGTCCCTTTTACCAAAATTCTATTTCGCAACTTCCCAGAATTTTGTTCCTTGTAAATCTCATACCACACAATAGGAAACTGGCTTAGTTTGAGTAAATGATGAGAAATCGTTGGTCTTTCTTTCAAATTATGGGTACCTTGGTGTTATTGGTTATCATGCTTTTGTGTGAAGTGTGTTTGGGAGGTGTCCAATTTGTTGGTAAGGTGTATCCAGGATCCATCAAAGGTGCTCAAATGAACTGGGTTGATAAGGATGGCAAGTTCCTTGCATCAAGCAGTGGGAAATTCACCTTTGGATTTGCCACCACTGCTGATGATATTACAAAGTTCCTAGTAGTGATTGTTCATGTTAAGAGCAACACTCTGATCTGGACTGCAAATCGAGCAGTCCCCATTGCAAATACTGACAAATTTGAGTTTGATGAAAAGGGAAATGTCGTCTTGAATAAGGGTGAAACAGTTGTGTGGTCTACAAACACAAGTGGCAAGGGTGTTTCTTCAATGGAATTGCAAGACAATGGAAATTTGGTGTTGCTTGGAAAGGATAATACAACAATTATATGGCAGAGTTTCAATTATCCAACAAATACATTGTTGCCAGGACAGAACTTCACAGAGGGAATGAAACTAGTCAGTGATCCTAGCCCCAACAACTTGACCTATTCTCTTGAGTTCAATTCAGGAGATGTCAAACTCTATGCTGGTTTCAAGACTCCTCAGCCTTATTGGTCTACGCAGAGTGATAATCGCATGATCATCAATCAAAATGGCGGTGTGGTGGCTTTGGCAACGCTTGCCGAAAAATCGTGGAGGTTCTATGACAAGAGCAGGGTTTTTTTGCGGCAATTCATTTTTGTTGATCTTTCAGGTAATAATGGCACTTGGGTTGCTGTCTTGGGTTCAAATGGGTTAATCACTTTCTTTGATCTTGAAGCCGGAGGATCGAATTCGCCTTCCCAGGCAACAATACCACAAGGATCTTGCAATACGCCTGAAACTTGTGATCCATATAGCATCTGCACAGGGAACAATAAGTGTAACTGCCCTTCTGTTCTGCCTTGCAAGCCAGGTTTCGACTCTGCCTGCAGCGATAAATCCATCACTTTGATGAAAGGTGATGATGGACTCAATTACGTTGCGCTCCAATTTCTTAAGCCGTTTTCGAAGACCAATTTGGAAGGTTGCCAAAAATCTTGCAACGGAAATTGCTCATGCCTTGCCATGTTCTTCCACCTTAGTTCAGGAAACTGTTTCCTATTGGATGACATAGGTAGTTTTCAGAAACCTAGCACTGATTCTGGTTATGTTTCTTACATCAAAATCTCTAGTGATGGAAGAGGTAGTAGCAACGGGGGTGGTGGAAGTAGCAATAAGCACACTATAGTCACAGTGATCATTGTCATAGTAACACTGCTTGTGATTTCTTGCTTGCTCTTTGTGGGAATTAGGTGCTACCGGAGGAAGCCAAATGTACCCGAGTCACAAGAGGAGAATTCGGAAGAGGACAACTTCTTGGAGAATCTAACAGGTATGCCAATCCGTTACAGCTACAAGGATCTAGAAGCTGCTACAAATCACTTCTCTGTAAAGCTTGGACAAGGCGGTTTCGGCTCGGTTTACAAAGGAGTGCTACCAGATCGGACTCAAGTAGCAGTGAAGCAGTTGGAAGGTATTGGCCAAGGGAAGAAAGAGTTTAGAGCTGAAGTAAGCATCATTGGAAGCATCCATCACGTGCATTTGGTTAAGCTCAGAGGATTCTGTGTTGAAGGTACTAACAGGCTTCTTGCTTATGAGTACATGGCCAATGGATCATTGGACAAATGGATATTCAAGAAGAACAATGGTGAGTTTCGGTTGGATTGGGATACAAGGTTCAACATAGCGCTCGGCACAGCAAAAGGTCTCGCTTACCTTCACGAAGATTGCGACTCAAAGATCATCCATTGTGACATCAAGCCGGAAAATGTGCTTCTAGATGATCATTTCATGGCAAAAGTATCCGATTTTGGCCTGGCTAAGCTCATGAACAGAGAACAAAGCCATGTCTTCACAACACTAAGAGGAACTCGAGGGTACCTCGCCCCCGAGTGGATAACAAACTACGCCATATCAGAGAAGAGTGATGTTTACAGCTACGGAATGGTGCTGCTAGAGATCATCGCCGGAAGGAAGAACTATGATCCATCTGAAACCTCAGAGAAATCACATTTCCCAAGCTACGCTATGAAGATGATGGAAGAAGGGAAACTGAGGGAAATCCTTGACTCAGAGTTGAAAGAAGATGTAAATGATGAAAGGGTTCATATAGCTATAAAAGTTGCATTGTGGTGCATACAAGAAGACATGGCAATGAGGCCTTCAATGACCAAAGTAGTGCAAATGCTGGAAGGTCTTTGCACTGTTCCTAAGCCACCAACAAGTTCTGCTAACCTGGGTTCTCGCCTTTTCACCAATGTCTTCAGTCTCAGTGAAGGAGCCACAACTTCTTCAGGTCCATCAGATTGTAACAGTGATGCATATCTCTCTGCTGTTCGTCTTTCAGGACCAAGATAACACTGCCTCTACCATGTTATTTCTACTTGTTTTGTTTCCTATACTGAACGGATCCAATGTTAAAATTCCCTATTATTGAATAGAGTGTATGATATGCATAGAATTGATCAAACACTCAATTCAATGACAGAGGAATATGTTTCAGTTTTGTATACGAGACAATAGTAAATACAAATAGCAAATCTCTTTCTTTCGTTGTTGTAATGTTGAGGTAAAGTTGGTATTAATGCAGTTTTCTTTTTTAGGATTAGTTATTGGTATATAGAGCTTTCATGTACCCTGCCTCTTGTAAATTTTGTAATGTGAATGGAATCCCTGCTCTATGATCAATCTAACTCTGACTTCATATTTGTTACAATTTCGATAGTAGAAAAGAATTCTAAACTTTTAATAGAATAGTTATTGGTATACATATTAACAATATTTTTATAGGTCCCTTCAATTGGACCATTTATAAATTTAATTTTTATTTTTAGAACAACGTCATGTGACGAATAAAATTTATTTATTTTTATTAATATTTGCCTAATAAAAATATTTTTATACCATCTTAATAATATAAAAATAAAGTATTAATTTAAAGTGTTAATTAATATTAATAAAGAATATTAGTTTTAATATTTTTTATTTTTATTCATAAAATATTACCATACTGTCAAGTGATTCAGGAGTTAAATTTATAAAATTTAACTGAAATTTCAAAATAGTAAAGACATTGAAGGGAAAACTTTTCATTCTAAAAAGATAAATTACCAATTCTTAATTAAGAGAGATTTGTAGGGGTGCATATAGATCGGATAATATCCGTATATCCGCGGTAATTATCCGCATCCGACCCAAATTTTGCAGATATTATCCGATCCGCAGAGCCATCGGATCGGATCGGATCCAATCCGCTTAAATCCGCACTATGGTAGGATCGGATTGTGGATTTGGCAGTGATATTTGCGGATTCGATCCGCAAATCCGCATATCCGCACGTTACATATAAATAGCATAGTTTAAAAAAATAAACCCTAATGTGATATGAATTTTAGTGTGTTGTTTTATGAATTTTATGATATATTGTTTTTTATTTTTTATGTTGTACTTCGACTTAGAATAATTAAATTTAAATCTTGTGTTATTATTTTTTTTGTTATTCAAGAGAAATTTTATTGATAATATTTTAGAATTAAATATGTTTAAACAGGTGAAAAATGAATTTTTTTTGTAAAAATAGCCAAATGGAATTCGAAAACATTTTTTTTTTAATTATGTGGATATACCCGATATCCGATCTGCATACTTGCGGATCGGATCTGGCTTGAAAAATTGCGGATATCGTATCCGATCCGATCCGATCCGATGAGTGCATTGCGGATCGGATAGAATTTTAGGCAATATCCAATCTGATCCGATCCGTGTGCAGCCCTAGAGATTTGAGCTTTGAAAACTTTTTAACAATAAAAATCGTAAACTAGTTTATATATACAAAACAAATAATAATTTATTATTTCCAGAACATTTTAGTACGAAATAATTTTATACGTGTATTTAATTATATAATATTATATCAGTAAAAATAAATATATTTTATATTAATCACATAAAAATAATTATTTAAAAAATAGATTAAATAATTGTGTAAAATCATGCATCAAAATTAACCTCTTCTCTAAAGTATAAACTTTATACTGATTTATTGGAGACGGTTAAGAAAGTAGTCGTCAATTAGAGTTATATAACAAAAACTCAACTGTAATCAACTAAAACTAATCATTGAAAATTTGATTACTATATTAATTAATTAATAATATTAAAAAGGAAATGAGGGGGGTAAAGTGGAAAGGAGTGTGTGGCGTGAGTTATTGAGAAAATGAGTTCAACTCTGACCAACCATCATCCTCTACTGTGTTCAATCTCCACCGCTTCAGCTTCAGCTCAACAACACAAACCCCTAACCAATTTTCCCGCCAAATCACAACGCCCAACTTTCTCAACCGTTAATTTCCACCCCAACCACCCTCCTCCTCCTTCATCTTCAGGTAACAACTTACTACTAACTGTTCTCCAGTTATTTTATGCAATGGTGCTTTTAAGATTTTACATTTTAGTTCACACTTTAGCTTAGGGTTTAGTGTCACTGATAGTCCGAGAAAATTAAATTCATGATTTATTTTAAAAGAAAATAAAAGATTAATACGTCTAAGAATTCCTCTAAGGAAATCTACGGAATGTTCATTGTTCAATTTATAATAATTTAGTTTGCTATGCTTTTGAATTCACACTGCAATTTGTTGATGTAATTTTGCATCTGCATCCTTGCGGAATTTACGTGAATGACTTTGTGTTATATTTATAATTTAAAGTATATTAATGGTATAAATGTAGGTCCAAATCTGGTGGTTGGAAGGAGAGGGCTAGTATCCATAGCCACTTTGCCATGTCTTGTTCCCCTGACTCAGATTATGGGTTGTCTCCAAGCATACGCTGCACAGTAAGAATCGTTGAATGATTTAAAAATCCTATTCAACACTATATGTTGCTTTATACATAAACCTAATTAGAATCTTTAAGCACAAGTTTCATTGTTTTGTTTGAATGTTGGATTGTCTTGCTTGCTTGATTTGTTGTCATTTCAATGCTTCTTCTGCCCCTTATTGAAGGCCTAGTACGAAGGAATATCTTCTAATTAAAGAAGAAGTAAGGAAGGTATTGTCGAAGGGAAAAGCTGCAGGCGTGCTTCGTTTGGTTTTCCATGATGCAGGAACCTTTGACATGGATGACAAGACAGGTATCTCTGGATCCAAGGGACATGTTAAACTTTCAAAAATGCTGTTTGCTTCTGGATAGTCCTGTTTTGGACTTTTAGTTTTCAGGCATAAGCTTGCTAGATTCAACTCTGTTGTATAGTGGATGTAAAATGTTCTATGAAGGATGGGTTATCAATGTTAAAATTTTCATAATCTTGCGAAGTTTTCTATATTAGTAGCCTCTCCGAAAATATAAACACTGCTATTTTGGAGGGAAGCCATGAAACTGAAGTAGTGATGGTGCTTTGTCAAATATATAGTGATCCATGTGCTTCATGAATTATCATGTGACTTTTCTGTAGTGAAGTGTTAAGTGTTAGAACTTAGAAGTTTGGCTGGAGGGTAAAATTAGGTGGAAGGCCTTGCTCTATAATTGGATTTGTATATATAATACAAGGGACCTTTTACTATGTTTCCTTGAGAACTGATGTGTCATTGCTAGTAACAATTGTATTTCTTTGATTCATTCCGGAATTTAGATAACTTACTTTTGTTTTCTTCTCAAATTCATAATATACAATTTTTTTAACTATTCATGTTATTGCAGGTGGTATGAATGGTTCTATAGTTTATGAACTTGAAAGACCTGAAAATTCTGGCCTAAAAAAATCAATAAAGGTGGGTCTATCTCACCAAGTTTCTATCTCTCTTTTCCCTGATCCTTTATTTTATTATTTGGAGAACTCCATATATGATTATATGTTTTATGCTCTTGTTTAATAATGAAGTCACAAGTTCTATAAAGCTGATACTGTGGTGACTATATTGTTAGGTTCTTCAGAAAGCAAAGATTCAAATAGATGCTATCCAACCAGGTCCTTGTTTTATACAGTAATCGCCACAAATATTAAGTGCTGAATTTGTCTAGGCCAACACATTCCAATTTACCTTTACCAGTATCCTGGGGGGACATGATTGCTGTTGCTGGCGCCGAAGCAATCGAATTATGTGGAGGTCCATCAATCCAAGTTTCTTTGGGCAGACTAGATTCACTGTAAGATGTTCATTTTGTAGTAGCATTTGCTTTTGATCTTAAGTATGATAGACAAGTAGTTATATATCTTAGGTTGGTGCCTTATATTCTCCTAAAAGAGTATTAAATTCTTCTAATTGTATTTTAAGGCTATTTGTTAAAGAATAAAAAATCATAACTTTTTTTTTTCTTTTTGGGCTCATGACAAACAAAATCTGATTTGTGTCTTCTGCCAATAACAATTTTATCATTCATTTTGATTGAAGGGGGCCTGACCCTGAAGGTAAACTTCCTGAGGAATCTCTCAGTGCTTCCAGTTTGAAGAAATGCTTCCAGAGAAAAGGCTTTTCGTGAGTATACCTTTATATGTGCACTTCTGTTCTGTAAGAGAAAGTTACTTTTCTTTTTGGCTGGTGTAAAATATTATTTTTATTTTAGTTTTCTGCAACTATTCATTGTAAAAATGTTCAATTGTCTATATATTTTACCATGTAGAGACATGTCTATGATTTACCATTATAGTCCTAATTCTACAAGAATTTAATTTTTATGCACCGTCTGAATAAACTCTTTTAGACTTATATTCAATTAGGTGTTGCCGCATAAACAAAAGTCGTTTCTCTTTTGAGATAGTAAATGCGGAATTTAACCACTTTTATACCTAGGTGATATGTAAACAAAATGTATCAAGGCAAGAAAACAGAATGTGGTAATTACCTAACCTAAAAGCTATTTGATTGTTTGCTTAGACAAAATCTATTCATTACCATCTAAAATTATCTGCATATTATTTTTTCTTTTAGATAGAATTCATTTTGCTTATGTGTTGTTAACTTGTTATCCTTTTGGGGTTCTCTTTCACAGAACACAAGAACTTGTAGCTTTGTCTGGAGCCCACACTCTTGGAAGTAAAGGTTTTGGAAGCCCAACTTCTTTTGACAATGCATATTATAAGATTCTTTTGGAGAAGCCTTGGGCAAATCCAGGTAAGCTCATAACTAAGTTAAAAGATTGTTCTCTGAGTCAATTCTTTGTTTAATGAAAATGATATGGAAATGAAGGAGTTGAAGGCATGTTATGCCTATAAGATTCAGTAACTACCTTATTTTGATGATTTGTGCCTGTTTTGCAACAGATCTTAATGTTAGAGAAAATTTTTCAGTTTCTTTGGCATCATTTTTTTTTTGGCAACAAACTATAAATGACATGAACATCTGTGATTGATTTGATTGTGTGCTCATTTTTTCGGATAGACCAAATATGTTCAATCTTTTTTTTGTTACCTTTTGGTTTTATGAACAACTTTTCTTGTCATTCTCAAATGCTGGTTTTGTTCTCTTCAGGTGGCATGTCAAGTATGATTGGCCTTCCTTCAGATCACGCACTTGTTGAGGATAACGAATGCTTAAGGTTCTTTATCTTTTCAAAACCTCTTATATTTCCCTTATTGTGAAAATGACCTATTGCATTATATGCTAAGCACCAAGATTTCTGTACAAAACCGTCGCAAATGCTTCAATATTAGGATTAAATTTTTATATGAATAGGAACAATTTAGGATTAGAAGCATAATTTTCAATTTTAATTTTGTTTCTGGATCCTAGAAATGACAGTTAATGCATATAGTCCAGCAATTGAAAACAGTACCTATGATAACAAGTGAATATGACATGGTTACTTGTAAATTTAGCTAGTTAGCTTCCTTAGATTTCTCTAGTACTGTAGTATTTAGGATATGACCAAGTAAACGTTTTCAAAATAGCTAAGCACTCCTCTCTAGTTTTTTAACCAGCGTCATCCTTAGGATTCGATGGGCAAAACATCCTGGCCTATGCTATCTGTTATGAGTGTATCCTCTTATGTTAATCGTAGTTATGAGAAATTACAAGAAAATCAAGTTACACCGTTGCTAACTACTATAGCTTATGTTCTAGTGGTAAATGATTGATCCAATGTCTTCTCCCTCTGAGCTAGCTTTTGGGGTTAAACCCAGTCTTAAGAAGACTTGTGTAACTAAATCTTGAATTCCGTCCTCCTCTATTCGAAAGATCCTAATCCTAAGAAAAAGGCATAACCCTTTTTTTGTTTAACTTGATTAGGTCTCATTTATGGTTCTAAAATACATTCTAGCTCAGAGAATTAGGCACTGGCAAGAACCCTTATTTATCTCTGGTGCAGCCTTGCAGCACATATGCATTCATGTTTGGGTTAATTCTGTTCGTACTTTTATGTGCATGCCTTAAGAAAACTTCATTTGCTGAACAGATGGATCAAGAAATACGCAGAAAATGAGAACATATTCTTTGAAGATTTCAAGAATGCATATGTCAAGCTGGTGAATTCTGGTGTGAGGTGGAATAGCCTATAAATTTTAGAAATTGAATGTAAGCCGTTATTTATTTATTTGTTTTTGGTGATTTTCTGTTGATGTTTATGCAAAGTCTTAGTGAATGTTTAGGGAGCTCATAATGTTTTGCCCACCAAGACATACTATATATATATATATATATATATATATATATACCCAAAACAGAAAGTAGTTAAACCTATTCAACTTTTGTCACTAGAGTAATGATGCATTATTTCGAAAATTAAATGGATGACAAAAGTTATTATTGGCCTTATTTGACCAATACCATTCTTAGGATTTGACGGCATTTAACACTGGTAATGAGTGCAACTTTTATGTTAGAAGAAGAATGTTAGGGCCATCAACTTTTGTGATATGTAGCCATTAAATAGCCATCAATAATGGTTTTAATGGTGTGAGATTGGTATAAGATTTAATCCAATGGCTCACTTTTTTTTGCTGGTTACATGCTGGCCAGAATTTAACAAAGTTGCTGGCTCTATAGACTTTTCCATGTTAGAATTTAAATGTTGAAAGAAATTATAAGAAAATAAAGTTATATTCATGCCAACATAGATGACTTTTCATATAATAATAAACACTTGATGCATTCGGAGAACATGCATATTAATAATGACCCAAGAAAGCTTTTTTTTTTTTTAATTGAAAAAGTATAGATAACCAAATGTCTAACTAGCCAAGAATTGAACAACTCAATTAATTATAATTATTAATAATTAATTTTAAATTTTTAAATTCAAAATTTAAATAATTAGAAACTGATTAAGTAAACCTAATTAAAAACTATAAATACATTCCCATTCTTTCCCATATTAACTTACGCACTCCCAACAACAACATACAAAGACCCCTTTTCCTCACCGTCAGGCCTTCTCCGTCCCTGTCCTTACCCAAGATCTTAAAAAGCTCGCCGCCGACAAGGCCGTCGATTACGTCAAGTCCAGCATGGTCCTCGGCCTTGGCACCGGCTCCACCATTGCTTCGTCGTCGCCAAGCTCGGTCATCTCCTCTCCACCGAGTAAAAGGCTGCGGCGGCACTCTTCTCCGCGAGAAGATGGTGGAGGCTGCCCCGACAAGTTTGTTGTGGTGGTCAACGAAACGAAGCTCGTGTCAGGGCTTGGCGGTAGCGACCTTGCGATGCCGACGGAGGTGGTGCAGTTCTGCTGAAAGTACAATCTGGTTCAGCTTCAGAAGTTGTTCAAGGAAGAAGGAGTGGTGGAGCACAGACTGTTCTTGAACAATTGCATAAATATATAAAAAAAACATCTATTTAATATGAAAAAAACATCTTAATGCTTAACAGAAGAAATGTCCAGTTATATTTTGGCAAAAACAATCAGATACCTATAGGATTTTAAAAAAACATACAATTTTTAAAGAAATAGAGACATCTACATTCGCAACACAAAAGAAATCCAAAAATACATAAAACAAAACATTCATTTAGTATGAAAAAGAAATATTCTGATACTTAGCAGAAGAAATATCCAAGTATATCAACTTACTTTTATTAAGATGGGCTTTAAAGTCCAATCCATTAGAAAGTTGGCAGAAGTTGGCTGGACTCTAGTTGGTTCTCTAGCGGAACCGTTTTTAATTTTATTCCGTAAAAGACTATATATATATATATATATATATATATATATATATATATATCAATTCTGCTAGGGATCCAAGAGGGAGTTCAGCCAACTCCTGCCAACTCTTATTGGGTTGGACCCCGAAACCCATTTCACTATACAAGCAAGAAGCAACATCCCAATTTACCCATATAGAACCAAATTAACCCTAGCTAAATTCCCCCTTTTTCACCGTTTCACTTCAACATCAACAGCATCCAAAACTATCCAACGGCAGCGCCTCCCAAACATGTTCGTCGTATGCCTTTCCCAAAGGCCGTCAACCGCCGCGTCCATCCACATGCAAGTAACCACCGGCGTCGGAAGCTCACCCTAAACCGCCGCAACGCCTCCATCCCGTCCACGTGCTACCAGCCGCGTTCGTCAGAAGTTCGGCCCAGACCGCCGCAGCGCCTTCATGCCGCCCATGTGCGAGCAACCAAGGGCGTCTGATTCTCACCCACAGTGCGCCGCTGACACTGCATGTCGTTGTCGCAGCGCCATTGAAGCGTCCCCTTCTTAGCCGGATAACTCAATGCTAGCTTCCGTGCTCTGTTCTGACGAACGCCACGTTGGACTCCTCCTGCTCGCACCGTGAAGCCTCGTCTGAAAGTACTAATTAGTTAGTATCTATTCATGGGTGTTACTTGATTGATTTTCTTTTGGCGTGTTCTATGTGGATGTTACTTCTGTTGAGCAAAAGCATGTTTTCTTTTTGTGAGGGAGAGAGAAAGAAAAGGAAGGCTAAGAAAAGGAAGGCTAAGAGTTATTATAGGAAAGTTTTATTTCTATCCGTTGAAATTATAGCATATAACCACTATATAAACGTTTGTAGAATTTCAATTCAATCATCATCAACAATAACAACTACATTCACATCTTCTTTTCATATTATTATTATTATTATTATTTTATTTCCTTTTCTCTTTAGTAATTATATAGCGAGTGCATTATTGTGAGTAGTGTTCAATTTCATATTACTTTGTAGCTATCTATTAGAAGTCAAAATTCCGCTGCAAACTCAACAATTGGTATCAAGAGCCAACGTTATATTATTCATTATTTGAGTGGTAACATTCAATTTTGAATATAATGGCTTCTACTAGTAATAATGTCAAAGTAGGCAAATATGAAATCGAGAAGTTCAATGGGAAAAATGATTTTTCCTATTGGAGGATGCAAATGAAAAATCTGCTTATATCACAAAAATTACACAAGGCACTGGCAGAAAAAGAAAAAGCTGGAGGAAATGAAAGATGAGGATTGGGAAGAATTATATCTTGAGGCGTGGGCTGCAATAATCTTATGCCTTGAGAGGGATGTTGCTTTTTTGGTAAATGAAGAAGCAACTGCAGCAGGCGTTTGGTTAAAGTTAGAGAGTAACTTCATGACGAAGACTCTAACTAACAGAATCTACTTAAAATCCAAATTGTATACATGCAAGATGGAGGAAGGCACCTCAATCCGAGAATATATCAATAAGTTTGACAGGATCATATCAAACTTAAAGGATATAGATGTGAAGGTTGATGATGAAGACCAAGCACTCATATTGTTACTTTTATTACCGAAGTCCTATGAAAATCTGGTGCAGACATTGATGCTAGTGGGTGACACTCTGACCATGGATGAGACGAGGGCATCACTTTTAGCGGATGATCTACGTAAGGTTGCTACAAGTGTAATGTCATCTTCAAATGGAAGAGAGTATAATGATCAAGCACAAGGATTGTTCGCGGCTAGAGGAAGGACTAATGAAAGAGGAAAAGGTAATAAGCGTGGAAAGTCTAGGCCAAAATCTAGACCTCACGCGGAGAGAATATGCTTTAAATGTGGTGAGGCTGGACATTTCAAAGCAAATTATCCAAATAAGAAGATAACTTTCAAGAAACAGAACAACGACAACCCAAAAGAAAAGCAAGAAGCAAGCTACGTCTCAAATGATGAGGAAGATTGTTACTCTGTGACAGAACAATCTTAAGAAATCTTCGATAAGTGGATTCTTGATTCAGGAGCCTCTCACCATATGTGTCCAAATAGGAAGTGGTTTACTACCTATGAAAGCATAAATGGTGGCACAGTTCTAATGGGCAATGATCATGCTTGTAAAACTGTGGGGTTGGGTACTGTAAGAATCAAGATGCATGATGGTGTCGTAAGAACCTTAAAGGATGTGAGACATATTCCATACTTGCGAAAAAATCTGATCTTCATAGGTTTGTTGGAGAAAAATGGTTGCAAAATAGTTGCGAAAAATGGGGTACTGAAAGTTGTTCGTGGTTCTTTGGTAGTGATGAAAGGAGTTTGTCACAGTAATCTTTATTCTCTTTTGGGGACAACGGTTATAGGTGAGTTAGCAGTTGGAATCGGTGGAAGTAGAGATCAAACAGATTGCATGAGAATATGGCACATGCGGCTTGGACATATGTCAGAGAAAGGTCTATCATTGCTTTGTGGACAAGGTTTGCTGAGGAATATGAAGAAACCACAAATGGAATTTTGTGAGCATTGTGTGTATGGAAAGGCACATAGGGTGAAGTTTTCTACAAGCAAGCATAAAAGCAGAGGGTTGTTAGACTACGTGTATACTGATGTTTGGGGCCCGGCTAAAGTTACTTCCAAGGGTGGTTCCAGGTATTTTGTTACTTTTGTTGATGATTATTCCAGGTATGTTTGGATTTATTTCCTCAAACATAAGAATGAGGTATTCGATACTTTTAAGCGATGGAGAGCAATGGTTGAAAACCGAACAGGTAGGAAGCTGAAAACTCTACGATCTAATAATGGCACAGAGTACACGGATGGGGCTTTCAAGGAGTTCTGTGACCGAGAAGGCATTACAAGACACTGGACAGTTAGAGAAACACCACAACAGAATGGAGTCACCGAACGACTGAATCGTACGCTACTTGAGAAGGCAAGGTGTATGCGCTCTAATTCCGGGTTAGGTAGAGAATGGTGGGCAGAATCGGTTGCTACAGCTTGCTACATAGTGAATCGATCCCCACATTCTTCTCTAGATGGAGACACACCTTATAAGGTATGGTCAGGGGAACATGCAGATTAGGAGAAACTCAGAGTCTTTGAATGCACAGCCTATTATCATGTCAAAGATAATAAGCTTGATGATAGAGCTAAGAAGGCAATCTTTTTGGGGTATCCAAGAGGGGTTCAAGGCTATCGCCTTTGGAGTGTAAATGATTCTAAGTTTGTAATTAGCAGAGATGTTACCTTTGATAAACAATCTATGTAGCTTTGTCTAAAGATGTGGTGCCAGATGATGGTGATGTTGGAAAAACTTCAAATACTCAAGTGGTGGAGATAGAGTCTAAATACCAACAAATAGACTCTAATAATGTTCAGGTGGAGCATCCTAATGCTACTCGAGATGACGCAGAGGATGAACTTGATCATGAGAAAATTCAGCGAGAAAATGCACATGCATTACAACAGCAGCAGCAGGATTCTTTGGCATCTACTAGGCCAAAGAGGAATTATAAAATTGTTCAGAAGTTCAGGTCAGACAAGCCTTTGAGACATTATGGGCAGCTAAACTTGGTAGATTATGCACTCTCAGTGGAGGATGATGAGCCGGTCACCTTCAAACATGCTATCAAAGACAAAGATAGAGAGAGTTGGTTGGTCGCTATGGAGGAAGAGATGCAATCTCTTCATAAGAACAAGACATGGGATGTGGTCCCATTGCCCGTGGGAAAGACTGCAATTGGTTGTAAGTGGGTGTATAAAAGAAAAGAAGATCCTACTAAGTCAGATGGTACAAGATTCAAAGCTAGGTTAGTAGCAAAGGGATTTGCACAGAAAGAAGGTGTTGATTACAATGAGATATTTTCTCCAGTGGTGAAACACACTTCCATACGGGTGCTTTTAAGTCTTGTCGCTCATGGTGATCTTGAGTTGGAACAACTAGACGTGAAGACTACATTCTTGCACGGTGACTTAGAGGAAGAAATCTACATGTATCAACCTGAGGGTTTCAAGGTTGAGGGTAAAGAAAGTCAGGTATGTCGCTTGAGGAAATCGCTATATGGATTGAAACAATCTCCTCGGCAATGGTATAAGCGATTTGACTCCTTTATGTTAAAACAAGGTTTTTCCAAAAGTAATTATGATTTTTGTGTATACATTCGTAAGCTTCCTGGAGGTGATTATATCTATCTTCTATTGTATGTGGATGACATGCTTATTGCCTCTAAGAGAAAGGTAGAGATAGATATGTTAAAGGTTCAACTTGGTAAAGAATTTGAAACAAAAGACTTGGGTGCTGCACGAAAAATATTAGGCATGAAAATTAAAAGGGAGAGATCAAGCCAAAAATTGTTCTTGAGCCAAAGAGGATACATTGAGCGCGTCATTGAAAGATTTGAAATGAAAAATGCTAAATCGGTGGTAACGCCGTTGGCTCCATATTTTAGGCTCTCTGGTAAACAATCTCCCACAACAGCAGATGATAAGGCTTACATGAAAAATGTACCTTATGCTAGTGCAGTCGGTAGCCTAATGTATGCTATGGTATGTACACGCCCATATATTTCACAGGCAGTAAGTGTTGTTAGCAGGTTCATGGCAAACCCGGGTAAGGCACATTGGGAAGTAGTCAAGTGGATATTAAGATACTTGAAGGGCACCATTGACACAGGTTTATGCTTTAGTGGAAAATCATGTCAAATCAGCGGCTTTGTTGATTCTGATTATGTTGGTGATCTAGATAGAAGACGTTCTACGACTGGTTATGTATATAAAATACAAGGTGCTCCAGTTAGTTGGCGATCGATATTACAAGCTACAGTGGCATTATCTACTACAGAAGTTGAGTACATGGCAGTAGCAGAAGGGGTGAAAGAAGCATTGTGGCTAAGAGGTCTTCTAGATGATTTGGGGTTGAAGCAAGATTACGTGGATCTGAATTGTGATAGTCAAAGTGCAATTCATTTGGCTAAAAATCAGGTTCATCATGCTCGTACCAAGCATATTGATGTTAGATATCACTTCGTGCGTGATGTTATGGAGAAAGGTGACATTTCTCTTGTAAAAGTACACACGGATGAAAATCCCGCTGACATGTTGACTAAAGTGGTGTCAGGAAGCAAGTTCTAACATTGTTTGAAATTGCTCAATATTGTTCCATGTTAGGCAATCATTGTCAAATGATGCAACCGAATACGAATACCATTCTTTGATCATCCAAAATTTGCGTAGATTTCAAATTGTGAACGAGGTGGAGAATTGTGAGGGAGAGAGAAAGAAAAGGAAGGCTAAGAGTTATTATAGAAAAGTTTTATTTCTATCCGTTGAAATTATGGCATATAACCACTATATAAACGTTTGTAGAATTTCAATTCAATCATCATCAACAATAACAACTACATTCACATCTTCTTTTCATATTATTATTATTATTTTATTTTATTTCCTTTTCTCTTTAGTAATTATATAGCGAGTGCATTATTGTAAGTAGTGTTCAATTTCATATTACTTTGTAGCTATTAGAAGTCAAAATTCCGCTGCAGACTCAACACTTTTCATACTGAATGGATGTTTCTTATATATTTTCAAAGCTTTCATGTGTTGAGAATTTGTTTGTCTGTATCTAAGTGGATGTTGCTTCCGATAAGTATTAGGATTTTTTTTTTGCTAATTGGATGTTTTTTGCATATGTTTTTCGAGTTTTTATGTGTTAAGCATTTGCGAGTCTGCACGCACCGCGGAGAACCGAGGAGGCAGTAACGGGTTGGATGATTTGATAGAGAAGGTAGGGGCAATTGATGAGTTGATGAATGAAATGATGCACTGCAACTGTGAACAATACTTGAACCACTCTCACGAACGGCACCACTAATGGCGGTAGGCATGGCGGACAACCGAGGAGACAATGATTGGATGGATGAAGTCGGCGCAGTTACTGTGCTAATGAGTGAAATTAAACACCACAACCGTGGAGAGAGAAAGAAGGTGAAGCAACGGGAGCTTGACGTCCTCTTCCGTGATTCCCGTCATTGATGGATCAACGTATCACACAAATCCCATTTTGGCATAACAAGCAATTAATATCAAATATTCAAATTATAAATTAATAAAAAATTAAAATAATTATAATTAATTGAGTTGTTCAATTCTTGCCTAGGTAGACTTAGAATGTCTTAAACACTTGGTTCTCTATACTTTTCTCCTATATATATATATATATATATATATACTTTTTAAGTTTAATATCATCTCTGATTTCATCTTGGTTTTTAGATTTTGACTATAACCTTGAATTATTAATTATTCTCTTAATTTTGTCTGCTGATTTCTAGACTAAGTACTCTTATCTAATATGTAAAAAAGAAAAACCATTAAAGCAAAAGCTTTAAGGGGGGAAATCTAAATCAATCAAGAAGGTGATAGTCTAGTTGAACTTGAAATGGATGGACAACCTTGCTAGGCGCTATCAAAATAGCGTGTTTGGACTTCTGATCCATTTCTTCAAAATCAATATTATGAGGCGTTATACTTATAATTGATTTTGACCCTCTTTTGTCTACTATTAAACTACCAAACATGCAAGGGTAAAACTAGAGATACTTCGCCAGAAGTGGATTGATTGATTCATGCAGTAAACAAAATTCATGAGATGAGAATGGAGTTGAACTATTGACCTTAAGATATGTTTGGATAGAAGGTAAAAATATAATAGAAAATTTCATATATAGACTTGATGTTGGTAACTGTACTAACTTGTAAAATTACATATAAATTTCATCCATTAAATTTTTATTGTTAGTGTTGTGGTCCTGGTATTTTTTCCACTAAGCAACGCAAATTTTGGTATACCTTTCTGACAAAACTGGCTAAATTTTCTAATGTAATGAATGAAGATGTTTACTTGTTACAGGAGAGGCTGGACAAAACCCACATCATGGGGACTTTTTTTATCATCGTTTCTTTCCAATCATAATCATGTGTTGTTGATTTGTGAAAACACAATATTACATTCATTCATAGGAAATGATATTTCTTACCTTTTATTTTATTTTGTTTTCTCCAAGTTATTACAAAATATTATTAAAAATTGAAATTTTGCAAATACTTTATAAATTATTGACAAAAATTAGACAACTCCAATGAAAATAGCATTATGGTTCTAGGTAGTAATCTTACAATTTTTTTTATATAGTATTTATTATTTTGATCTTAGTACCAAAAATCAAATTAATTCGACTTTAAAATTATGTGTATTTTTTTAGTACATTTTTTTTCTATCCTAAAGTTGAATATAATCTCACTGTGAAAATTGAAAAGAATTAATTTATTTAGGACTTGACTTAATCTACTAATAACCTGTATTTCAGATAAACTTCTATTTTAAAAAATCCAAATTTAGTCCAACATATCAACACTAATTTATTTTATTGACCTCGGTTTTAAATTGTCTTTGACTGTTTTGCCTCATAATTTCTTGAGTGCACCATTCTACTTAGTTTATTTTATCATATTTAAGTATTTTTGGCAATTAAGTGTAATGAGTAAAAAAAATGAAGTAAGGACAAAAGGGGTAATTCAACCACAAAGAAAGCTAAATGCAGAGTTAGTTAGAGTTGAGGGACAGATGACAACAGATCAAATACGCAAAAGTTTGAGGCAAAGGCAAACAAATACTCAACTCAAGGACTATGTGCTGTAGGCAAAGAGTGGTAATCCCTTTTCTATCTGAATATTCTTCTCTTCTCTCTGCTCTCTCCCCTTAGTCACTAAATCTCTTATTATTGTTAGGTTTATTCCATTGGAAGAAGACTGGAAGGCTTGTGCTACGTCTACTGCTTGAAGACTTTCATTATTTTCATTGAATTCTTCTTATATGGTTGGCTACTGTTACATTAAGGAGCCATTATGAACTCTGGCTATTAATTCTGGTTTATTCCCCTTTCTAGTTAATTATAGTTACGTTACATTGGTGCTTTCATAGAATCATCGCAGAGAACACCCGAATGAAGGATTTGGATGCAGGTCTCAAGAATGCCCAAAAAGACCTAAAAATGCTACAATCGTTGATGGAGCAAAAAATCGAAGAACAGCGTGAGTTTGCGCTGAAATTAGCTATGGATCAGCGAGCACTATCACTGAAAATGGCTGAGGATAATCAGCAGCAATTTGAAGCACTGCGCGCTCTCATCGAGTCGGCTAGTACGAGACAAAAAGATTCTCTGGACCATGATCCGAACTCTGCGTCTGGTGCCGTTTCCTTTAACTGTTCCATGCCAAGCCCGAGAAAGCTCAATTTCGACTTTCCAAGATTTGATGGTACGAATGCCATATCTTGGATTTTTAATGCAGATCAATATTTCAATTATTACAATACACCAGAACAGGAGAAGTTGGCAATTGCTTCAATTCATATGGACAAGGGCACAGTACCTTGGTATCAAATGATGCAACGTAACCAACCCTTTACGTCTTGGTTTGAGTTAAAAAGGGCAATTGAAATTAAATTTGGCCCGTCCTTGTTTGATTGCCCACGAGCTGCTCTTTTTAAATTGACCCAAAAAGGATCTGTAGCAGATTATTATTCGGAATTTATTGCCTTGGCTAATAGATCTGAAATTAATCCCCCAGAAGCATTAGTGGATTGCTTTGTTAGCGGCTTAAAAGCTGATATTAAACGAGATGTGATAGCTCAATGCCCTGGTTCCCTAATCCGAGCAATCTCTCTGGCCAAATTATTTGAAGAGAAGTACACCACTAATTTTCGTCACTCTTTTGGCTCAAATGCCAACCGAATCACTTCCACTCCTAACAATAGCCTCACACCCAAACCAGATGGAACATCCAAATTACTCACTCAGAAATGGATTTTTGATGTGGAAGGATCGCATAGTTATTCCAGAAAAATCTCAATTGCTACAAGATGTCATGACTGAGTTTCATACCAGCAGGGTAGGGGGCCACTCAGGAATAGCACGAACAATTGAGAGAATATGTGCTCAATTTTACTGGCCCAAGATGCAACGTCAAATCAAAGAATTTGTCCTTAATTGTGTGGTATGCCAAAAGGCAAAGACTGAAAATCAGCTTCCCTCGGGCCTCCTGCAACCGCTTCCGATTCCTTCACAATTATGGGAAGATATATGTATGGATTTTATCACAGCACTACCTTCCGTTCAATCTTACACTGTCATTATGGTGGTAATTGATAGGCTCTCTAAGTTTGCCCACTTTATTCCCCTCCGATCAGATTTCAATAGTGTTACAGTTGCTGAAGCCTTCATTAGTAATGTTGCAAAGTTATATGGATTTCCCAAGTCCATAGTTTCAGATCGGGACAAGGTCTTTATTAGTCATTTTTGGCAGCAGTTGTTCAAGCTGCAAGGCACTACACTCACAATGAGTTCTTCATACCATCCCCAAACCGATGGCCAAAGTGAAGTTCTTAACAAGACCTTAGAGATGTACTTACGCTGCTTCTGCTATGAGAATCCAAAAGGTTGGCTGAAACTTCTCCCGTGGGCTCAATATTGGTATAACACTTCATTCCACAGCAGTATCAAGATGACTCCTTATAAGGCATTATTTGGCAAGGATCCTCCGAGACTCATGCGATACCACAAGAATTCCAATGATGCACCTCACTTACAAACTATGTTGCAAGAACGAGACCAGCTTCTTGAGAGGCTCAAAGTTAACATTTTCAAGGCTCAACAATTTATGAAAGATCATGCTGATGAAAAGAGACGACACTGGGAGTTACAAGAAGGGGACATGGTGCTGGTTAAATTACAGCCATATCGTCAACAATCGGTTGTGTTACGAAAGAATTATAAATTAGGGATGAGATTCTTTGGTCCCTTTAAAATTCTTACCAAACTCAGTCCTGTTGCATACAAGCTGCAATTGCCAGAAGGTGCTAAAATACATCCAGTATTTCACATTTCTTTATTAAAGAAGTTTCGTGGGAATGATACTCAACAATATATTCCACTACCATTGACAACTAGTGAACAAGGTCCAATAATAATGCCACAGGTGATCTTAGCCAAAAGGGTGATTATGCAGGGCGGTAGTGAGGTACTCCAGCTGTTGGTGCAATGGGAAGGCACTCCTCAAGAACTTGCCACATGGGAAGATGCTAAAGAGTTCATGAAGTCTTTTCCTCACTTCAACCTTGAGGACAAGGTTGTCTTTAAAGGGGAGAGTATTGTAATGAGTAAAGAAAATGAAGTAAGGACAAAAGGGGTAATTCAACCACAAAGAAAGCCAAATGCAGAGTTAGTTAGAGTTGAGGGACAGATGGCAACAGATCAAATACGCAAAAGTTTGAGGCAAAGGCAAACAAATACTCAACTCAATGACTATTTGCTGTAGGCAATGAGTGGTAATCCCTTTTCTATCTGAATATTCTTCTCTTCTCTCTGCTCTCTCCCCTTAGTCACTAAATCTCTTATTATTGTTAGGTTTATTCCATTGGAAGAAGACTGGAAGGCTTGTGCTACGTCTACTGCTTGAAGACTTTCATTATTTTCATTGAATTCTTCTTATATGGTTGGCTACTGTTACATTAAGGAGCCATTATGAACTCTGCTATTAATTCTGGTTTATTCCCCTTTCTAGTTAATTCTAGTTACGTTACATTAAGTTCAACTAAATTGGTTCAAACTCAATAAAAATTACTTTTATCACACCAACGTGTATCACACACGTATTTCAATAACGCAATTTCTTCGTCGCTTTTCAATAACGCAACTTCTTTGTCTTCGTCTTCTTCTATTTCTCCGTTTCCTCCTCCTCCTTCTTCTTCTTTTAAATTCGCGCACGTAGGTTCTTCTTCGTTATCGTAATCACCAACACCGCCAACATTTTGCTAACAAAAACCAACATTTTGCTAACAAAAACCAACATTTTGAATTGAATTTGAATTTATATAATGGACAATGTTCGGTTCATTTAGTATTATACAGTGGTTTCGCTTTAATAATATTTTCGATTCATTCTAGACGCAGGTGTTTCTGAATTCGAATTTATATAATAGACAAATGTTCGGTTAATCAGTTCATTTGGTATTATACAATGGTTTTGCTTTGATAATATTTTCGATTCATTCTAGACACAGATGTTTCTTAATTCGAATTTATATAATGGACAAATGCTTAGTTCATTTGGTACTATACAATGGTTTTACTTTAATAATATTGTTGGTTCATTTGTAGTCTAGGTGTGTTATCGATGAATAATTTGTCTCAATGGTTGGAATAGCTTTAAAGACAAATTGAATTGAATGAAATTAAATATAATACAATTGAATAAAGTGATAATAAATAATTTCTTTTATTTTTTGCTAAAAAAAGACTCAATCATTAACAAAAACACATCAAATTCATTTCTGGATCCAAATGATGAACCTCAATTAAACTAAGAAATAAACCGAAATTACTTAAGGAATAAATTTTTTTGTCAATACTTATCAGCAACATCAAGTGAACCTCAATTAACACACAAATGAACCGAAATAAATTAAAAAATGAACCGAAATTATTTAATGATGGTAGCAGAGAAAATCATAACTAATAAAGATGTTCGCAAAATGTTGGTATTATTGGTGATGACGATAACGAAAAAGAAAAAGAAGAAGACGCAACATTGAAGAAGAAGGAGAAGGATAAGGAGAAGGAGAAGGAGGAGGAGGAGGAGGAGAAGAAAACAGAAAAGAAGAATGAGAAGAAAATGAGGAAGGAGAAGGAGAAGAAGAAAGAAGCGCGTGATTTGAAAAGTTATAATAACTTGGTTAGACTTAGTTAAGTATTTTGCTTGGATGTGAAGCTTTATTCTTATTTTATTTATGTGATATTGCTAATAACTACTCTAAGAATACTAATAGATGACACTAACAAAAATCATTATAAAAAATATAAAGTAAATATTAATTTTTTTAAGTATTTTATATATTTAATACATTGAAAAAATAAAAATTTCTAGGCATCGTTTTGTTTTTCAAGTTTTTCATACATTTAATACTTAGATACCTTTAAAATTTTCTTTAATAATATGTATAAAAATAGGACAATTTACTATAATAAATAAATTGGGATCCAATATTACCAGATTACATAAAATGCAAAACGCATACCAAAATGCATTTTTTCCATAATCTATATAAACCGCGACAGGGGTACCGCAGTTTACCAATACACGTAATCCGCTATAAGGGTGTCGCGGATTACGTTCTAGGGAAAATAAGCATAATCCGCGATAGGGGTGTCGCGGTTTATGTGTGAATGACGAGTGTGTATAAACCGCGACAGGGGTCTAACAGTTTATGCGTTAGTATAAATACGCTTTAAGGGTCTCACGGATTACATTTGTGGTAGTTGTAAAGTTTTTTAGAGAGAGAATGAGAGGTTTTCTAGAGAGAGGAAAAGAGAGAAAAGTGTGGGTTGGTTGAGTTGAGATCGGGCCGGGACTATGGCGGAAGCACGCGTCTTTACAGACTCAACGGCGTTGCGCACGTTGCTAACAGCATAAACGAAGAGGTTAGTTTAGTTATTTTTACTTAATGTATTTCGTATAATATTTTTCCAATGATTATGATTTAGTTTTTTAAATTTAGATTTAAATTATTATTTTAAATCATAAAATATTTATTTAGTATTTAATTAATTTAGAATAAGGTCTTGAATCGTTTATACCTTTCATTGAATTTTGTGATTAGGAACTGTATGTTACCTATTTAAACTTTAATATTGTATTTTTTTGTGTTAGATTACTTTAAATTAGTGTTGAATTTTTTATATGTTTGGTTTCTTCTGTCACATGCTCCAGCCGACTAGGTGCATTTATAGTGTCCGGAAGCAGCAGAACATGCCTCTGCATGACAGGATCGTACCGTATCTGGAGAGGGCTGGTTTGTACCACCTGGCGAGGCTCAATGCCAGATGATTCTGGTTGGACGAGCCCTTAGTCAGCGCTTTCATTGAGAGGTGGTGTCTTGAGACGCATACCTTTCATATGCCTTTTGAAGAGTGCACTATCACGCTCCAGGATGTAGCATACCAGCTGGGGCTGCCCATGGATGGTTTACCTGTATCCGGGTGCCTTACAGATTTTGAGAAGCTTATGGAAGAAGGCAAACCGGTGTGGGAGTGGTTTCAGGAACTGTTTGGCAAGCTTCCACCACAGAATAAGGTTAAGCAGTATACAGTCCACTTCAACTGGTTTCATGAGAGGTTCAGGGTGCTGTCGGATGATGCTACGGAGGAGACCGTATGCATATATGCACGAGCTTATATTATGATGTTGCTTTCCACTCAGTTGTTCGGTGACAAGAGTGGAAATCGGATTCATATATGGTGGTTGCCCTTTGTGGCTAGGCTTGATGATATGGGCAGCTATAGTTGGGGGTCGGCAGTGTTGGCTTGGCTATATCATTGCATGTGTTGGGTGGTCAACAGAAACGTGACAAACTTGGCAGGCCCCCTGCAGCTACTGCAGGCATGGATTTTCTGGCAGTTTCCTAGCCTCAGGCCGCAGGGATTCGACACCTATTCCTTCCCATTGGCTTCCAGGTATACATATCTGTACAGTTAGACTTGAACTGTAACTTTTTTATTATGGTTCCTTCCCATTAGCAATTTATACATGTGTATAACATTGTGTTCGTTCAGGTGGGCCACCTACTTGCCGACATCCGACCGCAAGGAGGAGAGAGTTATCCAGTGTCGCCTAGCGCTGGACCGCTTAAGTGATCGAGATGTAAGTTTATTGATTTTGTTTCCTTTTTTATCATGTAATTAACTATATATTTATTAGCTAATGGACTAATAAATGTGTTATGTTAATGTTTGTAGATTGTTTGGGAGCCTTATGCTTCGCTCAACGTGATGGCTGTTGTTCATCCAGAGATTCTCACAGAGGAGCATAGTTGGTTACGGCGCGCATGTACTTGCTTGATATACTTCACCGTCATTGAGTAGCACCAGGTGGATAGGGTGCTGCCACAGCTGGGTGGCGTTCAGCACAAGCCTGAGCCGACCTCGAATATAGACTGGCTCCATGCCAAGGATGGGAGGGGTGGGGACAGATGGTTCCCGAGCTACTATCAGGTATGGCACCTTAGTTGGCAGAACATGATTGATACTATTATGAGTATTCCCCGGGTGCCTGATCCCGGGCCGTCCGCAGACTTTCTGCGATGGTGGTACAGAGTGACCCATAGGTTTCTGTCGCCGGATTCCTTGATTGCCGATCCTAGGGCCGAGGAGATAAGTCAGGATGTTGTACAGAGAGGGTCGTCACAGGCGCCTTCTAAGGTTCCGATGCCGGACGTGCTTGATAACAGGCGCGTCGAGTGGCGACGACGCATTGGTACCCGGGCTACAGACCGGGAGTGGCGATGGCTGGATGACATGATTCAGGATGACAGGTCTGGTGGCGACGGAGTCGGACATGCCGATCACCGTGTCCGACATGGCCGTCCTCAGCGTCGGGGTGGTACATCAGGGGTTCACATCTGCTAGTCCTAGTGATAGGAGCAGGCAGGGGCGGGGTCCCAGGAGGTTCCTCTTACACATGTTTCGAGCTCCCAAATATACCATGAGATCCATGGACAGATGTATGATGACCTGGCGGGCCCGACTTTCACGATGGATATGGACCACGAGGTCGGCAGTTCACAGTTCTATTTCGACTTTGCAGATCTCATCTGGGATGACGACCCTCTGCATTTTCAGCACCATACCCGACAGGATCAGGTGTCAGAGACCCAGTCCCAGATGGACGTTGCACAGGGATACTGCCCAGATATGGAGGATATGCAGCAGTACCAGCCCCAGATGTCTGACCCTTAGGGGTACCAGCCCCAGTTTCATGTAGACCTGAATGAGCCTGCTAGCAGACTGTATGACAGTTGGTTGGGCATGGGAGGGACGCCTCCATCTGCATATGGCGTGGGCATGCCCGTCGATCCTTCAGCACAGAAGCGCTAGAGGCCAACTAGAGTGAGACGGGCCGCTCGATGTGGTACAGGGTCGCACCTCCTAGGCGCATTTGGACATGACTCTCACGAGGAGGATGAGGACAGGCAAGAGCCGTAGCTGTTTATTTCATGTTTTCATTGATATTTAGGGTTTATGTGTATGTTATGTATGTTTTGTTTACCATACACTTACTTTATTTTATGTTTATGCAAACTGCTCATTCACGCATAAACCGCTAGACCCTTGTCGCGGTTTATGCACACTCGTCATTCACACATAAACCGCGACACCCCTATCATGGATTATGCTTATTTTCCCTAGAACGTAATCCGCGACACCCCTGTAGTAGATTACGTGTATTGGTAAATCGCGGTACTCCTGTCACGATTTATATAAATTATGGAAAAAATACATTTTGGTATGCGTTTTACATTTTATGTAATCTAATAATATTGGATCCCAATTTATTTATTATAGTAAATTTTCCATAAAAATATTCTTACAGATATTCAAGTTATTTTTATGTAATGATATTGATGCACTTCGTAAAAATCTTTTTATATAATTAACTAATAAATATGTATGACACTTATCATAATTTTTTATTTTTAATAAAAATATTATTATATTAAAATATATTTTTTAAATAATAAATATAATTTTATCTTCAATATTTATATTTTATTTATTTTTTAAATTTTATTCCTAATATTTTAATATATTTTAATTATGCTTATGGTTGGACCACATATGGCGCAATCCTACACTGACATGTTAAATAAAAGAGATACGTATTGTTTTGGTCCCTAACGTTGAGGGTCAGAATCGAAATCGTCTCCAACGTAATTTTTTATTTAGAATCATCCTAAATATTTGTTTCGTATTAAAATCGTCCTTTTAATTTTTTTGGACAAAAATGCCCTCCACTACCATCAGCACCTTTACTTCCACCATCACCAGCACCTTTACCTCCACCACCAAGAAAAACAACATCAATGAAATCAACACAAATTCAACAAATCAAGGAATCAGAAATTCAACAAATCAACACAAATTCAACAAATTCAACAACCAAATCAACACACAACAACAATAAAATCAGAAAACAATAAATCAAAATCAGAAGCAGAAGCAGAGGCAGTCATAGAAGCAGAAGCAGAAGCTCAAGTAGAAGCAGAAGCTCGAACAGAAGCAGAAAGCAGAGGCCAAAGCGAAGAAGAAGCAGATGTAGAAGCCGAAGAAGAAGCAGATTCAGAAGAAGAAGCAGATGCAGAAGCCGAAGCAGAAGAAGAAACAGATTCAGAAGAAAAAGCAGATGCAGAAGCCGAAGCAGAACCACCGGCGCTTCCCTGACGGCAACTCGTGGGCGAATCAGCAGCGACGACTCAGCGGCGTGGTCTCCCGATGACGACGCGACGGCGGCGGCGAGCCCTAGCAGCGCCGGCGCATCTCCTTTCCCTCTTCTCTTCTCCCCTGTCGCAGCCCCTCTCCCCTTTCTTCTTTCTTTCGGTGTTGGCAACGGCAGCTCCAAGCTTCGCCGGCGCCGTCCCCTTCCCCTTCCCCTTCTTCCTTTCCCCTTTCCCTTTTCCCTCCCCTCTTCGCGTTTCCTCCACCCCCCTCCAAAAACGCGTTCTTTTCTTTTATTTTTTTAAAATTTTTATATTTTTTTATTAAAAATGACGATTTTAATACGAAAAAAAATGTTAAGGATGATTCTAAATAAAAAAATTACGTTAGGGATGATTTTGATTCTAACCCTCAACGTTAGGAACTAAAATAATATTTATCCCTAAATAAAATTTTAGTTGAAATATATTTAAAATACTAAAAATAAAATTAAAACAAAATAAACGTTGGTTATATTTTAAAAAATTAAACACAAAAGATATATTTTTCCCAAATTTTACTAATAATGCTCTGAAATTGTTACGATCACTAAAACATGGCAGATTTTAATTTTTTTAGGAGTATTTGTTTATAAGAATTGCTACACATTACAAGTCATATAAGTTGGGCCAAACCCAACAAAAAGGACGCTCACCCATATGAGCGTGTCAACACGCGCGCTACTCAATGGTTTCTATAGCGTGTTTCGCGTTTTTCCTCTTCCTCCTCTTCTTTCTTTCTTTCTTCTTTGCGTTTCTCCTCCTTTTTCTTCACGTGTTTCATCGTTGTTTTTTTTACTACTGTTGTTGTTGTTGTTGCATTTTTTTTCTCCTTCTCTTTCTATTGATTTTGCAACATTATGTATTTTTTTTGTTTGATTTTTTCTTCCCAAGAAGAATTATGAGAATATGAAATAAGAAGATGAAGAAGAAGAAGAAGCAAAAGATGAGAAGGAGGAAGAGTAAGAATTTTGAATTAAATACACCCAAATATCTTCATGTTATACCCAAATATCTTCGTGTTACACCCAAATTTGCTGCAAATACAGAAAAATGTTTCTTCTAATGCTGCATTTTTTTCTTCTTTTTTTCTTTATTTCTTTCTTTCTTTTAGTTAAATTAATGTAAGTTTATCATCTTCCAAGTACTTTTGCAGCATTATGTGTTTCTTCTTCTTCTTTGTTTGGTTTTTTTATTTTTATTCTTGTTAAGAGAGTAAAACAGGAAGAAACTTGAGAAGGTAAAACAAAAAGTAAAAGATAAAAAAGAAAAAAAGCAACAGAAGATGAGAAGGAGGAAGAGGAAGAGTTTTGAATTATACGAAACTTGTCAGAATAAAAATACACCCAAATATCTTTGTGTTACACCCAAATTTGCTGCAAATACAGAAAAATGTTTTCTCTAATGCTACATTTTTTTCTTCTGAATTGAATCACACCTCAGTCACTTGATTGGATTCAAAACAATAATCAATTTCATTCTGATTCAATTGACAATCTGAATCTGAATTATTCATTATCTTCAACAACGAGATAACTGATGATGGAAGAGAAAGAGAAAAAGAAAGGAGGAGAAGAAATTTCAATGAAAAAAGAAGGAGAAAGAGGAGGAGGAGGAAGAGGTGGTGTTGATAACGACGATAACGAAGAAGAAAAATAACGAAGAAGAAAAAGAAAGAAGAAGAACATATAGTAACAATAAAAAGAAGAAGAAGAAAAACGTGCAGTAATAATTTTTTGTTTATTTAATGCATTAAAATTGAATATTTCACTTTTTTAACATAAGAGGAGTTTTTTTTTATTATTTTTTGGATTTTTCTAATAAACATTAATTAATTACAACAAATAACAACCTTTTCCTTTTTAGTACAAATTTGTCACACATAATTAATATGAGTAAATAGTCATTTCTAACTATAAAAGATTCATATGCTGACAAAACTGACCATGAAAAATTGAAACTAAAGTTATACCCATACAAGATAAATTTTATACGACAAAAATAGCCAATAGTTAAATTTTTGTTGGTAATTCTATAAATACCCTCCTCCTTTCCTCTTCCTTCTTCATCTTCCTTCTATAATCATTATTAACTCCACTGTAAATTCATTGTTCTACCAGATCTACTCTATTCCCACTTTTCCCAAACATATGCATCTTGCCAACAACCACCACATTCCTTTTCTCTCTTCTCCCAAACTAACCCAAAGCTCTATTCAATCCTCATCCCTTCATATTCTGCATTCAAACCCAAACTCCTCAAAACCCCCCACCACCACCAGATCCGACACTCCGTGCATCCACAAATCCTATGTCGGCGATGTCTCCTCTGCCATCTCAGCTTTCTCTGTTATGAACACAACTGCCGCATTGTCTTCCCAAAAATCTCAGGTCACGCCTCCAAAATGACGACACACTCTATGACCTCTTCCTCTTCTCCTTCTCCCCAACACTCGCCGAAATCGCCGACTTGTAGGCTATGACTTCGTCGCCATCAACATGGAGCACGACCACGGCAGAATCTCCGACATGCTCCCATGTCTCTACGCTTTCGCAGCCACCGGCACCGCCGCAATCCTCCGCGTTTCTGAGAGCTCTGCCACTTGGGCTAAGAAATTTCTTGACTTAGGCCCACAGGGGATCATGTTTCTAGTGATCGATTCCACAGAATCTGCCATCGACATCATGTCGTTCTACTAGATCCCTCCCATTGGGATTCGTGGCTCGGCTCACTCCGTTGTCCGGGTTTCCGGTTACGACATAGATGAAGGTTACCTTGGTAGTTACCAAGAAGAGATGGTGATTATTTGCCAGGTTGAGTCCGTTGAGGGAGTGAAGAACGTTGGTGAGATTTCAGCCGTTGATGGCATTGATTGCATCCAAATGGGATTGTTGGATCTGAGCGCGAGCATGGGGTACTTGTAGGACCCAGGAAATGGGAACGTGAGGCAGTTGATGAGGGAAGCTGAGGCGAAGATTCTAAAAAGGCGCAGTAGTGGTGGATTCGGCATGGAGACTTATCTGTCTGGGTTTGCTATGATGCATGATAGGCCCGGGGATCTCAATTCTCAAATAATGTGGATACCACATGGTGTTTGATGTTGTTGATATTGGGTTGTTTAGAAGCACTGCTATGGAAGATGTGAAGAAATTCAGGTTGAGTTTGATTGATAAAAGGAAGATGAGGAAAGAAGAGGAAAGAAGAGAGTATTTACGGAATTATCAATAAAAAATTAATTATTGGTCATTTTTGTCAAACAAAATTTATTTTGTATGGGTATAACTTTAATTTTAATTTTTCATGGTCAGTTTTGTTGGTATCCGAATCTTTCATTGTTAGAAACGGCTATTTACTCTAATTAATATTGTTATATTTAATACTTTATAACTAAATTAACGAGTTAAACCTCAAAATGGTCCCTGAGATTGACGTTATGCACTAAAATCGTCCCTGAGATTCCAATTGCACTAATTACGTCCCTGAGATTGAAAAAAATGCACCATATTAGTCCCCGGCCTATTTTCCATTAACAACGTGATGACATGGCATAATGACATGGACTGTAAGTGACACGTGTCACTTCATGATTTGGCCACGTGTAATGGAATGATGATGTGGTGACCAGTGACACGTGGCATGCTGACGTGGATGGTTGTGCCACGTGTCACAATGTTATTTGGCCACGTGTCCGTTTGTGCCACGTGTCGCAACCATATTCGTCCACGTGTCATCCATTATATCATCGTTCTATATGCACCAAATTAGTCCCTTACTTTGCATTAAGTGACTCATTTTAGTCCCTGAAATTGAATGTCGTGCACCAAACTAGTCCCTTCACCAATTTTTTCTCATTTTTTTTAAATTTAAAATTTTAATATCTTGGATACACTAATTTCAATTCTATTTTTTCATATATCATTTAAATACAAGTGCTTTCATAAAAATTTTTAAGATTTTAGTTTTAATTATATAATTTTTTTAATAATTTAACATTGCTAAATTTTGTAATATATAAGTATGTTATTATAAAAAAATAATTATATGATTGATTAGACACATTTTTTTCATAAAAAAAATGTGTTTTTAACAAGAAATTAATAATTAAAATTAACATTTTTTTTCTTATGAAATATACGTTTTTGTTATGTGTAAATGAGCTAGATTGAAGACACTTCAAGTACCCTCACTACCATCTTTGACATCTGCAGTCTAGACGAAAGAGGTCAGAGATGGTAATGAGGAAAGCTTGAAATACCTTCACGTCAACTCCAAGACGGCGGTTATTAGGGGTATCCGCAAGAAAAAAAATATTTTAAAAAAGTACTGAAAGAGGTCAGAGATGGTAGTGAAGGTGCTTGAAAAGCATTCACGTCAACTCCAAGTCGGCGGTTAGGGTATTCGTAAGAGAAAAAATATTTTATAAAAACACTTTTATTTGAAGAACATGTGAAAAAATAGAATTGAAATTAATGTATTCAAAAATATTAAGAATTTTGAATTTATAGAAAAAAATGAGAAAAAACTGGTGAAGGGACTAATTTGGTGCACGACATTTAATTTCAGGGGCTAAAATGAGTCACTTAGAGCATTTCCAATGGAGAAGCCCAGTTACTATTTAGTCAGAGAAAAAAGGAATTGGACCGTTGGAGGGAACTAAAGTGAGTTCCTTCACTTTTTTCAAGAAGAGAGAGAGAAGAGGACTAAATCCCCAAAACTGTCCCTCAGATTGGGCCCCTGCACCAATTTCACCCCTGAGTTTCCAATTGCACCATTTTGGTCCTCGAGATTGAACTCCGAGCACCATAAAAGTCCCGAAACCTATTTCTGGCCTGAATCAGCAAATCGGAGTGCTGATCTGGCAAGTGACTGCCACGGTGGATGTTCCATACGGTGTCGTTTAGGGTTTTGGCACCTAAGGAGAGTAAAACGTCACCGTTTTACATGAATGAAGAAAACAAAACATTAGAGCCATATGGGTTTTGATCACTCACAATCTTCTCCTTCCTTTCTCCAACACCGAAACACTTAGACTCCCTCTTCCTCTGACAATGGTGAAGGCTTAGTGTGGTGATTTAGGGTTTGTGAGTTCAACAGTTTTGCAGGATTGCTAGTGTCACCGTGGAGTTCACATATTGAGGAAACACCATTGTTGTTGTTATTGAGGTGAGTACACAGTGCCCTTATTTATTTTTTTTTTCCGACAATCATAGCTTGATTTTCAAGGGTTTAGTTGGCTTTCTGTTTGTTTGTGGTGGGGTGTTTTCATCATTGATAAAGGTTTAGGGTTTCATATATTGTTCTGTTAGGATATGAGTTTTAAACATGCTCTATTTTTACCTAATGAAACAGGGAAAAGTTTTCTTTTACCATCCATGAAATGCAATCTGTTGATTTTTGAGTTGTGACTATAGTCATTGAGTTATGTGTACAATTTTTATTTCTGATGCAGATGAAAAATCTAATTAACATTATGTTCCATCATGGGGTAGCTTTGAAAAAAATAAAGAAGGAAGGATGGTTTATTCTCCTAATAAGAAAAGTTGTTTGGCTGATATTGATGAAGATACATTAGATGTTTTCTATATTAGGAATTACCATAAAGAGCTTGGGTATGACAAGATGAAGGAATGTTGGTGGCTTGTTCACCAAAAAACTTAATGATTATTGAAATAATGATTATTTATTTGATTTTGTATGTGTGTGACTAACATTGGTTAATGATGATGATATATTGATTATTGATTCTTGAAATCAGGAAGTCTGCATAATAGCATAAGCAACCGTTTATGAGTTGTTCTTGAAATAAGTTTGGTAAATTTTATTTGGGTTGAATATGAACTGATTCTGCAAAATTGGAATGGGACCATGTTGTTTGCACGATATAAATGTTAAGGTCTATTATGGTGAATCAGTGTGAAAGTTAGGGACTTTTATGGTGCATTTTTTAAAAGTCAGGGTCTATTATGGTGCACGGGGTAAAAGTTAGGGACTGTTATGGTAAATCATTATGTGTTCTCACTCAACATGGCTATGTTATCTCAATTTCTGTTGTAGGGTCTAATTCTAGCCATGAGGGAGGTGATGTCTAATTTACATCACCGTTTCTGTGTGTGGCATTTGTGGCGTAATTTCAACAAACAATGGAAAGACTTGGAGCTAAGGAGATTGTTGTGGGATTGTGCACGGGCCACTACATACCAGGAGTTCAAGGAGTTAATGGATAAGATTAAGAGGCTTAACGAGGATGCCTGGGCATATCTAGAAAAATAGCTAGGAGATTCATGGACAAGGTTAAAGTTCAGTCACAAGCTAAAGTTGGACTCTATTTGCAACAACGCATGTGAAGTATTTAACTCAAAGATAAAGGAAGCACGAAGAAAGCCAATCATCACACTACTCGAGAAAATCAGAATTTTTGTAATGCGCACAATGGCTAAGAATAAGGTGAAGCTGAAAAATCACGTGGAAATACTACCACCAGTTATCAAAAGTAGGCTTGAGAAGGTTAGGAAGGAGTCTAAAAACTGACATCCAATTTGGGCTGGTGATAATGGTTATGAGAAATTCGAAGTGCATGGTCATCCTACAAACCATGTTGTTGATTTGGGAAAAAGACTCTGCACTTGATGTTCTTGTCCAGTTCCTGGTTGAAGAGGAGCGACTCGAACTCCCTACTGCATGACTAGCACCACCCATCATTTGTCACAAGAAGAAGAAGAAGAAAGAAGACAGAAGTGGAAGAGGATGATGAAGAAAATAGGGTTCACATTGAGTTTAGGGTTTATAAATGGGAGTAAAGACTATATTGGAGCAAATTCACCAAATGTCCACGTCATATAGCCGTTTCTACATCCACCGTGGCAGCTACTTGCCAGATCAGCACTCCGATTTGCTGACTCAGGCCGGAAATAGGCTTGGGAACTTTTATGGTGCCCGGAGTTCAATCTCGAGGACCAAAATGGTGCAATTGAAAACTCAGGGGTGAAATTAGTGCAGGGGCCCAATCCGAGGAACCATTTTGGAGATTTAGTCGAGAGAACTCCCATTAACCAATATATAATTGCCAAGTAGCAAGTAAAATAAAAAATAAATAATTATAGTATATAATTAAATAATAATTAATTTAATAATAATTATAATGACTAATTAAATTAAATATTAATATTTTTATTTAATTAATAATTTATATTAATTAATTAACTAATAATTAATTAAGTAATTAAGTTATAATTAATTTATTAATAATTATAATAATTAAATAAATTAAATAATTAAATTTTTATTTAATTAATAATTTATATTAATTATTTATATCATAATTAATATTAAATATTATTTATATTTATATTATTATATTAATTTAGCCGTTGCAAAACTAGCTGTTGTAAAAATAGCCGTTACTATGTTACTTTTTTTTTTTTTTATCAAAGATAGGAGACTCTAACCCGCAACCTCTTAATTGAGTATGGAGAGACTATGCCATTTGAGCTATTACTCATTGGCCGTTACTATGTTACCGTTATTGTTAATAAATTAATATTTTGTTACTCTATATATACCACTTAGATACACTTCTATTCTCACACTATCTACTATTCTTCTTTATCTTCTTCCAAGTTTACGAAATTAAAGTTCTGCTACTATTAGAGGACTTGATTGAACACATATAGCAATTTCACAATGCTTGTCGTCAACTATAGAATTTAATTATATTTTTTTTTGTATTAAATAATTTTACAAATTAGTGTAATCCTGAATTATATATTGTGTATTATTGTTATATATAAATTTATTTAATATTAATATCTTTTAATAATGAATTATTTTTAAATTTAAATATTTAAATTACATTATTAAAAAAATTAATTATATTTATTTCAAGTATTTTAATTAATTAATTAATTAAGTGGGACCACAATAGGGACTAAAGTTAGTTCCTCCTAATAGAGAAGAGAGATACTTTGAGTTCCTATTTACTATTTATGACGCAAAAGTTGATGTGGAGTTGCTTTTTATGACAGGTGGGTCATAAACAGGAACTGGAATGAGTTCCCTACTGGAGATGGTCTAAGGAGGAACTCCTCTTCCTTGGGACTTGTGCGAGGACTTCCTTATTCTTTTCTCCAACGGTTGGAGTCCCATTGTGTCAGAAAAAAGTGAGGGAGGGACTCTCCATTGGAGGTGCTCTAAGAGCATCAGAAGCCCAGTTACTATTTAGTCAGAAAAAAAAGGAATTGGACCGTTGGAGAAAACTGAAGTGAGTTCCTTCACTTTTTTCAAGAAGAGAGAGAGAAGAGGAGTCCCTCTGAATGGGGACTCCCATTAACCAATATATAATTGCCAAGTGGCAAGTAAAATAAAAAATAAATAATTATATAAAATATTAATTAATTAAATAATTATATTAATTAATTAAATAATAAATAATTTAATAATAATTATAATGACTAATTAAATTAAATATTAATACTCTTATTTAATTAATAATTTATATTAATTAATTAACTAATAATTAATTAAGTAATTAATTTCTAATTAATTTATTAATAATTATAATAATTAAATAAATTAAATAATTAAATTTTTATTTAATTAATAATTTATATTAATTATTTAATTAATCTATTGTGTATTATTGTTATATATGAATTTATTTAATATTAATATCTTTTAATAGTGAATTATTTTTAAATTTACGCAAAAACTGATGTGAAGTTACTTTTTATGACAAGTGGGCCATAAACAGAAACTGTGATGAGTTTCCTACTGGAGATGGTCTGTGTAAAGTGAGGGACTAATTTAGTGCATATAGAACGATGACATAATAGATGACACGTAGACGAATACTGTTGCAACACGTGGCACAAACGGACACGTGACCAAATAACATTGTGACACGTGGCACAGCCATCCACGTCAGCATGCCACGTGTCACTGATCACCACATCATCACACCATTACACGTGGCTAGATCATGAAGTGACACGTGTCACTTACAGTCTACGTCATTATGTCATGTCATCATATCGTTAATGGAAAATGAGTCAGGGACTAATATGATACATTTTTTTCAATCTCAGAGACGTAATTAGTGCAATTGAAATTTCAGGGACAATTTTAGTACATAACGCTAATCTCAGAGACCATTTTGGGGTTTAACTCCTAAATTAACCTTTAAAGAATAAAATAACACCGTTACAAATTTCTACGGAAATTATTATGACATTCTTCTTAAGAAACTCGGTAGAAAATTCCTAATAAACAAAATTTTAAAAATTTACGTATAGTTATTTTTATATAAAGTTAATATTTAAAAATAATTAGTTAAATTTAATAAAAAATATAATAAAAACTCACATACATATAATGATATAAAGTTAATAATTAAGAATCAATAAATTTTAATTTAATCAAACATATTAAATTATATAATTATTTTTAACTATTAACTTGACGCACTTTAACACTCCACCAACAAAAATACTCAAACGATTCAATTTCTTCGTGAGAATCTGAATTTGTGTTTATGGGAATGAAGCAGACTCTGATGTCGAGACACCATACATTTATTGGTCGGTTTGTCATACTCTCTCTTCCTCACAAAGCTTTGTGCATTGTGCATGTTATTGGAGTTTTCTTTGTACCTTTATTGGCAGGTGCTATACAGAATAAATCTTTTTAATTTTTTTTTTAATAATTGAGAGAATAAAGTGTGATCTCATATTATTAATTTTATAAATAAAATTAAAAATAAATATAAAATAAAAGTAATAAAAAATTTAAAATTATATTTTACACTCTCAATTTTTTTTAACAATTAAAAAAATTTATTCTCAGTACTATATCATAAAAAAAATTTACTGTCTTGATTGTACAATAAACAAAAAAAAAAAAAATCTATAAACTATTATTTTTATTAAAATTTGACCAACACTTATTAACAAAAAAATATATATATAATTTCATATTATTAGATGTAATCTCATTTTATTAAAAACTTTAATAATAACTAATTAATAACTATAAATTATAAAATCTGTTTAAAAAATAACACATTTTATTTACTGTAAATAAAATATGCCAACAAAAGAAAATATTATTTGTAACAAGATATCTGTATTTTTTTTATGGTAAATAAAATATGTATTATAGTGCAAAATTTACACATTTTTTAATTTGTATAAGATTTTAGGTTTGGTGATTTTCTGAAAAAAGGTTGCGTAAGATTATTACTTTATAAAGTAAATGGTTAAATTAGTCTTTAAAAAATTATTTATTTTTTAAATTAGTTTTTGAAAGATTTTTTTAATTAAATTCATCCTTTAAAGATTTTAAATTAGTCATGTTAATTCTTTTGTCATTTTTATTGTTAACGATGTTAAAATTTATTGATGTGATACGTTAAGTAATATCACAATACACACCTAATAGTCCTAATTGATTATTAATATTATTAATTTATGAATTTAGATTAAATCAACCCCAAATTGAGAGATTCCAATCCTCAAGTTCTTCCCTTAATTAGGTTTTGATTTGATCTAATTTCATAAATTAATTATGTTAATAGTCTATTGAGACTCCTAAAAGTGTGTTGTGGTGTCACTTAACGTGCCACATTAGTAAATTTTGACACCGTCAACAAAAAAAGTGACAAAAGGATTAACATGACTAATTTAAAATTTTTAAAGGATGAATTGATTAAAAAAAAAATCTTTTAGGGACTAATTTAAAAACGAGTAATCTTTCAAGAACTAATTTGACCATTTCCTCTTACTTTTTAGGGTAAAGTACTGTTTTGATCTCAACGTTTGAAGTGAATCCTATTTTAATCCCTAATTTTTAATCGTCCTATTTTTGTTCCAAAACATTTAAAATAACATCAATGTTATCTCACTGTCAATTCTGTCACTAACAATAAACATAATTGATGTAATGTTAATAATATTTTTGTTAAAACTATGTTTGTTCAACTCCCTTTTCCTACCTTCACCCTCTCAACAAGCCCAAATCTCATTCTCCTACTCTCTTCTTCCGATCCCTTTTATACTATTAATTTTTCAAGAGCGATTTGAGGAGGAAGAAGAAGGGAGTAGGAGAATGAGATTTGGACTTGTTGAGAGAGCTATGATGCACGGATATTGACACGGACATGGGTAGGGCTGGAAGTGAGTCAAGCCAGCTTATGAGCCAGTTCGAGCTCGACTCGTTAATAGCTCGATAAGTTAAGCTCGTGAGCTGGTGAGCCAAGCTTGAGCCTAAAATTGAGCTCATAAATTAAATGAGCCGAGCTTGAGCTTGGATAAACTCGGCTCATTAGCTCGTGAGTTGGCTCGATTATGTATATAATTATTAATACAGATATCCTATATGCATCTAGTCTATACTTTTAATATTATATATATACATATGAAATAGTAATATATAATTATATATATTAATGATCTTAATTATTTAAAATTTTATATTTATTTATTACATATAATTTTGATGTAAGACATAAATAAAAAATTTATATTTATTGATAGATAAACTATAATTGTTCTTTTCAAATATTTTTTAAAATATATAAGTTATAATTTATTGATATAAAATTATAGATTATATATTTATGTTTCTATTATTTGAGCCAGCTCGTGAGCTTTTGGTGAGCCGAGTTTGAGCTTAAGAAATATGCTCAATTGTTAATGAGTCGAGTCGTGAGCCAAGCTCAATTTTGGTGAGCCGAGCTTAAGCTTGGTCTAGCTCGACTCAGCTCGGCTCACTTCCAGCCCTAGACATGGGATACGTCGACACGCGAATTTTAAAATCTTATATGATACGATGACACGCATACATATAAAATATAAAGTATTTTTTAGATAAATCGTAATGATATTTTGATATTTTATTGATATTAAAATATAAATTAAATTTTTAATTATTTTTAATATCTTATTTTAATTATATCAAGTATATAAAATATTTTTTTGTTTTAATAAATAATAATATATACTATATCTAAATTTATTTTAAGAATATATGTTAAGAATAAGATTGGATATGCTGACACGTGATGATATTTAGGTGTATCCAGGCATGTCCGGAGAAGAATTTTTTATTTTTTATTAAGATACGATTAGATACAGTAGACACGCGTGTCGGTGAATGTCGTGTTCGAAATGTGTACGACACGCGAACACGGCAACTCAGCGAAGTGTCCATGTTCGTAATAAGAGAGTAATAGTAGGAGAAAATGTTGAGCAAACATAATTTTAACAAAAACATTATTAATAGTACATCAATTTTATTAAGTGTTAGTAAATAATTTGATTGTAGATAATATTAATGTTATTTTAAACATTTTGGAATAAAAATACAGTAATTAAAATATTAAAAAATAAAATATAATTAATTTTAAATATTGAGAACTAAAATAATACTTTATCCTACCTTTTGAGATATCATACTCAAAATTCGCCTTAATAGTGTATAGCATATTTAGAAATTTAAAAATAACAAAATGACAATTCGTCCTAATAAATTGTGTTTTAAAATATTAATTCGTCGGGCCATTTTTCTTTTCAAAATTTAAAAAATAAAAAAAAGATTATTCACCTTTGACAAATTTATTTTTTAAAAATAAAAAAATAAAAAAGATAATTCATTCCCAGCAAATTTCCTTTTAAAAATTAAAAAAATTAAAAATATAAAAGAACAACGTTTTTTTAAATAACTTAAATAATTAGTAAAAAAAGCTAATTTTAATTTTAAAAATTAAACTTTAAATCAATTAAATATAATTATTATTTTAAATAATTAATAGACCTAAAATATAATCCATTATTTACGTTGTTCATATTTTTTATTATTCATCTAATAAAATTAATGTTATAATTAGCTCTCTAATTTTTTTTTTTTTGAAATCACCAACCATTCTCATTTTTGGGATTTCATCCCAACAAATTATATAAAAATGTTTTAACCAAATTTACATATATCGGCACATATCAGTAATTATTATATTTATTTTATTTATTCCATAATAATCCGAAAGCGACGAGACTTGACCTGGAAAATTTCTTTTCGGCATTTGGATTTTCATTGAAAAGTGGTGTCTCTGCCTCCTCCCAAAACTAAAATAAATAAATAAATATTAAATAAAACAGCTACTTCTAAGTTCTACAGCGTGAATCTTTCGGATCTCTTTGGTCGGACTCGGATCCTCCATTATCATCTCTCTCTCTCTCTCTTCAGATCTCTCTGTTCCCCTTTTCACACTCTCACTCAGGTAAGAGGTAACCATGCCACTCTCCATTTTCACTTCCCTTTTTGCCGTTACTCTTCTGAACCCATCAAAATCTCATTTAGGTAATCACAGATCTTCTACTTGATTCATTTCTCTTCTGCTTCAAAATGTGGGGTTTGCTGCCATTGTTTCTGAGCATAAATAGATCAATGCTGGGTCAAAGTTTTGTTCTTTGCAAATGGGCCATTGGGAATTGGAGCATGCTGCTATTGCTTCTTTTTTTTGCTTTGATTTCATTTCTATCACTTTCACTTTTTATGTACTCATTGTTTTCTGACTATGTTAGTTCTTAGTTAATTGCTTAGTTTTGAGCTAAGATGATGCTAAAGTAGAAGTTCAATCTGGAGCTTTTAATTTCATATTTTCACTTTGTTTTTCTTTTAAGTTTTAAATTAAGAAAAAAAATATTTTATATTTGCATATTCCAAATTTGTCTTCATGCACTTGGCAGCCAAAGAGGGGGGGGGGGGGTTTGATGCAATCTTTTTAATTTATCCTCTACTAATGTACTCTTTGCATTATTAATTAGTGTGCATGACTTTGGAAGGTCTTGTTTGTTTCTTTTATCATATTTGTATGAATTGTGAAATTTCAATTATGTACCAAATATTCAAGAAAACAAGAAGAATTTTTTATGTTGTGTTGCTTTTGCCTGTTTGACTGGTTTATAGGTCATGACAACACCTCACAAGGTCTGCTATTTTTTCCTCCATCCTGTTCTTATCTTTTTCCTTCAATTGGATAAGTTGCTATTAGACCATAGAATGATGCATTCTTTTTTTTTTTTTTGAAAGATTGTAATCTCTTTGGTATATAAGTTGGATGGTAAATCGAAAATCACATTGATTGTCTAGAACATTTATACTTGTTAGACACAACAGATGAATGGTGAAACTTGTTCTATAAGAGTGTAGTTTTTGACTTTTTTCCTTGTGATCTTGTCTTGAATATCTCTATTTAACTTGTAGGATAGCTTGGTGTGAATGATCGATCCAAGTAACCTTTCGTCTGCTGATGGGATTGAAGTAGTACACTAGAATTGTGTTCATGAAAACAATATACTTTTGGAGATGATACTGGTGTTTTGAATGGTGTAGATGGTAGACCGCAGTGTTGCTGAAATTACAGAAATGGCATCTCCAAATGGAAATGTTGAAAATTTTGATGAGTTGGATGGCGCTGCAACTGATAACTCATCTGTGGTGGAAATCAGGGAAGTAGCAAATGGCAGCAGCAATGGCAACAATGTGGACAATTCTAATGTGAGATCACTTTTTTCTCCTTACTCTTTTTCCTTAGAACTGAGTTCATGATCAACTTATTTTGTTTATATTATTTGAGTCTGATTTATTTGCTCAATTCTAGGATAAGGATGTTACTACAGTAGAGGATCAATCAAGGCAATTAAGAGCTCAAAAGGGTCCTGTGAAGGAAAAGTGCACAAAGCCCACAGGTTCGAAAGGTGTTCATACAAACTCGGTGAAAAGATTCCAAGATGGAAAAGATGAACATGCATCATCTGCTGTTTCAAATGGTACTTCAGCTTCAGAACCCCACCCTAGGCAGCCTGCCAAAATCAGATCGTATGATGACAAGGAAACTCTGTTGTCGAAGGTAAATATTGTTGTTACCTTTGGTTGCTTTATCCTGTCATTACTTGTGCTAGCATTCGGTTAATATTTTTTCCTTTGTTCTTTTATCTTTTGGGTGTTGGGTAATACCAATATAGTTTTGGCTTTCCCTGATAGTTTTTACTCTTTTCTTTCAGCACCCTGGAAAATCTGATCCAGTGTCTTCTGAAGTACCACTGTATGTAATACTTTGCATGTATTTGTGAATTTTCATCATATGCTAGTTGAAGAAATATGTTATGTCATATAGAAATGGTTTTACCTATTTGACTAGTCTAATGTCACTTATTTGAATCAGGGACAAAGCTAAACCAAGATCATTGAAGAAAGGGCCCGCTGAAAATGTTCAAGGAGGAACAGAATGTTCTTTGTATCCTTTTATATATTTATTTGTTTTTTTGCATGTCCGTTTGTGATTGGGTGTCTTTTGCTTCCTTGTGAGCACAAGTGGGAATCTAATGGGACTGCCTTTATGGTCTTGGTGAGTTTATTATTGATTTTTTAGAGCACTCTGGTGTTTGATCATGGTCTTTCCTTAATCCACTTGGAAGTCCTACTGCAGAAGATGCTAAACCTCGCAGGGTTGGGGCACTTCCAAATTATGGATTCAGCTTCAAATGTGATGAGCGAGCTGAGAGAAGAAAACAGGTAATCAATTATTACTTACTTCCTTATTTTGTTTTAACATGAGGATTTATTTCAAATAAGTTTGTAGTTAAAAGAATCATTGATATTCCGGTGGCCAGTTTTACTCAAAGCTCGAGGAAAAGATTCATGCAAAGGAAGTGGAGGAGAATAACCTACAAGCAAAAACCAAGGTTTATATTTGATATCTATGCCGGCAAATTAGGGAAATGGATCCTCTCCAGTTTTTTTAACACTTGAGGAAATGCAGTGTGATCTCTCACCATTAACTTTACAAGTGGGACCAAAATTAAATATGAGAGAGAGAGAGCAATGAAGGATGAAAGATCACAATTGACACCCACCATCCAGTTTTTTGTTCACTGGAGAGGATCCACTCCCGCAAATTAGTGGCAGATGTTTTTTAGTTCATATGAATGCCTTTTTGATTGACATAAACCTTTCATTCCTTTTGTAGGAGACCCAAGAAGCTGAGATTAAGATGCTTAGGAAGAGTCTTGCATTTAAAGCAACTCCAATGCCTAGTTTTTACCAGGAGCCTACTCCTCCTAGGGTCGAGTTAAAGAAGGTAAGTTTCTCTCTGTGTGTACACGCTGGCATACACATGGCTCTGCATCAAATGGCATCCAGTCCAACTGTGTAAATGTATAACGCATATTATGTAGATTACTTTTGCTTTGTGAATGCACAAATGTGGGCATGGCTACATTTTTCATGCGGTTTCTGAGAGTAAGAATTTATGACAATCTTCCAATCCATTTCGGATGAGCAATCTCTTCTGATTGGAGCTTTCTTCTCAATCTTCCACATAACTTGATCAACTGATTTCTATGTAATTAAATGTCTTTTTTGCTCTTCTGATTACAGAATTATTCGTCTCCACTTATTATATGATGAATATTCACTTACATTTATAGTGCTATTAGTTACTCTAACTAGTTGTGGTATTTTTCACTAAGGAGTCAATTATTTTTTGCTCTTTTGATTTCTCTTCACTGATAAGTTGAAGTCTTGTTCCCTGCTTTAGTTGTTTTGCAATCCGAACTTGACATTGTACTTATCCATAGTCCCCCCTCCTCCCCTTTTCCTCCTCCTGATATCTTGTGATTGACCTTCTGCTTAATCTTGTTGAGTTTGTGTTTGATCTTGTCATGTGGAAATTGAAATTCATTTGCCTATGAACTTACAAATGTAGATACCAACTACAAGAGCGAAATCCCCCAAGCTTGGTCGTAGGAAGAGCGCAACACATCCAGGGTCAGAAGGAGACGCTATCAGCAGTGCTCAAGTAGGTCGTTTAAGCCTCGATGAGAAAGCGTCTCAGAGTACACCAACTAAAGGAATTTCTCCTGTCAATCAAAAGAAGCCGCAGCGAAAATCTCTTCCTCCTCGACTGGCTTCTGAAAAGAGTAGTCAATCCAATTCATCTACTGCGCGGACTCCATCTAAGATCACAAAAACCCCCATATCTAGTGTAGCGACTAAAGTTACCACCTTGTCCAATTCAACAGTGAAAGATAAGGTCAAGGTGGCTGAGGCCAATGAAGAAAACAACATCTTGTCCCATGAAAAAAGCAAAGTTCCACCTCTGAATGCGGCTCCCAGTTCCATGGACAAGCCAAGTGAAGCCGAGTTGTGCACAAATGGCAATGTACTCAGAGAAGAGAAACAAGAACAAGAACGAACCTTTGTACAACAAGAACCCATAGCGACCGAGAATTAAGTAAGTGGCAGGAGCAGAACTGAGAAACCTACTATCCAGAGCAGTTCATTCGTCTTGTGGATATTGCAGAAGCATATGACTGAGATTATTTAACAACAAAGGCCTGCAGATTTGCATTATGGTTTGTAATGTCAATTTGTCGAAGCAGCATTGTCTCGCGTTGTTCGCTCACTCCCGAAACACCGTCTTTCAAAAGTCAGAGAGAAAATTAAACTACAAGGATAATGACTGCTCACAATACTACATCCATATGCCGAGGCGCATAGTGTCCGCCACCTATCCCAAGAAGGACTTTCTTCTTATCATTCTCCCTACAAGATCATGAGATATAGATTCAGGTTAGAAGTTAGAACAAACTTTGAAAAATGTAGCACAAAGATATTACATTAAAGAAACAAACATGATTTTTCTCAAGAACTATATTCCATAGGATGCATTATGCAATGTTGGCAGCATTAGAACAATTTAAAAGATATCAAGAGCAGATGCTAAATTGGAAGACTATAGTTAAAAGTATTTCCCATCTTGCAAAACAGTGAAAATGATGCTATCTGAAAACACATCGCACATAATCTCATGTAAACCATCAAATATGGAACAAGAAAAATTCTACATATCGATGCAAAGTGAAGAAAACACAAGTCCTCAACCTGAGCCATTACTTGAGCAGCATCCTGTCTTTTCCAATAGTCGACAAAAGAAAACCAGTTTATATTAAGCTATTCAACAACAAAGTGTTTTCACAAGTCATAACCAAATCAAATAACTCCTAAGCGAATTTGTATATTTTGTATTATGTCTACTGTCTTAAATGATACTTTTCCAAGTCTTCTACAAGTCATCATCAAATCACAGAGAGAAATTATACCATCTTAATTTATTCATTCAAAATTCAAATGTATTTATTTTCCCCCTAAAGTTATAGCTAACAGCTTCTGATGAAACATGAGAATGCTGTTGAGATGGCACAAATTACTTAAAAGAACCAAAAGATATTAAAATTTTACCCAAAAAAAAAAAAAAGGATTCCCACACATAAAAGGGTATCGGTACAAGTGAGAGATGGTTAATTGAGGACCAACTTAAGGACAGTCAACAATTCCAATAACTCGAAATCACGTTCCTGCACCGAGTATTAAACTACAATAACATTGCTGATTTACAAGCTTCACCTATATTTCTCTTTGAACATCAGTTTTTTTTCCTCCCACCCAAAAAAATTTGAAAGATGGAACCTTCTACATTGACAAGTACTCGCAAAAGGGAAAGATGAATATGAATTGAATGTGAGATTAAGCGTCAAGAAAAAGAAAGACAGTCTTGATTTGGAAACCAAACATTGGAGGAATAGTAATGAATTTAGACCCTAGTAATAGATTATGCAATGTACTTATGATATATGGTATATCAAATCCATCAATCCAGAACAGATCTAAGAGGAAGAAAAGAGCACTCACCAATCTCAAGAAACATTGTTGGCTTATTCGTGAATGGCCCGTGATGAGTGGCCTCCAAAGTAATCTAAATTGAGGAAACATATCAAATTCTGATAGAATAGCTTTTGAAAACTACAATCCCATTATTGAAAACACAATTTAACAAAAAGCCATTTTTGTCCAACGGAAAAGAAGGCATGTAGTTCCGAAAAGTGCTAAATTTAAGAAGGCATTCTGAATTTCTCAATTGCTCAAAAGAAAACACACCTCAAATTCAGGGACCAGGGGAAGAAACATGAAAGAACTATACAAGTTGGTATCCCAAGCAAGAAGAACAGAAAAAGAGGGAAATCAAGACAAGAAATGAATACCAATGGGATGAACAGTGAGGGCAGGTTTGTTAGAAACAGCAGTGTGCTTGCTGAAGAAGATGACCTCATCAACAACCTCACCAGTCTTCTCTTTCCACCTCTTGTCCAAGTCATCCTCCACCACTATGCTCTTCCCATGAAGCAAAACCCTCACCCCTCCATTACAGAAACTCTTCATGTCATCCTATAATAAACAATCAAAGGTGTTGCAATCCATTGCATCAGAATAAATAATTCGTAGAAAACAACTAGAAATGAATTTTTACTAATTATAAGAAACATAACTGACTAATATATAACTAACTCAATGATATCTACAGTAGCAAAACCGTTAATAGTCAAAATAGTTGTTAATTCAGTTCTCGACATATGAAATACCTCAAAATTGATTCACTATTAAGTGATCTTTCACGACCATTTTAACTATTATTCCAAAAAAGAAAAGAGGAATTTGAAAATGAAGTATTGATAATTGAATGGGGACCTGGTTGCCAAGCGGGCATTGGCAGGGTTGATGGAAGCAGGGTCGGAGGTTGTAGCAACAAGAAGAGTCACCATTGCTGAGTGGTGGTGGTGGTGCTTCACTTGAATTGAATTTGATGATGATGATGATGATGATGAAGGAGAAGAAGGTGAAGGGAATAATAATGGTTTGGAATTTGAAAGCGGTATTAAAGAAAAAGGTGGTAAGCACACGGTTATTCACAGCAGTAACTTCAATCTTCAAAACTCAAAAAATTAAAAAAACTGAAAAACCCTAATCGCCGTTCCAGCATCCTCTCTCGTCTCTCCCCTACTGTCGCCGCAACCAACCCACCACTGCCACCGTCACAGTCGCCATCGTCGAACTACTCTCCGTCGCTCACTGTCGTCGATCGATTTCTAACACAGCAACGGCCAACGACATTCCTCTCTAGTCTCTCCCCTGCTGCTGCGCCATCTAACACAGTAGGTCATCTCTTTTCTCTTTACTTTCTGATTTCCTTCTTTACACTTTTTAACTTAGCTTTATCATTTGTATTACTTTCTGTTTTACTATGATTTGAAGCAGGGGAGACAATACTTTTTTACATAGTCAATTAGTCACCCATTTTTACAGTTTTTTTTGTTGCCCACGGTATCTCCCAATCCCAATCCGACAGGTCAAGAACTAATCCGTTTCATTTACTTATGATTTATTGCCAGTTTTCATAAGTAGTTAAGGGTTTGATGCATGGAAGAAATAAGAATGTGGATTTGATAGAATGAAAGACGTTGAGGTAATACAAGTGATATTGGTGCATGTTAGAGTTGCTAACTGGTAACTAATCTATAATGTTAATGTTAATGCAATGAACTTGTTAATGCTACCTAGAACTAGAATTATGTTATCTACCATTGATAATGACTTGGTCAAATAACTTCTATTATATAAATTGAAATCAGACAAGTCCTTGGCCAATTAGCTTGACTTGCTCCTTGGTTATTACATTTGGAATCTTTTGCTTAATGAAGCATTTGCTTTGTCTCAGCATCAATAATGACCAACTTACACTTTAATTCATTCACTGCTAGTACTTTTATATTTGTTTATTGTTGATGTTGTTGTAGACTTGATGAGGCAAAAGTTCAGAGAGCTCTAAAATGTCCTTGCATTGCTGACTTGCAAACTGGTCCCTGCGGCTTTCAATTTTCGGAAGCGTTTTTCTGTTTTCTAAATAGCACTGCTGAAGAAAAGGTAAGTTCTTCAATTTAGTTGTTTGCATTGGTTTGAGAATGTACAAGTTTAGAATTAACAAAGTGTATTTTTAAATGAAGTGGCCTGCCTTTATGATTGCCATAGAATTTTTTCTCAATAAAATAATTCAATACATATTTTTATAAATATTATTTTATACACATTTTTAACTATTATATATTTTTACGTATTTTATATATTCTTAATAAAATAATTGATCATTAAAATAATAAAATTAGAATAATAAATTTTTTATAGTTGAATAATTAAGGTTTTAAAAAAATTTATAAATACCAAATATACTTCTAAAGTAAATCATTGATGATTATTTTTTTATAGATGTATCATGATTGATTTTTTAATATTATTTTAATTATAAAATTACTTTTTGTCGTATTAAATTTTATTATATTTATATTTTTTCGGATGAAAAAAAAAACATTATTACACCTCGACCAAAAATAATTATTTATTATTTACTCTTCCTCAAAATGTTTGCAGCTCTATCAAGTTCAGTTCAGCCTGGACCCTGGAACTGAGCTTATGCATGTTTTGTTTTCTGACACAGTTCAGTTCAATTTGTTCTGCTTCTAATGCAGCAATTTATTAGCTAACGACAGACCCTTAAACGAAGTTTAAATTCGCGATAGATTAGTTTTCCTCTATCGGGATGGAGGATTCAGAGGGCAACCAAAAAAAATAGTCTCTCTCTCCTATGAGCTCAATCCCACCATGCCTTCGTCTCTTGCAAGGAACCATAAATCCAAGCACGAGAGAGTTAAAGCGAATCCACGCCCACGCAATCACCAATGGCCTTGCACGATTCTCCTACGTCTCCAGCAGACTCTTGGCCTTCTATTTCCAATGCCACCAGCGCAACCGCCGCAATATGCGCTGTTTAGAGGCCTTTTTCATTCACATGCCAATTCACACTGTCTTCGATTTCAATGTCATGATAACAGCTTTTTCAAGAGACTCACAATTTTACAACTGTTTTCTGCTTTTCAAACAAATGCTAGCCACTGGTGTTAGGCCCAACTCTCACACCTTCACCATGTTTGTCAAATCTTGCCGTGGCTCTTTGTCTCTCCTCCAACAAGCCCATGCTCAAGTGGTGAAGTTAGGGAGTGTGGATTATGATGCTTTTGTAGTGAGTTCTTTGATTGGTGTTTATTGTGATCATGGAGAGGTTGGTGTTGCACGCCAGGTGTTCGATGAATGTTCCAACAAGAATGTGGTGTGTTGGACTGGTCTTGTTACTGGTTATTGTAATAATGGTTTAATTGAGAAAGCAAGGCTGTTGTTTGATGAGATGCCGCAAAGGAATGAGGTATCCTACAGCGCCATGGTGTCTGGGTATGTGAGAAATGGTTGTTTCAATGAGGGCATTCAAGTTTTCCACGAGCTCAAGTGTTGTGGAAATGATGTTAATTTGAATGGCTCTCTTCTGGTGAGTGTGCTCAATGCATGTGCTGCTGTGGGTGCATTTGAAGAAGGCAAATGGATTCACAGTTACATTGATGAAAATGGTTTGGAGTATGAACTCGAACTGGGGACTGCGTTGATTGATTTCTACACCAAGTGTGGGTGGGTAGAAGAGGCAGAGAAAGTGTTTGATAGTATGCCTAGTAAGGATGTTGCTACTTGGAGTGCTATGATATTGGGTTTGGCTATTAATGGAAAGAATTATATGGCTCTTGAGCTTTTCGATAAGATGGAGAAGGTTGGACCCAAACCCAATGCAGTTACTTTTGTTGGTATTCTAACTTCCTGCAATCACAAGGACTTGTTGACTAAAGCGTGGTGGTTTTTTGAACGAATGAGTGGAAAATATGGCATCCTACCATCCATTGAACACTATGGATGCATGGTTGATATTTTGGCGCGAGGCGGGCGAATCAAAGATGCTTTAGCGTTAGTTGCTAGGATGCCGATAGAACCGGATGGAGCCATATGGGGGTCTTTGCTCAACGGATGCATGATGCATTGTCATGTTGAACTGGCACATAGAGTTGGGAAGTATTTGATAGAATTGGAGCCTCAACGTAGTGGATATTACATCCTTCTAGCAAACATGTATGCAAGTACGGGCAAATGGGAAGGTGTCTCCGAGACGAGAAGACTGATGAAAAAAAGGGGAGTGTCAACCATTTCTGCTTGGAGTTTCATAGAAATTGACCAGTCCATCCACAAATTTGTTGCTGATGATAAGTGTTGTACATATTCAGAAGAAATTTACAGAGTTTTAAACCACTTGAGTAAGGGACTCGAGGATTTCTCCAGATCAAAAGATGCATTCTATTTATTTGAAGTAATATAACTTCAAAAATAATGGTCTCAGATTCATATTGCATATGAATTTCAAGATATTCTCACTTGTTAATCTGATCAGCCATCTGTACATTATGGAATTCATTCTTTATTTCAATACTAAAGTTGGTTGTTGAGACTGCCAAACTCACTTTATGGCAAATGAAATGATCTTCAGGTCTAAACTCATTTGGAAAAAGGGTAGTTATTGATATTGTCAAATTCGATACTTTCCATTAGAACAGGAGCATCATCCACTGATGTCTATGAAGAATGGCCATGTTGTGATGCTGACAAACAAGGAAGATTTGGAATTAAATTGAATAGTTGCACAGATCATTGAGTAGAACAGGTTGGAATTCCAAACATCAAATTGAAAGACCTGTTTAAAGGCCATGGAGTCCTCTAAAACCTATTGCAATGGAAGAAGCCCTTAATTTTGTGCTCAAGATTAAGGTACAAACCCTTTGCTTCATATCTATCTATCATGAATAGAAAGCTCGTGAATTCTTTGCTGATTTGGAATTTTCTCTGCATTCAGAATTTCTTTTAAAAGGTGAAAATTGTGTCGGTGATGACGATGGCTTGCGGTTTCAAATGGTTAGGGTTGGTAAGGAATCGGGAAATGGTGCTTGATGCAGATATTAGTCACTGTTGGTACGGCCTGTGGCGATGTTGCGTCTGAATTGTGCTCTGGTTCTGTCCCATTGCTTAACCCTGTTCTTTCTGTGTTGTGTGTGTTGAGTTGTTATGTGTTTGCTTGCCAATTGATTTGTTAGGGTTTGTGATTTGCAATTTGTTCGTGTGTGTATGCCGATTATGGAGTTTGATCCTTATGTTCTTAATCTTTTATTGAATCTCCGGTTATATGTTTCCATCTTCTGTTTCCCTCATTCTTCTTCCTTGATCATTGTTTGAATGTGGGATGTTGAAACTTGCATGTCTTTGGTGGGTATTTTGGAGAGTGAGAATGAAGTAGATGATGTTCTTGTTGACGATGCTTAGCTCATGGTTTCTTGACTGGTCTGATGTGCAGGGTATGGCTTGCTTATGTAACTTCCTTGAACAGTTTACAACTGTTTGCTTGATTATGCAGAATTCTGATTCATTGGAAGTTTGAAGAAGTTTTCAGTTGCAGTTTTGACTGTTGCTGTTTAGTGGAGGAATGTCAATGGTGTCCTTTTTCATGAGATGTAAGTGTTTTATGTTTTATTAAGCTGACATCAATTAGGGTTGCTTTTAGGCACATGCTGCATTGTCCAATTGTTGGGTTCATAATATTGTAGTGCTCTGTTTTTAATGTGGCAAAATTCAGTTTGGTTTTGGAGTGATGTAGTGTGGAATAAGTGTTGAAAGAGTATGTTTTTTGTAGATGTGTTTTTATTGACTATTGAATGTTGCTATTTGTGTCTTCATAACGGTTTTGGAGTTTTGGTTACTTAGTTATATCAGTTATTCCACACTACATCACTCCAAAACCAAACTGGTCTATAGTAGAATACGTGTGGAGGAGGAAAAAAATGTTCTTCAATATGTTTGGATAACAAGTAAAATCACTAAAGTTTTGCATGATATTTTTGTTTGGGCGATTCATTAGAAATTAGAACCCTATTTATAAATATTTTGAAATAATTAAGTCAAATAATATCGTTTCCCGTATTCATATGAGGTATGTTGCACTGTATTGAGATACCAAGTGTATGAAATTATAGTACTATCATAAATCACCATAATATGGTACAAGTTAAAAATCGTGGGATTAAAAATTGTGTACCATACCTTACAAATAATGTTTCATCGCATTAAGTAATTTTGGATGCTAGTTGTAAAACTCTTCCTAATTCTCATAAATCTCAACAATTACTTCTTGTTTTGTTATCCATAGAGTCTTATTCGATAGTTTGAACTTATAACTTTATTTCATAAAATTTTGGATCATTCTTAACAAAACATAAGGATTACCTTCTACCAGAAAAAAAATGACCTTACAAATAAAGTTGATATGGAATTCAAGATGTCGTTGGTACAAGCATGTATATTGTAGTACCTCATACTTTCGAACTTCCTAGTATATATGGCGATATGCAGCCGAATGCTCCATCAAAGTTTGTTGTATAATGCTTGATTCAGTAGTGATATTTCACTCGATCAAACTCTAGTACTCTAATTGCAAAGACTCTGTTATAAAATCTATGCTTAACCAATAGTTTGACACTCATCTATACTGTGGTTAGGGTCCCTTGGTTCAAAAGACATTGTGTTTTTTTGCATAAGGTTCAAGTCTAATGTTACATAGCAACTTAGAACTTGTGAATGACTAAGAAGGATGACAAGATAAATCGTGAGTGCAGCATAACCTTGTAGGATGTAGCGTATCACCTTAGCTTACGGAAAGTTTTTAAATATATCAGTATATCGGTGTTTCAATAATTTTTAATCGTTAATTTTAATTATATATATTAGATATATTTTTTATAATTAAGATCAATAGTTAAAAATTATTGAAAATTTTCCTTAGTCTACATGTGACTTAAGGATAGAGTTGGACAGATTCCACCTGAAGCTGATGCACACACTCTTGACAAATTTACTGTGTCTTGATTGTACAATAAACAAGAAAAAATAACACATATTTTATTTACTGTAAATAAAATATGCCAAAAAAAGAATCTTGTTTGTAATAAGATATGTGTATATTTTTTGCTTTTTTTACCGTAAACGAAATATGTATTATAGTGCAAAATTTACACGCTTTTTAATTTGTATAAGATTATTACTTTTTAAGATATCGTACTCAAAATTCGTCTTCAGTGTATAGTATGTTTAGAAATTTAAAAATAACAAAAAGACAATTTGTCCCAACAAATTGTGTTTTAAAAGATTAATTTGCCGGCATTTTTTTTAAATTTGAAAAATAAAAATAGATTATTCGCCTTTGACAAATTTACCTTTTGAAAATATTAAAAAAAAAAGATAATTAATTCCCAGCAAATTTACTTTTTAAAAATTTAAAGAATTTACACTTCAATCCTAGCAAATTCGCTTTTTGAATTAAAAAAAAAAAACTTGAATTTGTCCCGGCAAGTTCTATTTTGCCCTTTATTTTCTGAAATCACCAATAATTCTCATTTTTGGGATTTCATCCCAACAAATTATTTAAAAATATTTTAACCAAATTTACATATATCGGCACATATCAGTAATTATTATATTTATTTTATTTATTCCATAGAAAAAAAAAAAAAAAAAAACGAAAGCGACGAGACTTGACCTGGAAAATTTCCTTTCGGCATTTGGATTTTCATTGAAAAGTGGTGTCTCTGCCTCCTCCCGAAACTAAAATAAATAAATAAATATTAAATAAAACAGATAGATAAAAGCAACAGCTACTTCTACAGCGTGAATCTTTCGGATCTCTTTGGTCGGACTCGGATCCACCATTCTCATCTCTCTCTCTCTCTTCAGATCTCTCTGTTCCCCTTTTCACACTCTCACTCAGGTAAGAGGTAACCATGCCACTCTCCATTTTCACTTCCCTTTTTGCTGTTACTCTTCTGAACCCATCAAAATCTCATTTTGGTAATCACAGATCTTAATGCTTCAAAATGTGGGGTTTGCTGCCATTGTTTCTGGGCATAAATAGATCAATGCTGGATCAAAGTTTTATTCTTTGCAAATGGGGCATTGGGAATTGGAGCATGCTACTATTGCTTCTTTTTTTGCTTTGATTTCATTTCTATCACTTTCACTTTTTATGTACTCATTGTTTTCTGACTATGTTAGTTCTTAGTTAATTGCTTAGTTTTGAGCTAAGATGATGCTAAAGTAGAGGTTCAATCTTGAGCTTTTAATTTCATGTTTTCACTTTGTTTTTCTTTAAGTTTTAAATTAAGAAAAAAAATATTTTATATTTGCATCTTCCAAATTTGTCTTCATGCACTTGGCAGCCAAAGGGGGGTTTGATGCAATCTTTTTAATTTATCCTCTACTAATGTATTCTTTGCATTATTGATTAGTGTGCATGACTTTGGAAGGTCTTGTTTGTTTCTTTTATCATATTTGTATGAATTGTGAAATTTCAATTATGTACCAAATATTCAAGAAAACAAGAAGAATTTTTTATGTTGTGTTGCTTTTGCCTGTTTGACTGGTTTATAGGTCATGACAACACCTCACAAGGTCTGCTATTTTTTCCTCCATCCTGTTCTTATCTTTTTCCTTCAATTGGATAAGTTGCTATTAGACCATAGAATGATGCATTCTTTTTTTTTTCTGAAAGATTGTAATCTCTTTGGTATATAAGTTGGATGGTAAATCGAAAATCACATTGATTGTCTAGAATATTTATACTTGTTAGTCACAACAGATGAATGGTGAAACTTGTTCTATAAGAGTGTAGTTTTTTCCTTGTGGCCTTGTCTTGACTATCTCTATTTAACTTGTAGGATAGCTTGGTGTGAATGATCGATCCAAGTAACCGTTCGTCTGCTGATGGGATAGAAGTAGTACACTAGAATTGTGTTCATGAAAACGATATACTTTTGGAGATGATACTGGTGTTTTGAATGGTGTAGATGTAGACCCCAGTGTTGCTGAAATTACAGAAATGGCATCTCCAAATGGAAATGTTGAAAATTTTGATGAGTTGGATGGCGCTGCAACTGATAACTCATCTGTGGTGGAAATCAGGGAAGTAGCAAATGGCAGCAGCAATGGCAACAATGTGGACAATTCTAATGTGAGAACAGTTTTTTTCTCCTTACTCTTTTTCCTCAGAACTGAGTTCATGATCAACTTATTTTGTTTATATTATTTGAGTCTGATTTATTTGCTCAATTCTAGGATGAGGATGTTACTACAGTAGAGGATCAATCAAGGCAATTAAGAGCTCAAAAGGGTCCTGTGAAGGAAAAGTGCGCAAAGCCCACAGGTTCGAAAGGTGTTCATGCAAACTCGGTGAAAAGATGCAAAGATGGAAAAGATGAACATGCATCATCTGCTGTTTCAAATGGTACTTCAGCTTCAGAACCCCACCCTAGGCAGCCTGCCAAACTCAGTTCGTATAATGACAAGGAAACTCGGTTGTCCAAGGTAAATATTGTTGTTATCTTTGGTTGCTTTATCCTATCATTACTTGCACTAGCATTTGGTTAATCGTGCTTCCTTTGTTCTTTTATCTCTTGGGTGTTGGGTAATAAAATATAGTTTTGGCTTTCCCTGATAGTTTTTACTCTTTTCTTTCAGCACCCTGGAAAATCTGATCCAGTGTCTTCTGAAGTACCACTGTATGTAATGCTTTGCATGTATTTGTGAATTTTCATCATATGCTAGTTGAAGAAATATGTTATGTCATATAGAAATGGTTTTACATATTTGACTAGTGGAATGTCACTTATTTGAATCAGGGACAAAGCTAAACCAAGATCATTGAAGAAAGGGCCCGCTGAAAATGTTCAAGGAGGAACAGAATGTTCTTCGTATCCTTTTATTTATTTATTTGTTTTTTGCATGTCCGTTTGTGATTGGGTCTCTTTTGCTTCCTTGTGAGCACAAGTGGGAATCTAATGGGACTGCCTTTATGGTCTTGGTGAGTTTTTATCGATTTTTGAGAGCACTCTGGTGTTTGATCATGGTCTTTCCTTAATCCACTTGGAAGTCCTACTGCAGAAGATGCTAAACATCGCAGGGTTGGGGCACTTCCCAATTATGGATTCAGCTTCAAATGTGATGAGCGAGCTGAGAGAAGAAAACAGGTAATCAATTATTACTTACTTCCGTATTTTGTTTTAACATGAGGATTTATTTCAAATAAGTTTGTAGTTAAAAGAATCATTGATATTCTGGTGGCCAGTTTTACTCAAAGCTCGAGGAAAAGATTCACGCAAAGGAAGTGGAGGAGAGTAACCTACAAGCAAAAACCAAGGTTATTATATTTGATATCTATGCCGGCAAATTAGTGGCAGATGTTTTTTAGTCATATGAATGCCTTTTTCATTGACATAAATATTTCATTCCTTTTGTAGGAGACCCAAGAAGCTGAGATTAAGATGCTTAGGAAGAGTCTTGCATTTAAAGCAACTCCAATGCCTAGTTTTTACCAGGAGCCTACTCCTCCAAGGGTGGAGTTAAAGAAGGTAAGTTTCTCTCTGTGTATACATGCTGGCATACGCATGGCTCTGCATCTAATGGCATCCAGTCCTAGTGTGTAAATATATACCACATAAATAAATGTATGTTCCCTTTGCTTTGTGCATGCACAAATGTGGGCATGGCTACATTTTTCATGCGGTTTCTGAGAGTAAGAATGTAAGACAATCTTCCAATCCATTTCGGAAGAGCAATCTCTTCTGATTAGAGCTTTCTTCTCACTCTTCCACATAACTTGATCAACTGATTTCTATGTAATTAAATGTCTTTTTTGCTCTTCTGATTACAGAATTATTCGTCTCCACTTATTATATGATGCTATTCGCTTACATTTATAGTGCTATTAGTTACTCCAACTAGTTGTGGTATTTTTTGCTAACGAGTCAATTATTTTGTTTGTGCGAACTTCAGGCATCCTAGATATGAAAATTGGAGGGAACGCTTTATTATGGAAATTGCATGTGTAGTTATATCATTGGTTATGAAACTTATTTTCTGATGATGTTTAACCAACATTGGTAGGCAGGCGACATACAAGATAAGCCTCTCATATAATGTAGTACATGTGATAAGTTTAGAAAACTTTGATGCTCATTCGTTATGATTTCAATTACTCTGATGATTCATAAAATTAGAGTCGATTATCTACTTTCATTTATCTCCATGAGGAACCTTAGATTCAATGATTATTGTTTCTAAAATTTTGGTGGTGTTGAGGTTCTATATGGCTGAAAATATTTCAGTTAATTTGTTGTTATATATGGCTTGTCACTTTGTGCATCTAAACTGATTTTACTTTATCAAAATCTGATTTTTCTTCACTGATAAGTTGAAGTCTTGTTCCTTGCTTTAGTGTTGTTTTGTAATCCGAACTTGACATTGTACTTATCCATAGTCCCCCCTCCTCCCTTTTCCTCCTCCTGATATCTTGTGATTGACCTTCTGCTTAATCTTGTTGAGTTTGAGTTTGGTCTTGTCGTGTGGAAATTGAAATTCATTTGCCTGTGAACTTACAAATGTAGATACCAACTACAAGAGCGAAATCCCCCAAGCTTGGTCGTAGAAAGAGCGCAACACATCCAGAGTCAGAAGGAGACGCTATCAGCAGCGCTCAAATAGGTCGTTTAAGCCTCGATGAGAAAGCGTCTCAGAGTACACTAACTAAAGGAATTTCTCCTGTCAATCAAAAGAAACCGCAGCGAAAATCTCTTCCTCCTCGACTGGGTTCTGAAAAGAGTAGTCCATCCAATTCATCTACTGCACGGACTCCATCTAAGACACCTAATTACACAAAAACCCCCTTATCTAGTATAGCGACTAAAGTTACCACCTTGTCCAATTCAACAGTGAAAGATAAAGTCAAGGTGGCTGAGGCCAATGAAGAAAACAACATCTTGTCCCATGAAACAAGCAAAGTTCCACCTCTGAATTCGGCTCCCAGTCCCATGGACAAGCCAAGTGAAGCTGAGTTGTGCACAAATGGCAATGTACTCAGAGAAGAGAAACAAGAACAAGAACAAACCTTTGTACAACAAGAACCCATAGCGACCAAGAATTAAGTAAGTGGCAGGAGCAGAACTGAGAAACCTACTATCTGGAGCAGTTTATTCGTCTTGTGGATATTGCAGAAGCGTATGACTGAGATTATTTAACAACGAAGGCCTGCAGATTTGCATTATGATTTTTAATGTCAATTTGTCGAAGCAGCATTGTTTCGCGTTGTTCGCTCACTCCCGAAGCATGCTCATTTTGTCCCTCTACCTCTCCCTCTCCCTCCTTGTGGCAGCAATATGTAACTATCTGTTGGGTTGTTCTTAGTTGATGTTACTTTAATTATGCAGCATTTGTCTGATTGTTACATACTGAAAATGTTAGGGGAAATTTTTGAGAATGTTATTTCCTTTCCATTAGTGGTACAATTCTGTTTCAGGCCTTTGCTTTTGTATAATTGGCATTGTCACATGAAACAAGCTGTTTTATGTTGTGAACAATTCTCAATCATATATGCTTGTCTTACACCTTTGCCTTATGCTTCAAATTCCAAGTTCCTATTTTGGATAATTTTATTTTGGTTTAATTACTCTATTGTTCTTTATAGTTTTTTCAAATTTGCAATTAGATTCCTAATTTTTTTTAATTAGATATTTACACTGTTTTTAATTTTGCAATTAAGTTTTTTTATGTTAAAAATATTAAAATTAACAAAATATTTCTCCTAAAATACATGTAGATAAAGATCTAATTAGGTTTTTAATTGTGAATATTTTTAATCTGTAGAAAAATATTCAGTTAACTTTAATATTTTTTATAATAGAAAGAACTTAATTATAAAATTAAAAATAGTATAAAGATTTAATTAAAAAAATTATAAAAATTTAATTATAAATTTGATAAAATTATAAGGGACTACAAAATAACTAAACATTGTTTTCATTTTATTTTGTTAGCTTATTGCCGGTAAATTACAATCTAAGATAGAAATTAGAAGAAATTCAAATCTAGTTAATGAATTTTGTTGTTGAGAGGAAGAAATAAACATACAAGTATAGAGATTAGGGTTACGTAACATTGTCTAGTTTTGTTTGTGGATTGGATGTAACAAAACTAGACATTTAGCTATTATATCAGTTGGTTTTATAATATTTTAAGATAAATTTAATTTTAATGTATTGACTGTATAAAATAATTTTATATGTATATTTAGTTATATAATATTATATTAATAAAAATAATTATTTTTTTATTTTGATTTCATGAATAATTATAAAAAAGATAAATATAATTAGACGTCTGTGTATTTTACGGATTAAAATTAAGCTCCTCTAATATACAATTGAACCTGTGTGGGAAAACATAGGGTAGCCCACTAATATACAATTGACCCTGTGTTGGCATATTAGGGTTTATGGTTGTTATTGATGGGCTGGGCTACCCTGGCCTGGGCCAATTTTGGAGCGGCTAAGGCCCATACAAGTATTTCTTGATAGATAAAAACTGAGAACAAGGTTTGTTTTTTGGTCAAAACAGAAATTAGTTTTCTATTTTTTAAATTTTGTAAAGGATAATAAAAATAAGAAATAGGAAAAAAAAAAAAAAAAAACCTTACCCCTTTCTTAAATACGTTCTTTTTACGAAATATTGAAAGCAAAAACCGCCAAGAATAAAAAATAGAGAAGATATTCACAAACCAAGCAAATATATTTCTAAGAGTAAAGTATTAAATTGATTTTCTACATTTAGGTTTAATTATATTTTAGATTTTAAAGTTTAAAATATTCTATTTGAATCTAAAAAAAATTTATTTAACTTTAATGTAGTCTGGCCATAAAGTCAATATTTAATAATTAACAAAACTCAGTTTTTAGATATAAAAAATTGGGCAATTTACGTTAGTAAATTGTTTGATCCCCAATATTACGCAAATACATTGTTTCCAAATTCAATACGCAAATGCGTTGTTTCACTATTTTATGTAAACCGCTACTGGCAGTAGCGGTTTACAGGTGTGCATAAACCGCTACAACCAGCCGCGGTTTATGTGTGTGAGTGTGTGAGTGTAAACCGCTACTGCCAGTAGCGGTTTACGTGTATGTGTGTGTGTGTGTGTAAACCGCTACTGCCAGTAGCGGTTTACGTGTGCTGCTTTGCCTATATAAACCGTGGTTGTAGCCGCAGATTATGCATTTAGATGGTTTGTGGAGTTTTTTAGAGAGAGAAAATTCTAGAGAGAGGTCAGAGCAAGTTGTGAGCGGGTCCGAGGTATCTCAGCGGCGACTTCTGGCCAGTTATCATGGCAGGCAGGACCCTGTACCGACTGAACGGTGTTGCGCATATTGCTGGCTCTATTGGGGACGAGGTTAGTTAACATTTATTTTTTTCTAGGCTTTGCATATGTTAGTCAGAAAATGGTAGGTTAGGTAGACGAATTAGAATTTATAGAATATTCCCTCTAGTTTGAAATTAGGCTTTGCATGCTAGGATGTTAGTTCACTGGTTAGGGAAAGGGATAGCTGACGTTAGTGAATTATTTTAGTTTGGTTAGGGTATTTGTATGATATGAAGTTTTAAATTTTAAAGCTTTATAGTATTTTAATATTTCTGGCTGTTATTTATTAAAGTATGTGTGTTGTTATTTTTCCTATCGTGACTAGGGAATTTTTTTATTTTTTATTTAGGAGAATTTGTTGATGGTTTAATATATTTGTATCCGGTTAGTTATGGCAAATTTTTTAAGGATAGGAGAATTTAATTGGACTCTGTATATCTTTCTTGTTCTGTGCAGCCCACTAGGTGTATATACAATGTGAGACGGCTACAGAATATGCCCTTGCATGATAGGATCATCCCGTATTTAGAGAGGGTTGGATTGTACCATTTAGCCAGGCTAAACAGCGAATGGTTCTGGTTGGATGAGCCACTGGTTAGTGCGTTCATTGAGAGGTGGCGTCCTGAGACGCATACGTTCCACCTGCCTTTCGGAGAATGCACAGTGACATTGCAGGACGTGGCATTTCAGCTAGGGCTGCCTGTGGATGGGGAGGCTGTGAGTGGTTGCCTTGGTGAGTTTGAGAAATACATGGAGGGTGGCCGACCAGCTTGGGAGTGGTTTGAGGACCTATTCGGTGAGCGGCCTCCACCGAATAAGGTCAAGCAGATGACAGTGCACTTTACATGGTTTCGCGATAGGTTTAGGGTGCTACCAGCAGATGCGAGCGAGGAGACTGTCCGCATCTACGCACGGGCCTACATCATGATGCTGTTATCAACTCAGTTATTTGGGGACAAGAGTGCGAACCGGGTACATATACGGTGGTTGCCATTTGTGGCAAACCTTGATGACATGGGGAGGTATAGCTGGGGGTCGGCCGCTCTGGCATGGTGACAAACCCCAATTTGAGGATTTATCTTATGATGATTTCAGGGGTTTTATCAATGATTCCACACACTTTCCATATGAAAATACAAGATTTTGTATTCCTTCCCTAGTTTTGCCTCATGAATGAAAACGTGCTTGTTTTGCACTAAAATAGATACATTTCTAATCTTCTCTTGATGCCATTCGATGCCGTGACTTGTGTGTTAAGTGGTTTCAGGATATAGAGTAGGAATGGACCGAAAGAGAGAAGGAAGACGGGTACAAAGGAAGGAAGCATGAGGATTAAGCTTTGAAGGTTTCCACATGGGCGCGTGCGCGCACCTGGCGCGCCCGCGCGGATAGGGCAACGTGAAGCCAAAGCCAAGAGCCAAGCCACGAGCCGGCTTGAGAAGCGGCTAAGCCAGGATCTTCATGGGCGCGCACGCGTACATCACGCCTCCGCGCACATTACAAGACGTCTCAACGGCGCGTGCGCGTACCTTGCGCGTGCGCGCCGATTTGCGAAAATGATTTTTTAATGAAGTCACGTGACTTAGGCGTGGAGGCAGTTAAGGATCCCACTTTTGGAGAAGCACCTTGGCGGGAAAAGCTTAAGAAGACCAAAGGAGCAAGGGTTAAGGGGACTTTTAGTTCATTTCTTCTAGATCTAGATATTTTCCCTTTTTTGGAGAGAAGAGAGAGTTAGTTACACTTTTTGGGAGAGGAAGAGGGAGATTCCAAGCTTCACTAGGGTTCATCCTCTTCTAATTTCTGAATTTTCAATGACTTTTTGGTGAGATCCACTACAATTCTCACTCCACTTTGTTCATGTCATAGATTTTCTTCTCCAATTTCAAGTAGTAGATACAATTGATCAATTCTCATAGATCTAGAATTCAACTTTGTAATTTTGGATTTCACCTCTATTTTGGATTTTCATTGCTAATCTTTGAGACTTGTTGTTAGATCCTTGTGTTGCAATACTTTCAATTTGACTTTTCTTCTCATTTTACTATGACTTTCCTTCTTGCTCATCACATGTTCGATAAAATGACAACACTAGCTATGGAGTAGAATTCACACACTTGGCGTAGGGTTTGGTCTTTGGAAGAAGTTGAATAGTGTATCAATAGTTGATTTGGAATTAGGGATTGCTAGTTGGCTTGGAGTGCACTAAAGCTAGATTCCCATAAGGTGAAGCTAGGACTTGTGACTCAAGTTGATTACTTTCATTTGACCTTCCTCTATACCTAGGGGATAACTAAATGGAGCAAGGCCTAATTGTTGTCAACATTGAGTGGACTATAAGGATAGGATTTCTAATGCCAACCCTAAGCCAAGTCTTTTGATAATTGATTGTTTGTCTCTCATTGTTTTACTAAAACTTCAAAGAATTCCAACAAAGCTTACTAAATCAATAAGATGCACACTTTGGCAATTCCAAGGGAGAACGACTCGGGAGACTAGTACTCTCGGATATAGATTGTAGATTTGTTTGATGAAGGATTTTGCGTCGGTTTAGACTATACTACGATTGATCATTTGATAATTTCTATACCGGCAAAAATCCTTTTGTCACATGGCTGTACCGATGCATGTGTTGGGTAACGAACAGAAATGTGACTAATCTTGCGGGCCCGCTCCAGTTGCTACAGCGTTGGATATTCTGGCGGTTTTCGTCTTTGAGGCCGGAAGGGTTTGAGGCTTTCTCTTTCCCGCTGGCATCCAGGTATGCGTTATGTTTTTTTACTTTTAACAAATTTCTTTGGCGTTTTTATGGTAGTTTGTGTCTCATATGACTTAAATTTAGGTGGTCTGCCTACTTACCTCCTAACGATGGAAAGGAGCAGAGAGTCATAAGGTATCGGCTTGCATTGGATCGATTGACCGCTCGTGATGTAAGTTTTATAGCAGTTAGAGTTTCATTTTTGGTTTGCTATCTAGCCGTGACTAGATATATACTTGTTGTTGTAATGTATGATGAGTTTTGAAATTTCAGATTGTATGGGAGCCCTACTCCGCACTTGATGTACTTGCCGTTGTCCATCCAGAGATACTTACAGAGGAGCATAGTCGCCTATGGCGAGCGGTGACCAGTTTGATATACTTTGCGGTCATCGAGTGGCATCAGGTTGACAGGGTTGTTCCACAGCTGGGTGGAGTATAGCATATCCCCGAGGACGCTTTGAACGTAGACTGGCTGCATGCTAAGGACGGGAGGGGAGGGGACAGGTGGTTCCCCCATTACTATCAGCTCTGGCATTTGCACTGGGGGAACCGACTTGATGCAGTCATTTCCATTGATCGAGTGGCAGATCCTGGCCCATCTGCTGATTACCTAGATTGGTGGTTCCGCGAGGCTCAGCGGTTCCTTAGTCCGGGGGCTGCATTCGCGGATCCCAGAGGCACCCAGATACCTCCAGAGGCGTTTCAGAGAGGATCCTCCCAGGTCCCACGCAGATCACAGCTACTTGATATGCCGGATAACCGTCGTGTGGAGAGACGCCGTCGTGTTGGTACTAGGGACACCGGGAGAGAGTGGCGATGGTTACATGATGTGATGCAGGAGGATGATGCAGGCGGAGAGGCTAGAGCTGAGGTCGATCACCGTGTTCGTAGGTCTAGTGCCAGACGCGGGAGAACAGCGGATCCTACACAGTTTGGTGGTGGAGTTAGTGGGACCGCAGCGAGTCAGGCTGGAGGGGGGACATTCACCAGCAGATCTTACTCTCCGATGCCAGAGCCCAGCTCTCACATGTATGCGCATCTTGAGACGCCGACGATGACTATGGATTTAGATGATCAGCTGGTGAGTCCACAGTTTTATGCAGATTTTGCTGATTTGATTAGGGATGATGCTGGCACGTCCAACGTGCAGTTTGGTGGCCAGTCTTACCAGTCGCAGATGCCCGAGGTGCATTTGGAGATCGCAGCTTACCAGCCACACATGACGGATATGCATTCCCAGCCAGCTGATTATCAGGGTGAGTATGTGGTAGATTTGAACGTGCCTGCAGGTAGCCCGTTGGATACGTGGTTCACCATGGGGGGAACCCCCCAGTCCGCGATTGGTCTAGACCATCCAGGTGATGACATTGGACAGCAGGCGGCCCGACCGACTCGAGTCAGGCGTCCCGCCCGATGTGGGACAGGATCTCATCTCCTTAGTGACTTTCATGATGCAGCTAGGGATGATCGCGATGATTAGCACCATGTGTTGTTGTTTTTCATTTCTCGTTATGTTGTTTATGTTCCGGTTATGGACTTTATGTGTATGCTCTTCGGATGACAGTTAGTTTGGCTAGTTATTACTTTATGTTTATGTCGATGCACTTTATGTTTATTCTCGTTGGATGACTTTAATTTTGGTTAGTTTCTACTTTATTTTAACGTTGATGGACTTTATTTTGATTCTCGTTGGATGAATTTTATTTTGGTTAGTTTTTACTTTATATTTAACGAAAGTACAGCTATAACGGAAATAAAGTACGATATATCTAGTAAACTGATAAATAACTACTTATATTAACATTAACATTTAGTCAAAGAATACTTAAAACTCATAACTGATACAAACAGACACACTTTTTATCACGAAGACTAATACAAACAAACTAAATCATGATAAATCTAGATGCCACTAGTAGAACCTCGCTGAGGGCAAACCCTTCGAGTATGACCGGGCTGCCTGCACAGGCCACACCTCTTAGGTCGGCTGGTGTCAGCTTCATCCATGTTGTTGCGGATTCGGGTGGAACGTGGTCGTCCTTCTCTTGCCCTTCTCATGCCCGGGTCGGGGATCACTGTCGGCCCGTCATATGGTGGCCAAATCCCCTCTGGAATACAAGGTGAAAAGGACATTTCATACACCTTAAAGACCTCAGACATGGTGTACACATCATCGACATAAGTGGCCCAATCTAGCCGTGACTGCGCACAGCATGCGAGGGCATGGCAACAGGGGTAGTGCAGCGCCTGGAAGTATCCACAATCGCAGGTGCGATCCCTAAGAGAAACCCGATAGCTACCCAAAGAAAATTTGTCGGTGGGCGTCGTCTCAGCCACTGTATAGTCAAGGTGATGTCTATCAAACACAATCACGGTGAAGCACCTCGAATCCTTCAGGTTACGCTCAATGGCCTTAACTACTGCCTGTGAAAACCGATGCCCGGACCCTAACTGTGCCTCTGCTGTCTGTCCCCTGACAACAAACAACTCTGCCAATCGGAGATATGTCGACTTAACCAGAGACGTCACCGGTAGGTTTCTTGTGCCCTTCAAGACAGAGTTCACACACTCAGAAATGTTGGTGGTCATGTGACCATATCTTCTCCCCCCATCCTTGTGCTGTGTCCACCTCTCATACTCCATTCTGTTTGCCCAGTCGCACATGGCCGGGTTCTCCGTCCTCATTATATCAAACCAATAGTCGAATTCTGCTTCTGTCTTCGCATACGCGGCATTCACCAGCCACCTCCTTGCATCCTGTCCCTTGAAAGTGAGGGCAAAATTTGCAGCGACATGCCGAATACAAAATGCCCGATAAGCATGTGGAGGTTGCCAACCACTATCGGGAGACTCTAGTGCAGCCTTGATGCCGTTGTGTCTATCGGATATCACGAGAATACCTTCCTGTGGAGTGACATGCCTTCTAAGGTTCGAAAGAAAGTACGACCAAGACTCTGCATTCTCCCCCTCCACGAGTGCAAACGCAACAGGCAAAATATTCGAGTTACCATCCTGAGCGATCGCCAACAACAATGTCCCGCCATACTTGCCATAGAGGTGTGTTCCATCGATGCTTACGAGCGGCTTACAGTGGCGGAATGCCTCAATACACGGAGGGAATGTCCAAAACATCTGATGAAAGTAGACTCTATCTTCATCAACTTGGTCACCCACCCTAACCGGGGACGTCTTTAGTAGAGCAACGGAACCTTCCATCGTGCATGAGACCCCAAGGATCCACCGAGGCAGATCAGCATATGACTCCTCCCAATCGCCATATATTTGCGCTACTGCCTTCTGCTTCACCAACCACACCTTCCGATAACTAGGCCGGAATCCATAAGTCGCCTCCGTTGCCTCTTGCAACACCTCGATCGACACCGACGCATCAGCTCGAACCAACGGATAGATTCTCGCACAAATGACATGATAATCAAGCTGCTTGTGGTCGCTTGATATCGATGTGGCCATACACGTGTGCGGACCGTTGTACCTCCTAACTTCCCATGTGCTCTTCCTTTTCCGCATGACTATTCGAATCAACCACGTGCACCCGTTACCAAACTCTTTGCATCTCCCTTGGTATTTCAGATTGTCGGACTCCATAACCTTGTACTCAACTCCACGCCGAATACTGTAATCTTTTACACTCAACATGGCTTCCTCTTTACTCTGGAAAGATTGGCCAATCTGAAATTCAGTCATAGGTGTCCCATCATGCATGCCCTGCCCATCGAATGTTGCATCTACATTCTGCTGTTGGCCGACGACTTCCAAGTTCAAAGAAGAGAGGTGGGGAGGGTACTTTTGTGTTGCAGAACCGGAACCTCCATGGGCTGAACGTCCACCTCTTGGAATATCATCATCACTATTCCCACCAATATCGACAGGCTCCTCATCTAAATCATCGCCAAACAGTGCATTCTCAACTCGATCCGGTCCGGCATCGCATTCAAAATCAGGAACAACATGACCAATATATGCATGAACAGCCCCAGCACGTTCGGGCTCCGCATTCGGAACGGCCACTGCTACCACAGGCATCGATGTTGATGCACCACCAGCTGGGGTCGACTGAGGATTAGGTGCCGATGCTCCAGAGCTATCCACACCATCTTCCAACTTCGCAAACAGCTCAGTTATCCTCACCTCCGGAAAACTACGCCTGCAGTGAAACAAGACCTGCAAGTCTTCATCCGACCCGATCACGAAGGTCTCATATCTCACACCAGTTGAGACAACGTCAATGGGAATCTTGTAAAATAATTTTTTTACCCACTTCGTCCCACACGTACCGAGCTTTCGTAATATGCTTTGCTTAATCTCCGCCAACGTATTCGACGATTGGATAAAAACACTAAGCGGTTCTCTATCTGTGAATTTTACACCATGCCTTTTGCTCTTTTGAATTTTTCCAGAGCAGTGAACCAGAGCCACAAAACTATCCTCCCCCTCCATTTGTGAATAACACTCTACCTCTCCACATTTGGCCCCTCTATGGTTTATATAGGCAGCCCCATTCAGCCCATCACACGTAAACCGCTACTGCCAACACACACACACACATACACGTAAACCGCTACTGGCAGTAGCGGTTTACACTCACACACACGCACGTAAACCGCTGCTGGCAGCAGCGGTTTACACTCACACACTCACACACATAAACCGCGGCTGGTTGTAGCGGTTTATGCACACCTGTAAACCGCTACCGCTACTGCCAGTAGCGGTTTACATAAAATAGTGAAACAATGCATTTGCGTATTGAATTTGGAAATAATGTATTTACGTAATATTGGGGGTCAAACAACTTATATAACCAAACTCTTCGGTTGCCGAAGAGAATTCCTTACAGTAGAGGTGACGATTGGCCTTGTCCTCGTCGTCATCGGCAAACTTTCTCGCAAAAAGTGAGTTCTCGACGATATGTTCTCTATGTGCTTGAACCAATGCCAGTGACTCGCGGTAATGCATCCGCTGTGCCTCTCAAGTTTGTATCTCTTATTTAGAGAAGGACATTAAGGTTTAGTGGAACGGTGACGTTAATTATTTAACATTAACTTTACAATAGGACTACATTGAAGCTAAATAAAAAAATTTTAAATTCAAATAGGACTCTAATAATGTCAATTTGTTTTTTGAGGAATTATTTATTCTTAGAAAAAATAATATTTATTTGGACAAAATGAAAAGCATTTATATTTCACATGCGTATATAATTGCAACACATACAATCTTTTTGAGAAATTGACAGTCCAAAATATTTTAATTAATAACATATCAAAGTTAACCTCTCGTAAAACTTGATTATTCCTAAAAAACCTTGATTATGAAATTACACAAAAACACCCAATGAATAATGTCAAAAACTAAAGAGAATACATCTTGGGAAAAATGTTATTTTGTTTTAAAGTTACTAACGACTCAATAATAGGCATTAACATATCTATCAAGTAGCTCTTTTTTATATATAAAATGGTGGCTTCTTCTTTTTTATATTCAAATCATAATTTAGTGGGAAGTTAAAATAGACACCAATTACCTCTTAATCTCTTTTATATACAGAAGATTATTAGATCAGTTTAAGTTCAAAAGCTATACATGTAGATAGGACTTCAGCAACAAAAGAATCTCCGCCTCACAAACATGATATTCATTCTTATTTCCTATTAATTCTTTTTAGCGAAAAGAAAAATTCGGATCCAAAATAAAGTACTTTGTTAAGGAGTAAAAGTAGCTGTCATTTAGAGATGAAAAAAAAAATTGAGTTGATCAAATAATTAATTTATCTGTTTAAATAATGTTAGAAATTTAAATTATATCTTGTATATTCAGCAAATCATTGATTAACGATAAATTTTTAAATAAAAATTAGATTCACGTATTTTGCTAGTGTTGCGGTTCAGTCTGGCTGGCCACATAGCTGACCCGACCCAAAATACAGTTTCATCCAATTCGAGCGGTCGGTCTACGAGGCATCACACGCCCGTACCGTGGTCCGGACACCTCTCCTTCTGTGAAGCTAGCTACCTCACAGTTGGAGTTGGAAAAGTTTCAGAAAGGTAGATCTGTCCTCGTGGGACCCACCTCTCTGACAAGATATAAAAGGAGATGGTCCTACCCCTTCTCAAGGTACGTCACTACAATCTTTTCACTCTTATCGTTACTTGCATATTTTTTGACTTGAGTGTCGGAGTGTCATTGCAAATGACACCCCCCACACCTCACAAAGAGTTCGAGAGATCGTCGGCTCGCGCCTCTCGCCTATAGATCCAGACTCAGATTGATCCCCATTTTCTCATCTGGAGCACCCTCCAACCCGTCCGGATTCCCGAGCCACCGAACAGCTAGATTAATTTTTTGTCTATAGAATTAAAAGATAAGATACAGTAAAAAAATAGAAAAAGAAAAATAGCTGTCATTTGAATTAATTTTATGTTGGTCGAATTTATGTTACGGTCTATTATGTGTCTTGGTGAATAGAGTACATGTGGCCCAGTACGACTGTTGAGTGTTGAGTGTTTAAAGTTTAAGCAATGCAAAATTCTTCTATTGTCAGAAATGAAATCAAATTCATGTATCTAAACTTGGAAACTTAATGTTGTGTTGAGTTGGAGCTGGTCAATTTATTATTAGAACCAAATCCACCTCATAATTGAGGGTTGAGGCCCCATCTATTCAACTACATCTAATTAATTAATTCATAAATAACCAAACAGCCATTCTTCCCTAAAAGTCATTAAGCATTAGTGTTGGTAATATTCCTTGTCAACTATAAAAAAGAACTACAATACTAGAAAGATAATAAAAAATAAATTTAAACGGTGTAAATTTATCTTATTTAATATTTATTAATTTTAATATTAATTAATTTTAATAATAATTAATAAATATTAAATAAGATCAATTTTAATTATTTTTTATAATTTTTTTATTATTAAATATTCTAAAAAAAAAGGTATTTGGTTTGTTTGCTTTTATTTATTTTTATCTACATCTTGGATCTATATAGATAAATAGAAATTATCTTTTAAATATATTGATTCAAGAATAAATTAAAAAATGACTATCACAAACAAAAAGAAACAAATATTTTTTTTTTGCAAATAATAAAAGATATTAATTTCTATGCACTATAGTAGATAACAGTTTTTCCTGCCAGCCAACAAAATTATAGTAAAGTGAAAAATCATGAAGAACGGTCATTATAATGCAAAATTATCCTTCCTAATTTGGTACGTATTTACAATTGCAATACTAGTATTGGCTAAGATTGTGAGTAAATAGAAATTAATTATATAATGATATAAAACTAAAATTATGGATATGACTCATGAGCCTTCATTGGATATCTTTGACCAGTCATAAGTCATAATTATTAACCACCAAAGATTTGCCACTAAACCCCATCAATGGAGTTGTTGAATAGTCCTCATTATCATATTATCAAAACCCTCCACACATTTTTGCATGCTATCAATTAATAACTTTTAAAATGGACTAATGTAAGGTGTAATTATCATGTTCCATGGCTTAATCAAGTAAGAAGTTCTTAAACAATTTGGGTTGGTCGAGTGGTCAGTTCACTTGTCCGCTTAAGCAAGTATTGGGGATTCGAATTCTGCCTTGTGCATGCAGCAATCAATTAGCCAACGGCACACCTTTAAATAGAGCTTCGATCCGCGACGGATTAGTCCTTAACCTGTCGAATTGGGGAATACCGTGGGTAACAAAAAAAAAAAAACTAGGAGCGATTTCATAGTGAAAATTTTGTATAAGATTTTTTAATTTAGATTCAGTGTTGTTTATGTAACCAAATAAAAATAAATAAAAATGCATTGCAAATAGAATCTGTTTTTGAATGTTAGCTAATAGCTAGTCAGATACTTGCTCAAAATGTATATTTTTGAATATTTGATTAAGGTATTCTCAAACAGGTTATTTACAACACTAACTCTCTAAGTCTATTATCATTTTGAATAAATTTGAGGGAAAAATAATCAGCTAATAGGACTCTTATAATTTTCAACTTAACATATATTGAAAAATCAATAACTAAATCAATTATTTTTATAAAAAGATAAAATATATCTTTTATTTTTGAAAATTGTTAAAAGTTTTTAAAATATTCTTAAATTTTATTTTGTTTCAATTTACTTCAAAAGATTTTCATTTGCATCAAATATATTCTTGATGATTATTTTTTTCAAAAAACTTATGACCAATTCAGCAACAATTCTACAAGAACAATTATTAATACAAACAAACTATTTTTTGAAAATTTAACCATCAGAAATATATTTGATACAAATAAAAAAATGTTAGAATAAAATTAAAATAAAATAAAATTTAAAGATATTTTTAAAAGTTTTGACAAATTTTCAAAAACAAAAATATACTTTCCTTTTATAATATATATATATATAACTGATTTAATAGTCTAGTTTTATATATATTATTTTAAATTTTTATATAGCATTACAGGTTGAACACACTCAGCATATAATTGAGAGATCTTATTAAAATATAAATATTTAGAGGGTGGGGCATGTGTTCCACTTGGTGGGGGCATAGCATATTAATAGTAGGCAACAAAATGAGAAGGAAACTTGTCAGATTAAGTAAAGTGGAGAACTGTTCAACCCAATGGCTTCATTCAATAATTCACAAAACACTGCATGTGCCCCCTTCTTTGGAACCCAATTCATCAATTTTCAAATATAAACTTAACATATTTCCACTATAAATATTCATTGAGAAAAAAAAGATTGAGATAAAAAGAAGACGGAAATTGAATTAAACTGTGAATTCAATCCCATTTTATTGGATTTGTTTTAAGATTAATTCAGCTAAAGAAATTGTGTTGACAAAAAAAAACAAAAAAGGATGAGTGAACCCTTCTTAAAATAGAAAAAATGAACTTGAAATGACCCATGATAAAAACTTATTTTATAAAAATGAACTTGAAATGACCCATAGATATCTTTATTTAGAAGTTAGAACCAAAATAGAATGCAAAATGCAACACGGAATTGAATTAGTCATCACATGACAATAGAGGGTATAGGCAATTGTTAGCACAAAATCTTTGCGGCACCCACCAAATCTTTTTAAATCTGTAATTTCCTTTTTTTTTAAGTTTCCTTTTTGTGGATTCCCTTTACTCAATAGAAATATATGAACCACCAAACATTTCTTACCAAGATTTTTTTTTTATGAAGAGTAAAAAGTTTCCACAATATGCCTAAAGTTGTTTGTTTGATTATACTTGGCTTGAATGATGATATAAGGGGGGAATAAATATTACAAAGAATTTATTCATTAATAACATAGAGAGTACAAAGGGCATATATGAGTTGAGATCATTACACAATAACAAAGGTGTGTTACAAATGACTAAGTTCAAAAAAAAAAAAAGATGAAGCCTCAAAAAATAGGAGCTTGGTAAATAAAAAACAACCTTAAAGGTTGTCATGGCAGAACCTGAATAACTTGCTGCCATGGACCAAAGCCCCTCAAAGACAAAGGCTTCATCACATAACTGAACTTTGTGCAAAAGCAACCACACCAAAATGATATAACAGCACTACAGAAAGCAACATGCCCCTTGGACTAAAAGGGAGAACCAAATTTTCACATCAAGAACTTGAAAGGTTCAAGTATGTGAGATAATTTGGTAAATACCATTTGAAACAAACTTTGAACAAGGACTAAGGACACAAGCATGGTGGCAAAACCGATGTAAAAGCCATGTATATGGCTAAAAACATCAGGTGCCAGCACTTTGGAAGAAAGATGAACCTAAAAACTACCAGAAAACCAGGTTAACTATGTTCACAGAGATATCACAGCCATTTAAAAAGTGGCTATCCAATCTTTTTAGGATGCCAAAAAGATTTGAACAGGTTTGAAAACCTGCAAAAAATTTGAGGAAAAAGGACCAAATGACTGCTCTCTCTGGAAAAAGGGAAACCGGTACTGGATGGCGATGATGATGATGATGTTGATGATGATGATGTTGATGATGAAGGCCAAGACCCATAATTGATTGACCCAAAAACAGAACTGTGCAACACTAACTATAGAAGCTGTCTAAAAAAACCTTCCTGATTTAGATAGATTCGGAAACTTTCCACCGATTTCACAGCGGATATCAAGGCGTTTTGGATTTTGGTTCAACAGAGGATGTCACACCTCCAGAGATGTTCAACAAGCATGCCAACTGCACGGCCACTGATTGCACTGCAGTGCTGGATGTTCAGTCCGGTGAGGCTGTTGCCAAGCTTCCTCAACGCGGGCAAGCTCTTCTCTGATACTGAAGAGCAACATGACAGAGAAAGGATCTCCAGATTGAGCTGTTTGCCACGGGCAAGGGCAGCAACCCCGGCATCAGTGATGGCGCACTTGGAAACGTCGAGATCAGAGAGCAAGGGGCAATTGACTGCAATTGCCTTTAAGCTGGCATCAGTGATGTTTCGGCAGCCATCAAGGTTTAGCACCTCAAGAGTCCAGCCATGTGAATTGGCCAAGGAGATAACTACTATGTCAGTCAGATTCAGGCAACCGCTAAGGTTAACTTTAACCAAACCAGCCTCAGAGCTCTCAAGCAGTGGAAGAAACCCTGCGTCAGTTATTCCTGCCAGTCCACTCAATTCGACATGCTTAAGACGTGGGCAAAGCCTCCCAAGCACAGCAAGATTAGCATTTCCAAATCCAGGACAGTCACGGATTGATAGTGAGGTAATGGAGCAAGGAGATCCAGCTGGCAGTGCCAGATTCAGATCCTTAATTCCATAGCAGCTAACGACATTAAGAACCTTCAATTTTGCACCACAGTTAAAAAGGATACCAAAAAACCCAAATTGGGTAAACCTGTGGCACTCTTCCAATTGTAGGCTCTCGATCGATGGAGCGGCCTTGGTTAATGATACCAACCCGTTGTCCGACAGAAATGCACACTTGCTGAGACGGAAGTTCCTCACATTTGGACAACCCTTTCCAATAGCTACAATAGCAGCATCTGTTATACCTCGGCAGGATCCGATTGTGAGGGACGTAAGTTTCTGCAGCGCACGACCATTGGCCATAACCCAGAAACCCTTCTCGTTAACATTTGGAAGGCAATTGAGGACAAGATCTGTGACCGAAAATCCATAGTGCCCGATAACTGCCAGAGAGAGATCAGATAAAGCCAGCGACTCGAGCTTCACCTTTCTCAGAACAACGGAAGCAGAAGTTAACAGGCCAGCTATTCCCTGATCACCGACTCCGGTGCAATCCTTGATTGAGACCGACCTTAGATTGGCACACAACTTTCCCACAGCTTGTAGACCTTCATTGCCAATTTGAGGGCAAGACTCAATAGACAACTCGGTCAGATTTGGGCACTTCTTTGCGACTTCAATTAAAGCCTTGTCGGAAATTGCGGAGCACTTGCAAAGGTTAAGCTTCTCTAACTTTTGACACCCCTCAGCAACCTCGATCAAGCCTTCATCACTAACAGTAGAAACGTTCCACAGAGAGAAAGCCTTCAGAGAAGGGCATCCACGAGCAACTGCCTTGAGACCAAGATTAGTAACCCCACGATCTGAGTTGCTTCCACGGATTGAAAGTTTACCCAATCCACCACGATGTGATGTCCCCACAGCGATGGCAGCGAGTCTAACATCAGAAGCCTTCTTTCCTTCCAAGCTCCGGGAGAGGAATCCCCCATCTCCGAATTCCAGATCATCACCCTCCTTGTCACTAAGCTCCTTTTCATTTGAGTTGCTGCAAATCTCACTATTGGAGATGCTGCTTAGAAGCATAAGCCAGCGCTTTGACACGTTAGCGCAAGCGCTCCTAGCTTGGCCAGCAGGCAATCTCCTAAGAATCTCAAAGAGGCACTCATCTGGCAGGGCTTCAATAGATGTCTTCTGCTTCTGCTCAAACCAATCTCCATCGAGATCAAATGAAACGCTGATGCGAGACCTCTTAGGAAGAGGGTAGTAAAAGTCAACTGATCGACCGAGCGACAAGAAGATGTTAGCATCCTTTGGGTTCGCATATACTGACCCCCCAGTGCAAAAATCGTCACCACCTGAGAAATCACACAAACAAAATCAGAAAAGAAAAAAGATAACAAATTGTTTGCACATAAAATTCACCGTGTGGTATCTATTCTATGAACGAAAACATTGAACAAGCAACAGAAACAGAATAATCTTACGGACTTGTCAAGTCAACACCAGGGTCAAGTCAACTCTCAACAAAATTACCGATCACATGCAGACACAATAGTAATAGTAATAAGTAAAATAACACAAAGTAACACCTTCAGCTAAATAATTGCAAAAGGAAAACCCAAATTTCACCCAAGACCAAGAACAACTACTAACAAAATTGATGTTTAGGCATACAAAACGTAGTTCTGAAAATCTAACTCAAGGCTAAATCACCTAAGTATCTCAGAATAATCAGACTCTAAATTTATTCATTTCTTATCAGATCCACCAATAATTAACAAGAATTTTTCTCATCCAAAACACAATAAATCATCTTTACCAAACAACTATTAAAAAAAGTTATCATATGAGCCTGAGAAAGCGTGTACTAACAATCAAAGCCTCAATTTTCTTTTCATATACTAAAATATCCCCAAATAATAACCTAACATAAACATAGAAAAAAAACTAGAGATACCCATAAACGAAATCGAACCAGAAACGCTTTGAATCGAAGAAATTACCTGAAAAGCCAAAGACTTGAGACATGGGCACAGCTCAAAAAACCCCGAAAGGTAGTGAAATCTAAGCTGTTGACCGCAAAAGAACCCTCCAAAGAGAGCAAAAAAGACAACGAAGACGAAAGAGAAGGTAACTGCAAGTGAAACGGCGACGTTTTGCTGTTGGGGGCAAGGGTTCATGAGAGAGCAAGGAAGAGAATTGGGGAAAAAGAAGAACCCTATGAGATAGGGCAAAAAAAGAGAGAGAGAGAAAGTGAATGAAGAAAGAAAGAAGGGTTTGGGTGGTTGTGAAAATAAAAGAGGCGAGAAAGCTTTTATTGCTAAGTGGGAACAGATTTGATTTTCAGGTACATGAGTACATCACACAATACAATGAATTCAGACAAGTGCAATGTATCTGAGCATTCATTCAAAGTGCCCAATTTCTTTATTATTTTTAATGTTTTTTCTATTTTCTTTTGTTTTATTCTCTCCTCATTAGTCATCAGTCACCCCACCACCAAATCAAATACCAGAAACCAGCTACTGGTTTTATTCCATTTCCATTTTTGCGTTTTTCTTTTCTGAAATGGTTTTGTACCATTCAATGAATCATCATAACTAGTTGAGAATGAGATATTCAGATTTTTAAACAAAAACACCTTTGATTATTATTATTACAGTTTCGCTACACATCTTTAAGTTCTTTTACCACCAAATCTAACTTGCACCTAAAATTACGCACTTTATCTTCTTTCTTTTTTTTAATTCTCCTCTTTCTTTTATTAGCGCTATTGCTGCGTTTTATTTTTTTTTATATTTTTTTCATTTGTTATCGTTATTTTTTTTTTATTTTATTCATCTTCAAAGAGTGAGTAAAAAAGAATTATAAAAAATATAATAAAAAATAAAAAATAATAAAAAAGAGAAAAAAATCATAAAAAGAAAAGATGAAAATTTTTGAATTGTATAAAATTTATTAAAAAAATAATACCATAATTTTTTAATGATAATATAGAATTTTTTTTATTTTGACACCAAAATTTTATTACAAAAACACATAAATCTTTTTTTTAATGTTGATCTTTTTTATTTCTTATTCTTCTTCTTCTTTCTTTCTTTCTTTCTTTTTTGTTGTTCTTATTTTTTTTAGGGGCATTACTTTTTATATTAGACTTGAATGAATTTGTTTGAACTATATTGCAATTTTATTTAGTTAAATGGATGTAGGTTTATACTTATTAGATTGAATTCTTGTTAAAAATAAAAATAGCATCGAGATTTATTTAAAGTGACAATAAAATTTGAATACAATGATGGAGAATGTAAAAAGTAAATTACATATTAAAATACCACATTGACTCTATAAAATAGAACATGATAGCACCAAATTACTTAAAATTGACACCACAAAAAATATTGATTCTTTTTAAAATACCGTATATATTCAATGAATTGAATGTTTATCTTATATATAAAACAACATATAAAAATCTAAAAAATAATTTCGAAATATTTTCACTCTAACGCTGAAATTTCTAAGTAAATAATGTGATAGAACTAAAAATTTATTTCATGAAAATTTGAATTGTAAATTCACAAATTTTAATAGAAAAGAGAATAAGTAGAAAAATCTGTAGATAATGCTGCAAAATTAAATAGAACAAGTGTAAAAATTTGAAAGAAAATGAACATTGGCGTTTATGTATAAGAAAAAGACAACATATCTGATATATAAAACAACGTATATATTTTTAAAGAGTGATACCAAAGTGTCTTTCACTCTATAACACCGAAATTTTCAACTAAATGATGTATGGAACCAAAAATTTATTCCATAAATACTTGAGTTGTAAATTTATAAATTTTTCTATAAAAAAAATAAGTGAAAAATTAGTAGATAACACTGCAAAATTAAATAGAACAAGTGTAAAAATTTGAAAGAGAATAAACAGTATTATTTACGTATAAAAAAAAGAAGACAACGATGATGATGATGATGAGGAGGAGGAAGAAAAAGAAGACAAAGAAAAAATCAAATGAAAAAAGAAGAAGAAGAGGAAGAGAATGAGAAAGAAGTGATGATAATGATAACGGTGGTGGTAACGAGGACAACGGCGATAACAAAAAAACGAAAAAAAAAAAAGAAAGAGGAGAAAAGACAGCATGAGTATAAGTGTACTATATATAAATAAGTAAGTAAGAAAAAAAATATAAAAAAAAAGTTATCTATTTTGCTTGTTTGTAGAACTCTATTATTATCATTATGGTCATTTTTTGAACCTTTTATTTTTAATATTGGAGCGGTAGTGGTGTTTTTTTAAAATGTAAATTGTTGGGGTGTTATACTCAAATGTGGAATCGTTTAATTAGAGAAGTAGAAATTGGATCGTCCGATTTGTGAGAAGTACACAAAAAAATTTGAGGTACAGAAATCGGACTCTCTGATTTGTGTACTTCCCACAGTTTTAAAAAATACCAAAAATTACAATATTAAAGTATATCACCGCTTCTACTTCTATAACAAAAAAAATTAGCCTCATTTTTTATCTATTGTCAGTATCCAATTGAATATCCAAAGTTTGATTTATAAAATGTTTGATTATAAAAAATTTTAAAATAAAATATATTTTTCATCTTAAATTTTTAGATATATATAACGTTTTAATTTAATTTAATTTTTAAATAAATTTTAATTTTATCTTTATTATTAATTTTTTTACCGTCCACTAAATGAAAACATATTTTTTATCTTTTAGTTTTTCTCTTTCAAGTTAATATTTTTTTCATCATTATCATAGGAATAATATTAGATAATTAATTTTTTTCAATTAACATCAACTAACTTTTTTTTAAATTATTTTATTTATTTTAAATTATAGACCTTAAATCATAAACATATAATTTTAAAACCAAAACTCTAAACATAAATACTAAAATTGGCTAATGCAAAATAACTAAAACTAATTTCTTATACTTTTTCTTATTATAATAGTCAACACTACCATTATTTTATTTTTCCTTTTTTTTTTTAAGAAAAATTCATTGCCACCACCTCTCGCCTCCATTCTCACTTTCACCACCACTTAGAATCCACTGTCACAAACTCCTAACAACATTTGCTATTTCTCGTTCTGATCAACTGTCGCATCACCAATGACATCATCATAAACAACAATCATTTAAGGGCAATTTACATAAATAAAATGATTAAAGAAAAATGTTATGCAAATACAATTGTATGTAATCCACTACACCCTGTAGCGGAACTCAGATACACGTAATCCGCTATATCCTCTAGCGGATTACGTTGAGAGCATGCATAACATAAACCGCTACACCCTGTAGCGGTTTATGACCAAATTTTGTGAAAGCATAATCCGCTACACCCTGTAGCGAATTATGAGAAGAGTAGCTTATTATATAAACTTGTGTAATAGTAACAATCAATGTAGAAAAATGAACGAATTGGTACAAAATGTAATCGTCATTTGCAATATATCGTACGACCAATATAATTTTACATACTCAAAATTTTCATGATTACTATATTTTAATTTTTTAAATTTTCTCTTTTATGTTTCAGTATTTTTTATTACCAATAATGATATATTTTTAACTTTTTTTCTTAAATTATAATCTTTTGTAATGTATTTTGATGTCGTCCATACTATTTTCTTGAAGCTTATAATGTATAAGATTTTTTATCTATTCAAATTAAAAAAAAATAACTTGACATGTTTAAATTTATAAGTATTCAATTGTACTCCATTATATTTTTTTCTTCACTTTTTTTTACGTTTCTTTTATACTTTGTTAATTAATTAAAAAATATATAAATTTTAGATATATTAATAGGTCTCGTACGAGCTACTACTAGTGGAATAGAGTTAATCCTAATGGTTGTTGATGACAATATCGAAAATAATCTTTGATTTATTTTTGTTTCTGTTTTTCTATTTTTCTGTTTTTTTATTAGTTATTTTTTTCTCTTTGTTGCTCCACTTAGTTGTGTTAAGCTCATTTCTTAAAAAAAAAATTATTTTATGCCCATTCATGTGTAAATGTTGCAGCATTAAGAATCCTGCTAGATGTCATCACCCCTACTTATTACAGATAAGATGTTCTTTGGTTCTTTAAAAAAATCAAATTTAATAAATAAAATTATTACATATTTTTAAAGTTAATATAGACTAATAGCCTTATATATTAATTAATATCTAAATTTTAAAAACTATTATAATATTTTAAATTTAAAATTTAAAAACACCTAATATCTATTGTAGTATTTTTAAATTTTAAAAGTTATTTTATTAAACGCATTTATTGTTATTTGTGTTTATTAAAAATTATTTTTAATTTAATTTATCAAATACATATGCCTACAACTTTTAAAAAATTAGTTTTTAAAAGTTAGCTTTTACAATAATCTATTTTTGCAAATGACAATTACATTTTGTATCAATTCGTTCATTTTGCTACATTGGTTGTTACTATTACACATGTTTATATAATAAGCCACCCTCCTCATAATCCGTTACAAGGTGTAGCGAATTATGTTTTCATAAAATTTGGTCATAGATCGCTACAGAGTGTAGCGGTTTATGTTATGCATGTTCTCAACGTAATCCGCGAGAGGGTATAGCGAATTACGTGCATCTAGGTTCCGCTACAGGGTATAGCGGATTATATACAATTGTATTTATTGTATTTGCGTATGGAGTTTGTCAATGTTGTATTTGCATAATATTTTCCTTCAATCATTTTATTTATGTAAATTGCCCATCATTTAACTATATAGTTGTTATCTTCATTATCAGCCTACAACCATCACTTCCTCCTTCTTTTCTTCGTCTTCTTTCTCCTTTTCTTCCTCCTTCTCATTCTCTTTCACTTTCTACCACCATAAAATAACACCACTTCCTACGACACGGTAGTGGAAAAAAGGAATAAAATAGAAGGCAAATAAATGTGGTAGCAATATGGTATGTGGTGGCGGTGGAGTTAAACCCCAAAGTGGTCCCTGAGATTCATAATTTGCACTAATTTAGTCCCTGACTTACCAATTGCACCGTTTATGTCTCCGACTTTGTTAAAATTACACCAGGATTGTCCTTCTCTACATCTCCGGGCAAATTAACTGCCGTCGGCATTGACATGGCGCTGAGATACCACGATGGAGAGAGACTTTTGGCGCTAAAAATATGGATGGATGGAACGGCGTCGTTTGAGATATGTTTAGAAACAAAACCTCTGTGATCACTTCATCTTCCTCTTCGACTTCTGAAAACCAAAACAATGCACCATGAAATCCTGAGTTATGGCCACTGTATAGGGTTTGAAGGTTGAAAATATTTGACTCCGTGGAGTTCACTGCCACTGTGATAGTTTTGTACGATTGTTATCGCTGACGGAAGGAGAAGAATTTCATCGCGAGCACACGAAAGTACGTCTGAACTCGCAAAAAATAATCCTTTTCAACAAAAAGATATGCATCAATGTCTGTGTTTGTTGAAAATTTGCTTTTGGTTGATAAAAGTTTAAAGTTTTTCATTATCTGTTAGTATTTTTGTGGGTAGTGGAGAAATTTTTTTCATACTCTGTTTTTAATGCAATCTTAGTTGGGTTGGTTGATGGGTGTTTCTGGTGTTTTGTATGTGGTTGAATGTCAATGTTTGTTTTTGCATGTGTGAATCTGATTGTCTGATTCCTCAATTTGGTTTTTTGCATAATGCAAATGGAGACTTTGATGGATATCATGTTCCATCATGGGGGAACATTTAAAAAAAATGATGATGGAATATTAGTGTACTCACCAGATAACAGAACTTACTTAGGAGATTTAGATGAGGACACGTTGGATGTGTTCTTCGTAAGGAACTATTACAAGGAGCTTGGGTATGAAAACATACTTTAGTGTTGGTGACTGCCTCCGGAGAGGAGCTTAGATGGTGGACTGAGGGCTCTTACATGTGATAGTGAGTTAAGAGAGATATGTTTTGCTGCACACAAGAATGATGGAATTGTTGATGTGTACTTTGAGCATGGAGTGTCCACACCAGAGGTGATTGCAGGGAAGGGAGTTGTAGTATGGCTTGATGATACTTGTGAGGGAGACTTGGTGAGCAAGAAGAACATAAGTGAGGGTCCTAAAGCTGATGGTAACACGTCGAACCCAACTACAGAACCGAATCCTATCCTAAATGCAAACCCAAGCCCCATAAACAGTCCTATTCCAACCCCCCTGAAACCAACCCTGTCACTATTTCAAACCCCGTTGATGATAATACAACCCCTAATCCAAATCCTGCTAGGGCTCATGACAAACCCATACTGAAGCTCAATTCTAATCAAAGCCCAAGCCTAAGTCAAAGCCCAACCCAATATCTATCTCCAAACCCAAACTAACTAAAAAGTCCATTCAGAAGCCCAACTAAGCCTAAAAACTAAGTTGAGAGAGACTACCAAGACATGCTTCACAGCAAAAGACAAAGGCAAATCAAAAATGAAGTCCAAACCTCAGTTCTTACCTAGGAGAATTACAATATCTTAGGCTGCTAGAACATATAGAAGGTCTGCTAATAAGGGCAAGGAAGCTCTTCATGTTGACTTAACTATAAATGATGACTCCATTGATGATGATAGTTTAGAGGATAGTTCCTTTAAGCCAATCTAAGAAGACAGCTCTAGCAGTGAAGACAATGTAAGTATGTCCAAACCAAGAAATAAGAAACTAAAAGACATCAAAAGAGGTGCATATACTGCTGCTAAGACAAAAGAGAACATAATGCAACCAGATGATGCATTGGTTTAGGATGTGTTAGATGGAGAGGTGGACTTAGGGTTTGTGGGAACTCCAAGGATTGTTGATGTGTATGAAGCACTTGACCCAGGTGCAGAGTCTGATGGTGCTAATTCTTAGCACTCAGAGGAGATGAAGACTCCTCCTAATTCTGAGAATGAGCTGCAATCTGATGAGGACTCAGATGAATTTTCAATCTTTAGGAATAGAGCAAGATTCGGTGAGCTACAACTATAAGTGGGTATGAAATTTAACACCAAGTATGAGTTCAAAGAGGCTGTAAGAGAGTATACTATCCAAGAGGGGAGGAGAATTAAGTTCAAGAAAAATGACAATATTAGATGCAGGGCTGTGTGCAAGGTGAAAGAGTGTGTCTGGGTTGTGTATGCCTCAAGGGACTGTGACGACTCATGTTGGCAAATCAAAACTTTCAACGACGATCATACTTGTGCGAGGGAGAACACCAACAAGGCTGCTAATAGGGCTTAGGTTACTAGTAAATTAGTGAAAAAGATTAGGAAATACCCTAATTTTAAACAATGTGAGGCTGCTGTGTACTTCAAGACAAAGTGTGACTTTATGTTGAATAGGAATTCCATTGCAAGGGCATTGGCAGATGCAAGAACTATGCTGAAACTTTACTGAAGATGAATCCTGAATCTACGGTTCAGATCTGTGTCGAACCTCAACTAGATGGAGAGGTCATATTTGATAAGATGTACGTCTGTTTGCATGGTTGCAAGATAGGATTCAAGGCAGTTTGTCGCCCCTTGATTGGGCTTGATGGGGCATTTTTGAAGACACAATTTAGAGGTCAGATCTTGGCTGCTGTGGCACAAGGTGCCAATAATCACATTTACGTGATTGCCCGGGCTATAGTTGAAATAGAGAATACAGACACTTGAAAATGGTTCCTGGAGCTGCTTCATGCTGATCTTGGAGACCACAAGACTAACGAATGGTGCTTTATTTCTGATATGTAGAAGGTAATGTTACCTTTCATGTGTTTTTAACAATCTATGAGTCTCTGGATGTAAGTGAATTGTCTTGGAATAATGGTTGTTAAATTTTTATCTTATGTATGTCCTCTGATGGATTTTGTATGCATGAGGTTGGTTGTCGATATGCACAGTTAGTTATGTCCAAATAGAACAAGGGATGAATCGTGCATTTTACACCTAAATAAAGGGACTAAATTGTATTAAAATGCGAAAGTCAGGGACTATATTAGGGTCATTAATGTAAACTCAGGGATTGTTCTGTGGTACAATAAAAGTGTGTACATCACTTTTTGGTTCTGATACACAGTGTAACATTGTCTTGCAGGGTTTAATTCATGCTGTCCAGGAGGTGATGCCAAGAGTTCACCACCGTTTCTGTGTTTGGCACCTCTGGAGGAACTTCAACAAACAATGGAAGGACCTTGAGTTGAGGGGACTACTTTGGGAATGTGCCAGATCAACAACATTCTAGGATTTCATTGATAATTTGAACAAGATTAAGAGGGTGTGTGAATGAGGAGGCTTGGGCATATCTCAACAAATGGCCTAGAGAGTCTTGGATAAAGTCCCAGTTCAGCCATAGGCCAAAACTAGACAACATTTGCAACAACGCCTATGAGGTTTTCAACGCAAGAATCAAAGAGGCCAGAAGCAAACCCATCATCACATTACTTGAGGAGGTGAGAATGTTTGTGATGAGAACTATTGCGAAAAATAAGGTAAAACTGGCAAATCATGTTGGCATACTTCCCCCCTGTAATTCAAAGTCGCCTAGATAAAATCAGAAAAGAATCAAAGAACTGGATGCCTATTTGGACTGGTGATGAAGACTATGAAAAATTTGAGGTTCATGGCCATCCAACAAACATGGTGGTGGATCTTGGAAAAAGAATATGCACTTGCCAATTCTGGATCCTGACCGGTGACCTTTATCAATCTCTTTAACTTAATTATTAATATTTGTGTACTTCGATGACTGTGATTGTCTTACTCTACATTTGTGTTACTAACTGTAGGCATTCCATGTATTCATGCCTGTGCTGCCCTTACAAGGGTAAACAAGAGGCCGAAAGACTTTTGTCACCAACTATGTACTATGGAAGCATACAACAAGACTTATGCCCATCACATTAACCCTCTTCCTGGCCAATCATTGTGGGAGAAATCCATGTACACTTAGCCACAGGTCCCTAACATTAGGAGGAGGCCTGGAGCTCTAACAAAGAAAAGGAGAAAAGATGCTGATGAGGGCAACAGTGGTAACAAAAAAGCCAAACCAAGTGGAAGTTTTAAAAGGCATTTGAAGCCATTCACATGTAGATATTGTGGGGTAAAAGGGCATACTAAGAGAGGGTACTCAAAGAAGAGACTGGATGAAGTAGCTGCTGCTGTTGTAACTGCAAAGGCTGCTGCAGATAAAGCCAAATCAAATGCTGCTGCTTCTACTTCTGAGGCTGGCCCTCAACCTCATACTGCTGCTGCACCAAATGATAAACCTCCTGCTGTGGAGATTGAGATATCACAACCAAACTACGAAGGATCACAGGTAATACACTTCTTGACGTCACAACATAACAAAATATATTTTTTTTTGTTATATGGGCTCATGTGTTGAACTGTTTTTCTGCTGTAGGACATAGCAGGATCTGCTACACCTGCACCATCAAGGCCAGAGAAGTTGTCCACCAAAAGAAGCTCACCACCACCTCAATCCATTGGTGTGGATCCAATGCAAGGAGCCATTGCGGCAACATCTTTCAGATTGGCCAATTTTATGAAGTTTGTTCCAACTCCCGGTTTTAAAGCACCAAGGAAAAAGAACAATTGATGACTTTGACATCAGGATGTTTAGGACAGTACTTCTTTGTTTTGTTAAAGGCAGTTAATAGATAGTAGCTTTATTTAGGGCAATTGTCAAAACTTTTGTATTGCCAGCCTTGATATTTTAGCTATGGTACTTCTTTTGTTCCTTTAATGTTTGCTACTCAAACATGTTAATGTTTGCTACTCAAATATGTTTATATTTGCTACTTTTGTAATTATGCATTATGCATTATGCTATTATGATGTCAGATGATCTGTAATTATTTCTCTTTATGATAAAATTGTATCAAAAACAGGACATATAACTGAAAATAAAAAACCAACTCTTACTTTCATTCATCCATGAACACATTACATACAACATTGTCAGAACTTCAAAGTCATAACCAATACAACAACTACAATGAAAACACCACTATGCCTAAGAATTGTATCATACATTTTTGGGCTTCAGCTTCCAATTTCCCAATCCTCCAGGCTAAATTGACTCTCACTTGCTCATTGTCAATTGCAGTTGCATCCACTCTTCCTTCATGTTCCTCTTCTTCTTCTACATCATCAGCCTAGAGAAAATATCCACACCATGTTTTGCCCATAGTATGAATATGAGATATGATAAGAAGTAAAGAACAGAAAATCACTAAACAATTTTTCTTACCAAAAGCTCACATTGTAATTCGAACAATCGAAGAAGGGCTTATCTGGGTTGGTATTTGCTCCGGACCAACCAAGCACGAGCCGGCAGCCGCACCCACAGCGCTCTGGTACCCGCGACGGTCTGGTCCAACTCCACGTTCTCGTCGTCGATCGTGTAGAGCTTCCTTGATCCTGGCTCGCACACCCAATCATGGTTTTCATTTCAGTTCAACGAGTAACAACAACGAAGCAGGAGAAGAACGTTGCTGAGCAGAGACAAGAAGATGAAGAGGGATAACGATGTCATCCTAGAAATTAGGGTTAAAATAAGGTACAGGGATCACATTGGGTCAAACAGTTTCAATTGCCACCTCAGCTAGCCGTTATCTACGACAGCGTGGCATCTCAGCGCCATGTCACTGCCGGCGGCAGTTAATTTGCCCGGAGATGTGGGGAGGGACGACTCTGGTGCAATTTTAACAAAGTCGGGGACATAAACGGTATAATTGGTAAGCCAGAGACTAAATTGGTGCAAATCGTGAATCTCAGGGACCACTTTGGCAGGAAAAGATGTGATGGTGTTGAGTAAGGAGTTTGGCAATGTTAAAAACGAGAGAGTGAAAGGTTTGGGAAGAAAATAAGAAAGAAAAATTTAGAAAATTTTTGAATTTGGCTTGTTGATTGATGATGATGAAGAATGTTGTTTAAAGCAAGTAAAATTGAAAAATAAGATTGGACTAATAGTTGATAGTTAAAAAATTAATTATGGAGGTAGAAATAAAATTTTTGAGTAAATTTTTGTTTTTTGACCATCAAAAATTTAGACGCTGAGAAAATTAATCACGAAAAAATAGAATAATATTGTACCCATAATATATGCATTTCATTTGATAAAGTACTGAACTGTTAAATTTGAAATTGATTCTGTTAAAAATTTTTCAAAATTGTTTAATTGTTATTTTTATCATCTTCAACCTTTTAACTTATCAACCTCTCTCCCATCATTATTACTATCGTTGATTCTACCTGAAATTTCAACACTAATCTCATCCAACAATTATTTTATATCTTTATTATCCTTTTTTGTATCTTCCAAGTCTTTCTTTAATTTCAAATTTCTGAAAAAGTTCACTCCCCAACATAAATCAACGAAAGTCCCTTCGTTACAAGCATCGCCATTCTAGCCATAACTACAATACCAGCTAAAATACTATGTCGTTCACCAGTTTGTAATTCTTTTTCTCAATTAATGAACTTTCAGAAACAAGCGTCATTACAAGAATATAATTAATATTATTGTTATTGTTTCTACCACAAAAAAAAAAACTCCAATTCCATCTCTTGCTAATTAGAAGAACCCTAATGATCGAGAAAAACAATGACAAAATAGCGTTTAGTAGGGAAAATAAGATCGAAGAAGATGATTTTGTTGGAAAGAAATTATCAAATCGTCCTTTTTACCAAAATTTTAAGTTTTATTATTTATTCCTAACAAAAATTATAAATAAAAAAAGGAAAAAAAGAAAAAAGAGAGAATGGGAGGGGAAAGGGAATTGCGAGGGGGAGGGAAGAATGAGGAGGGAGAAGGGAAGAAGAAGGGAAAGAAAGGAAGAGGGGGAAGGGGGGACGGCGTCGGCGAGCCGCCGTCGCCCTCGGGAATCAGTCCCTCAACAAGCGTCGCATTGTCTGCCCATTCCACGTCAACCTCAACAAGCGTTATCCGCGTCGCCACTGCCAGTCCTTCAACAAGCATCGCATCGTCACTGAAGTCACCCTCGACCGCGCTCTCTCCTTCCTTGCTGCTGCCGCTGCAACGACGACGTCCTCCGCCAGGTCTTCTCCATTACCACTATCGGCGATTTCCAATTTTTCTAGGGTTCCAATTTTACTTCTGTTTCTGATTTTGTTAATCAGATTGTTAATCACATGTTTCTGATTATGATTTTGTTAATCCACTAATTTTGATTCTGATTCTGATTTTGTTAATCACATTGTTTTCAATTTTGATTTTTTGTTCTTCTACTTCTGCATCTGATTTTTCTTCTGTTTCTAATTTTGATGCTTTTAATTTTGCTTATGTTTCTGCTTCTATTTCTATTTCCAATTTTACTTCTGTTTTTGTTTTCAATTCCGCTTATGCTTCTGTTTCTTCTGCTTATGTTTTTGTTTCTTCTATTTTCAATTTTGTTTTTATTTTTGCTTCATTGTTGTTGCCGAAGAAGAAAAAAAGAAAAGATGACTTCATTGTTTTTGCTTCTGATTTATTATTGTTGCTACGTATTTTGGTGAAAAAAGAGAAGGGTATAATTATCCAAATGATGATTTTAAAATCAACTCGAATTTTAGGGACGATTTTGTATGCAAAAAAAAAGATTAAAGACAAAAAAATTTTTTTGACTTATGCATTAAAAACCAAAATCATATTTAACCCTAAAAAATATAAGAGATAACTAGTGAGAACTCTACATGAGTCCTAACCTGAATTTTAGAAAAAAGAGAGAATGGGAGAAAAATTGTGGTAATAAAAGAGTAAGAGAGCTTAAAGGATAATCTTAACCGAAAATTAGTAGAGAACGAGAAACAAAAGTTGAAACTTGAAATAATTATGGAGGAGAAGATAGTAATGATAAAAAGAAAATGGTGATTGAAAACAATGATGCGTAACATGACTGTCTTGTGGTGAGTGGAATAAGAGTAGTATTCATGGTGACCCTAAAAATTGAGGGACAACTTCATAGTTGAGTGAGTAAGATTGACTCAATTGAGACCAAAAGAGTCAACGGTGATGGTTGGGTAATGGTGATAAAAGAGGTTGAAGGGTTGGAATGGATTGGAATGCATAGGTCCAGAAGTTAAAAGGTGAAAGATGTTAAAAAGAGTGATTTTGAAATTTTGAAAAATTTTTAACATTGTAAACTTTAAATTTAACCATTTTTATGAGTATAATATTAATTTTATTTTTTTGTAATTAGTTTTATTAACACACAAATTTTTTATAATTAGAAATGATAATTTATTCTAAAAATTACTTTAAACTTCAAAAATAAAATTAAATATTTAAAATTTTTTAAAATTTTAAGAACAAAAAATATAATTATTCAAAAATTTTATTATCTTACTTCAAAAAATTTTATTATTCGACTGTTAAATGTTTGATTATTTTAATAGATGAGATTAATTATTTTACTAAAAAAATGTCAAATACCTATAAAAAAATATACAAAATCATAAACACATGATAAATGATTTATGATATTCACCTGAGTTTTTACAATTTTTTTCATCCCATTCACCCTTTTTAATCTTTTAATTTAGCGTGTATGATTTGTTTTTCACAATATCTGTCACTTTTACTTTTTATATCGAATTTATTATTAAGTTATTAATTTTATGATTATTAAATTGTTCAGATTTATTCTACTATTCCTTCTTTTCATTAATTAAATTTTCTTTTTGATAATATCACTTAAATTTAGTTTGGTAAATTTTTTTTAAAAGATACTTGTATTTTTGAAAAATATATATTTTTTATTTTGTATTTAATGAATCAAAAAAATTACGTGCATGTATTTATGTTTGTAATTTTTAAAAGATATGTGAGTACTTTTGAAAGAATTTAAAGTGAAAATTTTTAAATTAGTTTATATTTATTAAAATTAAAAAGTCTAATATATTTTATATATTAATAAATTTTTTATTAATTCTTATATTTATGTAAATTTTAAAAATTATTTTACTAAATATAATTATTGTTATTTATACTTATTAAAAATTATTTTTAATTTAATTTATCAAATATAGATATTATAATTTTTAAAAAATTATCTTTTAAAAAATAATTTTTAAAAATAAAAACTTTTTAAATTTAAAAATAAGGCGAAAATATTATGGCCCCATTTAGCTAATACTTCTCCTTATTTATGACTTTTTTTTTTTTGTGTTTTTTCCCCTAAAGTACTCTCAATCTCATTTTAGTCTTTTAATTTCACTTTCTTATATATATAAAAAAAATTTCACTTTCAAATTAATCGGTTCTAAATATTATGATTTATATGTTGGTGAGTCAAAAATATTTTTCGCTAATAAATTCTGTAGGAAATTTAATTCAATATAAGAGGATTCTTAATTTAAAAAAAAAAAAAAAGAAATTGAACAATTTTCAACCATATATGCCCCACCCCCCAACATGCAAATAACGCCAACAACTCTTTATGGGAAATGGGGAGACAACAATGCCAACAAAAACAGCAAAGCAATCACAAGTTGTTCTGTTGTTGACCAAAGTCCAACTAATAAAGTGCCCCTTCAAATATTACTGAATTTTATTTGTAAATTTTTCAAGTTAATAATAATAATAATAATAATAATAATAATAATAATAATAATAATAATATATTAAAATTAAGAAATTCACCATTAATTTAGTTGAATTGTGATTGCTAGTCATTTAAAATGGGAGAAAAGATGTTTATAGTTCTACACTTCTAACATGAAAGCATTTTGAGATAATGCTAAATATTTTTGTATTTGATTTTATTTTTAGATCTTCTTGAGCGTTAATAAAGCACAAAGTACTTTCTATGAACTTGCGCAAGCCAACTAGATCGCTTCAATCTATTGACGGATTCTACAGTGATATAATTATATATAATTAATTATATGATGATAATAATAATAATAATAATAATAATAATAATAATAATAATAATAATAATAATAATAATAATAATAATAATAATAATAATAATTAAATAAATATAAATATCCAAACAAGTTGTGCTATAATACTCGGTTTTGAGGCAATTTCCTGCTGTTGAAGAGCATATTGAATTCAATTATTCTTGTTTCTGAAGGGTCAGCTCATAGTGTCAATTTTTCTATGACAATTGCAACCACTTGTCATTAAGCTTTTGTTTTTTGTTTTTATTTTTGCCTTTTTAAATGTTGCATTCTTGCATATGCTATAAACAAGTATATTAATTCACTAATAGTATCTTTACCTTGTATCATGTCGAATAAAAATAATTTGAGTAAAGTATCGTTTTTATCTCTAACGTTTGAGGTAAGTTCTAAAGTTGTCCATAACGTTTCAATCGTCCTATTTAAGTCCCTAATGTTTCAAAATTGACTCAATGTTGTCCTGCCGTTAGGGATCCGTTAACAGAATTGACGGCAGGACAAAATTGAGACAATTTTGAAACGTTAGGAACTTAAATAGGACGAAAACGTTAAGGACAAAAACGATACATAAAAATAAATTTTAATTTAATTTTATCTTTCAATAATATTAATTTTTTACTGTACATATTATTCAATTATTTTTTAATTACATATAAATAAATTACACTTAATCACGTTACTTTCATTTTAAATAAATTTATTTTTTTATAATTTTAAAGAATTTTAATACATTAGAGACAAAAAGTATAATTTATATATATATATATATATTATTTTTTTCTTTTCTGCAAGTTTATATACTAGTCATTCTACAAATATTTTTTGATAACTACAAATCTTTAAGAGTAAAATTATAAAAAAATTAATTTATTTAAAATGAAAGTAATATGATTAAGTGTAATTTACTTAGATGTGATTAAAAAATAATTGAATACTATGTATAGTAAAAAAATGATATTATTGAAGGATAAAATTAAAATTTATTTCTATGTATCGTTTTTTGTCCCCAACGTTTTCGTCCTATTTAAGTCCCCAACGTTTCAAAATCGTCTCAATTTTATTCCGCCGTCAATTCTGTTAACGGATCCCTAACGGCAGGACAACATTGAGTCAGTTTTGAAACGTTAGGGACTTAAATAGGACGATTGAAACGTTAGGGACAACTCTAAGACTTACCCCAAATGTTGGGGACAAAAACAATACTTTACTCAAATAATTTTGTTACGGACATAATTTGGAAGAAAAAAATATATATGCATAACTTGATCTATTTAAAGAAAACTAAAGTAATTTTGTGGCATAATTGATATGTTTAACAACATTCACAATAAAAATAAATAGAAAAATAGGTTATTACTAAATGCTAATTTTGGGCTGTAATATCAATATATTTATTCATAAATATTTTATGATCTTTTAAGTTGATAAATTATTAAAGTACTTTTTAGATAAAAAAAATATAGAAGAAGTCATTTAAAAAATTCAATTGAAATTCTAACATAGAATTTTTAAAGATACAACAAAGATAGATGATATTAATTACAAGCATATTCATGAAGAGTTAAAAAATAAATTGGTCTCGAATCTTTTAATTTTATTGGGTTATAAAAACGTTATTAGAAAAAATTTACCTCAGTTGAAACAAAAAAACTAACCCAAGTGAAGATGAGAAGTGTGTCATGAAGGAAAAAAAAAAGATTCTCTTAGCAAGATCAAAAGATAGAAAAATAAAAACATATAATAAGAAAAGGGAGTTGTTGAAAAATAGGGATCAAATGAGAAGTGGAGTTACAAGAAAAAAGAAGAATATAAAAGTGGGGAGAAAAGCAAAACAGGAATTAAGAGAAGAAACTAGTAACAAGAGAAGCGAGACGGACTTTGAAGAAGAGGTTTTAAGTGCAAGCGAAGATAATAAGCTCGAAAGTGAAGCTACTAAAATATGAAAAATAGGATTACAACTTAATCTGACTTGTAGCGATGATGAGACTCTAGTGGATTACTTAGATAGGACTTGGATAGGAAAAATGAGATGGGGGATATGAGTATCACAAGGATCAGAAGAAGGAAGAGAGCGACACAACTGTAGGAATCAGAAGAAAGATGTTTAACAAGGGAGAAGTATGGTATAAGTCTTGTAGTGTCTTCAGGGGCGGAGTTAGGTTGAATTTTAGGGAGAGGCAAAAACTAATGTTGTAATAGAAAGAGAGTAAAATAAATTTTTTAAGGTGGTTAAACTAAAATTTATACACAATTTATAAAGAAATTTGAAGTTTAGGAGGAGCCATTGCCCCCCTTTTACTACATGAGGCTCCGCCCTTGAGTGTCTTTATATGAAATTGTGGTGGTATCTTACTTGTTGTGTAGTCATATTTTGTCTTTCTCTCTGTGAATTGCAAGAGCGTCAGGTATTGGTTGTGTTTGGTAAGGGGTAGGTGTTTACTTTTGTGCAAATTGTAATGTTGTACTACCATATTTTTGTGTGATAGTCTCTGTTTTGTCTTTTTTTTTTCTCTAGTTTGAGTTGGTATGATATTTTAATTTGTAGTTTTATAAGCATTGAGTGATGACTTCATCTCCCCTTCAAAGTTGAAAGTTTTACAAACGATCAAAAAAAGAATAAAATTGTGCAAAAAGATAGGTTAGAGACACAAAGTTGTCACGATTCTCCTATTCCAAATTTTCATAGTTCTAAGTTTGTCATTCTCAATTATAGGAGGAGTGTCCGAAGCTCAAGTTAGCATAGATAGCGAGAGTCACTAAGTTGGAGGTTATATCTAAGTGCACGTATTTAGAATAGTGTATATCTCATGAAGTTATGATGCTATATGTAAGAACCCGCGTTTGACGTAAAACCGTTTTAATAAAATAATCTTAGTTTCCGGAATAGGTTCAAAATTTTAGAAGTTTTAATTTGAAAATAAAAATGTGAAATTTGATTTCAGTGAATTTTTCTGAACTAGAAAATGTATTTCTTTCAAAAAGTTTTTGTAAAAATGCGTACTGACACTTAAGCTGGCAGTACCGGCTCTAGACTGTCCAGTATCACGTATTTTGGAAAATAATATTTTGAAAAGTGATTTATTGTTTTGAAAGGAGAAAAATAATTTAGAATCGAAGACCGGACACTAATCTTAAAGATTTTGGCTCAAAGTGGGCCAAACGAACCAAAAACGCTAACGGGTTGGATCGGACCCAAACCGGGCCCAAGGTCCAACATATATAGGCTCCTTTAATGATCTTTCAGCTTATTTTCCTCCTCACAAAGAGAGAGGGGCGCAGATTGAGAAGAGAGGAGAGGTGAGTGTTGGTTACTATTCACCTCCACCTTCTGAAAGCCATAACTTGAGCTACGGAGCTCCGATTGACGAGCCGTTTTGCGGCCACGCGAAGCTCTTGTCGAGCTCTACGTTTCTATCTAAAGAAATTTGGTAATATCTCTCTCTTCATGTCCCAGTTTCCAGCCCTAGATTCTGTTCATTTTCATGTATAGTTTATGAGTAGATTTTGTGGTTTTGCTTGTTTAGGTGATCTCTAGTAGCGGGTAAATGTTAGATTTTATCCATAATCACGTTGGGTAAGGTAAGGTTTCTCTAAACCCTTGTGTTTAGTTGTTTTGTGTATATTAGGCTTTGATGTTGGTATATATATGTGATATTAGATTGAGTTTTGGTGTTTGTTGGAGTTGATTGAGGCATTGGAGCAAGCTTAATGGCTTTGTTTTTATGTTTGGAACGTTTTGGGAATCGGTCAAGGTATGGTTTCAGTTTTTTTTTTATGTAATATGTAATGTTTCTGGACACTTAGGCTAGTTGACCCTAAGATAGGATTGAATGATATTGGTGTATGAATAATTATATGTGAATTGATGTTGTTGATATTTAATGATTTATGATGAATATTGATGTTGTTGGTATTTAATGATTTATTGTCGTTGATGAGGGATTGATAATTATTGAGGATGAGTGTTGATATTTATTATGGTTGTTGAGAGTTGTTGGTATTGTTGATGATTATTTATGAGTGGTGTTGATTATGGTAAATGATGGTGTTGGTGTATGATGTGGGAAATTGGGTAATGATGATTTTGAGGATTGTTAATGGTTGATGGGGTTTGTTGGTGTTAATAAGGTTAATGAAAAGTGGAAAATGTGAATTTGGTTGGAATTGGAATGGTTGAATGGTTTAGAAGGTTGTGTGATTGAGAAATGGTTGAAGTAGTGTTTGATATGAGTTTTGGGCTGTGTTGGTATTGATTGGGTTGTGACTAGTTTGATTTTAGTTTGAAAGTTGGTTAAAATTGAGTATTTGAGATTTTGGGTAAAAATAGATTTTTGGTGAAATTGTCTGATTATAACTTTTGTCTCGATTTTCAAAATATGATGAAATTTGTCTAGAATTAAAGATCTTTGAAAACCCTTTAAATCGATATAAAGTTTGTGAAATTTGGAATTTTGTAGAGGAAGTTATGATCATTCACAGTTGGTGTTAAAAATCTGAAATTCTGCAAAGTTGCAGAATTTCAGGATTTTTTGATATATGCGCACGCACAACCCTGCGAAAATTCTATTCTGTGCAGACGCACGGACCTGTGCATACGCACAGGCAGGGGAAAGGGCTCTGATGGCAGCGCTAGCATAGGTTGTGTGCGCGCACATCAATGAAGAATTACGACCTGTGCGGACGCACAGCCCTGTGCGCACGCACAAGTCGGGAAGGGACGTCCGTTAGGGGCGCTCGCACAGCTTGTGCGAGTGAATAGACTTTATAAATTTTAGTACCTGTGCGTACGCACACTTTCAAAATCTTCCTGGGCGTGCGCACGCACACCCCTGTGCGGACGCACACGCCCTGTTTCATAAATTTAAACTTTGTTTTCAACTATTTCACCTTCCCGACAAGGTTGTAAGCTTCTATAACACCATTTTAAAGCTTTTGGGCCTACTTTTGAGTATGGGAATATGAGAAATAAGCTAAGGGTTTTAGTTGATGTTTGTTTGGAAAAGTTTAGAAAAAACGGAGGCCTAGGTTTCTGGCATACTGAAGGTGGTCCAATGGTTGGTGAAGAATGGTTGATGAATGAGATGAAAACTAAGGAACTGTTGAGTTCGAAAATGAAATGAGAATGAACAGTGGTTGAGAAGAGTCAAGGGCTCTGAATGAAGTGATGGATCCATCTTATGCTAAAAAATGTTTTTAAAAACCACTGTACTACTTTTATTGAGATTTTGAGACGCTATGCGCCCGGGCAGGGGCTGAGGTTGGATCCCGCCTGTTCGAGGTAGCGGCGGCGGCGTAAGGGCGGTGGTTCGTCTCGCTTGCGCTTAGATGTGAGGTCGGTGGCAATAGATCCCGCTCGCATCCCTTCGGATCCATAGAGCATGCAAGCGCATGTACCTGGACAGTGATCCGAGCACTATATCTCGGGGGTTCCTATATGAGGATTCCGAAGGGCGACGTCTCCATGGAGATGTGTCGGGTTGGCAGTTGAATCAACAATGTGATATCACAGCCAATAGGGCAGACATCCATCATGTGCATCTTCTATATGCTTGCTTGCTTTATTTACTTGAGTTTGCCTAATTTCATAACATGCCTATTTGCTTCTTGAACTACTTGTTGTATATGAATATTATTTGTGTTTTACTTGTTTGTATTAATTGTGATTGTCTGGTGCTGAGGAGGTTAGGTAGGCGGTGGCGATGGGATCGCACGGAGGTTAGGTTGGCGAGGGCTGTGGGATACAGCGGTGTGACTAGTTTAGTTAGAATTTTTCCTAAGTTTAGACAACCCTGGTTTATGGTTTAAGTTCTTTTATTTATTTTGATGCTAAGCTTGAATATCTGTATGTGATGTGAAGTTCTAGGATTGCCTTCGGCGTCCCGGGGCCTTACATCTTACATCATTGGGCACTGTTACCATACTGAGAACCTCCGGTTCTCATTCCATACTTTGTTGTTGTTTTTCAGATGCAGGTCGTAATCTACTTCGGTGAGATTGTGGATATGGTGACAGAGCGGAGTATGGTTCCTCCTTGGTTTATTTTATGTTTTTCCTTGTTTTGGTTGCTCTCACATCTTTGTATATTTACCTTTATGGACTTAGAGGCTTATTTGAGAGAATAGTTACATAAGCTGTTTTTAACTCCAAACTCTGTATGTCTGTGTATATACTAGTCGGCTTAAACTCCGCAAGTCGCGACTAGTCTCTTATGATTATTATACTATCATATCTATATATATTTCATTCTTTTGCATCTATATCCTGTATCTTGTGCGTTAGCTTCGTGTGAACGTTTCACGCTTCTGAAATTCATTTTTTGAGCTTACTCCTTCATCAGGCTTCTAGATTATATTATTTTCTTTTATATATAAATATGTATAAGCCTTAGGATTGTCGTAACCTCTGATTAACCTTTGTCTTACGGCTAGAGGTAAGGCTTAGGGTAATTGGGGTGTTACACTATGAGCTCTTCTTCATTGTGTGATTCTAAGATCATAAATTATCTCTTAGATTTAGTTGATTTTAAGATAATGAATTGCCTCTCTATAGATTTAACCTTCTTAAATCTATATGTAATCAATATCGTGATATTCTCTTTAAGAGAGGAATGATAGTTACACTGTAAGTCATTAAACTCATAAAGTCGAGTTATTAGATATTAGTTCAAGTGATGAAAAATTATAGTATTTACTCTTTGATACTTTTAAGGCATATCATTTTTCTTAGAATTTGAGATACGCTCTTTCTCTTAAGAATTTGTTTTCTCTTTATGTGAATGTGGTTCCATTCAAGTAGGCTATTACCGACCTACGTTCATTAATCCCTAATCTGTCTAACATATGACTATTACTACTATATAAAAGGAAGCATGGAAGTACTAAAAGGGCCTCGATAAGCCTCGGTGTCAAAGAAGAAAAGGTAGACTTGGGCTTTTACTTCAACAAGGCTGGTGCAAAAGTAAAGGTAGTGCATTAATGAATTTCCTGAAGAAAGGGAAGGAACCAAGCGCCCACTAAAATAAAGGGAGAAATGAAACCTAAAACAAAAATGGAAGTCTAAACCTTCGCATCCAAAACTTAAAAATCATCAGTTAGAGAATCGTTTTTACTTTGACAGGGTAAGGCTGCTTTACCTACCTCTCCTGCACAGTCGAACATCGCTAAAACCCTCTCTCTATCTCTACTATCCTCGTTCTTAAGTAAATGACCAATCGACTTACATGTGTGAAGCGTATAGCTGAAGTAACGTAATTGGAGGCTCTTAAAGCTTAGGCTACTTATCATAAGCTTCAACCTCCTCTTACTTAAACAGAGAAGAGAGTCGCGTAGGGATCTTATCTTATCTTATAAGGATCTTATTGAATTGATAGAAGATCACTCCAAAAAAAAAAAACTACTTTTTTATTATAATATACAAGACTCTCGTGAGTTCTAATTTTTTTTCACAAACTCACCAAACTACTCTTTCAATCATCACACAAAACCCATAGGGCTTTAGATGCATTAGAGCCTGATTTTTACATTGAACTTAGAAAATAATTTAATACAGTATTATTATTTTCCGAAACTTTTTAACAAAATATTATATATTTGAATATTTTTATACTATCAATTTATAACTTAAATTACATGTAAAAATAATAAATATGATGTGAGTCAAAATAATAAAGATTCTATATTCTAATTCAAATGTCTTAAATTCAGGTCTTAGTAAAGACATATTTTATTTTTTTTATATTCTCATTATATCTACAAAATAATAGATTTTAAAATAAGAGAGAGATTTTTATAATACAAAAGTAATGTTATCTTAATGCCTTTCGATTATGGGCCTGCAGAGGTAAAAAAGAATTACAAGCTATTGACTTGTGAAATCTATTAATTTGACTGTTGTTGACCATTTCGAGTGCAAGTCTTATCCTTGTAACTAATTGAATAGGATATGCCATCAGTTACATATTTTTTGGTCAAATTAATTGTTCTAATTATGATAATATTGATTTTTATAATATTATTCTTATTCATGACATCTTTGATTATATTATATTTTATTATAATATATAAGAGGCTAATTAATGATAAAAGTATTGAGAATGATCGTTATGATTGTTTCAAATCTAAGGCCATAATTATTATTGGAGTTCAACAACTCTAGCTAGGTACTTTAAAACAGAGCATTTTTAGAAGAGAGAAAAAAAAAAAAGAAAGAATTCTTTTATTTTCAACTAAAGTTGTCAATATAGTTAGAATACCCTTATTATATGGGTTAAAAGAGAAAACAAGTTTATTTTTTAAAAATTTTAATAAGGCTAAAATTCTATAAGATTTAGGGGGTTTAGGACAAATGTAAGGGACATTTTTTTTTACTCTTTTTTTAGTTTAAATTTGACCTCTCATTTTAGTCATATCTATTAAAGAGTAAATAATCATTTTGACTTTCGAAAGATTTTGATCTTGATAAAATAATCTCTATAAAATAATAACGATAAAATAATCTCCAAAAAATATGTTCTATTTGATAAAATAATCCAAACGCTAGTCAATGGTTAATTTTTTCAGTCAATTGTTAAATTTTTTATGATATTCTTAATCTCTCTTTGTCTTTTTTTCTCTCAAATATCATCAACATCATCCTTATTCTCTTCTATTCTATCTCACTACTGTCATTTTATATTGCTGTCCTCACCCACTTTTATCATCATCAACTTCTATCCCATCCAATCTCGTTGCCACTACACAAACCCCATCTATCACCACTCACTCACGATTCAAATCATCATCACCATCATTATCATTATCATTATTATTATCATTACTGTCAATACCATCACATCCCATCCCATAGCCACCAATCCACCTCATCTCATCACACCCTATTCCACTTTTTGCAGTCTCTCACCCACCACTGTCGTCTCCTCTAATCCCTACTATCAAGCACTAAATCCATACACCCAAAATTATCATCTTCGTCAATAATAATAAAGAATAAATAATCATTTTGACAAAATGACATCTCATTTTAGTCATATCCATTAAAGAGTAAATAATCATTTTGACTCCCGAAAGATTTTGATTTTGACAAAATAATCTCCATAAAATAATAACGACAAAATAACCTCCAAAAAATATGTTCTATTTGACAAAATGATCCAAACACTAGTTAATGGTTAATTTTTTCAGTCAACTGTTAAATTTTTTATGATATTCCTAATCTACTCTCATCTTTTTTTCTCTCAAATATCATCAATATCACCCTTATCTTCTCCTATTCTATCCCATTACTGCCGTCTTATATTGCTGCCCTCATCCACTTTCATCATCATCAACTGCTATTCCATCCAATCTCGTTGCCATTACACATACTTCATCTACCTCTACTCACCCACGGTTAGAATCATCATCACCATCATTATCATTATCATTATCATTATCATTGTTGTCAATACCATCACACTTCATCCCATTGCCACCAATCCACCTCACCTCATCACACCCCACTCCAACCTTCGCAGCCTCTCACTCACCACTATCGTCACCTCTAATCTCTACTATCAAGCACTAAACCTATACACTCAAAATTATTATCGTCAATAATAATAAATTGAAAAATAAAATTTGAGAATAAGAAATAAATTAAAAATTGAGAGTGAAAGAATGACAAAGAGAAAAAGCGTCTAAAGAGAATGACATCGAAGTAGTAGCAAATGGAGTTGTGGTGGTGGTGGATTTGTAGGTTATTGTTATTGTTGGTAAATACGGTGTTAGGATGATTGTGAAAGTCAATATAGTAGAAGTGGAGGTTATAGTCAATAAAGGTGATGATAGCAATTGAAGAGTTATGGCGGTGTTGGAGTTGTAGGATAGTAGTAATAGATGCAAAGCGGCGATAGTGGAATGGTGGCAGTAGAATGGAATGGATTGGGGGTGAAGGTGATGAAAAGGAGAGGGGGAAGGAGGTTGGTGGTGGGTATTGGTGATAAAAAAAATGGGAGATAGGAAATTGATGATGGGTAATGATGATGAAAAGGGGGGTTGGAGAGAGAGAAAAGGGATAGAGTAATAATTTTATAAGAGAAAGTAAAGGTAAACAGATAATTTTGCAAAAGTTTTAACAGTTGACTAAGTAAAATAACAATTAATTAAATACTTGGGTCATTTTGTCAAACAGATTATATTTTTTGGAGATATTTTGTCGTTATCATTTTATGGATATCGTATCAAAATTAAAATATTTTGGAAGTCAAAATGATTATTTATTCTCGATTAAATCATTCTTAATTACTATATTTTTATCTTTTCCTATTTTGCATGCATTGTTTAATGTTGATTGGGGTAGTAAATCACAGTCAACCGATCAAAAAGTTAAAATCCAGATTGTTCTATATTGGTCGGCAGTTATTTAAAGTTAAGTAACGTTATTTGAAGAGTGACCTAAATTTTTAAATAACTTTTAAAAAAGATTAATGCAATAATAATAATGGATGGAAATGATAGATGTATTTTTTTCTTTTCACATGAAGGATTACCACAGAATAAAATAGGAGTTAAGTACGATTTTGGTTCCTAACGTAGAGGCCAAAAATTTATTTTATTTCCGGCTTTTTTTTCGCTACAAAATAGTTCCTAAGGTTTTAGTTTGTTTTAAAATCGTCCTTTTTTTCAAATTTTTTATTTTTATTACCAAATTACCCTTTTTTTTTAACCAAAGAAAATTCAACACAGTAAAGTGGAGCAAACGAACCAAACAACAAGTACTACATAGAAATACATAAAATCCCTGTCATTTTCGGCATTGCCATCAACAACCAAAAGGATCACTATCGGTCCATTCTTTGTAGCTCAGAAACATCCTCCTTTTTACGAACTCAACACCTGCTTCCTTATTATTGAAAATCCTAACATTACGTTTCACCCAAATGTTCCAAATCACTGCAAAGAACCCAGTCAGCCACTTCTTCTGCTCTTGTTTTCACTTATGCCTACCAGTCCAACTCTCAAACAGTTCCTTTATGGTTCCAGAAATAGCCAAAACTTCACCAAAAGACCTCAACCAACTGCACCACACCTGCCATGTTAGTTCACATAGAAGAAATAAATGCTGCACCGATTCTATCTCCTTCTTACATAGTACACAGATATTATCACTGGGCATAATAACGCCTAGGCTACTCAACCTCTCTTTGGTATTAACTCTACCAACAAGCACAATTCATCCAAAAAGCTCAATTCTCGGAGGTACCACTCCTCTCCAAACTGAACTTGTGAAACTATAACTCGTTATCTCATCTGACAGAGTCTCCGATTGTAGGACCTGCATAACAGATTTGGTAGAAAATACCCCTTTACTATCAAACTTCCACACCATATTATCCTTTTTACCATCTGACAACTTCACCGGCCTTAGCCTCTCATGAAACTGGTGGACAAGTTCCAGCTCCCATTGGAACAACTCTCTTCTCCACTGGAAGTTCTATATCCACTCGAGCCCATCCCAAAAACCACAACCCCCTATCATAGATCCTTGTTGGTTTGAAATAGAAAAGAGTATTGGAAAAGTCACTTTCAGGGGCCCTCCTTGTAGCCAGTTATCTTCCCAAAACAGGGTTCTCCTTCCATTCCCTACTTCCATCGCCAGGCCAGTAAGCATTTTGTCTTTTATCCTCTGCTCTTTTATATTTAATTGGCAGATGTCTTTCCAGGGCCCTCCTTTAACTGGTAGCTGCTGATTTACTAGCATTACAGCAGGGTTCAGGTTGTTACACGAGTATACAATCTTCTTCCACAAGGGGCAATCCTCTTTTGAAAACCGCCACCACCACTTAAACAAGAGCGCTGTGTTCCGAAGCATTGCATCTCCAATCCCCAAGCCCCCAGCCTTTTTTGGTACCTGAACCAACTCCCACTTAACTAACGGGATACCATCATTACCATCCCCCTTATACCACATAAATCTCCTTTGCAACGCAATCAGCTTATCCGCAATCGCCTTTGGCATCTTGTACAGACTTAGGTAATATATCGGTAGGCTATTCAGCACTGATTTGATGAGAACAAGCTTGCCCGCTTTGTTTAGGACCTTTGCTTTCCACATGCTGAGTTTCTCTTCCACCTTATCTATTATCGGTTTCTAAGTCTTCACCATACGCAGATTCGCACCCAAGGAAATTCCGAGGTACCTAACTGGTAATACCGGTTGCTTGCACCCCAGCAGACCACACGCATGATCTATCCATTCCTGCTCACAATTCACTGATATCAGATTTGACTTATCAAAATTGATGCTCAGCCCCGACATTAACTCAAAACACCGCAACAGTCTCTTATAATTCACGATTGTCTCTGTTATCGGGGGACAAAACAATATCGTATCATCTGCAAATTGTAAGTGTGACAATTCGATATGCTCTCCTCCGACCAGTAGCGGATCAATGCGCCCGTTCCTGACAGCTTCTCCCGACATCCGATGCAACACATCGACCACTAGCACAAACAGAAATGGAGAAAGAGGATCCCCTTGTCTGAGGCATCTCTCCATGTTAAACGGCTTGGATGGTGACCCATTAACCAGGACAGACATAGTAGCCGTACTGACATACTCCTTCACCCAATTCCTCTAATGTTGTCTGATGTATGAGAATTTACATTGGTTTAGAATCAATCAAAAGATAAAAATCAATTCTTTGGTGGCATAGTCCAAACCAACAATGAATTCTCACAATCAAATATTAAATCTAATACAAAATAACTGAGAGTAATTAAACCTCGGGTCGTCTTCCCCAGGAGTTGCAATTAAGTGTACATTTATTGGCTAGGGGAGAGAGCATGGGGATTGGAAGATAGCAAGAGAGCAAGAAATGTAAATAGCAAGAAATTAAATGAGCATGCAAGGAAGTAAAAGGCAACTCTTGGCAAGAATTGGGGAATTTAGGATTCCTATCCTAGTTATGGACCACAAACATGGCAATTGTGTGGAAGCAATCCAAATCAATCAATCCTCCTTGAGAATTAGTCAAAGGCGTAATTGATCTCAATCCATAAGTCCTAGTCAACTCACTAATTACTTAGTGAAAGACTAGCGTCAATGGAAACCAAACCAATTAACCTTTCTCACACAATGCGGAATGGACATCCACAACTCAATTCCACCCAAACACCCAATTTCTCAACAAAGAGTGTGAAAATTAAACATGCATGAAATTAAACATCAAAAAAATAAAAGTCAACGCAATTAAATGCAAGGAAAGGAGACTTCAAATGCAAGAAAACCTCTTGGCAAGTAATTGAGAGCTAAGGTTACCTATCCTAGCCATTGACCACAAACACATGATGATTATGAAGAGTTAATCATACTTAGTCAACGTTACATCAAAGATAAGTCAAATAGGCATAGTTAATTTCAATCCCTAAGTCCTATGTCAACACTAAGGGGTCACATAGAGTCAAGGGAGACCAAATCAACTAACTACTCTAATGTATCAAACAAGAATGGACATCAATGACTCAAGGATCACCAAAGTCATCAAATTCAAGCCAAGAGTGGAAAAAAACTAAGTAAAAACTAAGCCAAGCATTTTATCAAATACTTAGTGTGCATGAAAATAAAATAATATTAAATTGCAATAAAATAAAATCTAAAACTACCAAAGCAAGAAAGTGACAATAACAACTAGAGAAAGCAATAAATGACATGGAAACATAAATTTGCTTAATTAAAATTAAAGTAACAAAGAGTATCCATAAGTATAAAAATGACAAAATAAAGAAAATAACAAGAGAAATGAAGAAGAACAAGAAGAAATAACAATAAATGACAAGAAAAAGTAAATAGAAACAAGAATTAAAAGTAGAAATTACAAGAAATTAAACTAACAAACCCTAATTCTAGAGAGAGGGGGGAGCTTCTCTCTCTAGAGAACAACCTACATTATGCTAACTAAATCCTAATTTCGCCCCCTCATATGGAGTGAGACCTTGCTTAATATAGGAAGAATCAGCTTTAGAAGTCCAAAAACTGGGCTCTGGAGGCCCAGAAATCGCCCCCAACGATTTCCATTAAATGAGTCACACGCTGGGACGTGTGCGGACGCACAGGTGTGTGCGTCCGCACACATGCTGATTTTCCTCTTGTGCGTACGCACAGGTTGTCGTGCGTACGTACACATGGTTTTGTGGCTTTTTTGCGTACGCACACTAGGTCGTGCACACGCACACTCCGATGTGTGCTTCTCCTTTGTTTTCTTCATGTTTTCTCCCTTTGTACATGCTTCCTTCCACTTTTGCCTTGTCAAACTTGCCTTTAGGACCTAAAATCACTCATCGAACATATCATGGCAGCGAGTGGCATAAAAGTGAGATTAAAATAACTAATTTAAGCACAAAAATGCATGTTTTCACATTTAGGCACAATCTAGAGAGAAAACACAAAAGCATGCTATTTGGATGAATAAATGTGGGTTTATATGATAAGATCCACTCAAATCAAAGCAAAATATATCGTCAAATATGGATTCATCACTGTCCAAATCCCATTTTCTGTAATACTATATCCACAAAACTCCATCTGACTCTATCATAAGCTTTATGAAAATCCAGTTTAATGATTGCCTCTTTCTTTCTCCGCGCCTTGAGCCAATGGACCGTCTCACAGGCGATGAGAGCACCGTCATGAATTTTTCTGCCTTTCACAAATGCAGTCTGAGTCTCTCCCACCAAGCCCGGCATAACCGATCTCATTCTTCTCACTTGTGCCTTCGAAATCACCTTATACACACATCCCACCAAACTAATCGGCCGAAAATCCTTGATCTCCTTAGCACCCACAAATTTTGGGGCCAGTGTCACCCATGTTATATTCACATCTGATGGTAACTTTGCCCTTTGGAAGAATTCCATCACCGCTGCAGTGAACTCCTGACCAATCTCTTCCCAGCATTTCTTGATAAAATTCATATTGTATCCATCACTACCTGGGGCCTTAGAAGATTCACAATCTTAAAATGCCTCCCTAATTTCCTCCGCAGACGGTAGAACCTCCCGGATTACCAAATTACCCTTAATAAAAAAATAAAAAAAGAAAGAAAACGCGTAAAGTAAAGGGGAAAGGGGGAAGGGGGAAGGGGGAAGGGGTTATGCGAAGGGAGAAGGGGGGTTCGGGAAGAAGAGGGGGAAGGGTCCTCGCTGTCGCCGCCGCCACCGCTGCTCTTCGCTTCCGCCGCCGTTCAATAGCACCAGAATTAGTCGCAGTTCCGCCTTCAAATATCAGGGCCGTCGTTGCTCGTCGTCGTTCGGTGGTTGGATCTCGCCGCTGTTCCTCTGGGCTCCGCGGAGGTACTCGATGGCGGTGGATTCCGCTTCCATTCTTCTTCTTCTTCTTCTTCTTCTTGTTCTTCTTCTTCTTTCATTCTGCTTCTATTATATTGTTGATTTTTTATTATTATTGTTTCTGGTTGATTCTGCTTCTGATTGATTATATTGTTTCATTGTTATTGTTGTTGTTGTTCTGTTTCTATTTCTGCTCCTGCTTCTTCTGTTTCTACTTGATTCCATTGTTGATTCATTGGTGATTCATTGTTGTTGTTGTTGTCCTGTTGCTGCTTCTGTTTGATTAATTGTTGTTGTTGCTTCTGGTTCTGTTTCTGCTTGTGCTTCTGCTGGTGCTTCTGCATAATTTTAGGGAAGAAGGGAAAGTTGGGGAAAGGGCATTTTGGTCTTAAGGACGGTTTTAAAACAAACTAAAATCTTGGGGACCATTTTGTAGCGAAAAAAAGGCCGAAAATGAAATAAATTTTCGACCTCTACATTAGGATCAAAATCATACTTAACCCATAAAATTAGATATAATAAAAGGATAAAATTGATAATAAAAAATTAGCTAATAATTGATCATAAAAAAATTAACAAAATAAAGACAAAACTAAAGGATAAAATTGAATCAATTAAATGATAAGAATAATCTTAATTTTTTTTAATAAAAATTAATAAGAGATAATACACTTTATCCATCGTTAAAATAATTCATGAATCTTGAATCTCATTTCTTTGTACTTTATTATCATGATTATCATCACTACCCTAATAATGGTTTTCATTCAAATATATCTACACATCTCTTTAACAAAAGTTTTATGTATAAATAATTAATAATTAGCTTTTAAAAGAGCATACAAGCTAAATTAGAAAAGTCTGATCTAGATCTTGGTCAAAATTAAAAGATACATTGAACTTCGAAAGTTAGGCCCATGCACCTTAATTAAGAGGAATTAAGACAGATTAAGATAATATCACCAAACAATAGGTCCTATTTAATTAGGATTTAGGAGTGGTACCTACCACCCATATTCCATTTTCTTTTAAAGTTTAGCATAGAGATAAATAAACAACCAATTCCGTTAGATAGTTAACAAAAATTTAGTAACAATAAATCAACAAATATTTTTTAATTATATTCTATGTTAACTAATTAGTTATTATTTAAATTTTATTTTTTTAAATATAAAATTAATAATTATTAATTATAATTATTTAAAGTTAACTGATTATAAATTATTTATTTATATTTTTTCTATATGTTAAGACATAGTATATATACATTGTAAATAAAGCTTCATGTTATTATCATATAGAATATCAGAGACAATAGTTTTATATATATAAAAAAAGTCTAATTAACATGTGTCCTAAAAATACATAATAAATTTATTATTAGTAAAATATTTTAAATATTTTTATTTATTGAAGACAAATAAATACATTAAAAATTAAATTTTTAAATCTTTAATAAGAACTTTTAATTTATAAATTTAACATATGTTCTTAAAATACAAAATAGAAAAACTCTATATATATTTAGATAACTTATATGGATAACTATGATTATAATTTCTACGATTATAAAACTTTAGTATATTTTAAAAAATATAATTAAAATTAAGGATAAGTTATCTAAATAAAATGGTTACAAATACATACTATCAGGTTGCAATTTTTTCAAACCCTAAATGCAATTGTAACTTTTAGATATTTATGTAAATCATTACTGGTAGTAGCAGATTCTAATTTAACGTAAACCACTACTGGTAGTCGCAGTTTACGTGAAGAATGGCATATACAAAAATTTCTATAGGCAGCAGTGGTTTCTGAAGAAAGACGAAGATGTATAAATCGCTATAGATAGTGGCAGTTTATGTAAAATTGTGGATGAGAATAAATCGCTAGAGGCAGCCACAGTTTACATAGACATGATTCACGTACAACTAACAGTTTATGCATCTTCGTCTTCTTTCAGAAATCGCTGCTGTCTATAGCAGTTTTTGCATATGTCACTCTTTACGTAAACTGCGGCTACCAGTAGCGGTTTACATTAAATTAGAATCCGCTAACGATTTACATAAATATCTAGTAAACCGGGCAGTACATAGATATATAAAAATTATAATTATTTTTAGGGTTTAAAAAAGTTGTAATATGATAATATGTGTTTGTAACTATTTTATTTAGGTAATTTATCGTAAAATTAAAATAACATATTTTTTTATTATTTGTCAAACATTTTCTATTTAAACTACACTTTTTAATTATTTTTGAAATTGTATAACCATTATAACGTAGTCACCATAAAATACAAAGTAGCAATTAGTGCATACGTAGTTCTTAACAGACACTTCTGTCATCATACTTTGTCACTTACACGTCACTTTTATTCTATTTTTGGGTCGGCATATATTGATTCGGTTTATCCATGAAAGCGTATATAAATGTATAATACACATCATGCTCATGCATGCATGTAAGTTTCTTCTTTTCTAAGACACCGGTGGTTAACATGTTTAATATAAAAATATTTTATTAAAAATTTAAATTTTTTTAAATTTTCAACATTCTGATCTGTAATGTATTATTATGTAAAAAATGAACACCTCACAAATTTGTATTATAAGTAATCTTAATAAATACATTCCTTTATTAGCAGCACCCTTATTTAAAAGTAGCACATAATTAATCTATCCACCAACCAAATATAACTGAATTAAGTCATGAAAAAAGATATAGGAGTCCAGAATTATGTGTAGTGAAAGAGTGATATATTATATATATGAGTTGTTTATGAAAAAGTATAAAGAAAATATTTTTTCTGAACAACTTAAATAATAAGTAAAAAAAAGTTAATTTTAATTTTAAAATTTAAAATTTGAATTAATTAAGTTTATTTATGTTTAGTATTTGGCTTCAAGCTTTGTCGATAATAAATTAATGGGAGCCACTCAGATAAAGATGTCTAAAACGTCTTTTTTTAAAGATATTTTTTAGTAATTAAAATTTAATATAAATAACTGATTAAACTATGTTATTTTTGTCAAAATTGGATAAGATAAATTAATTTGGCAAAAAAATCGATAAACTAAATCTTAAACCGATCTAAATTAATTTTTTTTATAGAAAATAATTACAATACCCTTGTTATAAAAGATGACAATATACTCTTATTTTATATATATATATATATATATATATATATATATATATATATATATATATTTATTTATTTATTTATTTATTTATTTTAAAAATCCTAAATTCTAATCCTTCTCTTCTCTCTGTGCCGTCATGGAGTTAAGATTCAAAATTAACATATATATATATATATGAGTATTTTAATTATTTTCTATAATAGAGGTATTCTAGTCATTTTAAAAAAAATATTAATTTATACCGGTTTAAAATTTGGTTCATCGATTTTTTTGTCAAATCGGTTTGTTCGATCTAATAATTATGATATAAATAATACGATTTCATCGATTACATATGTTAAATTTTAATTATTAAAAAACATCTTTAAAAAAAGATGTTTTAAGCGTCTTTATCTGAGTGGCTCCCTAAATTAATAACTTTCTTGCGTCATGTTGATACTATATATCCCAAAAGGATAGTTAATTACGACAGTTAAGTTGCAATTGTCTAAAACCGTTGCTATATGATACAAAATTTAAAATGTAAATTTATACTTAGACCAAATTAATGATACAAATATAGAATAAAAGTTAATTTAATTTTAACCTAACCTATATATGCACACGCGTATTCCTTGTTTCCATTAAATTTACAGGTTCATTGCTTCAAGCTAAAGATCACTATCACCAACTCTAGATCTTGTGTTTTTTTTTTTTTTTTTTTTTTTTTTTTTTTTTTTTTTTTTAAGTTAAGTTCGTTACATTCGAACCACCTAATTTTGATCCTGATGAGAAGCTATTAATCCTTCTCTTTAATTTTCAACCATATGCTTCGTTCTCTCACCTTATGGAACATGCATTGTACTTTGATCAATATATAATAACATATAAAAGGAAATTAAAATTATAGAGATCCCCTTTTTCCCTTTTCCTTGAAGCTTGTCGTCCACTTGTGTTAAAATATATATAGAAAGATTTTCTTGTTCTTGAAGATGTAATTCTTAACCCATTTTTCTTGTTCTTGAAGATGTAACTAACCTTAGACCTGGGATTCAATAATATTAATATATAATTATTCTTAGCTTTATTATGTGATGTTTTGGAAGTGTGTACCTGCTCTATATATATTAATTAATTTGACAATATCTAAACTCTAAATAAACACATCATCGTCCCTGCTTTTCTAATGAACTATTTTTATTTAGTTTCCTAGTATATATACACATTTTTTAAATGTTTATTTAACTAGATATGTTATTTATACTCATTTTAATTAATCTTGTATATTTGTTTCAATATACAACATTTTATTATTAATATGTAATATGTGGGTCTTATATTGTACGTACATTTTATTATTATTATTATTATTATTATTATTATTATTATTATTATTATTATTATTATTATTATTATTATTATTATTATTATAGTTTTTTTGTTTAATTTTAAATTTTTACTGCTTATTTTTCTAATCTATATTTTCACTTTTCTTTCTTCAAACATTTATGAGTAATGCTAGGGGACCAGCAACTTTTGTGATTGATAGCCATCAAATAGTCATCAATGATGATTTAATGGTGTGAGATTGGTGTGAGATTTCATCTAATGACTCACCTTTCTCTGCTGGTTACATGCTGGCCAAAATTCAATAGGAAAATGTTTGGTAACCAAAAAATATTAGCCAAAAACAGCCATAACTTTCCTTATTTAGCTTTTATTAATTGTCGCAACAATTAATGAATGCTAAATAAGGAAAGTTCCGACTATTTTTTTTGTCTACCTAGCATTCCCCAATTCAATAAAATTGCTGGTCCCTAAACTTTTTCTTTCCTACATATAATTTTAGTTGATAAAGACTTTTTACCATATAATTTTTTTGTAAAAGAAATTTAATTTTATAAATTTTTTAATTTTTTATTATTTATAATGTCAAAATAAAACTAATATAATTTTAAAAAATTTATATTCTCGTAATGTTATTATGAAAAAAAACACTAAAAATAACCTAAGTATTACTCAAAACATATATTTCTGTTATTCAAACGTGAATATTTTATTATTCGTGAGTTCACCCCCTTTTTAGGTTAAGTCTTAATAAGGCAACAACATGAAATACTATATTATTATTTATTTGCTCGTGCATGATTATTTATGAAGCATCATATTCGTATAAGCAAGTAGACAATGCAAGTAGCATGCATTTTTCTTATATTTAATTCGATAAGAACCCGCCTCAGTTAAGAATGTTAATTATTTTTCATTGTTCACGCAAAGCTTGGACGTCGATGTTTTAATAATAATAATCACCTTAAACTCGAAGCCAATTTTCCTAATTAATTTTGACATATCTATCTAGCTAGCTACACAAATGCTAAGGTTCAAACCTTTTTAATTTTTTAAATTATTCTATATTTATAGATTCACTTTGTACAAATAGAAGTTGATTTATATGCTAAAATGGACGGAAAGTTGTGTGTTAAAATCATATATTTAAATCAACAACAAATTAAAAATAACTATGTTTGGTGTACACTAAAATTAACTATCAAAATCAGTTACTAATATAAAATATATGTTAAAATATAAAATATACATTAAAAATAAGTTAAATAACACATATATTTAATTTATACACAAATACATAATGATTAATTTTAGTATACACGTAGCATTTTTGAATTAAAAATTGTTTTGTAAATATTATATAATAAATAAATAAGTCACAATACATTTACATATATCAATACAAATTTTATATATTCTTTTAACAAAGTAATTAATGATGAAAATTACTAGAATTAAAAAAATTAACAACAGAGTAATCACATTTTTAATGAACACATACAAAAAATAAGTTACTATTGTATTTTTATATTTTCATTCATATTTTGAATTTAATTTAATAATAATATTTATGAATTTTTAATATAAATCCCTTTTGATTATATTATTTATAAAATTTACTCATAAATATTAATTTAGTGTGATATTTATTGTATATAAAATTTAACCATAACTATAAACAAAAAAGCACGTACATTTTATATGAAATTTAATTAATATTGTATGTGAAATTTGATTACAATAGCATACTATGAAGCACGCACACTTGTTTGATTTGTCATATTCGCATGTCGGACAAATTTCGAATACGACACTTATCGACACTTGTTTGACATACGTGTCTTTTATGTCAAACTATGTCTTAAAAAAAATAAGCAATTCTTCTTTTTTTCGGATGTGTTTGGACACACCTAAATACTATCACATATCAGCGTGTACAGCCTTATTCTTAACACATATTTTTAAAATGAGTTTAGAAATAGTATATATTATTAATTATTAAAACAAAAAATATTTTAAATACTTTATATAATTAAAAAATATATTAAAAATAATTAAAAATTAATTTATATTTTACTATTAATAAAATATTAAAATATCATTATAATTTATCAAAAACATATTTTATATATGTTGTGTTTCTATATCTTATAAAAATTTTATATTCGTGTGTCTACGTGTTCTATATCGTGTCCGTGTAAATGTCCCGTATTCATATCCGTGCATCATATATATATATGATCGTTACACTATATAAATTTTTGTGAACCATCAAGATATATAGTGTAACGACATATGAGTGGATCGGACTATCATAGCTATGGGGTATGATTCACAGAAAATTATGAACACCAATGAGTTATAAAGAGACCTTTGTGGCTTTATTTATTTGTGTCTTGTCCACAGGAAAATTAATAATGCAGCATGATGAATTAAATACAGAGATGATAAAAAGAAAGATACAATAAAGATATGGATTAAATGAGAACCATAGATTATTTGTAGTAGTGGTTGCTAAGCCATACATTCGTTTCCCTTCGATAATAATATTATTGGCGTGTCCCTTTTGAAAAGGCAACAATAATATGTGGTGATTTATCATATCATCAGTTATGGGTTGAAATTGAATGAACCTCTCTTAATGATTATAATAATAATGGTATTAATGGGGGCTACATACAACATTTCCATGGTGCCCATGTCTTATCAAACTTGACCAAATTAATAATAAAATAATAGTAATAGTAGTAATAATGTTCATTTTGCAATGTAAAATAGCCTATAATTATATTCTCCAGTATATATTCAAATACATCTCTAAAGATTTTTGCATCCAACGTTTTTGTTTTTAAAATTTTTTTATTATGCTGAAGTCTCCAAACTTTAAAAAAATAAAGATATATAAGTCCTCTTGTCATACTTTTAAAAAATTTTTATTAGGCTAAAATCTTTAAACCTTAAAAAATAAAGATATATAAGTTATTTTGTCATACTTTTAAGAACCTATTTATCCAAATAAAAACAACGAATTTGACTAAAATAAAAATTTATATATTTTACTTTTATAAAATTTAGAAATCTCAATGTAATAAAATTTTTTAAAAAACAAAAATATCCGACACAATTTATTAAGTAGCTATTTGAGTATATTCTTATATTCTCCGATCTCCTTATTATTCCTTCATTTCTCCTTTGTTCTTGTTCAAGTGCTAGTTAGTTATGGGCACTACAACAATATAGAGTATTTTTGAGGGTTATAATGTGTAAAAGAAAAATAAAATTTGTCAAAAAAATAAATTTTGACACTATTTTAACTATGCAAATATGTTAATAAAAGTTTTGTTAAAAATAGTATTTTTAACATATAAGTGATTGTGAAAAAAATTTAAATCTTATTTTGATAAATATTGGCTGTCAAAAATAATTTGTTAAAAAATTTTGAAAACATATTTTCTGTGTTACTTATTAATTGTCAAAAATACTATTTATTTTGACACTTATTGACTACAAAATATTTTCAACAAAAAATATAACAAAGAATGAGATGAGATCTTAAAATTAAAGAATAAATTGAGATTTTGAAGATAAAGAATGAATAGTATAATCTTAAACTGAGAGCAGTATGATATCAAAATTAACATAGCCCAAAGAAGAAAAAAAATAGTGGAGTAAATTGAAAACAAATGAGTGTCAAAATTGAGGAGTAATTTTCTACGGTCAAATTATTCATCAAGAAAACATAGAAAATTTGACATTTGTGATATTTGTCAAAAATATATTTTAGTTTTGACATTTAATTATGGTGTTAAAAAATAAAGTGTTAAAATAACTCTATTTTCTTGTAGTGGGAAATGACATCTTTAATTTGATCATAACTGGATTTAGAGTATTTGTGTTTCTTCAAAAACAAACTTAATCTAATATTCCATTGTCTACTCGCTTGCTTCAAACCATACAGAGAGACCTTTCCGACTTGCACAATACACCTTTCGGAGCTAAAGACCTTAAGAAACTCGCATATAAACCTCTTCTAATAACTCACCATGCAAAAAAATAGTATTAACATTTAAGTGATAGAGAATAAAAGTCTCCAGAATTATCATTTTAACGACAGGACTGAACATGTCAAAATAATTATATTCCACCATTTGAGAGCATCTTTGCGCTGCAAGTCGAGCTTTGTATCTTTCAATAATACCGTCGTAATTAAATTAAATTTTCCTTTGTATCTGAATTTACCTCAATGATTTTTGCATGATTACTTGTAGAGATGCAGCTTAAGACGAATTATTACTCGATCTAAATTGAGTTTGCTATAAGATCCTAATCTAATTGTGTAATTTGTGTATCAATTTCATGCTCTATTTGTGAATGTGATGTATATGGTTGCGCAATGTGCATATATACATGAGCAATTTTGTTCCTTAAGAAAAAAGACATCTCATGGTTAGACATATTAAGCTAGTGTTTCAAAAATAGTTCTCTAAACTAAAAAAATTTATACAAATAATGTGATCTGACATAGAAAGAGAAACACCACAAATTGATACAATTATACAGAATGTTTATATGAACAAATTCTACCTAATCACCTTTATCTTGCAAACTATTAGCAGAATACTGCTACTACTGATAACAACAAAGGAACATATTTTCCCTGCTCAGTCATATAGACCCTCTAGCTCCCAAATATCAGTTAGAAAGTCAACCATTTCCTGCCAAGTATAATGCTGTAACAGTTAGGGGAAAGTAATGCATTCCCTAAAAGATTTGTGACATTAATTTAGTTTTTGAAAACTACATGCGACATCTATTTCGTCCTTTCTTTTTCATGGGCTTATTTGACGTCACATTTAATTTCAGAGACTAAATTGACGTTATAAATCTTCTAGAACTAAACTACTGTCGCATTATTTTTTCTTGAGTAAGTTGATGTTACAAATCTTTTGGAGATTAAACTGGTGTTATGTGTATCTTTGAAGATCCAATTAGGTAGTTTAGTCTAAATGTAAAAATACACAAAAAATTTAATGAACCTAGTATGCAAGAACTTACTCCCAAGGGAATTCGTTGGGGGAAAGGCTTGTCGGTTCCAAGGAGATTCTCATAGGTTGCATTCCAACTGTGAAACATGAATTCTGAGAGTTAAAGCATAATCAAAACATCCTAAAAGATACAACCGAAATAACTTCAATTTGAATTCTATAGCTACGAACAACCAATCACAAATTCAAACTTTCAAGCCTCTTCACCAATGCTGTTGTAGCCAATCATCCATGCATTTTGTTTTGTTTCTATTAATTTATCTTTTTACTTATACAAAGGATTGTTATTGTAACAAAAACAAAACGGAGCCCAATACACACGAAATCGTCCCACGCTTCTTCTTCTTCTCCCGCCCAATACACACGAAATCGTCCCACGCTTCTTCTTCTTCTTCTTCTTTTCACGCTCGTTTACGCACGGAGCGTCTTCTTCTTCTTCGCCTTCTTCTTCGCGTTCCTCTTTCTCCTCCTTTTTCGCGTTCCTTCTTCTTCACATGTTTTCTTCTTATCGTCATTCTTTTGTTGTTGTTGCTGCTGTATTTTTGTCTTTTCCTCCTTCTCTCTGGTGAAGAAGCAGTAGAAGGTGAGGAAGAAGAGTTTTGAATAGTGCAGAATGAACCGAACACAGTACTCATGGTGAACCGAATACAGTACTCAAGGTGAACCGAAATCTTAGTTGTGGTGAACCGAAATCTTAATTACGGTGAAACAATTATATAGTGCTTAGGGAAGAAAATAGAACATATTGGTCTAATTTTTGTTAGACTCCTTTCTGCGGACCGAACCGAAAACATGAAAGTGATGAACCACCTCTTTAGTACTTACCGAACCGAAAAGTTACTCACATTTACTCAGAGTTACTCACAATTACTGACAATTACATATTATCAATTCAATTGAATTCAATTCAGATGTAGATCACCTCAGTCCATTCAATTCACTTCAAATAAGATTAAAAATTTCATTCCATTAAATTCGATTCAGAATTCAATAATCCAAACCTCATCAAATTGATGCGTTTGAGAAGAATCATCAAAATTGCACTCATTCAACTGATTTGAAGTTGATTCATTCATTGTTTCAATTCAAAAGTGCAGATCGAAGAAAAAAACAAAGAAGATGAACGATGAAGATAATTGCGTTGAATCAATCCAGATCCATAATGCAGAGAAGAAAAACGCGAAAGAGGAGAACAACGAATTTAATTAGGTTGAAGGAGGAGGAGGAGGGAGAAGGGAGAAGGGAGAAGGGAGAAAGGAGAGAGAGAGGGAGAGGGAGAGGGAGAGGGAGAAGGAGAAGAACGCGAAAGAGGTTTACGTTGTATAAAAAAGTTTACGTTGAGAAAAGTTGATAACGCAAAATAAGGATTCGTTATATAGGTTATAAGAGGCGCGTGTAAAACAAACAGGGGTGTGGGGCGTGGAGTGAAAGTTACTTGGATACCATCCATGTAATTTTTACATGGATGTAGAGCTTTTCCCTAAACAAAATCCCCACCCTTTAATAAAATTTAAGAAAAAGAAATGGAGGAAGGTCTCTTTGATTTTTGTAACATATTGTGGTGGAAAATGAGAGAAACAAGCAGAGGCTGCACATGTCTGGAACAGAATTTATGCAGTCATATTATCAGCTTCTTGCATAGGGGAATATGATATATGCTTCTTCTATTTATTATATAGTCCTAGCTTCCTTATCTAACTAATGGGATACCAGATCTGAACACATTTATTTGTAGCCTAAGAACTTAAGCTTTCCTTTAAAAGGGTTAATTTTTATATTTACCTTAATCTGGGTTCTCCAACTTGTTTCCGCCTTTGCTGCCTTAGATTTCCAACCCAATGTCGCCTCATCTGGTTCCAGAGAATAAGACCTGCATCCATCAAACTTTAATATTGACAAGATAACCAGTTTCATAGATCTGCAGGAAAATGCAAAACAAATAAAATAAAGTAATACAACATCCTATAAAATGAAAAAAAAAGAAAAGGAAATTCAAAACTAATTCCGTAAGTAGAAATTACATCTTCGCATGATGTAATTCTTGTGAATAAGCGAAATTACTGGAAACATTGAAGTGCGGAGAGGCAATAAAAAGGTATCTATTTTAGTGACAGGTTTTATAAAAATTGGATGATCCTATTTGATCAAATACCCAGCAAAAAACCTACTACTCGAAAGTAGAGGGGTTTGATCTAAAAGTTACATGAAAATATGAAGAAACTTGGCACTTGGCAAAATATGTAAAAATGTTCAACTGAATTATGATTTGAACAAGATTGTTTCAGTAGCAGAGAAAATGGCTACTAGTCCATCTAGTCTCCTGTTTACCTTAGTCCACATGTACATCATAAGGTATACTCTCTTCAGTGTCATAAGATCTGCTCGACATTAATAACTAATAACACTGTCACCTCCTATGAATACCATAGCAAGGGGAAAGGGTAGAGCAATTTCATCATCTTAACCCATACACTTCACACACACACCCCCTCTATCCAAGAACTTAGATTAGCAACAACGACCTTATGCTTGATATATAGGCACATCTTAGTAAACATACCATGATTGACAAATTCAGGATGATCGTTCGCAAGGGCAGCACTATTTTGAGGATCAAAGGATATGCCAATTGATGAGGCACTCCTCTGGGACCGAAGTGCATATTCGATGTCAATAGTGCTGCTGCTCCAGAAATCTTCTGATCTGCTGTCTTTCCTTGCAGCTTGGTCATGAGGTATTAGTCCTACGGATGCCTCGTCCACCAAAAGAATTGCTGGCATTTTTGTGAAGTGTCCAAGGCAACCTCTGTTCTGTTACAAAAGACATACATCCACAAGTGTGATTAACACCAATGATGAACTATATATTGTCTACTAATTTGAACAAAAGAAGAAAAAGGTGTTGATGATCAAGAATTGCAGGCACAAATCATAATTCCAAGTGCAAAATAAATTCTGACATTAGATCTTACACATTTACTATAATTTAAAGTAAAGTGAAAATAAAACCGAGAGATGTAATACCTACTTTCTGGATAAGTTCAGAAATTTGTTACTTTGAAATATATATATATATATATATATATATATATATATTTGCAGAATTTCTCAGGTCAATTAGCATGCTGCAGAGATACAAACTTCTTATAACTTTAGTCTTTCTACATTGCAATATAAAAGATGTTGCCAATTTCAGTTTTTTTTCTTCTTTTGATCAAACCCCCAAGAGATGCTTAAATATAGCATGTTTTACTATTCTCTTTTCAGTCTTTTCCTACTTTATCAAACCCCAAAAGGCAATTGTGATCACAATACTGATGTTGCTGTGCCACTGAATTGGCATCAAAGCAGGAATTGAGGCCTTTATGTATGCATTTTCCTGCAACTTTCTGAATCGTTGCGCAATCGCAATTTTAAACCATCCATCACTCAAACAGGTAACTTCCAGATTTATCAGATCTGATGCTTGCTTAGCATGCAAGCAAGTACAAGCAAATATTTCCCTGAAATACTATCCAGAATGTTCTACAGTCTAAACTATCCAAGAAAGCATAGAATTTGCAAAGCAAACACAAGGACATGAAATTTTTAATCTCCTGAAAATCAAGAACTACAAAAAACAGCACATAATTAGTTCCATTATATCCCTCTAAGATAAGAGAATTCTAGATCTACAAAGCACAATTTCTGAACTGATACAAACTAAAATTAAATCTTTTTTTTTTTTTTAAGTTTCTCCATTGAAGTGGGTTTCATTTATGATTTAGTCAAATCGGGTAGAAACATATGATTTCAGCCAAAACTGATAAAATGACAAAAACTCAATCTCTTTCTTGTTTTTCTCTGCCACAAAAGAAACAAAGAAAGAATGAAAGAGAAACAGAGAACTCACCCCATACACGCCAGAAATTCACAAAGCCAAGATGGAAGATATCTACAGAGTTGCATTTACAAAATCCAAATGCAGAAACAGAAAGAGAGAGACAGAGAGATCTGTCACCTTAAGATCCTAAAACCCTAATATGGAGAAACAAAATTTAGCACCCTGCATGCAAAAAATTCAACACCGTTTATAAAATAAAATAAAATAAAATAAAAATTCAACAAATAAATGCGAAAATTGTTTCTTTTTTTGGGTAAGAACTTACACTGTTGTTCTTCTTTCCCCAAATTGTTTTATATAAAGGTTTGGCCTTTGGCCTTGTTTTCATTTTTCTCAACAGCCAAAGGATTTTTGATCCTCTTTGGTTAACAGATATTGGATAAGATCAATCAAATTTAGTGCCCCAAGGTTGGAAATTAAAGTTGGATTGAGAACCCCAATAACCTTTTTTCTTCTTTTTTTTTACTTAATTTCTTTTTCTTTTTTGTCTTTTTTTTTTAATTAATTAAATGGATAAACAAAATGAAGCATGTACTGCTTGAATTGAAACTTGAAAATAGTTACTAGTATATTATTTGGAAGGCAGATTACTATTAAAAATTTCATTTTCTGAAAATTTATTTTATTTTTTCTTCTTTTTTCCCCTCAAATATGAAGTTCATTGTCATTTTCATAGAGCATTGCTGGAACAAACTATTAATTAAGATTTAAGACTTATCTTTAGCTGAGTTGGCTGAGAGAACTACTTGATTATGATATATCATCTATTAGTCAAGATAAAAAAAAATAAAAATGAAAAATAAAAAACTCCTTCAAACTTCAAAGTATAGGAGAGTGTATAAATAAATAAATAAACAATAAAAAATGTTAACAGTCCAGCAAAATTTTTTGTTTTTAATTAATAATTAATTAATAATATTTAAAATGTTAGTTTTGTTGAATTGCTAACTAAATGAATGGAGCTTATGATTAAAAATAGAGAAAGTATAGGGAGCCAATGACCTAAGCGTACAATGTGTACAATGAAGGTTTGGAAAGTATTAGAGATATTATTATTAGTGTTACATTGTCCTGTCAAGTTACACTTTTAGGATGAGTGGTTTCAGGACATGGTATAAGAATTCCAGATCCAAAAAGTCAAGAGTTCGAACCTTGGTGAACCCAAAATTAGCTTTTTATAACATGAGATGTTTATTAGTTATCCCTGGTATTCGGATGGTTATTCTGCTATAGGTGATGTTCATTTGATTCATTTGATTCATAAACCAAAGATTTAGCCCATTGTACACATTGTACACTTAAGCCATTGGCTCCCTAGCACTACTCTTAAAAATATTGGACAAAAATAATAAATTTTGTTAATTTTTTATTTTTTTTCTGTAAACAATTTATTATGACAGAACTTTTTTATACTTGGAAATTATGGAGTGTAGGAAAGCCATGCACAAAAGATGGAAAAACTAAAAAAAAAAAAAAAACAAATTGTACACCAATTTTTTTTTTTATATTCAATAGTCACTTTATCATTCTTAAATAATTTTAATATGATTTACCACTTAACTTTGACTCTTAATTTTTATTTTAAAATTGTGTTATATTGTTATTCGGAATAGAAATTAACTTCTACCATTTGGTAAAAATATAGTGAGAGATTCTTATATACAAGTTTCAACACAATACATTACAAAGATACAACAATAAATCAAATAATCAATCATCAATCATGTATGTACATAGATACACAAGTAATTAATTGCATTGTTTAACTTTCTAAACATAATCACACCATGATAATAATTAGTTAATTAAAGAAAAATAAGTAATGACACTAGTACTAGTTAGGTGGTGAGAATTGGTGGAAGGTAATCTGATTTGGTACCAAGAATCTTAGCATTGGTATCAGGAAAATGTTCAAACCCTTGAAGTGTTGTTATGGTTCCATTGTTGGATACCTCAATAGGGTACTTCATGAGATGGTGAAAGGGTCTTTTCTCATCAAAATTCTCCTTTGAATATATGTCCCAATTTGTGTCAGCAAGATTGTTCACAAGCTTGATGCATTCCAAACTCTCTGGATTGTCTAACAAGATTCTTTTGTCTTTTGTGTCACCAAGATGTTCATGCCATAATGAAAGCCTGAAACCATAGATTTGACCCTTTGGTTGCTTATTATTTGATGCTAAGTGGTATGGTTGGAATGCACCCATTGCAATTTCACTGTCTCTTGCACCATCCATTGATCTTTGGTTTATGTTTGCTGAACCAATGATTATGTATTCATCATCAACTGCATCATGCAAAAGTTGCAAGAATGAATCCTCATCATTATCACAAAAACAAGGATATAACTATAGGAGAACAGAAACTATTTTTGTACCCTAAATCTTCATACACCATATGGACAATAATTTTATTGTTCTTAGATTTTGATGTGATTTTTACTTCAAAATCTTAATTCTTAGTTTCCATACCTAGATTGTATTTATTTTTTATACACATCTGAATTTTGTGTACTAATACCTCTACTTTTAAAAAATAATATTAAATATTCAAATATTTAATTTCTGGCTATACTCTCACATCGCTTAAGGATAAGATTTTTAGATAATTTATAAGTGCGAAATCTTTTTAACTTTTAAACCTACTCAATTTCAATTCTAATATAGTAGAATATATTCAATTCAATATTGTTAGACTACCTATATACAAACGTTCACGCTCCAATCCATTCAATCTCATTTTTAATACATACGGACACAACTTATTTTTTATTTTTTCTTTCGTTATTTTTGTTAATTTTTTATTATTATATTTTTTGTCTCTATCTTTTATGTCTTGTCTTATCCTGTTCTCAAAAACAAACGCAGTCTAAAGGACAACATGTATTAGTGAATTTAAAAAATAAAAGCAAAGCAAACAACAAAGAGCAAAATCAAATAGGGAGCATTATAAATCAGCAAAAGGCAGAAAAAGTTGGAATAGTAGACACTTGAAAACATGAGGGAAAACAAATAGAAAGAGATTTTTGAATGTGTTACCTATCATCATCTTGGCATGAACATAGATCATGAATCTCCTGGCCTTTTGTGCTCTACTATAATCACTGCCAGGCTCAGGTGCCTCAGCCGGCGAATACTCGCCGGCTCGCCTCGCCTCGCGGTTTCCAAGGCAGAAGAATGTCAAGTAGTCCCTAGGATGTGCTTTAATTCTCTTCCTTCTAATGGCTTCAGCAATATCAGCATACATCATCTCCATTGTCCTCCTCTGCCAATCCAATATTGCTTGAACCGAGCCACTCTCCGGCACTCCTTCCGGCCACATTGGAATCACAACATAGACTGAAAACCTCTCCCCTGCTTCAATCTTGCTAACAATCTTTAGAGAAAGTTCTTTTGGTATAAGATGCAAAGCATTAATATCCTCAACTTTTATGTCAGATGATTTCCAACCATATGAACTCCCTAGAAAGTACTGATTCTCAATGTAGATGAAATTCTTCGCTCGACGAATCGCGTTGATGTATGCATCTTGAATGCTTCTATCAATGATGTTATCTTTTCCACTAACAAGTCCTCTTTCACAAGCTTCCTCTGGATCTTCAGGGAATCCTGAAGCAGCACCACCATCAATAGACCTAAACACTTGAACATTCCAACCCTCTTCATCATTGAACTTCGCCGAGGTTGCTTGAGGCACAAGAAAATCATCTAGCATGCTAGAAGAGAATAGGAGAATCTTCCCAACTTGCTTCTCCCACCTCTGCTGAAAATTGTGCATAACATCCCATGCTACCGGCCCTTCTAGCTTGCAATGAATGTCATGCCACGGCTCTCTCGGACCGCCTTTCTTTATGGAAGCGCCGGGGAAATTCGGCTGATGGAAATCATCATGGTGGACATTGTTCAAAGTGGAAAACAGAGGATGTTCCTGAGTATCATATCTTCCATCACATAGATCAATTCCACCAATGAAACTCACTACACTTCGCTTCTTCGATTCTCCCTCAACTTGGCCATCAAGAATCACACTCTTCTGATGATGAGTGAACATTGTTGAAATCTCAAAACCTTGAACAATGCTTCTTCCATCGTCCGGATTCCTCGGACACAAGATGCAATGAACATCTGTGTCCTTAAAGTACTGTTCTGTTTCTTGATCATGTGTTGCCATCAAACCATCTTTCTTGAAATCCGGAACAGAAGTTCTATCATCCCAAACAAGCATTAGAACCTTGACACCTTCATTTGCTTTCTTTTTAAGAAGCTCACCAAGTTTGATACTTGAATTCCTTTGGTTTTGATCCCTAACCAAACTTATCTCAGTGTAAACAGACCAACCAGTTATGTAAATGAAATGCTTAGCATCAATTATTGCATTGTAGATATCTTTCCAGCATCTTGCAGGCTCATAGAATTTTCTTTCGGATGGCGCCATCGGCCGCGAAAAATTGTCCTGGACATGTGCATCTTGGTAGAGAGTAACTTTGCAGCCAGATTTTTGGTTGAAGAAGGTGTGTGGAACTCCTTGAAACTGTGGACTCTTTAGTCCTTGAGACCAATTTGAATCATTCTTGACATCAAAGTATTGAATTCTAACATGGATTTTAGACCCACCTGCATTTGCATTTGCATTTGTTGAAGGAATGAATTAGTTCATTAATTGTATTAACTACCATTTATGTTACAGAATATATAAGAATGTTCTGTTATAACAAAATAACTTCATTTCAACTATTATATCTCTGCATTTGAATATAATTTACATTAATATATAGTAACAATTCAAAGATGTAGCAAACAGTTTAAAGAGAATAGAAGGAGGGAAGTGCCAAAAGAACCAAACTCAATTCTATAGGATTTCTCGAATCTCTTTGGTTTAAATTCTTCTGCCTCTGTGCCTCATGTCAGAATTAAATATAGTCTTCCAAAATCAATTATTGGAAAAGTAAAAATTTTATGTTTTTTATTACATAAAGACACATTGTAATCACAGATATAATTTAAATTTGATAGTACTAATTAAAAAAGCAAGTCAGGAACAACCTTAATTTTGAACAAATCCTAATGAGTAAACTATAAAAAATGCAGCCGAATAATTTTATTGTTGACAAAAATACACTCGAATTTTATTATCGATAAAAATGTCCTCAAAAAATTAAAAAACGCAAGAAAAATACCCAAAAAAAGTAAGTGACAAACAACTTTTGTATTTGATAAACCGTTTATGTATTAGATCCAAAATTTTATAGAAATATTTAGATAACTATTTAAAAAATACACACAAAAAATCGGATGAAATTTTGATCTTTATAATTTTTTTTTATTTTTTAAAAGTATTATTAGTTGTTGACAAAAAACCACAAAAAATATATACTTAGCGAAAATTAACCAAATTTTAAAAATAAAAATATCTCATTTTTTAATCTACTTGCAAAAAACATCAAAATTCAATTTTTAAAGCATTTTTTGAGAATACATATTTAACACATTTTTGTCGTGTTTTAAAATTTTCTGAGAGCATTTTTGTCGATAACAAAATTCAAGTGCATTTTTATTGGTTTACCCAAAACCTAAACAGAATTCAATTTTTAAAAAACCAAGAACAAATTAAATCAAAGACTAAGTGATGTATAACCTTGTATAGAATGATGTTGTTCATCAAGTATTTCAGCCCAAGTATCAACAATGTTGCCATTAATGAGTTGTTCAACTGGGACATAAGCTCTTCCAATTAGGGTTGCCCCAATAGGGTTATCTTGTTTGACAGTGAATATAATGTGTGAGATCAAGTGTGCACAATATATGTGAAACTTCTCATTCCAATGTGGATTTGTTGGTTGATCATCTATCATTCTTGTTCTCCCAACCCTTGCCTTATCTAAATCAACTGTTGCATATAGACCCAATGGAAGAACCTGCATGATAATATATTCACATGTTGAGAACAATAACTTTTGAAGGTGAATTCTAATGCACATGAATGAAGAAAATGAACTGTGTTGCTTGGAAAATAAAAATAAAAGTGGATTCACAAACATATTTATTATGTGTATAAATATGAGCTAGAAGACTTATTATGTTTATGGTTTGTCTAGTATTTTAAACATATAAATTAATTTTTTTATAACACTGTTATTACTGAAGGTTTATACTGTCACTATTATAATTATTTTAATATTACCAACGGTTCACGCCGTCATCGATTTATGCAGACATTTTTACCAACAATTACCGACGCCTTCATTAATCACCATCGGTAAGGTCGTTGGTAAAATTAAATTTTCTTGTAGTGAACATTTTATATGTCGTGTTAACACTCATTTTGTCATCGTTAGATTTTTGGTAAATTCAATTCTAACATCCAAATTCTCATTTTTCACCTTTAAATTAGGTGGAATGTCAATAAATACTCATTTTCAAATATATAAATCATACAAATGAAAATGAAATATCAAATATCTTGAAAGAAAAGAGATATACAAGTGAATAATGTTAAGATACCTCTGGTTGACAATGGCAGAGAAAAATGTTCCTGAGTTGGGTAAGACATTTCTTCCCCAGGTTTGCACTTATGCCCTTGGTTCCAAAATTTTTAGAAGCATGAATAAACAGAAACAGAACAATAAGAAGAATTCAGAAATGTTAATTACTTTCTATAGAATGGAAATTAAATCTTGTGTCTAGTGGTAATTAATTATTATATTTTGAAAAGCATTGTAATAATTATCATAGAAGCATGCTCCTTTACAAGAAAAACTTATGATTCCTAAACAGCCTAATTGAAACAAATATGAAAAAATAAGTCAAATTTTTTATATATGTAACACTACTAAAGATCACACGTATATATAAAAAATTAGTCACTAAATCAATCATCTGTGTATAATATACGTTGAAATACAAAATATACATTAAAAGTATTTGAAACAACACATAAATTTATACATAATACACAAATACATTCTAAAGAGTTCACTGTTTATCAATTTAAATATCCAAAGAAAAGAAAAAAAAAATCTCTAGTTAGAATGATTTAAGATTAGAAGTAAAAGAAAGAAAAAAGGAAACAAATTGAGTCACCTTAGGATTTTGCAGCTTGTCAATCTCATATATACTCACATCTAGCTTCCCATGCAGCAAATGCACCATGTTTTTTTTACCACGCTTTTGCTGTTTAAAAAAAAATGAGGAATATGAATAAAAAGATTCAAAGATATATTGAGTTTTCTCAGCATAATACTATGAAATAACTGGAATCAATTAATGACATGTGATAATAATTTGACAACAATAACAACTAGTCCTGCATTATTCTTCATTTTGGTAAAGTTGGCTGCACATGCCAGTAGATGTCCAATTTCATTTTTCAGATTATAAGTATAATTTAATTTAATTAGTTTTGAGGTTACATTTTGTGATTTAATTTTTTAGTTCCTCACTACAATCTTGAAAAGTAATTAAATTAAATCATAGCATATAATTCTGACACTAAATTGAACATTTTAAAGGGTAAAAAATAATAATAATCCATGCTTATAGTCTAAAATAGATAAAGTAAAACTTTACTAAATAATAATTAACAAATATTCCTATGAATTTTTCTACTAGGTAAGAGTTGGCTATATGAATAAGATAGTAAAAACTTTTAGAAAACAAAAATTTTTATCCAAAAATTGTCAAAACTTATTATTTTCGACTTTATTTAATGCATTTTATAATAAAAAAATATTAAATAAGATAAATTTAAACTATTTATTGAACTCTTTTTTTTTTGTCTTTCTAATATTATCGAAAGAATTTCGCTAGAGAGTCAATGGAGTATTTGTACAATGTGTAAAATGGGCTATTTATTTGGCCCAATATGAGTTAAAAAATGAATATCCAGGATAAAATACTACTAATTTCTCAAACACAATACATACTCATACTATTCAGAATAACCATCCGAATACCAGGGATAATAAACATCTGATATCCTACTGAATTGAACATTCCTACACTCTTATTGTACACATTATACATATACTCCATACTTCCTCCTATCGAAAAGATAATTAATTAGAATCAATGATGGGGTGGTGATAATAAAAAAGGAAAATTTTTGTGCTGAGAGTACTTACAGAATGAAGATAAGGCTAATGTTGGGGAAATGTTGATGAAGCTACATGGTTTAATTTAGATAGGTACATTTATATTTATATGTATAGAGGAAGAATCAGATACACGTTTTGTCTTAATTCACAAGTAAGAGATATATGGATGTGTATATGGAAAACTCAAGTTGTTGAATAAATTCTCCCCTTAGATTTCAAGAAAGGTGTATTCTATTACAAGGGAGATGCCTAAGTTTCTATAGAATCTTCTATCACTTTAATTTTGAGGAAGTCCACAATGTTATGAAGATTTTTGTTGTAACTTTGAAGTAGAACTTTGGTAAAGGATATGCCTACTTGGAAAAGAGAAATCTTTGCATTATTTTTTCATTTAATTTATCCACACTTTGTTTCCTATATACCATTTATCCCCCAAACTTTTAAAATGTTTATACCTGGGAGGTATACCGAGGTAGGTAGGGTAAGAGAATAAAAGTCGAAAGCAATAATACTTTATACAATCCTGTTACGTTATCAACAACATTTCTGCCAACTCTTATTTATAATTATGTTTAATAAAAGTGTCTTTGTGGATGTATGTAATAAAAATATATTTTTTATGACTGTATTTAATAGAAGTATCTTTTTAGATATATTTTCTGGATGTGTCTCTTTATATATGTGTTTAAAATATAATAATTAATTCTTATTGACAATAAATTGACAAATAATATATTGGTACCCTATACTTTTCCTACTTTATATTCAACTTAAATAAAACATATAGAAAACTAACTATACTAATTAAACTATGGCGGGCTTAATTAGTAGTCATATAAAAATTTTTGAGTAAATATTCAAATTGGTTATCAAAGAATTTTAGATAAAATATTATGATTTTTTATAGATTTTAAAAATTATTTCCATTAGACAAATTGATATTTTTATCCTTTTTAATCTAATTTTATTATAAAATAATTAAGTCTTCAAAAAATATACTCTAAAATAAATTAGTCCCTTCTTAAAATATAAAACACAGTTTCAAATTAATACCTATCCAGTCACAAAAAAAAATATTAATATCTATCTACCTTGTTGAAACATAGAAATATATCTTGTATAATTTTATTTTTGGCTATCGATTTTTCACACATTTTATTTATCATTGGAGGTTAATGTAAAATTCTCCTATAATAAATTTAAACTTATCTAATAATAAAAAAATAAAAATATTGCATATGTACTAATTAGTCACTAAAATAATTAAAAAAAAATCCAAAAAGCCAACATTTTAATCAAAATCTAACTAGCATTTAACCAATAAAAAAAAAGTATATAATCATACACTACTAATTGTATTGGACTTTCTTTAGATTGATGTATAAAAATATAAATAATGACTAATTAAATGACTAAAAATCATAAAATATACGGAGTCTCTAACACTACTCATAATTAAATCTATTATAATAAAATAATTAAGCTTATAATAGACTAATAATAAAACTTATTTACAGTAGATACATAATAAAATTTTATAAAATATTAAATATATATTTTTATACACAATAATTAATTAATCAATCTCGTTACGTTACCAATATTTTTGTCAACTTCTACCAACTCTTATTTATAACTGTATTTAATGGAAATGTCTTTGTAGAAGTGTCTAATAAAAATATCTTTTTTATAGTTGTGTTTAATAGAAGTGTCTTTATAGATATATTTTTTGAATGTGTCTCTTTATATATGTGTTTAAAATATAATAATTAATTATTATTGGTAATAAGTTGACAAACAATATATTGGTACCTTATACTTTTTCTTAGTTAATAGATATTTTTTTATCAATAATGCTAGGGAACCAAGAGGGTACCAGCAAAAAACCAGCCAAATGTTTCTAGGTGAATCCAAAACCTCTATGTGAATGATGCTTATGTTAGGCATTAGGATGTTTCTTTTACTAGGTATCAAAATGTTTCTTTTTCATACTAAATGGATGTTCTTTTATATATTTTATAAATTTTTTTATATACTAAGAATCGGGATTGTTAGAAGTTCCGTGATCCCCGCCCCTATTTCTCCAACGTATCGTTCAAAATTTTAATTTGGAGTGAGAAGCAATTAATATCAAATATTATAAATTAAAAATAAATAAAATTAATTAAATATAATTATAAATTAATTAAGTTGTTTACTTTTTAGCTGATATATTGGTTCCATATACTTTTCCTTCTTTTTATATATGCTTAACATAATTGAAAACACATATATAACAGGCTAACTCAATACTGAAATAAGAATGAATATAAATAATTAACACATTGCCAAATTATATATACACATAAAATGTGACACATTATAATGTCCCCAGCAAGCAATGTTGCTAGCTCCTAGGTGGTGAGTATTGGAGGAAGGTACTCAGATTTTGATCCAAGAACATGGGCCTTAGTATCCGGAAAACATTCAAAGCCAGGCAACGTTGTTATGGTACCATCACTTGCCACGTGTACAGGGTACTGCAACAAGTGATGAAGTGGTGTGTTAACATCAAACTCATCTTGAGTGTACAAATCCCAATTCTTCTTAGCAAGATGGTTCACAAGCTTCACACACTCCTCACTCTCTGGTCGGTTGAAAACCTCGTCCAGTGCAAGTGGGTCCCCTAGGTGTTCGTACCATAGGGCTCTTCTGAATGCATGCACGTGGCCCTCTGGTTTGGTGCCACGTGGCACTCTTTGGTGTGGTTGGAATGCTCCCATTGCTATCTCTGTGTCTCTTCCCCCATCCATTGATCTTTGGTTTATGTTGGCTGAACCAATTATTATGTATTCATCATCCACTTTGAGGAATCACAAAGAAAACACATCATCAATGTTCGTTGCTTTCAAATTGGACATTTAGTGTTACAATAAGTGAGAATGAGTATGTATAATTCTTACCTATCATCATCTTGGAATGAACATAGATCATGAACCTCCTAGCATTCTGCGCTCTTATATAGTCACTATCAGGTTCAGGTTGTTGTGTAGGAACATATTCACCTTCCATCTTAGGCTCCCTCTTCCCAAGGCAAAAAAATGTCAAATAATCCCTAGGATGTGCTTCAATCCCCTTCTTCTCTATGGACTCAGCAATGTCACTATACATCATCTCCATAGTCCTTCTCTGCCAGTCCAAAATTGCCTGAACTGAAGCACTTTCAGGCACACCTTCCGGCCACATCGGAATCACAACATACACAACAAACCTATGTCCATCATTACACAAATTATCAATACTATAATATGATACCAATATGCAAATACATTTGTAGGCCGGTTTGATGTTGTCTTTTGTTTGATGTCTAATTTTTACTTAATTTATTTTTTACGTAAATTTTAAATATTTAAAAATTTTTTATTTTTATACTTTTAAATTTAAAATTAATTATTTAAATTTTTTTTGGTAATTAGACAATAACTTTTAAGTACTATAACACACACTTATATGTAATATGAAATTTTAAGTTAAACTCCAAAGTGATCTCTAAAATTGACCATTTGTACAAAAAAAATTTTTAAAATTCCAATTGTACAATAAAAGTTTTTGATATTGAAAAAATTGCATCATGTTGAGCTCCTCTCCGTTTCCATCAAGTTACTATAAATGACCTGACCTATATCCTTTTTATATTAGACTAAATAAAATAACATTACTTTAGTTTTGACGCTAAATGTTTGATAAATTATTAATGATTCACAAAACGTCTTATACTCCCCAAAAAATGTATGATCATTAAGATTAAACAAAATCGTTTCTCAAACATTTAACGTTAAAACTAAAGCGATATTATTTCGTTTAGTCCAGCACGAAAAAAATGTGCCAGATTACTCATGACGTGAGAAATAACTCAACGAAAAAAGAATGAAGGATTATCTTGGTGCAATTAAAATCAGGTTGACCTTTTTAATACAACCTATTATTCTCAAAAACCAGAGTCTGAACTCATGAAATTTCTTAGAAACCAATAATGTAAATGTTTACTCATATTTTATAACTATAAAAAAAAAGGAAAAGAAATTAAAGTCATCAAAATTTAAGAAGGTAATATTTGATACATACCTTTGTCCTGCTTCAATGCTGTTACAAATCTTGAGTGAAAGCTCCTTTGGTATAAGATGCAAGGCATTAATATCCTCAACTCGTATATCAGATGATTTCCAACCATATGAACTCCCTAGGAAGTACTGATTCTCAATGTAGATGAAATCCTTGGCACGCCGAATCGCATGAATGTATGCATCTTGAATGCTTCTATCTATCACATTGTCTTTCCCACTAACAAGGCCTAATTCAGCAACTTCTTCAGGGTTTTGTGGGAATCCATAAACTGCGCCGCCATCGATCGACCTAAACAACTGAACATTCCAACAATCCCTGTCTTCTTCCAATGTAGCAGCAGCCTCACTTGGATGCACAACAATTTGATCAAGCTCATCAAGTGTGAATAACAGGTTTTGATTCTTCCCAACTTGCTTCTCCCACCTCTGTTCAAAATTGTACAACACATCCCAAGCAACCGGTCCTTCTAACTTGCAATGCACGTCATGCCACGGCTCCCTCGGGCCGCCTTTCTTGATCGAAGCGCCGGGGAAATTCGGTTGATGGAAGTCATCACGGTGGACAGTATTTAGACTCGAAAACAAAGGGTGATCTTGAGTATCATATCTTCCATCACAAAGATCAATCCCGCCAATAAAACTTACGATCCCTCTTTTAGTATTCCCTTCGACATTGCCATCAACAACCACGCTTTTCTGATGATGGGTGAACATTGCTGAGGTCTGAATCCCCTGAACAATGGTTCTTCCATCATCAGGATTTCGCGGACAAAGAAAACATTTCACCTTAGTATTCCTAAAATACTGTTCTGTTTCTTGATCATGGGTTCCCATTAACCCATCTTTCTTAAACTGCGGCACGGAAGATCTATCGTCCCAAACAAGCATAAGAACTCGAACACCCTCATCCGCTTTGTCCTTAAGAAGCTCCCCAAGCGTAACGACACTAGGTCCTGTCGTTTTGTCCCTAACCAACGTTATCTCGGTATAAACCGACCAACCGGTTATGTAAATCAAATGATTCGCATTCCTGATAGCATTGTAAATATCTTCCCAACACCGTGGAGGCTCATCATAGTATCTCCCTACGGTTAACGGAATCCAAGGTAGTGCGCCACGAAGAACGTGAGCGTCTTGGTATAGTGTAACCTTACAACCTTTTCTCATGTTGAAGAATGTTCTAGGAACGCCGTTAAACGACGGCGTTATCCCGGTGGAGTAGTCAGTTACAGGGAAGAATTGAACGCTTACATGAATTCGAGCGCCGTGAACTGGGAGACGGTCTTGGTCGTCGAGAATCTCGAGCCATCGGCTAACAATGTGGCCTTGAAGGAGTTCTTTGGAGTGAATGAAGGCTCTTCCGATGAGAGTTGCGCCGATTGGATTGCCATCTTTGACGGTGAAGACAATTTGAGAGATGGTGTGAGCGCAGTAAATTTGAAATGTTTCATTCCATTTAGGGTGTGAAGGTTGGTTTCCTATCATTCTTGTTCTTCCAACTCTTGCTTTGTCTAGATCAACTGTTGCGTATAGTCTCCTTCCAACAATCTTTTTCATCATCATTTCACGTGCATGTTCAAGACAGTGAATTATCACAAAAATATAAAAAATTAAGATACAAAAATATTATTAGTATACTAAAATCAGTTACTAAAATTAGCCACACATGTATTTATACATGTGTAATTTAATTTATTTTCATCGTATATTTATATTCTGGTATATATTTTAGACTAGTGACTAACTTTGGTGACTGATTTGAGGTACATGTAACATAATCCATTAAAATAATATGCCACCCACTAAATTAGCTAATATGTATAAAGAATTAAATATATGTATTATTTTATAAAATAATATTACATTACCAACAAATATTATTATTTTTTGTTAATATTTATTCAATAATAATTTGCACCCATATTTATAAATATTTTGTATATAAAAAATATATAATTTTTCCATATATTTACTAGAATTTAACATATATAAATCAATAGCGTTTACATTCATGTTTTTTAGAGTTTGCACATATAAATTAATAAAATTTATTTATTAAAGATAATTTAATGTTTGTGCTAGCTAAATAATAATAAAAAGTACTAAAAAGTATTGGCCCAAAATTTTTTCTATTTTGTATTCTTTTTAATTTATATTTTTTATTTTGACATATATTCAACATATAGCTAATTTAGTGAATAATTATTTTTAACATATAACATAGTTAAAAAAAAAACAAAAATTCATTTCAACATGAATGTAAGTTAAAGATATAGTATACTTTCCTAAATTTTTATAGGTACAAATTTTCTATTAAATTATATCTCAAATAGCATAGTCTCTCCATATTCAATTAAGAGATTACGGGTTCGAGTCTCCCATCCCATCTTTTCTACAGACTTCATTATATGTCTTATTTTTCCTTTTTATTTTTAATTTTAAACTTTATTATTAATAGAAATTTTATATTTTTTTCCCGAATTTTTTAATTGGTAGCAAGAATACAAAAATTTAAATTAACCTCTAAAAAATAAATTATTTTTTAAATTTATTTTAAAAATATTTTATCAATTAAATTGATGTTTTAATTATTACAAATTAATCGTGTTTCTCCTTCTATCACTCCCGTCACAACTTTTATACAGGTAATTATTGATGGAATGACGCAATCGATTATTATTGTATGTTGTCATTGGTGTGTGTGTAGAGTACAAAAATAAATATAATATAGTAAAATTGATGCATGTAATGTATATATAAACATTTTTTTTTCTTTGGTCTTGTATATAAACATTAAACAAAGGTAAAAAGATGAGTAAGATAGATGTATATACCTCAGGCCTGCACAGCAGACATCCTTTGACTTGGGCTAGGAATCTCTTCCCCTTGTGTGTTGTGCCCTTTTTGTTACCAAGAAATTCGAACAGAATCACAGGAGTTATGATATTGGATCAAGATTAAATTTCATTGTGGGTTACGATTTAAATAGGTTTATAAGTGAATAATAAAATGTAATAATACGTTATGAAATGAGAAATATTATATATGAACTATATGCAATTGTTCCATCATAATTATGTTACATCACCTATTCACCTTGATTAATAACCTTCTTGAAATTACATAAATTTTTGCGAACAAAACTACATAGATTTTTGCAAGATCAAGTTAATGCCTTTTTTTTATTAGCAAGATGAATTTAGATTTTCTAAAGTGAATAAATTGATAAAGTGATAAAACAAAGAATTAATCACTATTAATTTTATAATTTTTATAAAATATGTGTCTTATTATCTTAATTTAAAAATAAATAACTCCTTAGTTTATTATTTTACCAACTTTTTATTTTAAAAAACTTTATTCTTAGAAGGGTCTAATCAATAACAAGTTCTCTGAGATGCTAGATGTAAAAAAAAATTGTTGCACTAAAAATTTTAGGTTTATAATAAATTTATTATAAAAAATTATATGAAAAATAAAAGTTTACATCAGAAATAGCCTTAATAAGTAAGGATGAATCCAAAAATTTTAATATAGATGAACCAAATTTCATACTATATTTTAATTGTTTTTCTATTATATTTTTCCATTACACAAAAATTAATTTAGACATAATATGTATTTAAAAAAATATCTAAAATATATAATGTAATTATCAAGATATAATGATGTAAATCATTATTAATAATTTATACAATAAAATAATATTAAACATATTAATATTTTAATATTATTATAAAAGAAAACAATTTTTTAAAAAATAGATACAAAGATAAATATGTAGAAACTAACTTAAAAAGTGTAAAAATTTGAGTATATAATATTAAATTAATTAAATAAAAAATATCAATGAATAAAACAATTGAGATCATCTAATTTATAATAAAAAATAATACATATAAAGACACTAAATCACAAAATATATATTTCATATATAAATATAATTTTTTAAAATTTTGGGAGACCGAAATCCCTTCTCACCCTTAATAAACAAAACTTTTATTTAAATATATTGGAGAGTTTAATTGAAGATACCTTGGCACAGAAATCCAAATTACATCCCGTTTGCAACTTATCAGCTTCATATATTGTTACCCTAAGCGTCCCATGTAGCAGATGCTGCTGCATTTTCATTTTTACACTATGCTTTTCCCCCTTCTATTTTATCTATAATATCATCTATATCATAATCATAGAGGGCAATTAAAGTGAAGAAAAGAAGGGGAAAAAAATATTTGAAACAAGTGTGTAATGAGACTATTGGAAATAGGTGGAAAAAGTGGGGAAATGTTTGTTGAGTAAAATTAAAGGCATGGAAATAAAAGGTGAAATAAGTTGAATATGATGCATATATATAGGGGAACATATACATAATAATAAAGGAGAGAATCAAAAGACTGTTTTGTTTTCAAGAAAGAGAAATGTGTTTGGGAGACCAAAAAATCAGAATTGATTCCCTTCTTGGCTTATACGAACCATTATTTGCTTACTTCAAATATGGACTATGAGCCCATTTTGTTAAGGTATGTATGTGGGTTATCCCTTATCCAAGTTTATTTTTTTTTTATAATTGTATCACAAATTTCCGCTCATTATTTTTTCTATGCTTCAAGAGTGTATGTATCACAAAAAAATGAGAGAGAAGATGTGATTTATACTGCCGTGGATTAAAAAAAAATCGTTGCCTCCGATTTTTTTACATTTTTTAATTATTTTTTATAAAAGATTACAAATCGGACTGTCTAATCTGTATTTTTAAAAAAGAAAAGTATATTAAACTAATTTCAAATCAGCCAAAAATAAAACAACTTAATTAATTATAAATATTATAATTAGTTTTATTTATTTATGATTTAAAATATTGGTTATTAAATATTTTACCACATTTAAATTAGGAGAAGATATATTCAGTATCATTGCAACGTAAATCACGAAAACTGATTCAATTAACTTCTATCTCTTCATCCTCCTTTCCTCTCCAAATGCCTAAAACATGATAAATTAGAAAATAAATTCAGAACCATCCAATTTACAAAAAAAAGAAACATCCTAATGTCTAGTATAAGCACTACCCACATAGAGGTGCTGATTTTTTGCTAGTACCCTCTTGATTCCCTAACATTGTTGTTTTAAAAATTAAAAAAATTTTAACATTGAAATCGGGCACTCCAACTTCTGTTTTTAAAAATAAAATTAAAAAATTAAAATTAGATCCTCCTTTATAATTTATTCTTCCTCCTCAAACAAATTAAACAGTCAAATTTGATTAATATCAATTTAAAAAAATAACTCTATATAAAAAGAACACCCAAAATTTTTAATAACAAAATATTACGCACATATTTGATCTATATAAAAAAAATTAGCCACAAATTATATTCAACTATTAAAAAATTTTCAAATACATAAAAATACTGGTGTTTTAGGTCCCAAAAAAATACTAGTGTTTTTATTATTTTAACCATTAATTTTCATTAATATTATATACATTATAATTAAAATTATCGACTAAAACTATTAAAACACTGTTATTCTTAAAAGTTAAAATAATTAAAATTCTTCCTAAACTATTAAATATAAGAATTCTGTAATTTAAATTTAAAAAAAATAAAACGTATTTTATAAATATATATAATAAAAGGCATTTAAAAAAAGTACACTAAATTCTTTCTAATTCTCATTATATACCGTAGAATTTGATTATGTTAATCACTTTGACACTTTTTGCAAAAACGTTTTTATTTCTAAAACTAAAATTTAAGTTTACTAAAATCCAACAAACTTATCTAACACTCGACTAATTTAATGCGGTTAATAAATGATCATTATTTCAATTAACGAAATTGCACTCTGTTAATTTATGATTTATTTTAAAACAACAACATGATCATCATCATCATTATATACTATTGTTGTCAATTGTTCCATTCATGTGCTTACACTCAATCACTCAAATTTTGCTAAGTGTTCTCTTGTTAAGAATATAAAATAGAAAATATTATAGAAAAGATAAAAATGTTTTTTATATTTTATATTTTTGTATTCTTGACAAATGTCATTAGCCACACCAATATAATATCATATCTCTTAGAAATTTAGACGATTTATTTTTTTTATTACATAGATTATTTAGTATAATTGCCTATACGCAATTTTTTTAGGTAGCGTTTGGTGGAGAGACAGAGATGGAAAGACTGAAACTGAGAGATAGAGACTGAAAGACAGAGATTGAAATAAATCTCAGTATTCTGTTTGGTGCAAAATAGGAGACAGAAATTAAAACAAGAATGAAACTCTAATTTAATTTGTACAAAGAATAAAATTCAAATTAATTAATTGAAATGAGAGTATTTTAGGTATAAAATGTTATTAAAGTTTCAGTCTCTATCTCTAAAAATTTTAGTCATCTGTGTCCCTATTTTTTGGAAGTACTGAAATACTGAAATTTTAAAAACAGAGACAGAAATTTTAGTACCAATCTCTGAACCAACAATTATAATACTGAATTTCAGCCTCTCAATTTCTGTCTCAGTACCTCAAAACAAACGCTACCTTACGTCTCATGCGTCTTTATCAAATTTATTTCAATTTTCAACAACAGTAAAGAATGAATTCATATTATTAGGGTCTTTGTCTCCCAAAATAAATTCTTCTAGGCTAAAAAATTTATGAACATTAAATCAAAGTCTATAATTTAGACACCAAAAAAAAAAGTCTATAATTTTGCCCCACCAATCAATTTGAGAGAGCAAAACCTTGAATAAATAAGAGACATGTGGTTGTCATTAGTGTAAATAAAATAGTCAACAAAACTCAACTACCATGAATTTTTAGCTTGACTTGTTCCATGCATTGCTCACACTCTCACTCTCTTTGTTGTTTTCATTTGCATTTTAAGTTATTATTATCATAGTCACACACAGATAATTAAAGAAGATTATGTTAAACAAATTAAAGGCTGTTTTAAGTACCACCAAACATCATTATTTTTTCTTTTTGGAGGAGGAAAAAAATTAAAAAGTGACCATGTTAACTAATGATGTTGGACATAATATAATTAATTAAGTGAAAGTGATACACAACCTCATTTATTTTTAATATTTCACTTTTTCTATAATTTTCCTTATGTGCTTATTAGCTTGTTTAATAATTAAAAACTAAAAAAAGAAAAAAAAATCCATTGCCCACCTTGTAATTAAAAGTGGCCAGAGCAATTAGGTAGATATAGAAAGCAAAAAAGAGAGATTTTTATTTGTTAGACAACTTTTACTACCTGATTTACTTTAAAAAATTAGTAATTAAGTTAAATAATGACACTTATAAAAGATTGATTGACATTATTCATTTATTGTTAATTTGACATATTCAACCGTCTATGTCAAAATATAACTTTATTTCAATTTCTTGTTAATCACATGAAATTTATAGATAGTTATTTATGTAATGGAAGGGAACTAATTTCTTCGATCAATATTAGTAACTTTTTAAATTATTTATTTATCTTAAATTTTAAATTTTAAAGTATAAACTTTAAATTTTAAATTCTTCATATAAAATAATTTTTTAAATTAAAAAAAATTAATTAATATTGACCAACTGAAAATAATTATTCTTATATTTTTTGTTATTTAAATATATATTATTACACATGATATATTAAAGCATGCAACTAACAATATAAATTAAAAGGATAAAATGCTTTAATTTATATATTATATTGAGAGAGACAGAGAGAGGGAGAGAGATATGGTAAAATCATAAATACAACTTTTATTAACAAGATAAGAAAGTGCAAATATTCTCACTTCTAATTAGAATTCTCACATGATAGGAAGGGACTTCTATCATTTTCATATGGCTCCATCTTTGGTCTAAATTTATTATGGAAGCAAAAAGCAGCCAGTAAGATTGTAGATTCTCCAAGTTATTGATCTCAAAATAAACTCTTTTTCACTTTCCGTATTTTCAAACAACATACTTTAATTTCTAGCTTCTACATATATACATACATGTGGTTGCAAATTTAAGGGAGAAATTCATACAATATACTTTCTTTTTTTTTTAATCTTGGGGCACAGTTGTTGTGTTATTTGTGGGCAGCATTATTGGTCCTACTCATCAACACATGATAAGTTTGAGCCAAAGTTTCTAACAAAGAGTAATGGTGTTACGAACTTATTATTTAATTACTTTCCAGAATCTTAAATATTGGATAAAATAGATTTGCAATAAAAATGTATGAAGTTTAATTATATCTCGGTGTTTGTCATTTCTCATTAATTAATTTGATTGTATTATTGGATTAATTAGACTAGTTTCATTCTTTCTATTTTTATTTATGAAAGTTCTCAAGTAAATTGAGGAGAGGAGATTATTGAATTAAAAATTCGCTTTTAAATTCGAATAAATAAATTATACAAAAATTTGGTTTAGAAGATAATTTCTAGTTTTATCTCATAAATACAAAATAGAATTGAATGAAACAGGAAAAAAAAGAGAGTAAAAAAATAGTGACGTCTCGATATATCTTGGTTTAATTATAATGATTTATTTTCAATCTCTACCACAATAATGTAGTAGAATTTTTATTATAATCAAATTGAATTATAAAAATCACTAGTGTCAAGAGACTCACACTCTTATAAACCACTTAAACTATTTTAAATTTAGTAAATCATCTAGGTATTAACCTAACTTAGTTAACGCAACCAAGTGTCCTCTAACCAACACATTTTTGAACACAAACACTTATTAAATTTTGGTTTTTGTATGAACTCTTCTCTTTGCTCTTTTTTTTATCTTTTAAATTGATCTTAATTCTAGACACAAGAGAATAAGAACACACTCAATATGATAAAAGAATAGACTTGTATGTCAAATGAGATTTTACTTCAATGGTTGCCTTCTTTTTTATCTTTGTCTTTGTTCTTCTTATATAGATATTGATATACTCTTCTTCGAGGTTGATATAATTTTCTTTTTTACAAAATTAGTTATTGCACCAATTATGCTTATGGTTGTTGGCATTAAGGAGAAGATCTTTTCTTCTTTGTTCCTCTAGTTTGAATGCAGTAGCTCCTTATGAATATGATCTGATTTTAGAGTGCATTATTTGTTGTCTTGATTGTGAATAGTTTTTCCTAACTTGACTTGATATCATTTTTTATTAATTCCTATAATGCTCATCGTAATGATTAGTTAAAATAGAAAATAGTTAATTATGTTTGTTATCATAAAGTACAAAATCAATTATTGACTCAACAATTTAAAAAAATTAAAATTTAGATAATTTCAAAGCTATCATCCTAGTTGAATTAAATCGTATTTTTAAATTCTTTGAACGTTTATATAAAAAATACTTAAATATCTTCCACCAAAATTATTTATATAGACAATTAATCTAGAATTAACTGTGTCAATCATTTAAAATGAGTAGTGTTTATTATTGAAAAGATTGTAAAATTTTATCTTAGTTAATTTTGATATGTATGAGGTGAAAATCAGTAAAACATTTAATTAAGACGGTGAATCAGATAAAAGATAGATATATAATGAAAAATAAAAAAAAAATAATCCAAAAATATTATATATAAAATAGTAAAAAGAAACCTGTGTTTAAAAATTAATATAATAAATATAATATGTGATCAAGTTTAATAGATTTGTTTATCCATATAGTTAATTTTGGTTGTGGTATAAAAACTTTGTTGATGTTGTTTGTAACCATTCAAGACTAAAACTACTTAATAAATCAAAATTTCTTTTATAGACTTAATAATAAAAACAGAAAATAATATATATTTTTGTTCTTAATATTTTTAATTTATTAAATTTTGTCACTAATATTTTTTATTTGTATAAAAAAAATTGAAATAGTGATTTAGTGAAGTTATTAAGAAGCTAATACGTATGAGTGAAGGAGTAGGGAGGCAGGTGAAACCTTAATTGCATGTGAGACTGTTTCAAAAGCAAGTGTTGTTTCCGACCAATCCACCGACAAGCCCATATAAACAATTTCGATCATCACTTTGCATTGCATTTAATTCCCCCTCTCTCTTCAATCCCTTCCTTCCCTCCCTCCCTTCATCTCCCACTCTTTTCAATTCGTACTTACTTTCTTTCTTTATAGTTTTAGCTACCACCACTACCTTCTGCAACCACCATTCCTCTCTTCTTTCTTCCTTTCTTTCTTTCTTTTTAATACTCAATAAATTTATTTCGATCTTTCTAGCTCACTCTCATTTATTTTTCCACCAAAATCAAGGGAATTGAAACATGGTACAGGCAAAGAAGTTCAGAGGTGTGAGGCAGCGCCAGTGGGGCTCCTGGGTGTCAGAGATTCGCCACCCTCTCCTGTAATTCTTTTATTATATATATATATATATATATATATATATATATATATATATATATATATATATATATATATATCTCTACAAAACATTTCATTCATTCTCACTCACTCTCTCTTCCTTCTCTAAACAAAATATTATCGTACTGAACACCCCTTTTGTCTTGTCTCGACAATGAAAAATTATTTAAAATGATGATATAATTGTGTGAGTTTTATTTTGTTTAGGAAGAGAAGGGTGTGGCTGGGAACATTTGAGACAGCAGAAGCAGCAGCAAGGGCTTATGATCAAGCTGCGATTTTGATGAATGGCCAAAATGCCAAGACCAATTTCCCTTCAACAAAGAACAACCAACAATCTCATCATCATAATAACAATGCAACAACAACAACTTCTTCTTCTTCTTGCAATGATGATTCTTCTTTCTTGTCTCCCAAGGCACTCTCAGAGCTTCTCAGTGCAAAGCTCAAGAAGTGCTGTGGCAAGGATCCTTCTTCTCCTTCCCTCACTTGTCTCCGCCTCGACGCCGACAACTCCCACATCGGCGTCTGGCAAAAGGGCCCCGGAAGACACTCCGATTCCAGTTGGGTCATGAGGGTTGAGCTTGGCAGCAAGAACCAACAAAAACAACACGAGGGTAATAAGGTCATTTTCCCATCTTCACCAAGTAATAACAACATCAATAGCAGCAGCAACAACAACAACAATAATAATAATGTTGTTGTTATTGGAGAGAATGATGATGAAAATAGAATTGAAGAAGAGAACAGGGTTGCCATGCAGATGATTGAAGAGCTTCTGAATTGGAACAACTATCCATTTGGTAGTTCTTCAAGTAACAATAATAATAATTCTCAGCAGCAACAACAAGAAGATCAGAAAAGGAACCTTCCATGTCACAGTTCTTGAAATTAATTAATTAATTAAATATATATATATATTTATACCATCATATATTATTATATTAATTATATATATAAATGTCCATTTTCTCAAATCTTTGTCGTTTGATTTTGTATGTTTTCTGTATGTTTGTAAAAAAATAATATATATGCTGTATTATTAGTGTCTATTTTTAAATGATTAATATGATGGATGATAATGGCATATCGGATAACTATATATTGTGTCCTTTATTTGATAGTTACTTAATAATAATAATAATAATAATAATAATAATAATAATAATATAATGATATTTAATTAACACACTATGCAATATTTGTGTTGGAAACCATGATGATAACATTTGGATCAAATTCGTAGAACTATTTATTTAGTAACCTGTCAATTTTAATTTATTGTTTTGATGAAATCTTGGGAAACGGTGAGACCTGCTTCACCAGGTACCATGTTATATATATATATGGTTCAATAATATTGTTAATGAAACATTAATTAGGGGTTAAATTTTTTTCAATTGGTGGTCCTCTATCAAATCCATGTAATTGACTCAAATAATAATTCGCAAAGTAAGCTTCCAACTTTACATCGCTTAACTTTTTCTTGTACCTTCATGCTTCTAAATTCTAATTTCTTTAATTTGTTGGACGAAACATTATTACCGAACTAGAGAATAATTCAAAATTACTTTATTTAACTTAATATTTATAATTAGTCTCTAAAAAAAATATTAATTTGATTTTTTATGATAATAAATGATAAATATGTGATTTTTTTTATTAATTTATCAAGATAAAATTTAATAGTAATACTTATATGTACGTACTATTATCTACTGTGACGTATTTATTTATAAAAAATTATCATACAAATAATAATTTTTGAAGTGAAACTTTACCTGATTTGATAGAATTTGTAATAAATAGAGAGCAATTAATAAATATTATATGGAAACTCAAAAAATAATAAATATTTCGTTATTCAAAACTATATCGTTTTTATGCTCATGTGGCAACAACGGAACATGTATTACTGTAGATAACGAAATATATTGACAACTCTGTTTCGTTTCGCATTATTCATTGATGGAAGAACATATATGTCCACCATTTATAATGGAGAATCTAATTTATACTTTTTTTTAGGTCTAATTAGTCCAAAATCAAAATTTTTGAAAATCTACTATTATTTTACTCTTTTATATATGTAATATTTATAATTATACATTTATTATCTTAAATGTTACTCAATAAATAAATGAATAAAAAATAAGATAAGTGTAGTAATTAAAAAATAAAAAGTAATAAGTTTGGATTGTTTAATTTTAAACTGATGATTTTCTATTGTTTTCAAACATCATTGCTAAAAGTTATAGCAATAATTAATAAGGATGTAACTTTTCCTTTTTTAGTTTGCTTTTATTAGGTTAGACTTAATAGTTCCACATATATAGATAAAAAAAAACCAAGTTGGGTTGGTCGAGTGGTCAGCTCACTCGTCCGCTTAAGTAAGTGTTGGGGTTTCGAATCTCGCCTTGTGCATGCAGCAATCCATTGGCCAGCCGGCAGACCCTTAAATGGAGCTCCAATCCACAACGGATTAATCCTTGTCCTGTCGGACTGGAGGATACCGTGGTCAACCAAAAAAAATATAGATAAAAAGACACAAAATGTATTTAAAGTAAAAAAACATACAAGAAAATATATCTTTTACGTTACAAGAAAAATAAAAATGACACATTTTTTTATTTCTATATTTATGTTCTATCCCATTTATCAAATATAGTCTTTAAATACCACAAATCGAAATATCTAGCTAGCCCCTCAAATATTAAGTGGAATTTATATACTTGTCAAATAATATCTAGCCCATCAAATTCTAAATAAAGTTTTCTGAATTTAGAGTTTTCTTCTTTGGCATTCCTAAATTTGAGATACTTTTTAAGAGACTTCCCTACCCAACTTCCAAATTCATGTATACGATACTAATTAACTCCTAGTTATAATCTTATGAGTACATAGTTGTTAATATGTGGGGCTAAAAAATTTGCCTCTTTGGTAAGGGCATTTATAACACTTTACCAAAATATTAAGTAGAAGTGGACCATATCCGCTTTAATAATCTGCTATGGGAATGGGAATAACATTCAAGATTCATTTCCTATAGTATTATTTTGCAATAAACTTTTCTTCATCAATATATGTATAATATGGAAGTGATGGTGTGACACATAACTTGTCGTATATATATAAGCTAATGAACACTTTCTGACAAGTAGAATTCAATACTACTCTTCATTGAGTGATAACACACATATTTCATATACACACCCTTTCCATAAAACAAACAATTGAAAGGGAAATTTAATTTTGGGTTTCTTTTTTTTTTTTTTCTCTTATCCTTATTCATTTATATCTTCTTGTACGTTTAACTAGTATTGGATAATAATAACCTTAAGGAGCATGATGAGTAATAAATTTTAAGAAAAGTCATTGTGGATAAGAGGCTTGTTTCGAATATATATGAAACTCATTATTTGTAGGAACGTTATAAAAAAAGTCACCTAATATCGTCGAATTTATTGACAAATTTATTAAAAAAATTTATTAGTAATTTTTTATTGTTAAATTTAACAGCAGAATAAATTTGACGATATAAATTTTATCGATAATTTTTTATCGGCAGATTTTTTTGTTTGGTGTTAATTATCGACAGATTTAGTAGCGGATATAAATTTTTAGTTAGTAAATTTTAGAGCTTGTTGCCATCGAATTTTTTTTCGATAAATCTGACAGTAATATATTATTTATTATTAATATTAAATTAATAGTTACTAACAGATTTAACCGACGGTAAATTTGACGGTAAACTTAAATTTTAATTTTTTTAAAAAGTTGTTTGAAAATTTAATATATAATATTAAATATTTAAATTTAATAGTTTTTAAATTAACAAAATTCAATTAAGTAGGAAAATTAAATTTAAAATATACCAAACTCTTAATTATAAAAATTGAACCAAAATTAAACTAAAAATTGAAAGAGCAATACTGATAAACATTAGAAATTAGGCTATACTAATATTACTACATTACATAAAGAATCAATCATACCAAACTATTTATGATACTAAGGCTATTATTGATTTTAAAATTACAAAAAACAGTTAAACAACTCCCAAAACTAATCCAACACACAGTTCATTACTACTATATTTGTAAATTGTATACACTTTATAGGCTCGAAACAAAAGCATAAAATCCATATGATATTGAAACTACAACACAATGTCTCCCAATCTTGAGTCCATTGTACATAGATTTTATGGAATGGATCACAAATTTAAAACATTTTTTGGAGACAAAATCGGAACTAGAATGATAAAATTATGAGCAACACTCTTAGACATGTTATCATATTGCTTCTCTTTAATATTAAGGTGCCCAAAATTCAAATGAGTAATGCTAAGTAGACAAAAAAACAGCCAGAACTTGCTTTATTTATGATTATCGTAACAATTAATGAATGTTAAATAAGACAAGTTATGGCTGTTTTTGGCTGATTTTCTTTGGTTACCAAACATTTTCGAATTCAAATAATATTTTTCCTAATTTGATGAGAACTCGATCAACTAAATTCAATTTTAAAAAAAAATCATTCTTTATTCCTTGTGTGGTAATCAATTTTATGAATATAATGACATAGGATGAAAACTGAAATTAAAATTTTTAAATTTATAATTAGACATAAAATTACAATTGATTAGCTAGGAATTTGAAGAAATAATAAAAGGAATACTTATATAACATACATGCTTGTTACATAGACCTAGAGAAGCTTATGGTATATGCTTAATAGAACTAAACAGACCTAATGGAATATATAATAAAGAAGGAGCTTTAACAAGAGTAATTGCAATAAGAACATGTATGTATGGAAATCTAAATAGTGTTAAACATCAAGAAGAGATTCGCACTCAGACCAATCCTGCTGAAAAAAATAAGGAAAGATCTAAAGCACTAAAAAGCCCCAATTACCCACCAAACAATAACAAATGTATCATTATTCTATTAAATACTTCAAGAACATTTAAACAAGTAGAGGTTTAAATACGACATAAAATAGATCAATCAAAACAAAAATAATAATAAATGTATCTTCATCCTATTCGATTCATTAAGCAAAGGAGGCAAGTAGCATATATATACATATATATTTGACAATTAAACAAATTCTAAACCTCCAAACAAAAAATTTAGCAATAATTACACAAATAATTAAACAAATAGACATACAAACTCAGAAGATTAACAATTTAAAAAAATTTCAAACAACTGAACAAATCCTAAACTCTTAAATATTGAAAAAAATTCAAAAAAAAAAAACTAAACAGAGAAAGAAATTTAGTACAGAAAGTGGCGACAAACGAGAGGTGACAACGACGGAAGGAAGAAATGGCAACATGGCAATGTCGAAGCTGTGGGAGGCAGCAATGATGACCGACGAAGATGCTGCTGGAGGCAGCCATGACGCTACTAATGATCTTGACGATTTTGATAGACGTGGTGACAATGAGGGAAGACCAATTGGAGGAGGCCGCGACGATGATGAACAAACGTGGAGCAGGAGGTGCTGACACTGTTGAACGAGCGTGGTATAGGATGCGGCAACGTTGAGGCGACAACAGTGAATGAGTGATAGTGACCAACGATGAGAGTGAGTGAGGGTGGCAGTGATCGGCGAATGGTGGCGATGGGGCTGACGGCGAGAGAGAAAGAGAAAAGGGAGAGAAGTGAGGTTGATGATGTTGCAGAAATGGAAAGAAATAGTTCGCAAATTTGAATTTATGGTCAATTTTACCGCCGGATTTACCGTGGAAAATATGCTAGTAATGCACAGCTTGCGACTAAAACAGTGCGTTTCATTTAATTATGTTATCATCGGTAATGATCGTGCCAATTTTTCTTTTTTTTCCTCCAATTATTACTGACAAATTTACCATCGAAAAATTAAATCCGACGGTAACCTGTATACCCAGTGAATTTATTACCAAATCTACCGATAAACTTGCTGCTAACCTTTGACGCTAAATCCGATGATATTCAACATTTTTCTTGTAGTGGAAGCTCACTCTGAAATGGGATTACCCTAAGAACAAGACTCATCAATGGAAAGAGAAAGTCATCCTAATAGGTAAGGATGGAAATAGGCCAGGTGGCCTGTCAGGAGTCTGCAATCTGGCCTGTATTTGGTCTGGCCTGGCTTGACCTGTTGTAAAATAGGAACATGTTCAGGCTTTTATAAAAGTCTTAATATGTTAATAGGCCAAATCCAAGCTCACTAATTAGTCTTATTGGCTTGTCAGGCCTGCTTAGACCTGTTAAAACATAATTAAATATATAAATTATTTTTTATTATTAACACAATTATTAGATATTTTAAATTTATTATATTTTATTATAAATACTTTTGTATATTTTAAATATTTTAAAAGTTTAAAATTTTTTATAAATATTAAATATGACATATTGCATATAAATATTTTTATTAAAAAATAAATTTTTGAAAGAATATTTTTATTTTTGTAAAAAAAAAAATTTATCAAGCCTTTTAACAGACTAGAAGTCAGGCCAGATTGAATAACAGGTCAGGTATAGTACTTTGAAAAATGCCTATAGTAGGCTGCAAGCCAGACCTATTAAAAGCAAAGACTAGCCTGGCCTGGCCTGTTTTCACCCCTACTAATAGGTGAGGGGCTTCAGTTTAGAAACACATTTTAGAATGTTAAACTCATGATTAATTTCATCTATTCTCCTAATTAAAATAAGGAAAAGTATAAGTAAACAACTCTTAACCAGCCAATTTTAAACAACTGTAATTAATAATTATTGATTCGTATTTTAAAAAAATAAAATTTGAATAATCACTAATTAATGAAAATTTAAAAAATCAGGATTACCAATTGACCGCGTTTCCCCCCTTCCTCTTCACGCGAATGTGTTTTCCATCATCACTCCCCGAGCACGACCCACCCCATCTTCAGATCACCAGATCGTTGCGCAAAAATAAAAAACATCCATATAACTCGAAGAAACATCCACCTAAAATAAATATTCATATAACTCGAAAGAAACATCCACCCAAAATAAATAAACATCTATTGAACTAAAAGAAACATCCCTTTAATCATTATTAAACACCATTAAAAGAAAATCCCCAATTTCTTCTCCTTCCAATGTATGGTTTAAAAAAAGAAACAGATATAAACGTGATAAAAACAGGGCACAGGAGACTCACGGTGGAGAGGGTGGCGGCGCATTGACGGATTGGATCGGGCTTGGCCGTTGAAGACGCGTAGCAGGAAGGACGATCGACGTTGAGGTCGCAGCAGCGACCACGCTGGGCAAGGACGTCACTCTGAACTCGCATCGAGGCGCTGGCAGTGACGACGCGTGGAACTGAGTCGAGGCGGTGGCGGGTTGGTCGGCGCGGCGTTGGCGAGTACGCGTGCAGCTGGGTTGATGCAGCATTGGGGAGGACGCGTGGACCAGAGCACGCGAGGGGCAAAGATGGCGCAGTGGCGATGGATGTTGGTGGTAGCTTGACGGCGAGTGGTAGAGGAAGGTGAATGGGCGTAGGGGTGTTCAAAACCGATCCAATCCGAATAAAATTGATCAACCAAACAAAAAAAAATCAATAACCGAATAAACCGAGAATTGAAAAAATAAAATTTTGCCATTTTTTGTTCGGTTTTCGGTTTTAACACCAAAAGCTTGAACCAAACTAAACCGAATGATAAATTTAACTACACATAAGTTAATTTACAAAAATATTCCCACTTGACCTACCTAACCCTAATCCACTCACACTCACTCTCTCACTCTGAAGAAGCGTCGCACACTCCTCTCTCAGACTCTCACTCACACACACAAACTGCTCTCTTACTCACGTAGTGTCAGTCTCCACTCTCCTCTCTCTTAGTCACAGATTCACATTCCTCCATTCTTCTCTAACGTCGCCGTCCAACAACTGTCCTTTTTGTCCCGTCATCCGTCGAAGCCTCACGGCATCCAACAACGTCGTCTATAGTAGCGCCATCATTCTTAGCATTGTCGTTCTCGGCAGATGCGTTGTGCTCCGTCGTCTTTAGTCTCTCCGCCGCCATTCATGGCACTGTGCCGGCCGTAATGCTTTGTCATTCTCGGTCTCTGCGCCTCTGTAGTTGCATCTTCTAATGGAGTCCCAGGTATGATTTGTTCAATTTTTATTATGATTCCTTGTTTATTATGATTTTTAAAATTTTCAAACCTTAGGATTTTTATTTATTTAATTCTGTTTGTAAATTGTGTTTACCTGCTAACACCATGAACTCTCTTTCCTTTTCCTACTTGTGACATAAACCTATTACCACTCTTTCTTGGACTTCCCTTACTTGTGGCATAAGTCAATACATTAACTCACTCCTTAACCATTAAGGCCTATCGACTAGATATGTCCTCACTTCCCTTCGAGAGCAATCAATAGGTCAGTTAACGCAGTAAAAAAGTACTTCTTTCGAGTTAACTTAGAAATAACTCCAAATCCAAATTTGTAAATTCTTTGTTCTAATTTCTTAGGATTTTTTTAGGTTTATTTGTAAATTTTGTTTATTTGCTGAAATTCGTTGTTATGGTTCTTATTTTAAAAATAATACAAAAATTGAGGCACGGGAACTATTCTCCTACTTTAAGGATGGAAAATTGAGAATTCTTAACATTTAGAAGCACATATTTAATTAAGCATTCATACCACTGTTTATCATTCATTTTCTTTTTAAATATGCAACCTCATATATATCATAACTAGATTGGGTCCAATCAAAATAAGTTAATTATATTTCAATCAAGTTTCTACACATGTTATAAGTTAAAAATTTTTTAGATTTCCATTCTGAAGGTTAGTTAAGCCAAGAGGATAATGATTATCCAATATAACTCAGTTTTATTGTCTGGTCATCACATATCTCTAGCATATGTTTGATTTTAACATAAATCAATATAACTCAGCTTCATTGTTTGGTATTAATTGTTTGTTATAACTCAGTTTTTTATTTTAGGTTCTTTGTTTGCTGAATAGTATTTTTCTATTTTGCTAGAGAATATCAAAATGGAGCTCAGCGACTGCTTTGCTAGAATAATTAATGGAAACAACTTTTTTTTTGGTTGCGTGGAACTTTTCATGCTTCTCAATTGTTTGTATGACTTTATTTTCTGGCTTTGTGAAATTAAATTTGTTATTGTTATATATTTTTTTATGAAAATAGCATAGGATAGGATTTTAGTACATGAAAAATAACTAGAGCATAGTACATTTTTTGAATTGAAAAATCGAACAAGTCGAACCAAATCAAATCGAATTTAATTAATTTGACTTGGTTCGGATGATCTCAGTAAAAAGATCGAACCAAACCATATCGTGAACATCCCTAAATAAGCGTACAGTTGTTTTTTGAATGTTACGGTGTGTGAAAGTGAAAGGTAAAATTAGGATTGTAATGAGATAGGGTTTTGAGATGTTTTTTGGACTTTTTTTCGAATAGCCCATTAAAGTTGGCTGTTAGTTAGCTGGTTGGGTATTGAATACTTAGTGAAATTCTTAAAATAAATATAATTATTTATGTATTTTCTCATATCAGTTTAAATTTTTAAAAAAATTTAACTAGAGTTTGATCTTTGTTAAAAATTTTAGTATAACGCAAATAAAAAAAATGAAGAATTTTTATATAAAATTCCTGCAAATCTTATCAAAAAGAAATTTTTAAGTGAGACGCGTGTTAAAAATATAATTATTTATATGTATTCTCTTTTCAGCTTAAACTTTTATGATTTATAAACAAGAGTTCAATCTTTATTAAAAATTTCAGTGAAAAACAAATAAAAGAAAATAAAGAATTCCTATGTAAAGTTTATGAAAATCCTAAAATGAGATTCTTATCGAACATACGTGTTAAAGATATAATTATTTATATGTATTTTTTTTATCTTAAATTTTTGAGACTTATAAATAATTTATAAATGTAAGATAATCTTCTCCTCTTGAGCTAATACTGTCACCAAGTATAGAATTTTTTTCTTTTGAATAAATAGTCATTTGTGATCATAAAAGATTTTGGCGCTGATAAAATTGATCATAGAAGAACTAAATAAATTTTATACCCATAAAAAATGAATTATGTTCTACAAAATATCCAATAGTTAAATTTTTGTTGATTTCATTTAAAAAATACGTTAAAATTCTGAAATTAACCCTACCACCAATTATCTTCAACTTTCTACTATGCCTTGCTCTGAGCCAACAAAAATTTTATCAACGCCATGCTGCCAAACATAAATAAACAAGCTCATCCCAACCAATGCTGGCCATTAGGCCTTTAACACTCATATCAACATCAACAGTGAATTCCGTGTGATGATAGTACCGACTCACAAGCGCATTCTCTATCATCAAATTCCGCACATGCGGCGAAAATCTCACCTTTCTCACTGCATACCTGTGCCCATTCATAACCGCAATCAGAATCCTAAAGCTTCTCACATCCCAAACCTTGATGCTCTTATCCACCAAAGCAATCACAATTATGCGGTCGTCATATTTGTTCCAATCACAAATTAGCACCTCGAATTTATGAGAAGGGAACACCATGGTGGACGAAGGTTCATAAACATCTCACACGCAAAAGGTGCCATCATTGGAGGCGGACACAAAGATGTCAGTGTGGCAGGGGTTCTATACGCCAAAGTAAACGCAATAGGAGTGTTCCTTGAAGGTGCAAAGGGAGGAGGGACGGTCAAGGATCCAAAGCTTAACAATGTCGTGATTGTCCTCCCAAAAGGAGGTGAGAAAGGAGACATAACAGGAGGTTAAAAGTTGAAGATGATTGATAGTAAGGTTAATTTTGGAATTTAAAGTGTTTTTTAAACAATATCAATAAAAATTTAATTATTGAATATTTTTGTCGAGCATAATTCATCTTTTATGGATATAAAATTTATTTAATTCTTCCGTAATCAATTTATTAACACTCGAATCTTTTATAATCAAAAATAATTTTTCCCCTCAGGTGAAATCTAAGTCTATTTTCTAAGTTTCATAAGGACTTGGTTAGGGAAGAAGTGAAATTCACTTAGCAAGGCTTTCACCCAATAACATAAACTCAATTTCTTTATGTAGATTCCACCTTTCAATTTGGTGTATATTTCAAAATCCCTATTCAAAAAATGACATCAAACTGCTTTAGGGCTTGTTTGGGTGAGCTTCTAAGAAAAGATCTTTTTTCGAGTTATCTTTTTTTAAAAGATCTTATAGAAAAGTAAAAGTAATTTTATGTTTGGATATCTCATGTAAAAAGGTCTTTTTATCAATCAATATGTTTGGATATAACAATATAAAAGTACTTTTTTGTTTATTTATTACATGAAAAATATCTTTTTTTTAAGGAAAAAAGATCTTTTAAAAAAAGATGTAAATTACAGCTTCTCAAAAAAGATCTTTTTTTATTTTACTAGTGCTTTTACTTTTACTACTAGAAATTTGCCAAACACGTTAAAAAATAAAAAAAGATCTTTTTTCATTGAAAAAAGATCTTTTTTTTAACAAAATAATAGCGCCCAAACATGCACTTAGGAGTCTTCTTAAAATAGATCTAAAAACACTAATACGACTCTTATTCTTTATAAACAAGATATTGATTTCATTATTTTATATTATATTTTATTGGGTAGATAAAAGGCATTATGATTCGAACTAAAAAATTGATAACAGTCATCATAAGGAATATACATAACACTTGTTTACTTTACATTTTAGTTTGCTCATTTCATAATTTTCTCGAGACCGTTGAAGACGATGTCGACGGAACCTTAGGAAATAGCGGCAAGATGCAGAAGACGGCAGCGAAGAAAATGACAATGGCGATTGGAGAAGACGAGAATGGTGTGAGTGAGTTAGGGTTAGTGGGGATAATTCAGATAATATCTTTTTTTTTTTTTAAATTAGCAACAAATTTTGCGACTGATTAGTTTATAAAATTGGCCGTTAACTTAAAAATTAGCAACTAATTTAATGACCACAATTTTACCAATTGAATTAGCAACCAACCAAGTTTCATTCTATTTACCGATCGATTGGTTACAAAATGGGTCGCTAAATTAAAAAATAGTGACCGATTTTGTGATCAAGAGTTCCAAGAACATTCATTCCTTTGTTTTAGTTGCTAAATTAAAAAATAGCGACTGATTTAGCGACCATTTTATTCGTTGTATAAAACTAATCGGTCGTTAATTCGGTGGCTATTAGTGACTGATTCTGTTAGTCACTAAAATTAGTCGCTAACTTAACAATTAGCAACCAATTTAGTGACAAATATTTTAGCGACTGAATTAGCGACCAAATAGTTGTTCACCCTATTTCACTATCAGTTACAAAATCGGTCGCTAAAATAAAAAATAACGACCGATTTTGTGACCAACAGTCCCAAAGACATTACTTTCTGTTTTGGTTGCTAATTCGGTCGTTAAATGAAAAATAGCGACCGATTTTAGTAACTATCTTTATTCTAGTTGTATTAAAACTTTATCGGTCGCTAATTTTGTTATTATTAGTTACCAATTTTGTTGGTCGCTAAAATCTGTCGTTGAATGTAATTTAGCAACCGATTTAGCGACTAATATTTTTTTGGTTCTAAAAATTCTATATCGATCGCTATTAGTAACCAATTTTTTCAATCGCTATTCTAATACTTTTTTTATAGTGCTTAGTGTCCTGAAAATATTTTTATAAATATAGCACAAATATTTTTAAAGTTGTACTCCTCCATTCGATCAATATATATATTCCCACACATATTTATATAAGATTAACCTAAAATATTTTTTAAAAGAAGTATTTTTATAATTGATCAGTTTGTTACACGTTTTCACAAATTTTTCAAACTTACTCATTTTCATACATACATGATGAGAAATCACAATTCACATGCACGATTGAAGGAGTCTATGTACCACTGAAATGTACAACTAACGAAATTCAACAAAGACCATAAAATAACTGACTCTTATAGCGTTGACTAAAAAAAGAAAAAAAAAAGTCTTGGCATAAGAGAAGTTCCTTTCAGCTGTAAGATCACATGGCACACTCTTCTATTCTTTCCTAAAGTCTCTTTCTCTGACAACCAACACCGAGTTGGATAAATAATAGGTGTTATATGCATGCTATACTATATAGCATGGTTAATTTATACAATTTGTCATTCATATACAACAGGGAATTGAAAAAGATTTGGGAAATATGTTTTTTAAAATCTCTATTATTATTATTATATAAGGATAAACCATCAAAAAGCACCCGAATAATTTTGTCATTGTCAAAAATAATCAACAAAAATATTTTCAAATAATTTAAAAACATGATAAAAATAATACTCTTTTTAAATATTTTTGTCACATTTTAAAATTATTTGAGGATATTTTTGTTGATAACAAAATTTAAGTGTATTTTTGTCGGTGAAAAAATTATTTGAGTGTATTTTTGGTAATTTACCCTATATATAAAAAATACTTTTTACGGCAAGTTTTTTTAATATGAAACCAAAGTGTAATATTTTTAAATATATTATCTTTTTTTTTTTCTAAAATATGGGACCTTTTGGCAAAATTTTAAATTGAAAAGTTTGATTTTAATTTTAAATTTTTTACTTTTTGAAAACAAAAATTAAAAGTCTGATTTTAAATTTTAATTTTTAAAATTTTTAAAAACAGAAATAAGAGAATCTGATTTCAATATTTGAACTTTTTAATTTTTTTAAAAGTAATAAAATAAGAGAGTTCGATTTCAACTTAAAAAATATTTAATTTGAAAAAATAAAAATCAAAAGGTCCGATTTAATGTTGTAAAAAACAAAATCGGATCTATCAATTTGTGAAATGAGCCATACAATTATGATACACTTTTTTATATTTTATGTGTGCATTATTATACGTCTTTTTTGGCCAATAAAAAAATTACTTTGCGACATTTTAATTAGTTGTTATTAGAAATGTCTTAATTAAAGTATGAAATATTTATTAATTACCTCGATTAATTTTACATTTATAATTAAACTAGATTAACTTTTATAGTAAATATATGAATAAAAATATGAGAGTATAGCAGTAACTGAGATATTGTATTAAAAATTTGATTATTTGATTATAAAAAAATTTGATTATATTATTATAAAGTTTTTTTTATAATTAACTATTTTGATTATGTGTGAAGACTGACTTTTTATTTTATAGAATATTTTTTATAATAGGAATAAAAGAAATCGTACTAAAATGGACAATAATAATAATATATAATTTACTGATCTAAGCAAATCAAATTCCTTATATAATAGGTTCTAAATACCAAATAGTATAGTAAATTATTATTTTTTACCATAAAAGATACTAGCAATAATAAAACTAAAAATAATATATTAAAATTAATTTTTTACCTACAAAAGATAAACCTATCTATCTGACAAAACTAATAAAATGTTGACTATATGTTAAGTTTGTTAAAAGTATTGTTAATTCCCTTCATCCTTTTCCATTTTTTTTTCATAGCTCCTTTTCTTCTAAAATTTTCTAGCAAATACCACCATTTTCATCACCAATAAATCCACCATCATCCAACTTACACCAATCCTAAAATTTTCATATCTAAAATTGCATTGAATTAAAACTCGGATTGTATTAGAAATTAACAAAATTGAATTTAATATTAAAAAGACTAACAAATTCTAAGTATTAAAATTCAACTATATTATCTGTACAATAATATTTTGCTATTAAATCAGTTATTTGTATAAAATATATAATAAAAAAAATTAAAATATATATTTATACATAAGTATATGGTGATTGATTTTTTTGTATACATATAATATTTTTTTTTACTAAAATAGCCTTTTAAGATTAATCTTAAAAACAATAAAATGCCTCTTTAGTATTTTCAATTTGTGCAAAATTATTCCTAAATAATTTTTATTTTGTCTCTATTATTTTGATATACAAAATAAAAAATATTAAAGATAAAATTAAATAAAAATAAATGTTAGAGATATTTAAAAAATATATAAACATTAAAAATAAAAGATATATTTTTTTCTTATTGACTACACTTCAATCCAAAAAATAGAAAATAAAAAATGGAAAAAAGAGAAAATAAAAAGTCTTGGTGTGACCGTGTGTGACTGTAAAAGAGAATAGATGTGAGCCAAAAATGAATGGAAGAAACCAGTTCATATATATATATATATTGAGTTCTATGGTATTTTTTATTATGCTGCCTAAATTGTCTAACTTGATTTTAAAAGTAAAAAATAAAATATTTAAAATTTATTAAATATTATTTATTTATCTTTTTAGTAAATTAGACATTTGAGACCGTAACATTCACCGTGTGTATATATATATATATATATATGGCCCACATTCATTGGAAGCATGTAATTTGATATGCCACGAAGTCTACATTACCATAAAGAAGAAATTGACATAAAGAAAGAGATAACACTAAGTAGCTGAATTCTCATTAATTAGGTACTCCATGCATCAAGGAGCAAAATAGTGACTACTGACTAGTGTTGTCATCACTAATCAAGTGACAATTTTTCTCAATTTATTTAGGGTATGATAGGACAGAGTTTCTTAAAATTATGAAAAAATTAAAGGAAAATGTTGAATAATTAAGTGGTTAATAAAATTTAAATACATGAAATAAGAGAAGATGAGAAGAGGTTGATTTCAAATTAGGTAAATGCTCAATTTAGTCTATATGAATGAGTGATTTTATTTGGTATTTATACTTTTAATTGAATCAGATTAGTCTTTCATAGGTTACTAATTAATGCAACTCAGTCTCTCCAACTGAATTTGTGATCATGTTGTTACAGCATGTTAACATGACACATGACACATTTAGTAATATGTAGGAGTCACTGTTAAACAAAAAATGCTCAATTTAATTTGTATGTAATAAGATTGAGTGCTTATTTGGGCGTCATTATTTTGATAAAAAAAATTTTTTAAAAAAAGATATTTTTTTTAATTTTTTAACGTGGTTGGCAAATTTTGAGTAGTAAAAATAAAAATACTAGAAAATTAAAAAAAAACATCTTTTTTTAGAAGCTGTAATCTACATCTTTTTTTAAAAGATCTTTTTTTCTTAAAAAAAAGATGTTTTTCATGTAATAAATAAACAAAAAAGTATTTTTATATTGTTATATCCAAACATAATTGATAGATAAAAAGATCTTTTTGCATGAAATACCCAAACATAAAATTACTTTTACTTTTCCATAAGATCTTTTAAAAAAAGATAACTCGAAAAAAGATATTTTCTTAAAAGTTCACTCAAACAAGCCCCGAATCATTTTGATTCATGTACTTTTAATTAAAACCAAATTAATCCCTGTTGGAATCAAATTTGTCATCTATTCTTCCTAAAAGCTAGCAATTGTTGCGTTGATGGAGGGTTTTGGGTTATTTTATGCTTGTAAATGGTAATATCGGTAGTATAAAAATAAGTCCGGTCAAGTTGAATTTTAATTTAGATGAACATAATTTATGTTATAAATATATGATTTAAGTTTCGGATTATTTTTTATGAATTTTTTTCAGACTCAAGTTAAACCGATCCTAAAATAAACTAAATCACAAGTCCTGTCAAATAAACTAAATCTCAGATCCCCCGAATAAAGTGTCATTACTTAATTTGGAATGAAGATATTTTTTCATAAAAACCTACTTGACATCACCATTTGTGTGTACATAAAATAACCTAAAATTTATTATCAACATAATAATTGCTAGCTTTCAAGAGAGAAGGAATCAATTTGGGTTAGTCGAGTGACTAGCTCACTCATTTGTTTAAATAAGTATCGAGAATTTAAACTCCATTTTGTGCTGCACACAACAACTTAATGACTAACGACAAATCCTTAAATAGAATAACAATAATTTACACAGACTAATTTAGTTCAATTCAGGTATAGAAATCAAAATGACTTAAACATATTACATATATAGGTTAATTTAAACATTTTCTTATAGCACAAATTCTTACGTGTCACTGAATATTCTAGATCAGCTCATGTGTAACGATGTTATAACGAACTCCATTAAAGAAAAAACTAATTTGGTTCAAGTTAATAATGTATAAAAACTAATTAATTTGATTCAATTAAAAGTTTATGGACTAAAAAAACTCAATAATTTGAGGATTTTTTTTAAGAGAGTATTTTGAATTTTTTTATTGTATTATTATTGAACCAACTATATATATTATAGAAAAAATTTTAAGTGTATTGAGAACACCGGTGTTTCAGTTGTTTTAACAATTGATTTTAATTAATATATATTATATATATTTTTTATAATTCAGATCAACGGTTAAAATAACTGAAACACCAGTGTTATCGGTACACTTGAAACTCTTCCTATATTATATAGAAAAAGGATACTAGATGACAAGAGGTGAGCATGGGACAGTGCAGTTGCGGAACTTGAAATAAAATTGGGGCCAGATAAAAGATAATTGTTAAGATGTTTTTGATATGGACCCCATTTAAGATAAGTTCGCCTAACCTCATCTCTCTAATTTGGGTGATATTGCCAAATTTAAAGCCGTTTTTCATTGTCTCGTTCTAAAGAATTAAGGTCAAACTCATCAGATCTTTGAACTTTTGAAGGTTGTATCTCACTTTCTTCGTGATTCATTAAAGTAGAAAAACTATCCACATGTGTTGATATTGTAAAGGGTAATGCTAGGTAACCAATAATTTTTTTAAACAATATGAACAACCACCAATCAAATTAAAACACACTACACCTCCAAATTAACCACCTAAATCTTAATATTAGAATAATCATCCGCACACCTAGTGAAATGAACATCCGATCTATCCATTGTTCACATTGTTTAGTATTTTCATTGTCTACCTATACTTTTCCTATTGTAAAAATTATATGTTCTCCTTCTTGAATATTAGCCTTCCTCTTAAAAATGCATCAATTCTTTGATTTTTCATGATTATTTTATATAAAAATTTGAATATATATCCTGTAAAATATGTAAAAAAAAATTAGAATGATAAATATTAAAATTTATAATATTTATTGAATTTTGTATCAATTTATACAAATATAATAATATCAATACTTATTGAATATTCTAATATTTTTTATCATATAAAAAATTAAATTAAATAAACAGTAAAATATAAAAGAATATTAAATTACATAAATAAAAAATGCTTAATTTTTTATATTTGAATTCAAAGATAGAGGGAGTGTTGCTTATTGAATAAAGAGCTGTGAAATATAAATACACTCAATTCAGTCCAAATCCAACAAGGTTTAAATATTTAAAACTAAAAAATTATTGTGCAATAAAAATAAGAGATAAAAATTAAACTTTAATATTTATATCATAATAAATTAAAATATTTTAGCTAACTAAATTATTTTTTATTTTTTAAAAAAATACTACTATTTTTTTTAACAAAAATTGCAGCCATAGCCCTTGTTTTAACTAAGCTCTGCCCTGGGACAGTGGCAAGAGGACCTCGATGTGGATATACCATTGCCACAGTGCGCAATTTTAATGTTATTTGGTAGTTATGTTTTATAATTGATTAAAATAAAGAGTGGAACATGTCAATTCAATAAGTCTTCCTCTATGTACTTTTGTGGGGAACTCCAAAATTAATTAATTAATCAATTAATTAATAACTTCTCATAATGCTTAGTTGGTGACCGTACAAAGTAGATGTTTGTTGAATCTGCTGAGTGGTATTTTTAGTAATATATAAATTTAGGTTATTTTTAAAGAACAAGAGCTAACAAACCAATAATGTAGGTTATTTTTAGTAACCATTTTTTTTTCCCAGAAATATCCAAAAAACTTAAAAACTAAGCAACGACCATGATCTGGTGATAATTCTGTTTTTTTTTTATATATAAATAATTGTGGTTTATTTGAGAATATTTTTTTTTATCAGTTTGATTATATATTTAGATATTTTTGTCCATCAAATCTGATTAAATTGGTCCAAACTAAATAAAAATTACTCATACACATACACATGAATCACACTTTTTCTTCTTCAAATAAAAATAACATTGAAATTTTTTAACTGTGATATATAAATTTCTTAACTTTTGGCTCGAAAATTTTCAAGATTTTGGATTTGATGTTGTTTTTTATTTTTATTTATAAAATTAATTATCTTTCTTTCAAAAGTTTGTGTGTTTATTGTTAAAAAAATAAAAAGTTGCATAATTTTTTTATTTTTCTATTTTTTGATTTTTTTTTTAATTTTTAGAGTAAAATATTGTTTTTGTTCTTAATATTTGGGGTAAGTCCCAAAATTATCCATAACGTTTAAATCGTTCTATTTAGGTCCCTACCATTTCAAAATTGGCTTAATGTTGTCCTGCCGTTAAGGATCTGTTAACTGAATTGACAGCGGGATAAAATTGAGACGATTTTGAAACATTAGAGACTTAAATAAGACAAAAACGTTGGAGACAAAAATGATACATAAAAATGAATTTTAATTTTATCTTTTAATAATATCAATTTTTTACGATACATAGTTATTCAATTATTTTTTAATGATATCTCAGTAAATTAAACCTAATTACATTACTTTTATTCTAGATAAAATTATTTTTTATGATTTTACTCTTAAAAATTTTAGAATGAAAGTAAAATTATAAAAATAAATTTATTTAGAATGAAAGTAATGTGATTAAGTGTAATTTATTTAGATGTGATTGAAAAATAATTGAATAACTATATACAGTAAAAAATTAAAATTTATTTTTATGTATCATTTTTGTCCCCAACGTTTTCGTCCTATTTATGTCCCTAATGTTTCAAAATCGTCTCAATTTTGTTTCGCCGTCAATTCTGTTATCAAATCCCTAATGGCAAGACAACATTGAGCCAATTTTAAAATGTTAGGGACTTAAATATGACGATTTAAATGTTTGAGACAACTTTGGAACTTACCCTAAATGTTGGAGACAAAAACGATACTTTACTCTTGCTTTTATTCTTCTTAAAAGGTAAAACAAAAAGAATTAAAAGTGTGAAACGGAAAGAACTATAAAAATAAGAAAAAGGAGGAGGACGAAGAGAAGGAAGAATTCGAAAAAAATATAAAACAGAAAAATAACACAAAAAATTTGTAAACTGCGACACAAAAGTTTTTTAAAGAGTAAAGTGACAAATAAACTCATGAGAATTTATACTTTTAACATTTTAGTTCCTAAAAAAATACTAATAAAGTTCTCTATGATAACAGATGTGGACACATTACTTTTAAATTAGTTCCTATAATTTAGATAAAAAAATCTTAATTTGAACTAATTTTCCACATCTGAAGGATATTATTAGTATTTTACTTAAGGACTAATCTGTCCAAAATATAAATTCTTAAAAATTTATTCTTTTTTAAATTTGATACCAAAATTTTTTAACTATAACATAAAAATTTTGTAATTAAAAGTTTTTAAGGTTCTGGATTTAATGCGGTAGTTTTTTGAGAATTTATTTTGTTTTTTCTTTTTTTTTGGTTGTCGCTTTTTTTTATTTTAATTATGTATTTTTTTTATTCTTGTTTCTTTTTTGAAAAAGAAAAATAAAAAAAAAAGATGATAATAATAATGTGAAAAAAAAAAAGAAAAAAGTTAAAAAAAAAGGGCAAAAAAAAGAAAAATGCAGAATATGTTTTATATTTTTGTTTCAAATAACATATAAAATTAAAATATATTATTTTAATTCAGTTAGAGACTTGTTAAATAAAAGTTTAGATGCATAATTTTTCTGATTTTCTTATTGGCTTTAGCTTATTTTGCGTTATGGAATTGATTTTCAGTGATTAGAAAGCCCTACAACCTCCCACCAATATTCAATTGTCAGATTCACAAAGTAATATTCTTTTATTGAAGTTAAAAGAAGACTATACACATGATAACTTGTGAATTATTTAAATAGCACACGTAAATAAGCAAAAATGTACTTTAAATAACTAGTGCTATTTTACATATGCTTTACGTCAATAAACAAAAATATATAGTGAGTAATTGTTTGTGTATATATAATATTTTTTAACTTTGAAATATTTAAGAATTTGAAATAACTGATTATGAACCAAAAATATGTTATTTTAAACGAGTATACTACTACTACTACTAATAATAATAATAATAATTTATTATTATTATTATTATTATTATTATTATTATTATTATTATTATTATTATTATTTGTACACTCAATTTAGTATATCACTTTTATTCATCTAATCCACAACTATTAAATAAATTGCAGTTTTTATCCATTTTTATTTATCTAATATATTTTATCTTTAGATATAAGTTGAAGCCTGAAATAAATATCGCATGAAGTGTAGAAATAACATTACTTTTTGATGAAACAAGAAGGGTTTCTCAACTGATGCATAAGGATATATATTGATTAGGATTTACAATGAACATCATAATCTTATTATTGGTCACTTCAATGAGGAAAAACTGCTGGGTCAATATCTTAAAGGCATTAACTAACACATTGTCTGTATAAAGATTTATAGACTGTCAACCAAAACTATAACTTTTACATACAATTGTTTTTTAGTTATGCAAAGAGTTAAATTATTTTAGTGACATGGCCAAAATAATAATAATAATAATAATAATAATAATAATAATAATAATGATGATGATGATGATGATGATGATGATGATGATGTGAAAGTGAAGTTGAAGTGGGAAAGAAGAAAAAGAAAATAAAGATCAGAATTTGAGTGTGTGTTTGGATTATGGTTTGCAAACTGAGGTTTGTATAAAATTGATTTTGTAGAATTGATTTTGATCAAAAGTGAGTTAGTATTAACGTGGTTTATGTTTGGTAATTTTTATTCAAAATGGATTATAGTAAACTAAATATTGTTTGGATTACATTATTCAAAATCACTTTTAGATAAAAAATTACAAAAAAGGACATGAATTTAAATAATTATTTTATGTTATCTTATAATTTTATTTTAAATATTTAAATAAATTTTAATATTTTTTTAGTACTCTCAATATTTTTTAGTACTCTAATAGGATTAATAGAATTATAATACAAAGTAAAAAAAATATTCCATACAAAAAAAAATAACAATAACAATAAAAGAACTCATAAAAAAACAGAAGTTTTATAAAAAATAATAATATTACATAAGAGAGTATTAGAAAAAAGTACTATAAAAAAAATAAACATATGAATAATGAAGGACATAATTGGTACATAAAACCTAAAGTTCAATCCAACGTGAAAAGGTGAACGGAAAAGCTAGAATTTTTAGCTTTTGGTAAACCTGGGTTGAAGGCAAAAATCACTTCTGCGTTTACAGCATAAAAATATTGCCAAACATAAAGATGAAGCTTTCAAGAAACTCAAACGAGCTTCTCTCTTCTCCAACGTAAATCCAAACACACCCTACTATTTAGACCATTGAAAGTTGTTATGAATAGCATTAGTTACCACACACTCAACTTTTCATTTTCTTCACTTTCTACATGTTCCAAATCTTTTCAGCAGTTGGATGAGTTACCACTTAACAATGGAACTACATTTAGTGGTTCTACAAATATCATTGTACAAGGATAGACCTCTTTGATTGTGCTTCATTCTTTTGCAAAAATATCATAACATAATATTATCCGTAAGCATCTGAGCTTTAATTTGAAGTGGATGCTTTTATAAAATGAATAGCATTAGCAATTTATGGCAACTCCATGAATTGTATATGCTGCTTATGCAAATCTTATCAAGTGCAATTTGGGATAGGAATTTTCAACCCCAAGAGGGAACACAATGCCAAACACACCCTTAGGAACAAGCAGTGAGCACAAAATTTCACATCCATATCATGGTACTCAATTAATGAATTTCCACAATTACCAGGTTCACCAATACCATGTTCAAAGCAGTAGTCCTTATAGAAACATACTACTTATGCAATTCACATATGCACACAGCACACGTTCAAGAAAAAGGCTGCTCAAAGCATGAGTCATGTAACTCAATGAGGATTGAACTTGGTGTAATATAAAGGATTCCCCAATACAAGTTGCAATTTCACATATTGAAATCTACACAAACTCACTTTCAGTCTATATACATAACATCCTGCACAACAGGACTAGCAGTACAAAATGCAATCCATACAAATTGCCTCAAAAGCAAAGGAACTTAAAATGATCAGTGAAACACCAAACAAAAACACATTATTAAGAAACACATGCATATTGTTTGCAGTGAACGCATGTTCACCAACATACTTCAAAGTGGCAGAGTGGTTTTATTGCCGGGATCAAGCAAAACCAGACTATAACCTTTCGGATAGGTACTTTGCCAGGGAATCAACTGGCCTAGTGGAGTCGAAGTTTCCAGAGTTTCGATGCCTTATCTTCATGCGAGCAAGGTAATCAACAGCAATCCAGGGGAAACTCAGCATCACCACATTCCCCAAACTACCTGGCTCCTGGCTCTCTCGGGACTTGAATTGCAGTTCAAGGGACTTCTTTACCCACTCAGGATGATATGTCACCTGATACCACGCCGAAGCTTTCTTTTCATACAACAGATTCTTTTCTTCGTCACTTAATTCTCCTGCATCTGGATTCAAATTCAATTTCTCGAACATGTTCCGGAATTCTTTTTTCAGGGCACTATATGAGTGCTTGAGTCTCTCCTTCAGCTCCCCTTGCTTCCTACTGTTGTATTTTGGCATTGACCAGATCTGCCCAGTGACAACCTCCTCTTCTCTTTTCACTTTATATTGACCAAGAAGTCCACTCAATTGACCATCATAAGAGCACTTCTTTTCCCATGCATCAGCAATAAAATCAGCAGATCCTGGAACCTCAAGATCTGTATCGTAAGGTATGTCATCTGTTGGATAGTTCAAATCAGGTGCATCAATTTCTTTATCATAGGCATCTTTGATACTCCTGTAAAGTCTGCCAAGGATTTTTGTGGATTTATAGGATTGGTGCGGCTCCTTGCCCATAAAATCAGGGTACAATTTTGGTTTCAATTGAGGTGGCATGGCAACAATCTTCCCAGTCTTTGGAAAATCAACCGCAGTTGCTGCTAACTCAGCCAGTTTTATGCATTTCTCGTCCAAGGCACCATACTCGCTGCAATCGGCATGTACAACATGTGCATTGCATATGGTACCCAAATGCTCATTGACCATGTTTCTGACAAAAAAATCTACAATGTCCTGCAGAATGAAAGACAGACAACTTTCAATTGCTGAGTCACACCGTTAACAGAAAAAAGGCAATGAGAAAAACCAACTTAAAGCATATCCTAAATCAAGGTTGCAGAAGACTGTGCAAGTCCGTACATAAACATGTGCAACATAACACACACAACATGAAGCTAAAAACATACTATGTTTTATTTCCTAATTTACTCACAATTCGGTATTACATTAGTACATAGTGTTCCCCTATATGAAATATTATCTCATTAATGCAAGTTCCTACCAGAAATTCACACAGAAATGAAATTAAAATTTTCATATTAACCATGGGCCATGAACAATACTGCACACTACTGCTTGTTAAAGAGGAAATTCATAGATAAAGTTTGGAAAGAAAGGCATATACCCGAGTAGTGACTTGACGGTTGGTACGTTGGCTTTCTTGTGCAGTATAATCCATAGGTATCCAGCTACTCTTACTAGGTGGAATAAGATTTTCATCCCATGTGGCAAAATAAAGATCCCCATCAAGATCACTTCCAGAAGCCTCATTTGTATGAGGTCTGTCCCCTTTTTGAGGGAACACAAGACAATCATGTAAATGATGCAATTCAGGAGCATCAACTGCCTCCAAAACTCTTACATCACCTGGGTGAAGACAAGGATTTTTGGCTATAACCACCAAACCTTTCACTATGTGAAGGTTCTTTGTCTCTGAAAATCTTGACCCATGCTTTGAGAAACAATTCTCAAGTGAGGGAGTAGACACTTGAACAAAGCATTGCCCTTGTTCAAGCACAGCCAACTCATCTAATACACCCATCAACCACCGGCCAGAAGATACAAAAATCCTAGACTTTTCTCTGAGTCCCCATAACTGTGCAGCACGTGTGGAAGTCAACATACCTCTAAGGTGAGGTTCATTTTGGGGGTTGAAACCACAACTTAACATTATTGCTGCAGCATTTCCATGCTCAGCACAGGATTTCGTAAGAACTTCAAATGCCACATTGGCATCCACAAGCATTTCATTTAACCTTGAAATCATTGCCTCCTGCATTTGCCAAAATATTTCATCTGATACATCCAATGCTGAAAGCAATGTTATAATCTGCCTATTCAGAAATCCAGGCTGAAACCTAGTCCAAGCACAAATCTCCAAGGTCTTATGATTAGAAGAAAACTTGTCCATACTAGGCCTTAAAGAGAGCCGATGCTCATCCCTTTTGGCAGGCCAAGAGGCTACTACCCCTTTAAAACCAGCAAATCTGATCTGATATGCAGAGGGCACACTGTCCAATTTCAACTTTTCAGCAACTTCCCCTGCCAGATCAGTAGTAATAATACCAATGCCATCAGAGAAAACATAGTTATTCCTTACAATATCTGGCAAACGATAGTTAACCTCAGCATCTGCAACTTGAACTGTTGCATAAGTGGATGAAAAACACTGTCCCATCCGAGCAGCACATTTTGCAATATTGTGTATTTTGAACTTTCCCATCCAATTTCTTATGGTATCACAAGTTTCGTTGCTTGCATTAGCAAAAAACCAAGCAGAACGATCCCGCAGTTGATTGGAAGAGAAGGCCAAAAACGAATACTTTCGGCCACATAAATGAAACCCCTCTTCCAAGATATTCTTCACCCTCCTATATATTAGTGTCTTCTGCGGAAAGGAGTTTGAAGTGATTTCCTTCACTATGGGAGCAACATAATAGTTAAGAGCATTCGCATTGATTGTTTGCATGCCTTCATCCATAAAGGTGACCCTTAAGAAACGATCTGAAAGTTCTTTGTAGTTTCTAAGAACCCTGTTGGACAGTTCAACCTCTGGTGGTATACAGTAGGCTTTAGTTGGAGTGATGACCAGTCTTCTAACCTCAACAACATCATCTAACTGTTTCGAGTTCTGAAAAAGTTTTGGATTTCTGAGCAACCATTCTTGGACTTGTTTCAGCCTCTTAGCTGCATCAAACACTGGACGCTTGTATGAACATAAGTGTTTCAGGGCAGCCACATTGACCTCCTTAGGCTGATTTCTCAGCAATTCAAAAAACTCGTCTGACAAACTGTGTTGATTGATTATACCTTTGTGCAAGACAGCATTAACCAAGAATATAACATCAAAAGCAACACCTTTCTGTGAATGAATGCAGAAGAAAGGATCTGACATGGACACACCAAAATCTAGTTCATCCAGTACCCTAGGTGGTCGCCTAAGTGAAATATCTTGCACTCTTTGAGCTCTCAAGTAATGCATGGCCTTAACCAATTTTGCACCATGGCGTGGTGGTATTGAAATTCTATAAAAATTGCAGCGACCAATGGCCCCACTTGGTGTAAAATCAGTGGTCCTAGCCCACGGATCGTCGTCATCAAGCAAATCAATTGGAGATTCTACAATGTCATCATCTGCAGTTCTATACCAAACCCAAGGAGCTGAAGCAAGGTGCAATAAAACAACAAAAGATGACATATCCTTATATTGCTTTATCTCATTTATGTCTCTCACCAAGAATCCCACCTGAAAATCACACTTTATGACTGCTTTTGTTTCTTTTCCTTTGAATGCAAATACAACGTCCTTATTGAAACAAACTTTGCACATGCTATCAAAAGGATCCACTAGAAAGTTTACCCCTTTGTTAGGTCCTCTCCAAGCGACTACAAATTCCTCAGGCTTAACTAAAGTACCAATTTCAACAAGTACATCACACATCTTAAAAGGAGTTGTCTTTCTCCTCCTCTGCCTTAAGAAGTGTGGATTTTCAGGACCACAACTAACTTTCAACGGCGAGTTATTCAAAACTAGATCACCTCGACCTGCAGCACTAAGAGCCTCAGCTACATATTCCGACATTGCGAAATGCACAAAGGCATGGGGCTCCACCTTCTGATAGGCATCAGTTTTTTTAACCCGTGTAGTATCAATGATGCTGAAATCTGGATATGACTCTGGAGGGGTCCAAGATGTTTTCAAGCGACACCTATCTACCATTCCAATTTTCTCTTCCAAGAATACCACAAGATCATTTGCTCTGACCTCACGGTCAAATCCACCAATGCTAACCTGAGTAACCACAGTCCCCTTTTCACTTCCTTCAGAATCCATTTTCTCAAGATCCTGAAAAATTATAAATCGCACAATTTATCAGAAATTCAGAATTCACAAATCAATACTTGGCTGCAGGAAACCTTCAATCCCAACAAATCCCCAAAGCCGAATTCATTAGGTTATAAATAAGCAACAAACCAGCATTCAAAACAAACACAAGTAGTTCACTCCTCTAATCAATTTCGGCTTAAGTTTATTAAAATATAAAATATATTAAAAGTACGAAAAAGGAAAAAAAATAGAGAAAATAAGTTCATGTTTTGCTGGCAACCAAACAGACCCTGTACATACATCAAATGCAAATAACTAAAATACAAAACATATCCAAGCATTTCAAAATGAAAACCATTACACAGAAGAGAAAACAATAACAGAAGAAAAAGCCAAAAAAAAAATGCAACTTGGGACTTGAGAGGCACATTTCAACAAGTAGCTTGTAGAACACAATTTACAAAACAAATTAACCTGTGAAAGCACAAAGGGAGAAAGCACTGACATCCAAAACGAAAAAGATTGTGTAAGCTACAGCTCAGTATGGAAAGCAACAGAACAAGCATCAGTTACATATAGATCTGATCCAAAAATTCTTTGTTTCTCCTTCTTCAGTGAGTCAAATCCTAGAATTCAGGCATCAATTACAAGTTAAAGTTAAAACAGCCGCACAAGGAAGCAGGGCTTCAACTCTTAACAACACAGAAGCATAGGATTCGATGCAGAGGGAACATGTGTTGCAAAGTAACCCTCTTTGGCTCTTTCCCTGTACCCTAATTCTCAATTGCAATTAAAGTAGCACTCCTAAGTCCTAATTTCTAGAAAAGCAAATGGTGTAACATGGCTGACCCATTAACCAGCAAGGACTTAAAAGATACCATTTTGATCAATACAATTAATCTAACCTAATCAAGCATCATCATCATCATCATAATCAACTGAACAATCCAACGACACCATCTTGATCATCAACCAATTATAGAAATAAAAAAAAGGAATTACATTACAGGAGAAAGTAGAAAGATAACTGATTGAATGAGGAGTGGGAATGGGAAAATGGCGAAGGAAAAGTGGGATTTTGAAGTTGGAAGAAGAAGAGTGTGTTGGAGTGAGGGGGTTTAGAATAGTGTGAGTGTGAGTGTTGGAAATGAGTTGCCTTCGGAACGAAGTTTATGAGAGTAACTAACTAACTACAGACAACACAAGCATCGCCCCTCTCCTCCTCTTTTTCTTCTTTTCAAGGTTGCGTGAACCAAACCGGTTAATGAACTGATAGAGTGACTGATTTAATGGTTTAATCAAAGGTTAACCGGTTTTATTAAATATAAAATTATTAAAAATTTAATATATAATTTTAAATATTTAAATTTAATTATTTTTAAATTAATAAAATTTAAAATTTTATAATTTTATGTAATAAATCATTCATAATCTATTACTTTATAAACAACTTCCAAGTTTATAACTACAAAAATCAAACAAACACACAATGATCTACCACAAAAAAAAAACATTAATACGCAAGTTTTAAACTAAACAAAAACACTACTCATCACAAATCATAATAATCATTAAGAGTTCCCATAAATTAACTCAGCAAAAAATACTCAACACAATCATTCAAATGAACCATCAAACATTATTTTAGAAAATCAGCAACAACATTATTTCAGAAAATTTAACAAAATTCAACAAAACAGCAACAACATTGTTTCAGAACAACTTAGAACAATAAAATTATTTCAGAAAATTCAACAAAACACCATCAACCATCATCCATCGAAGTTTAACAAAATAAGCAAAAATTAACAAAAATAGAAAAATCAGCAACTTGGAGTCAGATTTCAGTGACCCAAAATCAGTAAAATTGACAAAATAAACAAACATAAATTGAAGCAGCTTTGTTAACCAACAGTGAGGGAGGAAGGAAAGTGAGCTCGGACAATGTAAACTAAACATACCTTTTTAACCTTTTATTCTTTGTGTAGATGCAAAAATCTTTGAACCAAAACAAAATATTTTATTTATTCTTTATTTTTTACTTTTTTAACAAAAGAGTTTTGCCTTGTATTTTATTTTCTGACATTTTCTTTAAATATTTTATGATGTATATTGATAGGATTAGTATTGAACTAGCCTAATTAGAGAATTATACTATGAATAGAAGTATGATGTAATAATATAGGGATATCCATTATGTAATGAGAAACTCTATTTTTCCTCTTTGGCCCTAATTCTAGGGATTTCTCCTCTATTCTGTCTAATTTTTTATCTAGTTCTCTATTTCTTGATACAAATTTGTATCAAATGGTGCTTTCATTGAACACCATACCAAACTCCCATGATAATTCCTCGGATTCGATTTGGGATCAAATTCAAACTAGTTTACAAAGCTTGAATTCAGATTATCAAAAACAAGATACTTGAAGAAATTCAAGCAACTTGCACCAAAATTTGTGCAACCTTGCACAATCATCAACAACTCCAGCGGTCTCCAATTTTCCAGATTCACGACAACCCAGAGGCAGATAATTCAACAACTCCTGAAGCAGAAATTTCCACAGCTCTACAATTTGGAGAACAACACACCATAGGAGCAGAAGGAGAATCCTCAGATTTTAATTTGGTAATTCAATCACAACAACAGCAACTTGAAGAATCACCAAGCAGAAAATTTAGTTACTCATCACACAGCAATTCAGCAACAAATCTACCAGCAGAAAATCTCACAACAAACTCAGATTATGCAATACAAACAGAAATTCCAGTTCACACAGAAAAAGAAGAAGAAGAAGAAGATGAAGAAGACGCAGAAGAAGAATCAGATTTCTGTTTCCTAGTCCAACCACAGCAGCAACAAGCAAAATCAACAGAAATGGCAGTTCAAACAACAATTCAGCAATCCTCATTGTCAAGTTATATTTACAAAGATGCGGTGCCACAATTTCAGCAACAACAACAAAATTCATGCCAAACTTCAAAAATCATGGATGCAGAAGAAGAAGAACTCGATGCAAATTCAAATTCAACAAACAATTCAACAACAAATTTGCAGAATGTATCAACAATTTTGGATCCAGATTTTCAAATCCACATCAAAACAAAACCTCGAAGGTGTGGCGGAGGATTCCGGCGCGTTTCTCCGATCTTGGCAAGACCAGCTCCACTCCTTGCGACGGTCTTCCCTTGGGATCGTGAAGAGGAGGCTCCAACGACGAAGAAGCAGGTGGCAGCTGCGTTTCCAGGGAATCGCGACGGAGCACGAGACAGTGACGGGTTGCCGCAGCTAGCAGTGGATTCTGCAGCGGACGGTGCGAACGGAACCGAGGGAAGGTGGAGAAGTAGCCACTGGAGCCAGACGGTGGTGCTTGGCTCGCCGACGGTGGTTCTTCCGACAGCAGCCCCGCACTTAGTTGAGAGGGAGAGAGGAGAAATGAGGTTCTTGCTTGTCTGATCCCTTGGGGTTTCAGTTTTCTTGTGAATTGTGAGTAGTTCTGAAGAACACTTTCTGTGTGCGATGACCAATTAATTTGTGCCACGTGTAAAGCCACTACACGACTCTCTCACCTTCTCGTTTGCCCTGTACTTAAGGTCTAAGTCTAACCGTCTAAGGGGGCCATTGTATATTCCTGATTTTCTTTAGAATTTTTTTAAAGAGAAACTGTTGGGTCTTGGGGGTAGTAATATTTAGTATTTTTTGTTTAATTTTTATAAATAAATTTTATTAATTTATATGTATAAATTTTGAAAAATATAAATATAAGTTATATTAATTTATGTATGTAAATTCTTATAATTATATATTTATTGTGCATAAAATTCTTGTAAATATGAAGATAAATTATTATTCGTTAAGTATAAAATAAAAATAATAATATTTATTAGTCATATAATATTGTTTTAAATTAAAATTTATATTTATTTTTATATTTTTTAAAAACTATTCACATTTTTATATTCTATTAATTACTTCATTGTTGTTACAAATGTAATAGAGATATGCGTAGTCTGGTTTATTGTAAATGAATTTGAAAAAAAAAAAATAACGACGAAACTATGTTTACATATATCTTGTAATTTATCTTGTAATTTACACGGTAAATGAGATATTGATAACAAAATCTAAACAACTAAGAAGGATGTTTGTACCACTATTTTGATAAATTTAGAAAATAAAATCGATATATTTGATTATGATTTTGAATTTTTAGTAGCAGCATAAAAATATTATTTTAGGATTGTTTGATTTTTTTAATTAATTATAATTAACTTATAATTTTTATTAAAATTTATATTTTTTTACAATCTTGAGGATAAAGTTATTTTGAAGGACATGATAATAATAGAAATAGTATTGGACTAGTCCAATTAAAAAATTATACTATAAATAAGAGTATAATGTAATAATATAAAAATATTCATGATGTAATGAAAATTTTTATTTTTTTAATGGCCCTAATTAAAAAAAAATTTCTATTCTCTCTGATTTTCTATCTAATTCTTTATTCTTTGATAAAAAAATCGCATCATATATATTTTTACTTCACCTACCTTGAAATTAATAAGCCAAACCCAAAAATTAAAAAAATCAAGTATAAATAAATATAAAGTTAGATAATGAATTTTTTTCAGTTAATACAACAACAACAACAAAGCCTTGTCCCACTAAGTGGGGTCGGCTACATGAATCAAACGATGTCATTGTGCTCTGTCATGTATCATGTCTACAGAGAGACCGTTTACATGTAGATTTCGTTTGACCACCTCATGGATGGTCTTCTTAAGTCTTCCTCTGCCTTTCGCCCTTTGTCCATCTTTCATCTCATCCACCCTCTGACTGGATGTTCTATCGATCTTCTTCTCACATGTCCAAACCACCTGAGACGCGATTCAACCATCTTTTTCACAATGGGTGCTACTCCAACTCTCTCCCTTATATCTTCATTCCTTATTTTATCCAATTGCGTATGATCACTCATCCATCTCAACATCTTCATCTCTGCCACACTCAGCTTATGTTCGTGCTCCCCTTTAGCCGCCCAACACTCCGTACCATAAAGCATAGCCGGTCTTATAGCGGTGCGATAGAATTTACCTTTAAGTTTTAAAGGCACTTTTTTGTCGCATATAAAACCAGATGCACTCTGCCATTTTGACCAACCTGCTTGGATCCTATGATTTACATTCTGTTCAATCTCTCCATTATCCTGTATGATGCACCCAAGATACTTAAAACTTTTAACTTTTCGTAGGATGTTTTCTCCAATCTTCACCTCTATATTGGGGTTTTCCCTTCTCAGACTGAACTTACATTCCATATATTCCATCTTGCTACGACTTATGCGCAGACCATACACTTCTAGAGCTTCTCTCCATAACTCCAACTTCTTATTTAGGTCTTCCCTTGACTCTCCCATAAGGACGATATCATCGGCAAAAAGCATGCACCATGGCACAGGCTCTTGGATGTGCTCTGTGAGTACTTCCAAGACTAATGTGAAAAGGTATGGACTTAAGGATGATCCCTGGTGTAATCCTATACCAATAGGAAATTCCTCTGTCACACCACCTTGAGTCCTCACACTAGTTGTGGCCCCATCATACATGTCTTTAATTGCCCGAATATATGCGATCCTTACTCTCCTCTTTTCTAAAACCTTCCATAAGACTTCCCTTGGTACCCTATCATACGCTTTTTCCAAATCAATAAACACCATATGTAGATCCCTTTTATTACTATGATACCTCTCCATCATCCTTCTTAATAGGTATATCGCTTCAGTGGTAGATCTGCCTGGCATAAATCCAAATTGGTTCTCTGTTACTTGTGTCTCTTTTCTCAACCTCTATTCTATCACCCTTTCCCATAGCTTCATAGTATGACTCATAAGCTTAATCCCTCTATAGTTTCCGCAACTTTGTATATCCCCCTTATTCTTGTAGATAGGTACCAATGTGCTCTTTCTCCACTCATCAGACATCTTCTTTGACCTTAAAATCTCATTAAAAAGCTTGGTTAACCAGTTGATGCCTTTTTCTCCAAGACCCTTCCAAACCTCAATCGGGATATTATCAGGTCCTACTGCCCTGCCATTTTTCATCTGCTTTAGAGCCTCTTTTATCTCGAAGTCTCGAATCCTTCGATAGTAGTTAAAGTTTTGATCTTCTTCCCTTGTGCATAATCGACCAAGGCTCGGAAGAGTCTTCTGTCCCTCATTAAATAACTCGTAGAAATAGCTCTTCCACCTTTCATTAATCTTCTCCTCTTGAGCCAACACCTCTCCATCCTTATCCTTTATGCACTTAACCTGATCCAAATCTCTCGTTCTTCTTTCCCGACTCTTTGCGATTCTATATATACCTTTTTCTCCTTCTTTCGTGCCCAAAGACTGGTAGAGACCCTCATATGCTCTTATTCTTGCTTCACTTACAGCCACTTTTGTCTCTTTCTTAGCCGCCTTATATTTTTCCCAATTATCTGCATTGCGGCATAAAGATCATTCTTTAAAGCACTCCCTTTTTATCTTTATCTTTTCTTGTATACTCGCATTCCACCACCAGGACTCATTGTCTCTTGGTCCTATTCCTTTAGATTCACCAAAACTTTCTTTTGCTGTTCTTCTAATAACTTTTGCCATCTCCCTTCACATCTCTTCCGCGCTTCCATTCCCATCCCACTTTGCCTCTTCTCCTACCCGTCTTAGGAAGCTTCTTTGTTCCTCACCTTTCATCCGCCACCACCTCGTCCTTGAGTTCTTCGTATAATGTCTTTTCCTCAACTTTTGCTCAACGCGAAAATCCATGACGAGCACCCTATGTTGTGTTGTCAAACTCTCTCCCGGGATAATTTTACAGTTAATGCAAAATTTTCGGTCGACTCTCCTCAACAAGAAGAAGTCGATTTGAGAGCTTGTCATGCCACTCTTATAGGTTATAAGATGTTCGTCTCTCTTTTTAAAACATGTATTTGTGATGAGAAGATCAAAGGTTGAGGAAAAGTCCAAAATAGTTTTACCCTCGGCATTGATCACCCCGAAACCATGGCCTCCGTGAATACTCCCATATCCAGTCACTTCTCTCCCAACATGGCCATTTAAATCTCCTCCTAAGAAAATCTTATCTCCCAAAGGTATGCCTTGAACCAAACTCTCTAAATCCTCCCAAAACCTTATCTTGTGTTGTTCATCTGAACCCACTTGCGGCGCATAGGCGCTAATCACATGGAAAGCACCTCCCTCCACCACAAGTTTGATAGAGATGATCCGATCTCCCACCCTCTTGACATCCACTACGTCCTTCTTCCACTGCTTATCCACAATTATTCCAACCCCATTCCTATTCTTCACCTTTCCTGTATACCAAAGTTTGAAACCAGAAGTATCCAACTCCCTAACCTTTGCACCCACCCATTTTGTTTTTTCTAGGCACATAATATTAATCTTCCTCCTTGTCATGGTGTCCACCACCTCCATGGACTTTCCTGCTAGAGTGCCTATATTCCATGTCCCAAATCTCAATTTTCTGTCGCTTCGACCTTTACCTTTTACTTTGTGAACTAGCTTATTTATCCTCGTCCGTTCACGAAAACGCGAGAACCCTTGCTCATTTAACACTACATCCGGACACCGATGCAGCGGCTCTTGCTTTGACACTGTACTCGAGCCATACAGCGCGTTGCTTCCGGGCAACGACCTAACTTTAGCGCAATAATGTCCTTAATTCATGTCATGGGGTTCGACTATATTTTTATGTTGGTTGTCGAAAACCTAACACAACCCTCCTCCTTTATTCGGATTTGGGACCGATTATGTATCGCAAGTGTAACATATGTGGAGTTTAATACTAGACCCTAAATAATAAGCTATTAACTCTAAATTTTAAATTTTAAACTTAAATTCTTAAAATCGACTAATGTTAGTTAATTAAAAATCAGGTATTATACTTTTTCTTAAATATAATATAACATTAATTGTGTTATTAAAAATTAACATAATAATTTGAATAGACTAGTTAATATAAGTTCAAATATTAATTATCATCTTTTCATCAAATATTTTGTTAGAGGAGCTTGATAAGTGGAGATTTTCGATATTTGACACCTGTCAAGATATTTTAGAGGTATTAAAGCAGTGAATGAGCAAGTTCAAACTGCTGGTCACAAGCCACGAGCCAAAATGAGAAAAACAGGTTAACTCCTATTTTAAACGAGTTAAGAAAATATAAACTTGACTAGACTCGTATGATTGAGTTAGTGGACTCATTTGAGTTTAATTTTAATGCAGTATAAAACAATTTTATATGTGTATTTAATTATATAATGTTACATTAACAAAAATAATTATATTTTATATTAATTATATGAATAATTATTTAAAAAATAGATATAATCTAAAATATTTTATATTTTTAATATATCAAAATCAAACTAAAAAAATTATTTTATAATTTTAATAATTTTTTTATTTAATATCCATATATATAAAAAAAAAACTTCATCATATATTCATATATTTTTATGATAAATTATCTAAAATCTCTAAAATTAGTTAATAACAAAAAATATTTGTATATCAAAAGAAAAATTATATATTCAGAAAGAGAAAGTCAGACAAGCCAATTTGTATCCGTTAAATACAAAAACGAGTTAAATTTACAAGCCGTTGTTATTTTATTGATTCAATTTATTCATTTTTATGGGCAAATTCGAAAGAAAAAATTATAGGTAAACAACTCTTAACTAATTAACTTTAAATACTCATAATTAATAATTATTAATTTTATATTTTTTAAAAAATTAGCATTATTAATTAGTGACAAATTAAGTGGTAGTTAACTAGTTGGGTGTTAGTAACCCAGCGGAGTTCAATCCAAAATGTTCGCTGAGTCAAAGGTTCGTTTTACGGTTCTATTGAAACGACCCAATTTCTAGTACGTCATGATCATATTAGAAATTGAATGCTACTAACTTATCTTCTAACTATTATCTATCATTTATTATATGAGCCTGATTCGTTGTTAAAAGTGTAGTTATTTTGCGAGGTATTTTTTTTTTTTGAAAACGTTTAATCTAACGTTTGGAATTGAAAAGCAGAATCATTCATTACCAATTCAAAAATAATAACAAATAAAGCAATTATAATCAACCACACTTATATACATCTCAAACAGTTAACAACGTTCAGTGTATAAACCTTTAGTTAGAACACCTCTAGATATAGCTAGATAATAACTATATACATAGAGTTAAACCCCCAAAATGGTCCCTGAGATTGGCGTTATGTACTAAAATCGTTCCTGAGATTCCAATTGCACCAATTACGTCCCTGAGATTGAAAAAAATGCACCATATTAGTCTCTGACCTATTTTATATTAACGACGTGATGACATGACATGATGACGTGGACTGTAAGTGACACGTGTCACTTCATGATTTGGCCACGTGTAATGGTATGATGATGTGGTGATCCGTGACACGTGACATGTTGCCGTGGATGGTTGTGCCACGTGTCACAATGTTATTTGGCTACGTGTCCGTTTGTGCCACGTGTCACAAAAGTATTCGTCCACGTGTCATCCATTATATCATCGTTCTATATGCACCAAATTAGTCCCTCACTTTGCATTAAGTGACTCGTTTTAATCCCTGAAATTGAATGTCGTGCACCAAACTAGTCCCTTCACCAATTTTTTCTCATTTTTTTAAAAAAAGAAGAGAGTATCATTTTGATCGGATTGAACTTTTAATTTGAGTTTTAGTTCAGAAGAAATCAAGTTTTGAAGATTAAGTGTTCATGAAGTTTTCTCTCTTTTCTCTCTCTTCAACTTCGGCCAAGGAAGCATCAAATGACCAGCTGAAGTGTCTTGGGGGTGAGGGGAGAGCTGTGATTAGTTGGCTTGGGAGGTGGTTAAAATAATATTAAAATATCTCAAGTGTATAACTACTAAAACTAGATGTATTGGAACACACGTAAAAACGTATCCAGAAAATTTTTTTTCTGAGCTACTAGCATAAATAACACTAGTAACATATTTAATATGAGAATAGAAGATATATGATGAGGCATTAGCATTGCTAAAGTCATCAAAGAGTGCTGGTATTAAACTGCACCAGAAAATTGTGAACCCGATTAAACCGATATCCTGATTTAACTAAAACAGACTAGGTAACATTATAATGTTATTCAAGCAGCTCTAATACTAATATAATAATAATATTATATTACTATTTCTCTTCTCTCATGAATCAAGTCTAGTTCGTCAAACTGAGACTAATTATGGAAATCAAAATAAAAAATTCCTAATCGATACGGCTGAAAAACTAGGTTCTTCACGACTGCGCTGTCGAACTTGCCTCCAAAGAGGTTCTGGCTTAGAGATGACATAATGATAATAAGAATTGAGATGCTTGATGATACAGCAAAGGTGTTCTCTTCACTAATCTTCTAATAAACTCCGTGTCTTTAGAAAAGATCTCGCGTACCCGAAAACTATGTTGTTACATCTATGACATCCAAACACAAAACTTTTCTTAATATATGAATTTTGAATTCCCACTATACAATATACATGTATGCATATATTTGTCACTTGAAAGTAATAAAATTAAATTCATTGAGGTAATCATGGGTTCCCACTTCCCTACTGATCATGAGTGCTCAAGAAGCCACCCACAAATCCAGCTCCATTGCAATTTCCACATAACATTTCCTTCCTTCCCCTGCAATGAAAAAGGAAAAACAAATTGTAAGGAAATATTATAGGAAAGTAACATTATTTTAAATTGAGAGTTATTTTAAGAAAAGAAAAATAACAATTTGTTAATATACCCGCAAAGCCAGCATGAGTCACCAGCTTTAAACTGTCCATTGAAAACATCAACAGAGTTCACCCCACTACCTTTGCACTGAGAGCATTGAACTGCTCCTGTTTATTACACAAACAAAAACTATAATAAGATGTCATAACTGCATCTTATGTTTTCTCGTATTCTTATCTTTTTAATTAAACAAATTATGTCAAAGATATTCAATTTGAATGAGTAAGAATAACCTCCAGTTATCTTATAAGTATTGCATAAGTTCTTTTTAATTTTATATCATATTTCGTTTAAATTACTTCATTTAAAGATAATTGAAACAAGAATAAATTCAGAAAATTATATTAAAAAAAAATTAACATATCTTTATGATAATAAAAAATCCCCTCTAATTTTTTTAATTTATTTAAAAAAATACTAAATGATCATCAAAATTTCTCAAAATTTATTATTTTTAGTCATTAGTTAGTCATCGATATTTAAAATACGAGCTAAAATATGTTATTGGGTTACTAGAATAAAAAAATTAGGTACCTGACTAAAAATAATAAATTCAGATGGTCTTTCAACAATTTTTTTAATTTTAATATGTGGTCAAATTAATAAGATCAAAGAGAGAAAATAAAAGAAATTGTATATTATATTATAGCCATGAAAAATGAGAGATATTAATCTTACCATTTCCATCACAATCTGCACATATCATACTATTGGGTTTGGTGTTTTGCTGGTTTCCTTTTGCATTAGCCTACATCAAATAGAGAACTAATTAACCAGTGTGTTATTATAGCTTAGTGCTAACTAAGCTTAAGGAGAATAATTAAGATAAAATCCTTTTGTACCTTTGCAATGAGTTTAGAAGTGGAAGAACGTTGAAACACAGAGTTGACTCTGTTGTGCTTTGAATTTGCATGGTTCTTAATATAAATACCTAAGCAACATAAAGCACGATATATAAATAAATAAGTATCAAATTTAAATGACTAATAATATATATTATAAAGATAACAGAAATCAAATGAAGATATAGTGTGTGACCTGGCGTTGGTGTAATTGTAAGGGAAGTTAGAAGTGATAGGCACAGAGCTGGAGCCATTGTAGTTATATTTTGTTCAAGTGTTGGTTGTGATAAATTGATAATAATGAAGTATTATCAATTGAGGAGGTGGGGACGGTGACTTAGATATTATGGTGCTGCTGGACACTAGGGAAAGGAATGGTTGATTGAGATATTTATTATTCAGATATTTTTCTTTTTGCTCACTTGCTCTTGTATTTGTCTTTTTTATTTGGTAGCATTGCATTTTGCTTGTTATGTTTTCTTAGTAGAGTGATAAATAAACTCTTAAAAATTTATATTATGGATAAATTAATTTATGAATAAAAAAGTATCAATAAAAAATATGTAATTGTAAAAGCCGACTTAAAACCGTCTATATAAATGAGTATGAAAAAAATTATGTTATTTGAGTTATAACTTATTGTCAATAAAGTGTTCATATTTGCACGGTAATTATAATATAAACATTATCCCATTATTTTACTTAAGGAGATATATAATACTTACAAGAAAAGTAAAATATCAAGCAGAATTCTAATATGCGAATTGTTAGCAAAAAAGTATTAGATTTCTTAACCACTTTTTTTTTGGAAGAAATCACAGTAAAAATCCCATGCTCAACGAGAGTGTACATTTGGTCATATTTGCATTGCTCACATAACGCACGCAAGCAAAAGCAAGAACTTGGCCACAGAAGTTATCTCTTTGGCTCCAATGGAGAAGGTAAACCATGCATGTAGTAGAGAATCATATGACACATTAATAGCATTTAGGTAAATTTCATTTTAGGTAAATCAATTACTCTGCTGAACTTTTAAAACAACAACAACAACAACAACAACAACAACAACAACAATAATAATAATAATAATAATAAAAGATAAATTACAATAACACTTCATTATATATTTAGGTTTTTTTTTTATTTAGATAAACAAAAGAAATATATTATTTCCAACAATAAGCAAAAGTGAAAATAGTTGCTTGAATAAGCAACAGGTATAATTTTGCAATACCCTAAGGCAATTGAAATTAAAGAACATTTTGCATGAGGTAGTAGAAAATTGAGTATTTATTTAAAATGAAATACATTTTGCTTGAGCTTCATACAAAATGAGGTGATTTTCCCGCCTAAATTATGCACATTGTTTGTGAGAAGGCATAGTAAATGGGCCGAATTCTGTCAAGCCGACTTCGTATAATTTGTTTAAAAAAATGGGTCGGATTAGAAATCTGAGACCGCTATAATAAAAAAATTCGCTTAACTCGTACGAACTAATTTACGGGACAGAGCAGACTTATCCGCGCGGATCCATACATTATATTATTTGTTTCAAAAAACTTGGTTAATGATTATGTTTACTAGATATTTAGAATTATAAAGATTTTAGTATTTGTGAATTTAGAAATCATAATTTTTTTATCTTTAGAAATTATAAGTTTATTAAAATATTTGTAAAATTATATATTTTTTAATATTTAATAATTAAAAACAAAAACAAAAATGGGCGGACTTAGCCTACCAACCAGCCAATCCACCATTAGGTGGGATCAGGCACGGACCTAAGTGTTAGAGTAAGTAAGGGGGCACTTGCCCCCACTCCCATTTCAATTTTTTTTAATATATATATATATTTTAAATTTTAAATGACTTCGTTACAAATAAATTAAACCTAATTATTTAAAGTTCTAAATCCATTTTATTTTTCTATCATTTTCACTATTAGTTAACCTAATCAAATTTAGTATTTTTTCATTCTCAAATTTCAGTCGTCACCACTTTTTTATTCTCTTAAACCGTCTTTTTAATTTCATATTTTCAACATTCTTTTTCTATTTCTTTTTTAGTGGTCATCTTTTCTTTATCAAAAGATAAATTTTAAATATTTTTTTATATAACTCTCTATGATTCTATGTATCTTTTAATTTTATTATTTCTCTTTTTGATATTTTCAATTGTAAATTTTAATTCAAACAACTATAGTATAGGTATTAATCTAATTTTTTATTCTCAATTTAGTGATCCTTATTATTTATTTGTTTATCTTTCGTTCTATTTTATTATATGTAATTATGTTGCATATAAATTTCTAAAGTCAATTGATCAATTTACTCATTTAGAATATATATTTTTTATTTTTAGAAATAATAATGAAAAAATATTTTTCGTCTTATTTTATTATATGTAATTTTTTATTTTTTTGTATTTGAATAATTAATGTGCACTTTAATTTTATGTTTTTAAATTTAGATTAATATATCTTTTGATAGTAATGTATATTATTTTTGCCCCCCTAACATAAATTTTCTGAGTCCGTTACGGGTGGGATGGAAATATGGAATAAAAATTTGGGATTGACAGACTAGCCCACCAAATGACGTACTTTTGGTGGGACGGACTAGCTCTTTGCCATTTTTAATTACAAAAAAAAAAAATTACATTGTGATTCATCTAAAATCTATAATTAAAAACACATAAGTTTGTAAATTTTTTTTCACTTACACAAATTGATAAATTATAAATTAATCTATTTAAATAAATAAAAATCTTTTTATACCAAATTGCACAACTGAAACTTAGAAGTGTTCACATTTATATTATAAACAAAAATGCAAATATACTTTTAAGCTACTAGTATAAGTTTAAGAATTTAATTTTATACAATATAATAATATATTATTATATAAGAAAAATAATTAATTTTTAAATTTATTATTTAAAAATTCATAAATATAATTAGATATTTGTGTAAAAAAATTCAATTTTTAATTTACATTCTCTTGTTATCGTTTTTTACACGATCTCTCTTATCGAATTCTATATTATTTCTCTTATCCCGCTCTTTGAACTTTTTCTGTCAAGCACAACATCTCTTTTTATGTTTCTACTATCACCGTATCGCACGCGTCTTTTTTAACTATTTGATCGAAATTTATTCGTCCAACTTACGAGAACATATTAAATTCTTATTTTATTTTTATTTGTTATCTTATTTTTTTTATAAACAAAATTTATTATATTTATCTTTTTCTAAAATCATCTAAAAACTCTCATTGTTTTAACTTATTTTAAAATTTAAAATTAATTTAAAAATTAATATAAATAAGTGGCATGTTCTCCCATAAAACAATAACCATGATACAATAAAACAATACTTCTTCTTCCTTCTTTCTTCTCTTAGGAGAGAGACCATTGCCATGGGAGTCCCGGAGACATTACGCGAGCCCTGCCCTGATCGTATCCTCGACGACATAGGCAGCGCTTTCGGCATGGGAGCCGTCGGAGGCTCCGGCTTTCACTTCATCAAGGGCTTCTTCAACTCTCCCATGGGTTCCCGCCTCCTCGGCGCGTCACAGGAAGTGCGTCTCAACGCGCCGAGAATAGGCGGAAGCTTTGCGGTTTGGGGTGCACTCTTCTCCACCTTCGACTGCACCATGGTTTATGTTCGTCAGAAGGAGGATCCATGGAACTCAATCATATCTGGATTCGCTGCCGGAGGATTTCTCTCCCTGCGTAAGGGACCCGCCGCCGCCACGCGGTCCGCCGTGTTCGGTGGTATCTTGCTGGCCCTTATTGAAGGAGGTATGATCATGCTTGACAAGACCTTCGCTGCACGGCAGATGCAGATGCCGCCTCTCACGGAGGAACCTATGCTGGCTGGTTACCCTTCAGGCATCGGATTTCCGGGTCAGCATGGTCCTCAGCCTTCTCCGCCGACGGCCTCGAAATCGGAGACTAAAACTTCTTGGTTTGGTGGATTCTTCGGTGGAGGGAAGAAGGAGGAGCCGGCGTCTGGTGGAGGAAGCGAAACGAAGATCCTGGAGAGTTTTGATGCCCCACAGGTTCCGAATTTTGAGTACAAGTGAAAGAAACAACAAAAATAAGAGAAATAATTGGTCTTGGTGGGAAACAAATTCAAGGGTTAGGGTTAGAGTTTTTCTTTGACCGAGATTTTCGTATCAAAGATTATTGTGTCACATAAGTAGAGTTTTCAATAAACGTGTTCTTTTTAAATTGATACTGTTATGCTATGTACTTATGTAGTTATGTAGCTTGATTTTGCCGCCAAAGTATGGACATTTTAGAAAGATAAATGATTTCGGGTAGTATTGCACAGGGTGTTCAAAACGGATTTGAACCGAAGTAAATCGATCAACTGAATCTAGAAAATCGAAAATCGAAAGAACAAAAAAAACACGTTTTACTGTTTTAGTGTTTTTATTGTGGTTCGGTTCGATTTTTAGTTTTAACAATAAAAACCCCAACCGAACCGAGAAAATAAAAAATCCTAAAAAAACCAAGCCCACCCTCCAACGCCAAATGAACGTGACCTAAACGAAACCTAGCCGCCTTCTTTCTCAGTTCTCATAGTCTCGCTCTCTGCACCTCCCAGCGCCGGCGAGAGACCGTTCCTTCCACCACCTCGCAGCGCCGCCGAAGTCTTCCTCCCAGCGCCGCCGAATCTTTCCTCCCACTGCTCCCAGGACCTCCTCGCGGACAGAGCACCACGAAGCCCCAGCCACAGCCAGCGCCCAGCAGCCCAGCACCACCCTCGCACAGTCACACCCAGCAGGCCAGCAGTAGCACAGCACCACCCACTCACTCAGGACCACCCAGCGGACAGACCACCGTTTCTGGCCACCCAGCATAGCACCACCGTTTATGGGGAATCCAACAACCAACCCTTTCCAAACCCAACTCCTTTGTTTCTCAGTCTTCATTGAAACTCTCCATCGACTCTTGTGGATACTCTCTCTCCATTCTTCAGTCTCTTTCGTCATTGGTACCCCTAATCATCTCTCTCGGTGTTCTTCCTTGTAATTTATTTTATTTGGTGAAAAGTCTTTGATTTTGATGACCCTTTTGGTATGATGCTCTGTTAGTGATAATTGGCGGTTAAAGTTTGAAGCTTGTGATGCTGATAATTTATTGTGGATTGTGATGTTCATTCATCGATAATTTAGTTGTAAGCTATGGTTCTGTCTTCATGCATAATCCACGTTTCTATGCTATGATTATGCTGCGATTTACAGATAGTTTGATTTAGTAGCCAATCAATATTGAGATGTTATTATGTTACTGTGTACCAGGTTGGAATATCAGTTTTTAGATTGATCAGGAAATAAGATTTAAATAGCATGAGTTTAATTTGTGGATTGCTTCCTATTTCATGGTTTGGATTGCTTCATATTTGTGGATTGCTTCAGTGTGTATAAACTTGGAGCCTCGTAACAGCTTTTATCTCTTCAAACTACTGTTTAAAATTTATATAGTTAGTGAAATTGATGTACCATGAATTGTTTATTGTTGAATTAAGCTCACAGTTATACCTATTTAAACTTTTGATTTTAAGGGCACGCTTGGAGTTACTGGATCTAATATAAAGAAGTTTAGCTGTTTTGTTGGAGAAGACACTATAATTTAGCTATCTTCTAATGGAAATTTATTTTTATTTTCAATTGTGTTAACTATTGAACTTTTAAACTTCTTTAATTGTCGTATTTGAATTCCTTTTGTTTTTAAATTTCATTGGATCAAGACTCTGTTAGTTATTATGTATTTGTGTTTATCGATTTCAATGTTATGACTTTGTGAAATAGTATGGTAGTATTTTTTTTTAATTGATTGAAAAAAACCGAATAAACCGAACCAAACCAAACCAAACCGATTTTAATTAGTTTGGTTTGGTTTAAATGGCCTCAATAAAAAAATCGAACCAAACCAAACCGCAGTTTAATTAGACAATCGGATTAGATGATCTTTCTCTCAAAAACCGAACCAAACCTCACCGTTAACACCCTGGAAATGTTTCGTTGTTCATTCTTTCTTTATTGCTTAGAGTTTTCAAATTTAAGTTTATGCCAATAATATTATTATGTGCATGGTTGAGAAGCATACTCTAGAGGGTTTGATTAGTAACTCAGTGTTTGTTAGTTCTTTAATTCTCTGAGTACGTTCCCAATTCTCAATATTTTTGGAAATGTGTGATTGAACATCAACTTTGTTAGAAATTAGGTCTTGTTAGACATCAACCTTCAATAATGTGATTTTTTTTTTGTTGAAATATTTGTTTTGGACTGAGTGTTCAACTCATTATTTGATGGTCATCATTCTTTTCCTTCACCAATCACCACAACCTTTTTCGGCATACAATGCTACCGTGGAACTCTCAAACTAGAAGAGGATACTGTATCAGTTCTTCCTATATAATATAATGAACATGTTCCTTTAATTGCACAAACTCTGCAGATTCTAATAAAGATTATCTGCATGCTTGCTTCTATTCTAATTGCATCAGACTTATGTTATTCCTTTTTCTTTAGCAGTTAGATCACTCTATTTTGTAATTGTGGGCTAGTAAGTGCCCTGCTTACTATGTATTGACATTCAGTGTTTGTAGTGGCTAAATTTTCAGATAAGTCCTTCCATTATTGGGAGTGCTTGTTTGGTTTTCTTTGGAGAAATAATAGTGTTCACTGTGCAGTGTGATTATACTCTCCTCTCAACTGTATTATTCACTCAAAATGAAAGATAAAAAAGTGTAATAAGGTATCTGGTGTTCTAGAGACCAGTTTCTTTCTCAATTTTAGCTTAGGCAAAGTTAGGTATGCTTTTTTATTATTGATGCTCTGAATTTACTAGAGAAATTTTAGATTAGTTAATTTCAGCCATGTTAGGAGAAAAGGCAATAAAGTAGCTCATAAACTTGGACATTTGGCTCTTACCATTCTAAATACAATGTGAATCGAAGAGGCCCCTCAGCATGTATTAAATCTAATCTTACTAGATATCATCTGTTCCGTTGAATGAAATTACAATCTTTTTAACCAAAAAAATTACATTTTGATTCATCTAAAACCTCAAATTAAAAACATTTAAATTTGTAAAATTTTTTACACTTACACAAATTGATAAATTGTAAATTTATCTATTTAAATAAATAAAAACCCTTTTATATCGGATAGCACAATCGAAACTTAAAAATGTTCATATTTATATTATAAATAAAATGTAAATATACTTTTAAGCCACAAATATATGTGTAAGAATTTAATTTTAAACAATATAATAATATATTATTATATCAGAAAAATGATTAAATTTTAAATTTATTATTTAAAAATTTATAAATATAATTAGATAATTGTGTTAAAAAATCAATGCTTTTAATTAATAGTGTTAAACCCGTGCATCTTACGTTTTAATTTAACATGGTAAATCAAAAGTAGTATTTATAACCATAAATTTTTTAACTTTAGTATAATGCTATCATGGTTATTATATAATAAGTGTATTGAATATATTATTTTGTATTTGTTTAAAATAAAATACAAATGGAACAATTTGAAATCTATAGTATTATTGAACCATAAAAAAAATATTTAAAAAAATAAGAACATGTATCAAAAGACTAACAAAAATTTATCAACAATCTAATATTTTACTAACCTTATTAGAAAAATAATTGCCCTATAATGTTATACTTCATGTTATGCATTTTATTTTAAATTTGAAAGTATAGTTATAAATAAATTAGTTATATCTACGATAAATATTTGTACAAAAGTATAAATCATATCATGTTATTAAAATAAAAATTTTTTTTATCTAAATATATTAAAAACTTCTTTATATTTATGAACAAGTGTAATAATCTGTGTCATGCACATGATGAAATTGAAATTATAAATTTAAGTTGTTTTGTTAAAATTAATTTAAATTATAATAATTTGATTAATAAAAAAGTAGCACGTCATGCATTGTTCGTTTTTTTTAATCTGGTGTTAAGTGTATCAACTCTAATGTAGTTATTAATCGTTTTTATTAATTTACTCTAATGGCGAGCACGTGACAGCACGACGGGTGGCGGCGATGGCAAGCATGTGACGGCGTGACGGGTGGATTCTTTTTACCGTTGAGTGGCCGCTAAGTTTGTTCACTTATTTGGGTTTAGGGTTGCTTGTGAGTTTGGTTATATCAGGAAACAATTAGACTCCAATTATGATGAGTTTCATGATCTTTGGGAGAGAGAAAAATTGTTAGGTAAATTTATGAAGGCAGGTGAGGTAGTTAAATAGGTGGGTTAGAGAGTTCTTTGTTGTGATTGTATTTGGAGCGGGGTTAAATGGGTTGTGCCTGTATTTGTGTTTGTAATATATATTTAGTTTAATTTTTATTTTTATCATATATTACAGTTAATTTTAAAATATTTATTTAATACACCATGTGCTAATACTAAGAGTATTTTTTCAAAAGATATATACATAAAAATAGATATAATATGATTACAGATGTAACATAAACAAATATATTAAATAAAATGTTAAACCAATATGCTTACCAATGCATTTATTAAGTTTTGCAAATTGGAGAATAAGTATGTATTCATCTGCTTGGTGATCACGTAGATAATTGAGTAATTGGATTGTAAAGTGATCTCATAGTGTGCATCTTATTTTTTCCTCATTTCTAAATAAAAGTGGGAATTAAGAGAAATAAGTAGTAATATATCATAAAAAAAGATAAAAGATTTTGCATGTGAATAGATAATTGTTACAGAACAAAATCTCGTTGAAATATTAAAATTTCATATACTGCAGATCATTCGCAATGTAATGACCACTTCTTCCTGTTTTTGACCATGATATAAGCTCTTCTTTTTCCTATCAAGAGTCTAATAACATCTAATTAAAAAAAACTGAATTAAAAGTATCAAATTAAGAACAAATAAATGAATAATATAATAAATTATTTATAAATTAAAGAGATTTTATCAATTTATTTCATACTAAACAATAAAACTAACAATATATTAATAAAAGGACATACCTTTAAAAAAAGTCATAATACAATTTTAAACATTTGCATAAATTAATGTTAACATTTATGTTATCGATAAAATGATGCTATTATATAATTTCTTGGCAAAAATTAAAAGAAAAAATAATTTTGTGTAGGTTAATACAAATTAACTACGTACCAAATAAGTTAGATAGTTCATTTGTTTGTTTCAATATATCAGCATGAGCAAGAAAATTGAAATGATTGTCAGAAATTTTAGGATAATCGACCGTATTTACTATACGTGACTCATTCTTAAAAGTTATTCTACACACGTGTGCAGTTGGAAGATAAATTTCACTTGATTCCTCGATCACAAAATTTGAGAAAAGACATAGACTCTCCCCTCAATCAGTTCATTTTCAAACATCTTTGTTAAATAATTCTTGATTGAACAATAAATTTTATCACACTGTAAAACAAATTCAATATAAAAGTTATTAGCACTTATAAAGCTATTAAAAATATTTATAAATAAATAATATAATAGAATGAGTATATAAAAAAATATAAATTGTACCTTAAAACGATCAATTTCGATGAGAAATGAAAAATACATTTTTATTCTATGTAGTCAAAGAAGAATAATAAATTAAAAAAAATGAGTTGACTCTCAGATCTAGATCTAGGCTCACGAATCACAAAAAATACTATATATAGCGTTATTTAGAACAAACATAATTATATAAATTAGTTATTATTATTTAATTTTTTATTATTTACGTTATACGTCATATATTTCTGTGATTGAATAAGTCATTATCATATCATATACATTTTTATCATGATTAGAATCATAAATTTTTGTTTTATCAATATCAACTTATTGAAAATTACGATTAATTTAAAATTATATTACAATTATTGAAAATTAAAATGATTGACAATTAATATAAGTATGTATTAAATACTGATTTGATGTATAATTATAAAAAAATTATTAACAATTAACGTAGTTATGTATTAAATGCTAATTTGATGTATAATGATTGTCGATTGACAACTAATTTAATTATGTAGAAAATAAAATATAGAAACTAAAATTAAATTTGTTAACTAATTGAAGCTAGGTAGACAATGTTTTGGTAATTATTTTAGTCTTTAATTATTGATTATTGATTATTATTATTATTATTATAATAAATGGGTCATCATTAACGTAATAACTTGCCACTAATAAAATTATTGCATAATGAATGAGAATTAGAATTGTATCAATATAATTAAAATGATTAAAAATATTTCTGATTGATTAGTTTAATAATAAATTAAATATTAATTTTATATAATTATTGTTACGGCCTGGCCCTAACTCACGCGGGTTAACCCGACCCGAGTTCCCGCCGGCCCAATAACGCGTCCTCCACCCGATTCGGACACGCGTCCCGTACGGCTTGCACACAGTCGTGGGACAGCGCCCTTGGTGGTATGGGCCTGACCACTGGAGGGGCCCACTACTGACATGTATATAAGGGGGAGACTGGCTCTCCCCCCAAGGTACGTGACATTTCTTACACTACCTCCTCCCCGCCTGCACATATTCTGACAAGAGCGTCGGAGTGTCTTTGCAGGTGGCACCCCTCCTGTCTGCATGTGAAGTGCTCGGGACCTCGCACACCCGGGGCCAGGAAACCACGACCAGACGAGCCTCTCCACCATTCCGAGCGTTGACCTCAGGGTCCCAACCCGAACCGTCCGGCACCCGACCTACCGAACATTGGCACCGTCTGTGGGGACTCGTCCATGGATTTCGTGCTGGTCCAGACTGGGACAGGTTCCGATGTAGCGCCTCCCGTGCTCGGGGGAGGCACCGTCGCGACGGAATCCCGGCAACAGCAACGGTCGCCCCCGAGGGATGCGACACAGACTCACGAGAGACGCCCCTTCGGGGGGACGGGTGATAACCACGCCAGGATAATGCAAGAACTACGCCACAGAATGCAGGACTTAGAGCGCAGGCTAGCAGAAAGAGAGCGCGACCAACGCTCCCCAGAGCGGAGCCCCACCCGTTCCCGTTCAAGGAGCCGCTCGAGGCGCACGCCGAGTCCCCAATACGAATCGGAGAGCACTGGGGGGCGGGTACGCCCCAGAAGAAGAAGTCGCGACCCCATTATCTACGCCCGACACGAAAGGCGGCGCGCGTCGAACAGGGGCAACGAGGAAGCTCACCGCGAGAACAACGAGTCGAGAAGAACTGCCCGAGGACCCGTCATAATAGGAGCGACTCCTTTCCATCACTCCGTACTCGAGGTCCGACTACCGAAACACTTCGACAAGCCGACAGACATGAAGTATGACGGAACGCAAGACCCCCTGGAACACTTGACGGCCTTTGAGGCCAGGATGAACCTAGAAGGGGTGGGAGACGAGGTCAGATGCCGCGCTTTCCCAGTCACCTTAGCGGGCCTGGCAATACGGTGGTTTAACAACCTCCCGCAAGGCTCGGTGACCCAATTTTCCGACATCAGCCACGCCTTCCTGGCTCAGTTCACCACTAGGATTGTCAAAGCCAAACACCCAATTAATTTGCTGGGGGTGACACAGAGACCCGGAGAGCCGACCAGGAAGTACCTGGACCGTTTTAATGACGAGTGCTTGGAAATTGACGGTCTGACGGACTCAGTGGCAAGTTTGTGTTTAACGAACGGACTCTCGAATGAGGACTTCAGGAAACACCTCACCACAAAGCCCGTCTGGACAATGCAAGAGATCCAGTGCGTGGCCAAAGAATACATTAACGACGAGGAAGTCAGCCGGGTTGTGGCTGCCAATAAACGGCAGCCGGCCTATAACCAAGCCCGACACTTCGAAGCCAGAGAAAGACCAAAGGAACACGCCAGGGACGGCGGCCCGAGTAAACCACCCAAACCGTTCCCCCGAGTTGGGAAGTTCACCAACTACACCCCCCTCACGGCATCGATCACAGAAGTTTACCAACAGATAGCAGAAAAGGGGATACTGGCGAAGCCCCGACCACTGAAGGACAGGACAGGAGGAAACAAGAACCTCTACTGCGAGTATCACAAGGGTTACGGGCACAAGACCCAAACTGCTTTGACCCAAAAGACGCCCTCGAGCAAGCTATCAGGGACGGCAAACTTGCCGATTTCGCCCACCTTATAAGGGAACCAAGGAGACGCAACCGGGACCACGACACCGAAGATAGATCCCGACCAACGAGGCGACGACAAGAACCAGAGGGTGACGACCACGGCCTCACGGTGGTAAACGTGGTAACGGCCAGAAATACCGCCCCGAAGTCGAAGTCGGCACAGAAAAAAGATGCCAAGGTCCTAGCGATCTCCACCTCACCCGTTAGAAGTCTTAAGGGTCTCCCAACTATCTCTTTCGGCCCGGAGGATCAATGGTTCGACGAGGCGCCGGAAAGTCCGCCCATGGTCATCACGGCTAGGGTCGGAACTGGCCTCGTCAAACGAATCCTGGTAGACACGGGGGCAGACTCAAATATCATGTTCCGAAACGTTTTCGATGCCTTGGGATTGAGAGATTCCGACCTAACGACCCACCAGCACGGTGTGGTAGGGTTAGGCGACCACTTCATCAAGCCGGACGGAATCATCACACTCCCGACCTCTGTGGGACTAGGGCAAAGAAGGAGAACAGTCATGGCAGACTTTGTGATATTACGGGATTCGACGGCTTATAACATAATCCTGGGGAGAAAGACCATTAACGACTTGGGGGCAGCTATCAGTACGAAACTACTGGTGATGAAGTTCATCACCGATGACGGATCCGTGGGATCCCTCAGAGGCGACTTGGAAACGGCGGTCGCTTGCGACCACGCCAGCCTTTCTCTCAGAAAGAAATCCAAAGAAGTGTCAGGGGTCTTCCTGGCCGACCTGGATGCCAGGGTAGATGACAAACCCAGACCAGAGCCAGAAGGAGACTTGGAAAAGTTCAGAGTCGGCGAGGAGGACGATAAATTCACATTCATAAACAGAAACCTCCCCCACGAGATAAAGGAGCCTTTGATGGAAATGATCAGGCCCAATGCCGACCTCTTTGCCTGGACACCTGCCGACATGCCCGGGATAGATCCCCAGCTCATGTCGCATCACCTGGCCGTAAAGGCAGGAGCCAAACCAGTGGCCCAGAGAAGGAGAAAAATGTCGCAGGAAAGGGCGGAAGAGGTGGCCAAGCAAACGGCCAGCCTCTTAGAAGCGGGATTCATCCGGGAACTGGACTACTCGACTTGGTTGTCGAATGTGGTCCTGGTTAAAAAACACAACGGGAGGTGGAGAATGTGCGTAGACTACTCTGACCTCAACAAGGCTTGTCCCAAGGACTGCTACCCCCTACCTAATATTGATGCACTCGTCGACGCAGCGGCAGGGTACAGATATCTGAGCTTCATGGACGCCTACTCAGGGTACAATCAGATACCGATGCACCGACCCGACGAGGAAAAAACGGCGTTCATAACGCCAGGGGGCATCTATTGTTACAAGGTAATGCCGTTTGGTCTAAAAAATGCCGGAGCCACGTACCAAAGGTTGATGAATAAGATATTCAGCGAACTTATGGGCAAAACAGTAGAAGTCTATGTGGATGACATACTCGCAAAGACCGCACGACCTGACGATCTCCTGAACGACCTTAACGGCGTTTTCTCGTCCCTACGACAACACGACATGAGGCTTAATCCGCTCAAATGCGCGTTCGCCATGGAGGCCGGAAAGTTCCTGGGCTTCATGATCACTCAAAGAGGAGTGGAAGCCAACCCCGAAAAGTGCCAAGCGGTCCTTCAGATGAAGAGTCCGGGTTGCATCAAAGACGTCCAGAGGCTTGCCGGAAGACTGACAGCTTTATCCCGTTTCCTCGGCGCATCGGCGGAAAGAGCCCTACCCTTCTTCAATTTAATGAGAAAGGGAATGACGTTCGAATCGACCCCAGCGTGCGAAGAGGCATTCAACCACTTCAAGGAAATCTTGGCGACACCACCAGTTCTCGGGAAACCCAGAGCCGGAGAACCGCTCTACCTCTACCTGTCAGTAACCGAGGAAGCGCTTGCCGCGGTCCTCGTTACAGAAGTGGCAAAGACACAACAGCCCGTTTACTTCGTGAGCAAGGCACTCCAGGGACCAGAGCTGAGGTACAACAAACTGAAAAAACTGGCGCTGGCGCTCCTAGTGTCCTCCCGAAGGTTAAGACAATACTTCCAGAGTCACCGTATAGTCGTGAGGACAGATCAGGCGATTCGACAAATACTGCAAAAACCTGACTTGGCCGGTAGGATGATGACCTGGGCCATCGAGCTCTCGCAATATGACCTACAGTATGAGCCCCGACTTGCAATCAAAGCCCAGGCAATGGCAGACTTTTTGGTGGAGGTAACAGGGGATCCTCCCGAAGAAACGGGCACACGGTGGAGGCTTCATGTCGACGGAGCCTCCAACCAAACGTCCGAAGGAGCAGGGGTCATCTTGGAAAGCCCAGCAGGGGTCATCTACGAGCAATCGACCAAGTTCAAGTTTCCAGTGTCGAACAACCAAGCAGAATATGAGGCTCTCCTAGGCGGACTAATGCTGGCCCGGGAAGTCGGGGCGACGAGGGTCGAAGTATGCAGCGACTCCCAAGTCGTCACCTCACAGGTAAACGGAAGCTACCAGGCCCGGGACCCCCTCCTCCAAAAATACTTGGAAAAGGTTAAGGAAACGACAAGACAGTTCCAGGAGGTCATCGTCCTGCACGTTCCAAGAGAAAGGAACACACGGGCAGACCTCCTGTCGAAGCTGGCGAGCACAAAGCCAGGATCGGGCAACCGGTCGCTAATCCAGGGCATGATAAAGGAACCAACGGTCGCCCTCCACTTGACGGAGTCGAGCCCCTCATGACTAGACCCCATAACCAACTTCCTGGAACTCGGCAAGTTACCCGAAGACGAGAAAGCAGCCAAAGCCTTGAGAAGGGAGGCGGCCAGATATGCAATCATACAGGGACAATTATTCAAAAAGGGACTTAGTCAGCCCCTATTGAAGTGTTTACACCCCGACCAAACGGACTACGTGCTCAGGGAAGTCCATGAGGGGTGTTGCGGACACCACATCGGGGGCAAAGCCCTAGCAAGGAAGCTCATCCGAGCAGGATACTACTGGCCGACAATAATGAAGGACTCAAAGGAATTCGTCAGAAAATGCACGAAGTGTCAACAAAACGCCAACTTCCACAAGGCACCGGCCTCCAAGCTAAGCTCGCTAACGACTACACGACCCTTTGCACAATGGGGAGTCGACCTCCTGGGACCTTTCCCGGTCGGCCCAGGACAAGTCAAATACCTCATTGTGGCCATTGACTACTATACCAAATTGGTGGAGGCTGAACCGCTAGCCACGATATCGTCCTCCAACTGCCGGAAGTTCATGTGGAGGCAGGTGATAACCCATTTCGGTATCCCGGAGGTCGTTATCTCAGACAACGGGACCCAGTTCACCGACAAGAAGTTCATGGAATTCCTCTCTGGCTTGGGGATAAAGCAAAAGTTTTCCTCAATAGAACACCCCCAAACAAACGGGTAGGTAGAGGCCGCAAACAAAGTCATCCTTCTTGGTCTAAAGAAACGCCTAGACAATAAGAAAGGAAACTGGGCCGACGAACTCCCCTCCGTCTTATGGTCCTACCGGACAACCGAGCAAAGTGCCACGGGGGAAACTCCCTTTCGCCTGACATACGGGGTCGACGCGGTAATACCAGTCGAAATCGGTGAACCAAGTCCCCGACTACTACTTGCGGGCATGAGCGAAGCGGTCGAGAAAGACCTGATTGAAGAAACAAGGGAGATGGCCCACCTAACAGAAGCGGCACTGAAACAAAGAATAGCCCTGCGTTACAACGCAAAAATCCTCAAACGAGACTTCGAGGAAAGGGACCTCGTCTTGCGGCGCAACGACATCGGCGTCCCGACCCCAGGAGAAGGTAAGCTGGCGGCAAATTGGGAAGGTCCCTACAGGGTAAGGGAGGTACTCGGTAAAGGCGCTTACAAACTCGAAAAACTCGACGGCAAGGAAATACCCAGAACATGGAACGCAGGTAACCTAAAGAGGTTCTACTCCTGACCCACTGGCTCACCGACCAGGGAGCCTAACCAGATAGTTGATATTTGCCCTATCTACACGTTAATTCATCTTGTTTAATTACTTTGTCAAATACTTGCCCAACTGACGAGTAATTTTCACTTGTTCAAATTTTTTACTTGATAAAACTTTCTTACTCCACATCTGTTTCACATGACTAAAACCTAAAACGGCACCCCGGGATTGATCACCCCGGAAGCCAGACGGCTCATAGGCCTCAACCAATTCGACGACGACGCGACCAAACCGGTCCAAACTGTTACCAAATGTGAAAACGGCGAGACGGGCACAAGAAATAAGCCCACCCAGAATAAACGGTAACACGCTAACGGCAACACGACGAAACAACGAAATAAGTACAAATCACAGCAATCAAACGACGATAACTTATAAAGCGTCAAAATACGGAATGGACAAGTAAATTGTTCAAAACAAACAAAACGACAAAATATCCTAAGTTACAAGACTTCACTTCCTCGGCATATCAACAATTTTTCCGTCCTGGATAGTCTTGAAAACACCAATTGACGACGTCTCGAAATCAGGAGCAGCAATCCTCAGCTGAGCCTTCAGGGCATCTTCGGTCATCAAGATAGCATTCTTCCCTTGCTCCTTGGCCACCTTAAGCTTCTTCTTAAGCTCAGCGGCCTCTGCTTTAGCGGCCTTCGCCTCCAAGACGGCCTGCTCCCGCTCCTTTTCCAAGGCGACAACCCGACCCTGAGCGGCGTTCAGTTGACCCTCCAGTGTCATCTCACGCTCAAGAAGCCGGGCCACGGTCTCATCGGACGCCTTCAACCTCTCCGCAACAAACGACGACTTCTCCTCAGCAGCACTGAGCTTCCCCCCCATCTCGGACAGCTGACTTTGGAGGAGCTCAACTTGAGCCTTAAAGTCATTGTTCGCCTTAGCAGAGGACTCAAGCTTCCTCCGAAGTGCCTCCATACCGGATAACTCAAATTCGGCCTTCCGAGCTATCACGGCCCCACGAAGCAAGGTGCGATACATCCACCTCGCCTGCCCGGACAGTTCGGTTTCATGAAAATGCTCTTCTGTCCCGGGTATCAGTTGGGAGTCAATGAATTTGGTAGCATCAAAGTTCCTCTCCATTATGGTAAGGGCCCCTTCCGGGCTGGAAGACATCTTTCGCTTCTTGGGAGTATGGATAAGCTCCACGTCACTGTCCGGATGAGGGGTGAGAGTCGCGTGCCCATCAGCGGGCCCTTCATCGCGAGTAGGGGAAGCCTGACCCCCTACGATCTGTTTTCCCGACGTTTCGGTATCCCGAGTAGGGGAAGCCTGACTCTCTTTCTCCCCTGAAGGACCCTCCGACTTACCGACGTCCTTCTCTTCGGCATTCTCGTCATCACTTGCCTCAAAAAAGGTCTTCATCAGATTCTCAAGACCGGTCACGGTGGCAGACATCTCCACTGCAACAAACAACAAGCACGATTAGTCGTTAGATCGGAAAAAAAAAAAAAACGACTAAGAAACATAGGCAAACAAAGAAGACAACTCACGAATATAGCTCCTGGCGGCCTCCCGCTCACCCATAAGAAGATGTGGGTTCACGGGGTTCTTTTCAAAGATAGCAAGAAGGACGTCAGCTATCTGCCTATCTACAGCCGACAACCTTTTGTACGACACTTTGACGAAAGGATTCGACCCCGCGCCAAAACTCCAATAAGTCTGGATAAGGCGCTCCCCCTCTAACGACAACCAGAAGGGGTGACGACCCTTGACGGGACGAACCTTGAAATACTTATCCTTGAAACCATGGTAGGAGTCCTCAAAAAGGCTAAAAATCTTCCTACCCTGGGCAGCACGGAAAGAAAGAAACCCTTTCCTCGCCTTCCCCTGTTTGGAGGGGTTGGTAAGGTTGAAATAAAAAAGAAAAACGTCCACCGACGCCGGCAGCTCCAAGTACTCGCAGACCATTTCGAAGCAGCGGATCGCAGCCCAGCTGTTCGGATGAAGCTGAGACGGGGGGACGGATATCCGGTTCAGCAGCGCCATTTGAAACTCGGAGAACGGTATCCGAACGCCAACTTGCGTGAACATGGACTTATAAAACCAGATCCAATCGGGGACACGAGGGGAGTGAAAATTGAGCTCATAAATACGCTCATGGGGAGCAGGGACAATGGCCTCGTAGTTGGCCTCTTCGTCAGTCCCCCCACACAAGTAGCCGGCTTGCCGGAACTCCGTCAATTCCTCCAAACCCATCTGGTTGGGTGAGCTCCTTATATCATCAGTCACCCAAGCATACGGGTCGTAAGCCGCACCAGATCCGGAAGACCGGGAGACAACGCGAGGCATACCTACAGCGGGGTACCACTCCGTTAGTCTATGAGGTCGGGAGCCCGAAAAAACTCAGAAACTACGCCTTTTCAACTCAGTCATGACCAGACACGGCTAAAAACTACGTCTACCACACAAACCACCCCAAAAAACCTATCCTGGAATGGTACCCCTTCCCTAACTCACCTACCCCAACATTGAAAAACCCTTCAACAAAAATAAACTAGCCATGCAACAAATGCAAACAGCAATCGCACAACAACAGGACATAACACAGATACCAAAGGAAAGAAGCTAGAAAATTACCTGGAACGATGAAGGAAACTTGGACTGAAAGTTGAAGCGGGAGGGAGTTCGCACTGGAAGCTTTGGATGTTAGGGAGAGAAGGAGTTGGAAATAGTAAGAGTGGGAGATGGACAGGGAGAAAACTGTTTAAAAACCACCTCCAAAAGCGCGAAAGAAAGCAGGGGCAAGATAGTCTTTGCGCACAGGTTTTTTCAAATTATTATGAGCATTAAATGCCCAGCACGGAGAACGAAACGGCAAACAGATGCCACAGTAGATCAAGAGACACGCGCACAAGAGACGCGTCTCTCCCACGATCAGCCGACCCAACGACAACGTACGAACGTAGACATCACGCGCCATCAATGGCCCTCACGGCCATCGCTGATGCGTCGGGGGCACTGTTACGGCCTGGCCCTAACTCACGCGGGTTAACCCGACCCGAGTTCCCGCCGGCCCAATAACGCGTCCTCCACCCGATTCAGACACGCGTCCCGTACGGCTTGCACACAGTCGTGGGACAGCGCCCTTGGGGGTATGGGCCTGACCACTGGAGGGGCCCACTACTGACATGTATATAAGGGGGAGACTGGCTCTCCCCCCAAGGTACGTGACATTTCTTACACTACCTCCTCCCCGCGTGCACATATTCTGACAAGAGCGTCGGAGTGTCTTTGCAGGTGGCACCCCTCCTCTCTGCATGTGAAGTGCTCGGGACCTCGCACACCCGGGGCCAGGAAACCACGACCAGACGAGCCTCTCCACCATTCCGAGCGTTGACCTCAGGGTCCCAACCCGAACCGTCCGGCACCCGACCTACCGAACAATTATAATCAAGATATTTTCTTAAATTAGTATAATCATGTATTATTCATTAAATGCTAATTGTAATATTGTAATATAATTATAATAAAGATATTTTTCTAAAATAAATTTATTAGAAGAGATAATAGTACTTTCATTTTGGAGGAAAAATAAATTCATGAGAAATTGACACCTTATTTTTATTAGTTAAAATTTCGTATTATATAAAGAATGATATAATCTTCAATGTATTCCTTATATAAAATACAACATCAACAACAACAACAAAGCATTGTCCCACTAGATAGGGTCGGCTACATGAATCAAACGACGCCATTGTGCTCTGTCATGTATCATGTCTACAGGGATCGTTTACATGTAGATCTCGTTTGACCACCTCATTATATAAAATAAATAAATTAAATTTATTATCAAAATTTAAACACAATTAAACATATTATTGAACGTGTAAAACTTTTAATAATTGTTGTTGATTTATTCATACCCAAACTGTACATAATTTTCTTTTATATAATTATAATAATGCATTAAATATTGATTTGTAATTTAATAATATATTAAATATTAATTTTATATAATTATAATAAAGATATTTTTTTAAATTAATATAATTATATATTATTTATTAAATATATTTATTTTAACAAAAAAATATATTTATGAAAAATTAACATCTCACTTTTATTAATTAAAAAAAATTTAATTTTAGTATATTAAGTAAAAATAAAAATAGATTTATTATTTTAAAATTTATAAATATAATTAGATATTTGTATAAAAAAAATTAATATTTTTAACTATTGGACAAAGGATAAATATATTTATAATTTTTTTATGTTAAAAAAAAAAAAAAGAAAAATCGATATTCGGATTTTGGACGCTTTATCAAGGCTTTCATGTTTCATGCCGTCAGCCCAAATCAGAAAACCCTGCTGGGTTCTATTTAAGATATATTCTTCTTTCTTCTTTCTTCTCTTCTGAGAGAGAGAAAAAGAGAGAAACCGAATCGAATCGATTGCTATGGGAACCCCGGAGACAACACGCGAGCCCTGCCCTGATCGCATCCTTGACGACATTGGCGGCGCTTTCGGCATGGGAGTCTTCGGAGGCTCCGGCTTTCACTTCATCAAGGGCTTCTTCAACTCTCCCAAGGGTTCACGCCTCGTCGGTGCTTCACAGGCAGTTCGTCTCAACGCGCCGAGACTGGGCGGAAGCTTTGCGGTTTGGGGTGGACTCTTCGCCACCTTCGACTGTACCTTGGTCTATGTTCGTCAGAAGGAGGATCCATGGAACTCAATCATATCTGGATTCGCTGCCGGAGGATTTCTCTCCCTGCGTCATGGACCCGCCGTCGCCACGCGCTCCGCCGTGTTCGGTGGTGTCTTGCTGGCCCTTATGGAAGGAGGTATGATCATGCTTAACAAGACCTTATATGCGGTACCGCCTCTCACGGAGGAAGCTACGCTGGCTGGTTACCCTTCAGGCGTCGGATTTCCGGGTCAGCACGGTCCTCAGCCTTCTCCGCCGACGGCCTCGAAATCGGAGGCTAAAACTTCTTGGTTTGGTGGATTCTTCGGTGGAGGGAAGAAGGAGGAGCCGGCTTTTGGTAGAGAAAGCGAAACGAAGATTCTGGAGAGTTTTGATGCCCCACAGGTGCCGAATTTCGAGTACAAGTGAAAGAAACAAAATAGAAAAGGAGAAATAAGTGGTCTTGGGGGAACAAATTCAAGGGTTAGGATTAGGGTCGAGATTCTTGCATCAGCTAAGTATAGTTTTCAATTAATTTGTTCTTTTTAAATTGCTACTGTTATGCTATGTAGCTTAATTTTGTCGGGAAATTATGAACCTTTTAGAAGGATAAATGGATTCAGGTGGTATTGCACTCTGTAAATGTTCATTCTTTCATTATTGCTTAAAGTTTTCAAATTTAAGTATTATGTGCATGGTTGAGAAGCATATTAGTAACTTAGTGTTTTTTAGTTCTTTAATTCTCTGAGTACGTTCCCAGTTCTCAATATTTTTGGAAATGTGTGATTGAACGTCAACCTTGTTAGAAGTTAGGTCTTGTTAGACATCAACCTTCAATAATGTGATTTTTTTCTTGTTGAAATATTTATTTTGGACTGAGTGTTCAACTCATTATTTGATGGTCATCATTCTTTTCTTTCACCAATCACCAGAACCTTTTTCGGCATACAATGCTACCGTGGAACTCTCTAACTAGAAGAAGATACTGTCTCAGTTCTTCCTATATAATATAATGAACATGTTCCTTTAATTGCACAAACTCTGCAGATTCTAATAAAGATTATCTGCATGCTTGCTTCTATTCTAATTGCATCAGACTTATGTTATTCCTTTTTCTTTAGCAGTTAGATCACTGTATTTTATAATTGTGGGCTAGTAAGTGCCCTGCTTACTATGTATTGACATTTATATTCAGTGTTTGTAGTGGCTAAATTTCCAGATAAGTCCTTCCATTATTGAGAGTGCTTGTTTGGTTTTCTTTGGAGAAATAATAGTGTTAACTGTGCAGGCAGGGGTAGGCTCCTCTAAAAGTGTAGTTGATGAATTGGTGTGAAGAAGAGAAGAAGCAGTAGGCATGTAAGCAGGGGAGGAGAGGGCGGGTTGAACCCTAACGATTAATGTGCTAAACATAACCGCTTGATGTGGTGTAATTGAAAGGTAAAAAAGTGCAATAAGGTATCTGGTGTTCTAGAGACCAGTTTCTCTCTCAATTTTAGCTTCGGCAAAGTTAGTTACAAGATATCATTCTTGCATCTATATTGCTATTCCTCCTTGAACCTGACTATGGTAAAATAGTTAGATGGGGTAACATTGCAACGGGGCGGGGATAATTCAGCCACATCACTATCAATTTGCGAAGATGCGAGTGTCGTCAAAACTCCAGTATTACTAGTCAAATAACTGATCTTAGTCAAAATTTACTTTTATTGAGGAAGGGCCTGCTCTCTGGTTCTCCCATGGTATTGATCAACATTATTGCTTTGCTTTTACTTTAGAAGATTTTCATTGGCAACATGACTTGATGATGAAGTATGATTGGGACTTTGATCATGACTTGGAACTTGGAAGATGTTCCTGCTATGGACTTATGGAAAGATGACTTCTTATTGTGTTGAAAAGCAATATACCCTAATCACACATTGTTGTTCTTTTTGACAGCTATTTACAGTTATATGTCATTTCTGACCACTTTCTTCTAACTATTATTTAGAGAAGACTTTATCAGGATGCACATAGTTTATCTGACTGTTTGGTATTACCATCCGCAGTTGCAGAATGTAAGCTGAAAGATGGTAACTGGCTGCAATGGGATACTTTGCGTGTGCTAACCTGATGTAGTCAGTGCTGTCAAAGGTTGGTAATTTTCAGCTTTTGGTGGTTTTGGTTTGAGCATGAATGACTTTTCTTTGCGTTGTTATCAAAATCTTTCTGTTAAGTTATTTCTGTCCTAATGTTGTGTTGATATGCTATACCTTCGTTTAGTTTGTTCTTCGATATCATTTACTAACTCCGCCTATGTTACACTTGCGGTACATAGCCGGTCCCAAGCCCGGATAAAGGAGGAGGGTTGTGTTAGGTCTTCGGCAACCAACATAAAAATATAGCCGAACCCCCATGACATGAATCAAAGACATTATTGTTGTTGTTCGATATCATTTACTCACCATGGGCTATCCTTTCGTGCAAGATTAGCAACCATCTCTCATCTTCACAACTTAGAATCAGAGAAATTACCAGAATCCCGGTGCCAAGTTCCTTTTTACTATTGACAAATGTGCACTTAGTGATTTGTGACTAATAGAAACCCCAAATAGAAACAGGGGGGAGAGGAGCGAAAGAGATGCAATGTCCCTTGGGACTAAAATTAACATGAAATGTTGCACAGAACATACAGTAAAAGTTTCTGAGCCCAGCATAGGGTGTTCATTCTCTCCGAAACATAACCTTAAAATTCTCTCCCACTGACCAGTTTGGTATCAAATTGGCTGGTTCCTACGGATTATTGCAGATCCATTCCTAATGCTGAACCAAACCGGCTTGTTGACTTGTTCAGTCCGGTTTTAATAACTATGCACATATTCCTATATTCTCCCACTCACAATTGCACAACTCAGCAGTGAGTTACATGTAGTACGGTCCACTTGATTTAGTTCCCACCCCCCAAAACTTGCCGATGTAACTAACAATATCAATTGTTATGCTAGATTGTTAATTTCATAGTTTGATTTTGTTGTAGGTGGGGGGGACAGTGAAGATCCATGGATGTTGTTAATTTCATAGTTTGCAGTTTTGCACAAGCCTTTAGAAGCTTTGGTTGCTAAGTTCTTTTTGTTTGGCGCTTGGTAGTGTAACTAATAGCGGATAGCAATTAGCATCTCAGTGTTGATGTTGAGCCAAAATCCTGTGTGAAAATATGGTGGCATATGGGGGAAGGCATAGCAGCCTATGATGAATTTTACCAACACAGAGAATGAAATAACCCATAACGAAAAGAATGATATCAACTATCAACTAATGTATTACATAGAAAGTAGAAAAAGGAATACTATAAATAAGGAAACAACTCAAACAAGCGATACTATAGTGGTAACTGGCAACGTTGTTGGGCTACTCTGCTCTAATATTTCTTGGGCCTTTATTGGGCTTTTTAAATTCATATACACAACAAAGAGAAAAATCTTGGTTTGCCTATTTTTATTTTATTTCAAATTCATATTACCAACAACATTTCTATTTGAAAATGCAGTGGTTGTGTGTTAATTATGTTAATTTTCTTTTTCCTATGATATATTTATATGCATGAATAGTAATACTTCGTTTTTTTAAGCCTCGCTAAACATGCCATAAAGGGTGGTCTAGTGGGATTGTTCATGTCTTAAACAATGGGTTCTTTATCCAAATAAAATAAAAAAGAGCTTTTATTATCATATTATCCTAAATTAATTTCTATTATAAATTGTCTTATTCTTTATTTATGTAGATTGTTGTAGAATACATTGTTTCAAGTTTTGTACGTAATACGATGTAACACTGCAGCTATTTAGTAGCATGATTTGGCTAAAGGATTATATTGCTAAATTGTTGCACCCCAATACGAATCTAAAAAATTTTCACAATAGAGACAAAGTATATATAATATGATAATAATTTTTGTAATTATATTATTGTAAAATATGATTAGTCTTTAAATAATGTAACTAAAAAATTAAAGCGATAAAATAATAATTTAAAATTTTATTCTTCTGAATTTTATATTTTAAAAAGTTTCAATAATTTTTTCATTATGAATACAATTAAATATCTCTTTTTATATATGTTATTAAACATTTGTTTAAAACTTTATTTCCCGTACGATTATGGAGCCAATTTTTTATGATATTCATAACAGAGATAGTTCTTTCATAAAATTTAAATTAGAAGAAATATTAATAGATAAATAATATTTTTTTGAGTCTTAACCAATTTTTTAGAAAGAACACTAATCTTTTTTAAATTTGAGAATTGATTATTGGAACACATATTTAAATATGAAGTTTTCAAGTTGACTATCAAGTATCAAAAGTTAAATTAAAGAAAATTCTAATAGATAAAATTAAATTTGAAAAAAATAGAACATCAGTCAAGAGTTAGGGAATTGGAAAGTTTGGGATAATTAAGAGTAATTATAAAGCTGTAATTTATTTTGACTTCTAACTTTTTGTTTTTATTAATTTTTCTTTCTAAAATTTAATATTAAAATAAGTTTAATAAGATAATTCTTTTTAATTTGGGATTAATTATCACAATAATCTTATATATTAGTAGAGTTAAATTTAATAAAATAATTTTTATAATAACTTAATATAGTGGGATCAATATTAATAATATGATCGAGGCAAATAAATTTTTAAGTGACAATTAAATTCTTGAAGATATTGACTTTGGACTAATTTATTCTTGAAAAAAAAAAGTATCAATTAGGTTCTCTGAGATAGCAAACGGTGGATATGTATGTCCTTCTGTCAATAAATAATGCGAAACGAAACTGAATTTTCTATATATTTCGTTATTTAATTTTCTATATATTTCGTTATTTACAGTGGTGCATGACTCGTTACTGTCACATGAGTAGGAAAATTATGTAGTTTTGGACTTATCTTTTTAGTTTTCATATATCATTTATCAACTATTCTCTATTTATCATAAATTCTATCAAAATAAGTGAAGTTTTACTTCAAAAGTTGTTATCTGTATGACTATCTTTTACAGATAGACATGTCAGAGTAATTAACAATACATATAAATATTACCATTAGGTTTTAGTTGATAAATTGATAAAAGGACATTATGTGTCCACCGTTTGCTATTTTGAAGGACTAAATTGGTACTTTTTTATTCTTAGGGACTAATTTATCCGAAATCAAAATTTTGAAGGACCTAATTGTTATTTTACTCTAAACTTTTTTTATTAGGAGCTATCCAAGGGAGTTTAAAATTTCAATGGGGCACTTGTCCCCCTCCCTTGTGAATAAAACTGAGGCACTACGATTTAGTAATAAAGTCCTTAAAGAACTAAACCAATAGATCCTACATCGATTTAGTAGTACATGTAGCGATTTAGTAAACTATAAATACCCAAAGTACAACGATTTACCAGGGACCAATGTTGCTAATACCCAGTGACGAATGCAGAAAATTTTAATAGTGGAACAAATATATATATATATATATAAAATAATTTTTATAATTAAATATTATGTATATATAAAAATTAATTATTAAATTATTTATTAATCATTATGTATTTTTATATAAATATATGTATTGTTTAATTTATTTTTAATGTATATTTGTTATTTCAATATATATACACAAGTAGTTATTTTTTATGTAAACATAACATGATTAATTTTTATAATATCTAATTTTACAAATTAAAACACTAAAATAATCATGTATAAACAAAGTAAAATATATTTTTTGTCCTTAAAGTTTGACAAAAGTTTTAAAAATATTCCTAAGTTTTATTTTGTTTTACTTTTGTCCCAAAAGTTTTCGATTTGCATCAAATATACCCCTGACGGCTAATTTTTAAAAAAATTTAAGATCGATTCAACAACAATTTCATAAGAACAACCCCTCAACACAAGCAAATCAAGCATAATTTTTATGCATTATTGTTATATTAGTATTTAATTTTTTGAAAATTTAGCCTTCGAGGCCGATGATATATTTGATGTAAATCGAAAACTTTTAGGGCAAAATTGAAACAAAATAAAACTTAGGGGTATTTTTAAAACTTTTGCCAAACTTCGTAAAATAAAAATATACTTAATCCTTATAAATATCTGTCTTTTTATATAGGATAATGCTACATATTCATATTTTTTTGTTAACCAAGTCCAATCAAATTTGTCTAAGACAACAAAAATCAGTTATGACTAATATTATTTTAAGTTTTATTGTTTAACTTTGTTAGACTTAATTCATAAAAAGACTTGGATGTGTAGTATTTCTTTTACATATATATAAGTAAATATTTATTTAGAAATTTACTTCTTATACAATTAAAAGTCAATTCTTATTGAGATTCATAGTTGAAAAAGTTCTTTTAATTAATATAGTTATAGAAAAAAAATTAAAACTAATATAAAAAAAGATAAATAACACCCTTTCGAGTTGATCTCTAAGAAAAAACACAAATTTCATTTAAATTGAGAATTGATTATTCTAATGACATCTAATATGAAATTTTTAAATTAACTATGAAGTACCAAAAGTTAAATAAAAAATTATTGTGGGGTCAAATTTAATAATTTAATGAGGGTAAATAAATATTATTATTATATACTACTCAAAAAAATTTCAAATCATAGTGGGGAGATTGCCCCACACTCATACACATACATCCGTCCCTGCTAATACCCAATAACCTAAAAAAACTGCGTTTAGAATATATCCTAAATATTTAAACAAATTTACCTAGATACATTTGTCATATTTATAGAGTTAATCAAATATTTTTATTAAAATTAAATATAATTATGTAACAAAAAAATATTTACAAAAATATAATATCTCATCGATATTCATTTCCTAATTATTAACATTTATATTGTATAAAAAAATTTCAAATATTTTAAAAATATCCGTATTTTAGTATTTTTAAAAGTTGATCTTAATTATAAAAAAAATATAATATATATAAATTAAGGTTAATGCCAAAACTAATGGAATTATGATGTTTCTGAAATACTTAAAATCTTTTTCTATTGTATAATTGACTTAAACTTTACCAATGCAGACTATGTGAATGATTATCTCGAAAATATGACCAAAATACAAAAGTTTGACAAAATGAATGGAAAAATAAGTGGTTGTTGAAATATTCTCTTTCAGGGATCGCAAGGGTTTATGGTACACCATTACCAGCCATCACCATCAATGTTGCAAGTAAACGACACAAAAATAATGAGTTGAAATTTATAAGGTTTATAGTCTACGCGGCACACTTGAATCAATCAAAGACCGCAACAATTGCGCCACTGAACTCGAAGTACCCAACAAGCTTGTACTTGGAAATGAGGTCTTTCACTCCAAATCTTTAATGTCACAATCAATCTCCATTACATTGGTCTTTAGCCCTTTACACAAACTCATGAATACTTGACTTTCTAAGCATAGAGTGAGTCTTTGTGAATATTATTTAGGATTCATATATATTTTTCTGGTATAATAATATACATCAGAAAATATTAATCTTTATTTTTTTAACCTTTCTTCTTCCACTACATTATTTGTTGATTAAAGAAAAGTTTATTCTCTAGCAATTATGTGAAATAATAGAAAATATCTTTATATTAGATATATTAGGTGAATAAAACTGATTATAAAAAATAAAAAATATTAGATGACTATCAAAATTTATTATTTTTTGTCATTAATATTTAATATATGGGTTAAAGTATCTCATTAGATTACTAAACTAAAGAAATTTAGTTGATAGCTAAAAGTGATGGACAAAAATAATAAATTCTGAAGATACTCTAGCATTTTTTATAAAAAATTATTACTATTAATTATTTTTTCTTACCCATTTTCCTCACTTATTCTATTTGCACTATTTAATATATTATTATTGTATATTTTTATTTTTATTTTTATTTTTATTTTTATAAATAGATACCTATTCAAAACTTACAAATTAAAAATCAATCTTAATATTTCAATAATTTTAAAATAAGGTAAAAGAAATAACTATTTTTAATGTCTTGACATATATATAATAAATACTTAATATTTTGAGTAAAATATCGTTTTTATCCCAACGTTTGGGGTAAGTCCCAAAATTGTCCCTAATGTTTAAATTGGTTTATTTATTTTATGTCCCTAACGTTTTAAAATATCGTTTTAGGGATCTGTTAATAGAATTGGCGGCGAAACAAAATTGAGACGATTTTAAAACGTTAGAGACATAAATAAGACAAAAACGTTGGGGATAAAAACAATACATAAAAATAAATTTTAATTTTATCCTTTAATAATATCAATTTTTTACGGTATATAGTTATTCAATTTTTTTAATCACATATAAGTAAATTACACTTAATTACATTACTTTCATTATAAATAAATTTATTTTTTTTATAATTTTACTTTTAAAGATTTTTACAGGAATATAATTTTTATGATCCTATTAGTGTTTTTGCCCGTAATAACATTACAGGAATATAAATATTTTAAAATTACGTTATTTTTATCCTGATATTATTGATTATAGCACAAAAGATTTATAGAATCAAACTAATTTTACAAAAAAAGATCGTAGGGAATAAAAGTCCTTGTTGACTAAAAAGAACAAGGTCTTCATAGATAAAAAAATCAAATAATAAATTTTTTAGTTATTATTTTCATGTGAAAGAGTTTAATTTTTTACTAATAATTAATTTTAGTATTTATTATCTTAAACTTGAAAAAAATTAATGTGTATACTTTTATATTTGATTAGGTATTAAGTCTATTGCATAAAAAAAAATAATTAATTTTCATACTTGTTATTTAAAAATATTTTTTTCTTTATATATATATATATATATAAATATACTTAGATATTAATATAAAAAATTTATATTGATAGTTATAAAATTAATTTAAAATCATTTTTTTAAAATAATTAAATCTTGATTCTAATTATTAATCACAATATTAGTACTTTCTCCAAATTATATGTAATAAATATTTGAAAGAAGAGAATTAAAAATATAAATTAAAAAGATAAGCGATAAAAATTTGAAACTAAATAAAAAATTAAAAAATATATTATAATATATATTTTTATGTGAATAATATTACATGATTATTTTTTAATTATATTTAATTATAGATTTAATGTATTTTTGTAATTTTATGAATTTATTTGAATTATATTATTTTATTAATTTTATTTTTTTGTAGAATAGAAAGGTAAAAAGAGATAAAGAATGAAAGAGAAAAGAGAAAGATAAAGAACAAGAAAGAGAGAAAGAGTTTCTTAATTTTAGAGGAAATGATTTTATTTTAATCATAATAAAAGAATATCTTGTGATACATTTTGGTTTGTCAAATTAGTAATATAAAATATAAATTATAAATTATATATAGAATGAGAAGGGTGGAGAGAAATAGAGAGAATGGAAGAAAGGTAAATAAGAGAATGAAGGAAGAGAGTTTATTAATAAGTTTAAAGGAAAATATTTTTATCTCAATTTTAATGAGAGAGTGTCATGTAACATATTTTAGTTGTTAAATTAGTAATATAATAATATAGTTATATTTTAATTTTAATTTAATATAATTTTCATTACAATTAGAGAATGTCATGTTACATATTTTAATTGTCAAATTTGTAATTATTCATTAATAATAATATATAAGAGAGACAGAGTGAATGAAAGAATGAAAGAGATAAAAAAGAGAAAAAAAAACTTTTTAATTTTAAAAAAAATATTTAATTTTAATTACAATAAAAGAGTACATATGACATAATTTAATTGTAAAATTAATAATATATAATAAATTAACAAAAAAGTGATTTGGTGTAGAAATGTTGTTTTTGTTAAAGACTAAATATTAAAAAATATTAATAATTTCAAATATTTTTTTTATCTTAATGTTATTTATTTATAAGTTTTGGTGGTTTAATATTTTAGCTAATTATATATTAGATTTATACTTTATTTAAGATTTTTTATACTTTATATTTAATTATAATAAAACTATTTTATTGGTACGAATGATTTGTAATTTTTACTTCAGGGTTGAAATCACGGTGTGTTTTACTTTATACACTTTTTTTTGGGTCAATATTCATTATAAAATAATGGGTAAATTAGGAAATTGCTTTATTTATGATTGTCAAAAACGCTCAATATCATTATTGGCCATTGACTCGATCTCCTACCGTTTGAAAGGCTCACGAATAGAAACAGAGCAAGACTCATAAGTCATAATTCATAAATGATTATAGAAACTGAGCCATGAATTTATGTTATGTTAATTAGAGTTGAAATTGAATAACGGAATAGAATCAGTAAAGATAAATACAAAAGTAGAAACTTTGTACAAAGAGAAATAATTAAGATTACAATAGTTTCAATGATATTAAATATATATTTTTTTATTTTTTAAAAATATTTCTATATTCTTAACAAAATGTCTTTAGAACAATTGTTAGATAATAAATTCCAAATCCATTCATCCTTAGTAGCTAATTGTTTTATGTATTCTGTAATCTACACGTTTTTTTTGTATCACTTGTTTCCTTTTTCCTCTTTCTTTTTAATTTCTCTATCAATAATTATTCAAATAGTGATTTATAAGTATCATAAATTTAGAGAAATAATGAAAATTAATCAATGATGAACGAATATAAATATTTAATAATGTAGAGTTATAGATTTTAGAGGTCTAGTTTTTTTTTTTTTTGAAATATATATTAACTGATGACAATATAAAATATTTTATTTTACACAGTCGTGCAATTATATCCGTTTTTTATAAATATTTACGCGATCAATTGAAATAGTAGTTATTTTATATTTTTGTACGACACCATGTTACGTGATTAGATACACGTGTAAAGTTATTTTTTATTGATAGTACATCAAAATTAAATTTATATTATTATATTATATAATTAAATATGTGCAAAAACTAAAACCTCTCTATAATTTGGTCAAAAATCAAAATTAGAGAATATTTAATTTAATTTAATACGATTTGATTTTGTTTAAAAAGAGAAATTAATTGTATTTATTACCCTGCATCTCCATTTCTTTACCAATAGAAAAAAAAAAAAAAAGTAACGGTTATAGGTGGTAGTTAGTTGTAGGTGTGTTGTCCATAGCCCATAACATAGCTGATATGGCAGTACGTTTAGTTGTTGTGTGTTTTACGTTTTACCACATCAAACAAACAAAACAAACTTCCACTCTCTCTCTCTCCTCTCACAACACTCCACTCCACACACTCCCATCTCTCTTGTGACTCTTTCTTCTCTTCTCTCGTATTATTATTTTTTTCCATCTTCTCCAACAACAAACACAAAATAATAATGGGCAAAGGAGGTACACAATCGTCATCCTCCGCCGCGGCGGCCACGTCGTCGCAACCAATAAGCGACGGCGTTTTGAAGAAGATAGTCGTGGCCTACACCTACGTGGCCATATGGATCTTCCTGTCGTTCACAGTGATCGTGTACAACAAATACATTCTGGACAAGAAGCTGTACAACTGGCCATTCCCGATCTCGCTCACGATGATCCACATGTCATTCTGCGCCTCCCTCGCGTTCTTCCTCGTCCGCGTCCTCCGCCTCGTGGATCTCCCCTCCGCCATGTCCACCTCCCTCTACATCTCCTCCGTCGTCCCGATCGGCGCCCTCTACTCGCTCTCCCTCTGGCTCTCCAACTCCGCCTACATCTACCTCTCCGTCTCCTTCATCCAGATGCTCAAGGCACTCATGCCGGTCGCCGTCTACTCCATCGGCGTTCTCCTCAAGAAAGAGTCTTACCACAGCAACACCATGCTCAACATGTTATCCATCTCCCTCGGCGTCGCCGTCGCTGCCTACGGCGAAGCCAGGTTCGACACCTGGGGAGTTACATTGCAGATTGGAGCCGTGGCGTTTGAAGCCACGCGCCTCGTCCTGATCCAGATTCTGCTGACGTCAAAGGGAATCTCGCTTAACCCTATAACTTCTCTCTACTACGTTGCGCCGTGCTGTTTGCTTTTTCTATCTGTACCGTGGCTCGTTGTGGAGTACCCTCTGCTGAGGGAAACTTCGAGTTTTCAGTTTGATTGGGTCATTTTCGGTACCAATTCGCTTTGCGCTTTCGCCCTCAACCTTGCGGTGTTCTTGCTGGTTGGGAAGACGTCGGCGCTGACCATGAACGTCGCCGGAGTGGTCAAAGATTGGTTGCTTATTGCGTTTTCTTGGTCTGTGATTCGCGATACTGTTACGCCGATTAATTTGTTTGGATATGGGCTTGCGTTTCTTGGTGTGGCGTATTATAATCATGCCAAGTTGCAGGGGCTCAAGGCTAAGGAGGCGCAGAGGAAGGTTGAGGGTGGTGGCGCCGGCGGTGACCATGATGAGGAGAAAGGGAGGTTGCTGCCGGATAGGGATGGAGACAAGAGGGGTGATCAGCAAAAGTGAAAAGATTTTGGTTTCCAAAAAACTGTTTCTTGAACATAGTCATTATCGTCATCTGTTTATCATCCAATAATGATATATATAAGGATGATGAGTTAGCAGAAATACGATGATAACTATATTTAAATAATGTTGTTAATGTGGTAGTTTAGTTTAGAAACGAAAACAATGGAGTAAAAAATAAAACATGGAGCAGAGGAGGAAGAACAAAATGGAGTCAGGACTAGTAGAAGGTGGCATCCTCTGCAACTTGAAGATTTGGTAATTTTTTTTTCTTATAGATATTTACAATATATTGTGACGGATTTGGGATTCGGAGAATTTGTTGCCTGAAGAGTGAATCACATGTGTAACTAGAATGAGAGTCTCAAATCCTTTTATTTATTTACTTTCCTTAGTTTTTCTTTTCATGCTGTGTTACTATAGGGACTTATATGGAGTTTTTCTAATGCTTATTTAAACATGATACATTTTCTGTTCAGTGTTTGGCCATATGATGTTGAATGAGTAATTAGTCATTTCTGACCATGAAAGATTGAGGCGCTGACAATACTGACCATGATTAATTTAAATTAACTTTGTAACCATGAAAGATTTGCTCCGTTTAACATTTCTAACCAAACGTCAATTTTTTAAATTTGCCGTTAATAAGCCAAAGATGTATTTGCTTTTGTCAAATTCTCAATTTTTTTGTGGTTAAATATGTCAACAAATATATATTTATTCCCTTTCCATTCCAATTCAACATCAATCCAGAAAAAGAATATATTCAAATCAAACCTCAATTCTATATTTTAAATGCTAGAAACATGATTGAAAAGAAACACAACACAAGTCCTATAACAATTGACAAAATTCATATCCTAATTTCTATAATTTCTCCTTTAATCTTTCCTATCTTCATAATTACTTTCATAATAAATATAGAAGAAGAAGCATGATAAACGCAGAAGAAGCATAATAGCTATCATAATAAATCCATATTCTACTCATAACTACATTTTCAACCTTTCATAACTAGGATTTCAGATTTTTGAATAATCCACACACTTATGAAGAAGAAGCACATAGGATCATTATAGTAAAATTAGGCAGTAATACCATGTTGGAAACCCAAGTTGAAAGGATACTTGCCACATAGGAAGCTTCACTAACGACAAATTTAAAAAGTTGACGTTTGGTTAGAAATGTCAAACGGAACAAATTTTTCATAGTTACAAAGTTAATTTAAATTAGTCATAGTCAGTATTATCAGCACCTCAATTTTTTATGGTCAGAAATGGCTAATTACTCTATGTTGAATCCATTACCCTGCTATGGTGACTGGAATTCATTCCTAGTAGGACAATTTTTCAAGAATAGTACGAGTTAGAATGAATATGGACATAACATTAGCGGGTCCACTGATATTTTTGTTACAAAATCAAAAGGAATCCGTGTTTCTCTGCCGGTCTTGAAGCGTATAAACTCATTATTGTAGGTAAATTGTCCAACCACCGAAAAGGACTAATTTTAATATCTTATAATATTGTCTGTATTTGACTCAGTGGGATCCAGTTAAAACGTGTATGTCTAATTTTTCTTCTTTAGATCTAATTTTTTTCTATTATCTTATATGTCGTATGGCTATTTCGTGAATGAAATGTTTGTTATTGTGGCTAAAAGAATTTTCAGAAAAAAGTGTCTTATCTTATTAGCATAAACTCAAATCGCACTTGTGTTCATATGGTAGAAACCACACTCGTTAGTTTTTTTGTCCTTCCTAATTGGCAATACCTCTTATTTGTTTTAGGTCGAATATTTTAAAGTGAAGCCATTTACAAAATAGGAAAATAAGGAATTAACCACGGTTAGATTAGTAATTTTCATCGTATCGAGTCTTATTACAGGGATTTAAAGATAATTAAAGTCTTTTTTTTTTTTTGCTAACATTATCATTTTAGAAAAACCAAATTTATTCCTTTATATTAATTTGATAAAATTATTCTTTCTCACTTCATAATTTTTATACATCTATAACTCTAGAAAAATTTATTCATGGGGAAGGTACGTACGTGTTTGCATGGGTAATTTTAAGGGTACGTAAAAGATATGGCCAATAATGAAATACAATAAAGAAATTGAGGAGTGGAATGCATGTAAATTGGATGTCATGTTACTATTTAAAAGTTCAATAGGGTGAGTAAAAGAGAGAGCAGAGTTTGTAAGTAATGAAAAAGAAAATGATATAAATTTTGTTCAACAATAATCAGTTTATTGTGTTCTATTTTAATAAAAAATATAATAATTCAGCTATGAAAATAAATTTCTGAAATTAGATGGACAACAAGTTTTTGTAGTTGAATGACAAGAAAGGGTACATCTACTTCCACTTTGGACATTCCTTTTACTTATGAACTTGAATAACTAAATGCACTTTTATAAAAGTTGTAATCCATTTTTCCTTGATTGGCCACAATCCAAACGTAACGTATCCTTGAGGGTGATAACTGATAACTCCATCAGTCCATTGTTTGTATCTATCAAAATCCAATTATAGCCTATGTTACACGATGATACATCGGCACACGATTTAAAATTTTTTATAAGGGATACGATCACGATATATATATATATATATGGGTCGCTCTACGGTACAGATGCAAGTTGGTACAGATATACAGATATTCTTTTTGGTTCACTATTAGATCGACAGATAGAAATTGGTGTCAGGGCTTGTCTAGGTGATGGTGGCTGTGGCTGAGTCAAGCCTATCCATTGCTAGTGTTAGTTGGTGGATTTCTGGATTGGGTTGTGGCAGTATTGGATTGGATGTTCTAAATAATGAATTGGACCTCAAATGTTTGGATTTTGTTAATAGAAAAAAAAAGAGAAAGCAGCCCATGTTTAGCAATCAGCAGTAATAATGGAGCCTCAAATGGAAATTTATGCTGCCTTCATGTCAATTTATTTTTTTAATACTTTCTAATTCTTTTCATATTTATCTGATTTAGAACCATTTATTTTTATTTCGAGAAATCGAAATGATTTAAAAAGTTCATTTTAAAATAGCAAAATTTATATCACATTTAATTTAAATTGTAAAAAATTTTAAAGATTAAAACACAAGAATAAAAAAATTAATATAAAGTTTATATATAACTGTGCAATGATCTATATTTTTAGATCTACTACATTAAGATATTAAGTTCGTAGACATAATCCTAATATTTGTATGAGATTAATGAGATAGCATAGAAACTTAATTGTGTTAATTTTTTTAAAATAGTTTTATTAGTCTTTTATTGAATAAATGACCATTTATATCAATAAAAAATGAAAATACTAACATATGTATCCACACTAGATCGAAACTAAATTTGTATCCACGTAAGATGTTTTTCGTGTGATAAAAGTAGGGGTGGCAAAACGGGTCGAGCTCGTCGGGCCGATCCGCTAAACCCGCTAAAAAGGGCGGGTCGGGCTAGGATTTGGAGCCCGCCAAATTAAAAAAATCCGCTAAACCCGCACTGCCAAAATGGCGGATTTTTGCGGGACGGGACGGGCCGGTCCGTGAGGCCGAAGACTTTTTATTTTTATTTTTTTAATTAAATAATAGAGTGATTACTATTATGAAATTAATAATTATAGAATTTTTAAACACTTTTTTTTCATTTTTTTGTTTTTATTGTTCTTTTAGTTATTAACTTTATTTATTTTATTTTACAATTTCGTATATATGCTCAAATTATGTGACTTATTTTTTAAAATAAAGATGATTCTATTGGTAAATATTATTTTAAACAATTTTATTAAAGTTAAAATTTAAAAAAATAGTAAAAAATTATATTATAATTTAACTATTTTTTATTTGTATTTAATTTTTTAATTATTATTTTTTAGTTAATTTTAATAATTTTTATTTAAAAAAAAAAAGTCAAGCGGGCTAGCCCGCCAATCCGCCATAAAGAGAGGCGGGCTAGCATTTTGAACCCATGTTAGTTGGCAGTGCGGACCGATCCGTCCCGTTTATGGGGCGGGTCGGCCCGCTTTGCCACCCCTAACAAAAGTACCCTACGTGGCACTCCAACCCTCCAAAGACAAGGTACTTTTGTCACACGGAAGGCATCGAGGACAAGTTTAGTTTCGATCTAGTGTGGATACATATGTCAGCATTTTCATCTTTTATGTGTACAAATGGTCATTTATTCATCTTTTATTTATGTTCTTTCAAAAATATAACTTTATTATCTTATTATTATTATTATTATTATTATTATTATTATTATTATTATTTGATAAAAATAAAATATAGATAAAGAACCAGTTTACCAATCAATTTTTTTTATACATTTTACTTCAGTAAAAGTATTTATTCAGCATAAAAATAATTGTCATAAGATCTTTTATTTTTTGAAAATGCTTATTTTGTATTGAATAAATAATATGAAATATATATATATTTTTCAAATATAGAAAAATAAATAAATAAAATAAAAATATTATTTGAATATTCTAAAGAATAAAAAAACAAAAAATTAATCATCTTAAAAAAGAAAGACATAAAAAATGTTAAATAGTAATAGTTTCCATTATGTTGTTAAACTTAAACTACTACTCTACTTCCCTTATTTTGTTTCATGCATTATATATACTTTGCTCCTAGGTTCAAAATTTTTATATTCGTCACGGATAGTATATGATCCGATAATATGACATAATATAAAATATAATATTTTTTATAAAATAATAAAATTATAGATAATTAAAGACATTCAATATAAAATTAAAAACATAATTTTTTAAAAAATTAGTCAAATAAAAATATCTAAAACTTTTTTTTTAACCATTAAAATTTAACTTATCTAATCAATTAAATTGCGTATTAGTTTACTAGAATAAATCAAACAAGGGCCGAAGTATATATGTGATCCTATTCCCCAACAAACCAATAAAACATTCTAATTTCCAACATTAACTAAATGTCTAAATATAATACTGATACTAATACAGTGTCCGAAAAGAAAGCTATATTAAACTAACATATAATTATATAAGCAATAGGGAAGGGAAATAATAATAATAATAATAATAATAATAATAATAATAATAATAATAATAATAATAATAATTATCCTAATTATACTCTAATAATTATATTCAATTAATTGATATACATAATATTAAATTATATGATACTTAAATATCTAATCAAATCAATTAATTAATATAATTAATCTATTATAATAAATTATATTTAATGTGTTAAAAGAAATAAATCAAAAAATACTTTTAGAAGCATGCTACGTCAACTTTATCATTAAGTGCAAAAATCCAATTTTTATATAATAGAATAGATAGATTTGTCATTCGATAATTTCATTAACAATTTTTATTTAAATATTGACCAAACATGTTTATGAAAATTTATCAATTTAGTTATTAAGTTATATTGAAAATATAATTTATGTAATTGAAAAAATGAACTAAATTAATAGATTTTGATAAATATATTTAGTTAAAATCTAATTATTTATGTCAAGTATTATGTATGTTGTTAATTAATATTTTTATTATCAATTGTTGACGAAAATTGTTAATGAAATTACTGAAGGGCAAATATGATTAATTTGTAATATTTAAAGCATCAATTTGATGGAAAAAAAATTTTAGGGATGAATTTAAAGAATGTCCCGCCTTTCAGTGACTAATTTGACTATTAACTCAATTAAACTTAGGTTTAATTACTCTGTTGGTCCTATAATTTTGCGAAATTTTCAATTAGGTCCCTATACTTTTTTTCTTTTTAATTGGGTCTCTGCACTAATTTTTTTTCAATTGAGTCTCTACAGAATTTAAAGAATGTCTCGTCTTTCAGGGACTAATTTGACTATTAACTCAATTAAACTTAGGTTTAATTACTCTGTTGGTCCCTATAATTTTGCAAAATTTTCAATTTGGTCCCTATACTTTTTTTCCTTTTAATTGGGTCTCTGCACTAATTTTTTTTCAATTGAGTCTCTACACCATTTTTTTCTTTTTATTTGAGTTCCTGTACCAATTTTTTTTAGATGGGTCCCTATACAATTAAGGAAATTACTACTAAGAGGGACCAACAAAATAGGGACTTAATTGAAAATTTTATGAAATTATAGAGACCAACAGAATAATTAAACCTTAAATTTAATCATTCATGTAAATTATATCTATTTAAATTTCAAATTAAAAATTTTATAATTCAAAATTTTAAGTTAAGTGAAGAAAATTAAATTAACTGAGCGAATTAAATGGGTTGATCTGTTTAAGTCCGCTTCATTTATAGGCCATAATTTTTTAACTCGAAGCATAATTTTTCTAGAATTGAAGAGAGTTAAACTCATTTAGAATTTCTTTATATGTAAATGCATATTAATATTAGTTTTTTACACAAGTCTCTTAAAACAATTGTATTGCTGTTATGTTTATTTTATTTTGTTGATTCAAACAACCTAATAAATCTTTTTTCAATATTTTATATTAATTTAAATGTTACAATGTAATATACACTTTATATTTTGACTCTACAATAAATTTAAAATTTATATTATTATGATAAAAATTATAATATAACATAATTGTTATTACATAAGTATTTATTTAATAAAATATCATAATAAATTAGAATTTATATTTATACAAAATATAATTTTTACATTCATAAATATAAATACATATGGCAAAAAAAATTAAAAAAAAGTGATATGCATAGCATCAGTTAATATGATCCAAAAATAAGTGATGTCCAACAGCATTTTGATTTAAGTGATGAAATCCACACAATATTTCAATAACAAAATAATAGCCCAACAATGATAAGCCCATCCATGATATTTCTTTCCACCAGCTTAGCTTCAATATGGAACTATATGAAGCCATTGAATTAATTTCTCTCACAAGGAGAGCAGATTTCTCTAGTTAGCTAGAGCGACTACTTTGACAGTAAGCTGGTTCATCTCCGGTAGTGGAGCTTTCACAAAGAAAAAATAGAAATATTAACCAAAACTATCAGAAGTGTCCGAGGCTAGATCTCATCTTTACTAGTAAGTACTTCAAACTCATGGCTATTTTGAGAGGAGAAATTCTTCACTTAGATGAAGACCATCATGTCGGTGAGTTCCAAATAACAAAGAAGCTAGTTGGAAGACTTTTGACAGAAAAAAATGTAAACAAGATTACTGTTGAAAAAACAATAAGGAGAATGTGGGGTGAGCCTCAAGGATTGATTATAACAAATATGGGCACAAACACATATTTGTTCAATTTTAAAAATGAAGAAGATGCTATGAAGAGTTATGAAGAAGGTCCATGGAGGGTGGACGGGCATATGCTCAGCTTGCAGTGGTGGAGGCCAGAGCTTTCCTTTGAAGAGGTAAGTTATAATTCCCTTGCTATTTGGATTCAAGTTCATGCTTTGCCTTTGGAGAAGTTGAACAAGAATATTGCAGAGAAGATTGGGGCCTCATTGGGCAAAGTGTTGGAAGTAGAAGATCCATATGTTGATGGAAATCTGCTTAGGAAGTTTTTGAGGGTTAGAGTAGAGGTAAATGCTTTGGAGCCATTGAAGACAGGATTTTGGTTCAGGAGAAGTGATGGTAGCTATTCAAGGGCGTCCTTTAAATATGAAAGGTTATGTGATTATTGTTATAATTGTGGAAGGACTGGGCATGATAAGAGAGGATGCAGAGAGGTGATAGCAATGGATAGTGAGAATTCAGGTTTACCAAAATATGGGCCAGACCTTTCAGTTCCGGGGCTTAGGTCTATTACTGCAGTGGCTGAAAAAGTGGGAATCAGAAAAAAGGGTGGTGGTATTAACAGTTCAGAAGGGAGTTCATCGGTGGCGCGTGGTGAAGACATAGGGAATAGTGAGTGGGTATGAGAAGGAGATAGAAGAGAAAGAGAGGCAAGTCAGGAGAAGGTAGATAGAGCCAGAGCTAAGGGTATAGGGACAGGCCTACATTTTGCTAGAAGGTTCTCACAACAAATAGGATGTGTACAAGTGGAAGAGGCCCCATTTTATCAGCAGGATCAACATATGGAAGTAGAAGGAATCAGTGAGAAAAGAGATATACAATTTCTCGAAAATAGTGACACTCAGCACTTGGGAGAAGAAACGAAAAAAGATAATGATAGATATGATGGAATTGCAGGAGAAGAGATGGATGGGAGTAGGAATCTTATAAATATGGAGAAAGGGCCTAGTGAAATGGAAATTGGGCCAACTTTAAGTGGCCTATTTAACACTTTGCAACAGAAAAGGAATGGAGTAGAGCCCATACAAGGGATTCATAAGCAAAAGACTTCAATAATGCAAGAGGTGGATCACATGGACAGAAATGAACAAACTGAGGAGATCTCTCACAAAAACCAAGAAAGTACAAATGGGCCTGGGAGAAATGATGAAGCATTAGTTTCCGAGAGGGTTGATGTGCGCCAAAATCCAGCCAAGAACAATTTTCAATTAGGCAATAAGAAAAGGGCAATTAGGAGAACAACAAGGGGCGGACATGAGCAGGAATTGGATTTAGACAGAAGAAAAATTGGAGGCAAACAGGAGGGACACAAGTTTGACAACCTTGAGAAGATCCAGGCACAATGGAGCCAAGAAAAAATGCCAAAAAGAAATGAGAAGCAAATTCACACGACTGAAGATGGACGGAGTTACATTGTTGAACTTGCAAATGAAGAAGAGGAGGAAGAAAAGAACAGCAGCCATGCAACAACAGTAACATATGAGTATGAGATTGATTTGGTTCAGAGGATTGTTCATAGCTTAAGACTGAAGAGAAAAAGGGAGGAAGAGGCACAGGTACAATTAGAGGATATTATGGAAGAAGTGAAATACTTGACACAGTTTCAGGGAACTAGTAAGAAGAGCAAAATGGTCCAATCAATTTCATGGAAAGGGCAACGAATGCAAGAAGAGAATGGCAATGAAGAAGTAATAGAGGATACAAAGGCCGAGGAGGCGGGCCTAATCATGCCCCCAACTCAACCATGAGCATCATAAGTTGGAACTGTCGCGGGTTAGCGGCTCCTGCGACAGTTTCGGAACTACATAGTCTGTGTAAACAGATTAAGCCGACAATAATCTTTTTAATTGAAACAAAAGCAAAAGAAAAGACTATAAGTAGAATTAAGAAGAGACTTCATTTTGAAAATGCCTTTTGTGTAGAACCCGGGGTCTGTCCGGCGGTCTATGTCTGTTTTGGAATGCAATATATAAGGTTGATATTTATTTTTGGTGTGATAACTATATTAAAGCTCGAATTGTGGATAAAGAAGGAAATATGTGGTTATGCAATTTTGTATATGGTAATCCTAATTTTAAAAAAAGACAAGAGCAATGGAGGGAGATCACGATCAGTAGCAGAAATGAAGGTGAACCTCAGCTCTTCATAGGAGACTTTAACGACGTTTTGAGTCAAGAGGAGAAGGTGGGTCTGCATCCGAAGCCGCAGAATCAAGTTAGAGACTTCAGAAATTTTGTAGATTCAAATGCTCTCATAGATTTGGAATTGAAAGGAGGAGGGTTCACATGGTTTAGCAATCCAAGAAATGGATTTGTGACAAGGGAAAGAATAGATAGGGCGATGGGCAATTGGGAGTGGAGGATGATGTATCCACATGCCTATCTCTCGTCAATGCCTGCTATTAGTTCGGATCATAGTCCACTAATTTTAGATTTGAACCCTGTGCATAATGTTAGAAGGAGTTTTAAGTTCGAAGCTTTTTGGGCAGACCACGAAGATTGTGAGAATGTAGTGAGAAGGGGTTGGAGTAAACGAGAACCTATTGGCTGCGAATGGGAGAGATTAACTAATAAAATCAAGAGTTGTAAGGATGAGTTAAGAAAATGGAGTAGAACTACCTTCAAACGGGCGGACAGAGAGATTCATTGTTTGAAGGAGGAACTTAAAAAATTACAAGCCTCTGATTTTTCAGAAGAAAAACAAGAGCAGATGCAGAATATAAAGGAGAAATTAGCTAATTTGTGGAGGCAAGAGGAGAAGTATTGGGGACAGAGAGCAAGGGTAAAATGGTTGAGGCTAGGGGACAGGAACACCTCTTTCTTCCATGCAACCACCATTCAGAGAAGAGATAGAAATAGAATTCAAAAATTGAAGGATGCCTCAGGACAATGGTTGAATAGCAAGGAAGAAATAATGGAACACATTGTTAATCATTTCACGGATTTGTTCACTTCCACAAGAAGACAGAATTTTGATAGCACTATTAGAAAAATCCCTAAGAGAGTTATAGAAGAGATGAATAATGAGCTGCTAAGGGAAGTTTCAGATGAAGAAGTTAAAAAGGCAGTATTCAGTATGGGAAGTCTCAAAGCACCTGGGCCTGATGGTTTGAATGGATTGTTTTATCAAAAGTATTGGGATGTCATTAACAAGGAAGTGTGTGAAGCAGTGAAAAGTTTCTTCAGAAGTGGATACATACCGGAGTGTATTGGGGAAACTACAGTTGTACTAATACCCAAAACCAAGAACCCTGAAAGTCTTAATCAACTAAGACCCATTAGCTGTTGTAATTTTATTTACAAAATATTGGCAAGGGTCATAGTTTTAAGACTTAAGGGAATAATGGAGAAAATAATATCACCAATACAGAGTGCATTCGTGGGAGGGCGTCTTATTCAAGATAATGTAGTCATTGTGCAGGAAATATATCACAGCCTTAACAAAAAAAGTAGAAATGGATCTCAAGATATGGCGGTTAAATTAGATATGAACAAAGCATATGATAGGGTGGAGTGGGATTTTTTGGAACAGGTCATCACAGCTTTCGGATTTCATGAACGGTGGGTAAGATTAGTGATGGAGTGTGTTAAAAGTGCCAATTACCAGTTCAAAATCAATGGGGACTTGTCAAGGAAAGTGAAACCACAAAGAGGATTACGACAGGGAGATCCGCTTTCGCCCTATCTTTTTATTCTTGCAGCAGAAGTGTTTGCTATATTAATGGAGGAAGCACAAAAAGAAGATAGGATTTCAGGCCTAAGAATTGCCCCAACATCCCCAACAATTACGCATCTCTTATTTGCAGATGATTGTATTATTTTTGCCAAAGCAAAAGAAGATGAGGCTTATCAGATAATAACAGTCCTTAATGAATATACAGAGGCCTCAGGGAAAAGAATAAACTTAGATAAATCTGGTATTACTTTTGGACATCAAGTCTCAATACAAACAAGAGTATGCATTGAAGAAATACTAAATATGTCATCGTGGGAATCCCCAGGAAAATATTTAGGACTACCTGCAATTTGGGGAAGATCTCAAAATCAGGCTTTGTCGTGGATAGAAGAGAGAATTGTGAATAAGCTTGAAGGATGGAAAGAGAGGTTACTAAACCAAGCTGGCAAGGAAATTCTAATTAAAGCAGTTGTTCAAGCCATACCAGCTTATGCTATGAAAGTGATAAAATTTCCCAAGCAGTTTTGCAAGAGAATCAATTCAAGAATAGCGCGATTTTGGTGGGCGACATCCGGAAAGGAGAGAGGTATTCATTGGAAGAATTGGAATATAATAACAAAGAGCAAGATCGAAGGGGGATTGGGATTCAAGGACTTAGAAATGCAGAATATAGTATCTTGCAAAACAAGCATGGAGAGCTTTGAAGAATCCAGATGCAATGTGGGTAAAAATATTACAAGTTGTCTATTACCCAGAGGGCAATTTCTGGGAGGCGCAGGTTGGGAAGAATTCTTCGTGGATATGGAAAAGTATTCTGCATGGACGAGAATTGCTAAGGAGGAAAGGAAAGTGGAGTGTTGGAAATGGTTCAAAAATTAATATATGGAGGGATAATTGGATAGCTGAAGTAGGTAAAGTGCTGGAGAATGGTAGACAAGATGATCAAAAAGTTGAAGAGCTCATTGAAGTGGGAAGGGGTTAGAGTGAAAGCAAAATCAGAAGCATGTTTTCGCCAGAAATTTGTGATGCTATTATTAGAACCCCAATTAGTTTTGTGAATAGGGAGGATAATTTATACTGGCCTGCAAGAGAAGATGGTATATATACCATAAAGACAGGTTATTTTGCAGCAAAAGGAGAATTTCAATCTCGAGGTCATGGGAACCCATCCACAAGTGATGCTAGGAGGGAGTTATGGAAAGAAATTTGGAAAATGGAAGTTCCCTCAAAAATAAAATCATTCTTGTGGAAGGCAGCCCATGATATCGTGCCGGTAAATTCAAATTTGTACAAGAAGAGAATTGCTGAGAGTCCTATATGCCAGATTTGTACTAAAGAGGTGGAGACAACAGAGCATGCTTTATTGCTATGTGAGTGGACAAGGGCTGCATGGTTCGGAGCTGATTGTCAGTGTATTCCAACAACAGAAACAGTTACTGAGTTTGGAGACTGGTTTATGACCATCATACAGAAAATCAAATCAGTAGGAGGGGAGGAGGAGAATAGAAGAATTAGCAAAATAGGATTTCTGGTGTGGGAGATATGGAAGACTAGAAATCAGAAAGTGTACCAGCAGCAAGAAATTAATCCTAGCTGGACTATAAAGAGGGCTAAACTAATGAAAAATCTGTTTTGGAGAATAGCGGACAAGCAGATAAATTTAAAAGAAAAACAGGTTCAAAGAACAATGAGAGAGGTTCGTTGGAGGCCACCCCCTGCGGATTGGATCAAGGCAAATGTGGATGCTTTTTTCAAAAGGAATACAGGCAAAGGAGCTATAGCAGTGGTATACAGAGATAATAGAGGAAAGATTTTATTAGGTTTTACAGGATTAATTCAAGCAAACTCAGTCACCGTAGCAGAAGCTTTAGCAATCAGACAAGCTCTAATCATTGCAAATAATTTGTTCATGGAAAAAGTTCTCATTGAATCAGATAATTTAAAAATCATACAAGCAATTAAATCCAAGAGTCCAATTGGTGAAGCATTGGCAATTATTCAGGACATTCAGTTGTTATTGGAACAATTACCTGGTAGGGGCATAACTTGGACTCCCAGAGAAGGAAATCTTCTTGCACATAAGGTGGCCAAAGAAGCAGAATTAGGGAACCTTCATTCAAATTGGAGCATGCAACCACCATTAGAAATTCTGCGTATTATGCACAATGAAAGTAAGAATCAATAGAATGAGCAAGATATGTGAATAGACAAGCTATAAAGAAAACATCACCTGTTCTCATACTTCATCGATAATACAAAAAAAGCGTTTCTTAGCCAGATCAATTATGATCTGAGGCAAAAGCTCTAAGTGTAACCCAAAGTGACTCGGACCCAAAAGAGGATGGCACAGGTTTTGGCGTCAACCAAACTCATAAGTTTGGGTTGAAAAAGAAATCGGAGAATGAGCGATCATGGCGATGGGTGAACGACGACCTCAAGGCAATTAGGGAGAGCTTCAAAGAAACGAAGGATTTGAAACTCCAAGGACCACCAAAGTTTCAGCAGGATGAAGACGAAGAGGATGTTGATGGAGATGAAGATGCTGTCGACGAAGACGAAGATATAGCTGACGGTTTGATAACTGTGTCCATTGATTTTGGAACTTTGAGCGACGAAGATATATCCGCCGATTTGGAGCTCTTCCGCGTCTGCTTTGCTTGCTGAGGAAAACTTGCTATAATGGAAGTTAAAGAGATTAGCTTTGTGAAAAAATGAAGAGGGAAACGTGTGTTTGATTTCCTGATTGGATTGGGGGCTTTGAGCTTTTGTATTTGATTTGGGCCAGATTTTGGTCTAAATCTTTGACCAAAAAAAAAAATATGGAACTATATAAACGAGCCCTGCAAACACTGCAAACTGCTCAGAAAGATGATCAAGTTGTCCCCCCAATTATTAGCATAGATCCACATGGCACTTTTGTATTCAACTAAAGAGAATATCTGTATATATACATCTGTACTCTATAATTGTCCTATATATATATATATAATAAAATATTTTTTTAGATAAATTATAATAATAAGGACAAAAAATGTTAATAAGTCATGGTGACCAATTATTTACACAAATTCGCCAAAAGTAAATCTGGTTCATGTATCAACCAAACCACATTTATATATAGTTCGAATCACCTAAACTCGAACTGCGTTTACATATAGAATTATATAATAACTCACATGCACATATAATTCGAACTCACCTTCCAACAATAATTAGAACAAGGTTGATTCGATTTACTCAAGAAGACGGCGTTCCATGTAATTCGAAGTAAGTTGGTTCGAATTACATGATGTACAGTTCGAATAATAATAATAATAATAATAATAATAAGAAGGAGGTTTACGCATACTTTATTATATTAGGTTAGATAAAAATTAAACTATTTAAATAAATAATTCGGTGTTTAGAAGTATTTATCATATTATAAATTCATAATTATGTAAGTATGTGAAGGATTTATTTTTTAAATTACGTTTTTAAATTAAATGGCTTTCAATATTATTAGATTGTCTTATTTTTAAATTGGTCAATTCATTTTATATTTATATATTGTAATTATTTATTTTGTAACGAGTACAACTAAAATTTTAATAACAATTATTGAATTAAACATTGTTACTATGAGTACTATAAAAGTTTGTAATATACTCGTTACTAACCTATCACATAATAAAAATTTTTAATTGAATGTAAATTTTATAGCATAAATTTAATCCATGTAATTATTTTAATACACCAACCATTATATCTACATGGAGCTGATGCTAAATCGAATTCAATTAGTTCGATAATACTAGTCTATGAAAAAAATTGCATTTTATAAAGTTTAAAAATTTTTATTATGTGATAGGTTAGTAACGAGTACATTACAAACTTTTATAGTACTCATAGTAACAATGTTTAATTTAATAATTGTTATTAAAATTTTAGTTGTACTCGTTACAAAATAAATAATTACAATATATAAATATAAAATGAATTGACCAATTTAAAAATAAGACAATCTAATAATATTGAAAACCATTTAATTTAAAAACGTAATTTAAAAAATAAATCTTTCACATACTTACGTAATTATGAATTTATAATATAATAAATGCTTCCAAAAAATTATTCTAATACTTGACTCAGACACTGAATTATTTATTTAAATAGTTTAATTTTTATCTAACCTAATATAATAAAGTATGTTTAAATCTTATTATTATTATTATTATTATTATTATTATTATTATTATTATTCGAACTGTACATCATATAATTCGAACCAACTTACTTCGAATTACATGGAACGCCGTCTTCTTGAGTACATCGAATCAACCTGGTTCGAATTATTGTTGGTGTGTAATTCGAACCAAGTGAGTTCGAATTATACGTGCATGTGAGTTATTATATAATTCGAATCAGCATGATTCGAATTATATGTAAACGCAGTTCGAGCTTAGGTAATTCGAACTACATATAAATGTAGTTTGGTTGATACATGAACTGGATTTGACTTTGGTGAATTTGTGTAAATAATTGGTCACCATGGCTTATTAACGTTTTTTGTCCTAATATTTTAATATTTTATTGATATTAAAATATAAATTAATTTTTAAATTATTTTTAATATTTTTTAATTATATAAAATATATAAAATATTTTTAATAATTAATAATATATATTATTTTTAAACTCATTTTAAAAATACATGTTAAGAATAAGATTTACTGGTTTAGTACGCTGATACGTGATAGTATTTAAGTGTGTTCAAGTGTATCTGAAAAGAAAATTTTATTTTTTATTAAAACACAGTTGAACACAAAAAACACGTATGTCAAACAAATATCAATAAATATTGTGTTCAAAATGTGTCTGACACAACAAATAAAAAAATGTTCGTACTTAGTAGATTATAACTAATAGCAAGTAAGACAAGATTTTTAGTTTTACTTCATTCATCTGCTCAAAAGAACATCTTCAATGCTATATCTAATTTCAATTTTATTTTAGATCTTATAATATGACACATAAATATTTGTGAAACTATATGTCATAAATAGTAATTTAAAATTAAAAATAAAATTTATTTTTCCAATACTTAATCTTAGTTTAGTTAAAATTTTATATTATTTTTTAATTATTTTATCAATATAATTATACAAGTAACAAAATTTTATTAATTCTTTATTAAAATAATACTATATTTCTAAAGTGATACCAAATTACCAATTTTATTTAATCAAATTTCATCAATCTAATTTTAATATAAATTTTAATTTTAAATTAATTTATATTTTAAAAATATGAAAAGTAATATTCTATTTTTAGACGCCATTGGAGATGTCAAATAGCACAATAATAATTTGACTCGAACTCAATAATTCCTTTCTTTAAGCAATCAACAATCATCCAATCAATTCACTTGATTGGTTAGTGTATGTCATTTCCAACTTTACCTTTTTTCAAAAAATGTCAATAATTAATAATTTAACCCCAAATTATATAAATTATTGATGTAGTTTTTAACATTTTGACTACGTTTTAATTTCGTCTATAATATTTCAAATATTTTATTTGTCCAAAATATCCTTTTTGTCATATTTTTATTATTTCTCTGGTAAAAGTTAAAATTTGATCTTTTAAAAAAAAATTTCTCTCTATTATAATTTTTTTATAGTAATACAATTTGATGAGTTTGGAAAACTCTAAATTAATATTTGTGATGACTAAACATTATTAAAATAATTAATTACAAAATTATTAATTTGATTTTCATTTAACATATGTTAATTAATAATTTTGTGTTGCAGATTTTATATTTGAGCCGAAATAAAAAAAAGAGATCCCAAGCCCAATAAAACCAACATTCAGCCTTGATGTTAAAATTATTATGAGGATAGTGGCTGAAACAAGTGTTTTATTAAGTGGGCTAGCAATTGTGATAACAAGCCCAATTAAAGGTCTTGGTATGGGACCAAAAATGCTTGGTCCGAAATTAAAAGGAAATGGGGCACAATATTATTTTATTCACTTAACAAAAGAAACCCATTCCTTTGATTATGTGCTGCATGCTTCAACGGATATCACTTTTATCTTTTGATGGAATCCAAATTTTATTAATTGGAGTTATTGCAGACCTTGGAAACATGAGAGAGATTATACAATTGATTTGATGGGCATCATTGCTACACGCCAACTAAGGGAAGCAAAAGCAAGATATTTTTCAATTAATTAGTTTACCCACTATTGCTTTTCTTCAGATTCTTTCTTCTCTCTCACATCTCCTTCTCTCTTCGGTTATTACACAGGAAACATTGGTAGCCATGGAAGCAAAAATGAGCTACCGAAAGGAAGAGAAAGCAAGCCTAAAGACCATCACAATGATGGCAAGAAAACATACTAAAATAAAAATGAGCTGTGGCTGAGATTGTCACCATTTATGGATAGATTTGGTGAGGTAATCTTGGCTTCTCCATGCTCAAAAAGGAAGATGAAGATTTGGCCAGCAAGGGAGATTCTTGAAGCATGGCTTGTCTTTGATTCTGCTCAACCACCACAGGAAGTAGCTAGAGTGGCAAAGTGATGGTAGAGGCAGGGATTGAAGCAGATGAAGTCATCATCATCATGAAGCATCAAAGGCCAGAAATTCATCTTGGAGAGCAAGCCAAGGATGGAGAGCTCGGATTGATGAAGGGTGATGATCAAGAAAAGACTAGAGGTAATTGCATGTTGGTTATTGCATGGTTATCTCCTCTCTCTCTGTGTGGCCGAACTGGTTTCTTGAAGGAAGAAGAAGTTGGCTTGGGTTTTTGGCTTCAAGTGTGGAGGCTTCTCTCTTCTATAAAAAGGGGGAACAGCCACTGGTTGAAGCAAGGAGTTAGAAGTAAGCAATGAGAGTGCAAGGCACAGGATTCTCAGAGCTACCTAAGCTTACAGATTTTCTTCTCCTTCAATGTATTCTGTTTTGTATTTTTCTGTTTAATTTTGTCATGTCTTGAGTCTCATGGTAAAAAGGCAAACAGTGAGGTTTGTATGAAAAAGCCATAGAGCGGAAAAAGGCAGAGAGTGCAAAATTAAAAGAAAAAGCCATAGATGTCTTAGAGTTCCTTTGTTCATCTATGTTGTGTTTCATGATTCTGTGGGAATCCCCTTGTAAGTTGGGTTAGCACTTTACAGTTTGTAATCTGGTTGATTATAGTGAAATTCCATCATTGTTGTGATGGAGACTGGATGTAGGCTGCACTGCACTTAACAGCCGAACCAGGATATATCTGGGCGTAATTTTCCTTCTCTCCTACTCCATTTCTGTTTTCTACTGCACAGGAGCAAAAACCAAAAATGTCTCGTGCCAAGTGACGAGACAAAATGAAAATGTCTCGTGGCTAGGGACGAGCCAAAAACAGAAAAGTCTCCTCTGAATCCAACAAGTGTTAGCAAGCAAAAAGGGGTTAAGATTCAACCCCCCCTTCTCTTAGCCACTAAAACCATCAATTGGTATCAGAGCTTGGTCACAAAGAGATCAAGCTTTGCAGCTTGGAGCAAAGATCCTCATGGCAGAAAACAGTGGCGCAAATGTGGTGTCCTATAATCTAACTGAAGATATTTGTACAAGCAGTGGATTACAGACTTTGGAAGATTATTCTCGAAGGGCCTCAATTTCCAACTATCACAAGTGCCGAAGGAGTTGTTTCTCTCAAACCAGAAGCAAGATGGACCGAGGAAGATAGGAAGAAGGTGGAGTTAAATGCCAAGGCAATAAATCTGCTCAAGTGTGCTATCAGCTTCGAGGAGTACCGACGGGTATCAAGATGCACAACGGCAAAGGAAATCTGGGACAAATTGCAAATCACCCATGAAGGAACCACCATTGTCAAGAAGACTCGGGCAGATATGCTAAACAGAGAATATGAAATGTTTGCAATGAAGGAAGGAGAGTCCATTGATGAACTGTTTGAATGGTTCAATGCTATCATTGTTGGCTTAGATGCTCTGGGAATTACACATTCTGATTCTGTGCTAGTGAGAAGAGTGTTGAGATGTCTCACAAAAGAGTGGGAAACTAAAGCTTTAATTATTTCTGAGAGCAGTAGCTTAGACTCCATGACACTTGATGATTTGAGAGGAAATCTTCTTGCTTTTGAAAATACCTATTTGAAAAAAGATACAAAAAAGAAAGGAATTGCATTTTCTTCTATGACTAACCCTCTGGATGATGAATCCAGTGATAACTCTTCTGAAAATGAGTTTGTTTTATTTGCAAAAAAATTCAGGAAAATGGCTAAGCTCAAAGGTAAAGGCAGCAGCACAAGGAAAGTGAAGAAAGACCTCAGCAAGGTAACTTGCTACAATTGCAAGGAAATGGGGCATTTCAAATCTGATTGTCCCAAGCTGAAGAAGGAGGAAAAGCCAAAAAGAGGAAAGAAGAAAGGACTGATGGCCACATGGGAAGACTTGGAGAATGATTCTGATGATGATGATGAAGAAACCGAGACCAAGTCACACATGTCTCATGGCAGACCACATAGATCAGGTAGTCTTTCATAACCCTAACACTGAAGATCTTCATCTTATGATAGACCACCTTTCTGAAAAAATAAGATGTTTTTTGCTGGAAAATCAAGAACTTGAACAACAAATCACCATTCTTAAGGATGAAAACAGTTTTCTAAAAGAAAAAGTAAGAGAGGCCGAAACTGCTTGTGATCTTGTTGAAGAGAATAAGCAGTTAAGAGCCCAAGTCAGAAGCTGTGAAAGTAACCATTGTGTTCTTGCATATGTGGATTGTTTTAAGCAAAATGAAGAGTTGCTTAAAGAGGTTAAAAGACTTAAGGAAGACTTGGCCAAGTTTACACAAAGTTCCAAAAGTTTAAATCACATCTTGGCTAGTCAAAAACCTCTTTATGATAAGGCTGGGTTGGGATTCTATAAATCTGAAAATTTACATTTTGAAAATATTGCTTCATCTTCTAATGACACAAGATTTCAAGATCCCACCTACTTTAACAAAAAGGCAACTCCAAGGTTTTGCAGATTATGCAATCGGAATGGACACTTTCCCATTCAATGCTTTTTCGGTGAAAGAATGGTTGGTGACAAGGTTTATAAAATTGTTTTTGATTACAATGGCTTAGGACATAGAAGATGGTTTAACGTAAAAGGATCCAAAAAGATTTGGATACCTAAGGTTACTTGAGCATTGTTTTGTAGGTGTGCCTAGCATCCAAAAGAAAGGAAAATATGTGGTATATGGACAGCGGATGCTCTAGGCATATGACCGGAAAGGCAACCTTCTTCATAAAGCTTGATGACTATGATGGAGGACTTGTCACTTTCGGTGATGATGCAAAAGGAAAAATTGTGGCTGTTGGGAAAGTTGGTAAAAACTTTTCTTCTTGTATAAATGATGTTCTCCTTGTACATGGCTTGAAACATAATTTGCTTAGTGTTAGTCAACTTTGTGATTTGGGTTTTGAAGTTATTTTTAAGAAATTTGGTTGTTTAGTTGTGTGTGAGAAAACTGGGAATGTTCTTCTTGAAGCTAAAAGATGCAACAATGTGTATGGATTAACTCTTGAGGATTTAAAGGAACAAAATGTAACATGCTTTACATCTTTTGAATCTAAAAAATGGCTTTGGCATAGAAAGTTGGGACATGCTAGCATGTATCAAATTTCTAAGCTAGTCAAAAGAAATTTGGTTAGAGGAATCCCAAACATCAAGTTTGATAAGGATCTCACTTGTGACGCTTGTCAATTAGGCAAACAAGTAAAATCCTCTTTTAAATCAAAAGATGGAATCTCAACCATAAGGCCTTTGGAAATGTTACATATTGATCTTTTTGGTCCTACTAGAACTCAAAGTTTAGGAGGTAAACATTATGGTCTTGTGGTAGTAGATGATTACTCTAGATTTGGTTGGGTACTTTTCCTTGCTCATAAGAATGATGCCTTTCATGCTTTTTCCACCCTTTGTAAGAAAATTCAAAATGAAAAGGATTTGAAAATTGCCCATTTAAGAAGTGATCATGGAAGAGAATTTGAAAATCAAGATTTTGAAAAATTCTGTGATGACTTAGGGATTTCTCATAATTTTTCATGCCCTAGAACCCCCCAACAAAATGGGGTGGTTGAAAGAAGGAATAGAAGCCTTCAAGAAATGACTAGGGCTATGTTATGTGAGAGTGAAATTCCTAAATTCTTATGGGCTGAAGCTGTGAACACAGCATGTTATATTTTGAATAGAACAATCATTAGAAAAGGGTTAAAGAAAACACCTTATGAGCTATGGAAAGGAACCCCTCCAAATCTTAAGTATTTTCATGTTTTTGGATGCAAATGTTTTGTGCTTAATAATAAAGAAAACCTTGGAAAGTTTGATCCAAAATCCTATGAAGGAATGTTTGTTGGATATTCCACCACAAGCAAGGCCTATAGAGTTTATCTCAAGGAGCATAGGACAATAGAGGAATCCATACATGTTACTTTTTGTGATTCTAACTTAATTCCCAGTATTGTGAAGGATATTGATTCAGATTATGAAGAGGCTGGAACAAGTAAAGAAAATCCCAAATCTGTTCAAAGTGAAGAATCTGTCAGCCCGGTTTTGTCTCGTCAGATTGGAGGAGACATTTCCATTTTGTCTCCTGAACAGGCACGAGCAACTGAAACAGTGAGACCACCAGAAGATCATCAAAGTACTACACCTATCCGAAAGCCTAGAGAATGGAAATCTATGAGGGGTTATCCTCATGATTTCATCATTGGTGATCCCTCTCATGGTGTAACAACAAGATCATCCACCAAAAGGCAAGCCGAACCTAGCAATCTTGCTCTCTTGTCACAAATAGAGCCCAACAATGTCAAACAAGCTCTTGAGGATCCATCATGGGTTAAAGCAATGCAAGAAGAGCTTGCTCAATTTGACAAGAATGAAGTTTGGACACTAGTACCTCATCCGGATGGTAAGAAAGTTACCGGTACTAAGTGGGTATTTAAAAATAAACTTGGTGAGGATGGACAAGTTGTTCGTAACAAGGCTAGATTAGTGGCCCAAGGTTACGATCAAGAAGAGGGTATAGATTTTGATGAGTCTTTTGCTCCGGTAGCTAGAATGGAAGCAATTAGATTGCTTCTTGCCTATGCCGCCCATAAAGGTTTCAAAATGTTTCAAATGGATGTTAAGTGTGCTTTCCTTAATGGCTTTATTGATAGAGAAGTGTATGTGGCACAACCCCCCGGTTTTGAACAAAAAGAGTTTCCAAATCATGTTTTCAAATTAACTAAGGCTCTTTATGGTCTTAGACAAGCTCCAAGAGCTTGGTATGAAAGGCTTAGTGCCTTCTTGTTGGAAAATCAATTTCAAAGGGGTACCACCGACACTACTTTATTTATCAAAGCATCTAATGATGACATACTTCTTGTTCAAGTTTATGTTGATGACATTGTATTTGGATCGGCCAACATTTCCTTGTGTGAAGAGTTTGGAAAACTCATGACTAGTGAGTTTGAAATGAGTTTAATGGGAGAGCTTACTTTCTTTCTTGGCCTCCAAATTAAACAAACTCCTAGTGGTACTTTTATTTACCAAGGAAAGTATGCAAAAGAACTTATCAAAAAGTTTGGCCTAGAAAATTCCAAAGCAATGGGTACACCAATGCATCCCAACACAAAACTTGAAAAGGATGATGATGGTCAAGATGTGGATGAAACAAGGTATAGGGGAATGATAGGTTCACTCATGTACCTTACCTCCTCTAGACCGGACATTGTTCAAAGTGTGGGTGTATGTTCAAGATTCCAATCTCACCCAAAAGAATCCCATCTCACGGCTGTTAAGCGCATCATTAGATATATTAAAGGAACTTGTGATTATGGATTATGGTATCCTAAATCTGATGACTTTTGTGCAGTAGGGTTTTGTGATACAGATTTTGCGGGAGATAGAGTGGATAGACGAAGCACATCGGGCATGTGTTGCTTCCTTGGAAGCTCACTCAACATGTGGTCAAGCAAAAAGCAAGTCACAGTGGCTTTATTCACAGCTGAAGCAGAATACATTTCCGCATCTGCATGTTGCACTCAATTAATTTGGTTAAAAACACAATTAGAAGATTACAAATTAAAAATCAATAGTATACCCTTATTTTGTGATAATATGAGTGCTATAAACATCTCAAAAAATCCTGTTCTGCACTCAAGAACAAAGCACATTGAAATTAAATATCATTTCATTAGAGAACATGTGCAAAAGGGAACTATTGATATTCAATTTGTAAAATCTGAAGACCAAATTGCTGATATTTTTACAAAACCACTCTGTGAAGACAGATTCTGTACCTTGAGAAAAAGTCTGAGAATGTTTGATTTAAGTTTCATTGAAAATTTGTGAATTTTTAACTCTGTTTAGTTTTGTCTCGTAGGTTTGGACGAGATAAAAACGCAAGCTTGATGGAGGAGCTATGATCAAGGGGGAGGCAACACAGATTTAAATTCTCATGGGCCCCACCTAATAAATTCTGACCCCACCATGGCAGTTTAGTTAGTTATTCCTTCCTTGAAAAATAAAATCACAAAATCTCTTAGATTGTCTTTTCAAATCTAGTTGGAAGATACATGTTGTCAAATCATATCTTTTCCTTCCAACTAAATCCCTTAATTCAAGGAAAAACTCCCTCTTTATCACTTTTTGAAACTCCCATTTGGATAATAACCGCGCCATTATGGTCATTAACCTCCCATCATCTCTCTCCAATCCTCATTTGTTGCACCACTAACCTCCTTCCATCCTCCTCTCATTCGGCCCTCACCTCTTCATATTCAACCTTTCATTTCTCTTACCATGAAAAAGAAAACTGCACCTAGGAGAAGTAGCCGAACCCCCATTCCAAAAAACCCACCTTTCTCATCACCTCCAACCCATACACATATTCATCTCCATTCTACCTCATCCTCTACTCAGTCACCTCCTTCCAAAAGAACCGAAACCATGCGCCGTAAGGTGGTTGCCAAGAAAACGTCAGGGAGAGGCAAATCAGGAAAGGCCAAGGAACCAAGTGTTGAAGAGGAAGAAGATGAGTCTCACACCTCGCCCCCTCATTCATCGCCGAAAAGATCCACCCCTCATGCAAGGAGCTCTCAGAAGAGGTAGAAAAGCTTTGTGTTGCATGATACTAATGAACCTGCGAACTTGGAGTCACTCGAATTCAAGAACAAGTTTCACAAGCCTCATTCACATTTCGATCCCTCTAGGTTCTACTCATGTGCATTCTATGAATTTCACAAAGAAGTCTTGCTGAAACGCCATCTCTGCCCTTCTTACTTGGTGAATCTTGAAAAACTGGCCTCCAAAGGAATCAACTTTTCTTCTCTGTTTGATGCTCTGAAATGGACCCCTCTGGTTCACATTCAGAAACTGGTTTACCCGGGGCTGGTCCGGGAATTTTATGCAAACATGCGTTTGATTGAAGGCTCAATCCACTCTTACGTCAAGCGTGTTTACATAACTCTCACTCCTCAAACAATAGGTGCTGCCCTTGGGTATGAAGATGAAGGACCAAAAGTCTACATGGTTGATAAATGGGATGATCAAGTGGGAGTTACACAACAAGCTGTCTTGCAACACATCTGTGCAAACCTCTCAGGACTCGATGGATTGATCCCAACTCACAAATCCCTAGGCCCGGAGAACTCTCTCTTGCACCGTATCATCACTCATATCCTCACTCCTCAAAGTGGTTCTCACCATAGAGTAACAGTTTCTGACTCTATTATTCTGTTTGCTGTCATTACTTCTACCCCAATTTCATTTGCATATATTATGATACGTCATATGTGGGAAGCAGTAAAGAGTACAAAAAAGGCTAATCTTCCATATGGCATGTTCCTTACATGCATATTTGAGTACTTTAAGGTTGATTTGTCTAATGAATCTGTTGAGAACAAGATTTCCATGATTAAAGGAGGAGGAGTTTCTGGCAAGAAAGGGAAGCGGTCTGTTCCCTCTGAACCATCTCTTAGCGATCTCGAGAGCAGTCCCGAACCCTCAGAGGTCACTCAATCTATCCGGGAAGTTCTCAAAGAGTTTCGTAACATGGCCAAGCTAATGCGTAAATCTCACAAGGCTGCCCGGAAATTGGAGTATGAGCAGGAAAGGGCTTGGAAGAAATGTCACGAAAGGATTGGTTTCATGATCAAAAGCTTTGATGATGACATGGGAACAGGGGATTATGATGATGATTCTGGTTCAGAGATTAATCTTTCTAATGATTAATGACTGTTTCTTTACTTTATTTGATATTGGCTCCATTAGGCTCAATCTGTTTTTTGTAGGAGCATGACTTGATACTCACTACTCTATGATACTTTGTTACTCTTGTTATTTTATTATGGATATTTTGTTATGTTATTCATATTTTGTGCAGGTGCCCCTTGATGCCAAAAGGGGGAGGAAAATTAGTTTCCAAAATTGAAATTGGAACTAATGAAACAGGGGAGGATTTGCTGAAATAGGGGATGAAATTTTTCAATTAAAAATTCATGATCTCCCTTGTTTAAAAGAATGCATGTTGTTATTGCATTCGGTTCACCATGGATACTGCTGTTAGGAATGCACTTGGCATTTGGATTATAATGATGTTTGACAATATGTTTGTTTGTGTTGTTCAAATGTATGCCTGGTTATTGATTTATCTTGATGAACATGTTTGACTGAAACTGGAATGTCCTTATTCATCTTGGTAAACATGTTGGTTTGAAAATTTTTGGCAGTTCCTTTAAATTGTAATATCTAACAGTTGCCATATTTTGATCATATGTGACTCAAAAATATTTTCCTTACATGAATAATACAGCTCTGATATCTTGACTAGAAAATATTTTTTGAATAACTCTATTTTATGGTACTGTTTGAGCAGTAAATCAGTTTATGATATCAAATGAGTTTTTGATTATCAATTAAAACTACTCATAAATCAAGCATTTAGCATCATAAAATATGCTAAATAACATTGTTACTTGAAGCTTGATTTAAATGTTACAGGTTAGTGCTTCCCTTGGTAAAATAAGCATACATCAAGGGGGAGCCATGTGACAATTAGAAAGGGGGAGAAATTCAAATTCAAAGGGAGTATTCTTTACTCAATCTTTAAATTTCTCTCCATTTCAATTTTAATAATGTTTGTCATCAAGGGGGAGATTGATGAGTTTGGAAAACTCTAAATTAATATTTGTGATGACTAAACATTATTAAAATAATTAATTACAAAATTATTAATTTGATTTTCATTTAACATATGTTAATTAATAATTTTGTGTTGCAGATTTTATATATGGGCCGAAATGAAAAAAAGAGATCCCAAGCCCAATAAAACCAACATTCAGCCTTGATGTTAAAATTATTATGAGGATAGTGGCTGAAACAAGTGTTTTATTAAGTGGGCTAGCAATTGTGATAACAAGCCCAATTAAAGGTCTTGGTATGGGACCAAAAATGCTTGGTCCGAAATTAAAAGGAAATGGGGCACAATATTATTTTATTCACTTAACAAAAGAAACCCATTCCTTTGATTATGTGCTGCATGCTTCAACGGATATCACTTTTATCTTTTGATGGAATCCAAATTTTATTAATTGGAGTTATTGCAGACCTTGGAAACATGAGAGAGATTATACAATTGATTTGATGGGCATCATTGCTACACGCCAACTAAGGGAAACAAAAGCAAGATATTTTTCAATTAATTAGTTTACCCACTATTGCTTTTCTTCAGATTCTTTCTTCTCTCTCACATCTCCTTCTCTCTTCAGTTATTACACAGGAAACATTGGTAGTCATGGAAGCAAAAATGAGCTACCGAAAGGAAGAGAAAGCAAGCCTAAAGACCATCACAATGATGGCAAGAAAACATACTAAAATAAAAATGAGCTGTGGCTGAGATTGTCACCATTTATGGATAGATTTGGTGAGGTAATCTTGGCTTCTCCATGCTCAAAAAGGAAGATGAAGATTCGGCCAGCAAGGGAGATTCTTGAAGCATGGCTTGTCTTTGATTCTGCTCAACCACCACAGGAAGTAGCTAGAGTGGCGAAGTGATGGTAGAGGCAGGGATTGAAGCAGATGAAGTCATCATCATCATGAAGCATCAAGGGCCAGAAATCCATCTTGGAGAGCAAGCCAAGGATGGAGAGCTCGGATTGATGAAGGGTGATGATCAAGAAAAGACTAGAGGTAATTGCATGTTGGTTATTGCATGGTTATCTCCTCTCTCTCTCTCTGTGTGGCCGAACCGGTTTCTTGAAGGAAGAAGAAGTTGGCTTGGGTTTTTGGCTTCAAGTGTGGAGGCTTCTCTCTTCTATAAAAAGGGGGAACAGCCACTGGTTGAAGCAAGGAGTTAGAAGTAAGCAGTGAGAGTGCAAGGCACAGGATTCTCAGAGCTACCTAAGCTTACAGATTTTCTTCTCCTTCAATGTATTCTGTTTTGTATTTTTCTGTTTAATTTTGTCATGTCTTGAGTCTCATGGTAAAAAGGCAAACAGTGAGATTTGTATGAAAAAGTCATAGAGCGGAAAAAGGCAGAGAGTGCAAAATTAAAAGAAAAAGCCATAGATGTCTTAGAGTTCCTTTGTTCATCTATGTTGTGTTTCATGATTCTGTGGGAATCCCCTTGTAAGTTGGGTTAGCACTTTACAGTTTGTAATCTGGTTGATTATAGTGAAATTCCATCATTGTTGTGATGGAGACTGGATGTAGGCTGCACTGCACTTAGCAGCCGAACCAGGATATATCTGGGCGTAATTTTCCTTCTCTCCTACTCCATTTCTGTTTTCTACTGCACAGGAGCAAAAACCAAAAATGTCTCGTGCCAAGTGACGAGACAAAATGAAAATGTCTCGTGGCTAGGGACGAGCCAAAAACAGAAAAGTCTCCTCTGAATCCAACAAGTGTTAGCAAGCAAAAAGGGGTTAAGATTCAACCCCCCTTCTCTTAGCCACTGAAACCATCAATTGGTATCAGAGCTTGGTCTCAAAGAGATCAAGCTTTGCAGCTTGGAGCAAAGATCCTCATGGCAGAAAACAGTGGCGCAAATGTGGTGTCCTATAATCTAACTGAAGATATTTGTACAAGCAGTGGATTACAGACTTTGGAAGATTATTCTCGAAGGGCCTCAATTTCCAACTATCACAAGTGCCGAAGGAGTTGTTTCTCTCAAACCAGAAGCAAGATGGACCGAGGAAGATAGGAAGAAGGTGGAGTTAAATGCCAAGGCAATAAATCTGCTCAAGTGTGCTATCAGCTTCGAGGAGTACCGACGGGTATCAAGATGCACAACGGCAAAGGAAATCTGGGACAAATTGCAAATCACCCATGAAGGAACCACCATTGTCAAGAAGACTCGGGCAGATATGCTAAACAGAGAATATGAAATGTTTGCAATGAAGGAAGGAGAGTCCATTGATGAACTGTTTGAATGGTTCAATGCTATCATTGTTGGCTTAGATGCTCTGGGAATTACACATTCTGATTCTGTGCTAGTGAGAAGAGTGTTGAGATGTCTCACAAAAGAGTGGGAAACTAAAGCTTTAATTATTTCTGAGAGCAGTAGCTTAGACTCCATGACACTTGATGATTTGAGAGGAAATCTTCTTGCTTTTGAAAATACCTATTTGAAAAAAGATACAAAAAAGAAAGGAATTGCATTTTCTTCTATGACTAACCCTCTGGATGATGAATCCAGTGATAACTCTTCTGAAAATGAGTTTGTTTTATTTGCAAAAAAATTCAGGAAAATGGCTAAGCTCAAAGGTAAAGGCAGCAGCACAAGGAAAGTGAAGAAAGACCTCAGCAAGGTAACTTGCTACAATTGCAAGGAAATGGGGCATTTCAAATCTGATTGTCCCAAGCTGAAGAAGGAGGAAAAGCCAAAAAGAGGAAAGAAGAAAGGACTGATGGCCACATGGGAAGACTTGGAGAATGATTCTGATGATGATGATGAAGAAACCGAGACCAAGTCACACATGTCTCATGGCAGACCACATAGATCAGGTAGTCTTTCATAACCCTAACACTGAAGATCTTCATCTTATGATAGACCACCTTTCTGAAAAAATAAGATGTTTTTTGCTGGAAAATCAAGAACTTGAACAACAAATCACCATTCTTAAGGATGAAAACAGTTTTCTAAAAGAAAAAGTAAGAGAGGCCGAAACTGCTTGTGATCTTGTTGAAGAGAATAAGCAGTTAAGAGCCCAAGTCAGAAGCTGTGAAAGTAACCATTGTGTTCTTGCATATGTGGATTGTTTTAAGCAAAATGAAGAGTTGCTTAAAGAGGTTAAAAGACTTAAGGAAGACTTGGCCAAGTTTACACAAAGTTCCAAAAGTTTAAATCACATCTTGGCTAGTCAAAAACCTCTTTATGATAAGGCTGGGTTGGGATTCTATAAATCTGAAAATTTACATTTTGAAAATATTGCTTCATCTTCTAATGACACAAGATTTCAAGATCCCACCTACTTTAACAAAAAGGCAACTCCAAGGTTTTGCAGATTATGCAATCGGAATGGACACTTTTCCATTCAATGCTTTTTCGGTGAAAGAATGGTTGGTGACAAGGTTTATAAAATTGTTTTTGATTACAATGGCTTAGGACATAGAAGATGGTTTAACGTAAAAGGATCCAAAAAGATTTGGATACCTAAGGTTACTTGAGCATTGTTTTGTAGGTGTGCCTAGCATCCAAAAGAAAGGAAAATATGTGGTATATGGACAGCGGATGCTCTAGGCATATGACCGGAAAGGCAACCTTCTTCATAAAGCTTGATGACTATGATGGAGGACTTGTCACTTTCGGTGATGATGCAAAAGGAAAAATTGTGGCTGTTGGGAAAGTTGGTAAAAACTTTTCTTCTTGTATAAATGATGTTCTCCTTGTACATGGCTTGAAACATAATTTGCTTAGTGTTAGTCAACTTTGTGATTTGGGTTTTGAAGTTATTTTTAAGAAATTTGGTTGTTTAGTTGTGTGTGAGAAAACTGGGAATGTTCTTCTTGAAGCTAAAAGATGCAACAATGTGTATGGATTAACTCTTGAGGATTTAAAGGAACAAAATGTAACATGCTTTACATCTTTTGAATCTAAAAAATGGCTTTGGCATAGAAAGTTGGGACATGCTAGCATGTATCAAATTTCTAAGCTAGTCAAAAGAAATTTGGTTAGAGGAATCCCAAACATCAAGTTTGATAAGGATCTCACTTGTGACGCTTGTCAATTAGGCAAACAAGTAAAATCCTCTTTTAAATCAAAAGATGGAATCTCAACCATAAGGCCTTTGGAAATGTTACATATTGATCTTTTTGGTCCTACTAGAACTCAAAGTTTAGGAGGTAAACATTATGGTCTTGTGGTAGTAGATGATTACTCTAGATTTGGTTGGGTACTTTTCCTTGCTCATAAGAATGATGCCTTTCATGCTTTTTCCACCCTTTGTAAGAAAATTCAAAATGAAAAGGATTTGAAAATTGCCCATTTAAGAAGTGATCATGGAAGAGAATTTGAAAATCAAGATTTTGAAAAATTCTGTGATGACTTAGGGATTTCTCATAATTTTTCATGCCCTAGAACCCCCCAACAAAATGGGGTGGTTGAAAGAAGGAATAGAAGCCTTCAAGAAATGACTAGGGCTATGTTATGTGAGAGTGAAATTCCTAAATTCTTATGGGCTGAAGCTGTGAACACAGCATGTTATATTTTGAATAGAACAATCATTAGAAAAGGGTTAAAGAAAACACCTTATGAGCTATGGAAAGGAACCCCTCCAAATCTTAAGTATTTTCATGTTTTTGGATGCAAATGTTTTGTGCTTAATAATAAAGAAAACCTTGGAAAGTTTGATCCAAAATCCTATGAAGGAATGTTTGTTGGATATTCCACCACAAGCAAGGCCTATAGAGTTTATCTCAAGGAGCATAGGACAATAGAGGAATCCATACATGTTACTTTTTGTGATTCTAACTTAATTCCCAGTATTGTGAAGGATATTGATTCAGATTATGAAGAGGCTGGAACAAGTAAAGAAAATCCCAAATCTGTTCAAAGTAAAGAATCTGTCAGCCCGGTTTTGTCTCGTCAGATTGGAGGAGACATTTCCATTTTGTCTCCTGAACAGGCACGAGCAACTGAAACAGTGAGACCACCAGAAGATCATCAAAGTACTACACCTATCCGAAAGCCTAGAGAATGGAAATCTATGAGGGGTTATCCTCATGATTTCATCATTGGTGATCCCTCTCATGGTGTAACAACAAGATCATCCACCAAAAGGCAAGCCGAACCTAGCAATCTTGCTCTCTTGTCACAAATAGAGCCCAACAATGTCAAACAAGCTCTTGAGGATCCATCATGGGTTAAAGCAATGCAAGAAGAGCTTGCTCAATTTGACAAGAATGAAGTTTGGACACTAGTACCTCATCCGGATGGTAAGAAAGTTACCGGTACTAAGTGGGTATTTAAAAATAAACTTGGTGAGGATGGACAAGTTGTTCGTAACAAGGCTAGATTAGTGGCCCAAGGTTACGATCAAGAAGAGGGTATAGATTTTGATGAGTCTTTTGCTCCGGTAGCTAGAATGGAAGCAATTAGATTGCTTCTTGCCTATGCCGCCCATAAAGGTTTCAAAATGTTTCAAATGGATGTTAAGTGTGCTTTCCTTAATGGCTTTATTGATAGAGAAGTGTATGTGGCACAACCCCCCGGTTTTGAACAAAAAGAGTTTCCAAATCATGTTTTCAAATTAACTAAGGCTCTTTATGGTCTTAGACAAGCTCCAAGAGCTTGGTATGAAAGGCTTAGTGCCTTCTTGTTGGAAAATCAATTTCAAAGGGGTACCACCGACACTACTTTATTTATCAAAGCATCTAATGATGACATACTTCTTGTTCAAGTTTATGTTGATGACATTGTATAACAATTATATTTGAGTATAACAAAATAAAAATATTTATTTATTTATTATATAAAATATTTTTTTACAAAAAAATATAAATTATAATTTTTTTTAAAAAAATATTTTTTATTTATTTATGTTGATGACATAATAAAAATAAAAATACTAAAAAAATAAAAAATATTTTTTTTAAAAAAATTATAATTTATATTTTTTTGTAAAAAAATATTTTTATATAATAAATAAATAAATATTTTTATTTTGTTATACTCAAATATAATTGATAAATAAAAAAATTTGTTGCATAAGATATTCAAACATAAAATTATTTTTATTTTTTTAAAAAAATTTTAAAAAAATAATTCAAAAAAAAAAATTTAGAAGTGCACCCAAATAAACCCTAAATCGATCCACTCGACTCCAAAACTAAAGGAAATGGAATTATATATGTATAACAGTCATTCATATTATATATACACCTTAGTTACTTAATCCATTTTTATTAGTCTAAGATTTTCTATACCACTTACATTAGAAATCTGATATAGTAGACTGATATTTGTGTTCAATCCTGTGCGGTATGCCACGTAATTATTCAATTTCACATGACGTATCATGTCATTTTGACATAGACAAATCAATAGTAACTGACTAACCACCAACTTAAAAAAATAAAAACTCAAAAAATTTACAAAATATCACTTTAGAAACTAAATAACTACTTTTAAAGTTCAAGAAATAAAACAATGCTGGTTTACTTTCATAGTAGTACACAAAATAGTGCGCAATGAACTATGATGTTGCCGCTGATTCATTCTTCAAGATAGAACAAATTATAATTGATAGGATTGGCAAACTATTTCTGAGTTTAAAAAATATTGGAAACTAAAGTAAAAGAGAAATAACTTTATGACAAATGAAATGGTCAATACATTAAAATGATTTCTACCTAAGCCTCTCTTAAATAAAATGTAAGTTATTCCTGGTATCTAATGGTTTGAATGAAATGAATTATGACATGATAATTAATACTAACTCTTAATTAATGAGTTACCCTAATAATGAAGATGGACATGCCGGAGAGAAACCAAATCATCCTTTCCCCCTCTCGTACTTTTACTTCCTCTTCTCTTTTTCATCCCACCTTTGTCCTCCCATTCTGCCTTCTCGGCATATATTTCGTTTTCACTTCAAATTTTATTGTTTACCCTTCATAGAAAACGCTGTGTGTGTTATTCTTATTGTTTTTGGAATATTTGTTTTAATTCACCATGTGAATTACTATTTGCTTCAATCATGTGAATATCTCATTCTCACCATGCGAGTTTAATTTGCAGGGTTTATATATAATTTATTCTAATTTCGGTTTCATACTTCCTATCTCTGCATTTCATAATTATCTTCTTGTCTCAAATTTTTTTTAATTACATTTTATGATTTTGTGGCTAGCCATTGATGCTATAAATTATATGGATTTTCATTTCCAGAAAATAACGTTTTATCTCCTCTTTCTCACACTTGAAAAAATTAAAGAAAAAAATTTGGCTAAAAAAAATACCAGAGAACCCTTTTAATAAAGAGTTAGTTTTAATTATGATGACATAACTTATTTTATCCAATAGCTATCAAGACATACCATAAGGAGTAATTTATCTTTTATTTGAGAAAGGATTGGATAAAATTCATCATCAGTAAGAGAAACTCCTAAGTTCAAATGAACAGATTAACATCCGAGGGTAAATTAGTAAATCCAATTATCAGTAAATCTGTTAACATCTTTTCACAGGTTAGGTTTCTATGAGTTGGTAGTATCCGAGTTATGTAAGCTAGTGCTTCTGTGGCTATTCACAATCTGGGACATGGATATGGCCATTATAGCACAGATTCAAAGTGTTACATCTGAGACTAATCTGTTTCTAGTAAGAACCAAGTGTATGAACTATCAAATAATCAAGGATATGGTTTCAGGAGCCATGTAATCCAAGAAAAAGATCTTCCACTCTCATCTACCTGCTTCACCAGGCCGAAATCAGTTCAAACCTTTTCATTCTCCTATCATCCACTCCTAAGGGCTCAGGGATTGAAAGTAAGGTGAATATACAAAGAAATAACAAAGAATCAACCAATACCATCATAGTAATCAAGAAAATCATCCTGTGGTGGCCGCAAACTCGAGATACTACCTTGGCCCCAGCCTTTCTGTACACGTTTCAGAGTTTTCAATGCAATACCACTGCCACCATCCCTGTTAAGTAATACATAACAGATCATCAATGAGCATTGAATATATGTTATAGTCAATTTGACAATCATTTCCATGTTCAAAGCAGGACCCAAGTTTATTTATAGTTTGATAGAACTAACATATTTGTGATGACAGCAAATTTTGATACAAGATCATTTTATACACATGATAATGCAACTTTTTCAAAAATTAACCAAGTACAAAAAAATGATATGTATTGTTTGTATAAGTTTATCAACCAGGAAACCGTCTAATAAATGAGATAATGGAAATGAAGACACAGATTCTATCACATAGTAGCACTCCATTCAACCAAACACCAATGAATGGTATCATTGTCCAAATGCTGTAGAAGAAATCATATACAGATCATATTTATGGAGGACTAATCATTGTATATAGAAATTAAGAATGCAAATTATGGAATGATTAAAGAACGAAAAAAAAAAGTAAAAATAATTTTCAAAGACAGCCAAAACTAACAAATAACTTCATTTTCCCAAGGAAAAGAACCCAAAAATGCACAAAAAATACCCGTACCTGTGGATTATATCCTGCCAATCACTTCCACCATTATTTTCAACTTTTCTAGGAAAGATCCTCTTGCCATTTTGATAGGTTCTGTCAGCAGGTCTATCTTCTGAAGCAAACTCCATCATCCTCTTTGCTAATTCATCTGCTCGGTGTTTGTTTCCACTTTTACTAAATCCATCAATTACCGGCATGAACGATGAATGGTCAAATCCATATCCCTTGTCAATTAATTTTTGGAGAAGGTAATCAGCATCATCTAATCTTTCACTTTGGCAAAGTTTATCAATTAAATCTTTATACATGAAATCCTTCAATGCGAAAAATCTATCCAATGAAGCTTCAAATAGATCCTTTGCTTCAGAGAGTTGTCCTCCAGCAAGAAACTCATTGCATATTAAACTGTACAATACTTCTTTGTGGCCACATATACTCAAAGCTACCTCAAATAGCTCAAATGCTAGTTTAAAATCACTGGACTTGCAAAAGGCTTTAATCAATATCTTGAAGGTAGATACTTTGGGAGATATGCCCTTATCCAACATTTCATGCAAAAGAGAAGTAGCATCATTTGTTTTTCCTCCTTCACAAAGCGCAGTGATTATGTTATTGTAAGTGTAAATATCTGGAGATATCCCTTTTTCTCTCATTTCATCCATCAATCCATATATTTCAAATATTTGCCTTTTACCTCCTAGACCCAGGATCAACGAATTATAAGTTTGAAGAGTCCTGCTGCATCCATTTCTCTCCATATCCTTCAAGACACGGAATGCTGATGATATCTTTCCTTGCTTACAAAAACTTGATATGAATGTATCATATATTGCAGAATCAGGGCGCAAGTTTTTTGCCATCATCTCAATAAATTTCTTTTTTGCTTCTTCTACCCTACCAACCTTGCAAAGTGCATTAACTATGATTGTATATGTGACTACATCAGGTGTGCACTTCGACACATTGTTGATTGAATTAGCTAGGCCAGCAAATGAGTTTCCCTTACTGAGGGATGTTGGTCCATCAGTCCACATCTCACCTAGCATTTGAATTGCTTCCTCCAATTTTCCATTTCTACAGAGACCATTGATTATGATATTGCAGGTCACAGTATCTAACTGATAGCATTTCTCGTTCATCATTTGCAGCATTTCCTCTGCTTCTAGTGTTCTTCCCTCTTTCCACAGGCTATGCAGCAATGTGTTACAGGTATAAGTATTTGGATAACAACCATTCCTTATCATTTCATGAAGAATACCCTTTGCTTCAAATACCTTTCCTTTGCTACAATATCCATGGAGGAGAGTACTATAAGTAACTGTGTCTGGATAAACACCATTGCTTATCATCAAATCCATTAACCTTCTGGCATCCAACAGCATATGTTTCCTACATAGCCCATCCATCATAATGTTATAGGAGTAAGAATTCGGCTCAATGCCTTCCGTTACCATTTCATCAAGAACCAACTGAGCCTCCAACAGTTTCCCATTCCTAAGCAACCCCAACAACCATATATTATAACTTTCCAAAGTGGTGAAATTGCCATCCTTTTTCATGGAGTCGACCAAAGCCTTTGCTTCCACCAACATCCCTATCTTGCAGAACCCTTTTAGCATCAAGTTATAAGTAACTCTATTAGGTTTAGGAAGTCCCAACTCCTGATCCAACTGCATATCCCTGAAAATCCTTGACGCCTCTAAAACCTTCCCGACCCTACAAAGTGCCGAAATCCTAGAATTAAAGGTGACAACATCTGGTAACATACCCTGTTCCCTCATTCTCTCAACCAACTTCTCAGCTTCACCGGTCAAATCCTCCTTACAGAAGCTTGAAATGAGAGTATTGTACACAACCCTATTGGCAACAAGACCTGATGAGTTGTCAAGTATATCCAATGCTTGGCTCGTGAGACCGGCCCTACAAAACCCACGAACTAAAATGCCAAGAGTGAACTCATTTGGGTAGCACCCTTTGTAAGACATTTTATCGAACAGGTTCCGTGCATGGTCCAAAGCACCAGAATCACACAGCGACTGCATCATGAGGTTGAAGGTGTAAGTTTGCGGCCTTACCCCCGCAGTGATCATGTCGGTGTATAGCCACGTGGCGAAATCAGAGCGGTGTTGGTTGAGGGAGGCATGGAGGAGGAGGTTGTAGAGGGAGAGTGGAGGAGGAGGAGAGGGAAAATGGGCCCTGAGGGACTTGAAGTGGGAGAAGGCATGGTGTAGGTGGGATGAGGAATGGGCCAAAGCCCGGACGAGGGAGAGGAGGGAAGGGTGGGCTATGTGGGGAGGCTGCGTGGCTAGGATGAATTGACAGAGGTCATCAATCTGGTGGTGCATGTTGGCGGAGATGAGGACACGCATGGTGGCGCGTGTGGAACGAAGGAGATCATGGGTGGGTAAGGAAGAAGAGGTGGAGGATGAGAGGATGCGCTTCAAGAGATGCCATGCGAGCTTGGGGTTGTTGGTGTTGCTCAGAACAACTTTCGTCAGCTTCGACGACATCGTCTGATCCATCTTCTAGTTGTTTGTGCATTACTCTTTTTTCGTAATTACATTGATTGATTTCTACACTTGCTTAAAAGAAGAAACAATTAGGGGATTAATGTGTTGTGAGAGTGAAGATTACTGTTCTTAGTTGGGACTGAGTCCTTCAATTGAGATTTCCTCAGAGATGCTGCAAGGATATACTCACGGAAATTCTTAGTGACACGATTGTGTTTTCTAACTTATTATAGTATGTTCTCACACCACTGATCAACTTAGTAAACAACTAACTTAACTGACTTTTAACATCTTTCTTGTTGATGGGAGATGGGAGAGAACTTCATGGTTATTGCTTGACGAGTGTTGCCTTTCCATGATTGACACATGTGACAGTTGTATACTTGACAAGTGGCACTAATTTAAAGAAGAGGACAAAGAGCATAGTTGTTAGAACCGAAACATTAATCGAACCGGTCAAATTATTGGGTTACTAGGTCATTGGTTCAACCAGTAGAGTACTGGTTGAACCGATAAACTCAGTTGTAAATAAAAATTATAAAATAATCAAAAACTTAAAATTAAAATTTAAAATACATATTGTCACTAACATTTTAATAACAATTGTTTCAATTTCTAAAAATAACTAATTTGAGACTTGTTTTTATCGCTTCCCATAAAAGACAATTGTGACTAGAATTTTCAAAAGTATATAATCGTAAACCCTTCCTGCAAAGAATATGAACTAATTCCGCCAAATCATTATTTGTCAAAGTCGTATGTTGCAGATAAAAGGGATAAAAGAATGCAATAAAGATTCAAAAGTTTGAACTTTTAAACAAAAGCTTAGAATTGAGAAGTGTCGAATACTCCTAGTTTAAACCCTTGCAAACAAAACCAAAAAAATAAAAAATTATGCAACAAAATAAACATGAGCATAACAATATACATTTCAAGAACCTATCCACTATCCAAAACAATATAAACAAAGCAGTAACTCAAATTCACAGAACCTATCCACTATCCAACAATATAAATTCACAGAACAATATAAAAAACAACACCAACAATATAAAAACAGTATCTCAATTCACCATACTAATATAAAAACAGCAACAAATCAACCCTAAACACCAATCATCAGCAAAAAAAAAAAAAAACAACAAACAGCCGCTAAACCTACATATATTACACTACATATATTCCAATGTATCAACAAAACTTGAATAATCTGCCAAGAATCAACGAATTATAATCAACAACAATCAAGAATCAACTGATCAGTTAATCAATTAATCCGTTAAACAGATTATAATCCAGTAACCGAATAACTAAAAAAATTAAAATGCTTACCTGATGATGCGATGTGAAGGCAGAACGCAGGCAGAGAAGGGGAGACCAAGCACGGCGAAGCAGAGACTGGATAGCGGAGGCAGCAGCAACAAGACGAGAGACGGCGACCGTGCGGAGACTGACGACGACGAGAGACGCACACGAGACAACGAGCAGAGAAGAGGGAGACCAACCACGACGGCGATGCAGACGGAGAGGCAGCGGCGAAGACGCAGTGAAGGTGATGCACAGGAGCCGGAGAGCCGAGGCAAAGTAGCCGGCGACGCGGTCAGCGGATGGCTTTTTTGAGTGTGAGAGGAAGAGCACTAAGTGAGAGTGAGATTTGAGAGAAAGAGGGGGGATGGGGGCTTCGAGAAGGGTTACTGCCTGGGTTTGGGTCTTTTGAGTAGGGTTTCTTTCTTTTTTTTTTTTTTTTTTTGAAAAAACGGTCCGGATTTCAATTCCGCCGGTTCTCCGTCAAAAGCGGACGGTCCAACTAAGCCATACCAATTCTTTTTCTTATACGGTCAGATTACTCAACTAGACCGACCTTGTGACTGGTTCGTTGATTTTCTGATCCGATCGGACGGATCGGTCCAGTTCTAACAACACTGACAGAGAGTTATAAATTATAATCCATCTAATTCTCATAGAAGTTTAGGGTCATTGCTACTAAAAGAAACAACCTACAAAATACAAGTTTAAGCAGAACAAAACAAACATATTGAAGCTTTACCCTTCTTTTTCTTGTTAGCTCTAAGAGCAACCCAATGGGCAACAAGTTGAAGCCCTATTTCTGACAAACACAGAAATTTACTGTTAGCATAGTAGCTAGAATCTCGATTTAACTCTTAAAATCTTCCGATATTACGATTTTAAATGAGTTCATCGATTTTACGAAATTTATACTAGGTCTGACGATTTTACGATTTAAATCTTGTTAAGATTTTACGTTTTACGTACTTAATTTACCTTTTCGATTTCACGTAAAATCTCGATTTTCTCTACCTTGACTGTTAGAGAGATGAAGAAATGAGTTTTCGCATACTTTTTGAGAAGGAAGAGTCCCTCTGAACGGGGACTCATCTTCACCAATAATAATTTATCACTTGGCAAGTTATTATAAAAATAAATAATTATATCTTTATTTAATTAATAATTTATATTAATAATTTAAATAATAATTAAATAAATAATTAAATTATAATTAATGTATTAATAATTATAATAATTAATTAGATTAAATATTTAAATTTTTATTTAATTAATAATTTAAATAATTAAATCATAATTAGTTTATTAATAATTATAATAATTAATTAGATTAAATAATTAATTTTTTATTTAATTAATACTTTATATTAATTATTTATTTTTTTATTAAATAATTTTATAAATTAGTGTAATCCCGAATTATATATTGTGTATTTATTGTTGTTCATACCCTGGCCCAATAATAAAGGTTCAGGACCCAAGCAAATAGGCCCAACCCAAAGGGTTGGCCCTCACCCAGTACCAGCCTTCATCCCAAGAAGTCGGTACTAAACACGACCTGCTCCAAAGAAGTCGGATACGAGGGTTAGCTGGCAGATAACACTCATTCGAATGAGTAACTGCCCCTAGAAACTCTCTAACCACTTCATAGAGCCATATCTTAACCTCCCTAAGATATGGGAACGATACTACTTCAGCGGTAGTTATTGGTTCACCACTATAAATACACTGACACCATTTAGGTATCTCCAAGTTCCAATACTCTCTAACCTGCTCACACTCTTGCTAACTTAGGCATCGGAGTGTCTTTGCAGGTACCACCCCCCATCATTTTCACACGTGCAAGTCGGACGGAGGAACACCGAGAACAGACCCACTCGAAAGCCACCTCCTTCATACGTTTGGGCCAACCAGCGCCATCCAACCCATTAATCTCCGGTTACCCACCGTAACATTGGCGCCGTTGCCGGGGACCCGAGAGATCAACCAGTGATGGCGGATAGATCCCCTGAAGAGGGTCATGTGGAGACAGATTCTGAACAAGAGAATCTGAACACTGGAAACAATGAGGCAGACCAGACCCTTCACCAGGAAGCCAACGATCAACACAGGGAAGGCACCTCCGGAATCAAAAACCCGAAGATAAATTCCTCGGAGGGGCGCGAATCAGAAAAAGAAGGACCATCCCACGCAATTGAGCTCATGGGATTAGTCCACAGTCGCCTCGAGCAGCTAGAACAGGAACGGGAACGACAAAAGGAAACCGAAAAGAACCTAAAAGAGGAGATGGAGCGACGAAAAGAGTTAGAAAGAAAACTCTTAAAGTTAGAATCCTCCCTCAAAGGTCAGAACTCCCACGACGGTAGAGAAGATTCGCCCTTAGGGGAGAACGATCCTTTTAGCGAGGACATAATGAGGGCAAAAGTTCCGAGAAACTTTAGAAGCCCCGATATGGACCTCTATGACAGAACCACTGATCCAAAGCATCATCTGAGCAACTTTAAAAGTCGGATGTATCTGGCTGACGCCTCTGACGCTACGCGATGCAAAGCTTTTCTGACAACCTTGTCAAAAGCAGCGATGAAGTGGTTCGACAGCCTCCCTCCGAGGTCAATTACCAGTTTTGAAGACCTCTCAAGAAAGTTCTTGATGAGGTTCTCCATCCAGAAAGACAAAGTAAAACATGCACCAAGTCTCTTGGGAATAAAACAGGAGGTCGGGGAGTCCTTACGGGCCTATATGGAAAGGTTCAACAAAGCATGTTTGGAGATTCAAGACCTGCCCACCGAAGCAGTCATCATGGGGCTAGTCAATGGTCTTAGAGAAGGTCCCTTCTCACAGTCCATATCAAAAAGACACCCCGCCTCTTTAAGTGATGTACAGGAAAGAGTTGAAAAGTACATCAATATGGAAGAAAATGCTAGGCTAAGAGACCCGAGTTTGCGACCCGGTCACCCTCCCTCAACGAAAGAGAGGGAGAGGGAAGCTAAGAAGAAGGAAGAACTCGGCCTCGATAGGCCAAAAAAATATCACTCTTATACTCCACTGAAAGTTCCTGTAGTGGATGTATACAGAGAAATTTGCAATACCGAAAGGCTGCCTCCTCCCAGGCCCATTAAAAATAAAAGAGGGGGAGCCGCGGTGATTACTATGAGTACCATAAGACATATGAGCACTCCACAAACGACTGTTACGACCTTAAAAATGTGATAGAAAAACTGGCCAGAGAAGGTCGGCTTGACAGATATCTCATAGAAAGGTCGGACAGTCATGGAAAAAGAAAGCGAGATGATATGGATAGAAGAGACCCACCACCACAAACTCCGGAGAGACATATCCATATGATCTCAGGAGGGTTTGTGGGAGGGGGACTCACAAAATCTTCTCGTAAAAGACATCTCAAGAGAGTTTACCAAGTCGGAGAGGGGTCCTCCGACCTTCCAACCATTTCATTCACAAAGGAAGATGGGCGAGGAATAATCCCTGGGCACGACGACCCAGTGGTAATTACCATGATCCTGGCAAATGCCCATCTACACAGAACACTAGTAGACCAAGGAAGCTCAGCGGACATCCTCTTTAAGCCCGCTTTCGACAAACTAGGTCTAGATGAGAAAGAGTTAAGAGCCTACCCCGACACCTTGTACGGATTAGGCGACACGCCAATAAAGCCACTAGGATTTTTGCCCCTCCACACCACCTTTGGAAAGGGGGAGAAATCAAAGACTCTGAGTATAGACTTCATAGTCATCGACGTGGGGTCGGCCTATAATGCTTTAATCGGCAGAGCTACCCTTAATCGACTCGGAGCGGTGGTATCGACACCCCACCTCTGCATGAAATTCCCGACCTCAGCAGGGATAGCAACGGTGAGGGGAGATCAGAAACTGGCAAGGAAATGCTACAATGAAAGCCTAAACCTGAGGGGAAAAGGCAAAGAAGTTCACAAAATAGAGCTCGGTGGAGCAAGGATTAAAGAAGAGCTACGACCACGACCCGGAGGAAAAACCGAGGAGATTCAGGTCGGAGAAGAGGAAGGAAAAAGCACTCACATAGGAACCAACCTGGGGGAAACCCTAAGACAAGAATTGATTAAGCTCCTAAGAGATAATTCCGATTTCTTCGCCTGGAAGGCCTCCGACATGCCTGGGATAGATCCAAAACTCATGTCCCACAAGCTCTCGGTCCACTCGGGATCTCGACCTGTACAACAACGAAGACGCAAGCTCGGCCCAGAGTGAGCTCTAATAGTAGAGGAGCAAGTACAAGCGCTCCTAGAAGCCGGTTTCATCAGAGAAGTCGAATATCCAACATGGCTAGCCAATGTGGTGCTAGTCAAAAAACAAAATGGTAAATGGAGAATGTGCGTCGACTATACCGACTTAAATAAGGCATGTCCCAAGGACCCTTATCCACTACCAAGCATTGACACCCTAGTAGACTCTAGCTCGGGGTATCAATACTTGTCATTCATGGACGCCTACTCAGGGTATAACCAAATCCCGATGTATGAACCAGACCAGGAAAAAACATCATTCATCACGCCCAGAGCTAACTTTTGCTACGTGGTCATGCCATTTGGATTGAAAAATGCAGGGGCCACATATCAGAGGCTGATGAATAAGGTGTTTGCCCCTCACTTAGGGAGCTTAATGGAAGTGTACGTCGACGATATGCTGGTAAAGACCAAGAAAGAAGTCGACCTCTTGTCTGACCTTTCACAAGTCTTTGACACCATAAGGTTGCACGGGATGAGACTAAATCCTGCAAAGTGCGCCTTCGCGGTGGAGGCAGAAAAATTTCTAGGATTCATGCTAACACAAAGAGGGATCGAAGCCAATCCCGACAAGTGTAGAGCTATCCTAGAAATGAAAAGCCCGACTTGTTTGAGAGAGGTCCAACAGCTGAATGGCCGACTAGCAGCTCTCTCCAAGTTTTTTGGCAGGATCAGCACTAAGATCCCTTCCACTGTTCTCCCTATTGAGAAAGGGACACCAATTTGAATGGACTCCCGAATGCGAGGAGGCGTTCCAGGAGTTCAAAAAGTTTTTGAGCCAACCTCCTATTTTGACCCGACCTGTAGCCGGAAAAGACCTCGTCCTATACCTATCCGTGGCAGACAAGGCTGTCTCAGCAGCCTTGATAAGAGAAGACGAGGACGGTCAACACCCAATCTATTTCATCAGTAAAGTTCTACAGGGCCCTGAGCTAAGGTATCACAAATTAGAGAAGTTTGCCTACTCCTTAGTGATAGCCTCTCGAAGGCTACGGCCTTACTTTCAAGCTCACACAATAAGAGTCCGCACGAACCAACCCATGAAGCAAATCCTCCAAAAGACGGATGTTGCAGGAAGAATGGTTCAATGGGCAATAGAGCTCTTCGAGTTCGACTTGAAGTACGAAACTCGGACGGCGATTAAAGCCCAGTGCCTCGCCGACTTCATTGCAGAATATGCAGGGGATCAAGAGGATAAACCAACTACATGGAAACTCTATGTAGATGGATCCTCCAATAAAACAGGAAGCGGCGCAGGCATAATATTGGTAGATGAAAGGGGAACCCAGATAGAGGTCTCCCTCAAGTTTGAATTCCCAGCTTCAAATAATCAGGCAGAATATGAAGCCTTGATTGCAGGATTGAAGCTGGCAGAAGAAGTCAGTGCTACGAAGGTAATGATATACAGTGACTCTCAAGTGGTGACCTCCCAAATAAGTGGAGAATATCAGGCAAAAGACCCGAATATGAAGAGATACTTGGAAAAAACTCTGGAGCACCTTGGGCGTTTTGCAGAAACCGAGGTCACGCACATAACTCGGGACCTAAATAGCAGAGCAGACGCCCTATCCAAGTTAGCAAGTACCAAGCCAGGAGGAAATAACAGAAGCCTGATCCAAGAAACTCTCCAGGAACCTTCAGTGGTAAAAATGGAAGACAAACAAGAAGTCTTTGAAGTGGTCGGATTAAACCTCGGATGGATGAACCCCTTGGTCGAATACCTGAAATTCGACATCCTCCCCAAGGAGGAAAAGGAGGCCAAGAAAATCCGAAGGGAAGCTCAACACTATACCTTGGTGAAAAATATTCTCTATAGAAGGGGGATATCAACACCATTGTTAAAGTGTGTACCGACCTCAAGAGCCACCGAGATATTAGAGGAGGTACATAGTGGAATCTGCGGGAACCATCTCGGAGCAAGGTCATTAGCCAGAAAGGTGATCCGAGCTGGATTCTACTGGCCAACCTTGCAGAAAGATGCCACAGACTTTGTGAAAAAATACCAACCGTGTCAAATGCATGCAAATTTTCACGTGGCCCCCCCAGAGGAGCTCATCAGTATCACCTCCCCATGGCCCTTTGCAAAATGGGGAATGGATTTGTTAGGTCCTTTTCCCCAGGCGCCAGGACAAGTCAAATACCTAATAGTGGGAATAGATTATTTCACAAAGTGGATAGAAGCAGAACCACTGGCCACCATCACTGCACAAAGAAGTCGGAGGTTCCTCTACAAAAATATAATCACAAGGTATGGGATACCTTATTCCATTACCACAGATAACGGAACCCAGTTCACCGACTCCACCTTTAGAAGCCTAGTAGCCAGTATGAACATCAAACACCAGTTCACCTCAGTGGAACACCCACAAGCCAATGGGCAAGCCGAAGTAGCCAACAAAGTCATACTGGCAGGGCTGAAGAAAAGATTACAAGATGCGAAAGGAGCTTGGGCTGAAGAGCTCCAACAAGTACTATGGGCTTACAGAACAACCCCCCAATCCGCCACTGGAGAAACACCCTTCCGACTAGTTTATGGCGTAGAAGCCATGATCCCAATAGAGGTCAATGAGCAAAGCCCAAGAGTGATTTTCCACGACGAGATCGGGAATATACAGGGGCACAAAGAGGAGCTCGACTTGCTCCCCGAAATCCGAGAAGAAGCCTAGATAAGAGAAGCAGCGTTGAAGCAAAGGATGACCGCGAGATACAACAAAAAATTCATTCGAAGGAGTTTCACCCCAGATGACTTGGTTCTAATCAGAAACGATATTGGAGTCAACAAATCAGGGGAAGGAAAGCTCGCTGCTAATTGGAAAGGACCATACAAGATCAACGAGGTCTTAGGAAAAGGCTATTATAGGGTAACCGACTTCGACGGCAACGAGTTACCAAGATCATGGCATGCTTGTAATATGAAAAGGTACTACAGCTAAAAGCGAACCCTACTCCCTGATGTACTCTTTTCCCAATTTCATAATTTTTTCCCAAAATCAAAGGGTTTTTCTGAAAAGGGTTTTTAACGAGGCATCATAGTAGGGGCTAAGGGAAAATAAATTATCAAAAGCCCTTAGTAGCAATAAGGTACCTCCTCAATTAATAAAGATCTCTTTCATTTTAAATATCTCTTTTAAATTCCCTTTTTATTCTCTTTCTACGAAACGCGCCGATTTAAGCTCGACAAAACGTGAAAATCCCATGAACCGACCTAGATGGTCGTCAGGATAAAATGACGAGGTACAAGTCGGCGTAAAGAGGCTATAGAAGTCGATCATGATAAACTCGGGAGCAGTCCGACTCATAAGTCGGAATGCAAAACCGAGTAAAATTAAAATGAATCGCAAAAGTAGCCTAAGTCACGAAAAACTCAATAAAACAAAATTGAGTACTAGGAATAACAAAAAGAGATAGGAAAAAACTAAGAAAAAGTTGTAAGGCTGCCTTGAGGATCAAAGAGATTCAGAAAAGCAGGCAAGCCCCAAAGAAAAGGTTTTTTCCAGAAAAGATCAAAGAGTCAAAAGAACCACGAACAGAAAAGCATGCGCGCATAAGGTAACTCAAAACCCTTTCCCAAAAAAAGGGCATTTATTTAAACACTAAATTAAACCCTTATTAAAAAGGGTATCGAGAATTTGTTTTGTTTACGGCCCTAAAAGGCCAGAAAATTGTTGCAAACATCAACAAATAAATATAAAAAGAGTTTAAAAAGAGGGGCCCACAGGCCGAGCCCCAATAGCCAAAATCACTTCTTAAGAGGAGTAGAAGGATCACCACCACCAGGACCAGGAGTTGGAGAGAAAGTCGGAGGAGCGGCAGAAGAACTCGGAGCGTCCTTAGAGCGAGGAGGGGACTCTATGATCCTCTGCCCCCGAGTCTTCAAATCAGACTCAGACTCCACCACGGGGACAGGAGGATCCACGATGGCACCATCAATAACAACCTTATCAGGGTCCAAAGGAGAAAGGTCCAAGTCAGGAGCAATGACTCCGACCTGCTCCTTAAAAACCCTCCAAGCCTCGTCAGCACCATCCGCAATAGAATCCTCCAACTCGGCATAGGCCTTCCGGGCATTCAGCAAGTCATTCTTTACAGACACAAGATCAGCAAATAAACTATTGTAGCTGGCTTGCGCTGCTTTCCTCAAATCCACCTCCATGTTGCATTGGGCTTGCAACTTCTTCTCCTTCTCCCGGAGGCTGGCGCTCTCCTCCTTCAGCTTGGCAACTTCCCCCTCCAACTCCCTCTCATGCTCCTGATATATGCGAAGCCTGCCTTCCAGCTCATCGACCCTCGAGGTCGTCCCTAAAGAGCTGAGAGGAGTCTTCTCAAATATATCTAAGAGTTTGCCACAAACCCCCGCCGTCTTGAGACTCTCCTCAACCACAATGGTGAGGTAGTGCCGAACAGAAACATCATCCATACTCATACGAGCATGGGGATAAATGTTCTTTCGGACGAACGCAAGAGCGTCCGCCTCACCAGAAGCGCCAGACTCTAAGGTCTTGCGCTTCTTCGGCTCTGGTTCAGGAGTAGGTCGGACAGAAGGGGGTGGCAGAGAGGAAGCAGAGGAAGAAATTACAATAGGTTGGGAGGGAGTCCCGACGTTCCGAGGAGGAGGAGGAGGAGAGACAACCGCCCTAGCACCACCAGATCTGGCACGAGACCTTGCCTTGGCTTCCTGAACCCTCTGGTAAGACTCTTGAGCGTTTTTCTTTGCCATCTCTGCAAAAAACAAATTGGTAGCTAAAAGTCAGACAAGTCGGTAAAAGAAATTGCAAGTCGGAAATTAATAAGAAACGCAAAAAGCTACCTAGTTGTGACTGGACAAAAGTCGGCGACCCCTGGAGAAATTTTTTAGTATCCAAGTATGGGGCCCTCCCCCACACTTCTCGGAGGAACCCTACGATGGCCGCCTCCACTTCGTCCAGGTCATCCAGACCATATTTCTCACAGGGGGAGGCCTCTAACCAGTATAGAGGAAAGCGAGGAGAAGAACTCTCATCTAAGAAAAAGGGGTGGTGACCCTCTACTGCTTGAACTTTGAAAAAATAGCTTTTAAAATCGTGAAAGGATTCGTCAAAAAGGGTAAAAAGCCTCCGACCTTGTATGGCTCAGAAGGACACCCACTGTTGCTTATTATTTAGCCCACTGAAGGGCTTGGTCATATGGAAGAGATAGAAGAAAATCCTCAGAGAAATCGGGAACTCTAAGGCCTGGCTGATAAATTGGTAAATTTTCAAAAAACCCCAAGAGTTGGGGTGAAGCTGGGTGGGAGCAACCCGGCAGTGACGTAACACAGACATTTCAAACTCTGAAAACGGAAGAAAAACGCCCAAACGGGTGACCATACTCTCATACATAAAAAAGAAATGAGGGGCCGCCTCGTCGGCCCTCCCGAAGCAAACCCGGTCTTCTGGACCCGGGACCACCAACTCATACTTCGGCTCATCCTCTTCAGAAGTACAAATTCTGTGGTGAGTACGAAGGTGGGTGATAAACTCGGTATCGACTGAAGGCTCCTCCCCTAGGACCGTGACATCGACCCACTGAGAGAGAACATCTACGGAAGCCATTTTCTTTTCTTAAAAAGGGTGACAAGAAACCTACAAAAAGAAAAGGAAAATCAACACACGGTCTCTAAAGGGACGGGGTACGGAACTAAAGCCTACAAACCAATCTACCTACAAAATAAAAGCACGCAAATAGAAAGCATGTTACAGAAGGGGAAAAAGCTAACCTTTAAGTCTGAAATCAAGACTGGAGGAAGTAAAAGCCTTCGAAACGCAAGAATGCAGCACGAACGAATGCAAGGGAAATTTGAAAAATCGCAGAAACGAAACAACGAAAGAGAGGGAAAGTATTTATAAGAACGTTAGGGGCATAATGGTAAAATTGGGGCAATCATTAATGAAGATGCACCGTTACCAAGGCCATTAAATCCCTACGCACACCCCTAACGGACACGACGCTTGATTAGACGTAACTGTCAGAACCGAAAGGTCAAGAAAAAATCACGTCGGTTCTTAAACCATCACATCGGCCCTCTCGCAAATCGGCTACGACCCCGAGTTGAATACTCGAACCCAAATCCTAAAAGAAATTTGGGCTCGAGTAGGGGCACTATTCATACCCTGGCCCAATAATAAAGGTCCAGGACCCAAGCAAATAGGCCCAACCCAAAGGGTTGGCCCTCACCCAGTACCAGCCTTCATCCCAAGAAGTCGGTACTAAACACGACCTGCTCCAAAGAAGTCGGATACGAGGGTTAGCTGGCAGATAACACTCATTCGAATGAGTAACTGCCCCTAGAAACTCTCTAACCACTTCATAGAGCCATATCTTAACCTCCCTAAGATATGGGAACGGTTATCCACCTAAAAAGGTGGCACTACTTCAGCGGTGGTTATTGGTTCACCACTATAAATACACTGACACCATTCAGGTATCTCCAAGTTCCAATACTCTCTAACCTGCTCACACTCTTGCTAACTTAGGCATCGGAGTGTCTTTGCAGGTACCACCCCCCATCATTTTCACACGTGCAAGTCGGACGGAGGAACACCGAGAACAGACCCACTCGAAAGCCACCTCCTTCATACGTTTGGGCCAACCAGCGCCATCCAACCCATTAATCTCCGGTTACCCACCGTAACAATTGTTATATATGAATTTTTTTAATAATTAATATCTTTTAATAGTGAGTTATTTTTAAATTTATAAATTTAAATAATATTATGAAAAAAATAATTACATTAATTTTAAGTATTTTAATTAATTAATTAAGTAGGACCACAATAGGGACTAAAGTTAGTTTCTCCTATTGGAGAAGAGAAAGATGCTTTGAGTTCCTATTTACTATTTATGATGCAAAAACTGATGTGGAGTTACTTTTTATGACAGGTGGACCATAAATAGAAATTGTGATGAGTTCCCTACTAAAAATGGTCTAAGACCAAAGACAAGTAAAGAGTTAGTTTAGGACAAAGCCTGTCGTTTACAGAGATGGCAGTCAGTTTTACTCCATTTGGTGAGACGATATTAAATCTCCAACTTGTCCTATTTAATGGGAGATTAAGCTCTTCATATTTATTTTTTTATTTTTAAAAAAATTTGTTAAACATTAAATATTTAAAAGAATAAATTCAATTTTATAAATATTTTAATAAATTTATAATTTTTAAATTCATAAACACAAAAGTGTTGTGTTTATAATACTAAAACAGATTTATTCCACAACATAGCCACAACAACAAATTAACAAAAAGTCCAGAACATAATCAGCAAGAAAAAACTTTTTTTACTTATTTGGATTAGAAACAAAATTAAGTAAAAAATAAAAAAATATATGTGAAATTCATGTAAACTTTTTATCTTTAAAGTTACGAAGAAAAGTAGTAGAGAAGTGCAAACAATAGTAAAAATACAAATTTATCTTTTGAGTTATAGAAAGCAAAATTTTTAATTTACTCTCTTTGAAATTTGAAAACACACGTCTCTTCTCTTCTCCCATTTCACCGTCGTCCTCAACAGCTTCCCATTGTCGTCTACAACGCCACAACAGCGTCGTCATCGTCTTGACAGTTTTACCTGATCTTCATTAATGCATCCTCAATAAAGGTGAGTTCTTTTTTCCATCGTTTTCGTAGTTTTTCTCAAAACAAAATAAAAAATTCTTCATTGCACATAGTTGATAAATTTCTTTTGTTTTTCAATTGAGATATTGTTTTGATTTTACATTCCATTGATGATTCTTATTTTTATAGTAAAAAAATTAGCCTATTTTTTCTTCTCTGCTTTTAAATGAGTCTGTCATTATAACCTAAAAATTCAAACATTTTTTAACTTGTATTTTACTGCACCAATTCATATTTGGTCCAAAAAAAGTATTTTTAATTCGATTAATCTTTAATTAAGTGTTTTTAATAGCATAATATCATTGAATTTTGGCAATAAATCAACGCATATCATTTTATTGATCCCAACGTGGTAAATCAATAGCATATCATTTTATTTTATTAAAAAAAGAAAACGAAAGCTTAATTTCATTTTAAAATTATTTTATTTGAAAAATGTTTACATCTTTAAGATACATAAACTAATTTTTTGAATACCCTTAATTATCATGTAATTTTAGTTGTAAAAATATATTATTAAATTATTAAACTAAAAAATTTAGATTAATAACTAAAAATAATAACCGAAAATAATAAACTATTAACTCTAATGTTTTTCTAAACTTGAACTCGAAACATTAGGGATAAAATATTAAAGTAGTAGACTAGAGCTAACCTTGATTGGTTTATATAATAAATTTTGTCCTAACTAATTTATATGAATTAAACAATTTACGTTTAGTAGTTTGATTTGCAAAAATTATTTTTACTACGTTTAATTAAAGAGTAGAAACTTAAAAGTTAGAAATAATAATTTGGTAATTTACAATTGATTTTCGAAGTTATTTATTATTTTAAAAAAATCTCACCCCACTCAAGGTCTTCTCAAAGACCCTTTTAGATTTCCATCAAGACGTATCGAGAAACTAGAGAAACGATAAAATATTATTAAGAATAAAGGACATTTTCGTCCTGACATTTTTTTTCGCATACATTTTCGTCCTCAAAGAATAGAAAATATATTTAAACCCCTGACTTCTGAAAAACGTGGATATTTATGTCCTTCCGTTAAATTCAGTCGTTTGCACTGAACGGAAAAGGATGAGCTGGTAGAGGTGGCGCTGAGGTGGCCGTAACGGAAGTCAGGTGGCATGGAGCATTTCGTAACAGGACATATAAGTCCCTGGAGAGAAAAACGACGCCGTTTTGTAACCTCCCCCAATCCTATTTCGGATAGAACTAACTTAACCCTTTCGGATCAAGTCAAGAAAGATGTTCCTTCTTCCTGGAACCCTGCAGCTCTTGCCTCGTAAGTATTTTTTAGAAACAGAAACACAAACATGAAGCTTGTTCAATCAATTTAACACAGCATATGCTTATGTTGTTCATCAGGTTCATTGACAAGTATGGCACCCATGTGATTGTTGACGTCAAGATGGGAGGTAAAGATGTGGTCCACATCAAGCAGTCAAAGATTTCAGATCTTCCACCCGCTGAACTGCAGAAACTACTAAAACAACTAGCTGATGAGAGGTTTTCAGAGGATTCAAATCCATCTTCCAATGCTAATCCTGCTCAAATATCAGGAAAACTGAAGGCAAATATCAACCACCATATACACCTTCCGTTTCATTGTAGAAAAAAGAAAGAAACCTCTAACATAATTCAACCATGTTTACTTTCAGGATGATCATGCCAAGCTGTGGAGGCAGAACCATTTTCCTCCTGCTGGAAGACCAGTTGTAAAAAGCCACTCCAAGAATGATGTTTCGGTCCGCAGGGGAGGCATTGATATTCGTCAGCCTTATAACCAGTGGCTTCAAACCATACTACAATCCCCCAATGTCATATCAATGTCTTTTGTTCCTATTACTTCCTTACTCAACTCTGTTCTAGGCAATGGATTCTTGAGTCATGCCGTTAATTTGTATCTTAGATGTGAGCAAACATTTCTGAATTACTTTTGGCACAAATATAGAATGAGTAATATAATATAATATAATATCTCTAGTACATGTTTTTCTGAGAGTTTTATGTATCAAATAGATAAACCTGCCATAGAAGATCTCCATCATTTTCTGGAATTTCAGTTGCCACGGCAATGGGCACCAATGTATGGAGATCTGCCTCTTGGATATGGCCACAAGCATAAGAAAAACATGTCTCCATCACTTCAGTTCAGTCTCATGGGACCCAAGCTTTATGTTAACACTGTCAAGGTAATTTCATTCAATTTAAGCAAGAAGCATATTATGTTGAGGGGTTCTTTCAATAGAGAAGCATTGTATAAGGAGAGGGATTTGGAAGTAGATGAAACTATTTTATTCTTGAAGGAAAGGACTTGTTTAAAATTTTTCTCTTTAAGGATTGCATTCAACTATGTTCTATTTTAATAGAATGCTATAGCATTGCCTAATCTACTGGCAATGAGAATTTACACAGCAGCAGTGTAAAACATCAATCTCAGTAATTTCCATTAACCAACCCCAATCCTAACAACTTAAGAACAATTGAACAAACTAAATATAATGAACTACAAACAGTGATTGCACAGACAGCAGCATTAAGCAAGCAAGACCTAATCCACTATCCACACCAGATTCTCTAACAAATGTAACTAACTAATCTAATCAAATTGAAATTAGCTAAACAAAACTAACTAAACAATATTAATTAACTAATTGCAATAACAGGGTGAATTAAACAGAGAGAAAGAAGACCTGGGAAGCACAGGGGTGGTAATGAGAGAGAGAGAGAGAAAATGATGGTTGGGCCCTAGTAGAGACGGTGGTGCGCCGGTAGTGAGGCGGCGGCGCGGCGGCAGTGGGTCGCCGAGAAGGTTGTCGCGGACGAACGGTGGGTGGAAGGAGGGTGAGAAGAGAGAGAGACTAATGGGAGTAAGGGAGTGAGAAAGGGAAGAAGACGCGAAAAGAGAGGAAGGAGGAGGTCGCCGGCGTTGATGGTGGCTGACGGAGGCGCCGCTGTGCGGCGGTGATGGAGGCAAGGGCCATGGAAGAAGAATGGAAGGGAAAAAGGAGGAAGGAAGAAGAAAAGGCAAAGAAATCCGAAACAGGATTGGGGGAGGTTACAAAACGGTGTCGTTTTTCTCTCCAGGGACTTATATGTCCTGTTACGAAATGCTCCATGCCACCTGGCCTCCGTTACGGCCACCTCAGCGCCACCTCTGCCAGCTCATCCTTTTCCGTTCAGTGCAAACGGCTGAATTTAACGGAAGGACATAAATGTCCACGTTTTTCAGGGGTCAGGGACTTGAATGTATTTTCCATTCCTTGAGGACGAAAATGTCCGCGAAAAAAAAGGTCATGGACGAAAATGTCATTTACTCTATTATTAATGAGATAAATGATTAAGTTTCGTTACGTTAATATGTATTCTAATTATATACTTTAAAAATATTATATAAAAAAATATTTTATTTAAATTTATTTAAAATATTTTTTATATTTTTAATGTATCAAATATATAAAAAAATTTAAAAAATTTCTATTAATATATTTTTAAATGTACTTTTAGATCATAAAATAGCTAAATCTAATTATTAATTACGATCATATTTAAGATGTCCATATTCCAAAGATAAGTCTTAGGCTTGGTTTGGTAAAGCTTTTCGAATATGTGCTTATGCTTTTTAAAAGCTCAAACTCCTCATTTTGTGTTTGGTAAATAGAAAAGATCACGTGCGCGCTTGTGCTTGCAGCTTTTAAAAGAGTAAGGTACTTTTAAAAACACCTAAGATAGAGCTTTTCAAAGTTGACTTGTGCTTTTCAAAATTTAAAAGTCTAATATAACCTCATATGTTAACTAATTTTCAAATTTAATGCTTGCATTTATGTCTATTATAGTATTTTTAAATTTTAAAAGCTATTTTACCAAATGCAATTGTTGTTACTTGTGATTATTAAAAGTAATTTTTAATTTGATTTACCAAACATAAATGCTACAACTTTTAAAAAGCCATCTTTTAAAAGTTAGCTTTTATAAACTACTTTTAAAAAGTAAAAACTTTACCAAACTAAGTCTTACACTGTGTTCTTCTGATCCCGTTTTGTTTTATAGATCTAGCTAGCTCATTTAATTTGCTACACTTTTATAAAATCTTTGAATTAATACACATTCAAATTTTATAAAATCAAATAAAATGAACAAAGTAATTTTTTACCGTGAATGAGATGCATATGAGGGAAGCTCCTCTGTTCTCAGGTCTTGTTTGGTTAATGAGTAGAAGAAATCAAGAAAACAGGACATAAAACACAAATATACAATAAGGTGGGATGAATTATCCAGGTCAAGCCACCAATAAGGTTCTCTAAATTCGAAATCCAATCCGATTTGAAGAGAAAGTCATGAATTTCGAGTTAAGTACTATTTTAACTTCTGAGACTAGCGAGTTATACTGATTTAATTTTTGACTTTTTAATTGCTACAATTTGATTCTCAAGATTTAAATTTAAAAAAGTGCACCAATATAGTTCTTTGTATATTTTCCGTCGCCAGAACTCAACGTTGTTAGTGTCGTAGTTCAAGCTTTGCCATGCTGAACATCTTAAAAAAACGTCGTATGCATTTTGGCGCTAAAAAAGAAACTAAATAACTTTGTTTTAGGGTTTGAATAATACTAAAACGTTATATCCCTTTTTTTTGAACAATACTAATTGTTGAAACCCTCAAATGACACTGTTTAATATATTTTTTAGTACTAAAGCTTTTAATATATCCAATATGAAAATGCTTAAGCCACGTCACTAATAACGATGAATTCTGACAACAGAAAAATATAAGAAAGACTAAAATAGTATATTTTTTTTAATTTAAAAGACCAAATTATAACAATTAAAAAGTTAAAGACTAAATCAATACAATTTATTAATTTCAAAAGTCAAAATGGGACTTAACTCCGTGAACTCCTCACTCTCACATATTCTATGCATGCATGTGGGATGAAACTACCCCGGCGTTAAAGGGAATAACTGTTGCACAACTAGGTGCAGAGTCTTTCTCTCTCTAATGGCAGTCGTTGTATAAATATCTCTATATTTCTGGTAATTTTTTTTTATCTAATTCTATCTACACTACTCTATAGAAATACATGCTAATTTGGCATTCAAATCCCTTATAAATACCTCCAATCACACCACCACCGACTCTGGCCCAGTTCCACAAACAATTCGAGTAAACCACTTTGAAAGGATGATTTTATTATCAATTGTGATTTTTGAGATGGTTTAATACGAAACTGGGATTTGAGCTGGGAAAAAAAAATTCTTTGACTAATTAAGAACGTATACATTTGAGGAGTTACACTTGTTATTATTATCTGTAATTTTAAATATAAGTACTTAGGATAAAATTTTAAATACTCTAAAGATAAAACACACATTTAACAATATCTGGAGAGACGACATTCCACCAAGGATAGAGCTTTTAAATTGTTTTGTGATCATAGGCAATAGTAGACACTCATTATTGGAGGATGTGTGCTAAACGTGGGGATTTGATTGTGATAAGACAAATTGACTCACACCATTGTGCAAGAAAATGGACTCTGCTCATAATGCCTCAATATGTTAATAGTTTAATACTAATTGAACTATCCATTGCCGTCATTACTTTTAAGTGTTAAGAGTTTAGAAAATGATGACTGTGTATGTATGGCAGCATGCACCACTGAGAAATTAACACTTTTAATTTGCCATTTACTTACAATGTATCACTTTACCTTTTGATGCTAATTGCCTTGTTACATGGTTACTCAGATCACACTTTTGACTATAGTAAATGAATCTTTAAATGATAATATATAATTGTATTCACAATATTTTAAAGAATTTTATTTTAATGTATCTCTAGTATACAAAATTTTATATAATTATTTAATTAAAATTATATATTTAAATAATTAATTATATTTTTAGTATTTTTTAATATAATATATAATTAATTATATTTTAAGTAAATTCTTTTATAAAAACAACACATGAAAATTAAATTTATATTTTAAATTTGAGATTTTGTTTAAATAATATTGTATTGTTTATTATTCGAATTAATCGGTGTTGAGTTGTCTATATATACTCACAGAAGAATTTTAGATATTTTTTAAATATTGATACTTTAATAATTTTAACTGTTGATTTTAATTATAAAAAAATACAATATATATTAATTAAAATTAATAATTAAAATCACTCTACAACATTATTTCAGAAACATTTAAAAAGTTTTCAAATACTCACATATATATTGGATGTTGAACTAAAAGTTTAGGACGACCCATTATTATTTATTATATTTTGATAATAAATATTCCCACTCATAATAACGTAACAAGTGGTTGAAGACCTTGCCGAAAATGGGTTTGACTCAAGTGGGGAGATTAAGCCTCATCATATGGTTGATGAGATTAAGTCTCAAAATGGATTTATCATATATAATCCATTATTATTTTGATAATCGAATGTTATCCGTTTAATTGTAAGATTGACTGAATCAGTTCAAAATTCAAATAATGTTTGATCATGTAAGCAGAGGAAACATTTAATTTGAATAATGTTTGACATTGCCAATGTTGGTTCACCAAACCCTCTAAGTAAATGGTACTTAGATTTTTTTAATTTTTTGCTATACCAATGATACATAGTTGATTTCTATAATTGTGGCCCTAACAATAATATTTTTCTTCAAAATTTTCACCAATTAATAAAGCACGTATCCGTTTTAAAATATATATTTGAAAACAAAAAAAAATATTTAATTTCAAAATATTTGATGTCCATATATTTGATTGTGATAATTAAATAAATATTGATTATATATATTTAGATTTTTTTATTTAAATAAAATAAAATTTTTATTTGTCAATTTAAATCCGAATATAAAAATTTATCAATTTGTATATTTAATTGTTTTTTCACAGAAAAAAAAAGCAAAAACAAAAATTACAATATTTACACTGATGTTGTCCGCGAAAACAGCACCAAATTTTATCGTCAGCGAAAATAGAACAAATTTTTTTCTCATACATTTTCTTAATCATTGTCGGCGAAAATGAAAAAAAAAACGTGGGAGTGATTGAAAAAAAAAAAAAATTTTAAAAAAATCATGTTTAAAAAAATAATAATTTTTTTATTTTATAAATAAAAAAATCCCGAACCAATAATTTTTTATCTCTTCTCTTTTATGCCCATTTTCGGTGATTGAAAAATCGTGGGAGAAAAATATTGCTCTATTTTTACTACAACAACAGTAACAATACAAAAAATTAATATTGTTTTGGCTATTAGCACCAACATATATATATATATATATATATATATATATATATATATATATATATATATAAAAGCATAAATAAAAGCATAAATAAATGTTCAGAACTGGTAAAATTATATACTAAAATTTATTTGAGTAAATAAATAATTTATTTTATTTAAATAAAAAAGGCCTATATATTTAGCCTATATGAGTTTTTTTTTTTTTAGTCACCAAAAAAAATATGAGCTTTTTTATGACTGTATTATACTATGCAAATGCCAATGAAAGTCCTATATATTTAGCATATATTTAGTACTAATATATATATATATATATATATTAATTAGTATGCAAATAATAATAATATTTAATGTATAATTTATTTATTTTTTGATAGAATTAATGTATAATTTATTAAAAATTAATTTATTATTTTTTTATAAATATTATAATATGTGAAAATAATGATCGTATTTTTTATTATTATTTAAAAAATTATTCATAATTTTTTTATTGTGTAATTAACTTAAATAATAATCTTTATTATTATTTTTTTACTAAAAAGATCATATTTATACTATTTATATATTTTTCTAATACTAATAAATAAATAAGTATTTATACTATTATATTTATTGTCCTAAATAATGGCTTAATTTGTATGTTAAATAATATAAATTATATTTGGTATATTAAATTCATTAAATTTACCTATATTAAGAGGGAAAAATTATGTAATAAATCATATATTATAAAAATTGGTTGACTTATACATAAATTTAACTTTATTAAAAAAAATAATTTATCATATATAATAATCTTTGATATATGTAGTATCATGTATATATTAGAATAATTTATTTTAATTATATGTATTATTATTATTATTATTATTATTATTATTATTATTATTAGGATAATCTATTTTAATCTATTTTAATCTCAGGTAAGCATATCTAAATTTTATATATACTAAATGTAATAATATTTAATAGTATATAATTTATTACCATAATGACTAAAAGTATTAATTCAAGTGAGCAAGATTAACCTAGGCTTATTGCTCGAATCCCAAATCTAAATTAAGTTCATTATCTTAGGACTCATTAATACAGATGAAGTCCACATGTCCTATATCAAATTGGCTCAAATTGAATTTTTGTTGTTAGTTAGCATGGTAATGGATATTCGTGTGGGCGCGGCAGACTTCCTTTCCCGTCCTTTACTCCTGTTTTAAAAAAATATCCTCCCTCTCCTCTTTATGTTCGTCCAAATTTAATTATCCTCTTAGAAAATGCAGATACGTATAATTATCTATAAATATTCTTTGAATTAAAAAAATAACAAAAAGATTCATAATATAATAATCAACAAATAATAAATTTAATATAATTCAACATAATTCATAATGTATTTATTATGAAAAATAACATTTTAAAATTAAAAACGTGAAGAGTGTTAATAGCAAATAAAAACTTAAAATTATATGTAAGCAAATTAAAATGATGTATTTAATATAATTTACAAGAAAAAATTTTCGTTAATTAAGTATAATATACATTTTATTATTTTGTATGAAATAATATTTGTTTTAATTTATATATTATTAGTTTTTTTTTACCTTTCTCAACTCTAACAATGATTATTAGGTCTAAAAGCTCGCTCACCTCGTTAAAAACAATTATAATCTAATAAATTTTATCTAATAGTGTTATACATTGAGATAATCATAGGAAAATTAATTTTAATGAGTTAATGGTATGGTGTTTAGTCACCACAAGAGATAAAATACTCCTATTATATATATAATTTGGAAAACCCTAAATCTCAAACCTACGACGGCACAGAAAGAAGAGAAGGGTTAGGATTTAGGGTTCTCAGACACACACACACACATATATATTAGTCATTTTTTATAATAAGTATATTGTAGTTATTTTTTATAAAAAATATTAATTTAGACCGATTCAAAATTTGGTTTATTGATTTTTTTGGCCAAATCAATTTGTCTAATCTAATTTTGACAAAAAATAACACAGTTTAATCAGTTATATATATTGAATTTTAATTACTAAAAAACATCTTAAAAAAATATTTTAAACGTCTTTATCTGAATGATTCCATTTAATAAATAATACAATCCTTTAAAACGAATAATTATGAAAATTTATCAATAAAAAATTAAACTAATGAATTAATTAATAGAAACTAATAAATCTGTTAGTATTTGTATATTAAATATTTTAGTATTAGTAGATATACATTTAGTCAAAGTAATTATCTATTATATTATATAAAAATTGCATTTTTATTTTTAATGATGTAATTGATGTGGGTATGTTTTTTAAAGTGTTTTTCGATTTATTTTTTTAACTCGTTAAATATAATTTACTACTCAACTAATTTATTTCTTTTAATATTCTGATAGTATTTTTTTAATTTATTTCTTTTAATTTATTAAATCAAATTAATTATACTAATTATGTGTATTAATTAATTAATTTAATTAACTTATTAGTCATTAAATAATAAATTTATGAATAAAATAGGAAATTGAGATATTTTTAATTAATAATTATATTAAATCAAATCAAATCAAATTATATAGTCACAAAAAAAAATCAAATCAAATTATATCTATTTAGTCAAATTCAAACCATGTAAATTAAAGACCAAATTAAAATAAGATTATTTTTTACTTATTTAAATTGAAGGTAATAAATACAAATTAATTTCGTTAGATAATCATGATTTTTTGTCCTTTTATATATAGATGGCCAAAAAAACTTACAAGAGAATCTCTAATATTTGGTATTAATTTTATTTTAGGTCCCACAAGATGCCACATAAATATTTGTGGACTATATATTATAAGAATTAATTTAAAATTAAATGTAAAATTTGTCACTCTAATACTTGATTTCATTTCAATTTAAATTTTAAATCATTGTTTATTATTTGAAATAAATTTAATTAAATTGTGAAAATTTAACTAAAATAAAAATATAAAATTACAAAAGATTGATAATTATATACCATATTTAGATTGAGAAAAAAATTAAAATTTTATAAATAATTAAAAAAATTACGTTAAATTAATTTGGATCCATTTTTTTACTAAATCAATAAGATAATAAAAAATAAAATAATAAAATATAGAGTACAAATAAGTACATCTAATTTATTTGAGTAAATTTTAATTGAGTCTTTATCATAACATTACAATAAAATATCGTTACAATGTTGCAGTAACACCATTAGTGTTTATTTTATGGATGGGTTTAAAGTTTAAACAAGTGGCAATTTTTAATTTTAAATCAGTTCATTTACTGTACAGGTCAAAATTGATATCTAAAATTGATCGCATTAGAATTGTTCTAAGAATTATCATTTTTATCACTCTTGTTATTTTAACTCTTTTTTTTTCTTTATGTATAATTTCTTTTATGTATAAATATACTCAAAATAAGAAGACATGGATAAATATTTCATTGATTATTTGTTTGACGAATATTATAGCCTAGAAATGACTCAATTTAAGTATTCTAGCGCTGTTGATAGAAGTTATTAGATCTGTAGTAATTAGGGTGATCAGTTTATTTTTTATAGTATTAGATAAAAGAATATTTATTAAAATGAATATACTATTGTAATAAATTTTTTTTATCAATTTGTTATTTTTTACCTAATAAACCACATTCATGTTGAATATATTATTTTTATCAGAAATCATACATAATGGATTGATAATTTTGTGTAAAAACACTAATTAATTATTTTCTATAATAAAGATATTGTAGTCATTTTTTATTAAAAAAATATTAATTTAGACCAATTTAAAAGATTCGATTCATTAATTTTTTAGCTAAATCGATTTGTTCAATTTAATTATGATAGAAATAACATGGTTTAATTGATTACATATGTTAAATTTTAATTGTTAAAGAATATTTTTTTAAAAATATTTTAAGTGTCTTTATTTAAATAGGTCTCTTATTAAATTATAGGGTAAACTATTTTTGCTCGAATCTTTATGACATAAATTGATACATATTTCAAATTATAGAAAAAGAGAGTGATAATTCACTAAGCCCTTGAAAGAGATTCATTCTTGTGAAACCTCATATATATATATATATATATATATATATATATATATATATATATATATATATATATATATATATATACTTGGTTCTCTTCTCTAATATCTAGTTTATGTTAATTGAGTCTCCTATGCATGTCCAATTTTTATTTTATTTTTTCATTTTTCAAATTAATTTAGTTTGCTTTTCAAGGGTGTTAATAGTGACATGGGCACCCAAGTTGATGCACTACTATTGAAACACTAATTAGATTATCATTATCATTATTTCTTTGCCGTTTGCACTAAAATTTGCTTTGCTCACTAATTAGTAATTACTATGTATACAAAACAAAACATTAAATATTCAATCAAGCACCATATATATACTTGATTTTGTTACATTATTTCACAGGTCTCTCTGAAACAAATTAGCCGCTTGATTTCCTCAATAATGATGCCGTTTATTGTTACAGCATTATTTACATTTAATTATTAGGCTTGCGTCTCAGCTGAACTGAATATATCGATCAAATCCTGCATTATAAAAGCAAAAAGCAACAAAATTAAGTAGATTAGTCAGATGAAATAATCAAAACATGAAGAAATGAAAAGTTTATATAGACTGACTGGGCATATTCAATGTTGATTTTGGCATTGGAGAAGCGAGAGATGGCTGAGAAGGCAGTAGTTGACAAAAGCATGGTGGGACACGGAGTTCGATGACACAAATCAACAACCTTAACTTCAATTATGTCACTTTTGCAGGGTCTATTGTCTCCACTCAGACACCTTATTTTGTAACGCCTTCCACATGCAGCACCATTGTCCCACAATCCTTCATTCACAGCTACAAACATATTCCCCGCTGGAAATTGCTCTCTTCTATTTCCATCACAACTAGTGGCTGCACAAATTCAAATTAGGACTATCTAGAACTTAATTATTATTATAACTAGAAGAAGAGAATTGTGTGTTCTTACGTATATATGGAGGTCCATAAGAAGTAGCAGTGCCAACATCTCCAAGAATTAGGCTTAATTTTATGAACAATAGTGTAGACAAAAGTGCAAGGTGAAAATACCTCATCATCATGATTTTCAAGTAAGGCAATAATAAGAAGTTAAGGATCACCCTAATAAGGATTTTAATTTGTTTAAATTGATAGTGTGCCTACATATATAAAACTCCATTGGGTGTTATCAATTTATAGCCAACATGTTGCTACACGTGGCAAGCTTTTAGAACAAAAATTCATCATTACTTCTAGGAATGTAATTCATGTGGCGTAACTATATATCGTTAAGATTTAATTATAGAAAGTGAGGTTTAATTTATAGAATTTTTTGTGGCCGATAGTTAACCTCTCATCAACTATTCGCTTCTGTGCTAATCCTAACGCTACAAAAAAACGAAATATTTGTAACAATTTTTTTTTTTTAAATTTAAAATAGTTACAAATTGTTATTTTTTAACAAGTTAATTATTATTATTACAAAATAATAATCTTTTGTAACTACAAGATAATTTGTTATAAAAATTCAATATGTTTTGTAACGAAATGTAGTGTTGGTTTGTCGCAAAAGTTTAATATATTTTGTAACGAAAAAAAGTATTAATGTTACAAAAATTTAATATGTTTTAATTTATGTTAAATTGATGAATTTAATAGATAAAATTTCATGAGTAATTATCTAATAATAAATACTGTGTATAATTTAAAATTTAAAATTTAAGTGATTAAAAAATAAGATAAAATTATACTTCAAATTTTTAATTTTTTAATTAAAATTTTAAATTTTTTTTTCAAAACTTAACCCTAATTTCAAATACGAAATAGAGAGAATGAAGATGAATAAACAAAGAAAAAAAATACAAAGACCGAAAAAAAGAATAAAAGAGAGAAAAGAGCAATTGAAGAAGGAAAACAGGACGGGCCATAGTTAAGATTATTTATTGCTAGTTTATATTTACTTTAATTTAATGTGGTGTTATATTCGTAGTTAATGTTTACAAATGCATGTCAATGACTCAATGGTGTGTGGTCATTTATTTCCCTAAGACTGGGCAAGGCTAGCTAGTAAATAATTAATGGCCTTCATGCAATTTAATTTGCCTTATAAATGTTATAGAATGATTTGTTTGAATAAAATTATTATTTTATTTGTTGGTATATCTTCTGTTACCTTCCCCCCACCGGCAATATTTTTATTAGAATAAAATGATAAATAAATCTTTAAAAATTTATACTTATTTCTCTAAAATAATACATATATTGAAATGTGTAAACCATTTGTGTGAACTTTTCTCTGTCTTCTGTTTTATTTTTTATCTTTTACCTTTGCAAATATTTATTGTAATTATACTAATTCTTCTCACCGTTTGATATAACTTGAAAACACTAAAATACTCGATAATAAAATATGATTTTAATTAATATGTATCTAAAATATATATTAAGATTTATTAATTAAAAAGATTTGTATAAAAAATATAAAAAGTTAAATTTTTAATATATTTGTTATGTAATTATTAAAATAAAATATTTAAAAAATTTTACTAATAACATATAATCTTAATATATATATATATATATATATATATATATATATATATATATATATATATATATATATATATAACTTTTATTATATTAATTATATAAATAATTATTTAAAATATAAAATATAATTAGATAATTATATAAAATTTTTATTTTATCAGTATATTAAAATTAATATTAAACCACTCTTTCACCTTAGCTCATGATAACAATAAAGACGTCTCACGGTCCACAAATTTAGCTCAACAGAATATACAAATTCAATTATAATTTTAGTCTTTATTTTATTTTATTTGTTTTTATCTTTCATAAACCAATACTCTATATATACTTAGTTTTACCGTCATAGTTTACAATTTTTAATCAATCAACAATCAATAAAATTTCATTCTTTCACAATTTTATGTGCAACGTGCGGCGAGCTATGGCCGTGGCCTACGCACCGTTTTGAGAGGCGCGTTGCGTCCATTCTCCTCCGACGCGTTGGTGGAGAAGCCCAGACCAGGCGAGATCGGATTGGTTTCCGGTATTCCCGATAATCACCTTCGTCGTAGGGTTGTAATTTACTCTCCTGCTAGAACTGCTACTCAACAAGGATCTGGAAAGGTTGGAAGGTGGAAGATTAACTTTTTGTCAACCCAAAAGTGGGAGAATCCGTTGATGGGCTGGACATCAACTGGAGACCCCTACGCCCATGTTGGCGATTCTGCTCTGTATTTTGATAATGAAGAATCAGCCAAGGAATTTGCTGAGAGACATGGCTGGGAGTATGTGGTCAAGAAGCCACACACACCATTGTTGAAGGTTAAAGCATATGCAGACAATTTTAAGTGGAAAGGTTTACCTACCAAATATTTAGAGGTTGATCACTTCAACAAAAAACTGAAACTGGAGTGATAAAACTTCTCCTAATTCTCTCTTTATCTCAATAAGTTTAGTATTTTTGACATTTTTCATCCTCCAACTTGTAAGGGCATATTAAATTATTTTTACATCTTAGTCCATGACAACAATAAAGACGTCTCACGGCTCATAAATTCAGCCCAACAGAATAACAAATTCAATTATAATTTTGTCTTTATCTTATCTTTATTTGCTTTTATCTTTCATACGCTAATACTCTATATATACTTAGTTTTACCTTCATTATTTACAATTTTCAATCAATCAACAATCAATAAAATTTTTTCATCTTCTTTTTTTCTTTCATTATTCTTTATAATTTATTATCTTTCTGTATTCTTTACGTACTTTTTCTGTTTTATACTTTTATTAATTAATATATATGAAATACTTTATTTTCTTTCCAAACTTATTAATATATATCTTTAATTCTGTGAAGTGTGAATATTTTTTTTCTTTATTGACTTGATCAGATTCATTAAAACGTTAGTCATTGAGAATTGAGTTTATGGGAGATCATTGGCGGCTATAAAGAAAAATATATTTCATTACATCTTTTTTTTTCCTTTTAACGCAATTCTAGTTCGAGACACATATTTCTACCAAAATAGTGTTATTATTATCAATGTAATAAATGTTAAACGTTAATAGTAAGTTGCGGGTTCGAGTCTCTTATCTTTTCAAATTTTTAAGCCAATGAATAATAGCCCAAATGGCATAGTCTCCCCATACTCAATTAAGAAGTTGCGGGTTCGAGTCTTCTATTTTTGGTAAAAAAAAAAAATACAATAATAGCATATGAAAAATCAAAGTGAATCAGAGAGTTTGAGATACACGTATAGATGCAATTTGTTATGATGATGTGTCCATTATAATATATTATAGTAAAAAATTGGAGATGGTGATCTGATCATGCTATATTAAAATTAAAGGAAGTGCAGAATTTATATTTTTAGCACGTGAAAAAAGAAAACGTGAGATTATAACTAACTGGCGGCAAATAATTATGAGGGAGCAAATTTTATTTTAATTCTTACGAGTAAAGCAGAATCCTATTTCCGGCATGCTAATACATATGGTAGTTTACATTCTATGGACTACAACTTGGGGTGATAAACTTAGGTAGTCCATCCCACTAAAAACCGGGTTTAAAATGTTAGTTTGTTACTTTGTTCTGTTTTAGAGTGAATTGGTAGGTAGAAGAATTTAAAATATTAGTTTTTTTTTAAGATAAATACTATTTTGATTCTTATAGTTTAGAGTAAAAATTAAAATCATTCATAACATTTTTTTTAATTTAAAATCGTCTCTAACGTTACAGTTATTTATAAAATCATCTTTGTTAAAAAGAAATAAATAATAATAATAATAATTTTTTTAAGAAAAAAAACATCGTCATCCAGCGTCCTTCCATCATCACCATTATCGACGTTTCCCTTCCATCATCATCCATCTCCATCAAATCCATCCACAACCATCATCATCTCCCTATCAGTCCCTCACTATCAGGTACCACCCCCCAAATTACGTCTCACACTCCACTACCATCACCAACAAGAACAATCCAATGACAACTATACACCGAATCTAAAAGCTCGCATGTTGGGATCTGTAGTAATTTGTCCATCGTTTTTATCACTCAAACCAATCCCTTGAAAAACAACAAATTAGTAGAATTAAATAACAGAATCCAAATCCAATCGATAATAAGCTATAGAATTTGTGGGATCAAAACTCACGATTTAGCGAAGATGATGCACACGAACTTTTTACTGGGACAGGTACATGCGATTTTCTTCAATTCATGGAAGACCGATTCATGGCTGAGTTACACGTTGAGTTTATTGCCTGAGACATGTTCAATCATCTTCTGTATTAGTTCAAGTTTGCAGAGGATTGTTGGCGATTCGGTCTTGCTGTGGTAGATTGGTGGGGTAAGGTTGAGATTAGGGTTATTAGTAGCGGTGGTGGGTTGGTGGCCCTGGTGGTTGAATTGGAAGGAGTCATGCTGGTTGAATTGGAAGGAGCGTGAAGAAGAGCAGTAGTGGTGGTGGGATGGATATAGTTTTTTTTTCTTTTATTTGTAGCAGGGGTAATTTGGTCCAAAACAAAGATTAAGGTTAAAAAGGATAATTTTAAAAATAATTGTAACGTTAGGAACTATTTTGAAAAATGTTAGGGATGATTTTGTTTTTATCTCCAAACTATAGAGAGTAAAACGGTCGCTTTTTATTTTTTGTATGGAGTGCAGCTGGTGTTTTTTTTGTAGTTTTTTTTTTTTTAAAAAGAAAATTACAAATCTAACTTTTAGATTTGTATTTTAACATTAAAAAAATTTTGAAACATGCAAATCGGACTCTCCTATTTAGAAATTAAATTTTTTTTTTATTTTTTTACTCAAAACTTATCCTCATATTTTTATACTTACCCAAAATCGACATTCAGTTTTCTACTCTACCCAAAATTTGACCCTCAATTTTCTACCTTTACCCAAATTTGAGTATCCGATTTATAGTTTCTAATTAAAAAAAATAATTATCTCCATATTCATAAAAAATACACCAACTCTCCATAATTATGTATTATCTACTTCTCCAATTCATTACCAAAAAAATTAGCCTAAAACAGGATTTATCTTTTTCTTTTTCTTTTTTATGGTGTTATTGTAGTATTTTTTATTTTTATTATTTTAAAAGAATAAAAATAATAAAAAATTATAAAAAAATAAAATAAAAAGAAAAAAATAAAGAATAAAAAGAAAAAGAAGATAATGACGATGATAAAAAATAGGAAGAAAGAAGTTTTGAATTGTGTAGACTTTATTAGAGAAATAGTGCCGAAACCTTTTAAACTTCATACGAAAAATTTCTAAATTTTGACACTGAAATTTCTTAACAGTGACATAGAAAATTTCTTAATTAATTAGAAGTTATCCAAAACAAAAAATAGCACCGAAATATCTTAACCGAGATACCAAGATTTCTCCTAACGTATCTTCTTCTTCTACTTCTATTTTTTATATTTTATCTTTTTTTTCTTCCAATATATTATTTTTCTTACGATGTGGCATAGAGATCAATTTAAATTATGTTTTTACTATAGTAATATTTTTTAGCTTTATATAATAAATTTTGATGTTCTTTTTATTTTATTTTTGTATTTTATATTAAAAATTTAGTATTATTTCATCATCATCATTATTTTTTGTATTCTGTTTTTCTTCTTTATCCTTCTATTTCATAAAATCTTAAAAAATTCATAAACAAATAAATAAACAAAAAAATAAATAAGAATAAAAAATATATAAGAAAAAAAAGATGTCAATGATGATGAAGATAATAAAAGAGGAGGAAGAAGAAGAGGAGAAAGAGAAAGAGAAAAAAAAAGAAAAAAATTAAATGAGAAGAGGAGGAGGAGAAGAAGAAAAAAGAAAGAGAAAAAATTAAATGAAAAAATGAGTATGAGAAGGAGAAAAAAAAAAAGACAACAAACGAAAAAAAAGGCGTATATATCTTAATTTGGTTGAATTTGATTATGTAAAAAATTTGATTTTTAAAATTACTGAAAAATAAATATTTGAATAATTATATAAAAGATGCAGCTAAAATAAAATTCAATCTTTAGTCCTCATTTTCATTTTTTTTTTTACTTTTGCTCGTTTGTATAAAAGAAAAAAAGTTAGAGATATTTGTTTAATGTAAAATCGCTAAATTTAAAAGAAGAAAATATATCCTTATTCTATATATGTGCTTTCAAAAGTTATGTTGAATTCTAATTTTTAAAACTTTTTAAAAAATATACCTTCTATATTTAGTACATTTTGTCCTATAAAATTAAATTTTGAGAAATTAATGATTGATTTCTTTCTTACGATTGTCGTTTTATAATATATGAATTTATATGGTTAAAAACTTAGTTAATACTCAAATTCGTCCCTGAAAGATATTTCGATCTCCATTTTAGTCCTCGAAAGATAAAGTTAATCAAAAGAGTCCTTGAAAGATATCCAAGTTAATTACGTTTGTTCTTCCGTCAACTCCGTTGATGAGCTGGCTAACGTCTGATGACGTGTGACGTTAGCTGCCTACGTGGAAGAGTCCAACGTGTCATTAGCAGTTGCTGACAAGGTAAGTTTGGGAAAACAGTTCAAATCAGTCCCTCAGTGTTTGAAACCTAATCCTAATTTCGATGATAAATACGTCGCGTTCAAGGATCAGAGGGCCATATGCCTGGGTAAGTGTTGAAATTGGCTGGTTTAGGGCGACGATGGAGACAGCAAATGGAGGCCGTGGCGGTGGTGTGTCGTTTCCGTTGAACGGCAGTAATGGTTCCAGCGCTTCAATGCAAACCAGGAGGAAAATTCATGAGGAATAATGTTACTGTGGATTGAAGGCTGCGATAAGAAAATCTTGGACAGCAGAGAACCCAGATAGACAATCCGTGCATGTCCAAGGTACCGGGTGAGTGTTGTATAAGAAGTTAAAGGTTTTCCGTGTTGTTTTGTGTTTTGGGGTTTTATTCAATTTTTTGTTTTCTGATTTTTGAATTTGTAGAAGGGCAGTCACTGCAATTACTTTAAGTGGGTTGACAATGATGACTATGAAGGGGTGGGCGAAGTTGGAACAAAGAAAGATTATGGGGCTGAGCTGCAGGTTGAAAGTGACTATGATGAATGGAGGTTGAAGGTGGCATGGAGACTGGGCAGCTTGGAAGCTGAAGTAAAAGCATTGAAAATGTTAATAGTTTTCCTGTTTGTGGTAGTTGTCGTTAATGTGATCGTTTGTTGTTTGTTATCTTGTTCCAAGTAAAACAAATTCTGTTGATATGTCATGGTATAATGAGATGAATCCCTTGAATGAGAATAGATGTTGCATTTGGTTTTTTTAGATTAAGACAACACAATCCAATTCAAATGTTCCAAACCAATTCGAATCACTGTTACAGTAAGATGTACTAAGGAATGAACATAATCAGTAGTCAAAGTACTCTTAAACATTGAGTTGCCATAGAAGGCTAGATGTCACATTGTCTTCAGGATAAAAACAACAGCAAAGTCATAAGGTTTTACATGAGGATACAAACCTAAAAAGTAGGCTAGACCAAAATAAAAGGGCATAGTACAACTTTTCAATTACATAGATAACTAAAATGTTGATAATGGAACTTCAATTGCCTAGTGCAAAAAAACATAAAGTATCCTCACACAAAAACAAATTCAACCAGAATACATTTCAACACCAATCAAAGTCATTTATCAGTCTTTCTTGGGGGCTTGAAGCCTGGAGTAGGAACGAAGGTCATAAAGTTGGCCAGCTTTTTAACAGTTGCTGAACTAGTCCCCTTGATTGTCTCAGCAGATATAGCGACTGGTGCGGCTATAGTAGGTTTAGGAGAGGACTGAAGTCTGGCTTTCCTTTTAATGATCTTTAACTTGGGTGGCCTAGCTGTTACTTGTTCCTACATAATTTAATGGCAGATTTAGATTTAGATTTAGATTATAAAAGAAATCACATATGTTTAAAAGAAATCACATATGGCAGATTACCTATTGTGTTTCTTAGGTTGGTGGTATGCTTTCAGATTGGCTAATGTCAATTACTGTTGGAGGCTGTGTTGGTGATGGAGCTATATCTGCTGGAGCTGGATTATGTTCAGCTGGGACAGAGCTTACTTGAGGGTCAGCCCCATCTGCAGCAGGGGCAACCACAGCTAGTTGCAGCTGCAGCTGCCTGGCATGCTCCTTAGCTTCCATAGCTTTCTTCTTTGCACAGCTTCTCTTGTTGTGTCTTATCTCACTACAATACATGCATCTGATAGGGTTATACTTCCTCTTCATCTTTGTCTTTGACCCAGTAGGTTGCTCCTCTTTGTCCCTTCTCCTTTTCTTCGTTGGTCTTCCAAGGTTGGCCTTAAATGGTGGTGGCACGGGAGCTGGGTGTGGAGTTTTTTCCTATAGATCCTGTCCTTTCATTGGATTGACATTGAAGCAATAGGTCTTCATGTACGCTTCCATCTTCACCAGTCATGACAATAGTTTTCAGTGCGTTTGTCATTCTTATCCTGTATGGCCGATATTGCATGCATACATGGTATCCCTTACAAAGACAAATCAATCATTATTTAAAGATCGTGCATGAAAGTAGATGACAATAAGTAACTGTTGAATTTGTTACCTGTGAGTTGTCAAAAGCGACAGCTGCATGTGTGCTTTCCCAGGTTAACCACCATATTGGTTGGCCAGCCATGAACTTCATAGAGTTCTTCTTTTTTATCGCCGGACCATTGAGGAGCCCAGTGGCTAGACAACGTTGTCATGACTTCAAATCTACTCTACTGAACAGGGGAAAAATCCCTTGATAGTTCTGTAGCTTCTTCCGATTGTCAACAATACTCTTCATGATGATTCTTCTAACTTCCTCAGCTAATGTCAGAATGGGCTTGCCCCTGTCATGCTTGATTTTAGCGTTGAAAGACTTGTAAGCATTGTTGCAGATGTTATCCACCTTTGGCAGTTCACTAAAGTGCGCCTTTGTCCATGCATCCTTAGGCCATTTGTCGAGATATTCCCAGGCTTTTTGATTGATTAGCTTCACTCTGTTCATGTTTCGATTGAATTCAATTGTTGTCCTTGACCGAGCACATTCCCAAACCATATCTTTCAGTTCAGTACTTGACCATTGTTTTTAGAAATTGCGCCATAAATGCCAAACACAGAATCGATGGTGTACCCTAGGAAACACTTCCTGAACAGCCGGTATTAAACCCTACAAGTAAACAAAGACACGAAAAGATGTTAAATCAAATTCGTCCCTCAGATAACTTTATTAAATCAAATTCGTCCCTCAGTGTTATTCATTAAATCAAAAGAGTCCTAATAGTTTCTTGTCGTAAGTCAATAACATTCTCACCTTCTGCATGTCTGAAATGAAGCACCATTTGTTCTCCCTGTAGTCTCCCAGGTCGTTGTGCAGTAACTCAAGGAACCACTTCCAATTGTCTTTGTTTTTGACATTGACAATGGCATAAGCAATCACAAATATGTGATTGTTAGCATCCTGTCCACACGCTGTCAAAATTTGACCCCATGTAGTGTCTTCAGAAACGCTCCATCAAGACCAATTAAGGGTCTGCAACCTGCCTTAAACCCCCTCTTGCAGGCATCAAGACAAACATAGAAATGATCAAAGAGGGGAGGACTCTCAGGCATGGGGATAACAGATACTTGAATTGTGGAGCCGGGATTACTAGTCAGCAACTCATTGGCATAGTCCCACACCAACCCATATTGAGCTATCTCATCACCCTCCACTATTTTCCTAGCAGCTTTCAAAGCTCTTGTAATGCATGTGCTATTGAGATAGACGTTGCACTTTCTGACAAACCAGTCATAAACCTCTCGATGCTTCATGGTAGGGTGTTTTCTAAGCTTAGGTACTAGTTTACTAAAGGTCTAGGTTTGGGTTGCAGCTCTGTTTTTCCTCCTTCTTGGACAAGTGTGACTATCCACTAGAGTCTTAATTTGCCAAGATCCATCTTGTTAATTACATGCATAGTATACTACATATGAACAATCTTTAGACTTACAAACAGCTCCAACTCTAACCTTGTCATTTTTTGAAAACAAAATATTTCTACCCCATTGGATTATATAATCCTTAGTTGCTTGCATGAATTCAGACTTGGACTTAAATACCATACTAACCTCAAATTTCAATAGTCCAAACTTTGTTTTCTCATTGAACTGAGGGTATACAGCTGGTGATTCTTCATCAGACTCCAACACCTTATCAGAGTTCTCTGAATGCTAGGAGTCAGCATCTGAGGTACCATCACTGTCATCTAAATCTAGTAACAAAAATTTCAAAACATAAGCTACCCTAACATTTGCAAAATAGTTCAAAAACAAGTAACCCTAAGGAAATTAACATACCAGACTCAGAGTTTTGTTCATCTTCAAAATCCTCATAGTTGGAACTTAGAATCATCAGTGTCTATTTCTTTATCACCTAATTTTTTCTTAGGGGGCTTGTGCTTCTCTTTGACTTCAAACCTTCTGTCCCTTTTTTCCACTTCTTTTTCTGTTACCAGAGTCACTGTCACTATTACTGCTATAGAGGTTGTCTCCTACAATTTTTGGAGGCCTGTACAGTTCATCTTCAGTACTCTCATAAGAGTCATGAGAGTCAGTGTCATCTTCATGGAGGGGAGCTTTTTTCACTTGTCTTCCAGATCTTGTGACTCTGCAGCCGCTGCTACTTTGTTTATCCTTATTCCCTTGTGAGTTATTGGCTGCTTCTGATGATGCAGTTGATTGAGGTGGGACTGATTTGGCCTGATAAATGGTCTTCTTGGCCTGAGGAACATGCTTCATGGGCTGAGATGTTGTCTTTTTGGGCTGAGATATTGTCTTCTTGGGCTGATGGACTGGTTTATTGGACTGAGAATTGGGCTTCATCTTCGGTTGGTTGGGCTCAGATATGGGCTTTATTGTTGGTTTGCTGGGCTGTGACTTGGGCTGTAAGATTGTTCTGTTGGGGTGAGAGGTTTGCTTCTTAGACTCAGGAACCATTGTTGTGGATTTCTTCACAGGTTGGGAACTGCACTTCTTAGCTTCCAAAGACTTCCTCTGTTTCAAGCTTTCTGCTTCCACATTCACTACTTCGTCCTCCATGTTGTCTACTATACAAGGCTAAGAAATACAATTCTCCAGGTAGATATTGATTAGATTGTGGTTTCTCTTGCAATCCTTGCACATGGCAACCAAGTCTGCGTCTGTGACTAACCTTCTCAACCCGGATGAAAGGGAAACTCCAGGATCTTTCCACCAACAGTTTCCAGCTTCAATGTAACCCAACTCCCTATAGTAACCCCTTACAAAGAAGACGTCAAGCGTGTCTCCTTCAACCCCCATCAACACCTCTGTATTATCAGGTTCATATACCATATCTCCTTCCACATTCTTTTTAAACAATCCACCATGGTGAAACACAAAAGTCATCGAAGGACCTTCCATCTACAATAACAAAAAATAAAACATCCTTAGCCCACACAGATTGCCACTAGCTATTCTCTATCATAACATAACAAGCCCTAACCCCAAAACAAATGTGCAACAAGGAAAAATAACCATCATTAAAATGAAAGACCCATAACTAAATATCATCACAACGGAAGTCAAAGCAATGCATTCTGACACACTCAAAATCTTCTACAATAGTCACACAAACCCTTAGCCTCCTCAAACCCCTACCCGAAATCAAACAAAGACATACAAAACGCCGCCCTTAAGTCATCAGGCCATAAACTGATTCAAAAAAAATGAAAAAACTTTAATGCTTACCTCTAACCGTCACGATTGCTTCTTCCACAATCAATGTTGCTAACAGAGCCGACGACCTCTGTTCTCAATAGCAACACCTACTCTGCTTTGATCGTCAACCAACAATGACAAACGTGGATGGCGACGTTCGAATGCAAGGTGAAAGGGTTAGGGCATGGCTTGAGGGAGACGAAACATTTTGGAGCCAAACATAGAGATAGTTGTTATGGAATGGGGTGAGAGTCTGCAACGTTTTGAATCCACTCTGGCCACAAACGACGCTGAATCATGACTAGCAGGGCATTCAATCAAAACGGCATCGTTTTCCTTCTCTGCCAGCGTGGCAGTTAACGTCACACGTCAGCAGACGTTAGCCAAGTCATCAAGAGAATTGACGGAAGGACGAACCTGATTCAGTCGTGTATCTTTTGAGGACTCTTTTGATTAACTTTATCTTTCGTGGACTAAAATGGAGATCGAAGTATCTTTCAGGGATGAATTTGAGTATTAACTCGTTAAATACTATTTTAGTTTTCAAGATTTTTGTCTAAAATCAAAATCATCCTTAGCATTTTTTATCCTAAATTTGTTCCTAACATTACAATAAACTTTAAAACCATTCTTTCGTTAAAAAATGTATTCTTTGGACATATTTATTGCTTTCCACCCTTGTTTCACTTTTCTTACCAATAGTCTTCATCCCTCAGTCCTACCTCCATTGACACCATTACTAGTATAAATGAATAGAATGTATAAATCAAGTTAGTTATTTCTGTTATAGGTTGATTGTGGTTAGTTCTTGGTTTTTTTGGTCCACACATTATGTGCACTTCTCTTTGAATTCACAGTGCCATCGTATACAACAATATTCAATCATAGTTTCATTCTATTCTTTTGATCATCTCCAATTCATTTGTTCCTTATTTTTTCCTTGTTCATCTACTCCTACTTAAAATTTATCATGATATCAAGAGCTTAGGTTAGATAACCATGACTGCTATCATTCTTCTTCTTCTTCTAATCCACTTTCTACACCAATTCTTGATAAACTCAACAAAAATACATACAAAATTTGGAAGTAATTACTACTTTATATGGTCAATGCTAGTGAAGTAGGTGATAATCTAATTTCAGAAAAGACACCACCAGAATTTGATTTAGATGTAGCCAGAATTGCTGGCATAGTTTCTCAACATACAAGGATTAAAAGATCGAAAAAGGATAAAAAAATGTCGTAGATGCTCTTGCCTCCATTGGACATGTTCTTTCATGAGAAGATCACATAAGTTCCATCACTGATGGCCTTTTCGAAGATTATGCTTTCTATATTTCTTCAGTGATGACAAAAGCAGACTCTATCAATCTAATTGAGGCAAAAACACTTCTTGCACATGAAAGAATGCAGATTTTGGTTCAATACAAGCCAACCTTACTTAGTCTGTTCCACAATTTCCTTCTCAGTTTCAAAGACCACCATTAAGATCCAATTTTAATGGCAGAAGAGGGCGTGTTGGTAGATTTACTAGAGGAGGCAGGACTTCTTTCAATGATTCATGACCTCAACGTCAGTTTTTCTGGCAGATTTGGCCATCAGGTTTGATCATAACTTTCAACCATCCAACTCTTCATCTTTCTCACTTCAAAACTCCATAAATCAACCTCTTCCACCACCAAGCTCATAATCCTCGAGCCTACCTTACTACACCATCAACATTTTCTGACTCATCTTGGCTTCCTGACACAGGGGCAAGCCATCACATTACATCTGAATCATCTCATTTGTATGCTCTTTCTGAATATCATGGCCTAGATCAGATTATCTTAGGTAATGGGATAGATAGCAAAATTTCTTACTATGGTCCCTCATATTTGATTAATCTTGAAACACAAAAACACTTTCTTTTGGACAAATTATTACATTCACCTGAAATCACACATAATTTGCTAAGTGTCCATAAATTTGCATTAGACAATAACTGTTATTTTGAGTTACATGCTCGTGTGTTATGTCAAATCTCAGGCCAATCAAAAAATTCTTCTCCAAGACAGACCTAGAAATGGAGTTTATATGTTTGATCATGTTGCTGTTGCTTCTCAAAATTCTAATTTTTCCAAAGCTACTTCTTTTAGTTTCAATTTAAATTCTGTTCATAATGATCTTGTAATTCCTAAATCATTAGCTGCAAAATCAGATTCATATGATCTATGGCATTGTAGACTTGGCCATTGTGCTAGACAAGCTGTTCTTAATATACTAAATTCTTGCAATATAAATGTGTCTTCTAATTCTTCAAATTTGTGTGATTACTGTTGTATGGCCAAGATGCATTTGTTATCCTTTTCTCTTGATAATTATAATTTTCATCCACCTCTTGACTTGATTTATTTTGATCTCTGGGTCCTGCCCCCATTACATCCTATAATGGGTTTAATTACTATATCATATTTATTGATGCTTATACTCGATACACTAGCATTTTTCTTTTACAAACTAAATCCCAAGCTTTTATTGAATTTTACAGTTTAAAGCTAATATTGAGACTCATACAGGTTTAAAAATCAAAGCCTTGCACATTGACCATGGAAGAGAATATCTCTCCACTCAATTTACACAGTTTCTTGCTACACAGAGGAATGCTAGGGGACCAGCAACTTTTGTGATTTGTAGCCATCAAATAGCCATCAATGATGGTTTTAATGGTGTGAGATTGGTGTGAGATTTCATCCAATGACTCACTTTTCTTTGCTGGTTACATGCTGGCCAGAATTTAACAAAATTGCTGGCCCCCTAGGCTTTTTCTGCTACACACGGTATTACACATCGTTTTTTCTTATCCCTTCACACACCAACAAGATGGGTGTGTAGAGAAGAAGCATCGACATATTACTGAAACTGGCCTTGCCATGCTTGCAAAAGGCTTCTCTTCCATTAACTCATTGGGACGATGCTTTTCTCTCTGCCACCTATGTAACCAATAGATTACCCTCTCCAAACACTAACAAGTTATTTCCTTATTAACTCTTGCATCATCAAAAACCATATTACAAATTTCTCAACATTTTTGGGTGTGCTTGTTTTTCATGTCTAAAACCTTATTCATCAAATAAATTTGATTATAAATCCTCCTTATCTGTTTTTCTTGGTTATGCTCCTTAACATAAAGGATATAAATCTTTGCTTAAAAGTGGTAAAATTATCATCACTCGTCATGTTTTGTTTGATGAAAAAAGATTTTCATACCATGATTTATTTCTTGCATCCTCTCCATCTCACCAAAAACTACAATTTTCTCATATTCAATTAATATTGCTTGTATATCCTGTACTTTCATCAATTACTCATACTGTTACCATCTACTACTATTTCCTCTAATTCCACCATCCCATTTGTCATCAACATAGACTCTAATATCTCATCAAGTTGATCAAGAACCTCTTAGGGGTATCCCACCATCTTCCTCCCAAAAATCTTCATCAATAACTACTTTTACTTCAAGTCAGTTATCTCCATCTCATACTACTCTTCATAAAGACAACACTTCTAATCAAAGAATTGATATTTAGTTTGACAGTCCTCCTAAAACTGCTATTCCTCACAATACTCATTATATGCAAACTCATTCTAAAACTGGCATAAGCAAGGCCAAATTATTTACAGCTTCTATTTCTGATTCCTTGGATTTGGTTTAGAATCTACCTACTACTTTAAATCAGGCCTTGAAATCTCCTCACTGGCACCAAGCAATGATGGAAGAACTTCAGACATTATATAATACAAATATTTGGATTTTTGTTACAGTTTCTTCTACATCATCAATCAGGGGCGGAGCCACATAGTGACAAGGGGCAATGCCCCCCTAATTTTAATTTTTTACATGTAAATTATATGTAAATTTTAATTTAGCTCTCTTTAAAATTTTATTTTATTATGTAAATATTTTTTGCCCCCTCTAAGGGCAATTCACATAAATAAAATAAGTTGGAGAAACTGTTACGCAAATACAACATTGTGAAACTGTAGACGAAAATGCAACAATTCCAATTATATGTAATCGCGGTTTATGAATAGATGAGCTCAAAGCATATTCCGCTACATCCTGTAGCAGATTATGAAGAGAGTGGTTCACTATAAAAACCGCGTGAGGCTGTAGCGGATTTCATTTGAGGAGTTTTGATACGGACTTAGAGAGAGAAAGTAGAGAGAAGGGAGATGATATTTTTGGAGCAGTGGAACAATGGAAGATGAAAGGCGACTGTACTGGCTCAACGGCGTTGCTCACATAGCCGGAACTATCAATGAAGAGGTAAGTCTCTTTATTTTCTTTCAATTGGATGATACATGTATATTTTATTTAATATTAAGAAAGTTATTTATTAATTAGAAAAATAGAACCTTAGTTTAGCTTAGGTTTTGAAAATCAAAATTTGAAATTTAAAATTTAAAATTAAATGTAGAGAATTTGAAATTTAAGTTGTGGATGGTAAATTAGTAATTTTAAAATCTAGGTAGTTTAAGTCTTGAAACATAAGTTATGGTTTGGTGATGTCATTGTTAGAAATTAATCAGGTGTTCTTTATTTCTGAATATGTAGTCAACCCGATGTATTTATAGTGTTCGTAGGCAACAGAATATGCCGTTACATGATAGGATCATACCTTATTTGGAGAGCGTTGGGTTGTACCACCTAGCTAGGCTGAACGCGCATTGGTTATGGTTGGATAAGCCTCTGGTTAGCGCATTTATCGAGAGGTGGCGGCTTGAGACCTACACTTTCCATATGCCGTTCGAAGAGTGTACTATCACGCTCTAGGATGTAGCATATCAGTGGGGCTGCCCGTGGATGGCCAGTCTGTTTCTGGGTGCATGACTGACTTCCACTTGCACATCGAGGGGGCCAGACCGACGTGGGAGTGGTTCCAGGAGATATCTGGTGAGCTTCCGCCACCGGATAAGAGAAAGTTATACACGGTCCACTTCACATGGTTCCATGAGAGGTTCAAGGTGTTACCGGCTAATACTTCCGAGGAGATCGTGCCCATATATGCACATGCGTATATTATGATGCTTCTATCGACACAGCTGTTCATGGACAAGAGTGGTAATCGGGTCCACCTTCGCTAGTTGTCATTCGTGGCGAGACTTGACGACATAGGCAGCTATAGTTGGGGCGCAGCTGCGTTGGCCTGGTTGTACCGATGCATGTGTAGGGTGGCAAACAGAAACGTCACCAACTTGGCCAGGCCGTTACAGTTGCTACAGTCTTGGATCTTTTGGCGATTCCCCACACTAAGGCCGCAGGGATTTGACGCTTTTTCTTTTCCGTTGGCATCCAGGTATTCGTTAATACACGTATTCTTTCAAGTTATTAATGTTCTACATATGAAATTACAAATTTATGTGATATTTCTGTCATTCAGATGGGCACATATTTACCCACGTCTGATGGGAAGGAACAACGGATTATTCAGTATCACTTGGCATTAGATCGACTGGGTGATCGAGATGTAAGTCATTTGTTTTTGTTTTCAATATTTTATTAGTTCTTCCCCCACTTATTTGTATATATTGGTACAATGCTGACTTGTCTCCTGACTATCAGATTGTGTGGGAGCCTTATGGTTCGCTGGACGTACTTGCAGTCATTCATCCGGAGATACTGACTAAGGAGCACAGTCGGTTATGGTGGGCGGTCACTAGTTTGATATACTTTGCAGTGATTGAGTGGCATCAGGTAGACAGGGTCTTCCCACAGCTAGGGGGCGTACAGCATCTGCCTGAGCCAGCCCTGAACATAGAGTATCTTCATAGTAAGGACGGCAGGGGTGGAGATAGATGGTTTTCCACTTACTATAGGACATGGCATGAGCATTGGGACGAGTGAGTTCGCTTTGTGTTAAGTATCCAGAGAGTGGCTGATCCTGGTCCATCTACTGAGTTCCTGGACTGGTGGTACTGTGTTCACATAGGATTCTGTCACTGAGGATTGCATTCGCAGATCCCAGGCCAGTTGAGGTTCCGGAGGATGCTATACTCAGAGGGTCGTCGCAAGCGCCCGTTAGAGTTCCAGCGTCAGATATGCCCGATAATAGACGCGTGGAGCGGAGATGATGCATTGGTACACGTGCCATTGATCGGGAATGGCGCTGGCTCGACGACATGATGCAGGAGGAGCAGCTTGGTGGTGATGACGGAGGCCAGGCAGATCATCGCCTGCGTCGATCTAGTGCTAGACGACGGGCTACTCGTGCTAGACGAGCACCTTCCGTCCACTATGATGACGAGGCTGGATCGTCCCGTGGTCACCCTACTGACACTCAGGCTGGTGGCACTGCGGAGGCTAGTATGGGTGGTACACCTTTTACTCACGTATCTAGCTCCCAGGTATTGCATGATTGTAGCACGCAGATGTTTGCTGATCTTGCTACAACTACTTTCACTATGGATTTGGACGATCAGCTGGCTGGGCCACAGTTCTATGCGGATTTTGCTGAGATCATACGGGGTGACGACGTTCAGCAGTACCAGAGTCCGATCCCAGGAGGTACGTCCGAGCCTCCGAAGTACAGGCCACAGCCAGCAGATGTGCCGTTCCAGGTTCCTGAGTTCCAGCTGCCGGTCAACATGAATGAGCTCGCAGGTAGTCCGTACGACACTTGGTTTGGCATGGAGGGATGCCACCTTCTGCATTTGGAGTTGGGCTACAGGATGCTCCACCCGAAGATTGGCGAGCGACCAGAGTTAGGCGTTCGACTCGATGTGGCACAGGCTCGCACCTACTTGGTTCATTTGGGAGCGACCATGATGATGATGGTGACCAGCAGTAGCGCCCCTTAGCTTGTGTTAGTTCCGACTGTTATATTTGTATGAATTATGACTTATTTATTTCTGCTAGTGTTAACAACTTGTGACTATTATATTTGTATGACCTATGTAGTTAATTTATTTTGTGTTAGTGTTAATGCCTGGTGGCTATTATTTTTGTACGACTTATTGCTTATGGCGATTATATTTGTATGAATTCGTGCATTTTGCATGATGGGTTGTTACTATTACACTGGTATTCATGGATTTGTTCCAAAGTGAGCCACTCTCTTCATAATCCGTTACAGGGTGTAGCGGAATACGCTTTGGGCCCATCTATTCATAAACCGCTACAGGGTGTAGTGGTTTATGTGTTTTCAGCTTCTCAACGTAATCCGCGACAGAGTGTAGCGGATTACGTGTATTTAGATTCCGCGTTAGGGTGTCACGGATTACATATAATTGGGATTATTGCATTTTCGTCTGCAATTTCACAATGTTGTATTTGCGTAACAGTTTCTCCAACTTATTTTATTTATGTGAATTGCCCCGTCTAATATTTCATCTAGCTCCGCCCCTCACATCAATAATGAAATTATTAATTTATTCTAATTTATTATATATAAGTCAATTTGTTAAATTTAGTAACTCTGATTTTTGTCTTCAATTCGAATTCTTCTTCTTTCTTTCAGACTCATTCTCATCCTTGATTTCACGTCTCTCCCTATCTCACTTTCTTTGCCTCTCAAGTCTATTAATATGTCACGCAGTTTCATCCAAAAAAAATTATGTTATGTTATTAAATTGGAAGATTTTTTTTATATTTTCTTGAAATATTATTTTTTATAATAAATATGTTACGAGTGTTGAATTATATTGAATTGATTATTTTGTGATTATTATATTATATATTTTTTTATTTTTTTTTTGTTTTTATTTCAAAGAATATCCATAGATATCTTGAAGGAATAATTAAATGGAGACTTATGATAAGATGGAGAGTAGACAAGAGATATTGTTTTTTAAACGGAAGTGAGGGATGGGAAAGGAGCCCGCCATGCCCCCCACAAGTACCCACTAACATCCATAACTAGTAATGGAGATCCAATCTGAACCAATTTGAGAGGATATAGTGGATTTTATCTATATTAGACCTTAAAATAATGAACCTAGGTGAGATTTGGGATCCTAACAATGAGTTTAGGCTTATCTTGCTTGCTTGGAGATCTTATTAGACCCAAACATATCTTAAATTAATATTTTGAGTTATTGCTATAATAAATACTATACTATTAAATATTATAACATTTAGCATATATAAAAGTTGGATATACTTAGAAGGAATATTTTTATTCAAATTAAAAAAGTTTCTAATTATCTTTTTTCTCTCTCTTTTTTTAGTTTTAAATATTATTTATTAATATAATAAAAAATAAAAATAACAATAATTACTCACATAATTAAAATAGATTATCCTAATATATACATAGCATTACATATATCAAAGATTATTATATATGATAAATATTTTTTTATTTTTTGTAAAAAGAATCATATAGTAAATTTATGTATAAATCATTTAATCTTTATAACATATAATTTATTGCATAAATTTTTTTCTCTTAATGGATAAATTAATAAATTTAAGATACAAGATGTTATTTATATTATTTAACATACAAAATAAATAACTTAATCCATCATCTAAGATAATAAACATAATAGTATAGATACCTATTTATTTGTTTATATTGAAAAATATATAAATAGTATAAACTGGTATTTTGTTGGTAGAAAAATAATAATAAAAATTATTCATTAAGTTAATTAAATAATAAAAAATTATCGTCAAAAAATAAATAAATTAGATATTATTATTTACGTACCAAAATATATATATATATCTCGATTGTTAAGTTATAATTAATTTCTAATATAATTTTTGGTAATTAAAATTTAAATGATTAAAGCTATTAAATACTGAATATTTTGCACTTAACTAATTTTAGTTTTGATACTAAAATTAAAAAAGATGAGTTATTGATTAATTTTGAATTTAAATTTAAATTTGAGTGAAAATTAAAAAAAATATTTTAAATTTTATGTCACTAATCAGAGTTAATTTCAAAATAAAAAATACTTTATATATCATATTGTAAGATAATGTGGTTATTTATTTTTTAATAACAATTATTGCTAAATACTAAAAAATTAGAAAAAAATGTATATTTACCCATCTTAGTGATAATAATTCATTTTTCAATAGAATAAATTATTGAACAATAAAAATGGTTACGATTCTGTTTACACAAACTAATGCTCAAAGATAGTATTTCGTTGATGTTATTAAGAAATATTAACTAATCCAATAGCTTTTATAAGGCGAATGCTACCATGTCCTCTCTAAAATAAGGGGTAAATTACCCCCTGTAATATATATAGTACTTATAATTATAATTAAGTTGAATGTTAACCATAATAATTAGGTATATATTCTCTACTTTTCTTTCTCTCTTTTGTGATTATTTAAATTAGTTTAGTATCGCCAATCTATGGTGATGGTGGTGGTTGTCACCGCCGAAGAAATCTCTTTATGATGAACTCACAAACCCATCAACAAGGTGCAAGTACGTATTCAGCTCGTTACACGTGACAATATTTGTGCTATCGAGGTACGGAGAATCTCTGCTACATAGGCGCCACTCCTTTTCAACCTCAGCGTACACCCACTGCGCCTCCTCCACCCTCTTCTGTATGGTGATAACATTCTCGAAGTTCACTATCCGCAAAACTTTTGTCTCATGAAAGTGATTAAATTTTTGTGCATAATTGTCACCTCATATTGCAAATTCTATTGTCTGCAATTGAATTCGACTTGATCTCCACCTCATCGACAACAATGTCTTTAATCTCGGAAGGATCTGAATCTACCATCCCTTAAAACTTGTATTTGACATCATCAACAACAATGTCTTAACTGTGTTTATGACTTGAGGATTTGAAGAATATTTTCAAATGTCTCTATCAAGATTGCGAGAACCGGACCGGTTAATAAACCGGTAAAGTCACTGGTTCAATGGTTCACTGGTTCGACCGGGGTTCAACCGGTTTAATTAAATATTAAATAAAATTATTAAAAAACTTAAAATAATCATAAGTATATAAATTCAATAATTTTTAACTTAATAAAATTTAATATTTCACATAATAAATTATCCATTACTTAATATTAGAGGTTAACAAACAATTTCAAACAATCAGCTGTATATTTTCTTTTTTCTGCCTTATTTTTTTTGTTTTCCTCCAAAAGCCTTTTGAATTGAAGTTCAACATCTTCAGAAACTTTGTTACAAACTTTAATTTGCCCAGGAATTTTGGCTAGATGATATTTCATTCTATATATCCCCCATCCATTGTAAGTATTCAAGCAGAAAATACATGTATATTGAGCCTTGTTATTTTTGTCATACTTCACTGTAAAATAATGCCAAGCTGGATCAGATTTACCTCTGGATGAACCAGTTTGAGAATCTTGAACAGCATTATCTTGTGGCTATGGGTTACTTTGTGATTGTTCCATCTATAACAATCAGAAAATCAAAGACCAGAAAACATCTTCATAAAACCATGAATATAATGAAACAGCAAGCATATCCAGAAGCAACAAAAAATATTCATCATGAAGCAACAAACAGAAGCAGCAAAACATATTCAAAATAAAAAACAGCAATGATGAAAATAATGAAACAGCAAACATATTAGAAGTAGCAAAAAAATTCATCGTGATTCATGAAGCAGCTAACAGAAGCAGCAAAACATATTCAAAATCAAAAACAACAATCATAAAAATAATGAAACAACAATCAAAATAACCTCAGAAAATCAAAAACATAAATCAAGAAGGCAGCATAGAACAGGCGAACTCACAGAACCTCAGAAAATCAAAATCCAAAATCAAGAAGGCGAGCATAGAACAGAGTTTTACCGAATTCAGAAGGACGCGGGCTCGGCCGGTGGTGGTCGCGGCTGCTGTGGATGGTTGTGGGTGGCGAATGGCAATGGTGGCCTTGGTGAGTGAATGGAGGTTGGCGCCGAATGCTCAGATTAGGTTAGGGGAAATGGGAAGAAAAGGGAGCTCAGATTAGGGTTAGTGGCATAGTGGGTTAGGTTAGGAGCTTAGGACTTTCGCGTACGCCTTTCTCTCTCTCTTTTTTTTTTTTTAAAAGCCAAAACGACGTCGTTTGGCATTGAAGTTGCAAACCACTAAATCGCCAAAAAACCGGACGGTTCTTCCGGTTTGCCGGTTAACCGTCAGTTCGACCGGTTTTTCTATCGGTTTTTTGCCAGGCGGTTTTCTATGTTACCCGGACCGGCTAGGTAACCGATTTCCAGTTATTCTGGTTGAACCGGTCGGTTCGGTCCGGTTTTCAGAACCATGGTCTTTATGACTTCTATCATCACGGACCATATGCTCTCATTTACTTTCAAGTGCATCAATTGCTTTCGTAAAGATATCTTCTATTTCATAAAATTCATCTGGTGCATCACTTTCAATATATATCACAAGGAATAATTTATCCTTTATTTTAGAGATGGTACAATAGAATTCACCCTTTTATAATGATATAGATCTACAAATTTGGAGACTTAAAAATTATATCATAAAATGTAAAATTTTAACAAGTTAAAACGTTGATCATATTGCCTTAATTTCAAGAATGAATATGATACCAACAAAAGAAATTGTCCTAGATAATTTTTAATAAAGACAAATTTCCATAAATATTGCTATCAATAAGTAATTGTTCTACTTTAAAGACAAATACTAATTTTTTCATGGTATTTTTTAACTTGGTAGACTGTAAAGACAAAGGCAAATACTATTTTTTTTCATGGTATTTTCTGACTCGATAGATTGGAACTAATCTACTGTGAATTGGAGGTCTTTTTAAGAGTCTGCTACTAGTTAATAAGTTATAACATACAAAAAAAAATCCAAATTTCTGATATTTACTTAAACGGATGAGTGAAATAACCACTCAACTACCTCAAATTAGTTGAGAAAAATATTATTTAAAAACCACTAAATTTTGGTTTTAATTATAACTTTATAAGATATTTATCGTGATAATTTCTACATATGTTTTTTGTTTATTTTTTTAATTAAAAAGTTCATATATTTTCATATATTATCTTATGCAGGGTATGAAAATATACATTAGTTAAATAGTAGCACACACATTTCATGAAAATGATAAGGATTTATTTATTATGTACTCTTAAAATACATGTTAAGATTACAAAATAAAAATAAAAAAATTCGAGGTGAAAATAAAAAACAGGATTTTATTGTTTTTACTATTTTTTAACAAAATTTAAAAAATAGAAAATACTAAAAATAAAAACAAAAAATACAAATACAAACTAAATACACCTTTAAATTTTCAATATATTTATTTTATATTGTTTAAATAAAAATATTTAAAATTTTTTATTAATAATAAATTTGTTATATACTTTTAGACCGTAGTGGAGCTTGAAACAAAATTTTGGGAGGTCAAAATTTTAACATAAAAATTTAAGGTCGAATTCATCTGATGCAACTCTTTGATTTTTGAAGGTTGTATCTCACTTTCTTCGTGATTCATTAAAGTAGAAGAACTATTTACAGGCGTTGATATTGTAGAAGTTATATGTTCTCCTTCTTGAATATTAATCTTCCTCTTAAAAAATGCATCAATTATTTGATTTTTCATTATTATTTTGTATAAAAATTTGAATATATATCATGTAAAATATGTAAAAAAATTAGAAGAATAAATATTAAAATTTATAATATTTATTAATTTTTTTATTAATTTATACAAATATAATAATATTAATACTTATTGAATATTCAAATATTTTTTATCATATAAAAAATTAAATTAAATAAACAATAATATATAAAATAATATTAAATTAAATAAATAAAAATACTTAATTTTATAGTGAGAAGCAAAGCGTATTTTTATAATGAGAAGTAAAACAGTATAAAACATTTGAACTAACTGAATTATTCTTTATTTTTTAAATTACTACTAATTTTTTTATAAAAAATTTAGGAAGACCATAGCCCCATTGCCCTAGTTAAACTCCGCCACTACTTTTAGATACATCTTAACTAAATTTAAATTATAAAATTAATAATAATTAACCCTTTAATTTACTATTTTTAGTATTTTACCAACTCCCTTACCTTATAAGATCCAAATCCATTCTCAATTAATCCGACTGAACCGTCCGCTTTCATCCCATATCCGTGTGCAAATTATCTCATTTTTTTGATGGGCGTGCAAATTATCATATGATATTGTCGTGTCATTCTCGTTTCATAAGAGTAAAATAATAATAAATTAATAACAATAATAATAATAGAAAAATGAGGGTTTGGTGATTTGGTCACAGCAAGAGAAAGGAGAGCAGGCAAATACCTAACTACTCAAACCACCAAAGAGCCAAATAAGAAGCTGAAGCTCAGTGTCTCCACCCAACAGAAAATCAAAATCTCAGATTCCAATTCCCATTTTCTTACGTAGGATATTGCAAGACAGACGCACACACATAACACATTCTCTCTCTACCAACCCTCCTTTTTGTTCTTATTCTTTCTCCTTCCCTTCCTTCCTACAATGTCTATTTCACAATCTCCCTAAAAAAACATGAAAACATGTTTGTGACATAGACTTTTTTCCGCCCCTCATCTCATCCCTTAAACCCTAGAAACCCATCAATTAAAAATCAAAACTTTATTACGTAAGGTTCTTATTTTGGTTGATGGGTAGGAAGGGACACCAACTATTCGACGAAAAGAATGACGGGTTTTTTTTCTCTGTTTCCAATTTGGGTTCTCAATGGAGCGTCCAAGAACAAGAAGGTTCCTATTACCACCCAGGAGGCTTGTTTGCAAGCGTTGGCCAAATGGGTACCATGGGTTTTGGTGTTCAACAACCAAATCCTTCTTCTTCAGCTGATTCTGATTCACGTGACAATGACAACGGTGGTTTGAAACTACCCTTCAATGATTTGTACGTTAAGTATGTTCAGTGTCTTGGGAAAGTTCAATTCTTTGAGGAAGGGGAAGAAGGGGTTAAGGCTAAGAAGAAAAGGAGTGGCCTTAAATTGAAGGTTAGAATCAGGAACCCTTCTCTGAGGAGGCTTTTCAGTGGGGCAATTGCAGGCGCTATTTCGCGAACCGCAGTGGCACCATTGGAGACTATAAGGACTCACTTGATGGTTGGAAGCAGTGGCCATTCCACCACTGAGGTGTTCCATAATATCATGAAGACTGATGGATGGACAGGGTTGTTTAGGGGTAATTTTGTTAATGTCATTCGAGTTGCACCTAGCAAGGCTATTGAGGTAATTCACACTTTTGCTTTATTCGGTTGAAATTTCAGTTTTGGGGTTATTTGATTACTGTCCTGATATGGTGTTAAAGCTATTTGCTTGTCAATTGTTCATTTTGATGCCAAGTGTTGCATTTTTTATTTACTCTTCTATTGGTTTGTGCATTTCTTGATGCGATAGATTTAGTATTAAATATGTTTTACCAATGCTCAAAGTTCATATATAATCATGACCGCTGATGAGTTAGGCTATAAATTTTGGATTTTCTTTTTCTAATGTTGTACTAACTACTAACCATATTAGAAGTCTGTGTTCTGCTAATGTTAAGTTTCATGGATGGTATATTCCCAAATCTGCTGATGGTTTTGGATAGTACCATGAAATTATTGAATTAAAGACTTCGTGTGTACAGCTAATAAGTGGGACTCACTCAAATTCCATCAAACTCCTCCAAAGAGACTCAGTCTCATATTTTTACTTAAAGACAGTAACTTTTCCTAGACTAGTTTATGTGGCAGTCGTGTCAACAAAAAAAGTCAGATTAATGCATCATCTTTTATATGGAGAGAAGGAAATTGAGTGAGAGTCTATAAGCTATGATATAGAATCACAAAAGTTTTCATATAGCTGAAGCACAATAATCTAAATATGTAATTTATGTTAATTTTTGCCCCTTTTTCTATGAGTTCATGTGATTAAAAATTTTCAATGTTCACACTCTTTAAGATCTTCATTCACTGAAGATTTTGGCTTAAAAGACCATTATATGCTTTCTATGTTGCTGTCTATCTTCAATTGGCTCCATGTAGTACTTACCCCTTAAATTGTGTTCTTTTTAATTTAAGCTACACAGGTTTCTGTGCATTAAAGTTTCATCAAATTTGATAAGTCAACCATACTAATGCACTTGAATTAATTTGTGAATTCAAAGGGTGATATTTATGAGCTATTCACCTCTAAATCTGTAACATTTCTTTCTTTCTAAAGAAATTAAAAAGATTATCATTAAGAAGGGAAGAACAATAGTACAAGAAGATGAGAGGACAAGAGATCCTCCATACAGAAGTAGAAACAAAGGAAAGGAAGAGAAAAGAAAAAGCAACCAAATGAATCATAATTTTCCAATCTTTCAACAAGAGAAAGTCCTATAAAATGATCATGAGTTTCACCCAAAATAGAGGCCAAACTTCCCATTTTATCCCATAGATGTTTACCAGTTTTATGAATGGTAGTTACTCTTAATTACCCTGGTCTTAACTCTTAAGTATGATGTATGGTTTATGATCTAACCAGACACTAGGTATTCAATGCAATTCCTTAATTTAGTTCGATTTACTGAGTGCCAAAGTACCTACATAATTGCAATGCCCAAGTACATTGAGGAGAGTATTTGTAATTTTGTATACATATTGCTCCAAGAAGACGAGACGCATATAATCTCAGAATTTTCAAACTTCGAAACTATAGAAATTTTAAACCTTTTTTTACTCATTTCCCTCTGTGTGTGTGTGTGTGTGTGTGTTTTGGGAGTCATGTATACAATTGATTTCCCAGAGATAGAAAAAATGTTTTCTTTATACTATTATGTTGGAAATTCATGATTCTAATTGTGAAGATTATTATTTTTTCTATCAAACGGCAATCAAGTCTAGCATAATACCTTTAAAGAGTCTCACTATATTTTTACCCATTTTCTGCAGCTATTTGCTTATGATACAGTTAACAAGAACCTATCACCAAAGCCTGGGGAACAGCCTAAAGTTCCTATTCCTGCGTCATTGATTGCAGGTGCCTGTGCCGGAGTGAGTTCAACTATATGCACATATCCTCTCGAGTTGGTCAAAACTCGACTAACTATCCAGGTATGTACATAAATTTACAAGAGCTAGCTTTCCCATATATATGCTTTGACACTACCTAAAACTAAAAGGGAAAAACAATAAACCCATGTCAATAACTTTGCAGAGAGGTGTTTACAACGGTCTACTCGATGCATTCTTGAAAATAATTCGAGAGGAGGGTCCGGCGGAACTTTATAGAGGCCTTGCCCCCAGTCTTATTGGAGTCATTCCGTATGCTGCCACCAATTACTTTGCCTATGACACCTTACGGAAAGCATACCGGAAGATTTTTAAGCAAGAAAAGATTGGTAACATTGAAACCCTTTTGATTGGATCGGCAGCCGGTGCTATCTCAAGCAGTGCAACGTTTCCACTTGAGGTGGCTCGCAAGCATATGCAAGTGGGAGCTCTGAGTGGAAGACAAGTTTACAAAAATGTGATTCATGCCCTTGCAAGCATACTAGAACACGAAGGGATTCCCGGTTTATACAGAGGGCTCGGGCCTAGTTGCATGAAATTAGTGCCGGCTGCTGGAATCTCTTTCATGTGCTATGAAGCATGCAAGAGGATATTGGTAGACGACGATGAAGAGGCGTAACAGGATGAGGTCAAGTGCTGATTTTTTTTTTTTTGTTTTCTCAAGAGGCCGAAGTGAATACTTGGTTTTTTTCTTATTCAGTTAACTTATTCTTGTTTTCTTCTCTTACATTACTGGAATTTTCCTTTTTACCAACAGATAATATTTTTAAGCAATTGAGAATGGAATAAGGGTTTTGGTTTTTTGTTTATCAACTCTGTTACAATTGAGCATTTAGTTTTGTATCTTGGCTTTCTCATATACTAACCTTACTTTTAAACTTTAGAGTATATCTGACCTCTTGCATTTTGTAAAATGTGATTGTCATACTTAAGATCTGCATGTAGTTGACAGAAACCAAAGAATGAGCTTAATAATTGGTGGTTTGCACATCATATTCTGAGGAATCTTCTGTTGTTTAATCCTATGAATTGTTGTGACTTGTGACTGGTGATGTCTCCCTAAAAATAATGGTGGGTACCTTATAAATATTTCTTGCCCACTTCTATTTCTATAACTATAAAATGCAAAAATGCAGTCACAAAATATCTAATGAATATTATTCAATAAGTTACCTCAGCGGAAATGGATTAAACAAACTTTAACGTAGTGAGAAAATTGAATTCTTAAAAAGCTCTTATGGTGAAAGATTGTATTAATGTCTATCAGCATGGGGAAAAGTTATCATGTGAACACAAAATTTGAACTTTTGATATAACTAACTATAAAAAAGATGACTCGATACCTGTAGAAGATTATCTCATTTGGAGAAAAGTAGCCAAAAAATTTAACCATTCTTTTAGATAATTATTTATAAAATTTAATTTTAATGTATTATTATTTTAAAATAGATTTGCATATACAACTAATTATGTAATAATATATCACAAAAATAACTGATTTCAAAAAATGAATATAATTAAATATCAATATAAAATATTTTACACGGTAGCATATCAAAATTAATTCGTGAAAATAAATATAATTATTATTATGTTTAATTATTCTGTTGGTCTTTATAGTTTTATCAGATTTACAATTAGGTTTTTATAATTTTTTTTAATTGAGTCCCTACACTACTTTTAATTTTGTTATTAGGTCATTTCTAATATAAAAAATGTTAGAGTTGACTAATATTTTTCCGTAACTAAACGTATCTGTACTGCACCTTCCTAAAGTCGGATAAGACCGAACAAATACCTCAGCTCAACGGCTCAATTGAAACAAATCCTGTCCCGCAGATCTCGGATTCAAAACTTCCGACTCAATCTCGGACTACAACAAGAATCACGGAGACTAATGGACCACTAAGCAAGCAAATCACGTTATAAAGCCAGGACAAGGAGTTACACAACACACGGAAGAAAAAAGGAAACCTAATATACTTGCTAAGATCTCATTCATCCTCATCTGCTTTTATCTTTTACTCTACTGACTTGGGCGTCGGAGTCCCTTTTGCAGGTACCACGCTCGGGTCCAGATTCTCGAGGATACAACCTAACCTGCTTAGATCGCCGGCTTCATCTTAACCGATAGAAAACCGACGTATAGCTCGGCACCGGTATCTGGACAAGAACATTTGGCGCCCACCGTGGGGCCGGCGTTAACCCCCCCACCCCGAAGGTATAACCATTTTTAACTCACCCGTACCAGTTGCACATTTCTCTTTCTTTTGCAGGAAAGGAAACATGACGGATCAGTCGGAAACTCAGCAAACTCCCCGAACTAATGCCTATCTCACGGCCACAAATGCCGCACTCTTGGCAGAGAATCAGCGGATGGCCGAACTGTTGGCGGCGATGCAAAACAACGGAGATCGGAAGGTCGATAGTAAAAGGACAAATGCTGAACACCACGAAGAGCATCAGTTAGAGTCCAATGCTAAGACAGGAGAAAATCCTCCCAAATCTGGGAGGCGACGAGCTAATCCATTCTCCAAAGAGATAATGAGCTACAAAATGCCCCAGAACTTTACACTTCCGATGACCCTGACACCATACAAGGGGATCAGGGACCCAAAAGTCCATGTCACCAAGTTCGAGTCCATGATGTTTCTCAACAGTGACTGCGATCCCATTCTATGCTGATCTTTTCCTACTTTCTTAGATGGAGCTGCCTTACTGTGGTTCTCTAATTTGCCTGCAGGGTCAATAACCAGCTTTGATGAATTCGCCAAGATGTTCATCAATCACTTTGTAGCATAAAAAATCTATGTGAGAGACTCATATTATCTCAGCACGATCAAGCAAGGCCCGCATGAAAGCCTCAAGGATTACATGACGCGTTTCACCACGGCAGCCATGGAAATCTCCGACCTAAACCCAGAAGTACAATTGCATGCTATCAAAAGTGGCCTCTGACTAGGAAAGTTCCAGGAAGCCATAGCTGTGGCCAAGCCGAAGACATTAGAGGAATTTTGAGACAAGGCCACGGGACAGATTGAAATAGAAGAGCTACGTGAAACGCGAAGGAATGAAAGACCACCATCACGAAAAGACGATGACAAGCCGAACAGGTCTATTATCAAAGATCATAAAAAATATTTTAAGCTAACTCCAAATTTGATTCGTATACCAGGTTCAACACGAGAAGAGAGGACATAATAAAGGATATATTACACAACAGGCTTATAAAGCTGCCAGTAAAAGCGGGGACGTACCAAGATCAAAAGTATGTAGACAAAGGGAAGCACTGCACATTCCACCAGAAATTCGGCCACACCACGGACGAGTGTGTGGCAGCTAAGGACCTGTTGGAGAGATTGGCAAGGCAGGGGCTACTAGACAAATACACCGGTTCTCGGAACCACAAGGAAATAGCTGACACAAGCAAGCCGAAGTATACCTCGGAACGCAGAGACAAAGGAACATGGCGAGACCCAGTAGAAACCCCCACCTCCAAAGGAATCATAAACTACATATCCAGAGGTTTCGCGGGTGGAGGAATAACAAACACAGCAAGGAAGCGAAGTTACAGAGCCATGATGACAATGGAAGGAACTCAACAGAATCCTCCAACACCAACCTCCTCGGCCACTGTCAATTTTAGTGCTTCTGATTTCAAATCAAGAACTCCGAACTTAGACGACCCAGTGGTAATTTCAGTAAGCATGGGAGGACTGACCATGAGAAAAGTACTGCTTGATCCAGGAAGTAGCGTCGATGTCTTGTTCTACTCCACATTCAAGAAGATGCAATTAAGCAGCAAGTCACTACAACCATCAGGAGGAGAACTGGCAGGTTTTTCAGGTGAAAGGGTCCCCATATCAGGTTACGTCTAGTTGAGAACGACATTAGGAGAACCTCTAAACTCCAAAACAATGGACATTCAATTTCTAGTGGTTGACTGTCCTAGCCCTTACAATATCATTTTGGGACGTCCATCCCTTAACTCTTTCGGAGCCATTGTCTCCACTATTCACTTGTGTGTCAAGTTTCCCCTGCAAGACAACAGAATAGTGACGGTCCACGCCAACCACAAGGAGGCCAGACAATGCTACAATGCAAGCTTACAGAAGGTCACGAAGGAAGCCATCCCGAGGATTAATTTGGTGTACAACTCGGAGCATATCCCACGCCTGACTGAGATGGATCCCAGAGACAACCACAGATGCCCCTCTTCAACGGACGATCTTGAAAAGGTAGAATTACACACAGACAGCCAGTATACTAACATTGGAACAACTTTTTCTGTAGAAACAAAGCAACATTTGAAGAGCATATTGAAAGCTAATGCCGACCTATTCGCTTGGACCTCGACTGACATGCCGGGGATTGACCCAAACTTTATCTACCATAAACTAGTAGTCAACCCAAATGCCCGACCTATACGATAGAAAAAAACGTAATTTGGGAACTGAAAGAAGAAGTGCAGCAACAATAGAAATGCAGAAACTACTCGATGCGGGGTTTATAAGAGAAGTCTGATTCTCTTCATGGCTGGCAAACGTGGTCATCGTCAGGAAAAATTCAGGAAAATGGCGAATGTGCGTGGATTTCACAGATTTAAACAAGGCCTGTCCAAAAGACTCGTACCCATTGCCGAACATTGACAGACTTTTAGATGACACCTCAAGGTACAAAGTGTTGAGCTTTATGGACGCCTACTCTGGATACAATCAAATCCAGATGCATCCAGACGACGAGGACAAGACAAAGTTCATAACCGACCAAGGTTACTTTTGTTATAAAGCAATGCATTTCGGACTAAAAAATGCAGGTGCCACTTATCAGAGGCTAATGGACAAAATATTCAAAAAACAAATCGGAAGAAACATCGAAATATATGTCGATGACATGGTCGTCAAATCAAGTTTAGAAGAACAACACGAGTCCAACTTAAAGGAAGTCTTCCAACAACTCCGACTGCACAACATGAGATTAAATCCAGACAAATGTGCATTTGGAGTAAAAAAGGGAAAGTTCCTCGGATTCCTCTTAACAAACCGAGGTATAGAAGCCAATCCGGACAAATGTCAAGCAATCCTAAACATGCAGTCACCAAGGACGATCAAAGAAGTACAACGATTAACAGGGTGCCTAGCCGCCTTATCAAGATTCTTGCCGGCAGCAGCAACAAGGTCCTACCATTTCTTCAAGACCATGAAAAAGTCAGATAAGTTCGCCTGGACAGACGAATGCGAGAAAGCGTTCACCGAATTCAAACAAATCTTGGGATCACCACCCATACTGCAGAAACCGGAGCAAGGTAAACCATTGTCATTATTTCTTTCAATTTCAGCTAACACTATCAGCTTTGTCTTTGTAATAGAAATATGAAAGGAACCACATCCAGTATATTTTGTAAGCAAAGTCTTGCAGAAGCCGAAAAAAGATACCCAATGATTGAAAAGCTGGCATTTGGCCTAGTAGTTACCGCCCGGCGCCTGAGGCATTACTTTCAAACACACCCAATCATAGTTCGGACAAGCCACCCCCTGCGACAAATACTATCAAAACCAGACTTGGCAGGACGTTTGACAAAATGGGCAATCGAGCTCTCTGAATTCGACATCTCCTATCAAACGAGGGGATCGCCCAAAGCCCATGCATTGGCCGACTTTGTCTCTGAATTCACGGACAAAGATGAGCTTACCAACTCCTGGGAGCTGTATGTGGATGGAGCATCGAACGAGAATAGGTGCGGAGCAGGAATTCTCCTTAAGGACGACAATGGAGTCCACACCGAGCAATCAATCAAGTTCCTCTTCGAAACAACTAACAACCAGGCCAAATATGAAGCCCTACTGGCAGGTTTGAGACTAGCCAAGGAAGCAGACATCTCAGCCCTAAAAGTATACTGTGACTCACCACTCGTAGTGCAACAGGTAAACGGCCAATTCCAGGTACGCGATCCGCTCTTGGAAAAATATTTGACTTCGGTTAAGGAGCTAACAAAATATTTTCAACATTTTGAAATTCTACATGTACCTAGAGAACAAAACAGTAGGGCCGATATTTTATCCAAGTTAGCCACACATAGAGTAGCAGACCAAACAGACAAACTACACCACATTACTCTAGCAGAATCAAGTTTAGAAACAAAATCGGTGTTGAGTGTGACACAGGCAGAAGATTAGCGTGGAACGTACATTCACTATTTACAGAAAGGAGAAATACCAGTAGGCGAAAGCTTGAGGACATTCAAATATAAAGCAAGCCAATATACTTTGTTGGGACAAAATCTGTACAGGCGAGGCATTTCTCGGCCCCTCCTGAAATGTCTCGGCCAAGAAGAAGCCGAAGAAACGGTAAACGAATTGCACGAAGGAATTTGCAGACACCACACTGGAAGTAGAAGCTTAGCCACAAAAATACTCCGAGCTGGCTACTACTGGCCGATATTAAGGAAAGACTGCAGATACAAGGTACAAAACTGTGACGCCTGTCAAAGATGCGCACCACTTATTCACAACCCGGCCGAGCTCTTGCACACATCAAACATCGGCTGGCCATTCTACAAATGGGGAATGGATATACTCGGACCATTCCCAATGTCAACAGGGCAGGTAAATTTCCTTCTGGTTGCTGTTGAATATTTCACAAAATGGATAGAAGCTCAGCCATTAGCAAAGATCACAGCCGAAAAGGTACAAAATTTTATTTGAAAATCTATCATATGTAGATTTGGATTACCCAGGGAAATCGTATCTGGCAATTGTAGGAAATTTACGGACAAAAAGATCGCATCATATTTAACAGATTTGCATATTAAGCATCACTTCTCCTCCGTCGAGCACCCACAAACTAATGGGCTCGCGGAAGCAGCTAACAAAGTCATCTTGCAGGCATTAAAAAAGAAACTAACAGACGCTAAGGGAGGATGGGCCGAACTCATACCAGAAATATTGTGGATTTATAACACAAGACCACACACAACGACAAAGGAGAGTCCATTCCGACTAGTATATAGCGCAAACTGTATGATACTAATAGAAATCAGTCGAGGATCAACACGGATCGAGTATTTCAACGAACAAGATAACTCGGACGCAAGAGTAGCCGAGCTCAACCTCATATAGGAAGACTGTGAACTTACAAAACTCAGACAACAAGCAATGCAGGCGACAATAAAGAGACAATACAACAAAAGGGTAAGGCCAAGAACGTTAAAGGAAGGAGACTTAGTGCTAAGGCAAATGGAAGAAGCCCGGAAACCACCAGGACAGGGGCAGTTAGCCGCAAATTGGGAAGGACCTTTTCAAATTTCTAAAGTTATCGGAAAGGGAGCATACTGCCTGGAAACATTAGAAGGAATGCCCCTCCCCAACACTTGGAACATTGCATCACTAAAAATGTACTACAGTTGAATTTTTTCAATACAAAAATGAGCTGGCCAGGTACTCTTTTTTCCGATCACGAGGTTTTTTCCCTAAGGAGGGATTTACTCGGACGGGTTTTAACGAGGCCGACCAACTCATATGTCGAAACAGGTCAATAAATATCATTTTCAACATATCCATGCATATAGCCAAAAACAATGCGAAACGCATATCAATTAAACAAGCCTCGCGAATTGATAACAAAAATTACAAACCGGCCCTATAAAGTCGGAAACGACAATTGAGCAAGCAAGGAATATCTATTAACAAAACAACTAGCATACAAAGGCTAGCACAAATATCCACAAGTCAAAAGCCGACAACAACAAGTCGGAAGTAAAGTTCAAAACACTTCAATTAAAATAGAAAATTACAAAAACAACATAAAAGTCCGGGGAAAACAATAAAACTTGGCTGACAGCACGGTCAAACCCGGCAATGAACATGTCCATCTTTTCCTCCTCAAGCTTATTCAGACGAGCAGTCATTTCATCTTTAACTTTATCATTTTTCTTAAAATCAACCTAGAGCACTCTAATTTGCTCCTGAAGACACCCCACATCGTCTTCCTTTTCTTTCTTCAGCAATTTGATCTGCTCATTAAGATCCACCACTGCATCCTCTTTTTCCTTCAACCTAGCAGTCATATCGACGACATTCTTTTCCTTTTCTTTCAACAAACGTTCACAGGACACAGCTTTCTCGATCATAACCTGCTGCTCAGAACTCAAAAGCTCGGTTGTGCGACCAACACACAACAACCGAGAAGCATCAATCTGCATAATCACAGGTCTTAATATAACTATTCAAACTAAACAAGAACGAAAGAAAAATCAGCAGAAAGAATACCTGAATAAATTTGCCCAACCCTTCAATACCCAGAGAACGAATAGACTCAGGATCGCAAAATGAAGAGGCACGAGTCTTCACGTCATCGTGAACCCAATGATAAGGGTTATCCTTATTTACTTCGACTACCTTAATTTTCTCTTTCTCTTTTTGTCTAACCATTTTTTCTTTTGAGGATCAGTAAGAAGGGAAGAAACAAAACAGAACAGAAGAAACTAAGAGACAGGAAACTAACCTTTGGAAGACATGACTCCTGAGAACTAACCACACTTTTTAGCAAATTAAAGTTACGTTCCGTTAAGATACAGGTTTAATTGCAAACCCACTATCTTAGTGGGAAGTGGAAACAACAAACACGCGCCCAAATGCAAAACGGTTCGATTCCAATATAGTAAAAGCAAGCAATTTATTACAGCCCAGTTTACAAGATAAAAGATCACCTTTAATTCAAATAATTCTATTTTTTCTTTTAATTTCAGTTTCTCATAATAAAAAACAAACAAACCCAAGCTTGACATGCGCGTTGAGCTTGGGGGCTTCAAGATATCTTACTACGCCGAGGTATAAAAACACAACAATAAGCTCAACTTGCTGCAAAGACACCAAGTCAAGCTTGGGGGCTGTGTACTGCACCTTCCTAAAGTTGGATAAGACCGAACAAATACCTCGGCTCAACGGCTCAATTGAAACAAATTCCGTCCCGCAGATCTCGGATTCAAAACTTCCCACTCAATCTCGGACTACAACAAGAATCACGAAGACTAACGGACCACTAAGCTAGCAAATCACGTTATAAAGCTAGGACAAGGAGTTACACAACACACGGAAGAAAAAAGGAAACCTAATATACTTGCTAAGATCTCATTCATCCTCATCTGCTTTTATCTTTTACTCTACTGACTTGAGCGTCGGAGTCCCTTTTGCAGGTACCACGCTCGGGTCCAGATTCTCGAGAATACAACCTAACCAGCTTAGATTGTCGGCTTCATCTCAACCGATAGGAAACCGATGTATAGCTCGACACCAGTATCCAGACAAAAACAATATCTATAATTAAGAACTTAATTAGATTTTTGACTACATATTTTTGGGAGAGATATTTTGTTAATTTTAATATTTTTAATATGAAAAGAACCTGATTACAAAATTAAAAATAATATAGAAACCAAATTAAAAAAAAAAATTGTAAATTTAGTAAAATTATAGAGACGGTAATTAAATCTTATTTTTACCGGTAAGAAGGCATTTAATTGAATGTATTAAAATTAAATTTTCAATTAAAAAAACTTATTTTAAGAATTTATCTTATAATTAGTAAAAAAAAGAAAAAAGAAAATCTGAAAAGTGAAAACCCCTCTCTGAGATAATTAGTTGTTCTTGTTATGAGAGGGTGAGAAGATAAAAAGATCATAAAACCCACATAACAGTAACGAAGCGTAGAAGAAGAACCATGACGGTGACTCCATTAACGACCGTGTTTCGATGCTTATTATCGAGTCCTGCTCTTTCTTCTCACTCTCACAATCTTCCACTCACTCTCCCCTTCGACCGCACCCCACTCTTCCGCTCTCTCCTCCTCCCCTCCCGCCGCCGCACACTCTGCCCCGCTCTTGCCGCCGCCAACAACAAGAACAAGAGCAACAAAAACAAGGTCAAACAAATTCACTTACAATAAATTAATTAACACAATTACTCTTTTTTTTTTTCCTTCACTCTTTTGTAATTCGTATATAATGTATCATATTTGGAGCGTAGAATTAGTATTTTACAGATATATACCAAAAAAGAAAAAAATTTTAGGGCCTATTTTGTGTTTGTTAATTTGATTACTCTAAGATATCCAATATTGCAAACTAACTTATGTGATTGGTCCTGTTTCATTTCTTGTGATATAATATATCATGTGTATTTGGAGTGTTGAATTGTTAGATGTAAAGTAATCATTTTGTGCTTAAGCGGTTAGTAGAGATGGTTCATAACGGTTTTCTAGAACCTATTTTGTGCTTGTTAATTTGATTACTTGCAGATATCTTTTATGCAAACTAAATTGTGTGCTGCTCAGGAAATGGTTCCACTAACTTTTCCTTTTTTTTTTTTTGGGGTGCAGAAAAAGTTGTTACGTGATCATGGTACAAAGGGTAGTGATGAGGATGAGGAGGAGGATGCTTTTGAGTTGCTGTTCAAGCAACTTGAAGAGGATCTCAAAAAGGATAATTTGTTGAAAGGTGGTAGCAATGATGATGATGACGATGAGATAACTGAAGAGGAACTTGCCTTGTTAGAACGTGAGTTGGAAGGTGCATTGGGGGAATTTGATGCCGAAACGTTAAATCCAGATGTAATTCATGCTGAAACTGATGCTAGTGATAGTGAAGAAGAACAAGAAGAAGAAGAAGATGATGAAGAAGACGGTGTGCCTATGCTTAGAACTTGGCAGATGAAGAAATTGGCTAGGGCTTTGAAAGCTGGCCGCAGAAAAACAAGTGTCAGTGTCCCTTAACTACTTTATTTTTTGTGAAATTCTTTAGCTAAACTCCTTTCAATTGTTCTGATATCTTCTCTTTATATGAGTAGAGAAGTAATATGAGATCTTGAGGTTATTTGATTACAGTTTGCAGAAGGTTATTGTTGTCTTCGTTGCTTGAATTGCCTGTAGGGTGTGCCATTTTCATTAGCATGATCCTCCTCATGACGCGTTTGTGGAATTGAAATCATTGTGGAATAATGTCAATCCTTTGTATAAGAAACCATTAGTTAATTCAAATATTCAGAGTGAAATGATGCACTTTTCTGAGTTTTCTACTTGGGGTCTGGCTTTTCTGGGCTGTTCTTCATAAATAGAAACTACCTATAGTGTGATTTCCTAGTAGATTGATAAACTAGGTGGACCAACCAAATTGGGTTGCATGCTTCCTTAGTGACCTTGGCATCATGATTAGAGTGTTTTGTTTCTGATTTTCAAACAAGTGATTTTACAACTTAATTTTGCTATATAGTTGAAAATGCCGAAAAATAATGTTTCTTAGAACATACTCTATTTAGCTTTTGTCAAAAGGGCTGATAACAACTTTGTTTGAAATCCTGATTATTTCATAAAATTTATACAATTATGTCAAAAGTTATTTTTTGCCAAAAATCTGAATCGTACACACCTTAAAGGTGATTCCTTACTTCATGTTACAGAGGATCTCTGTTTAGTCAGCAGATACCTTGACTAAAGCTAGGATTATTATTATTTTTTCTCCCTTTTTAGAAAGAGATATGAATTGGAAAAGAAAAAGCAGGGAATAATGGAGTAAAACCATTGTATTGTTGTTCATACTTAACATAAAAGACTAGAGGCTAGTAAGTTCCTCACATTTATCTTTTGTATTTGTCGCAGATAAAAAATCTTGCTGCTGAGCTTTGTCTTGATAGGGCGTTTGTTATTGAATTGCTCCGCAACCCTCCTCCGAATCTTTTGATGATGAGTTTATCAATATCTGATGAACCTACACCAAAAGAAATATCCGTTGAGACTAAACCTAGAGAGATTGTTCTCGAAGAAACAAGAACAGATCCTGTGGAAGCTGGAAACAAGGCTAACGTACCAGTTCATGTCATGCAACAAAAATGGTCTGCGCAAAAGAGATTGAAAAGGGCCCAAGTTGACACACTTGAAAAAGTTTATAGGAGATCAAAGCGACCCACTGTAAGTTTACTATGCTTCAACAAAGTTTTATGAAAGACAATCATCCATACTGACAATGAAATGTTTATTACACTCTAAGTTTCTGAGACTTGATTTACTTCATTGTCTTAAGCTAAAAGTTCTTTTGTGGTCCAAACTTGATTAATGCTTGCTTGTACTAACTATCTGGTCTTGAGCAAAACAACACCATTTTCTTTGTTTTATGATTATGAGCTACTCCTAGTTTTGGTCGGAAATTTCCTTGATGACTACCATAGTTGCTTGTATAGTTAAATCAGCAATTCTCATTCATTCATTCTCAGTGCTTTGACTAGATGTCCATGTTAGTTTGAGATAGATTGATACTCCCTTATTTCTTTTATCTGTCGTCGTCATATTTACGAAAATGTGATGGTAATAGATGAAAGGAAACGGAGGGATTACTAAAAGAATAGAGAAATGTGGTATTCATTTTACCTTCACTAGGAAACACCGCATATTCACAACTTGTTTATTTGTGTCCAAACAATCTTTTTCCTTAAGAAAAAATATTAAAAGCAAAGGAAAGTTGGAAACACCCATCTTACTCAAGCTTCCATGCATTCGATCATTACTTTATGGCTTGATATCTTCAAGTAATAGTAGGAGTCTTGCTAGTTATTGTAGCTATTTTGCTAATATCTTTGGAACATAGATAGTTAACTTGGATTCTCTAATGTACCTGTGATTGATTCCAATGAATGCAGAATGCAATGATAAGTAGTATAGTGCATGTAACCAATATTCCTCGGAGAAGAGTTGTTAAGTGGTTTGAAGACAAACGTGCTGAGGAGGGTGTTCCAGAGAATCGTGTTCCTTACCAGCGCTCTGTATCAGAAGCTAGTTGATTTTTTTCTTCTTTGAAGTATTATAATGGAAGCTGTATAGGAAAAAATCATGTTTCTCCAACCATTTTTTCATATCTGTTCTGGGGGAGGTTTATGGAGTGAGTTGAAGTAGTGACATATGTAATATAATTAATTAGAGGTATATTGTTTACACTCATGATTCTCATATACAAAGCATGTGATCGGCTTAATATGGATTTGTGGGTATCCAAAATATTTCTTAGTTATGATTTATCGCACAATTCAATATGGATTTGTGGTCACCTCTACAATGTTCAACTTTCAAATTTGGTCCGTTGGATCCAATCTCAAATAACCAAAGGGGTTGTTTTTGAACCACAACAATAACTTGTTATTTAGCTTTAAGCATTATTGCACTAAGACCAGATTATGTGAGAGATTGTGGTGACCCCAACCAAGTGTCAAACTAACATTTGAGCTTTTTGGGAAAGTTGTGTCGGCAAAAGTCCCACCTAGTTTTTTTCGTCACTAATACCCTTAACCATTTATTGGATTTCTTTTCCTCTCTCCCAAAGTGTAAGTAAAGATATTTAATTTCATAAAATATACTGCTTGAATTCATCAACATCATGCTTTGCAGATTTGTTATATATATATATACAAAAATATAAAATTATTTGACAACAGGATATAGAATTCACATAAAATTTTCTACATCTCCAGAAATATATAATACATATCTTTGAGTAATTTTCCCTCAACTGTAGCTAGGTGTTATAAGAAAAAAAAAAAAAAAAAAAGAGAAAAGAATAAAAAGTTTCAGGAAAAGTATGCTAAGCTCCTTTACAGATTATACAATTATTTCTCATCCCAAGCAGGCAGGCACATGCTAGTTGTACAAAACTAGTATAATTGTATAAGTCGTAAAAAATTGACAAAAAATTCATTCGGCAATCTAGTGTTCCCAACGATTATTTTATTTCTGTCACAATCTCCATTAATTAATTCGTCGCTTATTCTATAAAATAATTAGTAGTAGGAATGATTTATCTTTCTTTTATATGATATAATATGTTCAAGGAAATAAATTCAGTGTTAGTTGTATCGGTCCACGATTAATACTAGTAGTAGGAGCAATCTATTCTAATCTCAACTCTTTACACTGGGGGGTATACGTGTAATTTCCCATGGCTGAAGTAGATTTCCACTTTTCAATTAAAATCGCGTGGGCACCGACAGCCAGCGGTAATCCAACCGGTAATACCGGAAGAAACAGGTAACTCCGACAGACAGCCTGTACCTCTTCGACAACCAAATCTTACGTAGCTCCTTGTCCATTTCCTAGATTAACACGTGTGCACGTACCATTTGTCCAATCCTAAGAAAACCCCTAAAATCTAGAGAGAGCCGAGCCGTACAAGCCGGCTAAAAAAGACAGTGAAAACCGGGAACCAGTCGAGCAGGTAAAACACACGAACCATAAAAATAACACACACTATCTGAGTCCATGCTAGCTGGAAGTGAAGACAACACAGAGAGGGAGAGAGAGAGAAAGGTGGAAAATGGCGTATTGAATGAGCTAAAATTTTAAGGTTCTGATTTCCCTTCTCTTCACCACAACCGTGTGATCTTTTCTCCACTGATCTGAAATAAGAAGAAGAAGAAGATGGAGGCAACCGCTGGAATGGTTGCTGGATCACACAAACGGAACGAGCTTGTTCGGATTCGCCACGATTCTACCGATAGTGGGGTTAGTCTCTCTCTCTCTGCATCATCCACAATGCATTGTCGTTGTTCAACTCTCTAACAGCATTTACTTTACTCCTTAGAATATATGGCTTTATTTAATAAATTTAGTTATATTTATTTATATGTATTATGTTTATAATTGTATTTTTTTAATTGGTTATTTTTTTAATTGAGAATTGGGTAGTGTACTGATCAGCTTGAATGCAGCTCAGATCTGATCTGCGTGTTCACTCATGTTGATCTTCAAGTTTGATTTTTGATTTTTGAGTTTTTTTTTTAAATATTTTATGTACTGTACAAGTACAATTATTGCTAAGGATTTGGCGCATTCTTTTTCTTCTTAAGGATGGTGTTAAATTTTTAAATTTAGGTACAATAATTCTGACTTTTGTGTAATGTGTATGGGTTTTGCTGCAGTCTAAGCCTTTGAAGAATTTAAATGGCCAAATCTGTCAAATATGTGGTGATACTGTTGGCCTAACTGCCACTGGTGATGTCTTTGTTGCCTGCAATGAGTGTGCCTTCCCGGTTTGTCGTCCGTGTTACGAGTATGAAAGGAAGGATGGGAACCAGTCTTGTCCCCAGTGCAAGACAAGATACAAGAGGCACAGAGGTTGTTGTTTTCTCCCTTGTGCATATGTTTGTTGATTTTTGTTGGTTTTTAGTTTGAATTTTTGAAATGAATGAGTTGAGTGTGGATTTTTCAGGGAGTCCTCGAGTAGAGGGGGACGATGAGGAGGATGATATTGATGATATAGATAATGAATTCAATTATAATAGCCAGGGAAATACCAAGGCAAAGCGGCAGTGGGAAGAAGATGCTGACCTTTCTTCGTCATCTAGACGTGATCCTCAACAACCGATTCCACTTCTCACGAATGGACAGCCGGTAGTAAACTAAACTGATGTTTAACTTCTCACTGTTGTTTCTACTTATTAGAAGTGAAAAACAACAACCAAAGATGATGAGCTTTTCTTTTATAGTTAATAGTAACCTTTGGTTATGCATGTTCCTACGGAGGAGTATGTTACATTTTTACATGTGTCTTTCATTTTCTTTCTATACCATTTTGTGATGCTTTTCACTAATTATCTGTTTATATCATCAGATGTCGGGTGAGATTCCTACTCCTGATACTCAATCTGTGCGAACTACATCGGGTCCTTTGGGTCCATCTGACAAGGTTCACTCACTTGCCTATACTGATCCACGGCAACCAGGTAAAGAATGAACTAACTTGAATGAATGCCACATTATAATACTTATGGTTATTGCTAATTTTAAATTGGCCATATTTTTGTTATTACAGTTCCTGTAAGAACTGTTGATCCAACCAAGGACTTAAATTCTTATGGCCTGGGGAATGTTGACTGGAAAGAAAGGGTTGAAGGTTGGAAACTCAAGCAGGAGAAAAATATGGTGCAAATGACTGGTAGATACAATGAAGGGAAAGGAGGTGACATCGAAGGAACTGGTTCTAATGGGGAAGAACTTCAAATGTAAGCTGCTTAAGCTGTTTAAATTTATGTTTAATGACTACGAGGGCATAATTGGGGCAGTATTGTGTCACTTTTGCCTTTTGCCAGTTACACATCTAAGGATGCAATTGTTTGAACTAAACAAAGAAATGTTTTATGATATAATTGATTTTGAACTTTTTCACATTCTACCTTTTGAGTTTTTAGCTTTTTCCCCCTCAGAATTTATTTGTTTATCTTAATTTTTTTCCAATGTCTCTATTCTTTTTTACTTTGTAAAAAATTTCATTATTTTACAATTGACTTGCTTTCTCTTTCTTTCTTAAAAATATCATATTGTACATTGCATTGCATTTGTCTCCCTACTCTATAAACTGTTACTCTACATGAGGTGGTCAAGAGAGATCTAAGTATAAACAATGTTGCTGCAACATAATACATGACATGGCACATTGTTGTTGTTTGATCCATGTAGCTAACCCCACCTTTTGGATAAAGTTTTATTGTTGTCATCCTTGTTATGGTTAAAAGCCTAAATATTTCAATTTAAACTCATAACTTACACAAAATACGCAAGCTTTAAAAGCATATGCTCTGAATTTCATTTTCTATCAAGTTAATGGGAAATTAATTGTTATTGACAGGGTTGATGATGCTAGACAGCCGTTGAGTCGTGTGGTGCCTATTCCTTCATCTCAGCTGACCCCTTATCGTGTCGTTATTATACTCCGGCTGATTATTCTCGGGTTCTTCTTACAATACCGTGTAACTCATCCTGTGAATGATGCATACCCACTATGGTTGACTTCAGTTATTTGTGAGATTTGGTTTGCCTTATCCTGGCTCTTGGATCAGTTTCCAAAATGGTTTCCCATTAACCGTGAGACATATCTTGAAAGGCTTGCATTAAGGTCCGGATTGCCTATTTTATCAATGTTTTATGCAGCTTGGTATCTTGGTTTGGTTATCATGTGGTATTTTCTATCTCATTAACATTTCTTCCTTAGGTATGACCGTGATGGAGAACCGTCACAATTGGCCCCTGTTGATGTTTTTGTCAGTACAGTGGATCCACTCAAAGAGCCTCCGCTTGTAACTGCAAACACTGTTTTGTCCATTCTTTCTGTTGATTACCCTGTAGACAAGGTTTCCTGCTACGTATCAGACGATGGTTCAGCTATGTTAACTTTTGAAGCCCTATCGGAAACAGCTGAGTTTGCAAAGAAGTGGGTGCCCTTCTGCAAAAAGCACAGTATTGAGCCAAGAGCCCCTGAGTTTTATTTTCAACAGAAGATTGATTACTTGAAGGACAAGATTCAACCTTCTTTTGTAAAGGAGAGACGAGCAATGAAGGTTGGTCCTGAGGCATCTTGTTTCCATTTCCTAAATGTATCCTTATATAGACCATTAACTATAGACTTTAATTTTTCTTATCAGAGAGAATATGAAGAATTCAAAGTGAGGATCAATGCCCTTGTAGCTAAAGCTCAAAAGATGCCAGAAGAAGGATGGACAATGCAAGATGGAACTCCTTGGCCTGGAAATAATCCCAGGGATCATCCTGGAATGATTCAAGTATTGCTCTTTCTTCCAAAGTGCACTTAAAATATTCTAACTTTTGTTATATTTTTGGGTTAACTGTAATGCTTTGGAATATGCAGGTATTTCTAGGTCATAGTGGTGGTCTCGACACAGATGGAAATGAGCTACCTAGACTTGTATATGTTTCTCGTGAGAAGCGACCTGGCTTCCAGCATCACAAAAAGGCCGGAGCTATGAATGCCTTGGTATGTCATGCTCAAACTCCTTATGTTGTTCACTTTATTGTTTTCTGATATATATAGTCTTCTTTTGCACTAAACGATGTGATACTGTAAATCTGATTTAATGATGCACAGTTGTATACCATGAGTGTGGGAATAAAAAGAACCTGAACTTTTTATGCTGCTTTAGGATGTAAATGATGTTGGTAGAGATTATGGTGTTTCATTGTTGCAATGCAAACTGACTATGATCTAGTGTTGGATTTTGATATATATATACCAAAAAGGGTTCCAAGCGTATTTAACTCTGGATTATCATGTGTGATGTAGATTCGAGTTTCTGCTGTGTTGACCAATGGTGCATATCTTCTGAATGTCGATTGTGATCACTACTTCAATAATAGCAAAGCTCTTAAGGAAGCCATGTGCTTCATGATGGATCCTGCTTTTGGAAAGAAAACATGCTATGTACAATTTCCTCAGAGGTTCGATGGCATTGACTTGCACGATCGATATGCCAATCGCAATATTGTGTTCTTTGATGTACGTCTTGAATTTACTTTCGTTACGTTGCAACAAGATAATACTCTCTCCTTGCATTCTTATCTGCTGCCTTGGCTAAATTATGTTTTCTTGTGTACTTGTCAGATCAACTTGAAGGGTCTGGATGGTATTCAAGGCCCAGTCTATGTCGGAACTGGTTGCTGTTTCAATAGGCAGGCTCTGTATGGTTATGATCCTGTGTTGACCGAGGAAGATTTGGAGCCTAACATTATTGTGAAGAGTTGTTGGGGTTCTAGGAAGAAGGGATCGGGTGGCCACAAAAGATTCAATGACAAGAAGAGGGGTGTTAAAAGAACTGAATCCACTGTTCCCATCTTTAATATGGAAGACATAGAAGAGGGTGTTGAAGGTATGCTATTGTGAAAAACTAGTTTGTAACTCCTTTGTATGAAGTGGCTTAAGCATGTAGATTTTTGTATGTTGAATTTCATGCAATGTCTTATGATGGACATGTAATGTATTCACCATGCAGAATTGTCTGAAAGTTGAGATCATAATGTCTTATGATAGGTGATATATATTGCATCCTTTTGCAGGGTATGATGATGAGAGGTCACTTCTTATGTCACAAAAGAGCTTAGAGAAACGATTTGGTCAGTCTCCAGTTTTTATTGCAGCCACCTACATGGAACAGGGTGGCATTCCTCCATCGACCAACCCTGCAACTCTTCTTAAGGAAGCAATCCATGTTATCAGCTGTGGTTATGAAGACAAAACAGAATGGGGCAAAGAGGTGAGCATGTGTATTTATCATTGTGCTCATGATTCCTGTTCACCACTTAACAGGATAAAGAAATCTGATGTGAGATTAATCAATTATTCATTTGGTTTCCTAAATGAAACTCTTTTCTTACTTAACCAGATTGGATGGATCTATGGTTCTGTGACTGAAGATATTTTGACCGGGTTTAAGATGCATGCACGTGGTTGGATTTCCATTTATTGCATGCCACCTCGCCCGGCATTCAAGGGTTCAGCTCCTATCAATCTTTCTGATCGTCTTAACCAGGTGCTTCGGTGGGCCTTGGGTTCAATTGAGATCTTTCTAAGTAGGCATTGTCCCTTGTGGTATGGGTACAATGGGAGGTTGAGGCCTCTTCAGAGATTTGCTTATATTAACACTATCGTCTACCCTCTTACCTCAATTCCACTGCTTGCATACTGTACCCTTCCAGCATTTTGTCTTCTCACCAATAAATTTATTATTCCTGAGGTAAATGATTTCATCTATCCCATTTCTTGCGGGTAATTTTTAAGAGTAAAGTACTATTTTAACCGTCGGAAGAATGGTTCAGTGACGAAGTGGCTGCTCAAAGATTGATCAGTATCCTGTGATACTTGAAAGACTAAAACGGTTTACCACTATTTTGGCTTCGGAGTCATTAGTATTTTGACAAAGTGGTTTACCCCTGAGGGTGGATTTGTTAAGCAAAACCAATTTTTTCAGGACCACAAGATAATTATCAATCTTTGAGGGATCATTTTGTCTGCAAACTAATATTTTGTGGCCTAAAATGTTAGTGTGTACTTGATAAGTTTATTATTCCTGATGAGGTGTGGTGGTTTAATAAGTTTGGTTAATTCTGTGCAGATAAGCAACTTCGCCAGCATGTGGTTTATCCTCCTTTTTGTCTCCATTTTCGCCACTTCAATCCTCGAGCTTAGGTGGAGTGGGGTCAGCATAGAAGACTGGTGGAGGAATGAACAGTTCTGGGTCATCGGTGGCACATCCGCACATCTTTTCGCTGTGTTCCAAGGTCTTCTCAAGGTGCTCGCCGGGATTGACACAAACTTCACTGTCACGTCAAAGGCCTCGGACGACGACGGGGAGTTTGCCGAGCTTTACGTGTTCAAATGGACGTCTCTCCTCATCCCACCGACAACAGTGCTCATTGTGAATTTAGTAGGGATTGTTGCCGGCGTGTCGTACGCCATAAACAGTGGCTACCAATCTTGGGGTCCATTGTTTGGAAAACTCTTCTTTGCCATTTGGGTCATTGCACATCTATATCCATTCTTGAAGGGTCTTTTGGGAAGGCAAAACAGAACACCAACCATTGTTATTGTTTGGTCTATTCTTCTTGCTTCTATATTCTCGTTGCTTTGGGTCAGAATTGACCCTTTCACCAATGGGTCCAACAAATCGTCCTCTGGTCAATGTGGCATAGACTGTTAAGGTTAAATTTTGGGGATTATTTTTTGTATAATGTATTAAGGTTCACCCCCTTTTGATCTCCTCGTGTTTGGAGAAACTCTAGAGTTCCAAGTGTTTGTATATATTGCAAGAACATAAGTCCATTTAAGGTTGTCTTGGAGGGTTGTCCCCTTCATGTATCGTTCGTTTATTTTTTTAAACCTTATTTGGTCCTTGTAAGAATAGGTTATGTTAAGATGTACTTGTGTCATGTACTTTGAACACATAATATAAATTATATTTATGCAAGTAATTGAATTCAAACAATCTAGCTTTGTTTTGGTTCCGTCTTGAAATCCATTTTTATAAACTGCCAATTTTTGAAGATAATTTTGCCATTTTGGTAAGAATTTATAATCCAAACTCTAAAGTCGGGTCTCAAATTGAACAGAGACATTACAAACCTCCAATATGTAAATGTATTTGATTGTCTTCCTTCCTAGCATCCATTATCACTCACTTCCCAAATAAGCTTAGCTTGCTAATCTCTGAACGATTCAAAAGACAAATTTCTGCTACTTAGAAACTATTAAATTGAAATTTGATAAGAAAGTAGTGAGAATCAACTCACACTTGAATAGAATATTTGATTCCATAATTATCGAATCATAACAAATTTTATCCCATTGATTAAAAAATATAAAATATTGCCAGAACTGGATAATAGAGAGAATAACCTGCATAATCAAAGTTGGGTATCTTTCTGCACAAAATCGATTCGATATTTTCGAAAATTTTTATCTTAATCCTGATTGAAGGGGGATACATTGATAATAAGATTCTTACCAATAGGCAATAACTTTATTCAGATTTCAAAAATAAGGCAAAAGCACCAAAGCAAAAGCTTGATAATGACAATATGTATAACTGTTACTAGCATAGTGATCATGACTATCATATTTGTAATATGACCAATTCTCTAGTGTTTTTTATTTGATACTTAACTTTTGTCTAACTTATACATTTTACATATTTAAAAATTTATTAAATTTCTATTTTTAACAATTAGACACCAATTTCTATTAGATACCATAACAGACACCAAAGAATATTTTCTTGTAAGACATCCATGTACAGTTTTCTTTTTTTGGACATGGGTTGGGTCGGACAAACCCAACCCGACCCGGAAACAACACAAACTCCAGTACAATAATTCAAACAAGAACGCAGCATCTCCCTCTCATAAGTCATAATGAAGCACCTAATCCTATTAATTAATAATTAATAATTACAACCAATACCTTTTCCACCAGCAGATGAGTTCTCTCTACCATACCCGTACCTAGTTATTACCTATTTGTTGGGGCAAGGATCGGGCCGGAAAAGCCCAATTCGATCCGGAAATAAACCCAGAAAAAAGAAAAAAAAACAATAAATTAAAAAAAAAAGTATTCTAAAAGATCGATAAAAAAATTTAATTATTAAAAAAGATTTTTAATATTAAAATTATTTAAAAAAATCAAATCTTTTTATAATATTAAGAAGAACAACCAAATAAAAGATTTGGTCCTCTTAATCCCAAATCCCAATAAACGTGACTCAGAGGTCAGAGCTCCTTCACAAGACGATGGCCCTCTAAGACGCGACGCGTGCTGCTGCCAAAACAGAGAGGTACGACACCGTTAGAAGGTTGCCGGAGAGAAGAGACCGCTGCTAAATCAGGTATCAAACTAGTTTCATTCATGAAACCTGAAAACCTACATATAAATAGAATACACGATAGCAACACAAATTCAAACTGAAACAGCAGCTAGCAATGACGTTACTGCTCGTAATTACGAATGACGTGGAGAGGAATGCGTCGAGAGGGCTGTTACTGCTCCGTGGTCACACGGCCACCGCAAGAACGCCGCCGCTGCCAGACCTTCCGGAGGAGTTGATCATGGAAATCTTGGTGAGGCTTCCGGCAAGGACGCTTGTTTCCCTAAGGAGCGTCTGCACTTCATGGAGAAACCTAATTTCATCCCCCGACTTCATCCGCAACCACCTTCGTCGTTCATGCTTACGCGATCCAAGCCTGACTCTGCTACGAATTGCTTGTTACAACAGTTCGCCTTTCAGATGCAGTGGTGTCGGATACGACAGTATTGGAGTTCTCTCCGTACGGTCAATAATAGACAAACCTTCTAGACCTACTAAAGTCGATTACTTCAGTGGACAACACTACTACAGAATCGTTGGTTCTTGCCATGGATTGTTGTGCTTTTTTGATGAGCATGACTACCAGAATACGCATGGCATCTTGTGGAACCCCTGTACCGGATTCACATTCCAATCACCGCAAATCAGCGGTCAAGCCTTCTCTTCTGGCTTTGGTTATGATCATCTCAGTGACAGCTACAAGCTTTTTGGAATTATAAGGAAGAAAGGGCCATCTGGTGTTGAATATAGTACTAGAATTTATACATTTGGATCAACTTCATCGTGGAGAAGAATTGATGATAGCCCATTTGGCCTATTTGGTATCCCACCTAACCACTTTTGTATGCCAGAGAATGGGGTATTTTTTGGTAGTAGTAGAGCATGCACTATTAATTGGATTGTTAATCATCATGTGGTTCTTTATTTTGACTTGGGTAAAGAGACTTATGCTCATTTTACCCTGCCTGATACGGATTCAAGTGATTATCTCTTGATACAATGCAAAAAGTTATGTGTTTTGAGAAACTGCCTTTCTGTTTGTTATGGGTATTTAAGAACACAACACTCGATTGTGTGGCAGATGAAAGAATATGGAGATGCTCAATCTTGGACTAAATTGGCAATGATTTCCGTCCACGACCTTGTACCTCTCTATATCTCGGAAACTGATGTGCTTTTGGCCGTTTTTCAATCTTGCAGAATAGTTTTGTGTTACTTGAATGATGGCAGCGTACGCATTCCTGTGATTGATTATGGCGTGGAGAACAATCCTTATCTTTCTCAAAGTGTAGGTTCTTGGATGGCTTATATCTACCATGAAAGCTTAGTTTCACCAAATGGTCTTCAAAGCAACTCATCCAAAATGCTGCTGCGTTTCATCAAACCCAAACCGAATCCTATTGTCTCTTGATGAAGCCTTTCTCGAATTACCAACTTTGTTATTGATGTTATCAAAATTATTTATCTAAGTACTGTGTTTATGTTTCAAATAGAATTTAACACAGACCCCATCTATCTGTGCCAACTTGCGTTGGTAATGATTAGGCATACATATCATACCGTAGGTTAAACTTAGTATAAAGTGGCACCTTGGTGATTCTTCATAAAAAATTCAAAGTACCTTCATTGTACTACTTGTGGTGATCGTTAAAGTAATTTATTTATTGTCAGAAATATTTGTTGCTAAGAACATAATAGCAAAGCAGTAGAATGATATATGGCATGTTCCCCATCACTAGTGAATGCAATAGCTATCCTTTGGTGTGTAGTCACGCTTTCTCTCTCAACTGATACCATCCCTAGAAGTATATCTGAAATTTCTCTGGAACCAAATTCCTGCACCATTAAAATTTTAATTGAAATACTACTATTATCACATTAATTTCGGCTGCCCATATGAATATGCTATTGTACCAGCATAGTGTTTCTGCAATATTGTTTCAATCAATTTATAAGGAAACTTATGGAATGCAATTAAAGAAACAAAACCGAATTATCATGTGTCCTGTCTTATTCAATTTACCCAATGACATTCAGCTCAATATTCAGGTGATGAGATCTTCTGGATCTTGGCTTTGGCTGGTTCCCTAACTCTTGGGTCAAGTTGGTAAAAATCATTGATACATAGTTGGTAATGTTATGCTCATGCATTCAAGATTCTTAGGCTATAGAATAAAAATACCACATTATGTTAAATTGTTTATCATTGATTGTATTCAAGATTGTTCGTTTGGAATAAAAGAAAGAAATAGAGTGATGTATTATGTCTTCATCCTTTTAAACTTGTCTATTATTTTCCAATTTCCATTCATGTCCGGCCAACATTCAATAAGTCCGCATATTAGTTGTCTTTAGTTTCTTCTATACTTGTTTGATATTTTTTATAATAATAAAAATAAAACTGTTTATATATTTGGTTTGAGACAGGAAAAATGAATTAAAAAAAATGAAGGAATATTTGTTGTTGATGTAATTAGCATTTTTTATCAGTCCAATTTCTTCCTAAGTATAAATGTATAATATAGTGATTACCCCTACCCTCATTCTTTTTAAACTCAGCATAAGTAATCTATACAAAATTTATGGCATGGCTGTTTAGTGTTTAGAGAAAGATCTTTGTGTCAAAAATAATTAATGACTTTCATTCCTGGGAAACAATGGCATGTAAGAAATGGAATCTTCAAGTTGCAAAATTCTCATGAGGTTTTGAAGCATTATACAGAGGCTATTGACTGTAGTCCTAAACATGCCAAGGTAACAATACTCATTAATTAGAGGTGAATGCCAATCATGGTCTGTTTAAATACTGCATTTCAAGTTGTAGGTACTTATGTTATAGTTATATTCTGAGTTGCTGTATAAAAATAACAATAAAAGAAGGCAAGATTGCACTTGATTTGATTAAAGTTTGGACTATAAACATATGGAAGTTTAAGCATGGGAAGCAACATGTTGTTTTGATTTTTCATTTTATTAAAAACTAAGGACTACTGATTTGAGCCAATTATTCTTTTGTAACACATGGTTCAAATGTACCTTGACAAAAAAATCCGGTAGGGATCTTTGCTTTTGTGAGTTGAATGTTGAAAAGCCATTTGCTTCCCTCAAATCATTTTTCCTCGTTTACATTTATGTATGGCGACGATTTTTTATTTCTATGAAGTTTTGTTTGGCTTTCAGGGAATGTGGCGCTGATTTTTGGCATTTAGTATGTTGTAAGGTCTTTGTGTAGAGTCCAAACGTGGTGAATGCCACTCCCTCTAAGGTGTGGCCTAACATTTATTCATTCAATGATCAATGATTAAGAAAGTGCAGTTGTTCTGACTTCTAAGATTATTTATGTATTTATTTGTTTTGACTTCTCAGATTATTGCTTTGTTGAATAGCATAAGAGCGAGGGAAATTATTCTTGCATGGTGGTTATATCTACTAGTTGTTCTTCTCCTTCCTATAAAAGGGTCCGGATGAGTATTTCTTTTGGCTGTTTTTACGAAAAGCAGGTTTTACTTTTATGCTTTTCCTTCATCCAATTTATTCACTTATTTTCCTATGCTTTTTTAGACCTGATCTAAATTATTAGAGTTAATTAGGGGGTTGAAAAACATGTCTCAGTTTATGTTAGTGGTGTGTGTAAGAACTCTTTTCATAAATATATTTAATAAAAATGTACTGTCACCATTGACAAACTATTTTCATTATCTTTCCCGTACTTTTTGTATTTAGGTTTTGTATATTGTTGTTTTGTTGTTTTCTTTGTGTTTCTGAGTGCTTAGTTGTCAATCTTTGAACACATGCATCTTATGTCTCTGTGTTTTCCTCCGAAGATTATCGAAGAAGTGTTATTGATGGTGAACTTCGAAAAAAGATGAATGATGGAAAAAAGATGAATGAAGAAAAACGCTCTCAATCTGGTTGCAATAAGCATGTAATCATTGTCATGTGTGTGATGAACATTGCAACAAAAGAAGAGTGGCAGGAGCTGATTCAGGTTTCCCCTCTTATTTAATCTTATAAGATATCTTCAATTCAGTAATAATATTAGTAACCTATGATTTAGTATCAATTTTCATGATTTTAGACCCAATAATATTTAATCACTTATATAGTAAGTTAATTTTTTCACCTTCTAAGAAATTTTACTATAACAAAGTCTTTCTCGGACTATTTAAGTTAATTGAATATGGACCACCTAAAGAGAGTTTTGTCACTCATCCTTACAAGATCTCAAAGTAATTAATAATAATAATAAACAGCATCCCTGTAATTATTTTTAATATGTAATTAGTCTTTCTTTATTTGTATTATTTTGTGTATGCAGGGATTCGAGTTATAATGGAAGTATCTTTGCCTATTCATCAACACAACAAACAACATGTAGGTTTAGATATAAATTCCTCATATCTCATATATGGAAGTTAGTTAATTTATTAGAAGTTTAATTAATTCGAATTATATATTTGTGAGTAGAGAGGAGGAAAGTGCTGCTTAATTGAAAAGCAGTGGTAGTGAGGAATCAAGTAGTATTGGCTGCAAATTCAAAGAAATTAAAGCTAACTAGCTAGCTACTTTTTGTTAATTATTATTATCAATTCATTTTCATTCTTCTCTGATGTCCTCTTCATGTTTTTGGTTTGGCCATGTCAGGGTTGTGCTCCGGTGAGTTCGGGGACACGCTTGTCAAATTTTAAAATCTTTTAGAGACTATTTTATCAATAGCAAAAGTCATGTATCATTTTGTTAGCGCCAAAATCTTTCGGGTACTAATTTGGTATTTACCTCTTCGAAGAATAGCCAACGCTTAACAGGTTGAAGACTTAAACTAATAGGCAACACTTCAATGTGTTGCATATTCAAAACTATAGTCAACCCTTTAATGGGGTTGCAAAATCAAAAGAAGAGGCAACATTTTTTGGCTAGCGGCTGAATCGTTGTCTGTTTTTAAGAAAAGGCAACGCTTCCAAAGAGTAGCTTTCAAAAGCATTGCTTTTAAAAGTTAAAACAAAAAAGCGTTATTTCTGACTTAAGACAACGACCCAAAAGCATTGCTTTAGGTTTCAAAGTGTTATTATAGATAAAAGGCAACTCTATCAAATTTTTAAGTAACACTTTTTGAATGTTTTCTCAGTTTGAAACTATTATATTGCGATTCTTAATATATATTAATTTGATTTATACTCTATCATGGATATGTGTAAGTTTCACAAGTATCTCAATTTTGACTATTAATAAGTTTACTCAAAAAGTCAATACACTTTAGAAGACCTACTGTGAGTATAATATGAAGTTACCTTAGAAGGAAAAACATAGATATAAACAAAACACAATTGTTTTCTATATTTATTTTAGAGTTTGTTTGGATATATTTAACTTATATTAAAAACTTTTTTTAGTGTATTTGATAAATTTTTAATAATAAAAATAAAAGTACTAAAAATATTAGATTTGATATTAAAATAAAAATAGAAATAATGAATAAAAATATGAAATTTAAAATAAAAATATTTAAGATCGAGAATGAAATGAAGACTAACTTTTGGAAAACAACAACTCAAGCATTAATATGATAATAAATTAAAAATAATTATTAAATAATTAAAATAATAAATTAATTATACTTATTTGGCTCAATAAAATAATAAGTTAAATAAATAAAAACATCTTATAAATATGTCAAGCAAAAACTATAACACTTTTAAAAACTATTATCAAAATACATAAGACGAAAAAAATTAATACAAATTAAAATAAAATAATTTATTTATTTCAGTCAAATTAAATAATTAATATAATTGATTAATTATAGTTAATTTAGTCAAAAAAATATTATATTTTTAATATTTATCTCAATAAATCAAATAAATAATTATTATAACACTTTTAAAAATTATTAATCAAAAGATAAAAGACAAAAAATGATAGAAAATTAAAAATAATCAATTTATTTATTTTAATTAAATCAAATAATTAATGTAATTTATTAGTTATAATTAATGTAGTCTAAAAAATATTAAATAATTTAATATTTATCTTAATCAAATTAAATAATTAATTAACATATTTAAATAAATCAAATAAAATAAATTAAAAAATACATTTAAGAACATACAACACATCAGCTATATATACTATTAATCGAAGAAACCCAATCTTAAGAATATAGGATTGATTGATTCGTTTTAATTACAGGTGGATTCCATCAAATAAAATGCGTATTTATGACTTTTCAATTTTCAAACCCTAAACATTTGTTAATAATTTAAAATTTGAAATCCTTTTAGTTTCAAATTTCAAAACTAATTTCATTAATAATTAATTACAAATGTTGACAACCTAATTAAGTCTCAATTTAGTTTCGTGAAAATAGAGAATAAAAAAAAAACATTACAAATATAAAATGGTAAGAAGCTAAGGCTTTCTTTTCATGATAAAGAAAATTGATATTGTTTTAGGTGATATTGAAAAAGTAAATTAAATATGTAAAATATAAAACTATAATAAGTTAAATTGTAAAACCATCTGATTTATTATAAATTTTATTTTATAAAATAAAAATATTTAATAATTAAAGAAAATTAGCCCAAAATAGTTATAACTTGCTTTATATATTTAGTATTTATTAATTTTTTTTCTCCCTAATATTACCGTTAAAAAATTAGTTGACTTAGTTAAAATAAATAAATAATAATCTCCAAGAACTCTAAAGTTAAATCAAGAATAAATTTTCAAAATCAATTCTGCCAATAAATTTGTCCACTTTTAATGTTTGTGTAATTACATATTTATTGTCTATTAAGTATATTGGTATGATAAAATTCGATATATAAACATAAATGATTTGATCTTATTCCCTAGTATTGCATGAATATAAAAACTCAGAAAAGTTCTGCATCCATGTATTTTTTACATGGTTATTAACCAAGTAATTTCCTCCACACGCGCGTCCTCCACCCCTTACTCGTTTGTCATATATGCGCTACATATAACGTGCTGCAACCTAAAGTTTTACTCAACGTAAACCTTCTGCTGCAACGTAAACCTCCTTCTGTTCGTGTTCTTCCTTATTGATCTATATTGCCTTTGTCGTTCTCCTCTGGTCGCGTTCATCTTCTCGTTTTCTTATTTCGATCTAGTTGCATTTATCTTCTTCCTATTCTTCTTCATTTTTTTCTTTGATCTGCACTTCTGAATCGAAACAATAAATGAATCGACTTCAAATCAGGAGAGCGATTTGGATTACTCTTTTGAAACGAATCAAACTGACAAAGTTTGGATTATTCAATTTTGAATCAAATTGAATGGAATGCAATTGCTAATTTGAATTGAATTAAATGGATGGAGGTGTATTGAATTGAATTGAATTGAATTGATAATATGCAAATTGTAGGCAGAGTTATTTGAATTTGATTTTATATAATGGATTATGTTTCATTCACTCAGTACTATATAATTGTTTTACCATGAGTACTGTGTTCGGTTCATTCTGCAAAAAGCTGTTTGAATTTGATTTTATATAATGGATTATGTTTCGTTCACTCAGTACTATACAATTGTATTGTGTTCGGTTCACCATGAGTACTGTGTTTGGTTCATTCTGCACTATTCAAAACTCTTCTTCATCACCTTCTACTGCTTCTTCACCAGAGAGAGAAGGAGGAAAAGACAAAAAAATACAGCAGCAACAACAACAAAAGAATGACGATAGGGTTTCAGGGTTTAGGGTTTTAGGGTTTATGGGTTCAGGGTTCAGTATACAGGGGTTCAGTGTGTTTCAAACTTTCGGTTCGCCCCGTGTATTAATTTCGGTTCACTGTGTTCATGGTTGAGGATTTATGGTTTAGGAGTCTAGGGTTTAGGGTTCAGGGTTTAGGGTTTAGGGTTTAGCATTCAGGGTTCAGAGTTCAGTGTTCAGGGTTTGGGTTCAGGGTTTAGGGTTCGGGTTCGGGTTCATGGTTTAGGGTTTAGGGTTTAGCATTCAGGGTTCAGAGTTCAGTGTTCAGGGTTTGGGTTCAGGGTTTAGGGTTCGGGTTCGGGTTCATGGTTTAGGGTTTAGGGTTTAGGGTTTAGGTTTTAGGGTTTTAGGGATTTAGGGTTTATGGGTTCAGAGTTCAGTGTTCAAGGTTCTGGTTTTAGTGTTTAGGATTTAGGGTTTAAAGTTCAGTGTTTAGGGGTTCATAATTTTTTGGTAAATAGGAGAGCGATTTGGATTATTCTTCTGAAACGAATCAAACTGACAAAGTTTGGATTATTCAATTTTGAATAGAATTGAATGGAATGCAATTGCTATTTGAATTGAATTAAATGGACGGAGGTGTACTGAATTGAATTGAATTGAAAATATGTAAATTGTAGGTAGAGTTATTTGAATTTGATTTTATATAATGGATTATGTTTCATTCACTCAATACTATACAATTGTTTCACCATGAGTACTGTGTTTGGTTCATTTTGCAGAAAGCTGTTTGAATTTGATTTTATATAATGGATTATATTTCGTTCACTCAATACTATACAATTGTATTGTGTTTGGTTCACAATGAGTACTATGTTCGGTTCACCATGAGTACTGTGTTCGGTTCATTTTGTACTATTCAAAACTCTTCTTCCTCACCTTCTACTACTTCTTCACCAGAGAGAGAAGGAAGAAAAGACAAAAAAATACCGCAGCAACAACAACAAAAGAATGACGATAAGGAGAAAACACATGAAGAAGAAAGAACACGAAAAAGGAGGAGAAGGAGGAACGTGAAGAAGAAGAAGCGTTGGGCAAGAACGATTTCGTGTGTGTTGAGCGCGTGTATTTCACGTTTTATTTAATGGTATTGGGTTTTTTTGGTGTTGGGCCAACTTGGTTACATATAGCATCCTGATAAAAACTTGTAATTTTGATCAACAAATTATTTTAGTTTAGATTTGATTAGATTGAATTGGATAGGCCGTTTGTGATTTTGATCTTGGAATGAAGGCGGGCCAAAGATCCATGGAGATGTTAATGATGATATTGAAACACGAAAACCCTAAATATAAATAGAATAGAATAGAACAGAACGGTGGAATAGATGGACAAACACATGCAGATCGAGAATAATGATGCCAAGAGGAATGCGTGGAGAGGGCTGGAACTGGTCAGTTGCTCCAGGGCAAGAACGCGGCAGCTGGCAGACCTTTCGGAGGAGATGATAATGGAAATCTTGCTGAGGCTTCCGACAAGGACGCTTGCTTCCCTAAAGAGCGTGTGCAGGTCATGGAGAAACCTCATTTCAACCCCTGACTTCACCCGCAACCACCTTCGTCGTTCATGCTTACGCCTGACTCCGCCACGGATTGCTTATTGCACTTACGACGGTTGCTATGGTGGTATCGAATCTTTCTTCGAGCAGTCAGTGTCGGAGAATCCTTCGGAACCTACTAAAGTCGCTCGCTTCAGTAGGGGAGGCTACAGGATTGTTGGTTCTTGCGATGGATTGTTATGCTTCTTTGATAGCGATGCTGATGACCACATGCATGCCATCTTGTGGAACCCCTGTACCGGATTCATATTCCAATCACCGCAAATCAGCGGTAAACCCTGCTTTTCTGGCTTTGGTTACGACCATCTCAGTGACACCTATAAATTTTATGCAACGATAAGGAAGAAAGTGCCATCTGGTGTTGAATCTAGTGCCAGAATTTATACATTTGGACTAACTTCGTCTTGGAGAAGAATTGATGATACACCATCTAACCTACTTTGTGCCCGAACAGCTTACGATCCTTTTATGGCTGATAATATGAAAGGGGTATTTTTAAGTAGTAGCAAAGCATGCACTATTAATTGGTGCGTTTATGACGTGGTTGTTTATTTTGACTTGGGTATAGAGACTTATGGTCGTTTTACCTTGCCTGATAGGAATTCAGATGGTTTTTACTTGACTCACTTCACCCGCTTATATGTCTTGAGAGACTGCCTTTCTATTTGTTATGAACATAGAAAAACACAACGTTGGATTGTGTGGCAGATGAAGGAATACGGAGAAGCTAAATCTTGGATTATATTGACAACAATCTCCTTTCATCCGCAACTGTATTATGCTTTACAACCTCTCTACATCCCAGAAAGTGATGTGCTTTTGGTTATGTCTCGATCCTTCAAATTAGTTTTGTGCAACTTAATCGATGGCAGCATAGATTTTTCCGTGATTGACAGCTCCTCTAATGACATGGAGTACTGTCTTTATCTTTTTGGATATTCAGGTTCTAGGAGGGCTTATGTCTACCATGAAAGCTTAGTTTCACCAAATGGTCTTCAAAGCAATTCATCCAAAATGCTGCTGAGCTTCATCAAACCCAAACCCAAAACCCAATCTTAGTTTCACTTGGTGAAGCCTTTCTCGCACTACTACTATGCTTATGTTTCAATTGGAATTTACTGCTTTAAGATAATTCGTTTGATCTTTTTCCTTTTTCTAGTCAAATAATTCTTTGAACACTTTGTGCACTGATGAGAAATTGTATTTGCTCTTGGTATCATTATTTCTCCTTGCAAACCATCGATCATAATAATTTTACATCAATATACCACTGTTTTGTGGAGAAATAGGGATGCCCAAGATGGATTTTCAGAAATCACCATCATTTAATGGTTTCAGTTTGTTAATTGAAGGGGAAAAAGAATAGTTCCTTAAGTATCATAGGTAAAAACTAGTATAAAGTTGCACCTTGATGATTTCTAATAACAAATCCAAACTATCTTTACTGTATGTACTACTTGTGGTGATCGATAAAGTAATTTAATTAATGTCAGAAATATTTGTTGTTAATAGCATAACAGTAGAATGATATATGCTCTGTTCCCTATCACTAGTGATTCTGTTTTTCTTGTTTATGACAATGTGTAAATATATAAGCAATGTGTAATGCCTTTCTGGAACAACTGTTACACTTGAATAATGTTGTTCAGTTCTTATTCACTTGGTTTAATCGGATATTTATTTATCCACGAAAATAAAGTGATGATTAAATGCAAATCAAATCATAATGCGGGTGCAATGATGATTTAATATTAGGTTCTCTTTAGGTACAAATGATTAATAGCTCAATGAACTTATCATTCTAAAAAGAAGCTAAACCAAGTTGGATTCTCAGTTTCTTAAGATGGTGAAGAATTTGCTAAACTATTTTCTGATGAGAGCTATTAACTTTGTGTCTCGTACAATTAAGCCACTGAATTTTTCCGAAAAAATTAGCACTTTCCATAATACTAGAGAAAGCCTTCGAGAAATCGTTTGCGCACTCCACACAATTTGCCTCTCAAGCGTATCCACCTTGTCGTTCACTATTGATGGCAAAAGATCAACTTGCATTTGATTAACTAGGATAGAAATAAGACAAGTCTTAAGGCTTGTTTGGGTGTCATTATTTTGATAAAAATTTATCTTTTTTCAATTAAAAAAGATCTTTTTTTTTTTATTTTTTAGGGCTTGTTTTGGTGAGTTTCTAAGAAAAAGATCTTTTATCTTTTTTTAAAAGATCTTATAGAGAAGTAAAAGTAATTTTATGTTTGAATATCTCATGTAAAAAGGTCTTTTTATCAATCAATTATGTTTAGGTATAATAATATAAAAGTACTTTTTTGTTTATTTATTACATAAAAAACATCTTTTTTTTTTAAGGAAAAAAGATCTTTTAAAAAAAATGTAAATTACAGCTTCTCAAAAAAGATCTTTTTTTTTATTTTACTAGTACTTTTACTTTTACTACTAGAAATTTGCCAAACACGTTAAAAAAAAAGGATATTTTTTCATTAAAAAATATCTTTTTTTAACAAAATAATGGTGCCCAAACATGTACTTAGCGTGTTTGGCAAATTTCTAATAGTAAAAGTAAAAGCACTAGAAAAATCAAAAAAAAAATTTTTTTTTTTGAGAAGCTGTAATTTACATCTTTTTTTAAAAGATTTTTTTCTCTTAAAAAAAGATGTTTTTCATCTAATAAATAAACAAAAAAGTATTTTTATATCGTTATATCCAAACATAATTGATAGATAAAAAGATCTTTTTGCATGAAATACCCAAACATAAAATTATTTTTACTTTTCCATAAGATCTTTTAAAAAAAGATAACTCAAAAAAAGATCTTTTCTAAACTCACCAAACAAACTCTTAACCTTGTCAATATTGTTATTATTAGTAGCTCTTGTCAATCTATCATACCCAAACAAAACACTAAGATACTTCCCAAAACCATTAGCAAAATGTTTATTTATTGTCTAATACATGTATTATAAAATTTTGTATGTAAATATAGATTATATATTCTTAATTTTAAATGAATTTAACTAATAAGCATCCTATATAAAGCCAATTGTTAAAATGTTAAATGTAAAAAATTTGGATTGAAAAACTAAAAATCTCATATTTCTAAAACCATTATTTTAGAATAAAAGATAAATAAATTTTTTATTTTTTATTTCGAAGATAATTAAGTCTTTGACAAATAAAAAATATGTATAAATCTCTGACTATTTAAAATACAAAATTATTAAGTTCTTCCGTCTATTCTACTCTAAAAAATAAAAATCATAACGGTGTGGACTGATGTGGAAGAGAAAATGGTAACGTGTATTCTTCTTTTTCTTCTTTAATTTCTTCAACTTCTTTTCACACAGCACATCCATTTTCAATGTTCCTTGACCAATTTCTTTCCCCTATCTTTAATTTCTTTGACCATATATGTCCTTTTAGTTTTGAAAAATGTTACACTAAAATTAACTATTAATATATTTGTGTATAAATATATGTATAATTTAATTTATTTTTAATATTTATTTATTTTTTAACATATATTTTATTTTAATAATTAATTTTAATGTACACGTAATACTTTTTGGTACTCTTCCACATATGTCCTGTTATGGACACGTCATTATTTTTTTATGTCAATTTACACCCTTTTTTGAGAAGAAAAAGAAGGTAGGATGTGATGGTCTGCTATTTTAAATGGTTAGAGATTTATATATATTTTTTATTTGTTAGAAATTTAATTATTTTTAAAATAAAAAATTAAAATTTTATTTATCTTTAACTTTTATAATTAAAATAATATAATACAAATTATTTTAAGAGTTTAATCATATCTAATGTTTTTTATTTTAAAAAAGTAGTTTTGCAAAATTCTTTTTTAAATATTATAATAATTAACTTGTTGATGTTTATGAAAAATAGATTTTTTAATTTTTTTCTTTAATTGTTTGATTAATTGTAATATTTTATTATTTAATATTTTTTTGACATTTTTTAATTAATCTCATTTAAAATATATATAATAATGAGATATCACACTTTAAAAAATAATTGAAAAAAAGAGTGAGATAATCTATTTTTGTATTTGTGAAGGTTGCTAGAATAAGGATAGTATATGTATAAGTAGCATGAGACATTATTCTTATTGTCTTTTGTCTTGAACATTCATACATTTTCTTTGAATATTTAAGAAAAACAATTAGTAATAATCTTTAGCATTTAAAAAAATATTGATTAAAATTTCAATTTTAATATATTTATGAGGCAATTACATATACATATAAAATATTACATATAATTAAAATACTATATAACTCATTTCACAATTTTTTTTAAATAATTAATTAAAAATCTTAATTTTTTGTGTAAAGTAGAACAAAATACATGAATCAAATAAGCATAAATATGAACATTAAAATTTTATTAACAATTTCTTTTTACAAAGTTACTATTTATAAGACTATATTAACAATCCGAATAAATTTAGTACTAATATTTTAAAATTGCGGTTATGGTGGCGCCATAATATTATTGTGTGGCGAATTTTGGCCTTACCTCCATACAGTAGTAGTCGTTGTGACATGATTTTTATGGTGGACGAAATAGCAGTGGCGCCATGGCGGGACGCCATAAAATCAGCCTCTTTTATTCAAAAACTCCCTCCTTCAAAAGCTGTCTCATCTTTCCGTAAAAAATTTCTCTCTCTCTCTCTCTAATCCGTCGTTGTTAATCGTTGCCACCACTTATCATCACAATCGCTCTTTGCTGTCGCTGTTAACCAAAGTTTCCTCTTTTTCTAGTTCGTACATTCTGTTTTAACTTCTCTTTTCTCCTATTTTTTTCTCTTTTCCCTATTTTCTCCCTTTTATACACTTTATCAGTGTTATAAACCTCTCTTCTTTTAATTTTTTTCCTTTCAGTTTACTATATCTACTTCCAGACAAGCTCCTGATTCTAAATTTAGATGGTTTATGTTCTATTTTTTATGTTTTATGACCTCCTTATAACTTATGATGAGTTATGACTTGAATTTGATGTTATGTTTATCTGCTAAATTGCTATTATATTTTCTGCATTAATTGGATATCTTATGATTAAAAAATTGCTTATATAAACTAAATTTTTTGCATATTTTGTTGTACATATATAAGCATTTTTTTATAGTCTATCATTTTTCGCAACGTCATTCGTCATAAAATTATGGCGGATTTTGGCTTACTGAGCCGCCATCCGCAATAAAAAATTATGTTTAGTATTATAAAACTTATTTCAATGCCATTTAACATAATTATTAACTTTCTATTCTTATAGTTATTAACAATTTAAATAAAGTGATACCCTCAAACTTACTTCATTATCTATTTTAAAATAATTACGAATATTTTATTTTTTTAATTATTTTTTAATTTATTTATCATTCATCTTCAATCAATCATATTAATGTGTAAATAAATTAAATTAAATAAATTAATACTTATAATAATTAACATAAATTTTTAATTTGAAATTAACTTATATTTAAATTAGTATTATTTTTTGTAAAAAATAATTATTAAGCCAAAAAACAAATATATATTAGACCAATTTTTATTTAAATACCAAGATACAAAGAAACAATATTGAAAAATCTCAAACCAAAAATGGAGAAATATAAAATAATAGGAATAAACATAATAAAAATTTATCCAATATTCAAGTGCATCATCTTTCAAACTCTTCCAAAATGCTAATTTTTGTTTACCTAATTCTTTAATCCATTTTTTTTCCTTAGTCCAAAGCGTTAGCTATTATAATAAGCATATGAATTTATCTAACTTTTAATGAAAAATGGTTGTATCCTTTTAAATATATTTTATATTAAAATGTTTTAGTCAACATAAATTTGAAGTAATATTTGACTAAAAAAATTAATATATTAGAGTAAATAAAATAACCATCGAATACTTATTTTTTTTTTTTTCAAAATTTTACAATTATCTACAATGATGATAGATTTATTGTTCCAAAGTAATTTATAATATTTTGTTCCTATTTCATCAAGTTAGATAATAGAAATTTTACTAAGAAAATATAGGATATAATTTCCACTTACTTTTTATGCACTATTTATATAGTTACTCATGATCCGTACAAAAAAAGATATAAGTTAAAAAAACGAAGGAGATACACAATAGCTTTCATCTATGTTTTTTTATCATTGAATTCCCTAAATTAGAAAAGAAATTAATTATGTAAGAAATATAATTTAAATATTGAAAAGACTTAATATGTGAAGAGTTGTGGTAAATTAACTTGTATGGGATAAAAATGATAAAATTTATAATAAAAAATGATAAAAACTTAAATAAATGGGAATAAAATAAAAAATAGAAGAGATATATTAAAATAATAAATAATAATATTTAATAGTTTATAAAAAAAATCAAAAAGTAAAAATAATATATCATAGAAAAAAAAGTATTACAGAATGAAAGAAAAATTTATAAAAATAAATGAGATTATGTTTTAGCATATATAACTTTTTATAGTGAATAAGTTATAAAATACAAGGATAGATAAAATAAAAAAAGAAATGAATGAATTTGTGTTTTTTTTTTTTTTTTTTTAGTAAAGTGAAGAAATATTCACAACTACATAATTAACGGTGAAAAATATAACTATTGAACAATAAAATTGCACGGACATATTAATAGAAACATTAGATTTGATATTAAAATAAAAATATAAACAATGAATAAAAATTTAAAATTTAAAATTAAAATATTTAAGATCAAAGAATGAAATGAAAAAAAACTTTGATAAATAATAACTCATCAAGCATTAACGTGACAATAAATTAAATCAAATAATATATATTTAAACTAATTAAATTAAATAATTGATATAATAAATTAATTATAATTACTTGACTCAATAAAGTAGGTTAAATAAATAAAAAATATATGCAATGTAAATATTATACCTTTTTTAAAAATCATTAATCAAAATATATAAGACCAAAAATTAATACAAATTAAAAAAAATTATTTATTTATTCCAGTCAAATTAAATAATTAATATAAATGATTAGTTATAGTTAATTTGATAAAAAAAATATTAAATATCTGATATTTATCTCAATCAAATTAAATAAATAATTAATTATACCGCTTTTAAAAATCAGTAATCAATAGATATAAGACAAAAAATTAATACAAATTAAAATAAAATTAATTTATTTATTCCCATAAAATAAAATAATTAATGTAATTAAGTATTCATAGTTAATATGGTCTAAAAAATATTAAATAATTTAACATTATTTATATCAATCAAATTAATTAACATATTTAATAGAATCAAATAAAATAAATAAAAAATGCATTCAAGAACATGCAACCTAAACATTTGTTAATAATTTAAAATTTAAAATATTTTTAGTTTCAAATTTCGAAACTAATAATTTCATTAATAATTAATTACAAATGATGGCAACCTAATTAAATCTCAATTTAATATTCTGGTTAATCGTGAAAATAGAGAATAAAAAAAACATTACCAATTATAAAATGGTAAGAATAAGGCTTTTTTCTAGATAGAGAAAATTGAGATTGTTTTAGGTGATATTAAAAAATAAACAAGTGTAATAGCCGTTTCATGCACGTGATAAGGTTGAAATTATAATTTTAAATTCTTTTGTTAAGATTAATTTGAATTATAATAATTTGATTAATAAAAATGTAACATATTATGTATTGTTTATTTTTTCTTAATCTAGTATTAAATGTATTAACTCTTAAATAGTTATTAATTAGTTTTAGTAATTTACTTTTTTCAATAAATCAAACATATATACTCAATGTGACCATAAATAATCTAGTAATACTTAGACCCACCAACAATTTTTTATATGTTGTTTTACTGTCAATTAAGAACATATCAAAATCAGCTCAATAATAAACTATTAGAGAATTTTAATGCACAAAATTCTCTAATAAACAATAAATAATTTAAACCCACTAAAAAATAATTCAACACTTTTCTTTGATACCTGCAAAACATATACTTGAAATAATATTATATCAATGTTAGTATACAGTTTTACAATCATCGACCGTATTTACTATACGTGGCTCCTTCTTAAAAGTTATTCTACATACGTGTGCAGTCGAAAGATAAATTACTGGACTTTATTTTATTTTTCTGAATTACTATAATTATGTATTATTCATTAAATGCTACTTGTAATATAATTGTAATATTGTAATATAATTATAATAAAGATATTTTTCTAAAATAAATTTAGAAGAGAGAATAGTGTTTTCATTTTGGAGGAAAAATAAATTCTGTTTTGTCATTTTTATGTATAGAAGATTAGACAATAATAAACTTTTGACTAAATTAATTTTGTATTTGTTGTATTCAAATTAAATAAGTAATAAGTTATATTATTTTAATTTATTCCTTAAATTTATATATCATTTTAGAATCGATAATATAATAGATGGCGAGAAAGAGAAAGATAAACATTTTAGATCTTAGGTTGTTTCATTTGGATGTTGTAATGTGGGTATCACGTTATTTTACTTATTCTACCCTATGGACCTTTTTGTAACTTTATTTCAGTATCAATAGAATTTTACTACCTTTTAGTAATAAATTAAAATCCAAAATAAAATTGAAAAAAAAGTAAAGAATATAAAATTATTGATTGAAATTTTATTTTATTTTTTTTATTATAATATGTATTTTTATTTAATATACCAACACCGTACAAAATTAATCGTAAAAAAAATATAAAATATAAATAAATATACTGAATTAAGAGATAAAATTATATTTGTTATCTCATTTTTACTTTTAGCAGCACAATAGAATATCATGTACTCAACATAATTTAAGATGCAAATTATAATTAATTATACTTTTTATTTTAAAATATTTAAAATTAATAATAAATAAAAATAATTTAATATATTAAATAAATTAATAGAATAATATAAGTTAACTATTTTTTTTATTAATTTTGTTATTTTTTTCTGACTACCTTTAAAATTATGACTTTTTTTTAAAATTTGACCGTGAAATAAAATTAGAGTTGTTGGTCTACACCATTAAAAAAATAATACTATGCAATTACATTTGTACATATAATATGTTCCTAAATTTTTATATGCTAAACTTAAGATTTTGTATTTTTTTGTTTATACCATAAATAAGTATTATTTACAATAATTCGTATTAATTTAAAAGTTAAAAAAATTTTGTACGTATTAATTTTATATTTAATATTAAAACATGAAAATTTACTACGTTATTTTACTATTAATGTATGTAGTATTACATTATAAAATATAAAAATTAAAATGATTATTATATAGCTTAGATGGATTGAACTAAATATAAAAATATAAAACAGAATTGTATTATTAAATTTTAGTAATTTTAATTAGTTAATAATATAAAATAAGATAGAAGTGACTATTTATAATTGAATAGTTTTGGTTTATTAGACTAAAAAAAATAAAAAAATACTCTAAATAAAAAGTCGAATTAACTTTAATATTAAATTCATTAATACGATTTTAATTTTATATAATAGTTAGATAATAAATTAGTAAAAGCAAATGGAAGGATAACTTTAATTAGTATTTGATAAAATATTCATTTAGAATAATTAAAAAAAGTAAAAGTATGATATTATTAAAAATAATACATTTTTATGTTTAAAATATATTTAAATAAAATATTTGTAAAATATAAAATTTAGAATAACATAGCTTCATGAATATTAATCATTAATCAATTATGAACTAACATAAAATTATAATACAATTTATTGACGAAAAATAATCAACAATTAATATTAATAAATATAAAAATCATCCAAATATGAGTGGTTAATTATCATTTATTATTAATAATATTTTGTTCATAACTAAAACTAAAAATATAATTATTCAGATTTAGATTTTAGAAGAATAAACGTATAAGTAACAAATAATCTATTTTATCATGCATATTATAATTAATGAATTAAACTAACTGATATAATGAATTATAATTAATTAAGTGGTATAAATTATATGATATTTAAAAAAATAAAATGAATAAGAAGAAAATAAAAAGAAATAGAAGAGATAAAAGACTACTGTAACACCCTAACTACCAAAGCTCACGCTTCCGGCTGCGCAACTCTGATAGCTCGGACATTACGACGACACTTATACTATTTTATACTAATATATGAGCCTGTTTAAAACTTTAGACCGCAATACCGCTCCCAAAATACTTTCGTTCGATAACATACATCCATAGATACCATACAACTTACAACAACTTATAAAGGATACATCCATATATATACATAGATATATATATCATATTACAAGCATTAACCAATACAATCCCTAACCCTCTTACAGAATATATCAAGATACAGGCGAGGGTACAATAAATAATCTAAAGCAATACAGAGCATCTCAACAACAACTAAATAAACTCTTCGTGACTTCTGCGCCCATATCCTGAAAGGGGAAAAATGTAGGGGGGGTGAGAACATCATCCTCGAAAGGGTTCTCAGTAGAGGGTTTTTGGGAATTACTGTAATAGGATACGTGGAGATAAACCGTACCAGTGATTAATAACCGTCTTATGCCTCTTTTCAAAAATAAAGGTTTACAGTAAAAGAGAAATCTGAAATCCTTTTCTGAAAGAGGAGACTGTTCATTTAAAACAATATTCAAAAGCCTTTCAAAAGGTTTATCCATGCTGAACCAAATTAGCCTTTCATACATTCCCAAACCATAACCACAAAACCGAAACCAACCATCGGTCCATCTCAATTCAACCACGGCCCTAGGCCTAAACAATCCATCCAACAATCAATCACCACAATCCAACAGAGTCCCAGTTGCAAACACAGATAGGAAGTTCAAGCACAAGCAAACAATTACAGCAAGTAGAATAAGCAGCAGTTAATCTCAAGTAATCACATAGGCAAACCAAGTACAATATGCACACGCAAACAATGTCACATAGATGCATATGATGCATGCCTGTCCTAGTGGTTGATGATATCATCTGTCGGTTATAGAGCCAACCCGACAAGTCCTGGTAGCTAACCATTGGACTGTCCCTCTGTCGTGTCTCCCCAACTCGAGTTATACTCAATATAAACTTGATCATAATCATGATCCATATCCATCACCCTCACTGGTGAATATTTATGGGGGTGAGCTCATCCGGGGCTTTCATAGTGCCCGGCCACCCTGACGACATAGGGTCAAAAGAGCTTCGAGTCTCAACCTGGAGGACGTGGTGGCTAGCCACTGCTTTCTCCCAGGGAAACTCTTATCTCCGATAGTGGAAGTGCAACATTCACATTATCAATGATTCAGCATATACATGCATTCAATCTCATCCATGGATCAACATCTATCTCAGTCGTCCGGCTCACGGTTCAGTCCAGAACCAGCCAATATTCATATCATATACAGCCATTCCGGCTCACGGTTCAATCCAGAACCAACCAATATTTATAATCATACACAGCCATTCCGGCTCACAACAAAACAGCACTTCCACATTCAACATCATCAATTCATAAAATCGGCATTTAAGCCATAAATCACTTTTTCCCAAATCATTTCACTTTGAAATCAAGTTTCAACTCTTTTCAGCCTTGGCTTTAAAGATCTCATTTCTCAAATCATCTCGGGCTCATAAGCCACTTTTACTCAAGGTAAATTCCCCTTTTAAAACCATGCCACTCTCGGCATCCTCTTTTCAAAACTTCCATAACCATGAAAAGTTAAAGATTCATTTTGAAACATTCAAAATCATCCATCCAACAATGGGATTTTATAACAAAATTTCTCGGCAAGGTCCCAAGTCCTTAGGGGAGAATAGCATAACTCATTTCGCCAAATTCATTTAAAATCATTAAAACCTTGGCTTTTTGATTTGAGTAATAAAATAGGATCTAAGCTAAACCGAGTCACGTAATCATTTTCTTCTTTCAAGCCGTTTCCTTTACTTAGGCAAAACCAACTTCAACCCCCATGATAAATTCTAGAACGTTTCAACTGTTCAAAATTGTTTTAGTCTTGCAAGAATTCAGAGTTCAAAGAGTACTTAAAACATTTCCCAAAACATTTCAAAATGAAACTTGTCAATAGACATTTAGGTTCTTTCAACATCATTGAAACTCCTCTAATTGAAACCCTCAAGTCAAATTCAAAGGCATTGCCCTTGTCACATTTAAAACAGCTTTAAAACATAAGTTTCATCTAAATAACTTTCTCATGAAAAAGATACAATGCCTTTCTTAAGAAGCAAGACTAAATCACAATTCCCTCTTTAATAATTCATTTCAAAAGCATGAATCATCCTTTTCTTGATATTTCAACTAAAATAGTAGAAGCCTTCAGCTCATCATTTTTCCCAGACAACATTTCAATAAAGACTCGAATTTTATAGAAATTTCGGCAGCATCTCCCCTAAATCAAAACCATTCCACAATCTTTTCCAACAGCCCAGAATCCAAAATCAATTCAAAGGCAAGCCAAAATCCAACAGTTAATCTCAATACCATATTTCAAGAAAACCGTTTCAAAAATCAAATCATTATCAGCCGAATAAACTCATTTCTAAAGTTTCAAAGAAATGGTTCAGTAACAATCATTTGTAAGACCCAGAAATTTTAAATAAATCTTATTATGAATTAATTTCAATTCATCTATTCATTAGAAATTCTATTTTCAGAAATTATTTTATTAAAGCTAATTAAATCAAAAATTAAATCAGGTTTTGATAATTAATTAGAATTTTACCTAATTTTATAATTATTGAATTATTTTCTATATTTAAATTATAAAATTAGTAGTTATGGAATGACAAGAATTTTTATGTGATTTAATTCAAATAATTGATATTTCTATGATTTAATACTTTAAGTTTTAGGAATAAAGAAAATAGATCTTATTATCTTATAAATTCAACTAAAGAATTTGATTTCAAATCAATTAGTATTTTAATACAACAAATAATATTTTAAAATAATTTTGAAGATTAAATTAGATTTTAAATTAACACTCTATACCCTAATTTGATTAAAATTAACCAAATCCAAATTAATCCCAAAATCCCCAATTTTATACACAAACCCTAACCTTAATTTTACCCTAATCCTTACCCACACTCACCGCCACTCATTAGCACTCACCCTATTCCCCTTTTCCCCAAACACATACACAGCAGGCACAGAGAAAGAAAGAAACGGCAGAAAGAAAAGGGAGAAAACGGGGAAAGAAAAGAGGGAGAGCAGAAGGGGGAAGAGAGGGAGACGGCGCCGGTGGGCATCATTGCCACCGTCGCCGCCGCTGTGCCGTCAGGAGGGAGATCCGAGGAAGAGAGAGAGTGTGGAGTTGAGGGAGCAGAGAAACACGCCGCCACCTCCAGACGCCGTTGCCGCCGCCGTCGCCCTCATCCCGAATCGCCATCATCGCCGGTGCAGGGAGAGGAGTTGTCGCGCCACTGTAGCGCCGCCGCCACTGTTGGGTCGCCGTGCTGTCGTCTGAGAACAGAGAGCGTGCGCGAGGAAGGAGAAGCCCTGCCCTCGCGTCCGTGGTTGTCTCCGCGGGTCCCTGTCGCCGCCGCCTCTGAGTTCGTCGCCGTCAAGCAGGGCGCGCACAGAGGAGAAGCCGTTCAAGCCAGACAGAGCGCGCACAGAGGAGAAGCCGTTCAAGCCACTGTCAAGTCACCATCGATGAAGCTTCAACCGCTGTACCTCTGGTCGCCGGAAACTGCCGTTGGAGCCGCCACCTTCTTGGTAAACCCTAGCCCTGTTTTGGTTTTCTCTTATTGTCGGTCAAAATCTTGGTTACTATAAGAGCTGTTGCTGAGGTTGTTTGTGCCAGGGATTGTTTATCGCGAGTTGCTCTGTCGGAGCAACCATTCCACTACTGCCACCTTTGCTCTGAGCCGTTAATTGTAGCGAGTATTGTTGTCATGGCGGCTGCTCGGTTTAGTCGCTCCTCTTTAGCATGGTAAGCTATTCCTTATTTCAATTTCGAACTCTGTCAGTCGTCGCTGTTCTATTATATGTTAAGACTCTCCGACGTTAATGCTTTAGGATCGAGGTCCGGTTGCTGCACGTTGGTGAATTTAAGTTGCTGTTATGGGTGCGGACACCATGGAGCTGTGATTGCGATTGTTACCAATGTCGGGCCGAGAGGAAAAGAGTTCCGGTGACGTGTTTGGTCTATAGTTTCGACTTATTGAGGTAGGGGTTTTTCCTAAAATCTACTTTATATTACAGAGTTGTTATGAATAGATATTAATGTGAGAAACATATGTCTGTGATTATAATTGTCTTATAAATGTGGTTGTTTGCTGGACTGAATGATTGGCTACTTGATTGCTTGAGTAGTTTGTGATTGCTGAAAAGAAATTAGTTTGAAAAGTTTAGTTGATTATTATGAAAAATGGCTTTCTTGATTTTGAAGCTACTTTTGATAATGTGAACGAATCGGCTTTGGAAATGATTTGGAATATGAAATTGAATTGATTTCGGAAACGGTTTAATTTTGAGTTAGTCTAATTTTATAAATGATTTAGTATTTGAGCTGGTTTGGTTTTAAAAAGAGATTTATTATTGGCATTTATTCGCTTTGAAAATAAATTGATATTGGGGTTGGTTGAATTTTGGAAGATGATTGAGATTTGGAAATAGTTGAGAAAATGTTTGAGAAATGTTTGGATGGAACCCGAAAAGGGTGGCATAATCCGAGTTTTAGAGGAGATGCTGCCAGAATTTTATAAAATTGGAAGTTTTGTTTGAAGTAATTGTTTAAAAAGATTTAGTTCTTAAACGTTATATGTTTAAAGTTGATTTATTTAGAAAAGAAAGAATTATATTTTGGATTGAGATTGTTGATTAAGGGAAAAAAAGAATGATGAGGATGGATTTGAAATATGATTTTTGAATGAATTTGGAAATGGGATATGGATTGACGAATGATGATGATATTGATGAATGTGAATGAATTATTTATGTGGCTTATGAATTTGAAATATCTGAGATACGAGGTTCCCTGGATTAAGTGCCGTGGCTTGCCACCACGTGTACCAGGTTGAAAACTCGATACTCTGTTAACCCTACGACGTAAGTGTGACCGGGCACTATATAAATTCCCGGGAATGTTACCCCCATTGAGCAATATTGATTATTTGAGAAAAAGCTATGCATAGACTCTTGGGGATGCACGTCGGGGGACAGTCTAAGGACAATTCAGACTTGTCGGGTTGGCTGGATAACCGACAGATGAGCCTCATCAGCCATAGGACAGGCATGCATCATATGCATTTGTATGCTTTGCTTGGGTTTGAACTTGTTTTGGTTTGCCTAATTGCTAAACTGTTCTTAACTGCTACTTGAACTATTTGCTGTAACTGCTTCCTACTTGTGCTTTCCTTGTCTGTCTTACCTGTGTTTGTCCTGGCGTGTTACATTTGAGAATGGACTTTGGTGCTGAATGAATGACTGTGTTGTTTGATTGCATGGTTGGTTTCTGATTGAGATTTGCTTATGAGAAAGGAAAGACTTTGGATTTATGAAAATATTAAACATTGTTTCTTTGAAAAGGTTTTGAACGATTAGCTATTGGATTTTTAAAAAGGGTTCATAAGGCAATGATAATCATAGAATCTGAAAATAGTTTTCTTATTGAATATCTTCTTATGACAACTTTGAAACTCCGTGGTGAGACCGTGTGGTTAGGTTCTCACCCCCCTACAGCTTTACCTTTTTCAGGAACCAGATGAAGAAGCATTAAGAAGAGTTATACTACGTTTGGTTTATATGTTGTTGTATTAATTAGATTATTTTCTTCCCTCGTCTTTGTTATTACAAGTTTGTAAGAGAGATAGGAATTGTATGTTTTATACGTATATTATATTGAATTATTATATGAGGAGTCTTGTATATGAATCTATGCCTACTTGTAATTTTCTGAAAAAAAAAGTATCTATTTCCAGTTTTCAAAGAAATCAGCGATACAGTATCGAGTTATAGGCTCCTATTCTAATATTTAGTATGTAAAGTAGTCGTAATACTCCTTGCTATCAGAGTAACGCAGCCGGAAGCGTGATTTCTGATAGTGAGGGTGTGACATTATTCATCAAAAACCAGATCATTTAAGGCAAGCCAGGCTGAATTCAAGAGTGGATTCTACTTTTCACATTCTCAATAAAATTAACTCAATTCAATTCTCAACGGATTAAACTCGATCTCAAAGCTTTAAAAAATCAACTTGAAAAGCATTTCATTTCACAAAACCACACAACAATTCAACCAACAGACGTTCATAATCAACCAAGGCAAATCAAGCCATACATAAGGCCGATACAATCACCAAATACACATTCTTTTACATCAGTATCCATATGTAATAATTTCAATATATAAGAATATAGTTTTTGGAAAGCGCCCCTACCTCAAAATGCAAATTCCATAATCCAAACGTCTCACAGAGTCCTTTCCGCCTCAACCCGAACTGACGGCAACCAAAACCTCAGCTCCCAGCCACTTTCGCAATAACCATAGTAACACTAATTGCAACATATAATAATCAGGACTCGACCCCCACGTTACCCAAAACTCATTCATTAACCAAACACAAACGAATACTAACGCGAGGCTTTTTGAAACATAATTTCTTACCGAATAACATAATGGGGCAGCTGCGATTTTGAACCAGCCCGGCAACAGCTCCGGCGGCGGCCAGAAACTTCGGTGGATCAACTATAAAAACCACGCAGCGTTAAACCTTCTCGAAATCCAAAAAGGCAGAAACCTCAACTAAAATCCTTACCGGCAAACTTTTCCGGCGACAGCAGCAGGGTCTCAAGTGGCAGAAGCTCAGCCCGGAGCTCCGGCGGCAATTCCGGAAGTCACAGAACCACTCCCAGCGGCCAAAATCACAGAGATGCAGCTCCCTTCTCCGACAGCGACACCTGCGGTGGTGGCTGGTGCAAAAGCTCACAACGCAAGTAGCAACGGCGGCCTGAACCTCTTCCTTTCCTTCAGACCAGATCGGGCGGATCTCCAGCAGTGGCGGCACAGGAACGGCGGCGGCAGTTCGAGGCGACGGCGACAGCACACGGAGGCCAGCTTCGCGCGGTGCGTCGCACTCCTCCTCGCACGATTCCGACAGCAGCTCGTGGCTGGGCCAAACGGCGGCGAGTTGAACGCGGATTCTGGGCTGCGCAGCAGCTTCTACGGCGCTTCTCCTGGACGACCGTGGCGGCGCGATCCTCTCCCTCTCGTGTCTGTTTGCTCGCTCACTCGCCCTCCCTGATGCAACACGACGGCGCGGCGGCAGTGATGCCTGCCGGTGCCGCGCTTCCTCACCTCCCCTCTCCTCCGTTCGGCCAACAATGTTTCATGGGTGTGGGTCGTGTTTCCGATCCCCCCTTCTCTGCCTCTTCTCTCTCAAATTCTGTTTCCTTCATTCTTCATATGGCTGAGTGTTTGTGTTTAGGGTAGAGAGGGGCAGCAGCTGCGGCTGCTTGGGTTTGAGAGAGCTAGGGTTTCATTTTGAAACTTAGGGTTAAGGGCATTATGGTAATTTCCGATAAAATTGTGGACAATATAGTAATTGAAACCCAAATTAAATCCAACACTATTTATATATAGAAAATACTATTTGCTCATCAATTTCACAAATTATTTTCAATAAATTGTCCAAATCAAATAATTAGAAATAATATAATTAAATTCTTTATTTTCTCAAAACAGTAGTATCAATATTCTAAAATATTAATTATTTAGTCCAAAATCATATAAAAATCCTTATTATTTCTCAACCACCAACTTTGTGGTTTAAATATAGAAAATAATTCAATAATTATAAAATTGGATAATAATCATAACTTATCTCAAATTCAATAAATCAAAACTTGCCTTAATTATCTTTAATAAAATAATTTCTAAAATTAAGGCTATAAATAATTATATGATTTGAGACTTGATCATAAAAAGACTTTTCAAAAGTTCTGGGTCTTATATTCTACCCACCTTACAAAAATTTTCGTCTTTGAAAATTGATACAAAACGAAAGAAATTTCATAACAGTTCACCCTTGAACACATTTAAGGAAGAAGCAAAAATATCTCAAAATATAAACATATATATGATTTTTCAAGTACTTGGATAGCATATGGATAACGATACAAAGGTAGGAGTGTGATTGCAAAGCAAACGTTACAAGATAGGCTCAATGCACAAGGTCATATGATCTCAAAGCTTTACAAAAACTTGAGGTGCCAAAATAGAGTGCAAATCAAGATAGGCGTTCACAAAGCAAAGTGGTAATTAGCGTGGTAAAAGGCTGCAAAGCATGTTGGTATTTAAACAGCGGCATAACGTTCACTGACAATTCTCGCTCCCACTTCAGAACTTCAATTTCCCAACTCCACCAATCATTTTACAACCTCATAGCCAATCATAAGCCTAACAACTGCAAACCCGTTCGCAAGGAACAGAACACCCACAACTCTTAACGTTGTACACCTACCGCTTCAACTTCCGTATACACATATCACGTCTTAAAGAACGAACGCATCGCGTTACTACGTCTACAAGTCGCACGTGATATCAAAACAATTCTCGAGTCTACTCAGAAGGATACAAGATCTAGAACGGAGAAACAATTATCAAGGGTACTACTCATAGATTTGAGGGAATGTATCCAATTCCAGATAAATAAGGATGTCCAAGCAAAGAAGTTTGCTAGAAATAAATCGATTGACAACTCCAAAGATAACCCTTGGATCCAAGAAATTCAATAGGACCAATAAGAAGAGAACCAGCGCCTTAGTTCGAAACAAATTCAAGTTGAGTCGAAGAAGTAGAAGGTTTACAGAAAAGAATATCAAACCCAAGACAAAGCTCACAGAACTCAAGAGCACGATTACAAATACTTTCAAATACATTGTTCATGAAAAAGTCAAAAACTTACGAAAAAATCACTTTGCAGTCTAGAAGAAAAGTTGAGCAACAAACTGTAGAACCTATGCACAATTACTCAAGAGGGGGGGGGGGTGAATTGAGTATTGCAACAACAATGAATCTTTTTGCGAAAGTTAAAGACAATATACAAAAGTGTTATTGTACTAGTATTTTTCCAAGAGCTTAACTCAATTGCTAAGCATTTATAAGGAGCTTTTACTTTCCAATAGACACCAACTCAAATAAATTGATCAAGCTTTTCACCAATCGGACTTAAGCTATTCCTTAAGTACTTACGAAGCTACTTTTCGATCACAATTTATTTGCTCAAAGGTAAAAGACAAAAATATTGAAGAGATGAGTTTGGAGAGATGCAAACGCTATTTAGAGTGGTTCGGCACAATCCTTGTCCTACGTCCACTTTCTTTCTCAATCGCTATTGAGAAGTTCCACTATTGCCAAGCTTCAAGGTACTCGCGCAAAACCTTTTACAATCCGAGTCCTTAGTTTCTAACACCTCACGGTATATGATCACCACTCGTATACTAACCCACTCCACTTAGAGATTCCTTCTCTAAGATTTGCCTTGAGTACTTAGTATACTTCTTTGGTATCCTCACCGACTATAGTGTTTATAACTCTTGACTCAACCTTGGAGATCACACTCCAATTTACAAAGTGTACAAGAAAACAATTCTCAAAGAATTGTTGAGACGAAATGAGTACTCTCTAGAAGAGTGTATGATTACAATTTTAGCACTATTGAACCAATTGATATTGCTCTCTCAAATTGTGTATTATAACACCTTAAAAATGTGTAGAATGAAAGAATATGAACAAGATAGTTTGCAAATACTCACATGTGTGAAATAAGGCTTCAATCCATCTATTTATAGACTTCCCAAACCTTAGAAACGTTGGGGAGTTAATGGGATGGAGCCGTTTTGTCAAAACTAGCCGTTTTTTATGTTTTTGAATCATTTGCATTGATGCATAACACTTTGCATCGATGCAAATGTGTCTTTGAAGCTGAAATTTGAATTTTCAGCTAGGTTGCATCGATGCAAACATCTTTGCATCGATGCAACAAGTCGTTGCATGCTTTGCATCGATGCAAGATGAGTGTGCATCGATGCAAACCTTAAAGAATGGCTTAAAATCACTTCAAAATACTTAGGATTGATCTCAAACTTGTTGGAGTCAATTCCTATGCTTTTGTACCTTTGAAAACAAGTTTTTAAACCATTTGGCTAGCATCGAATTGCAAGATGTGCATCAAAACATTTTGTGAGTGTGTGTTGAGAGATTTAGCAATTGGTTCTTAACAAGAAGTTACCTAAGTCCTAAGACACTATACTTGTCTTCAAATGTTGTGGACTTGAGTTTCTTGTTGTTGTTGTGTTGCTTTCAACTCTTCATTCCTCAATGTTGAATGTTGGTTGATTTTTCAATATGCTTGTTCATTCAAGTTGTTTGTTGGTTTGTCTTTCATGTCGTTTGTTGGTTTGTCATTCATCAAAACCTACGAATACAAACTTCGCATACAAGCAACATGATTTACACAAACATTTTTCAAGAGAGTAGCAAAAGCATAAATGTGGCTTTACTTCAATACAATTTCATGTTGAAGTAGATCATGTAGAGTTTTAAAAACAAAATGCACACAAGTTTGGCTAAGAGCTAAAATATTTTCTCAAATATTTTAGAAAGATAATTAGGTGTTCAGCCTAACCAAAAGAAGTTCATAAAAACTCGGAAGTAATCAAATGCTTGTCCAAAATTCTCAAAGTTTCATATTCAAACAAGCGTGTATAATATTTATAGCAAGTACGAAAGAGAAAGTTAAACTCTTTTTAGAAAAGAAACTCCGAAGTAAAAATTTGCTTACAATTTGGTAAAGGAAATAAGTGGTGCGTCACAAACAAACCGATTTCCACTAAACAATGAAGCTTTCCAAAACTTCATTTAAAACAACGTATGCCAACTTTAAATTAACTTCGTCAAAATTGAGCAATGGTTTCAATCTCAATCAAATAACAGAAAATAAATTAGTATTCTTCCAAAGAGAATTCAAAACTTCTTTTAAAAGTTCAAAACAAGACTCCAAAAGTGTTCTTGAAATCACCATCTCAGAAGAACATTCAAGAAGTTTAAGATGTACTAAAAATGAGTCAAGCCATGCAAGAAAGGATCTTAAACCAAGATAGCTCAAACAAGATCCACTAGGCAGGAGACATCAACAAGCTTCAATTGATTCAAAAGAATACAAAAGTCATAGGAAAAGATAACTCAATCATTAGTAAATTTCCAAGGATAAATCTTTGACTAAAAACTCTTGTAAAGACAATGAGAGGATAAACGATGCACTATTTTGAAACGAATCAAACTGACTCATATAAGAATGAGATTCACCAGAGAAAGGAAAGCTGAGATTGATTATAGTGCTCCCAAAAGGTAGATGTATAATTAAAAATAGAATTGCGTATGACATTCATAGAGGTGAAAAGCTTAAGAAGGAGCGAGTCCGTTCATAAGAAGAAAGCTATGAATCCAACATTTTCAAAAGAACAATAATGGCATAAACCATGTAGTATGCTAAACTAGACTCAATTCAAAATAAGTTAAGTGGAGCTTATCAAACGAAACTCAACCGGAATAAAAGCGAAAAATCCATTTCTTTCCGAAATTCTGAAAAATACCCAAATACATAATCAAATGAAGATGTGCACTGGAGCTATAGTAGAATTACTAGAAAGTCAATTTACTTTTAAAGTAAGTGCAGTCCCGTAAACCAGTAAAAGTACAGGCGAGGTATTAAAATGAGTAGTTGTTAAACTGTGTAAGAAATCTTCAAAATTTCACATATAGATAAGAATACATCTATTCAACAGTAATTTTCATAAAAATCTCAAAATTGGCTGTGATCACTATCAAATAAGAGAAAAACTGAATCAACAATTTCTCTAAGAATGTACTCGAAATCAGGAGTTAGAATGCACAGTGCATTAGGACCAGTTCAAAGCCATATCAAAGAATACAGGAATCAAGAAGAACTCAAATAGAGGAAGATAGATGCAACAATGATTTCAAACAAGCATATCCACTTAAGATCAATCAAGAAGGCATATGAATAGAGGAATAGAGTTGAAAAAAATCAAACTACTTTTCAAGAGGATTAGCAAACAAGAACTTCAAGTTAGGACATGAAGGAACAGGTCGACTCGAACAGAATTCAAGACACAACTGAATAGCCTCGAGAAATAGTTTCTAACGTTCCCAAAACCCGCGATTCGCTTTACTCAAAACTCGTATATCATCTATGATAACCTATTAGTGCTCTCATATACATAATTCACTAGTATTAAGCCGGCCAAACTTAATACCAAGAATTATGCAATGCAAGACTAACGGCGTTAATCAATAGATTGTCATGTGCATAAAGCTCTAATTCTTGCCATTCGACAAGACTATTGCATGACAGACACTCAGAGTATGCAACTAAAGCATAGTCGGTCCATTCCTCAGGCTCTACAGGAAAGACCGTTCTGATTCCATAATGTAACACCCTAACTACCAAAGCTCACGCTTCCGGCTGCGCAACTCTGATAGCTCGGACATTACGACAACACTTATACTATTTTATACTAATATATGAGCCTGTTTAAAACTTTAGACCGCAATACCGCTCCCAAAATACTTTCGTTCGATAACATATATCCATAGATACCATACAACTTACAAAAACTCATAAAGGATACATCCATATATATACATAGATATATATATCATATTACAAGCATTAACCAATACAATCCCTAACCCTCTTACAGAATATATCAAGATACAGGAGAGGGTACAATAAATAATCTAAAGCAATACAGAGCATCTCAACAACAACTAAATAAACTCTTCGTGACTTCTGCGTCCATATCCTGAAAGGGGAAAAATATAGGGGGGTGAGAACATCATCCTCGAAAGGGTTCTCAGTAGAGGGTTTTTGGGAATTACTGTAATAGGATACGTGAAGATAAACCATACCAGTGATTAATAACCGTCTTCTGCCTCTTTTCAAAAACAAAGGTTTACAGTAAAAGAGAAATCTGAAATCCTTTTCTGAAAGAGGAGACTGTTCATTTAAAACAATATTCAAAAGCCTTTCAAAAGGTTTATCCATGCTGAACCAAATTAGCCTTTCATACATTCCCAAACCATAACCACAAAACCGAAACCAACCATCGGTCCATCTCAATTCAACCACGGCCCTAGGCCCAAAAAATCTATACAACAACCAATCACCACAATCCAACAGAGTCCCAGTTGCAAACACAGATAGGAAGTTCAAGAACAAGCAAACAGTTACAGCAAGTAGAACAAGCAGCAGTTAATCTCAAGTAATCACATAGGCAAACCAAGTACAATATGCACACGCAAACAATGTCACGTAGATGCATATGATGCATGCCTGTCCTAGTGGTTGATGATATCATCTGTCGGTTATAGAGCCAACCTGACAAGTCCTGGTAGCTAACCATTGGACTGTCCCTCTATCGTGTCTCCCCAACTCGAGTTATACTCAATATAAACTTGATCATAATCATGATCCATATCCATCACCCACACTGGTGAATATTTATGGGGGTGAGCTCATCCGGGGCTTTCACAGTGCCCGGCCACCCTAACGACATAGGGTCAAAAGAGCTTCGAGTCTCAACCTGGAGCACGTGGTGGCTAGCCACTGCTTTCTCCCAAGGAAACTCTTATCTCCGATAGTGGAAGTGCAACATTCACATTTATCAATGATTCAGCATATACATGCATTCAATCTCATCCATGGATCAACATCCATCTCAGCCATCCGGCTCACGGTTCAGTCCAAAACCAGCCAATATTCATATCATACACAGCCATTTCGGCTCACGGTTCAATCTAGAACCAACCAATATTTATAATCATACACAGCCATTCCGGCTCACAACAAAACAGCACTTCCACATTCAACATCATCAATTCATAAAATCGGCATTTAAGCCATAAATCACTTTTTCCCAAATCATTTCACTTTGAAAACAAGTTTCAACTCTTTTCAACCTTGGCTTTAAAGATCTCATTTCTCAAATCATCTCGGGCTCATAAGCCACTTTTACTCAAGGTAAATTCCCCTTTTAAAACCATGCCACTCTCGGCATCCTCTTTTCAAAACTTCCATAACCATGGAAAGTTAAAGATTCATTTTGAAACATTCAAAATCATCCATCCAACAATGGGATTTTATAACAAAATTTCTCGGCAAGGTCCCAAGTCCTTAGGGGAGAATAGCATAACTCATTTCGCCAAATTCATTTAAAATCATTAAAACCTTGGCTTTTTTATTTGAGTAATAAAATAGGATCTAAGCTAAACCGAGTCACGTAATCATTTACTTCTTTCAAGCCGTTTCCTTTACTTAGGCAAAACCAACTTCAACCCCCATGATAAATTCTAGAACGTTTCAACTGTTCAAAATTGTTTTAGTCTTGCAAGAATTCAGAGTTCAAAGAGTACTTAAAACCTTTCCCAAAACATTTCAAAATGAAACTTGTCAATAGACATTTAGGTTCTTTCAACATCATTAAAACTCCTCTAATTGAAACCTTCAAGTCAAATTCAAAGGCATTGCCCTTGTCACATTTAAAACAGCTTTAAAACATAAGTTTCATCTAAATAACTTTCTCATGAAAAAGATACAATGCCTTTCTTAAGAAGCAAGACTAAATCACAATTCCCTCTTTAATAATTCATTTCAAAAGCATGAATCATCCTTTTCTTGATATTTCAACTAAAATAGTAGAAGCCTTCAGCTCATCATTTTTCCCAGACAACATTTCAATAAAGACTCGGATTTTATAGAAATTTCGGCAGCATCTCCCCTAAAACTTGGACTTTGCCACCCGGTCCGGGTCCCAACAAAACCATTCCACAATCTTTTCCAACAGCCCAGAATCCAAAATCAATTCAAAGGCAAGCCAAAATCCAACAGTTAATATCAATACCATATTTCAAGAAAACTGTTTCAAAAATCAAATCATTATCAGCCGAATAAACTCATTTCTAAAGTTTCAAAGAAACGGTTCAGTAACAATCATTCATCAAAAACCAGATCATTTAAAGCAAGCCAGGCTGAATTCAAGAGTGGATTCTATTTTTCACATTCTCAATAAAATTAACTCAATTTAATTCTCAACGGATTAAACTCGATCTCAAAGCTTTAAAAGAATCAACTTGAAAAGCATTTCGTTTCACAAAACCACACAACAATTCAACCAACAGACGTTCATAATCAACCAATGCAAATCAAGCCATACATAAGGCCGATACAATCACCAAATACACATTCTCTCACATCAGTATCCATATGTAATAATTCCAATATATAAGAATATAGTTTTTGGAAAGCGCCCCTACCTCAAAACGCAAATTCCATAATCCAAACGTCTCATAGAGTCCTTTCCGCCTCAACCCGAACTGACGGCAACCAAAACCTCAGCTCCCAGCCACTTTCGCAATAACCATAGCAACACTAATTGCAACATATAATAATCAAGACTCGACCCCCACGTTACCCAAAAATCATTCATTAACCAAACACAAACGAATACTAATTCGAGGCTTTTCGAAATATAATTTCTTACCGAATAACACAATGGGGCAGCTGCGATTTCGAACCGGCCCGGCAACAGCTCCGGCGGCGGCCAGAAGCTTCAGTGGATCAACTATAAAAACCACGCAGCGTTAAACCTTCTCAAAATCCAAAAAGACAGAAACCTCAACTAAAATCCTTACCGGCAAACTTTTCCGGCGACAGCAGCAGGGTCTCAAGTGGCAGAAGCTCAGCCCGGAGCTCCGGCGGCGATTCTGGAAGTCACAGAACCACTCCCGGCGGCTAGAATCACAGAGATGCAGCTTCCTTCTCCGACAGCAACACCTGCGGTGGTGGCTGGTGCAAAAGCTCACAACGCAAGTAGCAACGGCGGCCTGAACCTCTTCCTTTCCTTCAGACCAGATCGGGCGGATCTCCAGCAGTGGCGGCACAGGGCTGGCGGCAGCAGTTCGAGGCGATGGCGACAGCACACGGAGGCCAGCTTCGCGCGGTGCGTCGCACTCCTCCTCGCACGATTCCGACAGCAGCTCGTGGCTGGGCCAAACGGCGGCGAGTTGAACGCGGATTCTGGGCTGCGCAGCAGCTTCTACGGCGCTTCTCCTGGACGACCGTGGCGGCGCGATCCTCTCCCTCTCGTGTCTGTTTGCTCGCTCACTCGCCCTCCCTGATGCAACACGACGGCGCGGCGGCAGTGATGCCTGCCGGTGCCGCGCTTCCTCACCTCCCCTCTCCTCCGTTCGGCCAACAATGTTTCATGGGTGTGGGTCGTGTTTCCGATCCCAAATTCTCTGCCTCTTCTCTCTCAAATTCTGTTTCCTTCATTCTTCATATGGCTGAGTGTTTGTGTTTAGGGTAGAGAGGGGCAGCAGCTGCGGCTGCTTGGGTTTGAGGGAGCTAGGTTTCATTTTGAAACTTAGAGTTAAGGACATTATGGTAATTTTCGATAAAATTGTGGACAATATAGTAATTGAAACCCAAATTAAATCCAACACTATTTATATATAGAAAATACTATTTGCTCATCAATTTCACAAATTATTTTCAATAAATTGTCCAAATCAAATAATTAGAAATAATATAATTAAATTCTTTATTTTCTCAAAACAGTAGTATCAATATTCTAAAATATTAATTATTTAGTCCAAAATCATATAAAATTCTTATTATTTCACAACCACCAACTTTGTGGTTTAAATATAGAAAATAATTCAATAATTATAAAATTTGATAATAATCATAACTTATCTCAAATTCAATAAATCAAAACTTGCCTTAATTATCTTTAATAAAATAATTTCTAAAATTAAGGCTATAAATAATTATATGATTTGAGACTTGATCATAAAAAGACTTTTCAAAGGTTCTGGGTCTTACAACTACAATAAAATAAATTAAGTGTGAGAGTTTTATTTTTTTTTTTTTACAAATTTTATATCATATCCATTTCAATAATAATAAATAAAAATACATCAACTTGATATCTAAGAGAAAATGATGAGATAAAATCATAACACAGTTCTAAAACAAAAGCTTAAATTAAACTATAATATCATTGCACAACACAAATTGAAAGTAATTTCACACTATAATATACCACACAAACAGGTAAATGACTTAAGCTTAATTACAAATTTTTTTTTATTTATGCATACATGAGAACACCATGGTCTATAAATATTTCATGGATAACATATCATATATTGCTCTGAATGATGAGCACGGGAGTTGAAGAGTATGTGGTGGTTTGTGTCCACGATAGTTGACTTCTTGCGACGACGCCTCATAGGGAAAAAAAGACTTGTTGTAAAAGCTACCTAATGAAAGAGTAATTGGTAAATGAATGATATTTTCTTCTAGCATATATGGTCTTTTATAGTGGTAAAATAAAAATTGTAGGAATAAAATTTTATATTTTTATATTCGAAATAGAATTTGATATTTATCGTAATAAAATTAAATAACTAATCAGTTATAATTCATGTATTTAAATAAATAAAATAAAAATATTTTTAAGAATTAATCAAATTAGTTAGTTGATACAAATAATTAGTATAATTGATTTTATTTGATTTATTGAATTCAAAAAAATAAATTAGGAAATAATTGATTAAAATAATTAGTTGATATAATTAATTTATTATAATTGATTGGATTTAATAAATTAGAAAAATAAATAGGAAAACATATGAGACAATAATTTTTTTAACTAAATTAATCTGTATTTATTGTATTTAATCATTATAAAAAACAAATCATCTATGCTATTATGTACCTTATAAATTAATGACTTAAAATAATTGATATAATAAATTACAATTATTTGATTGATATGTGTAACACCCTAACTACCAAAGCTCACGCTTCCGGCTGCGCGACTCTGATAGCTCAGACATTACGACGACTTTTATATTATTTAATACTAAAATATGAGCCTGTTTAAAACTTTAAACCGCAAAACCGCTCCAAAAATACTTTTGTTCGATAACGTACATCCATAGGTACCATACAACTTACAAAAACTCATAAAGAGTACATCCATATATATATATATATATATATATATATATATATATATATATATATATATATATATATATATATATATATATATATATATATATATATATATATATATATATATATAACATTACAAGAATTAACCAATACAATTCCTATCCCTCTTACAGAATATATCAAGATAAAGGCGATGGTACAACAAGTAATAATCCAAAGCAATACAGAGCATTTTAACAAAACAAATAAACTCTTCGTGACTTCTGCATCCATATCCTGGAAGGGAAAAAATGTAGGGGGGTGAGAACATCATCCTCGAAAAGGTTCTCAGTAGAGGGTTTTTGGGAATTACTGTAATAAGATACGTGAAGATAAACCGTACCAGTGGTTAATAACTGACTTATGCCTCTTTTCAAAAATAACGGTTTACAGTAAAAGAGAAAATCTGAAATCTTTTTCTGAAAGAGGAATCTGTTCATTTAAAACAATATTTCGAAAGCCTTTCAAAAGGTTCATCTATGCTAAACCAAAAATAGCCTTTCATACTATTCCAAATCGGAAACACAAAACCGAAACCAACCATCGGTCCATCTCATTTCAACCACGGCCCTAGGCCCAAACAATCCAATAACAACCAATCACCACAATCCAACAGAGTCCCAGTTGCAAACACAGATAGGAGGTTCAAGCACAAACAAACAGTTACAGCAAGTAAAGCAAGTAGCAGATAATCTCAAATAGTCACAAAGGCAAACTAAGTACAATATGCACACCCAAACAATGTCACATAAATGCATATGATGCATGCCTGTTCCTAGTGGCTGATGATATCATCTGTCGGTTATAGAGCCAACCCGACAAGTCCTGGTAGCTAACCATTGGACTGTCCCTCTGTCGTGTCTCCCCAACTCGAGTTATACTCAATATAAACTTGATCATAATCATGATCCATATCCATCACCCTCACTGGTGAATATTTATGGGGTGAGCTCATCCGGGCTTTCACAGTGCCCGGCCACCCTGACGACATAGGGTCAAAAGAGTTTCGAGTCTTGTTCCGAGGGTTACCTGAAACTGGAGGTTGATCTCGGATGAGATCTTCTGTACTGGTCGGAGATGATGTGTCCGGCTGGCTAGTGGCAGCCGGAGCTGTTGTGTCCGACTTGTTGGACTTGCTGCACTGCTGATCCTTGGCCACCGGAGGGTGGGGGTACCTGCAAGAGACTCCGATGCTTAAGTTAGCATGGGTATTAAGCAGGTTTTATGTAGAATCAGAGTATGAGTTATACCTGGGTACTCCAGTGTATTTATAGTAGTGTGGAGTGACCTTTTTAGATAAGATAAGTTAGTTATCTTGTTCTTATCTTATCTTTGGGTGAGGTCAGCTTATCTTCAAGGGAATCGCTCTTATCTCTGTAGGCTCGGACTGCCTGTGGATTTGGGTCGTGTTCTTCTATTTGGGCCCTTTATTGGGCTTTCCTGTTGATTGGCCGAGCTCTTTAGAAGAAGAGGTCGGATAGTCTGACCTGAAGAGGTCGGTCGATTTGTCGCCAATCATCCCGGGTCGGATAGCTCGACCCAGGGTATGAACAGTGCCCCTGCTTGAGCTCGGTCTTCTTCTTTGAGGTCGAGTCCTTTGACTTCGGTCCTTCTTTGGTGAAACTGAGTTCAAGCATTTTGTCGATTCCTTTCTTTGTAGAGTCTTTTTGAATATGGAACGTTTCTTCTTTCGCTTCTTCTGAAAGCGTGCGCTTTTGCATTAATATTTTGACTTTGGGAATATGCGAGGCTTTAAATACCTTCATTAATTGGTTTTAATTGCCCGTTTCCCTTGGTTTTTATTTTGAATCTTTCGATAAAAAAACAGTTTCTCTCCTTCGTAACTTCTTCTTTTACTCTCTCACTTTCTGTTTTCATCCGCATCGTTCTGCCTTTCCTTGCGTGATAGCGTCATTTGGCGATTCTCTTGGTTGATTCCATTTTCCCGTCTTCAGCTTTTGCAGCTTCTCTTTTGTTCCAGGTTGGTTTTCTCCTTCCCTTTCTTCTGCGTCATTTTCTTTGTCTGATTTAGAGAAAGTCTTGATTTGGAGAAAGTTTGGATTTTTCTGTTTTACTGTGCCCGATTGTTGTGTATTCTGAGATTTCTTCGTCTTTTTGTGTGATTTCTTTGACTTTCTCTGCTGCTTGATGCCTTTAGAATTTTGCATGTTGCCGTCGCTTCCGCTTGTGCTTTTGATGATTGTATTTGAAATGATGATTTTTGTTTCTGAAAAAAGGTTGTATCTTTGACGATTTTTCTGCTTTCGGCTTTTTTGCTATGCCCTTTTGTTTGGTGAAATTGTAGAAAGATAGTGGCTTTTTGTGTTTTTTGCTTCCTTTGCGTTTATTTGAGACCTTCGTAAGCTGTAGGAATTTTCTGAAACCTTGCCTTGTTTCTGCCTCCAAAGGATGCCCCAGGACTTTGGTTTTGAGTCTTGGGGTTTTCCTTTCCTATGTGTTTGCCTGTGTTATTTTTGTCGAGTTGTTTTGCCCCTCGTCCGAGATGATTTTTAGTAATCCAATCTTCTTTTCTTATTTGTAGGATTAGTCGACGTCATGTCTTCTCGCAATAATATTGTAGAGGTGTCTTCCAAAGTTCCTGAGGGGATGTCTGATTGGCTGGATTCCCTTGTCCTAATGTGTGTCTCTGTCGTGGATGCTGAATTTTGTGTAGAACTGAGGAAGCGTCATAGGATTTGTAGTAGCAGTGCCCGGGAGAGGGATTATGAACTCGTAGCTCCTGATTTCGATGAGAGGGCTTGCTTTTCTACTTTCCTCGAGGGGGAGCGTCCCTTCTTTTATGCTTATAAATACTTCTTCAGCCAGTTAGACGTTACTTTTTCTTTTACTGCTTTTGAAACCGACCTGTTGTGGTCATGTAACATTGCTCCATCCCAGCTTCATCTGAATTCCTGGGGTTTTATCAAAATATTTCAACTGCTTTGCCAAGAGTTAGGCATAGCATCTTCTAAAACTCTTTTCCTTTATCTTTTTGTCTCGGCCAAGCCCGGAGGTTCCTCCAAAAAGAAAGCTTCTTGGGTTTCTTTCAGGTCGGCCCAGGGGCATAAAGTTTTTGCCATGTATGATGAGTCTTTTAAAGATTTTAAGAACTATTTCTTCCGCGTCCGTGCTGTTGAGGGGGTCCGCCCCTTTTTTCTTGATGAAAATGATGAGCCTGCTTTTCCTCTAGAGTGGCAAAAGAATGTGAGAGTGCCACGTTATACATGGGAGATGCTTAATGAGGTTGAGCGGGCTTTTGTGGTTGTTCTTGAGGATTTGTGGGGGAAACCACCCCATCTGGATACAAAAAGGTTCTTGAGTGATCCGTCTTTGGTTCGAACTGCTTTGGGTACTGTCTGATTTATTTTTATACTTGCTTTCTGAGCTTTTCTTTTCCTGTGTTGTAACTTGTCGTTATGGTTGATTCTGTTTTTTCAGAGATGTCGAAAAATAATGATTCCATGAAGGCCTACAAGAAGGCGAAGAAGGCTGCTGCTGCTCAGAACATCTCGGCCAAGGCGGCCGGGGAGGGATCTTCCCTAGTGCAAGTGAAGCCGCCCGTGCCGAGTTCTCCTGGGCCAAGGAAAGTGATCCCGACTCCTCGGGTTCGTCTGGCTGAGCCTCCACAGTCTTCAGCTGCTACTTCTGGTGCTCATCCCAATAAGAAACAAAAAACAACTGAGGTCTTCAACCTTGACGCCCCTGATTTTAATGCAATCGAATTTGTAGACCAGCAGATCGGTCCCTACAGTACCCTCCCCATGGATGATGTGTCAATCCTTCGCCATCTGGATTTTATGACCCAAAACAGTGTTAAAATGGCATACATGGGGGCTGCCTTGTACCGAACTGCTCAGAATCTTCCTCTCCATGCCACTAAGGAATTTATGGAGGAGGCTAAACAGGAGTTCGACCGGATGAAGGGCCTAAAGGAGGAGCTTGAGGTAAAGGTAGCCAAGTTGGAGAAGGATCTGGAGAATGAGAAGGCGAGTTCCCTCTCTCTGGCGGCTTCGGTGAGGCTGGCCGAGGATACGGCTATGAGACATAAGGACAGTTATGTGACATCTTATCGGGAGGTGGTGCGCCTGAGGGAGGAGTTGGAGAATGCCCGAGCTGATTACTCTGAGCTCCAGGGTCATCTCGTCGGCAGTGTGACTGCTGCTTACGAGAACCTGAAGGAGCAGGTTCGAATTATTGCTCCCGAGGCTGACCTCACTCTCTTCAGCCTGGAGAATGTCGTCAGGGATGGTAAGGTTGTCCCTGATGATGAGGATGATGATGATGTTGAACCTCTCCCGGTTCCTTCTGCCAAGGTGTCAATTCCTACTGTTCCTCCTGTTGAGGTTGGCCCTCCTGTTTCTGATCCTAACTGCCAGATCTTAAACCGGGATGATGGTACTGTGGATGCTGTTCCTCTCCAGGCTCGCCCTCCTTCTCCTCAGACTGGTGCTATTAAAAAGTCTTCTGATCTTTAGTTTTTAGATATCTGTGTAGTTGGCCCGGCTTGTGGGCTTTTAACTTTTTACTTTGTGGTTGGTATCCTTTGATGACACTCTTTTTGGTTGCTTTTAGCAACCCATTAAAACAAACGCAACGAGTAGCTTCTAAGCTTTTTTGGGTCTGACCCTGAAGCTTGGTATTTTATATCATGCTTGCTTGCACTTCTTTATGCGCTTTGAGAATGTTGAGGCCTTGTTGTTCAGCCTTTTTGAGCTGTTTTTAAGTGTCAATCCATGACCGGCTTCTCTTATGTTGTCCTTTTCCAAGTTTATTTGTAGTTGACCGATGCTATCATGTCGATCTTTTGCATAATTTGTTTGAGAGGTCTTTTCGGCCTTCTTTCGACTTGTCTGTGGTAGTTTTGTTGGTCCGACTTCTCTTGTCGGTCCAAGCTGTAGCTTTCATTGGTCCGACTTCTCCTGTCGGTCCAAGCTGTAGCTTTCGTTTTTAAGTTATTTCTAGTAATCCTCTTTTTTGGACCTTTGTCGGGTCTCTTTCAGTGATTACTTTTATAACTTTCTTTTGTAGGAGATCGACTTCGTTAGGTCGATCTCTTCTAAGTTATTTTGTAATCCTCTTTTTTGGACCTTTGTCAGGTCTCTTTCAGGGATTACTTTTATAACTTTCTTTTGTAAGAGATCGACTTCGTTAGGTCGATCTCTTCTAAGTTATTTTGTAATCCTCTTTTTTGGACCTTTGTCAGGTCTCTTTCAGGGATTACTTTTATAACTTGTTTGTAGGAGGCCGACTTCTTTGCGTCGTCTTCTTTCTAAGTTATTTTTGTAGTCCTCTTTTTTGGACCTTTGTCAGGTCTCTTTTAGGGACTACTTTTATAACTTTTTCATTTTGGGCTGACTTTGTCATGTCGGGCCCTTCTAAGTTAAAGTAATCCTCTTTAATAGGGTTGGCCAGACCTCTTTCCAGGGTTTATTTATAACTTGGGTTGACTTGGTCCGACTTCTTAACGTCGGCCAGTCTTTAAGTTATTATTTTAGCAATCCATAAGACCTCGTCAGGTTCTTTTTTGGATCACTTTTGATAACTTCTTACATTATTCTGTGTTCATCTTTGCCGATTTGTAGAAAGTGGTTGTCATCTCTAGATCGTCTTTTGGGTGAATCGCATTTTCACCTTTATCGGACGGTTTATCTTTATCGTGATCGTGCAGTGAAATTGTTTTTCACTTTCCGCCGATCTGTTGCTTTATAATCGGACGATGAATGCTTAAGATTAATGTGTCTTGAGATCTTGTAGAATATCTAAAAAATATATTTTATTCAAAGGAAAGTGCAAATATATACATGTGGGAATTTTTCATCCCTTTAAGTCGGATCGCGTCTGAGTCTCAACTTGGTGCCTCGTTAAAAAATCTTTTCAGGAAAAAGAGTGCATCCAATAATGAGATCTTTTACCTTTTCTAACTGTAGTACCTTCTTAGGTTGCAGGCGTGCCATGATCTGGGAAGCTCTCGTCCATCGAGTTCAGACAGTCTGTAGTAGCCCTTCCCAAGTACTTCCACGACTCGATAGGGTCCTTTCCAGTTTGCTGCCAGCTTTCCTTCTCCTGGTAGAGTTGTTCCGATATCATTTCGGATTAGGATGAGATCATTCTCCATGAAACTTCTCGGCACTACCCTTTGATTATATCTGGAAGCCATTGGACGCATTAGTGCTTCTTCCCTGATCCGAGCTCTTTCTTGGATTTCAGGTAGTAGGTCAAGCTCTTCCCTCTGAAGTTGGGAGTCTGCTCCCTCATTGTAATGAACCACTCTAGGCGATCCTTCCTCGATCTCTACTGGAATCATTGCTTCTATTCCATATGCTAACCGGAAGGGGGATTCCTTCGTGGTGGAATGTGGCGTCGTTCGATATGTCCATAGGACCTGTGGAAGCTCATCTACCCAAGCTCCCTTTGCATATTGTAATCTCCATTTTAACCTGGCCAATATGACTTTGTTGGCAGCTTCGGCCTGTCCATTGGCTTGTGGGTGTTCAACGGAGGTGTACTGGTGCTTTATATTCAAGTCGGCTACTAGTTTTCTGAAGCCTGCATCTGTGAATTGAGTGCCATTGTCTGTGGTTATTGAATATGGAACCCCAAACCTTGTGACAATGTTTCTATATAAGAATTTCCGGCTTCTTTGAGCGGTGGCGTTGGCTAGGGGTTCTGCCTCAATCCACTTTGTGAAATAGTCTACCCCTACTATGAGAAATTTAACTTGTCCTGACCCCTGGGGGAAGGGGCCGAGAAGATCGAGTCCCCATCTTGCAAACGGCCAGGGTGAAATTACACTGATGAGCTCTTCTGGCGGGGCGATGTAAAAGTTGGCATGTTTCTGACATGGTGGGCATGTCTTTACAAATTCTGTAGCTTCCTTCTGTAGAGTCGGCCAATAAAATCCCGCTCGGAGTACCTTTTTGGTGAGAGCTCGTGCTCCGAGATGATTGCCACAAATGCTGCCGTGTACTTCTTCTAACACTTCCCTTGTGTTGGAGGTTGGCATGCATTTTAGCAATGGTATTGAGATTCCTCTTTTGTATAGGATGTTGTTTATGATGGTGTAGTATTGTGCCTCTCTTTTTAACCTCTTTGCCTCCTTTTCTTCTGTGGGGAGTGTTCCTGCTTTGAGGTAGTTGATTATGGGGGTCATCCATCCTTGGTCCTGACTTGTTATGGCTAGGACTTTTTCCTCTTCCGAGATTGACGGGTTCTGTAGCATTTCCTGTATGAGGCTTCTATTGTTGCCCCCTGGTTTGGTGCTGACTAGTTTCGAGAGTGCATCAGCTCGGGCATTTTGTTCGTGGGGTATGTGGCAGATCTTATATTCCCCGAGCTGTCTGAGCTGTTCCTTGGTTTTATCCAAATACTTTTTCATGGTAGGATCTTTGGCTTGATAGCTCCCTGTTATCTGTGAGGTGACTACTTGTGAATCACTGTAAATGTTGAGTTTCTAAGCTCCAACCTCTTTAGCCAGCTTCAAACCAGCTAATAATGCTTCATATTCCGCCTGGTTGTTTGAGGCCGAGAACCCGAACTTGAGGGAGAGCTCAACTTGGGTTCCTTGATTACTTTCTATTATCACGCCTGCGCCGCTTCCAGTTTTATTTAAAGAACCGTCTATATAGAGATTCCATTCTGTGGGGGTTTCCAGGGCATCTGTGAATTCTGCGATGAAGTCGGCCAGATACTGCGATTTGATGGCCGTCCAAGGTTCGTACTGGAGGTCGAACTCTGATAACTCTACTGCCCATTGTAAAATTCTACCTGCTAAATCTGTTTTCTGTAATATTCCTTTTATGGGCTGGTTAGTTCGGACCTTAATGGTGTGAGCCTGGAAGTACGGGCGAAGTCGTCGAGATATTAGAATGAGGGTGTAGGCAAAACTTTTCTATTTTCTGGTAGTTCAGCTCGGATCCCTGTAGCGCTTTGCTTATGAAGTAGACAAGTTGTTGCCCACTTTTGTCTTCTCTGACTAGTGCTGAGGCTATTGCCCGGTTTCCTACTGCGAGATACAATATGAGCGGTTCTCCTTTTCGTGGTCGAGATAGGGTAGGCGGCCGTCCTAAGAATTCCTTGAAGTCTTGGAAGGCTTGTTCACATTTTGTCGTCCATTCGAACTGCTTTCCCTTCCTTAAAATGGCATAGAAGGGGAGAGACCTTATCGCTGCTCCTGCTAAGAATTTGGATAGGGCGGCCAATCTCCCGTTGAGTTGCTGTACTTCTTTGACACAGATGGGGCTCTTCATGTTGAGTATGGCTTGACATTTATCCGGGTTTGCTTCAATTCCTCTTTGTGTGAGCATGAACCCTAAGAATTTGCCTGCTTCTACTGCAAAGGTGCATTTTGCGGGATTGAGTCGCATGTCATGCTTCCTTATAGTGTCGAACACTTGAGCCAGGTCGGACAATAATGTATCTTCGCTTTGTGTCTTTATCAACATGTCGTCCACATAGACTTCCATGATTTTTCTGATGTGATCTGAGAAGACTTTATTCATTAGCCTTTGATAAGTAGCTCCTGCGTTCTTGAGACCGAAAGGCATAACGATGTAGCAGTAATTTGCTTTCGGTGTTAAGAACGAGGTCTTTTCTTGATCTGGTGGATACATGAGGATTTGGTTGTATCCCGAGTATGCGTCCATAAACGAGAGGTATCTATATCCAGAGGAAGTATCTACCAGAGCGTCGATACTTGGGAGTGGGTATGGATCTTTTGGGCAGGCTTTGTTGAGATCGGTGTAATCGGTGCACATTCGCCACTTCCCATTTGATTTTTTCACCAAGACGACGTTGGCTAGCCATAGTGGGTATTTGACTTCTCTTATGAATCCTGCCTCCAGTAGTGCTTGTACTTGTTCTTCCACAGCTTGGGATCGCTCTGGCCCAAGTTTTCTTCGTCTCTGCTGCACCGGCCGAGATCCTGGGTAGACCGCCAACTTGTGGCACATTAGCTTAGGGTCTATGCCTGGCATGTCTGCGGCTTTCCATGCGAAGAGATCAACATTATCTCGTAAGAATTGTATCAGTAATTCTTTTAAGTCTCCTCTTAGGATCGTGCCGATATTAGTTGTTTTATCCGAGGTGTCTCCGATATGAATCTTCTCTATCTCACCTTCTGGCTGCGGACAGAGTTCTTCTCGTCGCTGAACTCCGCCAAGTTCAATTGTATGAAACTCTTCTCCTCTGCCTCTGAGGTTTAGACTTTCGTTATAACATCGGCATGCCATCTTTTGATCTACTTTTATCGTGGCTATCCCCTCTGTAGTTGGGAATTTCATGCATAGATGTGGAGTCGAGACTATTGCGCCGAGTTGATTGAGTGTTGTCCGACCTATTAGAGCATTGTAGGCTGAACTTACGTCGACCACAATGTAGTCTATTTTGAGGGTCCTAGATTGGTTCCCTTTTCCGAAGGTTGTGTGTAGCGATACGTATCCCAGTGGTTGTACTGGGGTATCTCCCAGCCCGAACAAGCTGTTTGGGTATGCCTTAAGCTCCCTTTCTTCTAAGCCAAGCTTGTCGAAGGCAGTTTTGAATAAGATGTCGGCGGAGCTTCCTTGGTCTATTAATGTGCGATGTAGATTGGCGTTTGCCAGTATGATAGTGATGACCATGGGATCGTCGTGTCCCAGGATGATGCCGGATGCGTCCTCTTTAGTGAATGTTATCACAGGGATATCGGGTGCTTCTTCCTTTTCCTCGACATGATATACTTCTTTGAGATATCTTTTGCAAGATGATTTGGAGATCCCACCTCCTGCGAATCCGCCGTGTATCATGTGGACGTGTCTCTCTGGTGTCTGAGGTGATCGTTCAGTTCGTCCGGCATCTTCGTCCCTTCGTCTCTTTCTTTGGTCATCATCTCAGGTGGCCAGAAATCGATCTAATTTTCCTTCTCTCACCAATTTTTCTATGATATTTTTTAAGTCGAAGCACTCGTTGGTGGAGTGCCCTCGGACTCGATGGTATTCACAGTATTCCTTCCGGTTTCCTCCTCCTCTTTTGCCTTTGAGTGGCCGCGTTGGGGGAATTTTCTCTGTATGGCAGACTTCTTTATATACGTCGACCAGGGATGCCCTGAGAGGAGTGTAATTATGGTATTTTTTGATTTTCTCCCCTTGTCGATCTTCTTTTCTTTTGGATTCCTTGTCTTTATCTTGGTAGGGGGTCCCAGATTTTGAGGCTTCTCCCAACCGAGCGTTTTCTTCCATGTTGATATATTTTTCTGCTCGTTCTTGTACTTCGTCTAAGGAGGTAGGGTACTTCTTTGATATAGATTGGCTAAAAGGTCCCTCTCGTAGGCCATTGATGAGTCCCATGATGGCGGCCTCTGTTGGTAAGCTTTGTATGTCCATGCATGTTTTGTTGAATCTCTCCATGTAGTTGCGGAGGCTCTCCCGATCTCCTTGCTTGATCCCTAGTAAACTGGGGGCGTGCTTGCCCTTATCTTTATGGATGGAGAATCTGGCCAGGAACTTTTTGGCCAGGTCATCAAAGTTTGAGATGGACTTTGGAGGTAGGTTGTCGAACCATCTGATTGCTGTTTTCGTGAGAGTTGTTGGAAAAGCTTTGCAGCGAACGGCATCTGAGGCGTCGGTGAGGTACATTCTGCTTCTAAAATTGCTGAGATGATGGTTGGGATCTGTGGTGCCATCATACAAAATCATATCCGGGAGCTTAAAGTCTTTTGGAATTTTGGTTTTCATGATTTCCCTGGTGAATGGATCTTGTTCTTTGTGTGAATTTTCCTCAGGAGCGGTCCGAGGAGCTTTTGATTTGAGATCGGCTTCTAATTGCTGTAGTTTTTCTTCCAATTCTCGACGTCACCGTACCTCTCTTTGCAGATCCTTTCCGATCTCTCGTTGTTGTTGGGTTTCTTTCTCAAGTTGCTTTAAGCGATCTTGAAGTGCTTCTATTGCTCCCGGATTTGATGAGTTTTTGTCTCCGTTGGATTACGGAGCATCCTTCAATGTAGTGTCCGCGTTCTTGTGCGGCGTTTTGTTTTCTAGATCTGAATCGTGGTCGTTGTCATGGCCGTCCGCCATGGTGTTGGGATGACTTCCAGGTTCCCTGGCAACGGCGCCAATGTTCCAAGGGTTACCTGAAACTAGAGGTCGATCTCGGATGAGATCTTCTGTACTGGTCGGAGATGACGTGTCCGGCTGGCTAGTGGCGGCCGGAGCTGTTGTGTCCGACTTGTTGGACTTGCTGCACTGCTGATCCTTGGCCACCGGAGGGTGGGGGGTACCTGCAAGAGACTCCGATGCTTAAGTTAGCACGGGTATTAAGCAGGTTTTATGTAGAATCAGAGTATGAGTTATACCTGGGTGCTCCAGTGTATTTATAGTAGTGTGGAGTGACCTTTTTAGATAAGATAAGTTAGTTATCTTGTTCTTATCTTATCTTTGGGTGAGGTCAGCTTATCTTCAAGGGAACCGCCCTTATCTCTGTAGGCTCGGACTGCCTGTGGATTTGGGTCGTGTTCCTCTATTTGGGCCCTTTATTGGGCTTTCCTGTCGATTGGCCGAGCTCTTTAGAAGAAGAGGTCGGATAGTCTGACCTGAAGAGGTCAGTCGCTTTGTCGCCAATCATCCCGGGTCAGATAGCTCGACCCAAGGTATGAACAAGTCTCAACCTGGAGCACGTGGTGGCTAGCCACTGCTTTCTCCCAGGGAAACTCTTATCTCCGATAGTGGAAGTGCAACATTCACATTTATCAATGATTCAGCATATACATGCATTCAATCTCATCCATGAATCAACATCCATCTCAGCCATCCGGCTCACGGTTCAGTCAAGAACCAGCCAATATTCATATCATACACAGCCATTCTGGCTCACGGTTCAATCCAGAACCAACCAATATTTATAATCATACATAGCCATTCTGGCTCATAACAAAATAGCACTTCCACATTCAACATCATCAATTTATAAAATCGGCATTTAAGCCATAAATCACTTTTTCCCAAATCATTTCACTTTGAAATCAAGTTTCAACTCTTTTCAGCATTGGCTTTAAAGATCTCATTTCTCAAATCATCTCAGGCTCATAAGCCACTTTTACTCAAGGTAAATTCCCCTTTTAAAACCATGCCACTCTTGGCATCCTCTTTTCAAAACTTCCATAACCATGGAAAGTTAAAGATTCATCTTGAAACATTCAAAATCATCCATCCAACCATGGGATTTTATAACAAAGTTTTTCGGCAAGGTCCCAAGTCCTTAGGGGAGAATAGCATAAATCATTTCGCCAAATTCATTTAAAATCATTAAAACCTTGGCTTTCCGATTTCAGTAATAAAATAGGATCTAAGCCAAACCGAGTCACGTAATCATTTACTTCTTTCAAGCCGTTTCCTTTACTTAGGCAAAACCAACTTCAACCCCATGATAAATTCTAGAACGTTTCAACTGTTCAAAATTGTTTTAGTCTTGCAAGAATTCAGAGTTCAAAGAGTACTTAAAACCTTTCCCAAAACATTTCAAAATGAAACTTGTCAATAGACATTTATGTTCTTTTAACATCATTGAAACTCCTCTAATTGAAACCCTCAAGTCAAATTCAAAGGCATTGCCCTTGTCACATTTAAAACAGCTTTAAAACATAAGTTTCATCTAAATAACGTTCTCCTGAAAAAGATACAATACCTTTCTTAAAAAGCAAGACTAAATCACAATTCCCTCTTTAATAATTCATTTCAAAAGCATGAATCATCCTTTTCTTAATATTTCAACTAAAATAGTAGAAGCCTTCAGCTCATCATTTTTCCCAAACAACATTTCAATAAAGACTCAGATTTTATAGAAATTTCGGCAGCATCTCCCCTAAAACTTGGACTTTGCCACCCGGTCCGGGTCCCAACAAAACCATTCCACAATCTTTTTACAACAGCCCAGAATCCAAAATCAATTCAAAGGCAAGCCAAAATCCAACAGTTAATCTCAATACCATATTTCAAGAAAACCGTTTCAAAAATCAAATCATTATCAGCCGAATAAACTCATTTCTAAAGTTTCAAAGAAACGGTTCAGTAACAATCATTCATAAAAAACCAAATCATTTAAAGCAAGCCAGGCTAAATTCAAGAGTGGATTCTATTTTTCACATTCTCAATAAAATTAACTCAATTCAATTCTCAACGGATTAAACTCGATCTCAAAGCTTTAAAAGAATCAACTTGAAAAGCATTTCGTTTCACAAAACCACACAACAATTCAACCAACAGACGTTCATAATCAACCAATGCAAATCAAGCCATACATAAGGCCGATACAATCACTAAATACACATTCTCTCACATCAGTATCCATATGTAATAATTCCAATATATAAGAATATAGTTTTTGGAAGGCGCCCCTACCTCAAAACGCAAATCTATAACCCAAATGCCTCATCAAGTCCTTTCTGCCTCAACCTGAATTGACGGCAACCAAAACCTCAGCTTCCAGCCACTTTCGCAATAATCATATCAACACTATTCGCAACATATAATAATCAGGACTCGACCCCACGTTACCAAAACTCATATTCATTAACCAAACACAACGAAATACTAACGCGAGGCTTTCTGAAACATACTTACTTACCGAAGAAGGAACGGCTGAACCGAATAGCGACAGTCTCTTGAACCGGTTCGGCGGCAACCCGTCAGCCACCTCAAGCGACAGCGGCGACCGGACTCCGGCGTTGGTAACTGAAACCCACATACAGAGGCGATAAAGCTTCCGGAATCTTAAACGAATGAAAACCAAATTCAAAGCCCTTACCGGTAGAGTTTTCCGGCGACGGCAGAAGTAGCCAGAGGCTCCGGCGGTGGTCCCGGAAGTCACAGAACCACTCCCGGCGGTTAGTGCCACAGAGACGCAGCTCCCTTGCCCAGCAGCGGCACCCGCAGCGGCGAGCTCAGATGGTGGTGGACACAACCCTCCTCTTCCTTACTCGTTCCGATCTGCCTCTCTCCAGCAGTGACGCAGGTGGATTCCTTTCCCGTCACAGCACCCTTCGTGCGCCGTTTCCCCTGGTTCCCTTTCCCAGACGTGTTCTCTTCCCCAGCAGCGGCGAAACTACACATCCTCCCAGCCTCAGACGCGAGTTCTCCCTCTCCTTCACTCATCATGCTCGACGGCGACTACAACCCCTTTCAGAACAGCGACGGCGGCGAGGTGTGAAGCAGCGCCCTCTCCTCCTCTTCGCGGCGGCTTTATCGGTGACAACAGTAGCGCCGTTGGAGGACATGGAAGCAGTGGCGGCCGAACAAGAACGCGATGAGGTTGAGGACGAATGGCGGCGACGAACCGAGGTGGTGGCTCCCTGGACGACAGCGGCGCGGTAACAACTCGCAGGTCTGACGACGACGACGCGACGGCGGTGGTGAAGCCCGACGCGCCGGCGACGCTCCTCCCTCCTCTCTTCCTTCCTTCCTTCTCCATGTGTCCCTCACCCCACTTCCCTTTTTGTTTCGTTCTTTCCCTCTTCTGGTGGCTGGGTGTGTGTGTGTGTTTAGAGTAGAGAGGGTAGCAGCTGCGGCTGCTTGGGTCTTGGGGGCTAGGGCTTCATTTTTGAAACTTAGGGTTAGGGGTACTTTTGTAATTTCAAATAAAAGTAGGGGTAACATAATAATTAGGAATAAATTTTAATCCAACAAAATTAATGTATAGAAATACTATTTGCTCATCAATTTTACAAATTATTTTCAATAAAATGTCCCAACCAAATAATTAGAAATAATATACTTAATTTCTTCATTTTCTAAAATAGCAGTATTAATATTTAAAATATTAATTACTTAGTTCAAATCATATAAAATTCTTATTATTCATAACTATCAACTTTATACTTTAAATATAGAAAATAATCAATAATTATAAAATTAAATAATAATCATAACTCATCTCAAATTCAATAAATCAAAACTTGCCTTAATTATCTTTAATAAAATAATTTCTGAAATTAAGGCTATAAATAACTATAGGATTTGAGACTTGATGATAATAAGACTTTTCAAAAGTTCTGGGTCTTACAATATGAATTATAATAAATCGTGTGATATTTAAATATCTAATCAAATAAATTAGTTGATATAATTAATTTACTATAATAAATTATATTCAATGAATTATAAAAAATAAATTAAGAAACACGCTCAAAAGTAGTGACGGATCCAGAAATTTTAAATAGTAGAGGTAAACATATAGCATATAAAAATAATAAATTTTTTTTATAAATATATCAAAATATATAAAAAATAAATAATATAAAAATATTAAATATTAAATAATTTTTATGTAATCATTATCAATATTAATATATTGATAAATAATAATATGGTTATTAATTTATCTTCTGTAAATTAAATACAATAATAATAATAATAAATAAAATTAATCAAAATATAAATATGTTATCTTCTAATCAATAATAAAAGTGAAATATATTTTTTTATGAATTATATACAATATATGATATTTTAAATAAATGATATTTTTTTATGTTATATTTTTTTCAATAAATGATATCACGAGTAATTATCATTATCATATATTATTATTATTATTATTATTATTATTATTATTATTATTATTATTATTATTATTATTATTATTAAAATAATTAAAAATATTTTTAATTGATAATTGATAAGTAGTTTAATAATGCATTAAATATTGATTTGATATAATTATAATAAAGATAGGTTTCTAAATTAGTATAATTATGTATTATTCATTAAATATTAATTATAATATAATTATAATAAAGATATTTTTTATAAAATAATTTAGAATAGCGAATAGGAAAGTTCATTTTGGAGGAAAAACGGAGTCACGAGAGATCGATACCTCACCTTCATTAGTTGGGAGAAAACCTAATTTTAGTATATTAAGTAGATATTTTGTTCATAACTAAAACTAAAAATATAATTATTCAGATTTAGATTTTAGAAGAATAAACGTATAAGTAACAAATAATCTATTTTATCATGCATATTATAAATTAATGAATTAAACTAACTGATATAACGAATTATAATTAATTAATTGGTATAAATTATAATAAATTATATGATATTTTAAAAAAATAAAATGAATAAGAAGAAAATAAAAAGAGATAGAAGAGATAAAAGACTACAATAAAATAAATTGAGTGTGAGAGTTTTATTTTTTTTTTTACAAATTTTATATCACATCCGTTTTAATAATAATAAATAAAAATACATCAACTTGATATCTAAGAGAAAATAATGAGATAAAATCATAACACAGTTCTAAAATAAAAGCTTAAATTAAACCATAATTAGGGGCGCAGGTACATATAACTAAAGGGGGCAATGCCCCAAAAATTTTAGTTTTTATTTAAAAAAAAATTAGTCTGGTCCCCTTTCTTTATTTCCCAGCTCCCTTTTCTCTTTTTGTTCCATAACTTTCCCAACCCCCCTCTTTTAATTCCTACAAAAACCCAGCCCAATAGCCTATTTCCAATCCCTTTTTTTATTTCCTAGCCCCTATCCCTTTTTTTATTTCCCAGCATACAATCAGTTTCCCCATCCCCTTTTTTTATTTCCCAGCGTACAACCAGTCTCTCCCTCTCTTCCTTCCCGCCTTGGCTTTCCAAAATTTAAGGTAACAACTTTTCTTATTCTTTTTCTTCTTTGTCTCTTTAATCTTCTTATCTTTTACGGTTTTACCTCTTTTACTCTTTTTTTTTTGTTTTTTGCAGATTAAAAAAAAGATAGTAGTTCAACAAGTTATTTTTCACTCCTCTTTCTCAAAAAAGATTTAATTTTTATTCTTTTTTATATATTTAGTTATTTACTTAATTAGTTAATTTATTATTATTTGTTAATTAAATTTATGTTATTATATGTTAGTTTGTATATTTAGTTTTTTTATTAGTTAACTATTTAATTACAATTTTATATTATTTATACTAGGATGTTAGTATTATTGTTCTGAATTTTAATATTTTATTTTAAATTAAAATATAATTTTTATATTTTATAAAGATTTAGACTGTAATTTACACTTTTTCTTAAATATATTTTTAATTATAGGAACTTATTTGGCCATTTGAATTATGAGTAAGTTCAAAACTATTGATACATTTTTTAAAAGAAAAGATCAAGAGAATGAAGATGCTTCTACTATTACTACATTGAATAGCTCAAAGCGTCCACGACTTCTTCCAAATCAACTGGATGTTTTTCGTTTGGAAAGAGATCCTGGAATGCGACCAATGATTTGGAAGTTTCCACCAAATAAAAGAGATAAAATCCGTCGAGCTTATATTAAAGTTGGGCTAAATCAACCAATTCTTGATAATTATCCATTTTCTGGTGATAAAAGTCATCGTCGCTTTCAAGCTTCATGGTTTAAATTGTTCCCATCTTGGTTAGAATATTCTATAGAAGATGATGCTATATATTATTTTTCGTGCTTTCTTTTTGCTAAGGAACCTTCAATCAATACGGGTTCAAATGCTTTTATTGAGAATGGTTTCAGGAATTGGAAGAAAGTAAATAGTGAAAAAGAATGTGCTCTTTTGAATCACATTGGCAAAGGTCCTAACTCATTCCATCATAAGGCGCTGAAATCATGTGATGATTTGATGAAACAATCACAACATATTGACAGACTTCTTCATAAGAAAACATCAGAAGAGATTGAAAAGAATCGAATTCAACTAGGAGCATCTATAGATTGCATTAGATGGTTGACATTTCAAGGTTGTGCATACAGAGGACATGATGAAAGCCAAAGTTCAAGCAACAGAGGTAACTTTTTGGAAATGTTGAAATTTTTGGGATCTTACAATGAAAGAGTGAAAAAAAATATTTTGGAAAATGCTCCAAAAAATGCTAAGTATACTTCAAATGATGTCCAAAAAGAGATTCTATATATTCTTGCTACTAAGGTGAGAAATTCAATTAGAGAAGAGATTGGAGATGCCAAATTTTGTATTATTGTTGATGAAGCTAGAGATGAATCTAAAAAAGAGCAAATGGCCATTGTTTTGAGATTTGTTACTCTAGATGGTTTTGTTAAAGAGAGATTCTTTGATCTTGTGCATGTCACTGAAACTTGTACAACAACTTTAAAGAAAGAATTGATTTCTGTCCTTTCTCATTATAATTTCCAAGTTGAAAATATTAGGGGTCAAGGGTATGATGGTGCTAGCAACATGCAGGGTGAGTGGAATGGTTTGCAAGTTTTGTTTCTTAAAGATTCTCCACAAGCATACTATGTGCATTATTTTGCTCATAGGTTACAATTAGCATTGGTGGCAGCTTCAAGAGAGGTACTTCAAATTCATGAATTTTTTACTCAATTAAACTCTATTGTCACTATTGTTAGTGCTTCTTCAAAAAGACATGATCAATTACAAGAAGATCAAGCAATTGAAAATGCAAACTTGGTTGCTCAAAATGAATTAGAAACAGGCAAAGGTGCGAATCAAATAAGCACTTTACAAAGAGCTGGGCATACTCGATGGAGCTCTCACTTTAATTCTATTTGCAGTTTGATAAAAATGTTTACTGCTACCAATATTGTTCTCAATAATATTATTGAAGACGGGACAACTTATGCACAAAGAGGTGAGGCTTATGGTGTTAAAATATTATTGTCATTTGAATTTGTTTTCACTTTGCACTTGATGAAAGAGATTATGGGAATCACTAGTGTTCTTTGCCAAGCACTGCAACAACAATCTCAAGATATTCTTAATGCAATGCATATTGTTTCTACATCAAAGTTACTTCTTCAACAATTAAGAGATGGTGGATGGTGCAATTTTCTTGCAAATGTTAAAGATTTTTGTGAAAAATATGAAATTGAAGTCCCTAATATGAGTGCACAATATGTTTTTGGAAGAGGTCAATCTCGTCAACCAAGTGTGACAGTTGAGCATCATTATCGAATAGATGTATTCTTGGCAACAATTGACTCTCAAATACAAGAGTTGAATAGTAGATTTAATGAGCAAACAATAGAGCTTTTGACTTTGAGTTGTGCTTTGGATCCTAAGGACAATTTCAAATCATTTAATATTGAAGAAATTACCAAGTTAGCAGAGAAGTTTTATCCCCTTGACTTTCCTTCTAATGAGCTAAATATTTTGAAATCTCAGTTGCAACATTATCAGCATGAGATATACCAAATCATTTGAAAGGCATTGGTACACTTTCTGAATTGTGCAACAAGTTGCAAGAAACGGTAAAATCAAGAACTTATCACATGGTTGATAGATTAATACATCTTGTTTTGACTCTATCAGTATCTACAGCAACAACAGAAAGAGCTTTTTCAGCAATGAAAATTATTAAGACAAGACTCCGAAGTAAGATGGCTGATGAATTTCTTGCAGACAATTTGGTCATCTATATAGAAAAAGAATTAGCAGCTATTTTCGACACAAATTCAATTATAGATGATTTTAAAAATAGAAAAAACGTCGAATAGCCTTTTCATGATACAAAATTGTAAGTGGTACTTTTTATATATTATTGTCTTACTTTGATTGAGATTATATATTTATTTTTTTAAATTTTATCAATAGAAATAGTAATATAAAATATAACACCACCCCCCTAAATAGTTAGCCTAGCTCCGCCCCTGACCATAATATCATTGCACAACACAAATTGAAAGTAATTTCACATTATAATATACCATACAAACAGGTAAATGACTTAAACTTAATTACGAAATTTTTTTTATTTATGCATACATGATAACACCATGGTCTATAAATGCTTCATGGATAACATATCATATATTGCTCTGAATGATGAGCACGGGAGTTGAAGAGTGTGTGGTGGTTTGTGTCCACGATAGTTGACTTCTTGCAACGACGCCTCATAGGAAGAAAATGAATTGTTGTAAAAGCTACCTAATGAAAGAGTAATTGGTAAATGAATGATATTTTCTTCTAGCATATATGGTCTTTTATAGTGGTAAAATAAAAATGGAAGGAATAAAATTTTATATTTTTATATTCAAAATAGAATTTGATATTTATCGTAATAAAATTAAATAACTAATCAGTTATAATTTATGTATTTAAATAAATAAAATAAATTAAATAAAAATATTTTTAGAATTAATCAAATCAGTTAGTTGATACAAATTTAGTATAATTGATTTTATTTGATTTATTGAATTCAAAAAAATAAATTAGGAAATAATTGATTGAATTAATTAGTTGATATAATTAATTTATTATAATTGATTGGATTTAATAAATTAAAAAAATAATAGAAAAACATATGAGACAATAATTTTTTTAACTAAATTAATCTATATTTATTGTATTTAATCATTATAAGTAACAAATCATCTATGAATTAAAATAATTGATATAATAAATTATAATTATTTGATTGATATGAATTATAATAAATCGTATGATATTTAAATATCTAATAATAGAAGTTATGGGTGCAGGTTCTGAAGCATAAATATCTCAGGAATCAATCTGGTATGAACGGAAACAGTAGAAATTCTTCATCGGCCACCTGGAAGAACATTGTTAGTGCCTATGAGCATCTCAAGGAAGGGCTTCATTGGAATATTGGAGATGTCCACAAATCAGTTTGGTATGATGAGTGGACTCCTTTTGGTAAGCTTTGCAACCTTGTTCCTTATGTACATATTTCTGAATCAGATTTCATGGTGGCTGACTTGTGGAAAGGGGTGTCTTGGGAGGTTGATAGTCTTACCACGCCTATTCCGCATGAGATTAAGCAGTTTATTTGTGGTCTGAGATATCCTAGTTTGACTGAGTTGGAGCCACAGTGGGAGTGGTGGCCTGCAGCAACAAAAAAGTATAGTGCAAGGGAGGGTTACAGATGGTTATTAAAGAAAACATTAAATTGGAATGCCAACAGTAATTGGAACTGGTTGTGGAACACAAACATTCCAGAGAAGTTCAAATTTACTATGTGGCTTAGCTTACATGATGCTCTACCAACTGAGACCTTTCGATTCAAGCGGCATTTAGCTTCTTCAGATATGTGTAAGAGATGTAACAAGGCGCAGGAGACTATGGAGCATTGCCTTAGAGACTGTGAACGATCAAAGGCAATCTGGTATATGTTGGATCCTAGTATCCTGGACTCGACGGCTAGTACTGCTCTTGAAGAGTGGTTTCGGAAGGCCTTGGCTAACAATGAGGCGTCCTTTGGTGCAGGGCTTTGGTGGGTATGGAGACATAGGTGCAATGACATATTCAACACTGACAACCCTTGGACAGACCATAAGGTTGTTGCCTTGGCCAGAATTACCGCCAAGGACTTACAGGTTTACAGTAATCGAAGCAATGCTTTTAGGTCTCTCCGAAATTGCCTGTGTTGGGAACCACCGGTAGGCAATAGTTTTAAAGTTAATTGTGATGCAAGCTTGTATATGGATTCAAATTTAGCGGAATTTGGGTGTATTATTAGAGATTCTAAGGGAGATTGGATCTCGGGCTGCTCTGGAAGCATTCCCCCTTGGTCTATAATCAGATGTGAATTATTTGCTGCTTGGAGGGGGTTGGTTTTAGCTTGGGATTGCGGTTTGAGGGATATTATATGTGAAACAGATTGCCTTGACATTCTGCCCATCATGCATGAGCTTACAAGTAGGTATCCATCTGAAGTAACAGATTTGGTTCACAAGATTCAGGAGCTTTTATCTCGTCCTTGGCTTGTTCACGTTGAATGGGTGTCCCGAGAAGCAAATAGAGTTGCGGATTAGATGGCTAAATATGGTGCCAAGAGTAACTCTAATCATGTTATTTGGTCTGAGCCTGGTGTTGATCTCCAACGAATCATCCGCTCGGATTTAGAATAGTTTTTGCTTTGTTTCTTTCCTTGTTTAGTCACCAAAAAAAAAAATTATATTCAATGAATTATAAAAAGTAAATTAAGAAACATGCTTAAAAATAGTGATGGATCCTGAAATTTTAAATAGTGGAGGTAAACATATAGCATATAAAAATAATAAAAAATTTTTATAAATATATCAAAATATATAAAAAATAAATAATATGAAAATATTAAATATTAAATAATTTTTTATGTAATCATTATCAATATTAATATATTGATAAATAATAATATGGTTATTAATTTATCTTTCTGTAAATTAAATATAATAATAATAAATGAAATTAATCAAAATATAAATAGATTATCTTCTAATCAATAATAAAAGTAAAATATATTTTTTTTTGTGAATTATATACAATAAATGATATTTTAAATAAATGATATTTTTTTATGTTATATTTTTTTCAATAAATGATATCACGGGTAATAATTATTATTATTATTATTATTATTATTATTATTATTATTATTATTATTATTATTATTATTATTATTATTATTATTATTATTATTAATAAAATAATTAAAAGTATTTTTAATTGATAATTGATAAGTAGTTTAATAATGCATTAAATATTGATTTGATATAATTATAATAAAGATATGTTTCTAAATTAGTATAATTGTGTATTATTCATTAAATATTAATTATAAAATAATTATAATAAAGATATTTTTTATAAAATAATTTAGAATAGAGAATAGGAAAGTTCATTTTGGAGGGAAAACGGAGTCACGAGAGATCGACACTTCACCTTCATTAGTTCGGAAAAAACCCAATTTTAGTATATTAAGTAGATATGTATAACTGTTACTAGCATAGTGATCATGACTATCATATTTGTATTATGACCAATTCTTTAATGTTTTTTATTTGATACTTAACTTTTGTCTAACTTATAAATTTTAAATATTTAAAAATTTATTAAATTTCTTTTTTTAACAATTAGACACCAATTTCTATTAGATACCATAACAATATATACTAAAATTGTTTCTCTTAACTTTTGTCTACTTAATATATTAAAATAGGGTTTTTTTTCCAACTAATGAAAATGAGGTGTCGATTCCTCATGACTCCATTTTCCCGCCAAAATATATGCATTATTTTCTCTTCTAAGTTTATTTTATAAAAATATCTTTATTATAATTATACTATAATTAGCATTTAAGTAATAATGTATAATTATACTATATAAAATCAATATTTAATGCATTATTAAACTACTTATCAATTATCAATCGAAAATATTTTTAATTATTTTAATAATAATAATAATAATAATAATAATAATAATAATATGATAATTATATGATAATGGTACTGGAAGGGTTTATCAAACTATTTTACCATTGATGCTTTTATTTTGTTTAGTGTATTTTTTTAGTTTGTGTTTAATATAATAATCTGTAAATATCTATTCTATTATGTAAAAATTAAATTTCTACACTTAATGATAAAACTGTCGTAACATATTTCTGATGGTGTTTTTTTGATTTATTTCTTTTAACTCATTAAATTTATTTTATTATAATAAATTAATTATATCAACTAATTGATTTGGTTAATTTTTTAAATATCATACAATTTATTATAATTTCTATCAATCAATTAATTGTAATTTAAATTGAATCATTATTTTGTTACGAAATTATTATTTTCTAATCTATTTATGAGCAATACATATAATAATTATAATCATAAATTAAGCTATTTTACATTAAATGACTTATATAATGGTCATCTCATTTATTATCATAAATGCTAAATTAAATAAGTCATTATTACTTTTGATTTAGAATTAAATGAGAATAAAACCAGAGATACTATTTTATTTAGTCTTTCGGGTTTAATGGGTGTGACACTCAAATATAAATAGTGACTTCCGAATTTTGGTCTCTAACACGTCAAAGCCAGGCCATCTCCGTAACTCTTTTTCCATGAAAGGAATTTCGATTCAACTCTATCAGGGATACAGAAGGTTTTCAAAGAACAAAGGAATGGTCTGAATTTGCACGAATTCTAAATGTTCGAACTTACGACGTTGTTTCAGTTCATTGTCGTTACGAGAATGACTCTAATCTATACGTGTCTAAGGACTAGAATAGATTAAATATTATTTAAGTAATTTATTTCTAATATTGGTATTTGATTAAATTAGTTTTAGAGAAATTTAAATTGTTGACTCAATTTATATATTACGACTATTCTTTTTGAATATATTATTTTTATATTTTTTAATATAAATTTTTTTCTGATTTTTAAGTTTATTTTCTTTCTCATTTTATATTTCAGATTAGTAATATAATTATTAAGAAAATTATATTTAAAAAAAGAAAAAATATTAAAAATCACTATTAAAAAAAAATAAAGATACGTGAAAAAAAGAAAAACGAAAAATTAAAACATCACTATTAGAAAAAAAAACTGTTAATATGCGTATGAATGGAGTCGGAATTGAGGAATATATATAGATATAAAAAATAAAAAATTATTGCATGATTGTAGAATAAAAAATAATCATATATACAAAACGAAATAATTATAACAAAAAAATAATTAATATATGTGATTTAGATGTTTTTAATAACCGGTAACAGAGTTTAACAAAATATAATTCACATATTTTTTTATTTATGTATATGTATAGAATTATTTATGTATATGTATATATATTTAAAAAATTACCGTAATATATATATATATATATATATATATATATATGTAGAGAATTATTTAACAAAATTAATATATAAGGTTATGGAAAGTTCTATCCAAGTTTGACAAGAACAAGACGACTTACATAAAAATGGTTCTCATAGATAGTAAGGTAAATTGATTATTTTCCATGATTCTTTCAAGTGATGTTAGGTCCATTTTATAAATATTTTTTGTTCATATATTTTAATATTTTTAATAACCGGTAATATAGAGTTTAATCAAATATAATTCATATATTCTTTTATTTATGTATATGTATAGAATTATTTATTTATTATGTATACGTATATATATTAAGAAAAACTACCATAATATATATATATATATATATATAGAATTATTTAACAAAATTAATATATAAGATTATGGAAAGTCTCATCCAAATTTGACAAGAACAAGATGACTTACATAGAAATGGTTCTCATGAATGATAAGGTAAGTTGATTATTTTTTATTATTCTTTCAAGTGATGCTAGGTCCAATTTATAAATATTTTTTGTTCATATTTTAAGTTTATTTGATAAGTAAACCCTTGCACGCAAACAAAGATAGTGCGATTTTATAGATTTATAAGTGCTAATAGCCTTTATATTTAATTTGTTTTATAGTTTGATAATAACTAATATATTTATTGGTGAATTTAACTATTACTATATTATTTATGATCACATTGAGTATATATGTATGATTTATTGAAAAAAGTAGATTATTCAAATCGATTAATAATTATTTTAGAGTTAATCCAATTAACACTAAATTTAAAAAAAAAAATAATACATAACATGTTACTTTTTTTAATCAAATTATTATAATTCAAATTAAATTTTAAAAAAATTAAAATTAAAATTTCTTTTCTTAATGAAAATGTATGTTATGGTATCTAATAGAAATTGGTGTCTAACTGTTAAAAAAAGAAATTTAATAAATTTTTAAATATTTAAAATTTATAAGTTACAAAAGTTAAGTATCAAATAAAAAACATTAAAGAATTGATCATAATACAAATATGATAGTCATGATCACTATGCTAGTAACAGTTATACATATCTATTTAATGTACTAAAACTGGATTTTTCCCTAACTAATGAAGGTGAGATGTCGATCTCTCGTGACTCCGTTTTCCCTCCAAAATGAACTTTCCTATTCTCTATTCTAAATTATTTTATAAAAAATATCTTTATTATAATTATTTTATAATTAATATTTAATGAATAATACATAGTTATACTAATTTAGAAACATATCTTTATTATAATTATATCAAATTAATATTTAATTAATGCATTATTAAACTACTTATCAATTATCAATTAAAAATATTTTTAATTATTTTAATAATAATAATAGTAATAATAATAATAATAGTAATAATAATACAACAACAAAGCCTTGTCCCACTAAGTGGGGTCGGCTACATGAATCAAACGACGCCATTGTGCTCTGTCATGTATCATGTCTACAGAGAGACCGTTTACATGTAGATCTCGTTTATATGTTAATGATAATTACCCGTGATATCATTTATTGAAAAAAATATAACATAAAAAAATATCATTTATTTAAAATATCATTTATTGTATATAATTCATAAAAAAATATATTTCACTTTTATTATTGATTTGAAGATAACCTATTTATATTTTGATTAATTTCATTTATTATTATTATTATTATTATTATTTACAGAAAGATAAATTAATAACCATCACTACAAGAGAATCGGCAGATAGCAGCGGTTATTTGGCCGGTTAGCAGCGATTTTTAACTGCTACAGAAGAGATAGCAGCGGTTGTAAATTCGCTAGACGATAGCGTGCTGCTAAACGGTTAGCAGCGGTTAATAGTAACCGTTGGAATAACCGCTACAAGATGGTATTTTGCCGCGAAATGTTTTCGCGGCGGTTATAACCGCTACTAAACAGTAAACTAAGGTACTTGGAGATGGCAGCGGTTACTAACCACTGCAAAATTCCATTTTCTGAAAATCAGTTGTTCTAATATAACAGCGGACTTTTAACCGCTACTAAATGTATTATTGTGGTTTTTTTTGTTTAAATCCAAATTATCATATATAATTGTTATTTTAATTCCTGTTACGTTCTTCCACTTCATAACCTGCTTTAATTTATTAAAACAACAAAAAACTAATGAAATTAAAAAACACAAAATAGTTGAAAAATATTTACACATGAAACAAACATCATAAGAGAAATTTGTCTTCAGTACATCAATGTCTGTAAACTAAAAATTAAAAACTCAAGTCATTAAACAACAAACAATAAAAAATTTTGTAAACTAGAAAATTAAAAAGTAAAAGGTCATTAAACAGCAAACAATAAAAAAGTGTTCAGATTCAAAGTTTTTCTAGCATAGCAAGTGAATCACAGAGACACGATGTGATTATAAAAAAGACCATGAACTGATTAATTTTATTATGATGTAGACGCGCTATCGAAACACGCATGTTGTTGAGTTGGATATTGCTTCAAAAGAGGAACTAAAGTATATAGAACGTTCTATTACAGAACTTCTTTCCAAGAAATCCGTCCAAACTACCAACGAAGGAGATGGTAATCCTGAATTTTGATTTTGTTTAGGTTTAAAGAGTGCGAACCCTTTTAAAGTATTTATTTTCTTAATTACTAGCTAATGACCTTGCTGTTATCATTGTCTTTTAAGTAGATTTATCTTGTTGTTTGCATGTTCATATTTTCAATGTCAGCTGAATATTCAGGCGAAATAGTTGATGACGCTCTAGATGGGGCAGACAGTGATTCAGAAGACGATTTAGATGCTATCTCCTCCGGTGGATATGACATCTCCAGTAATGTTGAGCTTGATAAGGTCACAGAAAAAGACAATCAAACTTTAAACACCCAGCATAGAGGAGATGACGTACATGCTGCAAAAAGGGGTTTCGATCTGAACAAGTTGCCATGGTTTGGAGATGACTTATCAGATCCTTTATCACGTCACTGTAGTGGATTTTTGACAGAGTTTTTCTGGCCAGGTCAATACGATGTTGATGAGAAATTTTGAGTCAATATTTCTTTGTCTACTTTAGTAATTCTGATTTTTATACACTATTGAACTTTGTTTTGAATTTATGAATTCGGATTTTCACTTGATTTCTTTGTTACCATTTATGATTGAATACAAACTCAAAATGCGCTGATAGTACAAGACAAAACCTGATTCGTAAATTTGTTTATTGTTATTGATTTATAATATTTTTTTAATTAATCAATTATTTTTTATGTAACACAAAATTGAAAATTTTTTTACTGATTTAAGTTAAAGTGTTTGAAACATGTTTATCAAAAATAAATACTAGCGGAAACTTGAATAGACATAAGAAGGCAATGTTTAAAGAAGCAATTTCAACTTAAAAATATATTGCAGCGGTTGAGAGAGAACCGCTGCAAAAAGCTCATCAAACACATTTTACCAGCAACATTTAGCAGCGGTTAAAGCAAAACCGCTGCAAAATGTTACGTTTTTAGTAGCCACATCCACATCTGTCGTGCTAACCGCTACCAAATTTTATTTAGCAGCAATTTTTAGAAACCGCTGCTAAATGTCCGCCGCAAACTGCCTGGTTTCTTGTAGTGCATATTATTATTTATCAATATATTAATATTGATAATGATTACATAAAAATTATTTAATATTTAATATTTAATATTTTTATATTATTTATTTTTTATATATTTTGATATATTTATAAATATTTTTTATTAACTTTATATGCTATATGTTTACCTCCACTATTTAAAATTTCTGGATCCATCACTACTTTTAAGCGTGTTTCTTAATTTATTTTTTATAATTCATTAATACAATTTATTACAGTAAATTAATTATATAAACTAATTGATTTGATTAGATATTTAAATATCACACAATTTATTATAATTCATATCAATCAAATAAATATAATTTATTGTATCAATTATTTTAATTCATTAATTTATAAGGTACATAATAGCATAGATGATTTATTACTTATAATAATTAAATGCAATAAATACAGATTAATTTAGTTAAAAAATTATTGTCTCATATGTTTTCCTATTATTTTTTTAATTTATTAAATCCAATCAATTATAATAAATTAATTATATCAACTAATTAATTCAATCAATTATTTCCTAATTTATTTTTTTGAATTCAATAAATCAAATAAAATCAATTATACTAATTATTTGTATCAACTAACTTATTTGATTAATTCTTAAAAATATTTTTATTTAATTTATTTTATTTATTTAAATATATGAATTATAACTGATTAGTTATTTAATTTTATTACGATAAATATCAAATTCTATTCCGAATATAAAAATATAAAATTTTATTCCTTCCATTTTTATTTTACCACTATAAAAGACCATATATGCTAGAAGAAAATATCATTCATTTACCAATTACTCTTTTATTAGGTAGCTTTTACAACAATTTATTTTATTTCTATGAGGCGTCGTTGCAAGAAGTCAACTATCGTGGACACAAATCACCACACACTCTTCAACTCCCGTGCTCATCATTCAGAGCAATATATGATATGTTATCCATGAAGCATTTATAGACTATGGTGTTATCATGTATGCATAAATAAAAAAAATTCTGTAATTAAGCTTAAGTCATTTACCTGTTTGTGTGGTATATTATAGTGTGAAATTACTTTCAATTTGTGTTGTGTAATGATATTATGGTTTAATTTAAGCTTTTGTTTTAGAACTGTGTTATGATTTTATCTCATCATTTTCTCTTAAATATCAAGTTGATGTATTTTTGTTTATTATTATTGAAACGGGTGTGATATAAAATTTGTAAAAAAAAAAAATAAAACTCTCACACTTAATTTATTTTATTGTAGTCTTTTATCTCTTCTATTTCTTTTTATTTTTTTCTTATTCATTTTATTTTTTTAAATATCATATAATTTATTATAATTTATACCACTTAATTAATTATAATTCATTATATCAGTTAGTTTAATTCATTAATTTATAATATGCATGATAAAATAGATTATTTGTTACTTATACGTTTATTCTTCTAAAATCTAAATATGAATAATTATATTTTTAGTTTTAGTTATGAACAAAATATTATTAATAATAAATGATAATTAACCACTCATATTTGGATGATTTTTATATTTATTAATATTAATTGTTGATTATTTTTCGTCAATAAATTGTATTATAATTTTATGGTAGTTCATAATTGATTAATGATTAATATTCATGAAGCTATGTAATTCTAAATTTTATATTTTACAAATATTTTATTTAAATATATTTTAAACATAAAAATGTATTATTTTTAATAATATCATACTTTTACTTTTTTTAATTATTCTAAATGAATATTTTATCAAATACTAATTAAAGTCATCCTTCCATTTGCTTTTACTAATTTATTATCTAACTATTATATAAAATTAAAATTGTATTAATGAATTTAATATTAAAATTAATTTGGCTTTTTATTTAGAGTATTTTTTTATTTTTTTAGTCTAATAAACCAAAACTATTCAATTATAAATAGTCACTTCTATCTTATTTTATATTATTAACTAATTAAAATTACTAAAATTTAATAATACAATTCTGTTTTATATTTTTATATTTAGTTCAATCCATCTAAGCTATATAATAATCATTTTAATTTTTATATTTTATAATGTAATACTACATACATTAATAGTAAAATAACGTAGTAAATTTTCATGTTTTAATATTAAATATAAAATTAATACGTACAAAAATTTTTAAACTTTTAAATTAATACGAATTATTGTAAATAATACTTATTTATGGCATAAACAAAAAAATACAAAATCTTAAGTTTAGCATATAAAAATTTAGGAACATGTTATATGTACAAATATAATTGCATAGTGTTATTTTTTTTTTAATGGTGTAGACCAACAACTCTAATTTTATTTCACGGTCAAATTTAAAAAAAAAAAGTCGTAATTTTAAAGGTAGTCAGAAAAAAACAACAAAATTAATAAAAAAATAGTTAACTTATATTATTCTATTAATTTATTTAATATATTGAATTATTTTTATTTATATTAAGATTAATTTTAAATATTTTAAAATAAAAAGTATAATTAATTATAATTTACATCTTAAATTATGTTGAGTACATGATATTCTATTGTGCTGCTAAAAGTAAAAACACTACAAGAAAATAGAATTATTTTAACATTTTATTTTTTAACACCATAATTAAATGTCAAAATTAATATATATTTTTGACAAATATCACAAATGTCAAATTTTCTATATTTTCTTGATGAATAATTTGACCGTAGAAAATTACTCCTCAATTTTGATACTTATTTGTTTTTAATTTACTCCACTATTTTTCTTCTTCTTTGGGCTCTGTTAATTTTGACATCACACTGCTTTCAGTTTAGGATTATACTACTCATTCTTTATCTTCAAAATCTCAATTTATTCTTTAGTTTCAAGATCTCATTTCATTCTTTGTTAAAATTTTTTGTTGAAAATATTTTATAGTCAATAAGTGTCAAAATAAATAGTATTTTTGACAATTAATAAGTATCACAGAAAATATGTTCTCAAAATTTTCTAACAAATTATTTTTGACAGCCAATATTTATCAAAATAACATTTAATTTTTTTTCACAATCACTTATATGTTAAAAATACTATTTTTGACAAAATTTTTATTAACATATTTTCATAGTTAAAATAGTGTCAAATTTTATTTTTTTGACAAATTTTAATTTTCTTTTACACATTATAACCCTCAAAAAAATCTATATTGTTGTAGTAAAATGAGATAACAAATATAATTTTATCTCTTAATTCAGTATATTTATTTATATTTTATACTTTTTTTACGATTAATTTTGTACGATATTGGTATATTAAATAAAAATACCTGTTATAATAACAAAAAATAAAATAAAATTTCAATCATTAATTTTATATTATTTACTTTTTTTTTCAATTTTATTTTGGATTTTAATTTATTACTAAAAGGTAGTGAAATTCTATTGATATTGAAATAAAGTTGCAAAAAGGTCCATAGGGTAGAATAAGTAAAATAACGTGATACCCACATTACAACATCCAAATGAAACAACCTAATATCTAAAATGTTTATCTTTCTCTTTCTCGCCGTCTATTATATTATCGATTCTATTATATAAAAATTAATTTTTTAAATTTAATGATAGAGTCAGCGTAGCATGTTTCTGAGAGTGTTTCTTAATTTATTTTGTTTAACTCATTAAATACAATTCATTATGATGCATTAATTATATCAACTAATTGATTTGATTAGATATTTAAGTATCACACAATTTAAAATTATGTATATTAATTTGATTTTTATGATATATAAATTTAAGGAATGAATTAAAATAATATAACTTATTACTTATTTAATTTGAATACAACAAATACAAAATTAATTTAGTCAAAAGTTTATTATTGTCTAATCTTCTATACATAAAAATGACAAAACAAAATTGTAAAAATAATCTTTTTATCGTTTTTGCTATTTTAATTTTATTTTCTTTACTTTTTTTTTATGTGTAATTTTATTTTACATTAACTTTGTGTATTTAATAACAAAATATACTCATATTAATTCTATCATATAATAATATATTTTTCTCCTATGTTAATCAAAGAATTTCAATAGTTATTAACTACATCTAATAGAATGACTGAGAAGTGAGAACTACAACAAGTTAAACCCAGATTCAAAATGCTTAAACGAATGAAAGAAAACAGTGGATATATGATTAGAGAAAAATATATAATAACGAGAAATATACTAAAACTGGATTTTTCCTCCAACTAATAAAAGTGAGGTGTCAATTTCTCATGAATTCATTTTTCCTCTAAAATGAAATCACTATTTTCTCTTCTAAATTTATTTTAGAAAAATATCTTTATTATAATTATATTACAATTAACATTTAACGAATAATGCATGATTATACTAATTTAGGAAAATATCTTTATTATAATTATATAAAATTAATATTTAATACATTATCAACTAATAAAAGTGAAGTGTCAATTCCTCATGAATTTATTTTAATTTCCCTCCAAAATGAAAGCACTATTCTCTTTTCTAAATTTATTTTAGAAAAATATTTTTATTATAATTATATTACAATATTACAATTATATTACAAGTAGCATTTAATGAATAATGCATAATTATAGTAATTCAGAAAAATAAAATAAAGTCCAGTAATTTATCTTTCGACTGCACACGTATGTAGAATAACTTTTAAGAAGGAGCCACGTATAGTAAATACGGTCGATGATTGTAAAACTGTATACTAACATTGATATAATATTATTTCAGGTATATGTTTTGCAGGTATCAAAGAAAAGTGTTGAGTTATTTTTTAGTGGGTTTAAATTATTTATTATTTATTAGAGAATTTTGTGCATTAGAATTCTCTAATAATTTATTATTGAGCTTATTTTGATATATTCTTAATTGACAGTAAAATAACATATAAAAAATTGTTGGTGAGTCTAAGTATTACTAGATTATTTATGGTCACATTGAGTATATATGTTTGATTTATTGAAAAAAGTAAATTACTAAAATTAATTAATAACTATTTTAGAGTTAATACATTTAATACTAGATTAAGAAAAAATAAACAATACATAATATGTTACCATTCTTCCAATAAATTTGTCCACTTTTGATGTTTTGTGTAATTATATATTTATTGTCTATTAAGTATATTGGTATCATAAAATTCGATATATAAACATAAATGATTTGATCTTATTCTTTAGTATTGCATGAATATAAAAACTTGTGATTTTGATCAACAAATTATTTTAGTTTAGATTTGATTAGATTGAATTGGATCGGCCGTTTGTGATTTTGATATTGGATTGAAGGCGGGCCAAAGATCCATGGAGATGTTAATGATGATATTGAAACATGAAAACCCTAAATATAAATAGAATAGAATAGAACAGAACCGTGGAATAGATGGACAAAGACATGCAGATCGAGAATAATGATGCCAAGAGGAATGCGTCGAGAGGGCTGGAACTGGTCAATTGCCCCGCGGCAAGAACGCGGCAGCTGGCAGACCTTTCGGAAGAGTTGATAATGGAAATCTTGCTGAGGCTTCCGGCAAGGAGGCTTGTTTACCTAAGGAGGGTGTGCAGGTCATGGAGAAACCTAATTTCCTCCCCTGACTTCACCCGCAACCACCTTCATCGTTCATGCTCATGTGATCCAAGCTTGACTCCGCTGCGGATTGCTCATTACCCTCACAATGGTTGGAATAGAGAGATCAAATTTTTCTCCGTGCAGTCAATGTTGGACAATCCTTCTGAACCTACTAAAGCCGCTCGCTTCAGTGAGGGAGGCTACTACAGAATCGTTGGTTCTTGCCATGGATTGTTATGCTTCTTTGGTAGTTATGCTAACCACGACATGCACGCCATCTTGTGGAACCCCTGTACCGGATTCATATTTGAATCGCCGGAAATCAGCGGTGAAGCCTGCTTTTCTGGCTTTGGTTACGACCATCTCAGTGACACCTACAAATTTTATGCAACGATAATAAGGAAGAAAATGCCATATGGTGTTGAATCTAGTGCCAGAATTTATACATTTGGACCAACTTCGTCTTGGAGAAGAATTGATGATATCCCATCTAGCCTACTCAGTGCCCCAAAACAACAACCTTGGAATAAGGTGGATAATAAGATAGGGGTATTTTTTAATAGTAGCAAAGCATGCACTATTAATTGGGATGCTTATAATGTGATTGTTTATTTTGACATGGGTATAGAGACTTATGGTCATTTTCCCCTACCCGATAGGGAGTTAGATGAACTATCCACCTGCGCCAACTTATGTGTCTTGAGAAACTGTCTTTCCGTTTGTTATGAGCATATGAAAACACAAAGCTGGATTGTGTGGCAGATGAAGGAATACGGAGAAGCACAATCTTGGAATAAATTGGTAACGATTCCCTTTCATCCGCGAGTGCGTTATTTAAATAGAGCTCTTACTTTACAACCTCTCTACATCTCAGAAAGTGATGTGCTTTTGGCCATTTCTCCATTTTTCACAATAGTTCTCTGCAACTTAAACGATGGCAACATAAATTTTACTGTGAATGATATTTCTGGAGAAGTAGATTGTAAGATGGCTTTTATCTATCATCAAAGCTTAGTTTCACCAAATGGTCTTCAACGCAACTCATCCAAAATGCCGCTGTACTTCTACATAGCCAAACCCAGTTTTAGTTTCTCTCGGTGAAGCCTTTCTCGCACTACCAACTTTGTTATTAATGTTATCAAATTTATTTATCTCAGTACTATATTTATGTTTCAATTGGAATTTACTGCTTTAAGATAATTCGTTTGATCTTTTTCCTTTTCTAGTTAAATCATTCTTCCAACACTTTGTGCACTGATGAGAAATTGTACTTGCTCTTGGTATCATTATTCCTCTTTACAAATCATCGATCGTAATAATTTTAAATTAATATACCACTGTTTCGTGGAGAAATAGGAATGCCCATGATGGATTTGAAGAAATGACCATCATTTACTGGCTTCAGATTGTTAATTTAAGGTGAAATAGAATAGTTCCATAAGTATCATAGGTAAAAATTAGTATAAAGTAGTACCTTGGTGATTTCTGACAACAAATCCAAACTATCAGAAAATATTTGTTGGTAATAGCAAAGCAGTAAAATGATATATGGTCTGTTCTCTATCACTAGTGATTCTGTTTTTCTTGTTTGTGGCAATGTGTAAATATATAAGCAATGTGTAATGCCTTTTTGGAACAACCGCTATACTTGAATGTTGTTCAGTTGTTCTTATTCACTTGGTTTAATCGGTTATTTATTTATCCACGAAAATTAAGTGATGATTAAGTGCAAATCAAATCATAATGCGGGTATAATGATGATTTAATATTAGGTTCTCTTTAGGTACAAATATTATTATTAGTTCAATGAACTTATCTTGCTAAAACGAAGCTAAACCAGATTATCTTGTGTTTTGTCTCTGTCTTGGAAGTTGGAACACCGTTTCCTCTTGCCTGTTAACAGGGGAAGGGGAAATTTTTGGTAGTAGCAGAGTATGCACTATTAATTGGAGTGTTTATCATGTGGTTGCTTATTTTGATTTGAGTAGAGAGATTTATGGTCATTTTTCCCTCCCTGATATGAATTTAGATGACTATCTTCACTGTACTACTTGTGGTGATCGATTAAGTAATGTTATGCTCATGCATTCAAGATTCTTAGGCTTTAGAATAAAAACACTCCATTATGTTAAATTGTTTATGACTGATTGTATTCAAGATTATTGTTGTTTGGAATAAAAAGAAAGGAATAGATTAATGTATTATGTCTTCATCCTTTTAAACTTGTCTATTTTTTTCCATTCATGTCCGGCCAACATTTATTAAGTTCGCTTATTAAACTCAGTATGAGTAACATATACAAAATTGGTGACAAGGCTGTTTAGACTTTAGAGAAGGGTCCGTGTGCCAGAATAATTAATGACCATTCATTCATGGGAAACAATGACATGCAAATATGGAATCTTCAAGTTGCGAATGTCTCATGAGATTTCGAAGCATTATACAGAGGTCTGTTCAGATACTGCATTAAAGTTGTAGAAAAGCAGCTTTTATTTTTATGCTATTCCTTCATCCAATTTATTCACTTATTTTCCTATGCTTTTTCAGATCTGGTCTACATTATTAGAGTTAATTAGGGGGTTGAAGAACATATCTAAATTATTCAGTTGTTTTGTATTTTGTTATTCTGTTTTGTGCTTATTGTGTTTCGGAGTGCTTAGTTGCCAATCTTTAAACACATGCATCTTATGTCTCTATTTTTCTCCCCGAAGATTATCGAAAAAAAAAAAGATGAATGAAGAAAAACGCTCTCAATCTGGTTGCCATAAACATCTAATCATTGCCATGTGTGGTGAACATTGCAAGTTTGCAACAAAAAAAGAGTGGCAGGAATTGTTCAGTTCCTCCTCTTATTTAATCTTATAAGATATCTTCAATACTGTTACAATATTAATAACTTACAATTTATTATCAATTTTCATGATTTTAGTCCTAATAATATTTAACCACTTATATATTAAGTGAATTTTTTCACCTTCTAAAAAATTTTACTATAACAAAATCATTCTCACTATTTAAACTAAAATTGAATGTGAACCACTTAAAGAGGGTTTTGTTACTCATCCTTACAACTACAAAAGTTCAAGATAGTTAATAATAATAAATAGCATCTCTATAATTATTTTTAATATGTAATTAGTCTTACTTTATTTGTGTTATTTTGTGCATGCAGGGATTCAAGTAATAATAAAAGTGCCTTTGCCTATTCATCAACACAACAAACAACACATAGGTTTATATATTTGTGGAGTACAGAGGAGGAAAGTGTTACTTTATTGAAAAGTAGTAGTAATGAGAAATCTAGTAGTATTGGTTGGAAATTCAAAAAAATTAAAACACTAACTAACTAGCTAGCTTTTGTTAATTATTATTATCAATTAATTTTAATTCTTCTCTGATATCCTCTTCATGTTTTTGGTTTGGTAAGCAATAAAACTAAGCAAGCAATAAAATAAAGCACTTGCATTTATTGACTAGCCACATTAGCTTATTAATTATATATGATATATACTAGCGCTATCTTTGTATTGAAAAAAAAGCATATAGATTTTGTTTATTATGGTTATGAACGGTTTTACAATTTTGATTTATAATTTTGAATTGCTGATACATGTTGCAGAGAAGTATAAAAGAAAAGCCAAGAGTAATTGGAATGTCTTCTACAAATATCCCAAGGACAAAATATAGAGTTATTTGTTTATTATGTTTTATTTAGTTGATCTTAGATAAAATATTATTTTTTAATTAGTATTAATTATAAGCATTTTTTCATTAATTTTATTATTTTCGGAATTATAAGCATTTCAGAATCCAAAGGTATCTGGTTTGCACCACCATTTTAGTTGTAAAGGAGGTGCTAGAAGCTCAAACTCAGAATGTTCTCTTACAGGGCATTTTCACTCTTCATGTCCATTCCTATCATGGCTTAAGTGAGACTTTTTTTTATTTTTTTATTGTTAATTTTTATTGATTATGCTATATATTTGTAGAATTATCAAGAATTCTCATTATCTTATTTTATAAAAATAAATAGTTAAATATTATGATGGAATCTAGAAGTTAAATAAATAAATTAAGTACTAGAAATATTTAAGATGAGTATCTAAAAATATATTAAGTTAATATCTAAAAATATTTAAGATTTAGAATTATCTAGAATCAATTTATGTAGCCTATAAATACATTTGAATGATTACCTTAAGCTGGTTGCTCAATTGAAACTTTAAAGAAGCAGAGAAATAGAGACAAGTGAAATATGGAGAAGAGGAAGAATACCAGCGGCAACTCGAAGGAGAAAATAGATCTGAAAACAATGGCTCGATTTAGAAACTTTCGACCGCAGAAATTACAGCGGCAACGATGGCGAAAATTGCGGCGGCAACGATGGCGGAAACTACAGCAGCAACCGTAGCTATAGAGCAACCAGATCTAAAACCATAATGTTGATAGAGGAGGTGACTCGATTTATGAGTTTCCTACGACAACTGTGACGGCAATGGCAACAGAACTGGCGACTGCAACGGTGGCGGACCGGCGACTACAATAACAGCTACATCGACAGTAGAAAACCTAGGGTTTTGTCGATCGTCATTCTCTTCTCTTCTCTCATACTCAGTGAATGAGTTTTGAAAACTCAATAGTCAATAGGACGTAGTAGAATAGGATTTTTTTTTAGGGTTAAAGTTTAAATTTTATAAATTAACCATTAAGGAGAGTTTTATAAATTGCCATAAATAAAGTGTATTTTAAAAGTTTTTAAAAATTTCTACTAAAAAATTGCCTCAATTAAATATAAATCTTATAGTGTTTTATGTCTTGCATTTTATGATCTCCTTATTATTTGAGTTATGGCTCAAACTTGATGTTATGTTTATTTGTTAAATTGCTACTATATTTACTACATTAATTGAATATTTTATGACTAGAAAATTACTTATATAGACTAGATTTTATAATTTATTATATTTGTAATTTTTTTTTGCATATTTTTTTGTACATATATATACATTTTATAGGTAATCTGCTATTCCAATCATTTTTTGCAACGCCATCCACCGTAAAATTATGGCGAATTTTGGTTTACCGCTATGAATCGCCATCCACAATAAAAAATTATGTTTAGTACTATAAAACTTATTTCAATGCCATTTTAATATAATTATTGACTTTCTATTCTTATAGTTATTAACAATTCAAATAAAGTAATACTCTAAAACTTGCTTCATTATCTATTTTAAAATAATTATAAATATTTTATTTTTTAATTATTTTTTAGTTTATTTATCATTCATTTTCAATCAATTATATCAATGTGCAAATAAATTAAATTAAATACATTAATATTACGATAACTTTTTAATTTGAAATTAACTTATTATATTTAAATTAGTATTTTTTTTGTTAAAAATAATTATTAGAACAAAAAACAAATATATATATTAGACCAATTTTTTTTTAAATACCAAGATACAAAAAAACAATATTAAAAAATCTCAAACAAAAAATGGTGAAATATAAAATAATAGGAACAACACAATAAAAATTTATTCAATATTCAAGTGTATTATCTTCAAATTTTTCCAAAATGCTAATTTTTATTTACCTAATTCTTCAATCCATTTTTTTCTTAGTTCAAGGCGTTATTTATTTATTTATTTTACAAAAAATAAGAGATTCGGACCCGCAACCTCTTAATTGAGTATGGAGAGATTATGCCATTTGAGTTATAACTTATTAACTTAATTCAAGGCGTTAGCTATTATAATAAGTATGTAAATTTATCCATTCTTTAATTAAGAAGGGTGGTACTATTTTAAATGTCTTTTGTTAAAATATTTTAGTTAACATAAATCTAAGATAATATTTGAATAAAAAAAATTAATATATTAAACTAAATAAAATAACCATCAAATAATTATATTTTTTTTTCAAAATTTTACAGTTATCCACAATGATGATAAATTTATTGGCCAAAATAATTTACAATATTTTGTTCCTATTTCATCAAGATAGATAATAAAAATTTTATTAAAAGAAGATAAGATACAATTTATAGTTACTCTTTATGTATAAGCAGTGCTATATATAATTATTCATGATCTGTACAAAAAGGGAGGTAAGTTAAAAAGACAAAGAAGAGACACAAAATAGTTTTCATCTATGTTTTTTCATCATTGTATCCCCTAAATTAGAAAAGAAATTAAGTACGTAAAGAATATAATTTAAATATTAAAAAGACTCAATATATGAAGAGTTGTGGTAAATTAACTTGTATAAAATAAAAAAGATAAAATTTATAATAAAAATTATAAAACTTAAATAATAGGAAATAAAAAATATAGTACAATAATGAAAAATAATATTTTATAATTTATAAAAAAGTCAAAAAATAGAAATAATACATCATAGGAAAAAATATTATAGAATAAAAGATAAATTTATAAAAAGAAATGAGATTTTGTTTTAGTATATATGACTTTTTACAATGAATAAGTTATAAAATACAAGAATAAGTAAAATAAAAAAGAAAAGAATGAATTTGTACTTTTTTTAATAAATTAAAGAAATATTCACAACTACATAATTAATGGTAAAAATATAACTATTAGACAATAAAATTACAAGGACATATTAATAGAAATATTAGATTTGATATTAAAATAAAAATATAAACAATGAATAAAAATCTAAAATTTAAAATTAAAATATTTTTTTTATCAAGGAATGAAATGAAGAAAAATTTCTAGTAAACAATAACTCAAGTGTAAGTCCAGATTTTTAGAAAATAAATAATAAATTATTTATAATTATATATATGATTTTCTTTTTAGAAAAGTTATGAGACTTCATGTTTTAAATTAATTTGGTTTTATATAAATTTTAATTATAATTAGATATTTTTGATTTACTAAAAATTAACGATTTTTGCTTAATTAAAATTCAGAATTTTAGTAATTGAAGATAAAAGAGAGTTTTTTTTTTAAGAATTAAATTAAATAATTTAAAGTTTTAATTAATATTATGAACTAAAAAAATTTATTTATTTATCTATAATTTTAAATTAAAGTGTTTAATTACAAAGAATTTATAATTTGAAAAATAAAATAGTGTTCTTAAAATCAATTATATTGATTAAATTTAGTTTTAAATTAAAACTCTACTCAAACCCTAAATTTCCAATTTCAAACCCTAATTTTAATAACCCTAACCCCCTCCTATCCAACCCAGACACACATACCCTTCTAACCTGTCAACTTCTTGGTGAGCCACGCTCACCCTCCCTCATGACTCACTCACCACGCCATTTTTCTTTCCCTTTACCCCACACCCACACACATGTACAGAGATGAATTAAGAGAAAGAGAGAAAGGGAAAACGAAAAACAGAAGCAAAGAGATCCGAGAGTGAGAGCTGGCGACGGGAGGTAGAGGAGAGGCGAGGGGCTGTCCCGCGCCGGCGTCGCGCCTCACCGTCTGTGAAGCCATGCGTCTTCGTCTCCCCACCACCGAATCATCGTGCCACCATCCCCGTTGGGCTGCTGTGCCGCCATCGATGCAAGAAACCGCGCGCGAGAGAGGGAGGAGTCGTCGAGGAAGAAGAGGTAGCACAGAGGAGGGAAGCGTTGCTGCCTGCGCCGCTGCCTTGCCTCCATCGCCGCTGGAGCTTCATTGTCGCCGCCGTGGTTGTCGCGGTGTGCGGGCTTCGCGAAGAGAGAGAGACGAACGTGAAGGGCCAGGGTAGGAGCGAGGCCCTATTCCGCGCCTTTATGCCGTCAAACAACCACTGCCACTGCTAGGGTTTGACTCCGTCATGTCCTGCTGCCACCGGAGTTAGCCGCTATTAGAGCTATTGTTCTGCCATCGTCAAACTTGAAAGAAGACGTCATTGCTGTTGTTGCCGGTAGCACTATTACTATTCTGGTTCTGGTTTATTCTTTTATTTAATTCTGTTCCATTTACACACTTCAATTTGTCACTGCCATGCTTGTGAACGATTTGATTTAGTATATTCCTTGTCCTAAATTTCCAGAGTTGTGTTTGCTCTTGATTTCTATTCAATTCGAATCCTTTGTTCTGGTGCAACCATCGTCGCTGCCTTAGAAAATTGACACTGCTGCTGTTCTGGTTATGTTGGAATGCCGCCGCTGCTGCAAATTTAGAACCAAAGAGGGTTTGTCATGTTTAATTTCTGAGTTCGACTAGCTGAGGTAGGGGATTTGTTTTAAAAACTAGTATTAAACCCGTGCCATGCACGGGCTTATATTTAATTTTGACATGTTAAATTAAAAATAATATTTTATAATTATAAATTTTTTGAATTTAGTATAACACGATCATCATTATTATATAATAAACGTACTGAATATGCTGTTTTATCTTTATTCAAAGTAAAAAGTAAATAGAAGAGTTTAAAATTCATAATATTTTTGAACCAAAAGGATGGAGACATGAAAAAAATAAAAACATATATAACTGTAATAATAGCATGTCAATTTTACACTAAATTTTATATCAAAAGGCTAATAAAAATTTATTGACAACCTAGTATCTTACTAACTTCATTAGAAAAGCGATTGGCATATGATGTTGTGCTCCTTGTTACACATTTCATCTCAAATCTGAAAATAGAATTATAGATAAATTTGTTATATCTATAGTAAATATTTATACAAAAATGTAAATCATAACATGCTATTAAAATGAAAATAATATTATTCTTACCTAAATATTATTAAAAACTTCTTTGAATACGACATTTATTGTTGATGACTTTGGATTGCCGTCTTCGTCTAGAATTAAAACCCTGAGGCCACTGCGACTGTTAACTCTTGACAAAGCAACATAAAGTTGTCCATAGGTGAATACTAATTTTGACAAGTAAAGTCCTACATGTGATAATGATTGACCCTGACTCTTGTTAATGGTCATTGCAAAGCATACTGTTAATGAAAATTGTCTCCGTTGAAACTTAAATGGCAACCCTGAATTTGAAGGGATCAAGTTCATTCTTGGAATGTACACTTTATCTCCAATATTTCTACCGGTCACTACCGTCGCTCCAATTACGTTGCTGCCAAGTTCGTTAACTATTAATCTTGTCCCATTGCATAAACCTGAAGTCTGGTCTATGTTTCGCAGTAGCATTACAGTGACCCCTGGCTTCAAAGTCAACTTGTGATTGGGTAGTCCCGAACATTTGATGTCATTTAGGAACTCTGGTGTGAACCACTCTTGTTGTACATCTTCGTTCTCATCAGCTTGACATGTTGTATCAGAACTCAAATACTCATTTTCCATCCCTGAAAAGATTGTCAAGACAAAATTGTTTACCTTCTCGACATTCTCAAGCGTGGGTGCAAGAATTGCCCTACTCTAAAAATAAATGTAATCTGACATGTTTTACAACAAATTTAGATATGCAAAGTCTACCAAATGAAAGAGAGGGTCATCAGTAGTTATAATCAATAGATCATCTGGAATTTTAATTTCTGATTCATCACCAACAATAGAACCAATATTTCCATTTCCAACATCAAGTATCCAATTAGCAAATCTCTTCATTTCACCTTCATCTTGATCTAAAGAAGATATTAGAAGCCTTATGTTCATATGCAGTTTCAGAACCTTACAAAACGACCACATATGGGATGAGTTAATAGGTAATGTCAATATATCGTGTCTACTCCCTTTCAGAATCACCGAACGTATCTGTCTGAAATCACCTCCTAGAACAACAACCTTACCACCAAATGGTTGATGTGTCTTATGTTGATCGGTAACTGACATAAGATCTCTGAGCGTCCGATCAAGTGCTTCAAAGCACATTTTATTGAGCATTGGAGCTTCATCCCAAATTATTAAGCTACTTTGGATGAGCAGCTCAACCTTCAAACTTCCATGCTTGATATTGCAAATAGATTCACAGTAATTGTAATGGGTATTGAAAATCTAGAATGAGCCATTCTGCCACCAGGTAGGAGTAAAGACGCAATTCCACTGGATGCGACATTTAAAACAATCTTTCTTCTAGACCGAATAGCAGAAGAAAGTCCATTCCAAATAAATATCTTACCACACCCACTATGCCCATAAAGGAAGTAAAAACCACCAGAGTCTGTAATAACAGCATTGAGTATCTCATCGAATACTAACCTTTGCTGATGAGTCATCTTTTGTTCCGTATATAAGTTTGTATGAGTCAAGTCATTTGTGTCATATGCTAACTCCTCCTCTATTAGTTTATTTTGAAAAAGGCGAACATCAGACATCTCAGGATATGGCATTGATTGATAGTCTCTTAAAGATCTTGCATTGCTTTTGAGTATCTTCTCAATCTCAATAAGGTAGAGATTTTTCAATTCGTCATCAATCATGTTTAGTCCTAGCAAAAGCATATGGTGGTTTTATGAAATATTTAATAAGTAATTTCAAAATAAAACTATTAATATTATTAATAAAAATAAAAATAATAAGAGAATACAATCTTGATATATAAAAAAAGATATAGTAAAATACCTTTATTTTTCAAAACTTTTCTCCTCTCATATAGTATTCCATCAGCTAATAATGTCCAAGTTGCATTCTAAATACGCTCTGGGTTGCTAATGCTATTAGATATCAGTAGCATCGCAAATAATTTTTTCAATTGATGACCAGATGCAAGTTCAGCTACCTCATTAATAGTTGTAATGAATTCTCTATCATTGCACAATAGTCCCATGAAATAGTAAGCATCTTGGAAGTTAGAATATGTAATTCCATTAACTGTCCTAATAGACTCATATGCTGTGCAACCTCTCTGAACAGCTAACAAAATTCTCATATAATAAATATCACCTGTACTCGATGGAACATAGTTTAACCTCCCGATAGAATACCCTCTTTTGCGTGGATGTCATTCCCTTGCTTCTCTATCATAAACAAATTGATTTGAAAACTCAGCATATGTCAAAATTTGATCTGATTCAAATTTTTTATTGACCTCCATCCATGCTGAGAATATCGTACATTTTTCTTCCTCTTCTTCCACGATTTTCTCAAGATCATCATCGACTTTAAAGATGATATTTTGCTCTCCAGGTAAATGAAAGGTTAATCTCATCACTGAAGGCCAATCTAATTCGATTTGTGTGCTCCAATAAATCTATAATAATTATATAGCATATACCAAAGATTGTTTTTAATAGACCAATTGAAAAATTAAATGTTTGGTCTTTAAGTAGTAAAAGCATATTAATATACACTGACTTTGTAACTGGTCGATATTGTTTGATGTTTGTTGAAGCTGTTGTTGACTTATCTGATGACATGGGCTATCATATGCTTCACGTGTGATACCCGAATTACTAACACTATTAATATTGGAACATTGTTCTTTTTCACCTACAGAGTGTGGATTAGTAGTTGGAGACCTTGGTCGATATGGTATTGGGTTATTACCTAATAAGATAATTCGAGACATTAGTTTTGAACAAATTTTCTGTTAAAGTTTATAATTGAATAATAGTAGGAAAATTAAAGTACATAAAGTGAATGCATATTCACATAAGCAAGTTTTAAAAAAATTCATCCAAAAATCAACCATACTGCTATTTGTAATGTCCGACAATACCAATTTAAAATGCACACCATTAAAACTATCACTCGGATTTCCTGTAATTTTTTTATAAATAAATTTAGTAAAATATTACGAAGACAATATAAACTAATAATTTATTACTTGTCAATAGCTAAATAATATATAGAAAATATTGTATTTTATGGAATTTTCTTTGGCCAAAATATCCATGACCCACCATGCACATTTGCTCATTCTTCTCTGTTCCTATTCCATAAAAAATTCTAAATCAATAATTATGTTTTGTTACATATTTATATCCATATAGTTCTCATTTTCTCTTTATTTTTTTCTAACCATTTCACCAACTATCCTGTTTGAATTTAACCTCTTCACTCCTCTGCAATCTGTATCTCTACTCAATAAATAAATAACTAAATAGTCAGTTTAACTTCAATGGCACTTTTAATTTTCTTTTCATTCTCATTTATTTAGTTACGTAAATATATTTTACAAAAAATAATATATATTTTTTCACAAAAATTTCTTTTTTAAAATAAATATAAGTTTAATCTCACAGTCAATAAATTCAACTAATAGTTAAAATATTTTTTTATTTCTTTAAATAAAAAAATTAAAAATGAATAGCTTATAATTAAAAAGAGAGAAAAAGATGAAAGTACCTTTATTGTTGTACAGAGACAATCTAAAAAATAACAATGTAAATGGAATAAAGAGAAAATTTATAAATGTGACAAATAAAAAAAATTAAATTTAAAATCGAAACGGTTAAGAAGTCACTTAATTAGGAATTAGTATTAGAATTTTAAATTTCAAATTTTTAAATAGAGTTTACTAATTAGCTAGTACAAATTTTAAATTTTTAAATAAAATTTTCTAATTAAACGTTCGTTGTTCATCGAGAATATAGGAATTTGTTAATTTAAAAATGATTTTATTAGTTTCGTCATAAATAGTGTCAATCCTATTATTTGTCGATAAAAATAAATAAAATTAAATAGAATCTAAAAATTAATAACCTTATAAATTACGTAAATTTAGAAAAAAATATTTAAAAAGAGAAAAAAATGAAAGTACTTCTATTGTGCAGAAACAATTTAAAAGATAACAATGTAAATTGAGTAAAGAGAAAATTTATAATTGTGACAAGTAAAAAAAATTTAAATTTAAAAATCGAAACGGTTAAGAAGTCACTTAATTAGGAATTAGTATTAGAATTTCAAATTTTAAAATTTTAAATAGAATTTTCTAATTAGTTAGTACAAATTTTAAATTTTTAAATAAAATTTTCTAAATTAATTCAATTTTGTCAGAACAACATTAGAAACAGAATTAAATATAGAAAAATATCAAATTAAATTTTTTTAAATAGTATAAATAATCTCACATTTTAATAAGACTGGTAATTCTATTTAATTTAATATAATCTTTTGTAATTAGCATAGTAGCTTATAAATTATATAAAATTTTAAAAATTATTCTCAAACCCAATTGCTTACTTAAAAATTAAAAAAAAAGTTTATTTGAATTTAAATTTAAAATTTTAAACATAATACTTTAATTAAAAATTATAATTAGATTTTCTTTTTAAAATAAGTACACATTAAAAATCAATAACCAACTTAATTGTATCAACGATAATTCATATGAGAAATTTATAACTTTAGGACATTAAATACTAAATTAGAAATTAACAAAATATCAACGATATGAATCGAATTAAAAATAAAACCATAAGTAATAACCAAATAACTTCAATTTATATTTAAATAAATTCTAAATTCCAAACATAAAAATCCAAAAGAACAAAAAGAAAAATAATAACTCAATAAAAGATAATGTTTCCACTAAAACAAACATATACTTGGTATTATTCTATTAGATATACTCTAAAAGAGATTCTAAAACATGTGCATCCAAATTCTCAAGTTTCATTCTCAATCTTGATCTTCTTGCAAATTGAGATATCTCCTTGCACCTTCGAATCTTCCGATTCCGAGGATAGTCGCTTGGTTGGTGTAATAGCATTTTCCAACACTTCGGATTCATCATTGTCCGCAACTTCATTGGAGAATTCAAGCAACAAATTCTATACAAAATACTACGTTAAATTAAAGACTTCCTTTTCACCTTTAATTTTATCTCAATAATATTTTTTTAATAAAATAAAGATCTAACTTTGAGAAAACAAACAAACAAAAATTCATTTTTTGAACAAATACCTTAACACCTTCTACTTTCTCCCCTTCAATAATTGAGAAAGCCTTTGAAGCTGGAAGCAAACCACCGGTATAATCAACATCCTAAAATTATAATTAATTATTAATTATTATTTATAAATTAAATACTACTAATGACCAAGAAAGAGAAAAATAAACTACTTTTTAATAAAAAGTACACTTATAACTGTACTCACAATTTGAATAGAGTGAACTTTTTTGAATTTATTTATGAGGTCCACATTATCAGTCATCTTCTTAACTTTATAAAAAGGTGAAAAATATGGATTATCAGATATTTAAACTTCAACGATGAAGAGGAAGGTCTTATTAATTAGGTTGAGCAAAAGTATAGGTGTATCCGATAGATCTCCTTTCTGCAGGATATTACATAATATATTAATAATAAATAATATAAAAATTGACATTAAAAATATCTTCACTAATGTTTTTAGAAATAAATATTGGTTAGAACTTACCAATAGGAGTGGATCAAGTATCTCTACACAGCTCTTTTCCAAAACTTATTTTGCCTCCTTATCACAAATCGAGACACAAAAATCCTGTCAACCGAGGAGTGTATTTTTCCTCCCTAGAATTGATAAACAAAAATTAAAGAACAATTAGATGGGGATAAACAAACAAATTTAAAATATAAATAATATAAATTTAAGATAAAATAAAAAAATATTAGTAGAAAACTCACGTCTTCATCGATCCAAACCATCTCAATTAAGTATGGCAATGAAGAATTATTGTAACTTGGTAGTGTCCATGACGGTATCACTCGTATACATACACACAAATTGTCGATTGTAGGTTTGATTTCTGCGATTTTGTGAATACCATCCATTGGAATAAGTAGAGAAATTTTAGATTTTGGATGTATGTAAAGAAAGAGTTTGATGTACTTTAAATTGTGGTGCTACACATATTTCATAACTTATACTTTTATAGTTGACTCATAGCTAAAATTTTTTAAATTTGATTAACTTTAATTTAAATTTGAATTAAATTTGCAGAAAAAATAAATAAATATATTAACAATTTTTAAAATTCTAAATTAACGTACGTATGTAGCTGCAATTTTTTTAAAAAATCTATAAAAATTTAAAAAATAGTGCTAAAAAGAATCAACAAATTTTTTAAAAATAGTGTTAAAATTTAAAAAATAACAACCTAAGTAAAATAATTTAAAAATTAAAAAATAACAACCTAAGTACAACAATCTAAGATTTAAAAAATAACAATCTAAATAAAAAAATTTAAGATTTAAAAAATAACAATCTAAGTATAACAATCCAAATAAATAATTTAAAATTTAAAAATAACAACCTAAGTAAATAATAATTTATAATTTATAATTTATAAATATAAATCTAAAAATTTCTAGTGACGACACCCAAGCAAATAAACTCCCAAACTCAACGTATGAACGCCACGTCAGCATATGAGCTCCCCATTTGTATTACTATAAAGATAAATGTTTTAAGTTATGAATGCCAATAAAATTAAAGAAAAAACTACCAAAAGTACCCATGAAGTTTACGAATGTAACACCCTCACTATCAGAAGTCACGCTTCTGGCTGCGCCACTCTGATAGCAAGAAGTATTACGACTACTTTACATGCTAAATACTAAAATAGGAGCCTGTGACTCGACACTGTATCGCTGATTTCTTCGAAAACCGGAAATAAATACTTTATCTTAGCAAAAATACAAGCAAGCATAGATTCATATACAAAACTCCTTACATAATAACTCATAATATAATATACATATAAAACATACAACTCCTATCCCTCTTACAAATTTGTAATAACAAAGACGAGAGAAAAAAATAATCTAATTAATACAACAATATATAAACCAAACGCAGTATAACACTCCTTAATGCCTCTTCATCTGGTTCCTGAAAAGGTAAAGCTGTAGGGGGTAAAAACCTAACCACACGGTCTCACCACGGAGTTTCAAAGTTGTCATAAGAAGATATTTTATAAGAAAACTGTTTTCAAGCTCAGTGATTATCATTACCTTATGAATCTTTTAAAAACCAATAGGTAATTGTTCAAAACCTTTTCAAAGAAACAATGTTTAATCTTTCAGAAATCCGAAACATTTCCTTTCTTATAAGAAACTTTCAATCAGAAACCAACCACGCAATCAAACAACACAATCATTAATATAGCACCAAAGTTCAATCTCAAATGTAGCACGCCAGGACAAACACAGGCAAGGCAGACAAGGAAAGCACAAGTAGGCAGCAGTTACAGCAAATAGTCCAAGTAGCAGTTACGAACAGTTTAGCAATTAGGCAAACCAAAACAAGTTCAAATTCAAGCAAAGCATACAAATGCATATGATGCATGCCTGTCCTATGGCTGATGAGGCTCATCTATCGGTTATCCAGCCAACCCGACAAGTCTGAATTGTACTTAGACTGTCCCCCGACGTGCATCCCCAAGAGTCTATGCATAGCTTTTTCTCAAATAATCAATATTACTCAATGGGGGTAACATTCTCGGAAATTTATATAGTGTCCGGTCATACACTTACATCGTAGCGTCAACAGAGTATCGAGTTTTCAACCTAGTACACGTGGTGGCAAGCCACGGCACTTAATCCAAGGAACCTCGTATCTCAGATATTTCAAATTCATAAGCCACATAAATAATTCATTCATTATTCATCAATATATAAGCAATTCTCAATATCATCATCATTCGTCAATCCATATCCCATTTCCAAATTCATTCAAAAATCATATTTCAAATCAATCCTCATCATCCTTCTTTCCGTTTCGTTCACTAACAATTCTCAATCCAAAACATAACTTTATCTTTGATAAATGAAGTAGTCTTAAATCATATAATGCTCAAAATTAAACCTTTTAAAATAACTACTTCAAATGAAACTTCTAATTATATAAAATTTCGGCAGCATCTCCTCTAAAACTCAGATTCTGCCACCCTTTTCGGGTCCCATCCAAACATTTCTCAAACCTTTTCCAAATCTCAATCATTTTCCAAGATTCAGCTAGTTCCAATCAAATTATTTTCAAAGCGAATCAGTGCCCATAATAAATCTCTTTTTAAAATCAAACCAGCTCAAATACTAAATCATTTATAAAGTCATTTATAAAGTCACTAACTCAAAATTAAACCATTTCCAAAGCCATTTCCTTTACATCATCAAAAATAGCTTCAAAACCAAGAAAAACCATTTCTCATAATAATCAACTAAATAACCTTTCAAACTAATTTCTTTTCAGCAATCACAAACTACTCAAGCAATCAAGTAATCAATCATTCAGTCCAGCAAACAACCACATTTATAAGACAATTATAATCACAGGCATATGTTCTCTCACTTTAGTATCTATTTATCACAACTCTGTAATATAAATTAGATTTTAAAAAAAACCCCTACCTCGATTAACTGAGTTCGCACAAATTTATCGTGATAATTCCCTCTCCTTTTAATTCATGGCAACAGATTCGACTCACGCAATTAGAACGGCAATGGCAGCAACCGAAACAGCGGTAGCGGTAATGTTAATCTTCACCGCATTGGGCATGGTTGCAGCAAAATAAAAGATTCAGATTGGATAGGAATTAATAGCAATTTCAACCCTGGGGATTCAAGACAAAGTAAGGACTAGAATTAAAATCAGAACATGAAAACCATAGCAGTGATAAAACAGAACATGCAGATGGACCAAACCTAAGGGAAAGATCAGACCAGTACTAGGATAACAAAATCAGAACTAGTAGCAGTTTCAACAGTCCCGCGACAATACTAGCATCAATATTCAATCTAATTGTAGCAAAAAATAGAAAATAGAGTAAAAGTAGAGAATTAGAATGAGTTTAAGGAAGCGAAGGACCTAAAGCAAAATAGAGGCAGCAAAGATACCTCCATCAGTGACTAACGGCAGCGTAGAGTTTAGTGGTGGTCACGGCGGCATCCGACGGCGGCGCACCACAGAGAAACTTGCGGTGACAAGTAGACCTAAGCTTCAGTGGCGGTTTCTGGATGGCGGCGGCGTTTTCCGGCGGCGAAGGCGCGGCCAGAAGCTTCGGAGGTGGCGGATCTGACGAGGATGGCGCCGGCGACACAAGCGGCGACTGTGCGCGGCGGCTGGACGGGTCGCGGTCCTCCCTTCCTCGCGGATCTCTCCTCTCTGCCCGTGGCTCTGCTTGACGACGACGGATTCAGAGGCGGCGGCGGCGGACACGAAGGCAGGGCTTCTCCTTCCTCACGTACGCTCTTTGCTCTCTGACGATAGCACGGCAACCCAACAGCGGTGACGGCGCGACGGCTCCTCTCCCTGCATCGACGAGGACGGCGATTTGGGATGAGGGCGACGGCGACAGCAAGACGCAGGACAGCTTCTCTCTTTCCTTCCAGTCGCGGCCTCTCTCTCTCTTTCTCAATGACTCGACGGCGACGGCGGCTCACAGCCCCGCCGGCACCGTCCCCCTTCCTTTCCCCCTCATCCTCTCAGCTCTCGCTTCCTCTTGTGCCCCCCTTTCTTCTTTCTTTCCCTTTCTTTTGTTTCCCCCTTCTGCAGATTAGGTTAGGAAAAAAAATTAAGATGAATGTGGTGGCTAGGGTTAGTTTAGGGGGTTAGGGTTAATTTGATTAAAATTAGGATTTTATTTGGGAATTTAGAGTTAGGATAAAATTCATATGAGTAATATAACAATTTTATAAAATTAAGAGTAATAGGATAATTGAAAACATGTTTTAATCCAACACTAATATTTATTAAAAATACTATTTAATTATCAAAAATTGATTTAGTTAGCTTTAATAAAATAATCTCCGAAATTAAAATCTTTAATAAATAAATAAATTGAAGTTAGTTCACAATAATATTTTCCGAAAATTATGAGTCTTACACCCTACCCAACTTATAAAAATTTTCGTCCTAAAAAATTAGCGTATTACAGAAAGCGTTACATGGTTTAACACTTTGTGTAAAAAGCAAAGAACTTTAGCATTCATATTTATATAGTTTCAAATACTTTGATTACCACATAGCATTAAGATATAAGGGTAGGAGTGTAATTGCAAGACAGAAATTACAAGGCAAGCTTGATGCAAATGACGACATGGTTCAAACATGTAATGGTAAGGCAAGGTGGTGATAGGTCATAAAATAGGCTGGGGTCAAAACGACGTGCTTAACATTCACACACTGATCTCGCACCAACTCAGATATTCAACTATTCAACTTTCAACATAACTCATCTCTACCATTCTTAATCGTATTTCATCGATCAATTCATCCGAGGGTTCTCAACTTTGTTAAACACTTTGCAAACCTTACTACTGGTCATAAGTCCCACATCAACATAACTCTTTCTCGTAAAACAAGGTTTCACAACTCCCTGTGATGTCATACATCTACGAATTTTACCTTTTACGTTCATCAAACGTGTCCTAAAGGACTAATGTGTCATTTACTAAGTCTAACGGTCGCACAAGATACCAAAACTAATCTCGAGTATACTCAGAAGGATAATAGACCATAGAAAAGAAAGAACAGTGACAAGGACGGTGTTCGCGAGAATTTGAAAGAATTGTGAAAATCACAAGTAGACAAGGATGAACAAGTAATAAAGAATGCTGGAAAGAGAGTCAACTAATATCTTTAAGGGTAACTCTTGAATCGAAGGAATTTGATAAGACCAATAAGATAAAAAACAATGCAGCATTTTGAAACAAATTCAAGCTGAGTCAAGTAAATATGAGGTTTGTAGAAGAAGTATATGCAAACCAAAGACAAAGTTTATAGAACTCAATAGTATGGTTAAAAATATTTTTAAATGCATTATTCGTAAAGAATGGAAACTTAAAGGAAAATCATTTCATGTTCTAAAAGAGAAAATGGGTAACAAACATCCTTCAAAAGAGTAATAAAAATGTAAATGTGGCATTATTTCAATATAAATTCAAGTGGAAATAGATTACACAAACTTTGTAAATGGAAAGATTAATTTGGCTAAGAGCAAAATTGTATTTTCTCTTCTTTTTTAAGCATGTATGAAAACTATAATCTTGTTGGAAGAAAATCTGAGATAAAGTTTTACTCATAAAAGAAAAGATGATGCATTACAATCAAACAGGTTTAAATCACATAGAAATTTTCAGAGTATAAGGTAAAGGACTGTAAGCTAAATTGAAAGTGATTTTATTAAAACTTCAATAGATGTATCGCCCCAAAACAAGTTCAAATCACACCAAAGAGAGGCACTACTCAAGTAAAGCAATTCTAGTCAGGGACAACTTTGCATAAAAATAAATCGAAACTTGTTTAAAAAGGTTTAAATCAAAACTTCAATAATATACTTGAAGTCACAACTTTATAAGGATGTTCAATAATATTAAGATGTGCTAAAAAGGAAACTAACTCATTTTAAGAAAGAAACTTAAATTGAAGGATTTCAATTAGGATTCATAAAGCATGTCACTCATAGAAACGAAAAGCTTAAGAAGAAACTTAACAACTTAAAAAGTTGATTCAAAACTTAAATTTCTTCAAAAGAATTCAAAACCTTTTCAAAAATGGTTCAAAACAAAATTCTGAAAGTATACTTGAAATAACACCCTCGCAACTATCATTTAAGAAGATCACGATGTGCTTAAAACAAAATCAGCCCATGGAAGAAAGGATCTTTAAATTAAGGGAATCCAAACAAGAACTCACTGGGTATGGATTATCAAATGAGTTTCCAATTGGTCTAAAGGAATACAAAACGCGCCAGGAAGACAACTCAATCAATAGAAAATTCTCAAGAAAGAACTTTTGACTAAAGAAAGATAAATAAAAGGACAAATGGTGCATTAGATGGAAACAAATTAAAGTTGACTCGGATGAGAATGAGTTTTACAAGAAATGGAAAACTAAGACTAATGGTAACATTAAAAAAAAAATAAAAGAGTAGTTAAAAACAGAATTAAGTATGACATCCACAAAAATAAAAAGTTTAAGAAAGAAAGTGGTCCATTCATAAGAATAAAGACATGAGTCCAACATTTTTTTTGTAAGAACAACAATTGCATAAATAATATAGTATGCTAAACCAAATTCGAATAAAAATAAATTAGGTGAAGCTTACCAAACAAAACCAACTGGAAAGAGACAAAAATCTTTCTTTGAAAAATATCTAAATATATAGTCAAATAAGGATATTCGTCAAAACTATAATAAAATTGTTAGAAAATCAAATTGTATTTGAAGTATATATACATTTCCATAAATCAGTGAAGAAACAGGCGAGGTATTGGAAACAACTAGTTTTAAACTGTATAAGGAACTTTCAACATTTATATAAAGAAGTACATATCAAATTAAAAGCGGTTGTATATTTCAAATCAGAAACGGTTTTGTTAAGATTTAAAGAATGGCTGTAATTATTATCAAATAAGAGGAAAACTAAATTACAATTTATTTACAAAGGACTCAAAATATGAACTTAAAAAGGTGTCCGGCATCAAAACAGATTTAAATGTATATTAAAAAATACATGATTCAAAAAGAAGTGCCTAAATAAAGAAGGTAAATACACCGAGGGTTTTAAACAGGCATATGTAGTTAGGATCAAACAAAAGCGTACGTGAACAAGAGAGTAGGATTGAAAGATAATCTGTTCACTTTCCAAGAAAAGTATCGCAGACAAGAAACTTAGAGCATACCAAGCAGGAATAAGATATGTGATATTCGCAGAGTTCAAGACACCTAACCGAGTAACCTCAAGAATTAACTCCTAACGTTCCCAAAACTCGCAATTCGCATTACCTATGACTCGCATATTGTCTATGATAACCCATTGGTGCTTCCATATACATAATTCACTAGTGTTAAGCCGGCCAAACTTAATACCAGGAATTATGCAATGCAAGACTAATGGCATTAATCAATAGACCGTCATGTGCATAAAGCTCTAATTCTCATTATTCAAACAAGACCTACTACATGACATACTCTCAGAGTATGCAATTGAAGCATAATCAGTCCATTCCCAAGGCTCTACAGGAAAGACTGCTCTGATACCATAATGTAACACCCTCACTATCAGAAGTCACGCTTCCGGCTACGCCACTCTGATAGCAAGAAGTATTACGACTACTTTACATACTAAATACTAAAATAGGAGCCTGTGACTCGACACTGTATCGCTGATTTCTTCGAAAACCGGAAATAAATACTTTATCTTAGCAAAAATACAAGCAGGCATAGATTCATATACAAAACTCCTTACATAATAACTCATAATATAATATACATATAAAACATACAACTCCTATCCCTCTTACAAATTTGTAATAACAAAGACGAGGGAAAAAAAATAATCTAATTAATACAACAATATATAAACCAAATGTAGTATAACACTCCTTAATGCCTCTTCATCTGGTTCCTGAAAAGGTAAAGCTGTAGGGGGTGAAAACCTAACCACACGGTCTCACCACGGAGTTTTAAAGTTGTCATAAGAAGATATTTTATAAGAAAACTGTTTTCAAGCTCAGTGATTATCATTGCCTTATGAATCTTGTAAAAACCAATAGGTAATTGTTCAAAACCTTTTCAAAGAAACAATGTTTAATCTTTCAGAAATCTGAAACCTTTCCTTTCTTATAAGAAAATTTCAATCAGAAACCAACCACGCAATCAAACAACACAATCATTAATATAGCACCAAAGTTCAATCTCAAATGTAGCACGCCAGGACAAACACAGGCAAGGCAGACAAGGAAAGCACAAGTAGGCAGCAGTTACAGCAAATAGTCCAAGTAGCAGTTACGAACAGTTTAGCAATTAGGCAAACCAAAACAAGTTCAAACTCAAGCAAAGCATACAAATGCATATGATGCATGCCTGTCCTATGGCTGATGAGGCTCATCTGTCGGTTATCCAGCCAACCCGACAAGTCTGAATTGTACTTAGACTATCCCCCGACGTGCATCCCCAAGAGTCTATGCATAGCTTTTTCTCAAATAATCAATATTACTCAATGGGGGTAACATTTTCGGGAATTTATATAGTGCCCGGTCACACACTTACATCGTAGGGTCAACAGAGTATCGAATTTTCAACCTAGTACACGTGGTGGCAAGCCACGACACTTAATCCAAGGAACCTCGTATCTCAGATATTTCAAATTCATAAGCCACATAAATAATTCATTCATTATTCATCAATATATAAGCAATTCTCAATATCATCATCATTCGTCAATCCATATCCCATTTCCAAATTCATTCAAAAATCATATTTCAAATCAATCCTCATCATCCTTCTTTCCGTTTCGTTCACTAACAATTCTCAATCCAAAACATAACTTTATCTTTGATAAATGAAGTAGTCTTAAATCATATAATGCTCAAAATTAAACCTTTTAAAATAACTACTTCAAATGAAACTTCTAATTATATAAAATTTCGGCAGCATCTCCTCTAAAACTCGGATTCTGCCACCCTTTTCGGGTCCCATCCAAACATTTCTCAAACCTTTTCCAAATCTCAATCATTTTCCAAGATTCAACTAGTTCTAATATCAAATTATTTTCAAAGCGAATCAGTGCCCATAATAAATCTCTTTTTAAAATCAAACCAGCTCAAATACTAAATCATTTATAAAGTCATTTATAAAGTCACTAACTCAAAATTAAACCATTTCCAAAGCCACTTCCTTTACATCATCAAAAATAGCTTCAAAACCAAGAAAAACCATTTCTCATAATAATCAACTAAATAACCTTTCAAACTAATTTCTTTTCAGCAATCACAAATTTCTCAAGCAATCAATCATTCAGTCCAGTAAATAACCACATTTATAAGACAATTATAATCACAGGCATATGTTCTCTCACTTTAGTATCTATTTATCACAACTCTGTAATATAAATTAGATTTTAAGAAAAATCTCTATCTCGATTAACTGAGTTCGCACAAATTTATCGTGATAATTCCCTCTCCTTTTAATTCATGGCAACAGATGCGACTCACGTAATTAGAACGGCAATGACAGCAACCGAAACAGCGGTAGCGGTAATGTCAATCTTCACCGCATTGGTCATGGTTGCAGCAAAATAAAAGATTCAGATTGGATAGGAATTAATAGCAATTTCAACCCTGGGGATTCAAGACAAAGTAAGGACTAGAATTAAAATCAGAACATGAAAACCATAGCAGTGATAAAACAGAACATGCAGATGGACCAAACCTAAGGGAAAGATCAGACCAGTACCAGGATAACAAAATCAGAACTAGTAGCAGCTTCAACAGTCCCGCGACAATACTAGCATCAATATTCAATCTAATTGTAGCAGAAAATAGAAAATAGAGTAAAAGTAGAGAATTAGAACGAGTTTAAGGAAGCGAAGGACCTAAAGCAAAATAGAGGCAGCAAAGATACTTCCATCAGTGACTAACGGCAGCGTAGAGTTCAGTGGTGGTCACGGCGGCATCCGACGGCGGCGCACCACAGAGAAACTTGCGGTGACAAGCAGACCTAAGCTTCAGCGGCGGTTTCTGGGTGGCAGCGGCGTTCTCCGGCGGCGAAGGCGCGGCCAAAAGCTTCGGAGGTGGCGGATCTGACGAGGATGGCACCGGCGACACGAGCGGCGACTGTGCGCGGCGGCTGGATGGGTTGCGGTCCTCCCTTCCTCGCGGATCTCTCCCTTCTGCCCATGGCTCTGCTTGACGGCGACGGATTCAGAGGCGGTGATGGCGGACACGAAGGCAGGGCTTCTCCTTCCTCACGTACGCTCTTTGCTCTCTGACGATAGCACGGTAACCCAACAGTGGTGACGGCGCGACGGCTCTTCTCCCTGCATCGGCGAGGACGGCGATTCGGGATGAGGGCGACGGCGACAGCAAGACGCAGGACAGCTTCTCTCTCTCCTTCCAGTCGCGGCCTCTCTCTCTCTTTCTCAATGACTCGACGGCGACGGCAGCTCCCAGCCCCGCCGGCGCCGTCCCCCTTCCTTTCCCCCTCATCCTCTCAGCTCTCCCTTCCTCTCGTGCCCCCCTTTCTTCTTTCTTTCCCTTTCTTTTGTTTCCCCTTTCTGCAGATTAGGTTAGGAAAAAAATTAAGATGAATGTGGTGGCTAGGGTTAGTTTAGGGGGTGAGGGTTAATTTGATTAAAATTAGGGTTTTATTTGGGAATTTAGAGTTAGGATAAAATTCATATGAGTAATATAACAATTTTATAAAATTAAGAGTAATAGGATAATTGAAAACCTGTTTTAATCCAACACTAATATTTATTAAAAATACTATTTAATTATCAATAATTGATTTAGTTAGCTTTAATAAAATAATCTCCGAAATTAAAATCTTTAATAAATAAATAAATTGAAGTTAGTTCACAATAATATTTTCCGAAAATTATGAGTCTTACAACGAACGCTGACAAAAGTACTCATAAACTAAGGAAATTAACGATGTACCCATGAAAGATGGGTTCCGTATGACAAAAGTATCCAAATCCTAATTTTTTTGTTGATTTTTTAATAAAATTCCTAAACTATCCTATCCTAACCCCATTCTACCGTCACTCCCTCTCTTCTCTTCTTCCTCTCTCCTCACTTATCCCTCAACACAGAAACTCTCCTCCTACCTCCTCATTGCCGTCCGCCACCCACCTACTCCATTACCGCCAATCTCTTCCCCTCTCACAGCTTCTCCCTCTCATTATTAAGGTGACTACAACACCTTCATCGCACACCTGTGACCCAACCTGAGGAGAATACTGCCGTGGCGCGCCTGTTGCAGTCGAGGAGAATGTCGTCGTGGCGCGTCTGACCCAGCCGAGGAGAACACTGTCATCGCACACCTGAGAAGAGAGAGGGGTTGTGGTACTCTTGCATGCAGAAAGCGGGTTCGGTAAAGAGAAATCAGAGAAAAAAGGGAGGCGACACTGTGGATGGAGGTTTTGCCATTGACGATGTTACAGTCGGCGAAGAAAAAGGTATTTCTTTTTTTTAAAACATTTTTATTTTATTTTTCTTCTTTTCAGAAATTGATTTAGTTACTACTAAAATGATACTGTTCTATTTTTTTTAAATCTGCTTCTATTTTTTTATGAAGGCTGAGATTGATTTATAGAAGATCCATTTGATGGCTACTTCTACTTCTGATTTTTGCTGAAATAAATTTCAAATTGGATGAATGGATTTGTTAATTTTTTATGGTTGATGACTTTTTTTATTTCTAGTTTTGCTAAAGTGAATTGAAATTGGATGAATGGATTTGAAAATTTTTATGTTTTGAGTATTTTTTTGTGTTTGATTAATTTGGTTTGGGTATGGATTATAAACTTATGAGTGAATCGGTTGAGGTCCGAGCCTCTACCACCACCACTACCATTGATTTCGGTCTGGTTTGTTGTAGGAGTAGTTTTGGATTCCATGGCAAGAGTTGGTGCAAATTGAGTTATGAAAGCTTGAAAAAGTGAGTTGAGGTTGAGTATAGGGTGGTTTAGGAATTTTATTAAAAAATCAACAAAAATTAAGATTTGGATACTTTTGTCATACGGAACCCATCTTTCATGGGTACAGCGTTAATTTCCTTAGTTTATGGGTACTTTTGTCAGCGTTTGTAAATTTCATGGGTACTTTTGATAGTTTTTTCAAAATTAAATGAGTAACTACAAATGGTTTATGGTTGCTTTGTGTGAATAATTGTTGGAATTGAGTTGAATCATGGCTGTAGTTGGTGATTGGTTTAATGATTTAATGTAGTAATTATTGACGATGTTGTGTATTTTGAAGTTATACTTGCTGCTACTACTTGTTGATGTTGATTTTGTGTATGGAATATTGCTATGGCTGCTGGAAAATGATTTGATGAATCAGAACTTGAGATATGTTGTTATAGATGAGATGTTGAAGAATGGACGCTGTGTGATGAGCGGATAATTTATACGCTTTTTGGCATTGTTTTTAGTATGTTTTTAGTATGTTTTAGTTAGTTTTTATTATGTTTTTATTAGTTTTTAAATAAAAATTATATTTATGGACTTTACTATGAGTTTGTGTGTTTTTCTGTGATTTTAGGTATTTTCTGGCTGAAATTGAGGGACCTGACCAAAAATCTGATTCAGAGGCTGAAAAAGGACTGCAGATGCTATTGGATTCTGACCTCCCTGCACTCAAAGTGGATTTTCTAGAGCTACAGAAGTCCAATTGGCGCGCTCTTAATTGCGTTGGAAATTAGACATCCTGGGCTTTCCAGCAATATATAATAGTCTATACTTTTCCTGAGATTTGATGGCCCAAACTGGCGTTCTAAGTCAGCATAGAAATTCTGGCGTCAAAACGCCAGAACTGGCATGAAAGTTGGAGTTAAATGCCCAAACTGGCACAAAAGCTGGCGTTTAACTCCAAGAAAAGTCTCTACACGTAGAAGCTTCAATGCTCAGCCCAAGCACACACCAAGTGGGCCCAGAAGTGGATTCTGCATCATTTACTCATTTCTGTAAACCCTAGGTTACCAGTTTTCTACAAATAGGACCTTTTGCTATTGTATTTTAGACACTTGATCATACTCTTTGACCTTGGTTCTTCTGGTTCCCTCTATGGGGCCGAAGTCAATGATCACCATTATCACTTTTGTATTTTCAACGGTGGAGTTTCTACACACCATAGATTAAGGTGTGGAGCTCTGTTGTTCCTCATGAATCAATGCAAAGTACTATTGTTCTTCTATTCAATTCACGCCTACTTCTTCTCCAAGATATACTCTTGTTCTTAATTCAGTTAAGTCAGAATGAAGGGGTGACCCGTGACAATCACCCAATCTTCGTTACTCGCTTAGCCAAGGTCGCGTGCCTGACAACCACAAAGCGATCTACATGATGTTCAACGTAGTCATTGGACGACAGCTGGAGTATAGTCTCTTGGGTTTCTAACCTAAGATTAGAACCTTCGTGGTATAGGCTAGAATTATTGGCGGCCATTCTTGAGATCTGGAAAGTCTAAACCTTGTCTGTGATATTCCGAGTAGGATCTGGGAAGGGATGGTTGTGACGAGCTTCAAACTCGCGAGTACTGGGCGTAGTGACAGACGCAAAAGGATCAATGGATCCTATTCTAGTATGATCGAGAACCGACAGATGATTAGCCGTGCGGTGACAGCGCATTTGGACCATTTTCATTGAGAGGACGGGAAGTAGCCATTGACAACGGTGATGCCCAACATATAGCTTGCCATGGAAGGGAGTATGAATGATTGGAAGAAGGCAATATAAAAGCAGAGGTTCAGAAGGAACAAAGCATCTTCATACGCTTATCTGAAATTCCCACCAATGAATTACATAAGTATCTCTATCTTATTTTATGTTTTATTCATATTTTAATTATCAATTATCCATAACCATTTGAATCTGCCTGACTGAGATTTACAAGATGACCATAGCTTGCTTCAAGCCGACAATCTCCGTGGGATCGACCCTTACTCACGTAAGGTTTATTACTTGGACGACCCAGTGCACTTGCTGGTTAGTTGTGCGGAGTTGTGATAAAGAGTTGAGATTACAATTGTGCGTACCAAGTTTTTTGCGCCATTGATGATCACAATTTCGTGCACCACTGTGACAATATGGTTATGTTGCACCTATGATATGAAATTGTGATATATTGAATTAAGAGTTCTTAGGCAACTTTGGTTAGTCAAAAAAAATGTTAGAATTGTGGTTTTATATGAATCCTAGGCTTGAATATAGGATTTGGTATGTGAGGTTGTTGGAAATACTTTGTGCAGAATTTCTGCAGAAATCTGCATAATTGGCATCAGAACGAATGACTTTTTGGGAGTAGTCCAGACCTAATTTTTAAATGAAATTATTTTTCTGTAAAACTTTAGTGTGGCTTGAATATTTCATAAAAATTTCAGGGAATTTGGCCAAGTGGTTTGGAAGATATGATTTTTTGAAGTTTAGTGGTTGCTGCAAATTTTTCTGGTTTTCTGGTTCTGTAGTACCAATTTCCAGACGCTATAACTTTTAATTTAAATAGAATTTTGAGTTGATTTCAAAAGGATTTTAAAGATCTATCAGTCTATTTTAAGTGAGTATAAGTTTCATATTCATATCTATTTTGTAGACTTATATAAGTCACTTGGAAGGTCGGTTGTTTGCTGGAAACTCTGAACTGGTTTATGAAAACAGGGCTCCACTTCCAATTGATAATTAATTAATCAAATGAAGTGATATGAACCAAAAACTTGTGGATTCTGAAACTTAGGGATGTTGACTGTAATCTCACCAAAATTTAGAAGCAACGGATTAGAATTGAAATTATTATGGAATTTATAAAAAACATGGCTGCTGTCTGTTTTCTGAATTTTTGTAAATACAACAGCAGAATTTTAAAGCTTGTATAAAATTCAATTCTAATCCAAATTTAGTAAAACCTAACTTAAATTAAAGATTAAGATCTCTAGAGTTACCTTACCAACTTGGTTTTAGATTAGACAAACTTAGGAAAGGAAAAAGAATGTAAGTTGCCCCTAAGAAAGGTTAAAGTTAAAGATAATGATATTGAGAGATATAGTAAAGAAAGAAAAATGAGGAACAAGGAATGAAATAAAAGTTGAGAATTATATTGAATGGGCCTTTGTGCCAAGAGCTAATGCGGAAGTGCCCGCCTAACTAATAGCCTAAGATTGTTAATGCGGGAATGCCCGCCTAACTGATAGCATATTATATGTTTAATTGAGTTTTTGTGCCAAACTGCTAATGCGAAAGGGCCCGCCTAACTGATAGTTTGAGATTGCTAATGCGGGAATGTTCGCCTAATTGATAACACTGTTCCTTACTGTGATACACGTTGAAATGTTATTATGAGGCCTAATAGACACGGGTAACCGTGATGCTAAGGTGTCTAATTGGCATAGTAAAGGGACAATATTCGGGGTTCACTCCGAGTAACGTCGGATTGCGGATAGACAACTGACGCATGAGCTCATGGCCTGCTTAGGATAGACATGCATCATATTGATTGTGCATTTGCATTTGGTCTTGTTTTGCTTGTTATATTTTTTCTGATTGTGCTGCTTGACTTGTTTGTGTTATTGCAATTTGTTTGTGTGTTGATCTGTTTCTTGTGCTATTAGTTGGTATATTGAGGTGACTGAGAATTGGAATTTGTTTTTAGTTTGAAAAGTTAAAGAAAGTAATTAAGTATATGAAGTAAGAGTAAGAAGTATTTTCAAAGGTTTTAAAAAGAAGAAAATAGTTTTATTAAGTAAAATTAATTATTTGCATGTTAATCATTATTTTTACGGCATTTCCATTCTCTACTGAGAACTAGTAGTTTGTTCTCACCCCAAAATCTTCCACCCTTTCAGTGACACAGGTTCAGAGACTCAATTTGAAGCCGCGGGCGATTAGGAGTTTTATTTAAGTTTATGTGTTGAGTTGATTTTATAGAATTCCCTAGCCCTTGTTATTTAAGATTTTATTTTATACAGAGGAATAAGAGTTGTAACTGAGTTTCTTTTGTATTCTTTTGTATGATATTTATTATTATTAATAACTATGTGACTAGTATTTCTTGGAGATCTTTGATATATGATTTTAATTAATAGAAACAAAAATTTTTGGCTTTTTCCTAAAAATTAAAATGCGAAATCGAACTAAAGACTCAATATTAAATAATAAATAAGGAAAACAGGTCAGTAACACCTTACTTTTGGTACGATCATGACGTGCTAAAAGTTCGGGTGTTACATCAAGCATTAACATGACAATAAAATTGAATCAAATAACATATATTAAAACTAATTAAATTAAATAATTAATACAATAAATTAATTATAATTGTTTGCCTCAATAAAATAAGTTAAATAAATAAAAAATATATACCATGTAAAAATTATACCATATTTAAGAATTATTAATCAAAATATATAAAACAAAAAAATTAATACAAATTAAAAAGATATTTATTTATTCTTGTCAAATAAAATAATTAATATAATTTATTTAATATAATTAATTAGTTATAATTAATTTGGTTAAATAAAATATTAAATATTTGATATTTATCTCAATTAAAATAAATAAATAATTAATTATACCGCTTTTAAAAATCAGTAATAAACATATATAAGATGAAAAAATCAATGCAAATTAAAATAAATTTAATTTATTTATTTTAGTCAAATCAAATAATTAATATAATTAATTAACCATAACTAATTAATATGGTCCAAAAAATATTAAATAATTTAATATTTATCTCAATCAAAGAATATATTTAAATAAATCAAATAAAATAAATAAAAAATACATTCAAAAGCACGCAACTTAAACCTTTATTAATAATTTGAAATTTCAAATCTTTTTAGTTTCAAATTTCGAAACTAATTTCAAATTTGAAAATTGAGTTTGTTTTAGGTGATATTAAAAAAATAAATTAAATACATAAAAAATAAAATTTAAATTATAAAATTGTCAAATTTAATAAAAATTTTATAAAATTAGTTGATTTATTTAAAATTATAATATTAAAAGATTCTAAAATTAAATCAAGAATCAAACCAAAATTCTCAAAATCAATTCTTACTATAAATTGGTCCACTTTTAATGTTTGTCTAATTATATATATTTATTGTCTATTAAGGATATCAGTATTATAAAATTTGACATATAAATATATTTGATTTGGTCTTATTTTCGTGTATTGCACGAGTATAAAAACTTGGATTTTGATCAATATATTATTTAATTTAGATTTGATTAGATTATTGGATGGCCGTTTATGATTTTTATCTTATATCATTGAAGGCGGGCCAAAGATCCAGGGAGATGCTAATGATGATATTAAAACATGTAACCTAAATATAAATAGAATGAGAAAGTAATAGAAATACACAAAATCAAACTGAAACAGCAGCTAGCTATGCCGACTGACCATAATGATGCGGCCAGAGGGACGGAATTGGTCAGTTGCCCTACGGCAAGAACGCTGCAGCTGGCAGAGCTAATTTGAACCATTTTTCAATAATAAAATGACATAACTACCTTTGAAAAAAAAAAAAAAAAGATAAGAGCTATTAACTTTGTGTTTCGGACAACTAAGCCACCAAATTTTTTCGAAGAAGTTAGCACTTTGTAGGATACTAGAGAGCGCCTTCGAAAAATCGTTTGCGGACTCCACACAATTTGCCTCACATGCGTATCCACTTTGTCGCTCACCATTGATGAGCTAAAGCTAATGTTCACGTGTACGGTCAAATACTACAGTGAGTGAATATTATTTTTACAAAAATTAAAAGATTGACATTACAAAGAATGTTGAATACAATCGAATTTATAATTAAAAAATCAATAAAATTCAACTGTAATTTAAATACTGTTGAATTTATCATAAAAAAAAATCAGATGGTATAAACCTCACTGATAAATGTATATCGTTGAATGAAGTCGTTAGATATTGCGACGAAGTATTAGCTCAAAAAATCAATTAGTTACCAGCAGATTATTGTGATGGTATTGTTGGCGCAAAAAAATGTTGTTTCGCGGTCGGATTATTCTTACATTAATCTCAATTTTTTATTTTTTTAATTTGAATAGTCAATTTTAATTTTAAATTTAATTTTTTTCACACAATTAGTGGTCCATTCTTAAATAATGAAAAACTGTTATTTAATTAAAATAAATAATACACTGTTCAAATATATTAAAAGTCAACTACATCAAATATATATAATGAAACAATGAAATGGAAAATAAATAACTACAGATCTAAGTAGTCATCGTCATCATCGGCTCCGTGATCCTGAGTTGACGGCGCAAAAAGCAGTGATGTCTGTATGCCATCTGTAGGACCGTTGCCACCAGCAGCAGTGTTGCCACCAGCAGCAGTGCCGCCACCAACAAGGTCGATGCCAGCGGCGCGTATTGAAATCAACCTAAATCCACTAAACAGAAATTATGATCATTGGAACTTAAAACAATAACCAAATCAACCTAAATCCACTAAACAGAAATCATAATTATTGAAACTTTAACAATAACTAAATCAACCTAAATCCACCAAACAGGAATCATATTTATTGAAACTTAAAACAATAACCAAATCAACATAAATCCACTAAACAGGAATCATGATCATTAAAGCTTAAAACAATAACCAGACAACCATAAACAGAAAATACATGAGACTAAACATGATACTTATCCCGTGTCGCCATCAGGCCAAATGCGCAACCGTACGATAGGAGGTGGTGGAGGAGCATCAGCTGCTGCCTCACTTCCGTGTAGTTGGACTCTGGGGCTGTGGCATCCGTCCCTGAAGGTGGCATCACCGGGGATGCGAACTACTGACCGGTAGGAGACAGTATCGTCACCGTAAATGGAGGCACGTAGTTCGGGTTATAGACCATGATAAATGGCTGGTCCACTAAACCACAACTTGTGACGTCACCGGTGTGGTCAGAGTAGAGGGAGAGGATCCATAACTCTATAAGTCCCGGTGGTACCGATAGAAATCCTCTCTCTACCCCGACCACGACTACGACCACGACTAGCAGCCTGGTCTGAAATACTTCTGCCTGTCGATATGTCTACTAATATCAAATTATCAAACAATTAGCACCATATTTTTTAGCAAAATCTAATTATTGAATCTAACCTAACTTAATGAACCTAAATTCATTAATTTTAAAAAATTAAACTGAATTGACTTTTAAACTAATTAAAAATTAAAATTAAAATCGTAATGATACTTAAACTAAATTAATCTAAGATTAAACAAATCAAATTTTATAAGGTAAAGTCTATCAAATTTGCAATATTAGGTAAGAAACTTCAAATTCAATTTATTATTTAATTTAGAGTTGATTAGATTATTGGATCGGTCGTTTATGATTTTTATCTTATATTATTGAAGGCGGGCCAAAGGTCCATGGAGATGCTAATGATGATATTGAAACATGTAACCTAAATATAAATAGAATGAGAAAGTAATAGAAATACACAAAATCAAACTGAAACAGCAGCTAGCTATGCCGACTGATCATAATGATGCGGCCAGCGGGACGGAACTGGTCAGTTGCCCCACGGCAAGAACGCGGCAGCTGGCAGAGCTTTCGGAAGATATGATAATGGAAATCTTGCTGAGGCTTCCGGCAAGGACGCTTGTTTCCTTAAGGAGTGTGTGTAAGTCATGGAGAAACCTAATTTCCTCCCCTGATTTCACCCGCAACCACCTTCGTAGTTCGTGCTTACGCGACCCAAGCCTGACTCCGCTACGAATTGTTTGTTACAACAGTTGGCCCTTCAGCTCCACTGGTGTTAGATACGACGGTATTGGAGTTGTCTCCTTACAGTCAATAATGGACAATCCTTCTGAAGCTACTAAAGTCGATTATTTCAGGGGACAACACAACTACAGAATCGTTGGTTCCTGCCATGGATTGTTATGCTTTTTTGATGATCATGACAACCAGAATACGCATGGCATCTTGTGGAACCCCTGTACCGGATTCACTTTCCAATCACCGCAACTCAGCGGTGGAACCTTCCCTTCTGGCTTTGGTTATGATCATCTCAGTGACAGCTACAAGCTTTTTGGAATTATAAGGAAGAAAGGGCCATCTGGTGTTGAATATAGTACTAGAATTTATACATTTGGATCAACTTCGTCGTGGAGAAGAATTGATGATAGCCCATTTGGCCTACTTGGTATCCGAACTAGTAGCCACTTTTGTATGGCAGAGAATGGGGTATTTTTCGGTAGTAGCAGAGCATGCACTATTAATTGGATTGTTAATCATCATGTGGTTCTTTATTTTGACTTGGGTAAAGAGACTTATGCTCATTTTACCCTGCCTGATACGGATTCAAGTGATTATCTCTTGATACTATGCAAAAAGTTATGTGTTTTGAGAAACTGCCTTTCTGTTTGTTATGGGTATTTAAGAACACAACACGCGATTGTGTGGCAGATGAAAGAATACGGAGATGCTCAATCTTGGACTAAATTGGCAATGATTTCCTTCCGCGGCCTTGTTTCTCCCTTGCAACCTTTTTATCTGTCGGAAACTGATGTGCTTTTGGCCGTTTTTTCATCTTTCAAAATAGTTTTGTGTAACTTGAATGCTGGCAGCCTAGATTTTCCTGTGATTGATGAGGAAAAGAATCATTATCTTTCTCAAAGTGTAGGTCCTTGGATGGCTTATATCTACCGTGAAAGCTTAGTTTCACCAAATGGTCTTCAAAGCAACTCATCCAAAATGCTGCTGCGCTTCTTCAAACCCAAGCCTACTGTCTCTTGATGAAGCCTTTCTCGAATTACCACGACTTTGTTATTGATGTTATCAAAATTATTTATCTGAGTCCTGTGTTTATGTTTCAAATAGAATTTACTGCTTTATGATAATTGTTTGATCTTCCCATTCTAGTCAAACAATTCTTTTAATATTCTTGGTATTATTATTCTTCCTTGCAAATCATTGGTCATAATAATTTTACATCAATACTACTGTTTCGTGGAGAAGAAGGGCATGGGCAGGGATGGATATGTAGAAATGACCATAATTTACTTGCTTCATTTTGTAAATTAAGTTAAAAAAGAATAGTTCCTTAAATATCGATTAGGCATACGTATCTTACCATACGTTAAAATTAGTATAAAGTGCACCTTGGTGATTTTCCATAACAAATTCAAAGTATCTTCACTGTACTACTTGTGGTGATCGTTAAAGTAATTTATTTAATGTAAAAAATATTTGTTGCTAAAACCATAATAGCAAAGCAGTAGAATGATATCTGGTCCAGCTTGCTCTCTCAACTGATACCATCCTAGAAGTATATCCGAAATCAGTAATAGAGGTGTTCATGTGTCGGGTGAATCGGGTTTATCCTGATCTAAACCTGGCCTTAAATATATATTGAGTCTATTTTTTTAGACTTTAACCCGATTCTAGATCCGATGAAACCTAACCATATTCGGCCACAACTATATCGGATCCAAACTGGGTCTTTAAAACTTTAACAATAATTTATAAAAAAATATTTATGATGCACTTATATATAAAGAAATTTGTTATCGAAAAGTTGATATCCATATTTGAACTTGAATTTGTCCATAAATTTTAATTTGATGCTTCTTTGATCTATTTTCTAATTCAACTAGTGTGATTAAAAATAAAACAATAAGTTTATAATTAATATAACATAATATTAAAATTAATTTAAAACATATATATTTTTTTAGTTCTTTTAGGGTGCACATGGGTCGGGTGAAACCGGGTTCGCATTGACCCGGACCCAACCCGAAATAATGATCGAGTTTATTTTTGAGACCCTTACCTGACCCTAGACTCGATGAAATAACGCCAAATTAGCCCCTAACATGTTTAGGACCGGGGCAGATCTTCGAGTCGGGTCGGGACATGTGCACCCCTTATCAGTCCTGCTAAGAGGTCAGCACATTTTGTGATTTGTAGCCATCAATTAACCATTATTAATATTTTTAATGGTGTGAGATTACACACTCTTTTCTTACTAGCTAAAATGTTGCTAAATTTTCTCTATCTCAAATCTTTCCGGGACCAAATCACTGCACCATTAAAATTTTATTAATTGAAATACTACTATTATCATATTAATTTCGGCTACCGATATGAATATGCTATTGTATCTGTATAGTGTTTCTACAATATTGATTCAATCAATTTATAAGGAAACTTATGAAATACAATTTAAGAAGTTAAACCGATTTGTCATCTGTCCTGTCTTATTCAATTTACCTAATGACATTCAGCTCAATATTCAGGTGATAAGATCTTCTGGGACTTGGCTTTGGTTGGTTCTCCTAACTCTTGGGTCAAGTTGGTAAAAATCATTGGTACATAGTTGGTAATGTTACGCTCATGCATTCAAGATTCTTAGGCTATAGAATAAAAATACCACATTATGTTAAATTGTTTATCATTGATTGTATTCAAGATTGTTGTTTGGAATAAAAGAAAGAAATAGAGTGATGTATTATGTCTTCATCCTTTCAAACTTAGTCTATTATTTTCCATTCATGTCTGGCCAACATTCATTAAGTCGCATATTAGTTGTCTTTAGTTTCTATACTTGTTTGATATTTTTTGAAAAAATAAAAATAAATCTGTTTATATATTTGGTTTGAGACAGGAACGCTGAATTAAAAAAAATTGAAGGAATATTTGTTGTTGATGTAGTTAGCATTTTTTATCTTTTCAATTTCTTCCTGAATATAAATGTATAATATAGTGATTACCCCTACCTCCATTCTTTTTAAACTCAGTATAACTAATGTATACAAAATTTATGGCAAGGCTGTTTAGCGAAAGGTAAGGTCTTTGTGTCAAAAATACTTAATGACTTTCATTCCTGGGAAACAATGGCATATAAGAAATGGAATCTTCAAGTTGCAAAATTTTCATGAGGTTTTGAAACATTGTACAGAGGCTATTGACTGTAATCCTAAAAATACCAAGGTAACAATACTCATTAATTAGAGGTGAAGGCCGATCATGATCTGTTCAAATACTACATTTTAAGTTGTAGGTACTTAAGTTATAATTAGATTCTGAGTTGCTGTATAAAAATAATAATAAAAGAAGACAATATTACACTTGATTTAATTAAAGCTTGGACTATAAACATATGAAAGTTTAAGAATAAAAAGATGTTTTCAATGTTCTGTTTTATAGTTAGATTCATCCTTTGTTTTTAAATTTATCTTTTAACTCTAGTTTCCTAATTATGGTATTCCCATGTATGTAGGGTGAGGTGGTAATTCGTATTAAATTGTATTAAAATTGAGAATACGTTTAAATTTCTCACAGTTATAAATACTCTAGAGATTTAATCCTAAAATATTTCTAAGGTTACTTAGTTTAGATTTTATACTTTTGTCTCTCAATTGCTCTTGTGATATGTGTGGAGCATGGGAAGCAACATGTTGTTTTGATTTTCCATTTTCTTCCCTCAAATTATTTTTCTTCATTTACATTTATGTATGGCAACGATTTTTTATTTCTATAAAGTTTCATTTGGTTTTTGGGGATTGTGGCGCTTATTTTTTGCATTTAGTACGTTGTATGGTCCTTGTGTAGAGTCCAAACTTGGCGAAAGCCACTGCCTCTGGAGGTGTGGCCTAATTTATTCATTGATTGATCAATGATTAAGAGAGTGCAATTGTTCTGACTTAGATTATTTATGTATTTTTTTTTTTTTTACTTCTCAGATTATTGTTTTGTTGAGAAGCTGAAGAGCCAAGAGAATTATTCTTACATGGTGATTATTTATGTTATTTCTTTTTGCGGTTTTTATGAAAAATAGGTTTACTTTTATGTTTCTCCTTCGTCCAATTTATTTACTTATTTTCCTTATGTCTTTTTAGACCTGGTCTAAATTATTAGAGTTAATTAGGGGGATTAAAAAACATGTCTCAATTTTTGTTAGTTGGTGTGTGTAAAACTCTTTTCATAAATATATTTAAGAAAAATGGACTGTCACCATTGCAAACTATTTTCATTATCTTTCCAATATTTTTTTATTTAGGTTTTGTATTTTGTTATTTTATTTTAAGTTTGTTGTGTTTTGGAGTACTTAGTTGCCAATCTTTAAACACATGCATTTTATGTCTTTCTATTTTCCTCCAAAGATTATTGAAAAAATGTTACTGATTGTGAGCTTCAAAAGAAAATGAATGAAGAAGAACGCTCTCGATCTAGTTGTCATACGCATCTAAGCATTGCTATGTGTGTGATGAACATTGCAACAAAAGAAGAGTGGCAGGAATTGATTCATGTTCGTCCTCTTATTTAATCTTACAAGACATTTTCAATTCAGTAACAATATTAATAACCTATGATTTAGTATCAATTTTCTGATTTTAATCCCAATAATATTTAACCATTTAATAGTAAGTGAATTTCTTTACTTTCTAAAAAATAATAAAGTCTTTTTAGTACTATTTAAATTAAAATTGAATGTATGTAGACCACGTAAAGAGGGTTTTGTCATTCATTTTTACAAGAGCTTAAGGTAATTAATAATAATAAATAGCAACACTACAATTATTTTTATAATAATGATATTTATACATTAAAATTAATAATTAAAATCAGTTACTATGTATTTATATATATATATATATATTGTTTAACTTATTTTTAATGTGTATTTTATATTTAAATATAAAATTATATATATTTTATATTAGTGATTAATTTTAGTAGCTGATTTTAGTATATACATAGTAATTAATCTTGCTTTATTATTTGTGTTATTTTGTGCATGCAACGATTTGAGTAATAATAAAAGTGTATTTGACTGTTTATCAACACAACAAACAATATGTATGTTTAAGTATTTGTTTGGGAGCCATTAAATCGATAAAAAAAAAGATATTTTTTGTTGAAAAAAGATTTTTTTTATTTTTAATGTGTTTGATAAATTTCTAATAACAAAAGTAAAAACACTAGAAAAAATATCTTTTTTGAGAATCCACAATTTATATTTTTTTAAAAGATCATTTTTTTCTTAAAAAAATATTTTTTACATAATAAAAAAAACTGAGTTAATAGTCAAATTAGTTCCTGAAAGATAATGTATCTTTTTAATTCATCACTGAAATTTTTTTTAATCAAATTGGTCTTTCAAAAATTACGAATTTGTCCTTCAGTTACTCCCCTTACAATTTTCGTCAGCGATTGATGATATAAAATATTAACTGATAGCATATATGACACATAACAAGTTTAATTGAACGTTGACTAAATATGTTTACGAAATTCTATCAATTTAGTGACTAGATCATATTGAGAATATGATTTTTATAATTGAAAAAAATTACTAAATTAATAAATTTTCATAAATATATTTGGTCAATATCCAATTAAACATCCAGGTATTATATATGTTATCAATGAACTTTTTACAACATCAATCTTTGAAAAAGTTGTTAATGGAGTGACTGGAGGACAAATATGATTAATTCGTAATCTTTGAAGGATCAATTTGATTGAAAAAATCTTGTAGACTACAAGAAAAAGCAATATTTGTAACAAAAAATATTGTTACAAAAAATCGAAATTTTGAAACAAAAGGATTTTGTAACAAAAAAAGCGTCGTTGCAGTATGTCCCGTTATAAAAAATTTTTGTAATAAAAAGTGGAACTGTTACAATTCAAAGTAATATTTTATAACAAATTTTTCTGATACAAAAAGTCAATGCAAAAATCGTTACAAAAGTGATAACAAATTTTGATTTTCAAAATATTTTTTGTGACAATATATTTTTTTATCATAAAATTGTTACAAAATGTAACTTGATTTTGTAACATTTTTTTTGTTTAGTTACAAAACACTATTTATTTTGTAATTATTTTTTTAATACAAATTACACGCATAATTTTCTAAATTATATTATTTTTTAATTAATTAATATATTAACTAATTTACTCAGCAAATCAATATTTTATATAATATATAATAACATAGATAGTTCAAATATCTTTCATTTAACTAAGATTGTTTTATAAATCTTCAACTTATAAACTTTAAAGTACAAACTAACAAGACACATTGAAGAACCCTAATGAACTAGATAGATACATAAGACAAGAAAAACAATAAATTATAAATCTCCAAAATATAAACTACAAATTACAAACTCCATCATGTTCATACATCTCCTTTCTCATGGAGAAGCTTCTAATAATTAAGTGACACACACCTGAAAAGATGACCAACCAAAAAATACTAGTTTAAGGAACAGGATTTGTTTTTCCTTTAAAAATGCACAGAAAAAACAAAAAATTATACTCGTATTATTCAACAAAAAACTATAACCTTGATGATTGTAGAACAAGCCTCTCAACATCTCTAATGTATAAAATGATGGGAGCAGTTAGCACAAATATGTGAGGAAATCACACAACCAACATAACCAAACGGTTCAACTCAAATTAAATGAGACCTGCAATATTAAAAACAAGACACTTTGCAGAGCATGGTTCTTCATGTCCTGTCACCTAAGGTTTGAAGCTCCATAGACAATGGTAGAGTTTTGTCAATATCAACAATCTGCTGAAATTTAAAATCCTATTGCATTACCAACCAAAGGCATAAGCACATACTTATCAAAGCATCAATATCCTCATCACATAAACTATACACCCATCCTAAATTTTCCATTCAACAAAAAGACCTGGGTCGAAGGGAGCTCACCTGGAAAGCTGACCAACTGAACTAATGGCCGAAACAAGAAGACTACCACCACCACCACCACTCAAGGGAGCAGATGTTGGTTCTATCTGCTTCTGCAATTCACCATAATGGTATAAAAGCAGCAACAAATCAACCCTAAACACTAATAATCAGAAAAATAAAAGCATCAATCAACCACTAAACCTACGTATATTACAATGTATCAACAAAATTTGAATGATCTGCCAACAAAATTTGGGAGGATGGTATTTTTGATTGTGTATTTGATGAAGCCATCTAGAACAACAATAATATAAAACAACCACTACAAAAAATTCTAGTTAATAAATATATTACACTATTGAATAATCTGCCTGAATCAACAAAATAACAATCAACCAAATATAATCAACAACAATAAAGAATCTGTTAATACACGGCAAAATTGCTTGACTCCAAAATAAGAAAAGTAAGGTTGATAAATAGAAATTGGTTAGAAATTTATTTGATAAGCTACAGGTCTGGTTAGTTCTCATCTCAACATTTTTTATCATACATTGTAAAACTCCTATAGAATCGACAGATTAATCAGTTCCTCAGTGAATCAAATTATAACCCAATGAGGCAATATGTCAATAACTGAATAAATAATAAAAAAATACCTAAGAAGAGGGAGACCAAGCACGGCGAAGCAGAGTCTGGCAATGGGAAGGTAGCCGTGACGGTGAGCCATGCCGGACGAGGGTGCGACGACAACGACGACGACGCGACGCTGTCACGCAGAGGAGGTGACGAGCCAGGAAGGAGATGCACAGGGGCCAACGCGAGAGTCACGAGACGAAGCAGAGTAGCCAAATGGCGACGCATCAGTGGTGAAGGAACAACGATCTCCAACGGCGAGCTTGGTAGCGACTAGGCGCGACAGAGCTGGCAGCGTCCTCTCCTCCATCGCGTTTCCCACAACAGCAGCTCTCTGTCTCAACGTCTCACTCTCTCCCCTCTTCGTCAACGTTGACGGCGACGCGTGGGACAGCGGCTCCACGGCGGTGAGGCGCGACGTCAGCGCAGTCTTCTTCTTCTCCTTCTCTTTTTCTCTGTTTTGCGTGTCTGTGTGTAAGGGTATGTTGTGTGTGTGTTTCTTACGTTGAAGGAGGGTGAGGCTGCGGCTGTTAGGGTTAGAAATTAGGGAAATTAGGGTTTTGAATTAATTTGGGAATTAGGGTGTGAAATTAGGATTTTATAAAAGAATAAGGATAGATATGAATAGATATTTTGATAAAATTAGAGGGTAGAGTAATTTTAATACCAAATATACTCCATTCAAAATATTTAAGATTATTTATCAACATATTACTAAATTCAATTAATTATTTTTAATTTAAAATATAAAATGAACCTATTAATCATATTCTTATAAAATATAGTTTAAACTCAATATTAATTATTCAAATTAAATGATATCACTTTTCATTATTTTTCTATCACTGGAACTTTAATTTCAATTTATAAAATAATTAATTATAATAAAAATTGTATATAAATATTAACTGACTTAAACTTAAAGTATTTATAAAAATTATTCTAATCATTTTTAATAAATTAATTCTACGAGTTCAAATTAATAATGATAGAATTTATTTAAATTAAATTATATAATTCTTTTTTATTTTTCAATTACCAAAATTATAATTTCAATTATACCAGATATATATCCAATAAAGGTTATATAAAAATTTTAATTAATTTAAATTCTAATTATTATAAAAATTACATATAACTCCTAATTATTTTTAAATTTAAAGTATCATAAAGCTTTATTTAATTTCTTTCAGTAAAATAATTTTCTTAAAATAAAATCCTCAACAAATATAATAAATTTAATTATCAAAAAATTTGGAATGTTACAGTTGGGTTATGGTGGATTTAGGACTAGTAGAGAGAGAAAAAAAAATCAGAACTCTATATTTTATTCTTAAGGAAGTTTTTTAAAATTTATTTAAATGGACGAGGACGGCAAACAGCAGAATGAAAAATAAAGGTGAGGGGTAGATAATACATATCATTTATATATTAATTTTATAAAAAATATAAAATAATATATATCATTTTTAAAAATAAATCATTTAATTTTTAATTTTTTTTATAAAAAATAATTAATTAACACAAATAATATTTTAAAAAATAAAATTTTTAAAATAAAATAAAATTATCTTAAAAATTTTAACATTTTAAAATAATTTTTTTTAGTTACCAAAATTCTTGTATTTTGTGACAAACAAATAATTTGTTACAAAACAATATTGAATTTTGTGACAAATTAATTTTTTGTTACAAAATAATTAGAGTTTTTGAAACAAATGGATATTTTGTTACAAAATATTTTAAACTTTTGCAACAACTTCATCTTTTGTTACAAAATATTTTAAAATTTTGCAACAAAACACTGGTTCGTTACAAAAGCCAATATAATTTGTAACAAAAAAAAAATTAAGTCGTTACAAAATATCAAAACATTTTGTAATAAATTGTATTGTTGTTATAAAACATTATTATTATGTAACAATTACTAATTTTTGTTACAAGAAAATAATTTTTTGTAACAATTTTAAATTTGTTACAAATGTTCTATTTTCTTGTAGTGATATAGATAAATTTAAAAAATACTTTATCTTTCGTGGACTAATTTAAATAATTTTGTACCCAAATGATTGATAAATAAAAAGATCTTTTAAAATAAGATAACTAAACATAAAATTAATTTTATATTTTAAAAAATCTTTGAAAAAGATAATTCAAAAAAAATATTTTTTTAGAAGTTCACCTAAACAGGTCCTAAATATACTCATATATGGAAATGGAAGTTAGTTAATTTATTAGAAGTTTAATTAATTCGAATTATATATTTGTGAGTACAGTGAGAAGGAAAATAAATAAAAAAATATTTTATAAATATGCCATGTAAAAATTATAATATTTTTAAAATTAATCAAAATACATAAGATAAAATAAATTAATACAAATTAAAACAAAATTAATTTATTTATTTCAATCAAATCAAATCATTAATATAATTAATTAGTTATAATTAATTTGGTCAAACAAAATATTAAATATTTAATATTTATCCCAATCAAGTTAAATAAATAATTAGTTATGATATTTTTAAAACTTATTAATTATATAAGATGAAAAATTAATGAAAATTTAAATAAAATTAATTTATTTATTCCAGTTAAATCAAACAATTAATGTAATTGGTTAGTTATAGTTAATGTATTTTATAAAAAAATATATGCAATGTAAAAATTATAATACTTTTAAAAATTATTAATCAAAATACATAACATGAAAAAATTAATACAAATTAAAGAAAATTATTATTTATTCCAATCAAATCAAATAATTAATATAATTAATTAGTTAAAGTTAATTTGGTCAAACAAAATTTTAAATATTTGATATTTATCTCAATCAAATTAAATAAATAATTAATTATACCCTTTTTAAAAATTAATAATCAATAGATATAAGACAAAAAATTAATACAAATTAAAATAAAATTAATTTATTTATTCTAATCAAATAAAATAAGCAATGTAATTAATTAGTCATTCTTAATATAGTCCAAAAAAATTAAATAATTTAATATTTATCTCAATCAAATTAATTAACATATTTAAATGAATCAAATAAAATAAATAAAAAATACATTCAAGAACATGCAACCTAAACATTTGTTAATAATTTGAAATTTCAAATCTTTCGTATGTTGGTAAAATTAGTATTAAGTTTTGGAAGAAGGAACAGTTTAAAAATTTTAATAAAAAAATAAAAATTTGAATTATAATTTTATCTTATTTTTTAACCATTTAAATTTTAAATTTTAAATTATACACAATATTTTATTATTAGAATAGTTACTCATAAAATCTTATCCATTAAATTCATCAATTTAATATAAATTAAAACGTATTAAACTTTTGCAATAAAATGTCTTTTTTGTTACAAAATATATTAAACTTTTGCGATAAAACAACATTTTGTCACAAAACATATTGAACTTTTGTAACAAAATAACACATTTATAAAAAAGGAAAAATTGTTACAAAAATTAGAAAACTTTTATAACAAATTATCTTGTAGTTACAAAAGATTATTAAACCACTCTTCCACCTTAACCCATGACAACAATAAAGACGTCTCACGGCCCACAAATTCAGCCCAACAGAATACACAAATTAAATTATAATTTAGTCTTTATCTTATCTTATAGTTATCTCTATCTTTATCTATATCTTATCTTTATCTAATTTTATCTTTCATAGGCCAATACTCTATATATACTTAGTTTTACCTTTATAGTTTACAATTCATTCAATCAACAATCAATAAAATTTCTTCATCTTTTTCTTTCATAATTCTTTTATTTTTCTATTCTTTCACAATTTTATTATGGTATCAGAGCTCCTCTTGAGCTCTGCTGACATCCATGGATCAAGGAGAAAGGGTACACCAGCAACTTCATCCGGATTCTCTTTTGGACCTTTCGTCAGCCCAACACTTTTCTTTCATGGCACTTCCTTTCAATGAAGAAGCTCGTCCTTCAAACCAACTTGAACTTCTGCCAAGTCCAACTACTCATTATCTTTGTTCTTTCAATATCTTTTCTACTGTTAACAATTCTTCAAATCGAGATTCATTCTTGAATACTTGGATCATTGATTCTGGTGCCACATATCACATTGCATCAAATTTGTCTTGGTTTATTTCTTACACACAAATTTCTCCTATTATTGTTCATTTACCAAATGGTTCTCGAACTACTGTTTCTTATAAAGGCATCGTTCAATTTTCACCATCCTTGGTTCTTCATGATGTTCTTTATTTACCTCATTTCAACTTTAATATTATCTCTGTTTCAAAAATTACTTCAGCACTCATATGTGAACTCACTTTTTCATCTTCTTCTTGCACTCTACAGAGCAACAATTTGGGGACAATTGATTTGGCCAGAATGAGAGAGGGATTATATGTCTTTGAACCCAATTTCGGTAAAAATTCATCCACTACACACTCCATAAATTCCATCCAATCTCCACCCATTACACCTTCCAATATATGGCATTTTCGTTTAGGACACCTTTCTGGGCAAAGACTTAATCATTTACATAAACAATTTCCTTTTATCTCTATGCATCATGACGAGGCTTGTGACATTTGTCATCTTTCTAAACAAAAGAAACTTTCTTTTTCTCAAAGTTTTAACAAAGCCAATGCAAGTTTTGATTTATTACACTTTGATATTTGGGGTCCGTTTCGACAAAATTCTATTCATAATCATAAATATTTTTTTACTATTGTTGATGATTTTAGCCGCTTTACATGGGTTACTTTATTAAAATCAAAAGGAGAAGTACAGAATCAAATAAAAAATTTTATTACTTTAATTGAAACACAATTCAACTCCAAAGTCAAAACTATTCGTTCTGATAATGGACCAGAATTTATTTTACCTGATTTTTATGCTTCAAAGGGCATTATTCATCAACGTAGTTGTGTTGAAACTCCTCAACAAAATGGAAGGGTAGAACGCAAGCATCAACATATTTTGAATATAGCTCGTGCTCTTATGTTTCAATCTAATTTACCATCATCTTTTTGGTCTTATGCTGTTAGACATGCTGTTTATTTACTTAATAGAGTTCCATCATCTGCAATTAATTTTAAAACACCATTTGAGATTTTACTCAATCTTCCACCAAATTATCATGACATTAAAGTTTTTGGATGCTTATGTTTTGTTTCTACCCAAATGGCAAATAGATCAAAATTTGATCCAAGAGCCAAAAAGGCTGTATTTATTGGCTTTCAATCTGGTTTTAAAGGGCATATTGTTTATGTTTTAGAAGATAAAAGAATTGAGATTTCTAGAAACGTAATTTTTTATGAAAAGATCTTGCCCTTAGTCACAAAAAATGTCCAATTCCAGACACTTAGCCCAACATTGCCAAACACACCTTCTCAAAAACAAGATTCAGTTAGTCTTCCAGTTGAACCCTTACCTATACCCATTGACCCAATTCCACCTAGTTCTTTATTTTCTCCAACAACCTCTCCTTCTTCCTCACTATCGTTTCCTAACCAAGTTGAACCCATGACCACCGAATCCCTTTCAACACTAGACACTAGTCCACCATCACCTTCTCATCCCCCGTCACCTTCTTCACCACCTGAGCAACCCCATCCTCGTCATTCCGACCGGCCTCACCGACCTCCAGCATATCTCTCTGATTACTTGTGTAATTCCTCTCTCATCTCTACAAATCAATCTCCCTCAAAGTGCAAGTATCCTTTATCTTCAGTCATGTCTTTTTCTTCTCTTTCATCTTCACATAAAAAGTTTCTTCTATCTCTACATTCCGACGTTGAGCCAAAGTCTTTTAAGGACGCCAATCAACACTCTAATTGGCGTAGTGCTATGAAAGATGAGTTGGATGCTCTTGAGCTGAACAAAACTTGGCGTCTTGTTGATTGCCCTGCAGGGGTTAAGCCGGTTGGCTGTAAATGGGTCTATCGCATCAAACGCAAGCCTGATGGTTCAGTTGATCGATATAAAGCACGCCTTGTGGCTAAAGGGTTCACTCAAACTGAAGGTGTTGATTTCTTGGAAACTTTCTCCCCTGTTGTCAAGCCTGCCACTATCAGATTAGTTTTGGCATTGGCCTCTATGAAGCATTGGCCTATACATCAGTTGGATGTCAATAATGCTTTCTTACATGGGGATCTTTCTGAGGATGTTTATATGACTCTGCCACCCGGATTTATATCTCCTCAACCGAATCAATGCTGTAAGCTACTAAAGTCACTGTATGGTTTACGACAATCTAGTCGTATGTGGTATGACAAACTTTCTCATCTTTTGCTATCTCATGGATATCAGCAGACCTCATCTGATTATAGTTTATTTGTCAAATTCATTGGTGATCAAATTTCTATCCTTTTAGTCTATGTTGACGACATTGTTCTCACTGGTAATTCTATTTCTGAACTTGCTGCCATCAAGTCTATTTTACACCAACACTTCCGAATTAAAGACTTGGGCCCATTAAAATATTTTTTGGGTATTGAAGTTGCTCAATCAGAGAAGGGAATTTGCTTATCTCAGAGAAAATATTGTCTTGATCTTTTGGAGGATTCTGGTTTATTAGGTGCTAAACCTGCCTCTGTTCCAATGGATAGTACCACAAGACTATATCAAGACCAAAGTCCCTTGCTATCCGACCCTTTTGTATATCGTCGTTTGGTTGGCCGTCTTATCTATCTCACCACTACTCGACCGGACATCATGTATGCCACTCAACAATTAAGTCAATTCATGGCATCTCCTACTGAATCTCATCTTCAAGCTGCCAAGCATGTGTTACGATATCTGAAAACTAGTCCCGGCAAAGGACTTTTCTTTCCAAGGGAATCAGAAATTCAGCTTCTCGGCTTCAGTGACTCTGATTGGGCCGGATGTCCTGACACTCGGCGATCTTTAACAGGTTATTGTTTCTTCTTAGGCAGTTCTTTAGTCTCTTGGAAGACCAAGAAACAAACCACCGTTGCCCGCTCTTCCACGGAAGCAGAATATCGTGCACTTGCCAACACAACTTGTGAACTTCAATGGATAATAAATGTGTTACAATTTTTACGCATCTCTCCTATTCGCCCACCAGTTTTATATTGTGATAATCAGAGTGCTCTTCATATTGCTGCTAACCCGGTTTTTCATGAACGGACCAAACATTTAGAGGTTGATTGTCACTTGGTTCGACAAAAAGCTCAAGCTGGAGTGATGAAACTTCTCCCAATTCCCTCTTCTGGGCAACTAGCTGACATCTTCACCAAGTCTTTGTCTCCTCAACCCTTCCATCTTAATCTGAATAAGCTTAGTGTTCTTGACATCTTTCATCCTCCAGCTTGCGGGGGCGTATTAAACCACTCTTCCACCTTAACCCATGACAACAATAAAGACGTCTCACGGCCCACAAATTCAGCCCAACAGAATACACAAATTAAATTATAATTTAGTCTTTATCTTATCTTATAGTTATCTCTATCTTTATCTATATCTTATCTTTATCTAATTTTATCTTTCATAGGCCAATACTCTATATATACTTAGTTTTACCTTTATAGTTTACAATTCATTCAATCAACAATCAATAAAATTTCTTCATCTTTTTCTTTCATAATTCTTTTATTTTTCTATTCTTTCACAATTTTATTAATTATTATTTTGTAATAATAATAATAATAATTAATTCTTGTTAAAAAAAACAATTTGTAACTATTTTAAAATTTGATAAAAAAATTTTGTTACAAATATTTCGTTTTTTGTAGCGTTAGGATTAGCACAGAAGCGAGTAGTTGATGAGAGGTTAAGTATCGGCCACCAAAAATTCCATAAATTAAACCTCACTTTCTATAATTAAATCTTAACGATATATAGTTATGCCACATGAATTACATTCCTAGAAGTAATGATTAATTTTTGTTCTAAAAGCTTGCCACGTGTAGCAACCTGTTGGCTATAAATTGATAACACCCAATGGAGTTTTATATATGTAGGCACACTATCAATTTAAACAAATTAAAATCCTTATTAGGGTGATCCTTAACTTCTTATTATTGCCTTACTTGAAAATCATGATGATGAAGTTTTTTCACCTTGCACTTTTGTCTACACTATTGTTCATAAAATTAATCCTAATTCTTGGAGATGTTGGCACTGCTACTTCTTATGGACCTCCATATATACGTAAGGACACACAATTCTCCTCTTCTAGTTATAATAATTAAGTTCTAGATAGTCATAATTTGAATTTGTGCAGCCACTGCGTGTGATGGAAATAAAAGAGAGCAATTTCCAGCGGGGAATATGTTTGTAGCTGTGAATGAAGGATTGTGGGACAATGGTGCTGCATGTGGAAGGCGTTACAAAATAAGGTGTCTGAGTGGAGACAATAGACCCTGCAAAAGTGACATAATTGAAGTTAAGGTTGTTGATTTGTGTCATCGAACTCCGTGTCCCACCATGCTTTTGTCAACTACTGCCTTCTCAGCCATCTCTCGCTTCTCCAATGCCAAAATCAACATTGAATATGCCCAGTCAGTCTATATAAACTTCTCATTTCTTCATGTTTTGATTATAGATTTCATCTGAGTAATCTACTTAATTTTGTTGCTTTAATTTTTGCTTTTATAATGCAGGATTTGATCGATATATTCAGGGTTCAGCTGAGACGCAAGCCTAATAATTATATGTAAATAATGCTGTAACAATAAACGGCATCATTATTGAGGAATTCAAGCTGCTAATTTGTTTCAGAGAGAACTGTGAAATAATGTAACAAAATCAAGTATATATATGGTGCTTGATTGAATATTTAATGTTTTGTTTTCTATACATAGTCATTACTAATTAGTGAGCAAAGCAAATTCTAGTGCAAACTGCAAAGAAATAATGACAATGGTAATCTAATTAAATATTTTTTTACGTGTGTTTCAATAGTAGTGCATCAACTTCGGTGCCCATGTCACTATTAACACCCTTGAAAAGCAAATTAAATTAATTTGAAAAATAAAAAAATAAAATAAAAATTGGACATGCATGGGAGACTCAATTAACATAAACTAGATATTAGAAAAGAGAACCAAGCATCATATATAATAAAAAGTTAAACTAATGAATTAACTAATAGGAACTAATAAATCTGTTAGTATTTTCTTTTGTGTATTAAATATTTTAATATTAGTAGATATAAATTTAGTCAAAGTGGTTTACTTTTATGTTTTTCCTTCGTCCAATTTATTCACTTATTTTCTTATGCGTTTTTAGACCTTATCTAAATTATTAGTTAATTAGGGGTTAAAAAACATGTCTCAATCTTTGTTAGTTGATGTGTGTAAAACTCTTTTTATAAATATATTTAACAAAAATGTACTGTCACTATTGCCAAATTATTTTCATTATCTTTCCAGTATTTTTTGTATTTAGATTTTGTATTTTGTTGTTTTGTTTTGTGTTTATTCTGTTTTGGAATATTTAGTTGCCAATCTTTATTTGAACACATACATCTTTATGTTTTTGTGTTTTTCTCCAAAAATGATTGAAGTGTTATAAAATAACTAAATAAGAAAGATAAAATAAAGAAGTGTAAATGAAAGATTCTAGTATTAATATTCACTAATAACAATAATTTATATATTAATATTGTATTTGTAGTATATGAAGAAAGAAAGAGAAAGAAAAGCTTTATATTGTACATAGAGAGAGAGAGAAAAAAAATACTTTATTGATGTGTAGAATGTATCTGATGATGCCTTCTATTTATACAGGTAAGGTACTCTTATTTTCAACTCTCATTTATTTTAATTCATCCTTCAAAAGTGATTCTTTCATTGTTCACCGTCCAAGTCATAAATGAGCATCCATGTATTTGATCTTATCATAACACTCTCCCTTGGATGACCATTTAGGATTATTGCCTCGTTAAAACCTTACTAAAGAAAAATACAGTGGGAAAAAACCTTAATGAAAGAAAAAGAGTACAATATCCTTTAGTGATGGGGACTGCCTCATTAAAAACCTTGTCAAGAAAAACTCGATGGAAAAAAACCTGACCAAGGAAAAAAGAGTACAGTCTCCCCCTCTTGTCGATATCAGTTGATGTCTCGAAATCGGCGCATCCCAATCTCATGTACCAATCTTTTAAAGGAGGATTTTGGGAGTGACTTTGTGAACAAATCTGCCAGATTGTCACTTGAGTGGATCTGTTGGACATCAATTGTCTCCTGATTTTGAAGATCATGAGTGAAGAAGAATTTGGGAGAAATATGCTTTGTTCTATCACCTTTAATGTATCCGCCTTTAAGTTGAACAATGCATGCTGTATTATCTTCAAACAAGATAGTTGGAGCTATCTTATAATCAATCAGTCCACATGATGACAGAATATATTGGATCAGACTTCTGAGCCAAAAACACTCGCAACTAGCCTCATGAATCGCTAGTATTTCGGCATGATTAGAGGATGTTGCAGCAATCGTCTGTTTCGTGGACCTCCATGATATAGCTATTCCACCATATGTAAATAGGTATCCTGTTTGAGATCTCCCTTTATGTGGATCAGACAAGTAAAACAATCCCATATCAACCGTTCCATGAAGATATCGAAAGATTTGCTTGATTCCACTCCAATGTCTTCTGGTTGGAGAGGAACTATACCTCGCTAGTAAATTCACCACGAATGATATATCGGATCGTGTATTATTAGCAAGATACATTAGCGCTCCAATGGCACTAAGATATGGTACTCCAGGACCAAGGATATCTTCATTTTCTTCTTTAGGACGAAATTGATCCTTTTCCACATCCAAAGACCTTACGATCATTGTGGTACACTCAAAGGATGTGACTTATCCATATAAAATCTTTTCAAGATCTTTTCTGTGTATGTTGTTTGATGAATAAAGATCCCATTTTTTATATGCTCGATCTGCAAGCCGAGACAAAATTTAGTCCTTCCAAGATCTTTCATCTCAAACTCTTCTTTTAGAGTTTTTATAATTGTTGGAATCTCTTCAGGAGTCCCAATGATATTTAAATCATCAACGTACACAGCAATTATAATGAATCCAGATGCATATTTTTTTTATGAAAACACATGGACAAATATCATCATTCTTAAATCCATTTTTTGGCCAGATACTCAGGAAGACGATTATACCACATTCGTCCAGATTGCTTTAGACCGTATAAAGATCTTTGCAATTTAACTGAGTATAATCCCTGTGAATATTCATTGGATGGTTTAGATATCTTTAGTCCTTCAGGGACTTTCATATAGATATCCCGATCTAATGAGCCGTATAAATAGGTTGTTACTACATCCATTAAATGCATATGCAGTTTATGATATGCAGATAAACTGACCAAATAACGCAATGTTATCGCATCCACTACAACGGAATACGTTTCTTCATAATCTATACCGGGCCTTTGTGAAAAACCTTGTGTCACAAGTCAGGCTTTGTAGCGCACAACTTCATTTTTCTCATTTCGTTTTCTCACAAATACCCATCAGTATCCAACAGGTTTTACATCTTCTGGTGTACGGACTACAGGTCCAAAGACTTCACGTTTTGCAAGTGAGTCTAATTCAGCCTTCATGGCTTCTTTCCATTTTGGCCAATCATTCCTTTGTCGACATTCTTCGACTGATCTTGGCTCAAGATCCTTACTTTCATGCATGATATTTAATGCCACATTATATGCAAATATTTCATTGACAATTGTCTTATTTCGGTTCCATTTCTTTCCTGTAAAGACATAATTTATCGAGATCTCATCATTTTCACAATTTTCAGGTACCTGAACGTCTTCTGGCGTTAAAATTATATCAGAATTTTGGACAACTGCAGGTGTCTTTACTGTGTCTTTTTCAACAGAAATAGCATTTACCTCTTTTCTCTTTCGAGGATTTTTATCTTTGGAACCGACAAGCCTGCCTCGCTTCTGGCGTGTATTTGCTTCAGTGGCTATTTGTCCTACTGGGACATCAATTCGAATTGGGGCATTTTCTGCCCTGCCACGCTTCTGGCGTGAATTTGCTTCAGTGGCTACTTGTCCTACTAGGACATCAATTCGAATTGGGGCATTTTCCGCTGGTATATAAGATTTGGTTATCCTCTTTGTATCGGAAAATGCATCAGGCAATTCATTTGCTATTCTTTGCAAATGTATAATCTTTTGAACTTCTAGTTCACGTTGCCCTGATCGAGGATCTAAATGCATCAACGATGATGCATTCCAATTAAGTTCCTTTCCAGGAAGCTTATTCTCTCCCCCTAATGTTGGAAATTTTGATTCATCAAAATGACAATCCACAAACCGAGCTTTAAATACATCTCCAGTTTGTATCTCAAGATACCTCACTATAGAGGGAGAATCATATCCAACATATATCCCCAATTTTCTTTGGGGTCCCATTTTGGTGCGATTAGGTGGTGCAATAGGAACATATATCGCACACCCAAATATTCTTAAATGGGAGACATTTGGCTGCTAGCCAAAAGCTAATTGCATAGGAGAGAACTGATGGTAACTCGTTGGCCTCAAACGAATAAGTGCTGCGGCATGTAAAATAGCATGCCCCAAACCGAGGTTGGGAGATTTGTTCTCATAAGCAAGGGTCTAGCAATTAATTGGAGGCGCTTAATAAGTGATTCTGCTAACCAATTTTGTGTGTGAACATAAGCTACTGGATGTTCAACACTTATTCCATTAGCCATACAATAAGCATCAAAAGTTTGGAAAGTAAATTCACCAACATTATCAAGACGAATTGCTTTGATTGGATTTCCTGGAAATTGTGTTTTTAATCAAATAATTTGAGCCAGTAATCTCGCAAACGCCAAGTTGCAAGAAGATAATAAGCACACATGTGACCATCTCGAAGATGCGTCTATCAGGACCATAAAATATCTAAAAGATCCACATGGTGGATGAATAGGTCCACATATATCACCTTGAATCCTTTTTAAAAATTCAGGGGACTCAAATCCAATCTTTACTAGTGATGGCCTTAAAATTAACTTCCCTTGAGAACATGCAGCACAACAAAATTCACTAGATTTAAGAATCTTCTGGTTCTTTAGTGAATGTCCATGAGAGTTTTCAATAATTTTCCTCATCATGGTTGTTCCCGGATGACCCAATCTATCATGCCAAGTTATGAATTTATTTGGGCTAGTAAACTTTTGGTTTACAATGGCATGTGATTCAATTGCACTAATCTTGGTATAATACAACCCAGATGAAAGTGAGGGTAACTTTTCTAATATAACATTTTTATTTAAATAATGAGTTATGACACATAAATACTCATGATTTCCCTCATTCATCGTTTCAATATAATATCCATTTCGGCGAATATCTTTGAAACTCAACAAGTTCCTCAGAGACTTGGTAGATAATAATGCATTATTTATTACAAATTTTGTTCCTCCAGGAAACAAAATTATAGCTCTTCCGGAGCCTTCTATCACATTGCCTGAGCCAATAATAGTATTAACATACTCTTCTTTTGGCACAAGATGGGTAAAATATATAGTACTTTTAAGAATAGTGTGCGAACTTGCACTATCCGCAAGGCAAATATCTTCAGAATATGTCCTTGCCATTTTTCTTCAAAAACAAATAATGATAATAATAAAATGAGTAAAAGTACATGCACAGTAAAATTATTCACATGAATACTTAACAAACACACACATATCAAACTATTCTATCATTGATCAAATAGCCAATATTTCCTTCAGAATCCTTAAAGAAATTAGATACATCATAATGAGTGGTAGAATTTTCAGCATCATTTGAAACAAAATTTGTTTCCTTTCCTTTGTCATCCTTTTTCAAAGATGCCTGGTAAAGATCAACTAGGTGCCTTGGGATACGACAGGTACGTGACCAATGGCCCTTTCCACCACAACGAAAACACTTATCCTCTGTTGATTTATTTTGCCCAGAATTTATTTCTTTATCCCACTTCTGGTGAGATCCTCTCTTTTGAATATAATTCTTTTTCCTTCCATAATTTTTCTTGTTATTAAAACCTTGCCATTTACCTCTTTTGGGGTAATTTGCCGCATTTACTTCAGGAAATGGGGCAGCGCCAGCTAGGCGCGCTTAATGATTTTTCAAGAGCAACTTATTGTTGCATTCAGCAACAAGAAGGCAAGAAATTAACTCAGAATATTTTTTAAATTCTTTTTCTCGATACTGCTGCTGCAGAAGCATATTCGAGGCATGGAAGGTTGAGAAAGTTTTCTCCAACATATCATGATCAGTTATCTTTTCCCCACATAATTTCATTCGTGAGGTGATTCAAAACATTGCAGAATTATATTCATTTATGGATTTAAAATCCTGCAGACGCAAGTGCGTCCACTCATATCGGGCTTGAGGAAGTATTACCGTTTTTTGATGATTATGCCTTTTTTCAAGGTCTTTCCACAGATCTCCAGGATCTTTTAATGTGGGATATTCATTTTTCAATCATACTTCAAGATGATGACGAAGGAAAATCATGGATTTGGCTTTATCCTTCTGGGATATATTATTTTCAGCCTTAATGGTATCTCCAAGATCCATTGAATCAAGATGGATTTTAGCATATAATATCCATGATAAATAATTGTTTCCAGATATATCAAAAGTATTATATTCAAGATGAAAGAGTTTCGACATAATAAAAATTTATTACTTGAAGTCTTCCTAAAATATCGTTAGAATTTCGTGCTGATAACGTATTATAAAATAACTAAATAAAGAAGATAAAATAAAGAAGTGTAAATGAAAGACTAGTATTAATATTCACTAATAATGATAATTTATATATTAATATTGTATTTGTAGTATATGAAGAAAGAAAGAGAAAGAAAAGCTTTATATTGTACATAGAAAAAGAGAGAAAAAATATTTTATTGATGTGTAGAATGTATTGATGATGCCTTCTATTTATATAGGTAAGATACTCTTATTTTCAATTTTCATTTATTTTAATTCATCCTTAAAAATGATTCTTTCATTATTCACCGCTCAAGTCATAAATAGACATCCATGTATTTAATCTTATCATAACATAAAGAAGTGTTATTGATTGGGAGCTTCGAAAAAAGATGAATAAAGATGAGCATCGCAATAAAAGAAGAGTGGCAGGAGCTGATTCAAATTCCTCCTCTTTATTTAATCTTATAAAATATATTCAATTCACTAACAATATTAGTAGCCTACAATTTAGATCAATTTTCATGATTGTAGTCCCAATAATATTTAACCATGCATTTAATATTAAGTGACTTTCTTTATCTTCTAAGAAATTTTACTGTAACAAAGTCTTTCTTAGACTATTTAAGTTGAAATTGAACGTAGACCACCTAAAGAGAGTTTTGTCACTCGTCCTTATAAGAGCTCCAGGTAATTAATAATAATAAATAGCAATCTTGTAATTATTTTTAGAAAAATATTAGTTATATATTAAAATTAGTTATTAAAATAAATTATTTATATATATATATATATTATTTAACTTATTTTTAATATATATTTTGTATTTAAATATATATTTTATATTATTGATTAATTTTAGTGACTGATTTTAGTATATACATAGTAATTAGTCCATTTTGGAAGGCAAACAATTATTATTTAAAACATACTAAAGATATAAAATACACTCAAATAAATGTACAAGATACACTCAAATGAATGCACAATATACACCCAACATAATAAACAAAATACACCCAACTTAATAAACAACATATACCCAACTTGATAAACAAAATATAACCAAATGGGTCAACAAAATACACCCAATTATGGTACTTACTTTTTTCCTTTTTTGCTGGGTTCTTTTCTTGGTGAATCCTCTGAGTCTTCTTGAGTCTCAGACTCAGAGGTAGAACTGTCACTATCAGTTGTTTCTGTCTCCGAAGACGATGTTGAACTTGCCTTCCTTTTTTTATTTTTTTGATTTCTTGTTTTTTTTCTTTTTCTCTATTTTTTTTATTTTTCTCTTGTTTCCGCCATCTTTACAATCCCCTAAAACATTAGAAATTTTAGTTAGCAGCATTCAGGTAAATAAAATACACCCAACATATTATGTTCACTTACCATATTTTCCTCTATTTCCGCCCTCATTCTTTCGACCAACTGCTCCTTACTCTAGTTGGCAATCCAGGGTTTTGGAGGTCTTTCTGCCATCTTCTTATCTTTATTTTTAGAAAGATGAAAGTAAATTATCATCAGGGCAAAGAGGCAGCCATCAATTACCTTTTTCTTTTTCTCCTTGTAATCGGTTATGCCCTTAATGATAAAACTCAAAACATGCCCTCCCCAGTTTCGCACTGTTATGGTGTCCATCTCAAAAATTGGGGCCAAGTGCACATGTGAGATTTTGTTTATTGTCGTTGGTAAAAGGAATGCCATCTGTATATAGAGGATGAAAATCCTCTTGAACATTAGGCGATCCTGTTCGTTACCAACGCCAATATCCATCATATCATCTGTAAGATTTTTGAGGGTCTTACCCTGGAATCTTCTAAAAATTTCTTTATCATCCTCAGTAAGTTTCTTATAATTGACTTTATGAGGAAATAAATCTCCTACAAAAAGGAAAACAACATAGTACGAAAATCAGTTCAAATACACCCAAGCATCAATTTAAATACACCCAAGCATCAGTTAATATACACCTATAATTTTTAGCGATTTACCTGATGCGTTGATGCCAAGCGCATCACCTAGTGTTTTTGGTCTTATTTTAAAAGAACCGTATCCGGTTTCCAGTCTGTTCTCCCCTAATTTGAAGTTGTTAGCCAACTCCATCAATACTTGGTGATGCACCCTTAGTAGCGGGATGTGCATCAAGCCACCGAATCCCAAATCCCTCACAATCGTTTTCTTCTCCTCACTCATGTTTCTGAATTTCTCATTTAACAAATGTGTTGCACACTTAAGGTCTTTGGTTTGCTGTAAACAAAAATAAAATTATAGTCAGATATATTTCTATTATATAAAACTGATTTAATCTAAGACATATATTTGTTCTTACATTTTTTTCAGCTTGGTTTTTCCTTATTTTCTTAAATGAAAAATACACTCATAGATATCAGTAAGATACACCCATAGATATGAGTCAGATACATCCATAGATATCAGTAAGATACACCCATAGATATGATTCAGATACACCCATATATATCAATCAGATATCACTCAAACATGCATTAATATACAAGGTCAAGCATGTAAGACCTCTAACTTTTTAAAAGTTATTAATTAATCATTTACGATGCATTATATTTATTTAAGACTGTATTTCGGAGATTTTTATATAAAAGTTGAGTAAACTCTTATTTTTGATTTAGAGTTCTTATAATTGAAAAATAGTGAATATTTTATATGCCTTAATTTTAAATATTTATATTTTTAACCTTATTTTATAAATGAAGGAGAATTAATTTATTTGTCTCCAATTTTTATTTAATTAGCATTTAATCGAAACTAATTTATAAATTTGTAATTGAAAGGTATTTTAAAGATGGATATTTTATATTTAATATAATATCTCTTAATTTTATTAAAATTTAACAAAATCCCAAATTGCCCAAAAATCTCTAATTTCACATTTGCCCCAAATTAAACCCTAATCCTAAAATCAAACACACAAAACCCTAATCTTAATTAACACATAATTTCCTTTATCCCAAATGAAACCCAAGCTGCCCCTTACCTCCTTCAGCCGCCAATTACTTTCACCCCCAATAACCCCACTCATCGAAGAAAGAAAGAAAAGAAAAGGGAAGAAGGAAGGGGGACCGAGGAAGGAGGGAGAGGGGGGGAGAAGAGGGAGGCGGCGCGGTGGGTGTCACTGCCACCGCCGCCGCCGCTGCTAATCGAGAGAAGGGGAGATCCAAGAAAGAGAGAGAGAGAGAGCGTTGGTGGGAGAGGAAGACCGCTGCCACAGCTGCCGCCGCTCGTCCTCCAGCTCGTCGCCACCATCGCGGATCGCCACTGACCTCGCGCCCGTCACCGCCGACCATGAGCCAGAGGAGCAGAAGAACGATGCTATTACGCTGTTCCTCGCTGTAGATGAAGCTCGCCGCCGCAGATGAAGTTCGCCGCCGCAGCCGTTACTGTTCGCGCTGTCGTCGTCGCTGAAGGGAGCCATCGTCGCTGTCATCAGAACAGAGGGCGAGAGAGAGACAGAGAGCTCGCGGTGGGGGAAAGAATAGGCGCTGCCGTGCTGCATGAAGCTTCCGCCGTCGTTCCTGCCGCCGTCCAGCCTCAGTTAGCACCGCCGAAGCTCCTGCCATCACCGTCGTTGAAGAAGCTCACCGGAGCTGCTGGAGGCTACCGCCGCTCTACCTGGTTCTGTTTTGAGTCGCGCAACCGTGTCCGTGGCTGTCGGAGACCGTATCTGAAGCCTCTATCTTCTTGGGTTTTGGTTGTTACAAGTTACTCGGCTCTACGCTGTTGTCGGAACTAGGCCAGATTTACCGGTAACTGCTTCCTCCTTTCTTGAATCTATTCTATTTCTATTTTGCTCCGCTATTCTGATTTTATTGATATCCCTACTGCCTTACCAATTGGAATAGTTTTACTGCCATCAGGACATATGCATAGGTCCCTGATTATGTTCTTTGCTGCTCTGTCGTTCTGTTTTCTATAGCTGCAGTAAGTTATTTTAACCTTGATATCCTTACTGCTATTATTTTCCTATGAATTATTGAGAATTTTGTGATATTGACGTTCTAGGGTCGAGTTTCGGTAATCACATGGTTGGAGTAAAAGCCGTTTTTGTTGTTGTGAAAGTAAACGGAACTGCGGATGCAGCTGCCGCTGAATGCGAGCCGAAAGAAAAAGAGTTTATGTCTCGTAGTTAGATCACAATCGAGGTAGGGGTTTTTCTTAAATCTATTTTACATTACAGGGTTGTTATAAATCGATATTAACGCGTAAAATACATTTTTGTGATTTCGCGAGTCTTATGAATTAAATTGAGTTGTTTTGGTTGAATGAGATCATTAATTTGATTTGATATTAAACCCGATTTGATATTGGAATTTGATTTTAAAATAAACTTGGAAAAAGACTTGATATTTGAAAACGGGTTATTTATTGAGAATGATTTGCTATTTTTTTTTGGAAATGATTCGAAAAGTGTTTGAGGGAATGGTTTGGTTTGAAACTGTTTGAGAAGACCGAGAATTCTTAACTATTGATTGATGCTGTTGGTTGAAGTCGGTCTAAATTGTGATTTATAGGATTGGTTGATTGAATTCTGGATTTTGTAATTTCTTTGGGTTGAGTATTGTTGTTGTGATAATGGTTGTTGGAAGTGATTTGACTGATTAACAGGTGTTTGGTTTGGTTTGGTTGGGACCCGAACAGGGTGGCAGAGTCCGAGTTTTAGAGGAGATGCTGCCGAAATTTTATAAAACTGGAAGTTTTGTTTGAAGTAATTGTTTAAAAAGACTTAGTTCTTAAACGTTATTTGTTTTGGATTGATTTATTTAGAATAGTAAGAATTATGTTTTGAATTGAGATTGTTGATTAACGGAAAGAAGGATGATGAGGATTGATTTGAAATATGATTTTTGAATGAATTTGGAAATGGGATATGGATTGACGAATGATGATGATATTGAGAATGACTTAGATATTGATGAATGATGAATGAATTATTTGTGGCTTATGAATTTGAAATATCTGAGATGCGAGGTTCCCTGGATTAAGTGCCGTGGCTTGCCACCACGTGTACCAGGTTGAAAACTCGATACTCTGTTGACCCTACGACGTAAGTGTGACCGGGCACTATATAAATTCCCGGGAATGTTACCCCCATTGAGCAATATTGATTATTTGAGAAAAAACTATGCATAGACTCTTGGGAATGCACGTCGGGGGACAGTCTAAGGACAATTCAGACTTGTCGGGTTGGCTGGATAACCGACAGATGAGCCTCATCAGCCATAGGACAGGCATGCATCATATGCATTTGTATGCTTTGTTTGGGTTTGAACTTGTTTTGGTTTGCCTAATTGCTAAACTGTTCTTAACTGCTACTTGAATTACTTGCTGTAATTGCTACCTACTTGTGCTTTCCTTGTTTGTCTTGCCTGTGTTTGTCCTGGCGTGCTACATTTGAGAATAAACTTTGGTGCTGAATTAACGATTGTGTTGTTTGATTGTATGGTTGGTTTCTGATTGAGATTTTTCTTATAAGGAAGGAAATGTTTCGGATTTTTGAATAATTACACGTTTCTTTAAAATGGTTTTGAACGATTATCTACTGGTTTTTAAAAGATTCATAAGGCAATGATAATCACTGAGCTTGAAAACAATTTTCTTATTAAATATCTTCTTATGACAACTTTGAAACTGCGTGGTGAGACCGTGTGGTTAGGTTCTCACCCCCCTACAGCTTTATCTTTTCAGGAACCGAATGAAGCATTAAGAAGAGTTATACTGCGTTTGGTTTATATGTTGTATTAATTAGTTTATTTTCTTCCCTTATCTTTGTTATTAAAATTTTGTAAGAGGGATAGGAATTGTATATTTTATATGTATAATATGTTGAGTTATTATGTAAGAAGTCTTGTATATGAATCTATGCCTGCTTGTATTTTTTCTTAAAATAAAGTATTTATTTTCGGTTTTCTAAGAAATCAGCGATACAGTGTCGAGTCACAGGCTCCTATTTTAGTATTTAATATGTAAAGTAGTTATAATACTTCTTGCTATCAGAGTAGCGCAGCCGGAAGCGTGATTTCTGATAGTGAGGGTGTTACAAAGCAACATTACAAGGTCAAGCAATATACACCCATGGACAAGCAAATATAAGAACAGTTGCAACTGCTGACTATTACAGTATATCAGTTCAGAAATATACACCCAATAATTTATGCCATATACACCCACCAAACTACGGAATATATCCCCAAAAATCAGTTACCAGAAGAACTAGAACAACAAGAACAGTAACACCTAGAAGAACTAAGAAGAACAGTGTAACATAGAACCAAGAATAACAGTAAAACCTAGAACAAGTAGAACATTATAAACTGTAAAATGAGACGTAGAGCAAGAAGAACAGTAAAACGTACAACAACGTAGAAGAACAGTAAAACCTAGTTCTTCGATTTCAAAATGTGGAAAATATACAGGATGACTAAAATAGTAACGTAACGTACCTTGAGTATTATAACTTTGTTTTTCTGGAGATTCTTGATCGAGAGTTCTATGTTGTGTTGATGGAATTTTCGAATCTTAGCGACGAGTTGTATATCTTCAGTTTCGAATGTTGCTCGAAAATGAAATGGTTGTGTTTTCTTTGAATGGCTTTGAGAAGTAGAAGAGTGCGCCATTAAGGAGCGGTTTACGCGAAGTGCAACCGTTTGAGTGGAGCGCGTATAAATGACGCTCCATTCAATGTAATTCACTGTGCGTGTGGAAGGATTGTGGGCTGGGAGCTTGTATGACTTGTAGGACCTTTTTGTTTGTATGTGTAGCAGGTCCATCTATTTATATAGGTAAGGTACTCTTATTTTCAACTCTTATTTATTTTAATTCATCCTTAAAAAGTGATTCTTTCATTGTTCACCGCTCAAATCATAAATGGACATCTATATATTTGATCTTATCATAACATGAAGAAGTGTTATTGATTGGGAGCTTCGAAAAAAGATGAATAAAGATGAACATCGCAATAAAAGAAGAGTGGCAGGAGCTGATTCAAATTCCTCCTCTTTATTTAATCTTATAAAATATACTCAATTCACTAACAATATTAGTAGCCTACAATTTAGATCAATTTTCGTGATTGTAGTCCCAATAATATTTAACCATGCATTTAATATTAAGTGACTTTCTTTATCTTCTAAGAAATTTTACTGTAACAAAGTCTTTCTTAGACTATTTAAGTTGAAATTGAACGTAGACCACCTAAAGAGAGTTTTGTCACTCGTCCTTATAAGAGCTCCAGGTAATTAATAATAATAAATAGCAACTTTGCAATTATTTTTAGAAAAATGTTAGTTATATATTAAAATTAATTATTAAAATAAGTTATTTGTATTTATACATAAATATATATATATATTGTTTAACTTATTTTTAATATGTATTTTGTATTTAAATATATATTTTATATTATTGATTAATTTTGGTGGCTGATTTTAATATATACATAGTAATTAGTCTTACTTTATTCGTGTTTATTACGTAAAAAGTGCACTGTTGTTAACTATTTTTAGCATATAGTCAAATTTTATAACTTATGTTTGGCTTTACATTCTAAACACTTTTAGCATGGTGTAAGCAATTTGTAACATTTTTTAATTTTTTAGAATTTTGTAGAAAATATCATATAAGTTAAAAATTCTTAAATCTTCTAAAACTTGGCAATACATGGAGTCTTCTAGTTTCTTATACTTTTTATCCAATTTGACAACTTGCGTATCTCATCATTATTCACGATGGTTCTAATATGGAGGTGGATATATACAAGATAGATTTATTTTATCCAACATAAAAGTACTTGAAAAAAAAAATCTTTTTTTTATAAGTTATAATTTACATCTTTTTAAAAAAAAATTCCTTAAAAAAAGATGTTTTTAACGTAATAAACAAACAAAAAGTACTTTTATATTGTCGTACTCAAACATAATTGATAGATAATTTTTTTTCATGAGATATCCAAATATAAAATTATTTTTAATTTTCTAAAAGATTTTTAAAAAAAAATCGAAAAAAGATCTTTTTTTAAAAACTCATCCAAACAAGTCCTGCGACGTAACGCATCCTGTTGCCAAAATAGGAAAAATGTTCTGAAATAAATAAAATAAATTATTCATTTCCCAAAAAAAATAATTTCATCGTTCTTTTTTGAAATATGTTTTTTTTTTTGTTGGAGCAAGGTCGCTCACTACAATTGCAAACTTACAAATTTTATTGAAGTTAGCCTACTGTATCTGTGAACTTCATTGAAACTAACAAGTTTGCCAATTAGTGCGACGGACTTACTCCTATTTACGTACAATTTAAATTGTGTTGGTATATTTTTATTTTTCAAAATTTTAAATTATAACATACATTTTTAATTTAATTTAATAAAAATAAACATAGTCGTATGATTATAATTATATGATTAATTATGTTTATTCCAGTTTAATAAAAATATATTAATATGATCCAAATTATACAGAAATAGGAGCAAGTTTGGCTGAACCAATAGATAAACTTAGTTTCAATAAAATTTATCGCCTATTCAATTCAATGAAGTTAGCCGAATAGTCGTACTTATAAGGATGAAATTATTTGTTTTAAATAATTTTTTAAATTTATTTCAAAAAATTTTCTGCTAAAACAAAGAGGACGACGCCGTTAAAAGGTTGCCGGAGAGAAGAGACCGCTGCTAAATCACGGTATCAAACTAGTTTCATTGAACTGGAAAGCCAGCGTAAAAGGCCTATCAAAATGCTCATGATGAAACTTTGTCAGGGGCCAAAACGAGCCATGACCGGCGCTCAGGAAACAGTTCCATAGCAAGCCTATCAGACTCAAATATAAATTAAATAAAAAAGTTACAAAAATTTTGAATAATTTACAAGTTTTAAAATAAATAGTTATATATTTTTAACAAAAATTAAAATAATTAAGAATGGTTGGATCCTGCCTGTGACATATGGAGCATACAATGTCTAGGAACTCAACAAGGAACAGATACCCATTGCAGATCATAATTCTTGAATAGAAGGGCTCACATGTTCAAGTATTTATTCCTGAAAAATATTTTAGAAAAATGGAATGAGTTTTGCAACTCAGTGACTAGACAATACATTTATAATCCACATGAGACCATATAAACATTATTATTAAAGTAATTTTTAATTAAAAAATAGTAATTGATCAGAATAAGTAAATCAATAGGGAGTTCTCATATAGAAATCAAATCAAAAGTCCACACTTGCGTGGCTCCACCTCTATGGGTAGCCCTTTCCTCTTGTGTGTCCTTACAAAATAATAGATCTAACGTGTGGCATACACGTTAGGTTAATTAGCAATACCCCTACTAGTTGGAGTCTGAGTTAGATGCATCTAAATTAACGTCATAACTGCCGTTAACTACGATTTTCTAATACGAACCTCCCAAACTAATTCAAAATATATAATTTCAAATATAACAATTTTCGGTCTTTCAAACATATAAGGTATCAAATCAAATCAACTCATACTTTCTCACCCAAATCCCTTTTCAATCATATTTTCTCAATCTTAAGGCATTTCAAACATATTTCACAATTTCAAAATAAGTACTAACTAATACTTCAATGCTTCAAAAATACATATTTGAGTAAAATCAAATGTTTTAAAATAATATCAAGCTTCATCAAGAATACATATAGTCTCATAAAAATATATAGTCTCATGTGCATATTAAAATGAGCTTAACAAAGATAAACATTTAGCTTTGACAAATCAAATATTTAAGCTAATTTGAAATTCTTTGATAATAATGTTATAAGTATAATTATAAGTTTAAAGCATGGTATATCGAAATAATTATAAATGCAAAGCCAAACAATTATAAATATAAAACCTACTCACAACTTAGTCACAAGGGACCGAAGAGACCGAACCCCTTAGACGAGAATGAAGGGAGTGTGGGGCTGAGCAAGACCAAAATAGCAACTAAGACAGTTCATCCGCAGTGACGACCGTGATGCCCCTGACAGCAAGCTCCGTTGATGGCAACAGCAGCCGCAATGATGGTGAATGGATCCTTCATTGCGACTCTCGCTCTTCCTTCCTTCTCTATCCAGCTCAATATCTCCCTCTTCATTCAACAACGACAGCGACCCCAATAGAGACGGCGGCAGCCTCAACAGCGATGGAAGCAGTAGTATCAGAGGAACGACTCTTCCTCTGTCGTGTTTCTCTCTCTACGAGCTCCTTCTTTCTCGTTTGGCTCCTTAATCACGGTAGCAGCGACGGCTCTAGGCAGAAACGACGACATCTCCTTCGACTGCGACAAAGGCTTTCATTACCGCCTCCTTTCCTCTCCTCTGTTCATCGAATCTTCGTTCCCTCTCTCCCCCGCTCTCATAGCCGACGTCGTCCTCTCCTTTCCCCCCTTCTTCTGCTTTCTTCCTCTCATTCATTCTTATGTGTTTCCTTTTTATTTCATTATTCAGAGTGTGTGGGAGAGTGAATGGTGAGGTAAGTGTTAGTGAAATTAGGGTTAGGATTTAAAAAAAAAGGATAAGTGATAGTTTAGGTATTTTGATAAAATTAGAGGGTAAATGTAAAATATTTCAAAAAAACTTAGGATATTACATTCTACCCCACTTGAAAAAATTTTCGCCCCTCAAAAATTGATAAAGTATGCAAAAATGTTACATGGTTTTAGCGTTTTACCAAACATCAGAAAGACGTATAATCGAGTGCAAAAGTTACATGATAAGTGTGTTAAAATGATGTGGTTGACATTCACCGACTCTCGTTCCCTTGACAACTTAGATATACATAGAACTCTTTAATTTGTTCGCCAAACTCCTCAAAATACAATCTTACTTCATAATCTCCTTGGTTCTGTAGTATATATCCATAGTAGCAACCAGTCATATGTCAAGTCTTAGAACTACAACTTTCCGAACTTCAGCATCGATAAACGGTGTCTTAATGAACTAACGTATCACTTGCTATCTGGGAATCACACGTGACACCGAAACAAACACGAGTTTACTCAAAAAGATTCAAAACTTACGAAGGGAAGAGCAAACACCACAGATGGTGTTCGCACAAATGTAGAAGGATGCTTAAGATTGCAATTAAACAATAATGTACAAAAATAATTAAATGTGCCAGAAAGAGAGTCAATCACATCTTAACAAGGAAATTTGGATCAAGAAACTTTGATAGAAACAATAAAAGAAAAGATGATGTATTAAGTCAAAACAAGTTCAGGTTGAATCAAAGAAATACAAAGTTCGCAAAAAGAAGGTAACCAAAGTCAATGACAATTTTTTTTACAAAGATTTAAGAGGATGATTAAGGACACAGGCAAGAGAAGAATCAAATAAAAAACTTTTTCAAATAATATTTGGAACAAGAATTACGAGAGAATACTAGAAGATATGATGTATCACAGTAAAGCAATTTCAGATTACATCAAGGACTTATATAGTTCACGTAAGAGAATGTCACGTCACCTGTGTTATCGAGAATCTATGGTATAGCCGAAAGTACAATTAGATCGAGATATGTGATAAACCACTATTTCATGGTTTATCTTGTACTTAATTGAGTGGTTTTTATCAAGTCTTCACCCACTTATTCATATAAATTGCATGGTTTTACCATTCCTTCCTCATTTTATGAGATTTATAAAAACATGTTTCCTATGCTTTATTAATAGAGTAAAGGATATTTTCGTCCCTGACCTTTTTTTTTGCTGGCTTTTTCGTCCTCAAGCAATGAAAAATACATTAAAGCCCCTGACCGTTGAAAAACGTGGATATTTCTGTCCCTCTGTTGATTTCTGTCGTTTTCACTCGACGGAAAAGGCTGAGGTGGCACAGGTGGCGCTGAGGTGGCACTTAACGGAGGCCACGTGGCATTGGGGCAAAAAGTTATAGGACATATAAGTCCCTGGAGACGAAAACGATGCCATTTCGTCTCCTCCCCCAATCTTTGAAATTCGTCTTCCCTCATCCCTCGTCTGCACAATGACGGCACAGTGGGTGTAGTGGGGAGTTGTGGCAGAAAGGAAATTCCTCCTTCCATGGCATCTGAAGGGGTATCATCCAGCTGGAGAAGAGGTGGAGGTCAGGTGGGCTCGAGCTCGCGTCCTAAGGAGAAGGACAGCAAACATGGCGTCTCACCAAAGTGCTTCTGTGGAGGAAACGCAGTCCTTTTCATGTCAAAGACCCGGAGCAATCCGGATAAATTGTTTCTGGGCTGTCCCTTTTACAAGGTATGGAAACGCAATGTGATGCACGTTTGGTTGAAGATGTGTTAGGGTTACTAATTTTTAGGGTTTGAATTATGTGGGTTGATATGCTGCAGGCAAGACAATCGTATTGCAAATTTTTTGTGTGGCTTGATGAGCACGTTGCTGGACTTGGATTGACAGCAACAAAGTATATGGGAGAGAAGGAATTTGTAGATGTAGAAGATTATCACAGGCAGCAGGACATGGAAATGAGGATAAGTTGCTTGGAGAAGAGGATATTAGCTCTAGAGATGAAAAGAAAGCCAATAAGATGGTGTATCTGTGTCATTGTCATTGTGTTGTTTTTTGTTGTTCTAAGTTGTAAGAGTTGATAAACGAATGAAAAAGTGTGTAATATTATTGCAGCAATTATAGGTGAATTCAGTGTTATTTATATGAATGATGATTGTATTGCCCTGTACGTGTTGTGTAAGATGTGGAGGAAATTAAAATTGGTTCCCTAATACATAACATACCATTGCATTAGTCATAAAAAAAAGTTGTTTAGTTAACATCCATGTTTATCTGACCCACAAAGGGTGTTCAAAAAGTATGGGACAGAAACCTAAATTGTTTGTACTACTTGTCAACAACCATTACATAGACAAAAAGTTATCACAAAAAGCACTTAATGACAGTAGTCTTCATTCTTTCGAGTCCTTTGTTTTTGGAGAAGTTGGCAAATTTTGGGGTGAAGCATCTTGATTTGGAGCTGCAGATGGGATGGTAGATGGAGTTGGCTGTTGTGTACTAGTGTTGATTGTAGATGCAGCGATTGGTGTCGGCGGCCTGAAGATCTTCTGCTTTGGTCTGAACCTGGACTGTTGTGGGCGAGATGTGTCATTGGCTTTCGCTGGAGGTTTAAATGGACGGCCTATAGTTGGAGCTGGTGGCCTGGTTTGAGTAGTTGTTGGCCCTGGAGGTGATATGATAAGTGTGGATCTTGTCACCCTTGTTGGAGCTGGTGGCATAGGTGGATTGCTTGGGGCAGGTGATTCCACAACAGTGGGGTTTAGGGAGCTGCCTGGTTGGCTGCTGGATGCATCCTGCAAATATGCATGCAAGATGTGAACAGAGTAGTATTATGAAGACAGATTAGTCCCTAAGCTTAGCAGTACTAATACAGAATAGTCCTTAGGCATATCAGTAATCAGACATCGTAGTCCTTAATTATTTCCATACTAAGACAGATTAATCCCTAACCTTAGTAGTACTAATACTAAGACAGATTAATCACTATAGGGTTCTTACCTCTGAACCTGGAGCAGATTATGACAGTGGACGCATAATCAGTGACTGGGAGGAAGTAGCTGCTTTCTTCCTAGGGCACCTTGTCTTTGGCTTCCAGTTTGGGTTGGAAGGGGCTCCTTTACATGTTTTGTAGTTGTGACCCTTCTCACCACACTTGCTGCAGGATACAACGAATGACATTTTCAGTTTTTCTTCTTGCATGAGTGGCTCAGCCGGATCCTTTTGCCTATTATGAACCTTTGGCCGTCCAATTGGCCTTTTGACAATAGGTGGGTCTGGCTTCGAGAACTCAGTTCCAACCCAAAATTCTGGACTTGGAACAGGCTTAATACAGTGTGCATATGTCCTCCTAATGGACTCCATGCATAGCCAAGGGTGAACATAGTCCTGAGGTGTGTCATGTCTCTTCCTTATGGCAGCAAATGCATGTAAGCAGGGCATGCCTAAGGTAATGCAGCGAAGGTGAGTAATATAACCAAAATAACAGTAAAGGGAATTCAGATCAAAATAGCAAAGAAACTGGACCAAGTACTGTACAGGACATACCAGTCAGTTGCCATCGATTGCATGAGCAACTGTGCCTAATGAGGTCCACATCCACCTTAGTTCCTTTCCGAGAAACCTCAAACCTCTTTTGTTCATTATCACCAACCCATTCAGCCGTCCACTTGGTGCTTAGGTTTAACAGCTTCTCCATCCTCTTTTCCTGAACTGGTGCTAGCCTCCCTGAGTGATTCTCCAAGACCCGTTTATGATTCACCATCTGCCTCATGAGATAGCACCTGATCTCTTCACACATGGTCAGGATAGGCTTGCAGCGATAGTTTACTATTTTTGCATTAAAATCCTCACACATATTATTTGTGAGGTTATCCACTTTTGGCCCATGGGAGAAGTAAGCCTTCACCCATGTCTCAGGTTCAAATTTACTGAGGTACTCCCATGCACCCTTGTTAACTATCTTCAACTTCTCCATGCATTCCTTGAACTCAGCAACAGTCGTGCACCTGGCACACTCCCACACAACTTGTCGAATGTATAGATCCTTGTAGTGATTGATGAAGTTTTTCCACATATGCATAATGCAATTGCGGAGCTTAGCGTGTGGCATGACCTCCTTCAATGCAGGCAGCAAACCCTGGCCACAACATAATCAACCACACAGCAATGAAATTAACCAAGTAGGTGGCAATGAATATCATCAACAAATTATAAATGATCTAAACCAAATGCAGAGCAATGACAATAACCATAAACTGGAGTTACCTTCTGTTGGTCTGATATGAATTTCCAGCCATGGTTAGCATCGTCTCCTACGTCCCCTTGCAGATTGGTCAGGAACCACTTCCAGGCTTCCTTAGTCTCAGGCCTGACCACTCCATAGGCAATAACATAGAATTGGTTGTTTGCATCCTGAGCAACTGCTGCTAGAAGCCAACCACCGTAATATGTCTTCAGAAAGCACCCATCCAAATGCAACAGAGGACGAAATCCATCTTTGAAACCTTGTTTGCAGGCATCTAGGCAAATGTATAGTTTATCAAACACAGGGGGACCATCTGGAATTGGCATGAGCTCAAGCCTGGCTGATGAGCCTGGATTGCTCCTCAGTATTTCCTCACAATAATCCCTGGATCTCTTGTATTGTTCCTTTTCATTTCCTTGGATCTTCTCCCTAGCCTCCTTCAGTGCTCTATAAACCATTTTAGGATGGGGACAGAGGGCAAATTCCTCTTTAAGAAAATCAGTAGCCTCCTTTGTATTCATGTGTGGTTGGGTGGACATCCGCTTTTCAATCTTCTTACTTAGCCAGTGTTGATCAGCAGTGTTGCTGCCCAAATCCCTCACACAAGTGTGTTCTGGATGGTAGGTCTTCACTTGATAACACTGCAGACTTTTGTTGTATGACAAGTGAACCAAGTAAGGGCACTCCTTATCCCCACACCCCACTCTCACTCTCTCTTTGTCATTTTTTATCCATTTCACTTCCCGACCCTCAGCGATGAAAGAATCTTTAACTACCTCGTTGAACCTGTCTACAGTGGCAAACCTAGTTCCTAGTTCAAACCTGCCCTCACCATGAGCATACTCATCATTAAACTCTGGAAACTTTTCACCTCTGCCTTCATCATCAGATGATATGGGAGTATGTAAGTCTTCAGACTCATACTCAAACATTATCTCCTCCACCTCCGTTGGGAGCTCACTGACATAAAACCCACCCCCGACTGCATAATCCGGCTGGACATCAGGTCCTTGATCCCCTGCTTTACCACGTGCATCAGTCTCATTCCCACTCCCTTCCCCTCTTTCATTGACCCTTGTGCGAAATTGTCTTTTCTTCTTCCCTTGCTTCTTTGGTGTAACTACCTTCTTCCTAGGAGTATTTACCTTCTTCTTAGGAGTAACTACCTTCTTGATCGGCATAACGACCTTCTTCTTACCCTTGACACCTCTTTTCCTCTTCCCAATAGTGACCCCACCATTGATGTCACTCTCACTGCTGTCACTCTCAATTCCAGCCGGTGGAGGTTTGTACAAGACGTCCTCTGTGCTCTCGTACCCGTCATCAGATGAAGAGGAAGAATTCAGTTCCTCTGCAGTTTCATCCACCTCCCCTGCAGTATCTCTGTCCTGGGCGGCATCCTCAACAACCTCCGGCTCATCGACAGGATGGTCAAAGTATATATGGAACTCACCTCGCCCTGGGTGCTTCATTAGGTTCTCTCGCATTGCGTTGATCTCGACATCCCCAGTCAATATGTTCATCCCGGATTCAAATTCAGTGCTTGATGGATGATACCAGTATACTGCCTTGTATGACTGGTAGCCCAAATCCTTAAATAGTGTCACTAGGTCTCCGAAATTCACAAAGTCTAGGTCCATCTCAGGGAACCTCTCCTCCTTTCCATTCTGATAAACCATTTCTCCACCAAATCCTCTTACGAAGTTCCCTCCATGATGAAAGACCGGAACCACAAACACGTCAACCATCTGAAATTGACCAGTGCAGAACTAGGATTAAAAAAGGAAACAACACAACATATGAAAGAAACTACATTTCCCGAACACAATCCCTCCCCCTAATCCTACACAGCACGCAATACACCCCATTTTCACTTTCTTTCTTACACTGTAAACATGCAAACACATTGCATTCCTAGCTAAGCATAACAATCTTACCTTGTAACGAAGACACCAGCCACGACCTCAGACGAAGCTTCTCCTCAGCCTCTGCCACCAGCGATCACCCCTGGCCTTTTGCTCTTCTACGTGTTGTATTTTTTGGAAGGAGAAACAGAGACGAAGGAGTTTGATCGTCTTTGAGTTAGGGTTTTCTGTAATTCTCTCACTCAACTATGAGTCTTCTGGGTATTGTATATGGGGATTCAACTGTGTTGATTGGGGGAGGAGACAAAACAGCGTCGTTTTCGTCTCCAGGGACTTATATGTCCTATAACTTTTTGCCCCAATGCCACGTGGCCTCCGTTACGTGCCACCTCAGCGCCACCTGTGCCACCTCAGACTTTTCCGTCAAGTGGAAACGGCAGAAATCAACGGAGGGACACAAATGTCCACGTTTTTCAACGGTCAGGGGCTTTAATGTATTTTTCATTGCTTGAGGATGAAAAAGTCCGCAAAAAAAAAAAGGTCAGGGACGAAAATGTCCTTTACTCTTATTAATATTAAAATTTATTTATCCTTTATTACCATTCGATGCCGTGATGTGTGTGTTAAGTATTTTCAGGTTTCATAGGACAGGAATGGCTTAGAGGACAGAAACGAAACATACAAAAATGGAAAGAAAGCATAAAAAATGGAGTTTTGAAGAGAAGGCAGCGACGCGAACGCATGGACGACGCGGACGCGTGACTTGAGCGGAACGCATATGACGCGGACGCGTAACTGACGCGTACGCGTGACCAGGAAAAACTCCAGATGACGCGAACGCGTGACAAACGCCACGTGCAGAAACTGCAGAAAACGCCCCCAGCGATTTCTGAAACCCTTTTCGGCCCAGATCCAAGTCCAGAAACACAGATTAGAGGCTATAAAGTGGGGGAATGCATCCATTCAGGGAGATCTTCCATTATTCACTTTTCATAATCTATATGTAGTTTTTAGAGAGAGAGGTTCTCTCCTCTCTCTTAGGATTTAGAATTAGGATTCCTCTTAAAGGAATTAGGATTTCTTCTTCTCAATTCCCAGGTTTAATATTCCTTTTTTATTTATTTTCTCAATTTAGTTTATAAACTCTTTATGTTTGGATTGATTTTCTTTTATTAATGCAATTTGAGGTATTTCAGAATTATGATTGCTTTCCTTTATTTATATAAATAATTTAGATTTTTTCCTTTTGGCTTTGGTTGATTAATTGGTGACTCTTGAATTGTCAAACTTATCGTGATTGATAATTGTTATCTTTGCTAATTGATTTAAATTCCTGTAACTCTAGTCTTTCCTTAGGAGTTGACTAGGAATTTAGGTGTTAAATTGATTTATCCACTTGACTTACCTTCATAGTTAGAAGTTGACTTAGTGGGAGCAAACAAAAAAAATATAATTCTCATCACCATTGATAAGGATAACTAGGATAGGACTTCTAGTTTTCATACCTTGCCAAGAGTTTTATTAGTTATTAATTTATTAATTTCTGCAATTTATTTTCCTTGTTCAAACCTTTTAAAACCCAAAAACACTGTTTTCCATAACCAATAATAAATACACCTCCCTGCAATTCCTTGAGAGACGACCCGAGGTTTAAATACTTCGGTTATAAATTTTATTGGGTTTTGTTACTTGTGACAACCAAACTTTTGTACAAGAGGATTCTCTGTTGGTTTAGAAACTATACTTACAACACGATTAATTCTATAAATTTATTTACTGGCAGAAATCTGATCATCAATATGCATAAGATGTAGGACATGAAACAAAATAATCAAATTTTATTTCAACAAGAATTGAAACAAGAAACTCCCGATATGAAATATAGAAGAATGAATGATACATCAAATCACGCGGCACGATTATAGCGCATACTTCAACAAAAACTATTCCAAGAAGAACACCTAACATTCCCAAACTTAACGATTACCATTACTTAAATAAAAGAAACGAAGGAGTTTAGAAGAACTATTTCTCGCAAGTTATACTTTCTAGCCCTCTGTATGTACCATGCTCAATAATCATACCACAAGATGTGACGCCGCTAGATAGAATATAGATTTTTTTTACAACAAAACTATAAAGCAAACAAAACAAAACAAAGTCCAGCAGAACAATATCATCATAGTATAAGAGGCTTTAGGGCATAAGTAAATATTTAAGTCACCGAAAGAAAAAAAAAACTTCACCATATTCCTCATCAACATCATCATCAAGACTCTAAAAAGGCCAAAATGATGAGAGTATTGCAAATAATTGAGAGAGTAAATTAGAAAAAGAACATAGAATTGCATCCAAAATTAGAAGCTAGTATATATAAAAAAATTGTATCACCTGGAGATTTCTACTTCTAAACATCAACAACAATAACAAAATAAAATATTCAAATACAATCAATCAAAATATAATAATAAATAAAATATTTAGAACGAGTAAAGACAACATATGAAAAATCTGAAATAAATGAACCAACTAAAAATAGAAAACTCATCAAAAGAAAAGAAAATGTTGATAAATTTTACATCTCTAAAATCAAGATATGATCAATCCATACCCATCATTTCTCCGGTTAACAAGTTATGATAAAACAACTCAAGCTCAAACCCAATGACTCAAAATGAACCTATCGATTTATTTAGAGTTTAGACATCTCCAATCTTCATACATTGCAAACAAGTATCAAAGCTGTCCTAAAATTAGAAAAGTAATTATTTTTTTATGCCTATTTTATAATAATCCATGAATATAATAAGGGAAAAAATTCATATAAAGAAATTGTTCAACTTTATGGAATTATATATCCAATATTTTTCATCGGAAATCGTCAGCAATTCTTTCCAATATCTAAGACCTACAATCTTAATCTCACAAATTCAGAAAATCGATTTCCCCAAATCTCTGAAATTAAGAATAATAATTGAGAATAAGAAAATTTTTTAAAAAGTAAGGGTTAAGAAAATTTTCAAGTTTCAGATCTTAGCCAAAAATAAAATTTATCCTCCAATCCTCAACAGAAAATAAACGTTCACAATTTATATTTCACCTTCACATGCAGTACCCGTTTGAGAGTAAACCAAGTTCCTTCACAATGAATTGAATAAACTGAGATACCACTCAAGCAAATATCTAATTTAAAAATCATATTCAAACAACAAAATAGTATTACTGTTATCACAGTTACAGTTATATATCAAAAATCAACTAATAGAAAAATAAAAGACAAACATCACCAAAACAAATAAAATTATAAGAGCTGGTTCTAACACACCCTCATTCATATATAAATGAAGTTTTTGTTATGATAATACACATAAAATAGGTTGTTTGAGCTGTCCTTTAGTAAGGCATTCGCGTCTAAATGTAATCTAATGTTGCAACAATGAAATCAAAGCATAGCACAGAATTATTAAAAGACACAAACACATCAGCTATGGTATGCACTTCTAAAGTCAGACCAACTAAATTATTTTGACTTTCAATTTCAAAATAATAAACTTGATTATAAAAATTCACTTGAAAATACAAAGTCATTCTTGCATGACCAAGAAAAAAAATTTTCTTAATCTAACTAATGATAACATGAAAAAGTATTAAAGTAGTAAAATATAAAGCCTGCTGAGCTTTACTTCCATCTAAATAGAATGGAAGGGATCTCGTTGAATAGATGAAAAGTTGTGTGAACCAATAAAATATTATATTGTAAGCATTCAAAAATTAAACAATTTTTCTCCTTACTCTTTAATTTAAGTCTCTCCAAAGTTAGCTCTCACCTCTTTCTTCAAGTATCATATATCTCTTAGAAATCTCTTGAAACAACTAATTTCTTTCACAACCATCACATTCCACAGAAATCATCAAAATTCAGCAACAATAGAAAAATCATAGAACAACATAATCACAACAATTCCGCGACAAGAAAGCCATGTCCAACAACACAATACCATAATAGAACTAGACCATCAAATTAGAAAAATTCAAACAAACTTCTAGATCAGAAAGACCTTCGATCCATCTAACTAATCACCCAAATAGTTCACTATACTCAAGCAGGAAAAAAATCACCAATTTGACAAACAACAATAACACTTCATTTATATGTTCATCGCATAGTTCTTCCCCTCGAGCAATTGAATAGCAGTTTTCAAAATGATTGATTTGAAAAAAAAATCACGAGTGGTTCAAAATTATGTTAGCTTAAAAAATCATCAGCATAAGAAGAACAAACTTGTTTTAACAAAATCTAAAAGAAAGCATCTCAATCAGCAGTTAAGCAAATCCACAATCCACAAATCCGAATACAGTTATATAAAAGAAATCAGATTGTAATTCACATAAAAAAACATATCGAATTTTCTAGATCGTGGATGAAATCTTGAAATCGGGAACCATAGAGAACAACACAAAAATAAAGGAGGTTAAAGCGGTAGAGGACGCATGATCGCAATAATCAAAAGACAACAATGACACAGAGCATAAGGATAGCATTCCTATAGGTCTCTGATAGTGCCACAATTTGTAGAAATAGATGCGCTTCTATTTATACAATTGCGATCCTACCATAGGACACTTACTCCATATTACACAAATTAAACTAGGCTCTGATACCATTTTGTCACGGCCCCAAACGAGCCATGACTGGCGCTCAGGGAAATAGTCCCCTAGCAAGCCTATCAGACTCAAATATAAATTAAATAAAAAAGTTACAAAGATTTTGAATAATTTACAAGTTCTAAAATAAATAGTTATATATACATTTTTAATAAAAATTAAAATAATTAAAGAATAGTTGACATATGGAGCATACAACGTCTAGGAACTCAACAAAGAACAGATACCCATTGCAGATCATAATTCTTGAATAAAAGGGCTCACATATTCAAGTATTTATTCCTAAAAAATATTTTAGAAAAACAGAATGAGTTTTGCAACTCAGTGATTAGGAAATACATTTATAATCCACATGAGACCATATAAACATTATTAATATTAAAGTAATTTTTAAATAGAAAATAGTAATTGATAAGAATAAGTGAATCAATAGGGAGTTCTCATATAGAAATCAAATCAAAAGTCCACACTTGCGCGGCTCCACCTCTATGGGTAGCCCTTTCCTCTTGTGTGTCCTAACAGAATAACAGATCTAATGTGTGACCTACACGTTAGGCTAGCAACACCCCTGTGCTAGCTGGAGTCTGAGTTAGATGCATATAAGTTAACGTCATAATTGCCGTTAACTACGATTTTCTAATACCAGTCTTCCAAACCAATTCGAAATATATAATTTCAAATATAACAAATTTTTGGTATTTCAAACATATGAGGTATCAAATCAAATCAACTCATACTTCTCATTCAAATCCCTTTTCAATCATATTTTCCAATCTGAAGACATTTTAAACATATTTCACAATTTTAAAATAAATACCAACCAATACTTCAATGCTTCAAAAATACATATTCGAGTAAAATCAAATATATCAAGCTTCATCAAGAATACATATAGTCTCATAAAAATATATAGTCTCATGTGCATATTAAAATGAGCTTAACAAGGATAAACATTTAGCTTTGACAAATCAAATATTTAAGTTAATTTAAAATCTTTTGATAATAATCTTATAAGTATAATTATAAGTTTAAAGCACGGTATATCGAAATAATTATAAACGCAAAGCCAAACAATTATAAATGTAAAGTCTACTCATAATTTGGTCCCAACGGATTGAAGAGATTGAACCCCTTAGAGATGAGAATGAAGCGAGTGTAGGGTTGAGCAAGACCAACTGAGATAGTTCATCAGCAGCGACGACCATGATGCCCCCGATGGCAAGCTCCATTGATGGCAACAGCAGCCGCGATGATGATGAATGGCTCCTTCATCGCGACTCTCTCTCTTCCTCCCTTCTCTGTCCAGCTCAATTTCTGCCTCTTCATTCAGCAACGATGGCGACCCCAATAGAGACAATGGCGGCCTCAACAGCGATGGAAACAGCAATAGCATAAGAACGGCTCCTCCCCTGTCGCGTTTCTCTCTCTACGAGCTCCTGCTCTCTCATTCGGCTCTTTATTCATGGCAGCAGCGACAGCTTTAGGCAGAAACGACGACATCTCCTTCGACTGTGATAAACGCTTTCATCGTCGCCTCGTTTTCTCTCCTCTGTTCATCGCGTCTTGTTCGCTTTCTTCCTTGCTCTCATAGCCGACGTCGTCCTCTCCTTTCTCCCCCTTCTTCTGTTTTCTCCCTCTCATTCATTCTCTCTTCTGTGTTTTCTTTTTGTTTCATTATTCAGAGTGTGTAGGAGAATGAATGGTGAGGTAAGTGTTAGCGAAATTAGGGTTAGGGTTTAAAAAAAAAGATAAGATATAGTTTAAGTATTTTAATAAAATTAAAGAGTAAATGTAAAATGTTTTAAAAAAATTTGGGATATTACGTAAGGAAAACCTACGTATAAATTCTTAAGTAGAATACATGATGGCAAATTGGCAACACAAACTCAAACTCAAATTCAAACTGAAACAGCAGCTAGCGATGACGTTACTAATCGTAAGTATGAATGACGCGGAAAGGAATGCGTCGAGAGGGCTGGTACTGCTCCGTCGTCACACGGCCACCGCCAGGACGCTGCCGCTGGCAGACCTATCGGAAGAGATGATAATGGAAATCTTGCTGAGGCTTCCGGCAAGGACGCTTGTTTCCCTAAGGAGTGTGTGCAGATCATGGAGAAACCTAATTTCCTCCCCTGACTTCACCCGCAACCACCTTCGTCGTTCATGCTTACGCGATCCAAGCCTGACTCCGCCACGATTTTTTTGTTACAACAGTTGGCCCTTCAGTGGTGTTAGAATTAGATACGAAGTTACTGGAGTTGTCTCCGTACAGTCAGTAATGGACAACCCCTCTGAAGCTACTAAAGTCGATTACTTCAGGGCACAAGACAACTACAGAATCGTTGGTTCCTGCCATGGATTGTTATGCTTTTTTGATGATCATGGCAACGAGAATACGCATGGCATCTTGTGGAACCCCTGTACCGGATTCACATTCCAATCGCCGCAAATCAGCGGTCAAGCCAGCCTTTGTGGCTTTGGTTACATCATCTCAGTGACAGCTACAAGCTTTTTGGAATTATATGTAAGGAAATGTCATCTGGTTTGGAATTTAGTACCAGAATTTATACATTTGGATCAACTTCGTCGTGGAGAAGAATTGATGATAGCCCATTTGGCCTCTTTGGTATCCCAACTAACCACTTTTATATGCCAGAGAATGGGGTATTTTTCGGTAGTAGCAGAGCATGCACTATTAATTGGATTGTTAACCATCATGTGATTCTTTATTTTGACTTGGGTAAAGAGACTTATGCTCATTTTACCCTGCCTGATACGGATTCAAGTGATTATCAATGCAAAAAGTTATGTGTTTTGAGAAACTGCCTTTCTGTTTGTTATGGGTATTCAAGAACACAACACTCGATTGTGTGGCAGATGAAAGAATATGGAGATGCTCAATCTTGGACTAAATTGGCAATGATTTCCTTCCACGGCCTTGTACCTCTCTATATCTCGGAAACTAATGTGCTTTTAGCCATTTCTTCATCTTTCAAAATAGTTTTGTGTAACTTGAATGCTGGCAGCGTAGATTTTCCTGTGATTGACGGTATAAAGAATCATTATCTTTATCAAAGTGTACGTTCTAGGATGGCTTATATCTACCATGAAAGCTTAGTTTCACCAAATGGTCTTTAAAGCAACTCATCCAAAATGCTGCTTCGCTTCTTCAAACCTCAAACCAAGCCTATTGTCTCTTGGTGAAGCCATTCCCGAATTACCAACTTTGTTATTGATGTTATCAAAATTATTTATCTGTGTACTGTGTTTATGTTTCAAATAGAATTTACTGCTTTATGATAATTGTTTGATCTTCCCATTCTAGTCAAATAATTCTTTTAATATTCTTGGTATCATTATTCTTCCTTGCAAATCATTGGTCATAGTAATTTTGCATCAATACTACTGTTTCGTGGAGAAGGGCACGGCCAGGGATGGATATGTAGAAATGACCATAATTTACTTGCTTCATTTTGTAAATTAAGTGAAAAAAGAATAGTTCCTTAAATATGGATTAGGCATGCATATCTTACCATAGGTTAAAATTAGTATAAAGCGGCACCTTGGTGATTTTCCATAACAAATTCAAAGTATCTTCACTGTACTACTTGCGGTGATCGTTAAAGTAATTTATTTAATGTCAAAAATATTTGTTGCTAAGACCATAATAGCAAAGCAGTAGAACGATATATGGTCCAGCTTGCTCTCTCAACTGATACCATCTCTAGAAGTATATCAGTAGTGTTAGGAGGCTAGCATATTTTGTTATTTATAGCTATTAATTAGTCAGCATTAATATTTTTAATGGTGTGAGATTATCGCTTTTTAATATTGATATTGGACCCATGCTGGTGTATGTGAATGATATGGGGGTGGGAGGTGTCTAACAAAAATGTGGGTTCATGGTAGTAGGAACTCGGACCCTCCGAGTTCAGCAAGCAAAACCCACGGTCCGATTTCTTTGTGTTTGTATCTACTTGGAGTGGAACTCGGACCCTCCGAGTTGGCAAGGATAACGCACCGTCCGATTTCCGCATTACCCAATCGCACGGTCCGAATTGCGTGAAAGAAGGAACACGCGTCGCATCCCCGCTGATCCACAAACGGTGCCCCTAGAAAACACACAAAGAAGCCACTCTCTCACCATCCGAAGACACACTCACTCACCTTTCACTCTCACAGTCTCCTTCTTCTTCCTTTCTCTGGGTTTTGCATGGTGGAGGAGCATCAACAATGTCAAAAAAATACAAAATCAAAGATGTTGATCGATCTGAGCTTCATATTATTCATTATCTCAGTGATCCTGATTATGTAAGTATTTTTTTTTAAATTTTTTTAAATTTTATAATTTTCATTATATTTATATTTATTAATATTTTAAATTTTATTATTATGATTCTTATTTAGAGATGCTGCTGAAGAATAGAAATAGAATGATTAAGACTAATTTATAAATTTTTTTGGTTAGATTAATTTAAAAATTTTTTAACAGATTATTAAAAATGTTTATGATGATTAAGAAATTTTTTATGATTATATTGTTGTTAGACATGGAGTTAAAGAACATAAATAGAAAGATTATGATTATTTTATGAATTTTTGTTGGGTTTGTTTAATTTAAATTAATATTACAGATTATTAAATATATAAATTATGATTAGAAAATTTTTAATATTATGTTGTTGTTAGCGGTGCAGTTGAACAAAAAAAATAGAATGATTATGACGAATTTTTTAATATTAGTTATATTTTTTTTAAAATTTTTTTACTGAATATTAGTTAAAAATATCATGATAAGAAAATCTTTTATGATTATGTTGTTGTTATGTTTTGTTTCTTCGACTGTAATATGTAGTAGATTATGTAATTTTTTTTAATTTTATTTTTAGTATATTATATGTAAGTCAATCTTATTTAAATGCGTTTTTAAATAGTTAATATAACTGTTATTGATTTTGGTTAAATGTTAATTTTATTGTTAGTACAATAAAGTTGTAATGCTGAATGATTAGTAGCGTTATTTTAATTAATCCATGTTATAATTATTTTATTGAGAAAATTGAAATATTTTTAATTATAGTAATTATTATTAGGAAGCTAATTATTACCGTTATTAGAGTATGAATGATGGCATATACTCATTGTTACTATTTTTTTACACAGAGGAAAAAATGTTTAACAAAAGAGTAATTAACATTAGATTTTATTGTAGATGTTGTAATATTGTTGAGAATATCAATTAGGAATATATGTGTTTGTAATGAGTTTCATTTGCAGTTATGAATAATTTTTAGGATTAATTAAATAATTTTAGAAGTTAGAAGAATTAGTTGTATAAGGATTCAATAAATTGATTGATGATGGTAAGTTAGTAATTGTTAATTATCTAACTGGTAAGTTGTTATGTTTTTTTTGTAGAAATCAAGAATGTTGACATGTAACCATCCACTTCCTCCGGATCGGTACAACGATAGGGTGGAGGATCATTTGCGAATTACCGGGTTCTATCATGTGTCTCAGATTGGGATAGTGCAGTGTCAGAAAGCATTGGTAAATGCTCTAATCGAACGTTGGCACCCAGACACACATACGTTCCACCTTCCCATTGGTGAATGTGCTGTGACACTTGAAGATGTAGCTTTAATTCTTGGTCTTCCCACAGATGGTCTTCCAGTAACAGGGATGACTATGAGTAGTTTTGAAGCCTTGGAAGCGGAGTGTTTGCTTCAGTTTGGCGTTGCACCGCGAAGGGAGGACTGTAGATCTAGCTGCATAAAACTGACGTGGCTGAGGAATCTAAAAGAGAATATAGAATTGACTGATGAAATAAATATACAGAGGTATGTTAGGTGCCACATTATGTTGCTGATCGGAACGATCCTGCTTGGGGATAAGTCAGGAGCAGGTGTTCATTGGAAATTTCTACCCTTGTTACGTGACTTTGTCAATATTGGACAGTATAGTTGGGGCTCAGCATGCCTAGCACACCTTTACAGGGCGTTATGCAGGGCATCTCGTTATAACTGTAAGGAAATAGATGGTCCACTAACACTTCTGCTCGGATGGGCTTGGATCCGACTGCCATATCTATCGCCGGTTCCTAGAGAACCCCGCAGTTTTCCACTAGCAAACAGGTAATATTATGTTACAATGTACCCATTTCTTGATATTTAAGCTTCAGTTGAGCTAATTGAGAACATCATATTAGGTGGCGTAACTGGGAGCGTACTGACCGACGATTTAGATATTTGAAGCTAAATCACTTTAGGAAGGCCTTTGATGAACTTCAGGAAGGACAGGTGTGTTTTATTTTAACAAGTTTTCTACCAAAGCATAATGCATTTTAATTTTTATTTGAATTGTGGATTGTAATGATGAGTATCCCGAATTTTTCCAGTTTGTCTGGGTTGCTTATGCTGTGGATCGTGTGGACCCAAACATAATTCCTGCTGAAATCTACATGCAATCGGTTGTCTGGAGCACTACAGTTCCATTAGTGTCATTTGAATGTATCGAGTGGCATGCCACCGATAGGGTCAGGCGACAGTTCGGTTTCATTCAGGACATACCTAATCCAGAGCAGAATTTGGCTAAGGCGCATGGAGAGGTTCTGACTGGTCCTAAGAATCTTAACTGGGCCACGGCACCGAGTCATTCAAAATGGGTGATGCATTGGACAAACAGGTATCACTACATTCTTGATGAGCTTCCCATGCCTTCACAGCATCCTTTGGATAGTTACATGAACTGGTACCGTACAAAATATAGAAACCGCTTATCCTTGTCGAATGTTGTGGGTGAGGAGAATGATGAAGGTAACCAGGACATGGATGCGGGTAATGATGATATGGAAGGGGGTAATCAGGATTCAGATGAGGGTAGTCAGGATATGGATGAGGACAATGAAGATCAGGAGCCACAAATATCACTTCCAAATCCGCCTCAACAAGAACAACCTCAGCCCTCAACCCAGTATCTACCTCAGACACAGTTCACCCCATCATTTCCAACGCAGCAACAATATTGGGGTATGTCACAGTTTGATCCAGGTGAAGGAGGTTCTTTTAGTCAGTTGCTTGGGTTCATGGCTGCAGATGCAGCACAGTCACAGTATGGCCATCAACCTGATTTCATGCCAGGCAGGTATTCATTGGATGCCAGGTATCCAGGCCATACCTCATCCGTTGCTTCTGGAGAGTTCGTATATGTTGACTCTAGTAGGAGTGATGGTGGACGGGGTGTCCTTAATAGTCAAAATCCTAGCCGTGTTAACATGGGACTTATTGAGGAAGACACTAACACACTCGAACGAGAAACCGATGAGGAGGAAGATATTGAAGAGTTTGATGAGGATGAAGAATCTCGTAACGATGGTAATATGTTAAATATTTTACTTTATGTTTTCCATATTTGAATTTATATTGTTAGCAAAATTGGCCTCTCTTTTTGTATTTTTCTTCTTGATTTGTTGTGTATATGTTGGTTATGAATATGTAATATGCTGCAGCTAGTTGTTTATTCCTTTATTGTATACAGGTCAGGCACTCAGTCCGAATGACAACATCAAAGGTTACAATCTACAGATTGATCCCCCACGTCGGAGCGCTAATCGTTTCACTCCTTCTGTATTTAAAAAAGCGGCCAAGAAATGCAAGAACTTTGTGAAGGATGTAAAGTGGGGAATGAGAAAGTAGTTGTTTATTTTATTTTTTTTTTTTGGTATTTTGTATATGTTGGAAAGTATGTACTAATGACTTAATGTAGTTTTTAGTGGACTTTGTAATGTTTAGAGTAATTTCTTTGTGTTGGACATTATGTAATAATAAATAGCACTAATGGTCATATTATATTGTATTTTTATTGTGAATATGTTGTAGTGATATTATTAATGTTTTAATCATCTGGAGTATGTAACAATGTTTCATAAAATCTTAATATGCTCATACAGATTTTGATGTAGTGATGTATTAACCATCAAATTATATAAGGCTACAGATATGTGATAATACTAGATTGTCATAAATTATAAGGTTACAAATAGTAGGTCATGTTACATATATTTGCTCATTCAGGTTATATTATACAATCTCATCTTAAGTCTGTGAACCTATGGGGCACCTCTGTTGGTGTTTGTACCAGCTGTCTGACGGCATCTGCTACGACTATGTCCTTCAGCCCCGCATAGAGTACATCGCCTAGGACGACGTAACATCCGCGTGTCCATCTCATTCAGAAAGCGCGTCATCCTTGGGCGACCTTTCGTTACCCGTCTCAGGTACGGATTCGGTATGAACCGAGGTCCGTTGTAAGCAGGCCATGTAGCCGGATTACCTAGTGGCCTAAACCTTGCTCGGTACACCCGCCGTACTTGGTCCATCTTATAGACATCATGCACGTACAGTTGCCAATCCAGTCGCTGATTGGCACAACATGCGAATACATGCCTGCAGGGGATCCTGTCCACCTGGAACTCACCACAGTCACGTCGTAGGCCACGTAGATCGACTGCAAACTCCAGTCCGCTTGGCATCTCACGAACCTCAAAGACCTCATTCTGGCGGTCAAAGCAACTAACCTGAATATTTCCTGATGCAAGTTGGTTTGCATGCAACTTCAAGGTCACGATATCAGAAAATACATGGCCAGCATTGATCCTTGCTTCCGCCTCCGCTCTTTTTCGGGTGAATAACTCATTTAACCTATAGAATGTTGCCTTGACAAGAGCAGTAATGGGGAGATTGCGTGTACCCTTCAATACCGAATTGATGCACTCCACAAGATTCGTTGTCATGTGCCCCCATCGGTACCCACCATCAAAGGCCAATGCGTACTGCTCGCGAGTAGGGGTGGCAACACTACCCGAACCCGCGGGTACCCACCCCGCCCCTATCCGCTCGGGGCGGGTAATTACCCGCCCCCGCACCGGGGCGGGTTTTAACGGGGCGGGGCGGGGTCGGGTTTAGGTTAAACCCGCCCCTACCCGCCCCGGTATATATAATATATAATATATGTAACATATATAAAATAATTAGTAAAATAATTAATAATATTATATCATATATAAATTTTTACTTTAATTTATGTTATGTATGTAAATGGTGGTTATATAATTTTTAAAATTTTATTTTATTTGTTGGATTTAATAATTATAGGGGCGGGTAGGGGCGGGGCGGGTACCCGCATGAGCGGGTTAGGGTTTAACATTTTACTACCCGTGGGTAGGGCGGGGCGGGTTTTATGCGGGTTTTTTGTCAAGCGGGGCGGGGTCGGGTAGAGCAAAAACCCGCCCCTACCCGCCCCGTTGCCACCCCTACTCGCGAGGAATGCGGTTTAACCAGTTTGTGTATGCCTCGCCACGTTCCCTTAACCTCTGGTAACGCACCTCATACTCCCGCACCGTCCTAGAATATCCTGGTAGATAACAACATATGCAAAGCAAAGGAATGGAGGTCAATGGATTTACGTAAGGAAAATATATTGATAAATTGCTTAAATTTCATAAATGGTTACCGATGTTGACGACCAATTTTTGGAGGTACGGTACCTTGAACTTTCTCAAAAAGTTTGACTCTATATGCCGGGTGCAAAACATATGAAAAGCTCTTAGAGGTGACCACGCTCCGTTACTGCGTTCCACAGCTGCATTTATGGATTCGTGCCTGTCGGATATTAGACCCACACCATCACGAGTTACAACATGTTGACGCAGGTTACTAAGGAAAAAATGCCATGCATCAGAGGTCTCTCCCTCCACAATAGCAAATGCAATTGGGACGATATTGTTGTTGCCATCTTGTGAAACTGCCACAAGCAAACAACCCTTATACTTTCCGTATAAGTGAGTCCCATCTACTTGGACAATTGGCTTACAATGTCTGAATGACCTAATACAAGGGTAATAACTCCAAAATACACAATGCATGACCCGAATATCCCCCACCAACTCATCGCCTTGGTATGCAGGCATAGTCTCAAAATGGACAACAGCTGATGGCTCCTTATGACACATGGCCTCAAACCATATTGGCAACGCTTCATAAGATGCCTCCCAACCACCAAATATTTTTTCAACTGCCTTTTGCTTAGCCAACCATGCTTTCCGGTAACTGACGGTGTAGTTGAACTTCGATTGGACTTCTGCTATAACCGATTTTACCTTTAAGGATGGGTCAGCCTCAACTAGTGGCTTTATTGCTTCTGCAATTGTGATAGAATCCAGCTTCGAATGATCCTGTGAAATGGTGGCTCTTGTACATGTGTGACTACCATTATACTCCTTATAACCCAACAGTACTTCCTGCTGATCAAGCTTACCCTAATAAGCCAATCACATTCTGACCCATACTGTGTACACTTGGCATAAAATATCAACGGCTCAGACTCAAACAACCTGTAGTCTTCGCTTCGTCGTATGCTATAGTCCTTTACCGCCTTAATAACAGCTTCTCTTGAACTGAACTCCATACCTACGTGAAATTCACCGTCTTCCACAATAGGAATTTCTGCTGGGACAACAAGCACAACAAAAATTTCATTAACACGTACATATTTCAAAAACGATTGTAAAGGTTAATCAAATTTAACTGAATCCAGTACGCTATAACTCCAAACCTAACAACATGTTATGATGTCACTCCAGACAATTAAATAACAGCAGCAGCATATTTAAAAACCATACCGGATTTGCCGGTTCGACCGGCATACAAAAACGAACCGGACCGATCAAGCTGGTTCGACCGGCAAACCAATAAACCGGACCAGTTTGTTTGAACCGTAACAAGGATAGAACCAGTGCACAATATTATTACAAAGTCATGCAATCGGTAATAACCATACTATGGACAATTTAATTATTATTTTCAATTTAATACCTCTAGCATATAAAAGTAAAAAAAAAAATATCAAATAGAGCTAACCTTGCTTCCTCATAACTCAATCAATGTCTAACTAAAATAGGACTAACACCACGTTTACGTACCTGCAGTCATATATTCTGGAAATTCTGGAACATGCATGGCTTCCAGGTCTAAAACTCGCATGAAGGATGGCTCCTTAAACGGAACTTCGTTCGCGAGTGCATTTGCCACTTCTGTCACATCTGGGGCCATGGTTCCGTCACCTTGATCTTCATCTCCATTTGGAGCAACAAATTCATAGTTGCTTTCGAACTCTTCTTCACTATCACTATTATAATCTTCCCATAGAATATTGCGGTCAGCCTCAGATTGTTCAAACTCAACATACAACTCGATGAACGAGATCTGAGACCGGTTTTCATCAATATACATTGAAAACATCTCCTGCATGCTCGCTTCGTCCGTCACATATTTGGTTTGATACTGGACGAATCCGCCAAACACCGGAATGGGATATCTGTATAGTATACACGATATCTTTCTTGCCCTCTCAGAATCAATCTTTTCACATATTACACCTTTCAGCTCTTCAAATGAGATAATAAAAGAAATGACAATATCTAGCAGATTTTCACAAATAAATTTAACTCCTTCAGTCGTTTGTAACAAAATCTGACCAAAATAGTATATTTTAAGTAATACTCTATCACTCATTTTTCCTCACTCACCACAAAAAAGACAACATTAATTCTAACTACTAGACTTCCAAAGTTAAAACTGAACCAGAAAGAAGAAAGAAGAAAGAAGAAGCTGCTCGAAGGAGGAAGACGGCACAAAGCTCCCACCAGTTCACCTCACACTTTTATATCATCATCTTTACTGAAATCGGACCCTTCGACTAGGTTAAACAATAAAATAAAAAAAAAACTTGGTCCACGAACTTGGACCATCCGAGTTCCCTCAAGCTCTCACAAAAAACGGAGGGTCCGAGTTCATTGTTGCCAAACTCATACCCTCATCAGCGAACTCGGACCCTGCGATATGCATGCAAAATTCTTCCTTGTGATATCGTTGGGTCCGATTTCATGCATACGAATTTTTATCTCTCACCCAAACAAATCGGACCCTTCGATTTGTTACTAAAAATTTAAAATTCAAAGAAAACGCAGGGTCCAATTTCCTTCTGCCCACACTGACAAAAAAGCTGTCCCACAAATATGTCTGTTTCACCCCTAAACCATATCGGAGCAAAGCACACACATGCCCCCCATTTCCAAAAAATTGAGCTGTGAGATTATACATTCTTTTTCTGTTGGTTAAATGCTGGCTAGATTTTAATAAAAGTGCTGGCTTTTTCTATCTAAAATTTCTCCATGACTAAATCACTGCACCATTAAAATTTTATTAATTGAAATACTACTATTATCATATTAATTTCGGCTACCGATATGAATATGCTATTGTATCTACATAGTGTTTCTGCAATATTGCTTCAATCAATTTATAAGGAAACTTATGAAATGCAATTAAAGAAGCTAAACCGAATTGTCATGTGTCCTGTCTTATTCAATTTACCCAATGACATTCAGCTCAATATTCAGGTGATGAGACCTTCTAGGGACTTGGCTTTGGCTGGTTCTCCTAACTCTTGGGTCAAGTTGGTAAAAATCATCGATAGATAGTTGGTAAGGTTTTGCTCATGCATTCAAGATTCTTAGGCTATAAAATAAAAATACCCCATTATGTTAATAAATTGTTTATCATTGATTGTATTCAAGATTGTTGTTGGAATAAAAGAAAGAAATAGAGTGAAGTATTATGTCTTCATCCTTTTAAACTTGTCTATTATTTTCCATTTATGTCTGGCCAACATTCATTAAGTCCGCTTATTAGTTGTCTTTACTCTTTAGTTTCTATACTTGTTTGATATTTTTTATAATAATAAATAAAACTGTTTATATAGTTGGTTTGAGACTGGAAAGCTGAATTAAAAAATTTGAAGGAATATTTGTTGTTGATGTAATTAGCATTTTTTATCTTTCCAATTTCTTCCCGAGTATAAATGTATAATATATTGATTACCCCTACCCCCATTCTTTTTAAACTCAGTATAAGTAATGTGTATAAAATTTATGGCAAGGCTGTTTAGAGAAAGGTCTTTGTGTCAAAAATAATTAATGATTATTCATTCATAGGAAACAATGGCGGGTAAGAAATGGAATCTTCAAGTTGCAAAAGTCTCATGAGGTTTTGAAGCATTATACAGAGGCTGTTATTGATGGTAAGCCTAAACATGCCAAGGTAACAATACTCATTAATTAGAGGTGAATGCCGATCATGATCTGTTCTTGTATTTATTGACTAGCCACATCAGCTTATTAATTATATATGATATATATTAGTGCTATCTTTGTATTGAAGGAAAGCAAATAGAATTTGTTTATTATGGTTATGACCGGTTTTATAATTTTAAATTGCTGATACATGTTGCAAAGAAGTATAAAAGAAAAGCCAAGAGGTATTGGGATGTCTTCTACAAGCACCCCAAGGACAAGGTAAAATATTATTTTTTAATTAGTATTAATTATAAGCATTTTTGCCATTGGTTTCATTGTTTTCGGAATTATAAGTATTTCAGAGTCCAAGGGTACCTGGTATGCGCCATCATTTTGGTTGCAAAGGAGGTGCTACTGGTAGAAGCTCAGACTCAAAATGTTCTCTTCCAGGGCATTTTCACTCATCATGTCCATTCCTATCATGCCTTGCAAGTCAGCCTTTTATTACTTTTTGTTATTATTAGTTTTGTTGTTGCTAGTAGTAGTATCTGGGATTTTCTTTTGAAAAATATGTGGATGTGTTTACAATTTGGGTTAGGAAGTTAAGCTTGTTTTGCTTCCACATGAAATAATTGTAATCTTGTTAGCACTATTATCTTAAGTTAGTACTTTAGTTTGGATGTATTTTCTTTTTAAGATAATGACCAAATCAGTACCCGAAAGATTCAAACGCTGACATTTTGGTACCTCATTATTATTATTGACAAAATAGCCCTTAAAAGATTTTAAAATTTGACAAGCGTGCTCCTGAGTTCGCCGAAGCAAGTTTCCGGCAAGCACAATGCTGATATGGCCACCGTATTTTGGTGACTTGGCAAACCACCCCCAAAGTTCCCTCCCCAACGCACACTCCCTCTCCTTCCCTCTCCCCCATCGTAGTCTCCGCCGTATCACAACCCCCTGCCCAACGTACACTTTACCTTTCTCCCTCAACACCACCATTCACAACAACAACTTTAACATCAACAACAACAACAACCTCCACCACTCTTCCTCTCCAACGCACACTACCCCTCCCTCCCTCAATCCCATCACTCACAGTAACAATAGCCTTAATATCAATAGCAATAATAATCTCCACCACTCCCCCTTCCTCAACTCACACTCCCCTCTCCCTCTCTCAACACCACCGTTCACATCTCCCTCTCTCAACACCACCATTCACAGCAACAACATACAACATCAACATCAACAGAGTTGCCCCAAATCATGAATTGTCCCAAATTTTTAGGTTAAATTATCATTCAAAAAAATTAATAATAATAAAACTCAGAGAAAACAAACAAATTCATATACAATAATCAAAATAAAATAAAATAAAATAAAACTTAATACAACACCACCAAAGCAAGAATAGAAGAAGAACACCAGACACAGAGGGGGCACGACACGATGGAGCCAAGATGGAACCCAGACAGAGGAGGCATGACAGCGACTGGGGGCTAGCAACAAGCAGATACAAGCAGTGAAGACGACAGTGGTGAAGACACACAGACAACGCAATGCCACGAAGGAGATAGACGACACTGGCGGATGCAGAAGATCCGATGACGAGATGGCGACAGTGCGGTGTCCATGACACTAGCTCTGTAAGACTGAGAAGGTTAAACTCCACTGCTGTTTTGGGAGAGAGTTAGTTGAGAGTATGAGACACTGTGTTGAGAAGGGAATTAGAATTCAAAGGGGTAAGGGAAGGGGAATTAGGGTTCAGAAAGGAGGATTTTGGATTGAGGAGGGGGGAAGTGCATTGGGGATGGGAGATTAGGGGGAGGGAAGGATTAGGGTTGGGGAGGGGGGAGAGTGCATTCAGGAAAGGGGAGGGGGAAGGAGAAGGAGAAGTGCGTTGGAAAGGAAGAAAGGAAGAAAGGAAGTAGGGTGGAGGGGGGTTTGCCATGTCATCAAAATGTAGTGGCCATGTCAGCACTGTACTTGCCGGAGATGTGCTCCGACGAACTCGTGGGTATGCTTGTCAAATTTTAAAATCTTTTAAGGACCATTTTGTCAATAACAATAGTGAGGTAACAAAATGTCAGCGTTTGAATCTTTCGAGTACTGATTTGGTCATTACCTCTTTCTTTTTTGTTTTGAGAGCTGAAGTTCTTGAGATAATTTTATTCTTATCTGCCTATAATATACATTTGCAAATTCTGTCCAGAGATATTTATTGATGAGCAGAGACATTTAATTCAAACTTTCTGGGGCTATATGCATCAAGCCAAGTCTACTTTGGTCGATCCTTCAGCTTCTGCCTCAGCCTTATGATAAGAAACATGTTGGTTGATGTTCTTTCTCCATTCTCAGCATTAGGAGTAGTTTAATCAAGTGTCTGTTTGTCAGTCTTTAGACAATCATAACCACTGAAGTCTTTTATTTCTGATGAGCTTTCAACCAAGCTGAAAAGTTTTCCTTCAGCAGCATCTTTTGTTTTCGAATCTGATGAGCTTTCAACCAGGCTAGGACCTTTTCCTTCAGCAACATCTTTTATTTCTGGTTCATGTCCATCCTATTTTTTAGTGACAGGGAAAGAGTAAAAAGTATCCCAATCATCTTTGCCAAATTGTTATGAGAATTATTTGCAAACATGAATATATGTATTTGAAACGCTACCTAAACTTAATTAGTAGAATTTTATTATTTATTAAGGTTTTGTCTTTTTTTTTTTATTGTGCACAAATTTATTTAATCTATATATATACACACAAAAGTAACTCTATTGTGAATTTTCATGCCAAAAGCAACCCTTTTAAGTGTTTTATATTTTTCCAAAAAAACAACGCTTTCAATGGTTGCATAGTTAGACCAAGAGGCAACACCTTTTATGGGTTGCATATTTCGAAGAATAGCCAACACTTTAACAGGTTGAAGACTTAAATTAATAGGCAACACTTCAACATGTTGCATATTCAAAACTATAGTCAACACTTTAATGGGGTTGCGAAATCAAAAGAAGAGGCAACATTTTTTTGCTAGTGCGCGGCTGAATCATTGTCTGTTTTTAAGAAAAGGCAACGCTTCCAAAGGGTAGCTTTCAAAAGCATTACTTTTAAAACAAAAAAGCGTGGTTTCTTATCAAAAGCATTGCTTTAGGTTTTAAAGTGTTATTAGGATCAAGGCAACTTTTTATCAAATTTTAAGTAACACTTTTTAAATGTTGTCTCTGTTTAAAAATTTTATACTGTGATTCTTAATATTAATTTGATTTATACTCTATCATGGATATGTGTAAGTTTCACAAGTATCTCAATTTTGACTATTAATAAATTTACTCAAAATGTCAATCCACTTTAGAAGTAATATTGTTTTACCTACTGTCAGTATAATATGAAGTCACCTTAGAAGGAAAAACATAGATATAAACAAAACACAATTGTTTTCTATATTTATTTTAGAGTTTGTTTGGATATATTTAACTTATTAAAAAAAATAATGAATTTTTTTTAGTATGTGTTTGATAAATTTTTAATAATAAAAATAAAATACTAGAAATATTAGATTTGATATTAAAATAAAAAATAGAAACAATGAATAAAAATATGAAATTTAAAATCAAAATATTTAAGATCCAAAATGAAATGAAGAGTAATTTTTAGTAAACAACGACTCAAACATTAATATGATAATAAATTTAAATTAATTAAATTAAATAACTGAAATAATAAATTAATTATACTTATTTGGCTCAATAAAATAAGTTAAATAAATAAAATCATCTTATAAATATGTCAGGCAAAAACTATAACACTTTTAAAAACTATTATCAAAATACATAAGACAAAAAAATTAACACAAATTAAAATAAAATAATTTATTTATTTCAGTCAAATTAAATAATTAATATAATTGATTAATTATAATTAATTTAGTCAAACAAAATATTATATATTTAATATTTATCTCAATCAAATCAAATAAATAATTATTATAATACTTTTAAAAATTATTAATCAAAAGATATAAGACAAAAAATTAATGCAAATTAAAAAAATTAATTCATTTATTTCAGTCAAATCAAATAATTAATGTAATTTATTAGTTATAATTAATATAATCCAAAAAATATTAAATAATTTGATATTTATCTCAATCAAATTAAATAATTAATTAACATATTTAAATAAATCAAATAAAAAAATCAAAAAATACATTTAAGAACATATTTAAAAAAAAGTGAGCCATTAGATGAAATCTCACACCAATCTTATATCATTAAAACCATTATTGATGGCTATTTGATAGTTACAAATCACAAAAATTGCTGGCCTAGCATTTTTCTTATTTTAGTTTAGATTTGATTAGATTGAATTGGATCGGCCCATTTGTGATTTTGATCTTGGATTGAAGCCGGGTCAAAGATCCATCAAGATGTTAATTATGATATTGAAACATGAAAAACCTAAATAGAATAGAACAGTGGAATAGATGGACACACACATGCAGATCATGAATAAGGAAGCGAAGAGGAATGCGTGGAGAGGGCTGGAACTGGTCAGTTGCTCCAGGGCAAGAACGCGGCAGCTGGCAGACCTTTCGGAGGAGATGATAATGGAAATCTTGCTGAGGCTTCCGACAAGGACGCTTGCTTCCCTAAAGAGCGTGTGCAGGTCATGGAGAAACCTCATTTCAACCCCTGACTTCACCCGCAACCACCTTCGTCGTTCATGCTTACGCGATTCAAGCCTGACTCCGCCACGGATTGTTTATTGCACTCACGATGGTTGGTATGGTGGTATCGAATCTTTCTACGAGCAGTCAATGTTGGACAATAATCCTTCGGAACCTACTAAAGTCGCTCGCTTCAGTAGGGGAGGCTACAGAATCGTTGGTTCTTGCCATGGACTGTTATGCTTCTTTGATAGGAATGCTAATGACCACATGCATGCCATCTTGTGGAACCCCTGTACCGGATTCATATTCGAATCACCGAAAATCAACGGCAAAGCCTGCTTTTCTGGCTTTGGTTACGACCATCTCAGTGACACCTATAAATTTTATGCAACGATAACGAAGAAAGTGCCATCTGGTGTTGAATATAGTGCCAGAATTTATACATTTGGACCAACTTCGTCTTGGAGAAGAATTGATGACACTCCATCTATCCTACTTTGTTCCCGAACAGCTTACGGTCCTTGTATGGCTGATAATTTGAAAGGGGTATTTTTAAGTAGTGGCAAAGCATGCACTATTAATTGGTGTGTTTATGATGTGGTTCTTTATTTTGACTTGGGTAAGGAGACTTATGGTAGTTTTACCCTGCCTGATAGGGATTCAAATGGTTATCCTTGGACTCACTGCACCAGCTTATATGTCTTGAGAGACTGCCTTTCTGCTTGTTATAAGCATAGGAAAAAACAACGTTGGATTGTGTGGCAGATGAAGGAATACGGAGAAGCTAAATCTTGGACTACATTGGTAACGATTCCCTTTCATCCGCAACAGTATGATCCTTTACAACCTCTCTACATCTCAGAAAGCAATGTGCTTTTTGTCATGTCTCGATCTTTTAAATTAGTCTTCTTGTGTAACTTAAACGATGACAGCAGAGATTTTTCCATGATTGACAGCTGCTCTAATGGCATGGAGTACTGTCTTTATCTTTCTCAATATTCAAGTTCTAGAATAATGGCTTATATTTTCCATGAAAGCTTAGTTTCACCCAATGGTCTTCAAAGTAACTCATCCAAAATGGTGCTGCACTTCATCAAGTCTAAACCCAAAGCCAAACCCAATCTTAGTTTCACTTGATGAAGCCTTTCTCGCACTACCAAATTTGTTATTAATGTTATCAAATTTATTTATCTCAGTACTATGTTTATGTTTCAATTGGAATTTACTGCTTTAAGATAATTGGTTTGATCTTTTTCCTTTTCTAGTTAAATAATTTTCTGAACACTTTGTGCACTGATGAGAAATTGTATTTGCTCTTGCTTGTTATCATTATTTATCCTTGAAAACCATCGATCATAATAATTTTACATCAATATACCACTGTTTTGTGGAGAAATAGGGATGCCCAAGATGGATTTCCAGAAATCACCATCATTTACTGGCCTGGTTTCAGTTTGTTAATTTAAGGGGAAAAAGAATAGTTCCTTAAGTATTATGGTAAAAACTAGTATAAAGTTGCACCTTGATGATTTCTAATAACAAATCCAAACTATCTTTACTGTACTACTAGTATAAAGTTGCCACTGAATTTTTCCGGAGAAATTAGCACTTTCCATAATACTAGAGAGAGCCTTGGAGAAATTGCGCAATCCACACAATTTGCCTCTCAAGCGTATCCACCTTGTCGTTCACCATTGATGGCAAAAGATCAACTTGCATTTGAAGGACAAAATAGTATTTAAAATGCTAAAGCACATTATAGTACCTGAAATACATCATTGCATTGAGGCGTGTTTCCCCTTCCTCATTAAAGATGAGCTCAAGAGCATGCTGCCTGCAGAAACTGTCTCTGAGGCGATCAACTTCCCGCTGGAGTCTCTTCTTCAATTCGCGCTGTTCAGGAAGCCTTTGTTGCACCTTTGTTGCTGTGTGAAAGCTTCACAACGGCACGAGGGATTAATTCATCTGCTAGCAATATTGCATTGGCTAGCACTGCTATCTGTTGTGCTTCAGTCTCAGCAATCTTCACAATTTTATGAACTGATGTACCTTCCAGGTTCTCAGTTTCTACCGAACCTGGTAATGCATTTATCAGCACCCGTAGAAGGCCTTCATATGCAAGACCATCTAACTATAAGATTTCAAGAGGTTCTACATCTTCAAAAACTTCCTACACAAACAATCAAACGAAAGAGTTATTCATTTAGATATAAACGACCAGCTCAATTTAGGAATCTACCTTTCCAAGTACTAACACAAGTCTTAACCTGGTCAATGTTGTTACGATTATGCTAGCTAACCAATGATTTTTTTGAACAACATGAATAATTATTAATCAAATAAAAACACACTATATCTCAAAATTACCCACCTAAATTTTAATATTAGAATAACTATTAGCAAAATGTTTATTTATGATCATTTTCCCCTCCCTGATATGGATTTAGATGACTATCTTCACTGTACTACTTGTGGTGATCGATTAAGTAATTTAATTAATGTCCGAAATATTTGTTGTTAAGACAATGATATCAAAGCAGCAGAATGATATATGGCCTGTTCCCTATTATGTGTCCTGTCTTATTCAATTTACCTAATGACATTCAGCTCAATATTCAGGTGATGAGATCTTTTGGGACTTGGCTTTGGGTTAAGTTGGTAAAAACATTAATTCATAGTTGGTAATGTTATGCTCATGCATTCAAGATTCTTAGGTTTTAGAATAAAAACACTCCATTATGTTAAATTGTTTCTGACTGATTGTATTCAGGATTATTGTTGTTTGGAATAAAAGAAAGGAATAGATTAATGTATTATGTCTTCATCCTTTTAAACTTGTCTATTTTTTTCCATTCATGTCCGGCCAACATTTATTAAGTTCGCTTATTAAACTCAGTATAAGTAACATCTACAAAATTGGTGACAAGGCTGTTTAGACTTTAGAGAATGGTCTGTGTGCCAGAATAATTAATGATCATTCATTCATGGGAAACAATGACATGTAAATATGGAATCTTCAAGTTGCCAAAGTCTCATGAGGTTTCGAAGCATTATACTGTTCAGATACTGCATTTCAAGTTGTAAGTGCTTATGTTATAGTTAGATTCTGAGTAATAATAGTAAAAGAAGACAAGATGGCATTTGATTTCATTAAAGCTTGGACTATAAACATATGCAAATTTAAGCATGGGAACCAACATGTTGTTTCGATTTTTCATTTTATTAAAGAGATTAAGGACTACTGATTTGACCCGTTATTCTTTTGTAACACATGATTCGGATTTTTTGCATTTAGTATGTTGCAAGGTCCTTGTGTAGAGTCCAAACGTGGCGAATGCCACTCCCTCTAGGTGTGTGGCTTAACATTTATTCATTCATTGTTCAATGATTAAGAAAGTGCAATTGTTCTGACTTCTCCGATTATTTATGTATTTATTTGTTTTGACTTCTCAGTTATTGCTTTGTTGAATAGCTGAAGAGTCAAGGGAATTTTTTTTTACATGGTGGTTATATCTACTAGTTGTTCTTCTTCTTCCTATACAAGGGTTCCAATTAGTATTTCTTTTGGCGGTTTTCATGGAAAGCAGTTTTTATTTTTATGCTTTTTCCTTCATCCTTCTATGCTTTTTCAGACCTGGTCTAAATTATTAGAGTTAATTAGGGGGTTGAAGAACATATCTCCGTTTATGTTAGTTGGTGTGTGTAAGAACTCTTTCTATAAATATATTTAACAAAATTGTACAGTTACTATTACCAGACTATTTTCATCCTTATTTTCACTAGTATTTTTTGTATTTAGATTTTGTATTTTGTTATTCTGTTTTGTGTTTGTTGTGTTTCGGAGTGTTTAGTTGCCAATTTTTGAACACACGCATCTTATGTCTCTCTTTTTCTAGAGTTTATTGTAATTAACTAACAAATACATCAAATCTCACTAGTTTTTGTAGTTTGTACTCTCTCCATAACTATCAAATTTCTCAAACAATTCATCCAAACTACTTCTTCATCAAAATTATTCTTACTATTCTTGCTACAATATTCAAGTCCATATACTAAACCAACTTCTAACTATTTTATAAAACTAGAGTAAAGTATTGTTTTTGTCCCCAACATTTGGAATAAATTCTATTTGTGTCCCTAACGTTTAAATTGTCCTATTTGTATCCCTAACGTTTGTAAAAGTGATTCAATGTTATCCTACCGTCAATTATATATCATGAGCGCTTTAGTTTGAGTTTTAAAAATCTCTTCTTGAAGTTAGAATACAAATATCTGGGATTGAATCGATGATCTACTCAAAAAAATAGCTCATCAAATGTTGAAACTAATTCTTACAACATTTACATAATTCACTTTTCTAGAGACATAATTGAATCTAAACACAAATAATGGGTATAATATTAAAATTGACCACATCCAAGTGAGACCTAATTGAGAATGAATACATCCAAGTGAGAATAATTGAAAAATATAATCTGATTTGTTAGTATAATTGATAGTATGATAACATTGAATCACTTTTATAAACGTTAAGGATATAAATAGGACGATTTAAACGTTAGGGACACAAATAGGACTTACCCCAAACATTGGAGACAAAAACGATACTTTACTCATAAAACTAACAGTGGTACCAGAGTTACGTTCGATCATCTACTTAGCGTAGAATCTTTCTTCCTAATCTAACAACTATACATATCCACCACATTATAACCCACTCAAACAAATTTTTTCATAACTATGATTATTTTAACTATAAATATTTCCATGCTCATATTGGCAGAAAACAATTATGACTGGCATTCTCAAATAAAAATTTTTCTGCAAGCACAAGATATGTGGGATGTTGTCTACAAAGGGTTCACCATGCCAGAAAATCAAGCAACACTTTTCGCTACAGAAAAGAAGAAATTGAAAGAAGAGCAACAAAGAAATTACATTGCTATATGCTTCCTCCAACAAGTTGTAATGAAGACAATTTTCTCAAAGATAAGAGGAATATCATCAGCTAAGGAAGTATGGAAAAATTTGAAGCAAGAATTCAGAGGCGACACAAAGGTACACACAATCCTCCTCTAATCTCTAAGGAAGTAATATACAAATATGAAAATAAAAGATTTTGAGAAAATAAAAAATTATGATACAATATTAGTGAGCTTAGTAACTCAAATGAAAGCTTATAAAGAGGACTTATGCCCTGATAAAAACATAGTGAAAAATTAAGTGAGTAAAGAATATAATTTAAATATTGAGAAGACTCAATATGTGAAGAATTGTGGTAAATTAACTTGTATAAAATAAAAATGATAAAATTTATAATAAAAAATTATAAAAACTTAAATAATAGGAACAAAATAAAAAATATAAGAAGTATAGTACAATAATGAAAAATAATATTTTATAGTTTATAAAAAAATCAAAGAGTAAAAATAATACACCATGGAAGAAAAAAAGTACTATAGAATGAAAGATAAATTTATAAAAAAAAAATGAGATTCTCTTTTAGCATATATAACTTTTTACGGTGAATAAGTTATAAAATACAAGAATAGGTAAAATAAAAAAGAAAGAAATGAATTTATGTTTTTTTTAATAAATTGAAAAAATATTCACAACTAAATAATTAATGGTAGAAATATAACTACTAGACAATAAAATTACAATGACACATTAATAGAAATATTAGATTTGATATTAAAATAAAAATATAAACAATAAATATAAATTTGAAATTAAAATATTTTTTATCAATGAATGAAATGTAGAAAAACTTCTGATAAATAATAACTCAAGCATTAACGTGATATGTAATATCCTACCACACAGAGCTTTATGCTTAAGCCGTAAAACATAGGTGGTATGATATTACGACCTCTAAAATAAACTAGGAGCTTTGAAGAACAGGTGAAATAAAAGTCGCGAAATAAAAGCACAGAAAACGAGTTAACTTGCGTGCTAAGAAAGTCATAGCTAACAAGTATAAGATAACAAAAAAATAGGAATAGAGGGCCAAAGATACAAAATACCAAGCTCCTACCTCAGCCTACGAAGTCAAGACTGGCCGAGAATATTTACACATATATATACATATCCAAAACCCAAATTTACAAAAACAAAACCCTGCTCAGAGCGCGGGCACATGGGTGTGCGTGCGGACACATACCGAAAATTCTGGTTCTGCCAGAACTTAAAAAAAATAGCTTTTTGTTCAATTTTTCGATGCCTATAATTTTTTTGTTTTAAAACATTTTTCATCTGTTTTTCGAACGGCATAAACTTCACGAACCCAATTTTCATTTAAAATAAGTTTGAGACAATTTGAGAGTTCGGAAATCAAATTATAGCTCGCTAAATTTCGGCCAAAAACCAATTTTTTACCAAACTCTTAAACCTCCATTTTTTTACCAAAATCAATTCCAATCAACATTTTAAGATCTCCAACCATTCATCAGCACATCACATCATATCCATACTATCTCTACAACTTACTATAATCAATTATGGCCCAATTTGGATAAACAACTTAAATAAGTTATTTTGGAAAAAGAGCTTAACGTATAAGGACTTTTATTAATAGCAGCTTATAAATAAGTTATATTGTATTTGGATTTTTAGTTATAAAAGTACTTATTTTAAAGCTGTAGCGTTTGGATAAATAACTCAAGAACTTGTTATAACTAACTATAAAAATAATAACAAGCTATATAAAAATAAAATCACATGTAAAAAAGTAAAATTAAAACTAAGATTTCATATCACACACAATGTTAAATACAAATTTAATAATAAAAATAGAGTGGTAAAATGATAAAAAAATAACTGAAAAAATATATTAAATAGGTGATTCAGATGCAATATTGTTTTAAAATGGTGTTGGAAGGTCAATACTTTCAGCAGATGAATCATTACGTAAAATGGTAGTGGATGGCCAATACTTCCAGCAGATGAAACATTGAGTGAAAATAATGATGGAAGGTTCGTGCTTCTAACAGATGGAACTTTGCGTAAAAATAGTGGTGCAGAAACAGGAAACATTTTCAAAGAGCCAAAGATAAGAGTGGATTTTTTTTGTTTTAAAGTTAATTTTTGTAGAAAAATGATAGAATGACTTATCGAAAAGAAGAAGTCATATATATTTCTATTTCTTCAAAAAACTGTGAATTAACTTTTCGAAAAGTTAAAAGCTTTTTTTAAATGATGCCAAACACTCGTATTGTGACTTTTCATAATTCAAAAGTAAAAAAAAGTAGCTTTCGCTGTTTCCAAACGGGCTCTATATCTCATTCTTACATAAATCCCAAACATAAACTTCACAACTATAACGACAATTCATCAATAATTCTTCACTTAAACATAATCATCTTTTTCAACATATCAAACACCATTAATCCATCACAAACACCCATCTACCCTCAAACCTTATCAAACATTATCAATTCATCATCAACATCAACATCAACAACAAATTCAAACTCAACCTCATTCATCATATTTCACTAAACAATTTCACATACATATGCATTCAAATCCTATCCTATGGTCATCTAACCTAAATTTTCACAGAATATTATGTATTAAATGCAAAAAACCTAAATCATACCTTAGCCGATTTCAACGTATTAACCAAGACAATTCACAAAGCAAAGAGGGCAAAGCTTCAATCACCAAAACTCAACTCTAATCCCCCACCAAGTTCTTAAGTCAAGCTTCCAATTGTTCCAAGGACTCCATATCATTCATATATACATGCCTAACATATACATAACACATATATACCCAAAATTTAATTCTCAATACACTAAATCAAGGAATTAGATAGGATTAATGATACTTGCCGCATCCTAAGACCGAATAAACCAAACTCAATGAGTTTCGCGAGCTAAAACGAACCTAGAATACCAAAATCAATAAAATCTCAATGTGAATTCTCACCAATTTTCGAAATTTAAGGAGTAGAGAAACTGAGGTGAGTTTGTGGCTTAACTATGAAATTGTTCCGGTAGAATCGTAAAGCTCGACGCGGTGGTCGCGTGGCCGCAAACGGTTGAGTTCTTCTTCTCCCCTTCCCTGTCTATTTCAGCGTTATGCTGAATGGGGAGGAAGAAGATGAGCTTATGCTCATTTAAGTGTTGAGCGGTTGGGCTCATGGGCCCAGTTTAATCGGTTCGGTCCGTTCGGTCTAATCTTAGGTCGAATTCTTTGAAATTAGTGTCAAAATTCTCATTTTGATGAGCTTTATCCTAATTTAATATAATATTCATATTTCTAATTTTTTTTATTAAAATTTAATTTATTAACTAATTATTTACTAATTTAACGGAGTTTACATGATAATAAAATTGAATCAAATAACATATATTTAAACTAATTAAATTAAATAATTAATATAATAAATTAATTATGATTGTTTGGATCAATAAAATAAGTTAAATAAATAAAAAATATATACCATGTAAAAATTATAACACTTTTAAAAATTATTAATCAAAATACATAAAATAAAAAAAGTTAATGCAAATTAAAAACATATTTATTTATTCTAGTCAAGTCAAATAATTAATATAATTAATTCATTATAGTTATTTTGGTCAAATAAAATATTAAATATTTGATATTTATCTCAATTAAATTAAATAATTAATTAATTATATCGCTTTTAAAAATCAGTAATCAACATATATAAGATGAAAAATCAATGCAAATTAAAATAAAATTAATTTATTTATTTTAATTAAATTAAATAATTAATATAATTAATTAGTCATAATTAATATGGTCCAAAAAATATTAAGTAATTTAGTATTTATCTCAATCAAATTAATGAATATATTTAAATAAATCAGATAAAATAAATAAAAAAATACATTGCAACTTAAACATTTGTTAAAAAATTGAAATTTCAAATCCTTTTAGTTTCAAATTTCGAAACTAATTTCAAATTTTAAAATCGAGATTGTTTTAGGTGATATTAAAAAAATAAATTAAATACGTAAAATATAAAATTATAATATAAGATTTAAATTATAAAATTATTTAATTTAATAAAATTTTATTAAATTAATTAATTTATTTAAAATTATAATATTAAAATATTCTAAAAATTAAATCAAGATCAAGCCAAAATTTTCAATCAATTTTTGCTATAAATTTGTTCATTTTTAATGTTTGTCTAATTATATATATTTAGATAGCGTTTGGTGGAAAGACAAAGACGAAAAGACTGAAACTGAGAAATAGAGACTAACAGACAGAGATTGAAATAAATTTCAGTATTCTGTGTAAAATGGGAGACAGAAATTGAAACAAGAATGAAACTCTAATTTAATTTGCACAAAAGATAAAATTGGAATTAATTAATTAAAATGATGGTATTTTAAGTATAAAATGTTATTAAAATTTCAGTCTCCATCTCTATAAATTTTTAGGCTATAGAATAACAATACCACATTATGTTAAATTGTTTATCATTGATTGTATTCAAGATTGTTGTTTGGAATAAAAGAAAGGAATAGATTAATGTATTATGTCTCCATCCTTTTAAACTAGTCTATTATTTTCCATTCATGTCCCGCCAACATTTATTAAATCCGCTTATTAGTTGTCTTTAGTTTCTACTTTCTATACTTGTTTGATATTTTTTGTAACATTAAAAAATAAAACTGTTTACATATTTGTTGTTGATGCAATTAGCATTTTTTAGCTTTCCAATTTCTTCCTCGGTAATTCGGTATAATTTAGATATTACCCCACCCCCAATTCTTCTTAAACTCATTTATGTATACAGAATAATTAATGACCATCTTCAAGTTGCGAAAATTTCATGAGAATGTGAAGCATTATATAGAGGCTATTGAATGCTGATCACGATTTCTCTTTTGTTCAAATACTGCATTTCAAGTTATAGGTGCTTATGTTATAGTTAGATTCTGAGTTGCTGTATAAAAATAATAATAAAAGAAGACAAGATTGCACTTGATTTAATTAAAGCTTCTACAATAAATACATAGAAGTTTAAGAATAGTTTCCAACGTTCTGTTTTGTAGTTAGATTCATCCTTTTGTCTTTAAATTTATGTTTCAACACTGGTTTTCTAATTATGGTATTCTCATGTCTGTAGAGCCAGTAGAGTGAGGTAGTAATTCGAATTAAATTGTATAGAATTTAGATTATACAAGGATGTCTCACATACATAAACTTTTTAGAGACTTTATTCTTGATAAATGTGAGACTTGTAAAAATTTGAATATTAAGGTATGTGTGGTTCAAATATTACTTTGTTACTCAGATTTTATTTCTATAGAAATCAAATATACTTAAGAAAAAATGGTGATATTTTGATTCCCTGAAATTAAATTTTTTGAGAATAACTTTTTAAATTTGAACCAAACATAAAAATATGATAGTTCCATCTTAAAGTTTTAAAAAATTATTTATAATTTTCTAACCACACACACTCTTAGGGTGCACTCATATTTTACATATGATTCTTTTTTTTTTTTGTCTTTTTTAAGTCGAGCTTTATTTACAAAATTATCAAAATCAAGATTTTTGTCGTTCATGCCTTTGTTAATTTTACTGCTTTTTTTTATTTATATTTTGTTTTAAAGCTACTTTTTATATGTTTTCTTGATTCCTTTTGTACTTGATCTTTTTTGTTGTCTATTTGTTTCTAAGGTTAACTCAGTTTTGATTTTAAATTTTTGTCTCTCTCAATTGCTTTTGTGATTTGTGTGGAGAATGGGAAGCAACGTGGTGCTTCAATTTTTCATTTTTATTAAAAAGAGATTAAGGACTACTGATGATTTGAATCCATTATTCTATTGTAACACATGGTTCAAATGTACCCTGACAAAAAAATCCGGTGGGATCTTTGCTTTTGTGAATTGAAAGAGTAATGTTACATAACTAGTAAATATTATTATTATTATTAGCCAACAATAATTTATACATATATTTACAGATATTTTGTATACAAAAAATATATAATTTATATTTATATTTATTAAAATATTATATACATAAAGCAATATAATTTGTATCTACGTTTTTTTCAGAATTTAAATATATAAATTAATAAAATTTATTTGTTAAAGATAATTTAGTGTTTATGTTAGTTAAATAATGACAAAAAATACTAAAAGTTGTTAGCCTTCAAAAATTTTTCATATTGAAAAGCCATTTGCTTCCCTCAAAATGCTTTTCCCTCGTTTACATTTATGCATGGCAACGATTTAGGCACATATGAATTGTTGTTTAATCTTGATAAAAAATAAAGAATAAAATTTTTTTCTTTGGATACATTTAGGCACACCTAAAAATTATTACGTGTTAACGTGTCCAGTATTATTGTTAACATATATTCTTAAAATGAATTTAAAAATAATATATATTATTTTTTAAAACAAAAAATATTTTAAATATTATATATATATATAATAGAGTGAAATTAATTAAGATAATAAATGACTTATATTTTAACTAAGAAGTCTTGATTTAAATTTTAAACATATCATAAAAGAGAGCTACTCAAATAAAGACGTCTAAAACGTTTTTTTTTAAAGATATTTTTTAATAATTAAAATTCAATATATATAACTGATTAAACTGTGTTATTTTTACCTATATTAGATCAAATAAATTAATTTGGCCAAAAAAATCAGTGAATCAAATCTTAAACCGGTCTAAAGTAATATTTTTTTATAGAAAATGACTACAATACCCTTATTATAGAAAATAACTAAAATATATATATTTTGATAACCCTAAATCCTAACCCTTCTATTCTTTCTACATCGTCATGAGGTTAAGATTTAAAGTTTTTAAATATATATATATAAAATATGAGTATTTTAGTCTTTTTTCTATAATAGAAATATTATAGTTATTTTTTATAAAAAAAATATTAATTTAGATCGGTTTAAGATTTGGTTCATTAATTTTTCGACCAAATCAGTTTGTCCGATCTAATTACGACAGAAATAATATAATTTAATTGATCACATATATTAAATTTTATTTATTAAAAAAACATCTTAAAAAAAAAAAGACGTTTTAGATATCTTCATTTAAGTGGCTCCCATCATAAAAAAAAAAAAATGTAACTTTATAAATTTAAAAATTATACCATTTGAACTATAATTAATGAAATATAACCTATCATCTAAAAGAAAAAGCTACTTTTAAAGAAAATTTACTCTATGCCCAAGAAGCTAAGATAGATGAATTCAGATAAGAAGTACGAGCATGTCTCAAACTAGTTTGATTGTACAGGAAATTCGAAAGCCGGCCTAATAGGCCCGTCAATATGCTAATGACGTTACTGATCGTAATAATGATGCGGAGTGGAAGGCCGCGAGAGGGCTGGAACTGGTCAGTCGTCCCACGGCAAGAACGCGGCCTCTGGCAGAGCTTTCGGAAGAGATGATTATGGAAATCTTACTGAGGCTTCCGGCAAGGACGCTTCTTTTCCCTAAGGAGCGTCTGCACTTCATGGAGAAATCTAATCTCTTCCCCTGACTTCACCTGCAACCACTCTCGCCGTTCATGCTTACGCGATCCAATCTTGACTCCGCTACGAATTGCTTACTACAACAGTTCCTTCAGACACTGTGGTGTCGGTGTCGGACACGACAGTATTGGAGTTGTCTCCGTACAGTCAATAATAGACAACTCTTCTGAACCTACTAAAGTCGATTACTTCAGTGGACAACATTTGGTTTTAGTACCAGAATTTATACATTTGGACCAACTTTGTCCTGGAAAAGAATTGATGATATCCCATTTAGCCCACTTGGTGTCTCAATTTACGGCTCTTTTATGGCTGACAATAAGAAAGGGGTATTTTTTGGTAGTAACAGAGCATGTACTATAAATCTTGTTTTCATCCTGTGGTTGTTTATTTTGACTTTGGGTAAAGAAATTTTTTTTTGAAACAAAGAAGCTCAACACAAACGTGGAGCGAGTAAGCAAGAAAACAACAAAACAACACCTGTTGTACATCCTATATAGAATCTAAAATAATAATTTATCCCAGTGTTATCTCCGACATTGCTATCAACAACTAAAGGGATCTTCACACCTCCACTCCCTGTAATTGATGATGTCGACAAGTTGGGTAAAGAAATTTTTTGTCAGTTTCCCCTGCCTGCTAGGAATTCAGATGATGATGATCCGTGGAATCTGACCATTCACTTATGTGTCTTGAGGAACTGCCTTTCCTGTCTGTTATGAGCATAGAAAAATACAACATTGGATTCTGTGGTAGATGAAGGAATACGGAAATGCTCAATCTTGGGCTCAAATTTTGGCTATTTCTCCGTCTTTCAAAATAGCTTTGTGTAACTTAATCGATGGCAGCGTAGATTTTTCTGTGATTGACAGCTCCGGTGATAGCATGGAGTATTGTCTTTCTCTTTCTCAATATTCAGGTTCTAGGGTGGCTTATATCTACTATGAAAGCTTAGTTTCACCAAATGGTCTTCAAAGCAACTCATCTGAAATGCATTATCTCTTAAAGCATGTGTGTACCTTGTCTTGGTGATGCCCTTCTAGCAGACTAGCACTACCAATTAACTTTGTTATTAATGTTATTAAATTTATTTATCTGAGGACTTTGTTTATGTTTCCATTGGAATTTATTGCTTTAAGATTGTACTTGCTCTTGGTACCATTGTTCCTCCCTGCAAATCATCGATTATAATAATTTTACATCAATATGCGGAGAAATAGGGATGCCCAGGATAGATTTGCAGTAATGAAAACGGATATATGCGGAAATTATCCTACAAGAAATGAGAATAGAGATTTTTGCCTAGTCCCACGAGAATGGGGATCCCACCAACAACAGCGCTCATTGTAACTTGGTATGTCTGTGTGTCATACTGTCATATGCCATAAACAGTGCCTACCATGGTGTAGTGAATATGTTCATGTGTCCAACTCATCTTTTTCCTAAAGCAATATTTTAATTCAGAAATAAAAATGAAAAATTGCAAGACAATGCAATTAATCATACTGATAAATGATATGTTAATCTTATTCAGCATACTTATTTTCTTTTCTGTTTTATAATTTTATCATTTTTCTAAAGTTTAGGTTTAATGATAATCAAAAATCATTTTATTCATTTCGAAAGATATTTTAATAATATATCACAAAGGTTTAAAGTGAGTCAAATTGAGATAAGTTTGGCTAAGTTCAAACTTATCTCATGAAAATTGAAATCGTTCATAGTTTAACTAATTAACTGTCAAAACATATTTATAAAACTTAAACTCAAATTATCAAAAAGTTACTAGCTGGTTCAAATAGTATGAATATAAGTTATATATAACTTTTTATAACCTACATATAAAAAAAGGGTCACTCTATGATATAGATATTAATTGATACAGATTTATAGGTGCCATCTACTGTAAAGATGCATCTTTACAGATTTTTGTCTTTTATGGCAAAAAAGCGTGTCACTAAAAAGTGTTGCTTAAAGAAAAAGTGTTACCCTTAATCGTTAACTTGGCTCTGATACCAATTTTTACCATTTCTATCTAATTTTTTACTAGTCCTTGATGTATATTGTGATTTCATTTTTATAGTTTTCAATCTTGTTTTAGTTTATAATATTCTTTTTTGCATGGATTATTGTATATAAAATCTTTTATCTGTTTGTCTTTTTCTTTAATATAATTTCTCAAATCCTCAAAAACTTCTTTTATTTCTACACTTTCTGTTGTTTCTAAATACCTTCTTAATTTTTCGACTTCATTCTCCATTTTTTTCTTTCAACAGTTTTAATTCTTTTAAGTCATAATATGGTTTTCCAGACATTTATAAATTTTTTAAATTTAATTCTAACTTGTTTATATTTATTCTTATTTCTATCCTTTTTATTATAAGGTCATTAATTTCGATCTGAAGGTTATTTAATTCCCTTTTATACTCTTTTATTTTATTTTTTAATTTTTCCGCCCTTTTTCTTTTTATTTTATTTTCTGGTTTTTCAATCTTTTTATGCTTCATTTAAAATTTCTGCAAACTCTATCATCGATTCATCACTATTTTCTAGAGATTCTATTAATTTTTCTAGCTCTTCAACTTCTCTTCTTAACTTGTCATAGATTATTTTTAGAGCTTCAAATGCTCTTTGATTTATTTCAGAAAACTGTAAATAATTCAAACGATTTTCTCTTTCAAAGAGCTCTTGTTTTTTGTCTTGATAAGTTACATATATTTCTTCTTTATTTATTGTCATAATTTAGTGTTTAGGGTTTCATTTAATTTTTCGACCTTTTTTGTTAATTCTTTTATTTCAGAATTTTCTTCTTTAATCTTTAACTTAGATAAACTTAAAGGGCTATTAATTTTAGATTCTCTTATTTGAAAATTCGATGAAAATAATTTTCCTGATGGTTCTTTTAATAATAGAACTGGGTTTTCAATAGCTTTATATTTTGGTATTTCTGTTTTTACAATTTTTTGAAATAATTCATCGACATAAATTCTTTCTCTGTTTTTAAATATTATACTATGATGGCTATTTGTTAAAGCATAATTTATTGCATATGTAATTGAAAATGGTTCATCGTCTTGTTCCATTAGATTCTTTCTGTGAAATTTATAAGCCAAACTTATAGATCTTCCAAGATTTTCAGTTGATAAAGGTATAGCATATCCAAGATGGGCATTGAATTTAACATTTACGTTTGCCAAGTTTCCATGAACAATTCCAAGTAATTCTCTTGTCACAGATTGCTAAGCTTATTGGTGAATTAATTCCTTTCATATATGTAGATTTGATTAAGACTTGTATAGTACTAATATGAATCTATCCAATTTTAGATCTTTTTTGTTGATCCTTAATTTTTTCAATCTATTTACTTAATTCTTCATCATTTATCAAAGCTATTTCAAGTTCTCCATTGGCAGATTTTATCTTTATAGGGGCTTCAAGTTGAATTTTTCCATAGTATGTTATATTTTTTTTATTAAAAACTTCTTTTAAAAGGTTCTGTTTATTAAAATTTTCATTTGATTTGAGATTTAATTCTGTTTTTAGAACAGCCTGTTTTTCATTATCTAATAAAGCAGTTAATCTATAATAATCAGATTCTTCTGTTAATTCTAAACTTTCTAAATAATTCATAAATGAAAGACTAGGATGAAGATGTACCTTTCTAGAGAAAAACTTCCTTTATTTAGTATATTTTACATAAGGTGTTCTTATCTCCAGAGGGGAGATTGTAAATACTAACTCCAGAGGGGAGTTTAGAACTATTTTTCCTAAAGGAATTCTTCCTCAGACCATAGAATCGCCTCGGCAGCTTCCTCCTTGCTCTCCTAGCATGTGAGTATTCTTTGCCTCCTGCTTTCTATTTTCTGATGATCTTTACAATTGCCTAAGCAACCTATTTATAATAGTTGGGTTTGATGGACAATTTTCATCCTTACCCTTCTTATGACGTCATTGCTTACGTCATTGTTTGTTCTCTTGCACCAGCTACATTGTTGGTGCTCTATGACCTAAGTGCTTACGTCACTATGCAATAATGTTGAGAGATGCTTCAGATGCACTGTCCTCCTCTTTTATCATGTGACCCTCTGATGCATTGTCTCCTTCCTTCATCATGTGAGTTGATTCCGTTTCATTATTGCTTTCTTCAGATATCTCTGAGGCACATAGCTGGCACTTGTGGTCTTCTCTGTCTTTTATCAAATAGCAAAGATTCCTCTTTATCCCTTCAGGGAGCTTTTCTAAAAGTCCAGATAAGTTGTAGAATACTGATTCAAATTCCACCAAGAGTCTCATCTCTCTTTCTTCAATTTCATTTCTTTTACTAGACACAAGCAGAGTATTTCTACTTTTATAATTAATCCTTGTGTGGGATTCCTTCGTTATTTTTTGAGTTCTTTCAAAGACCCTTGCTAATGTGCTGGCTAACCTTCCTTCATGACTGTAAATTGTTAAGTCTTGAATCTGATCAATTAGTTAAAAATTTCCTGGGAAGACGGACATGAATATTACTTGGTGTGCTGGAACCAAGCATTCTTCTTCTTCATTAAAAATAGGTTGACTGTTTGTAAATTTTAGGGATATATCCCTTGGATTTACATTGTCAATCATATTTTTAAATCTCTTGACTGCATCAACGAATCCTGCAGGAAACTCACTAATAATTTTTAGATCATTAAAAATTAAAATTGTATCAATTAATCCATATTGGAAAAACTGATAGGTGTCAGATGGGGAAGCATCTGGAAATATAACCAGTTTTGTTAGCTGTTCTTTGGCAATAGGATAATATCCCAAAATTGCCCTTTTTTCTTCAGTCCAATTCAGGACTATGTTAAGGGTTTCTCTGAGATTTGATCTACAGACCCTTTTCTTTTCCTTGATTTCAGCCCTTGTAGGAATGTTTCTTATTATCCCTGTTCTCTAGGTTTGAATTGGAGCTTTATCTGCTCTTTTTAGAGTTTGCTCTGGATGGAGAGCTTCATATTCCCTGAAGGATTCCTTTGCCTCTTCCAGTGTTAGAAACCCTCCTTTATGAATTATCCTTGATTGATGCGTAAATGGTGCTGCTTTTTCCCAGGCATCATATACTCCTTTCATGGGGTCGTTATAAATTACATAATATTTTTTATCTTGGGTGGATTTTTTAATGATTTCAGCAATTGTTTTATTTTCTAAAATTTTTTCTTCACCTGATTTGTCTTCTGAAATTTTTTCTTCACCTGATTTGTCCACCATGCTTAGCTTGCTAAACTCTGATGGTTTTGCTTGTTGTGTTGATTTCATTGCTTCAATAGCCTTCTTGAGAGATTGGATCTGTGTCCTTATTTGCTGACAATGCTCGCATTTTTCGAGCTCTTGCTCATATTTTTGAATTTCTTGATCTAATGCGTTGTAGACGAACTCCATTCTCTTGTTAATGTCTCTGCAATAACATTTTTGTCACCCTTAATATATTCAATTTTTATTGGATATTGTAACAAAAATAATTGCCATCTTACCAATCGTCCATGATTATAATCAACTTTTAAATTATATCGTATGAAACCTGTTAGGTAACTTGAATCTGTCCTTAAAGTAAATTCTCTGGGTAGTAAATCAATTTTCCATTTCTTAAGAGATTTAATTGCTGCTAGAGTTTTCTTTTCATGAGTGGTATATCTCTGTTCTGTTGGAGTAAAAGTCCCTGAAATATACCTGCAAAGTAATTCCTTTGGGGAATCTTTAGAATCTAGTGATTCTTTTTCTTGTTCCAAACTTTTTATAGCTTTCTTAGCTTTTAGACATCCTGACCAGGTTATGTCTGAAGCATCTGTTTCTACTATTAAGTAGTCATTTTCTTCTGGAATATAAAGTTCTGGAAGTTTTTCACGTAATTCTTTAATCTTTTGAATATGCATACTATCTTTTTCATCCCATTTCCATTCTTTTTTAGTACTTATTTTTGGAAATAAGCTTTTAGTGTATTCTGTTATATTCTTTAAAAATCCTTGATCAGAAATATAATTTATACACCCTAAAAATCTTTGTAATTATTTTCTATCTTCTATTTTATTAGGAAATAAATTTACCTTTTCTAGGACATTTGGCTGAAGTTTTAGCTTTCCTTGAGTGGATAGAATTAATCCAAGAAACTCTATTTCTTGTTTTGCTATTCTTGCTTTCTTTTTGCTAAGAACTAATCCTTTTTCTTTACATCTTTCTAAAACTATTAATAGTTTTTAAAGATGATCTTTTCTGTCCTGTTTTGTAAAAATTAGTATATCATCAATGTACACTAAAACAAATTCATTTAAATCTTTTAGATTTTCTTCCATAAATCTTTGATAAATACCTGGGGCTTGTTTTAATCCGAATGGTAATACATTCCATTCATAGAGCAACACACTTGTTGATTCTTTTGTTGGGCAAGTAAAAGCAGTTAATTTCTTTGTTTCTTCGTCTAAACGAAGTTGCCAATATCCTGATTTTGCATCAAGAGATGAAAACCAAGTTGCTCCTTTGATTTTTTCTAAAATAGAATCTTTTCTTGGAAGTTTATGAGCATCACCAATAGTTGCTTCATTCATCTTCTTATAGTTAATAACCATTCTTCGTTTTCCCCTTTTAATTTCATTATTGTTTTCGACATAAAAGGCTGGAGCCGCATGAGGACTTTTACTTAATCTTATAATTCCTTTTTTCAAAAGATCTCTACATTCTAGTGAAAACTCTTCTCTATCTCTTGCGGAATAAGGAATTTTATTTGGAACATTTATCTCTTTTATAGGATCTTTTAATTTAATACTTACTAATTCGTTATTTGTATTTTTAATATCTAAAGAATTTTCAGCACAAATTTCATCCAAGAGTTGTTCTATCTTTATTTCAAGATTATTTTTTGGGATATTTATCTGAAAGTATAAATTTAAATAACATGTCTCTAATATAGAAAATATTTTGAATTTTAAGATCTTATCTATAGTAGTAGTTGGTATTTTTATACGTTTTGATTTTTGATTTATTGAAGAATCGTGTGGAGCTTTTAAAACTATATATGTTAATTCTTGAATGAATGGATGATATAGCTTTAAAAAATTATTTCCTATGATAAAATCCATTCCAGAATCTAACATATATATAGATGGAACAATGAACCTATAATTTTGAATAAAAATTTCAACCATTTCTGCTTTTTGGTCAATTTTATGTATTGATTTGTCAGCTATTCTAACTCTTAATAGTTTCTTTAATTTTTTCCAATCAAGTTTTATATTTGAACTAGCAAAGCATTGTGTTGCTCCAGAATCTATGAAAACATTTATAAACTTTTCTGTTATTTTTATAGTAATAAATGTAGCATTATTACTCAGTCTCTGAGTCTGTTTCCGAGACATATTCAAAAATATAATCTAAGTTATCATCAGATTCCTCTAAGGGTTCCATGAAACAAGACTTAGCAATTTCTATTTGTTTAGTAAGATCCTTTTTATCCTTCTTTTTCGGACATTCATTTGCATAGTGTCCTTCTTCTTGGCAATACCAACATTTACAATTTTCTTTTTTATTCGGGCAATAGTTATTTCTTTGTCTTTTATTTTTATTATTATTTTCCTTTCTAAAATATCTCTTTTTTCTCCAATTTGGATAGTATTTTCTTTTTCTAAATTGATATTTTCTTTTTCTTTGAAAAATTTTTATTAAGACCATATTTTTGAGGTATCTCTTCATTATCTTGACAGCAAATTCTAATTATATTTGCAAATCTTTTTTGAGTTGCTTCTTGCATACAACGTTCTTTTATTTCCTCTCTTATTGCGGAGGTTGCTCCACCAAAATTATTTTCAATTGTCCCTCTGTTTATTTCTCTTATAAATCTTCCCATTATAAATTCATTAGCAGGATATGGAAGTTTTGTTATATACATACTAAGATAATGATTTTTATCTTCTTCTTTTAATTTGTAATAATGTATTCTATATTCACATATATAGGATTCCACATTACATAGATCATATATCTGAATATTAGCTAAATGGTTTTTTGCTTCTTGATATTCTTTATTATAGACTTCTTGTCTATGATCTATAATATTTTTTCCAAAAAATTCTTTATATAGAATCATCATTATATATAATATCTTATCATAAACTGTTGTTTTTGTTGTTAAATCTTCTATTATTTGATTTTCTACTGATGTTATATAATCTCTTATAGTTCCTTTAGTATGAAACCCTATGTAATTCCAAATATCTCTTCCAGACAATTCACTAAGCTTTGGATTAGTAAAAGCTTCTAATAAAAAGGAATTCAACCAATTTTCGAAAATTTCTTTTTCATTCTTTTTACAGTCTAAATCGAGCATTCTATCTCCTTCCATTTCCTGGATTTTAGGAACGTATTTTGATGGTATTTTTGTATATTTTGAATCTTTATTTATAAACCCTTTTTTAAAAGCATAATTGTCAAAACCTGTTTCCATTTAAATTGAGATTGATTATCCTTAGATGTTCCAGCTTCATTTTTTACTTGTATTGGAATTGCTGGTTCTTCGTCACTTGAATAATCTAGGATGTGTTCTTCATTTTCTATATTTTCAGGGTTTACTAATTCGTCTTCTATTTGAAATCATTGTTCCATAATATTATTTTCTTGAGCCATCTTTAATTGTTTAAAAAGCATTGTAACTTCTTCTAATTTTTCTTCAATATTCATAATTTTAGTGGTGGTTTTACTTTTAAATCTGTTATGTTGATTATATTGTGAAATTTTTCTTCTTTGGGATTCTCTTTTTCCTTATTTCTTTGAAATTTTATAGATACTAATATTTCTTCAAGCATGTCTACTATAGAATTTAATTGTGGGTTAAAGGTATGATAAAAATGTGGTGAATCATTTCCATGGTAACATTTTTTAGAAATTCCATGTGAAAAATAAGTTTTTTCAGGTTTTTGAAGTCCTTCAATAAAACTTATAGTAAAATAGAGATTTTGAGAAAAATAATTTTGTATTGATTTTAAGAATTCAGTGTCATTACAGTTAACATTAGTTAAAATCATTAATTTTTGATCTATTAATTTTGATAACTTAATTATTTCTTCTCTTAAATCTTCTAATTTACTTTTTTCCATTAAGTGACGCTTTTGTGAAGAGTTACGATTTTAAGTAAAAAAGTGTGGTTTTAGAATGTGTGGTTTAAATTTTACCACCTAAGCACATCTTTAAATTTTGCTCTTTACCTTATATTTCACTAAATTTATAAAGATTATTTTTTGTTTGACACGTGTTATAACTGGGTGCAAAATTTGAGGAATGAGAAAAGTGGAATTATGACTTGGTTGTGGCTTAGGCTACTCTTAGTCTCTTACAAAAAATAATAAAAATTGGCATAGTTGGGTTCCCTTTATAAGATCGGGGTATTATGAACTTTATTAGAGAGTACGCGGATCTTAATCTTTTTAATTCATTTATTTTGCATTATAATTTATAAGCTGAGTAAATGTGAAGTCCAAAAAAAAAAATTTGTATCATATGCTGAAGAAATTTGACTCAAAAAAAAAAAAACAACGTATGTTTAAAATCACACAATATACTAGGCAAACACCTACCATTACATAAAACGTGACAAGTTGAACGTATATGATTAGTATTAACTATCAATTAAAAATATATCCAAGTATATGGAATAAGAATAATAATAATAATAATAATAATAATAATAATAATAATAATAATAATAATAATAATAATAATATACAAACTGGTAGTAGTAGTAATAATAATAAAAAAATAAAAATTATTATTTAAAATGTTAAAGAATTGGAAGTAATTTTAAAAAGGCTAAAATATTTTTTTAAAATTAATTTTGTTTACTTGTACTAAAAATTGAAAATTTTGAAATTCAATTTTATAATTTGGAATGACTATGATATATTAATAATAGAATAGAATTAAATTTAAAAAGTGTGTGAATAAATTTGGAAATTAGATTTTTTTTGCTCTAATTTATAAATGAAGAAAAAATAAAAATTAGAATTCTCAAAAGAATTCAACTCTTGAGTGAATTATAGTTCCTAATATTTCAAATAAGTTCTAATACTTTTGCACATTTAATTAGCATTAAATAAGTATTTTAACATTAAAAAAAACTCTAATTTTATGTCAACTTGACAATGAATATATAGTAATTTTTTAAAAAACGAGTCTTTGTTAAGAACAATCTTCCACCATTAATAAGTGAAATAGATATATTGGTAATAAATTAGTCACAATATTAATGTAAATTTATCTATAACCGTATATTATTTTTGATAAAATTTAATTATGAAAAATATGCTACAAATTGACAATCATTATTTATCAATGTTTCTAAAACTTGTGTTAAATATATTCTACTTCAAGACTTGTTCTTATTTGCTAATTTTAAACCTATGTTACATATAGCTACTCATTTCTAGCGAAAATCTTGAAAAAATATTTTGGGAGGCAAATATCATATAATGCCATCTAAATTAAAACTACAAAGAAAATTTGCACAAAATTAATTTTTTTTATACTTTTTTAATATAATTTTAGATGTGACAAATGTAATGTGGAAAAAATCAATGAGATTCACAATTTAGTTTGATCAAAATAAGAGAGGGTAAGAGTTGGTGTCTAAATAATTTTTTTAATATGTAAAAGGTAATGTTAATGGGGGTATGGTTCGCCAAATTTTTTATAAAAAAATTAGTAGTAATTTTTTAAAAAATAAAAAATAATTTAATTAGTTTAAATATTTTATTATGATTTAAGATACTCAGATTCAATCTTTGTCATAGTTTTTAGTTTTAAACATTAAAAATGTTGAATTCACTATTTTTGTTAGCAGCTTCTCTATTCAACAAGTTTAAATATAAAAAATTAGATATTTTTTATTTATTTAATTTAATATTATTTTATAATTTACTGTTTATTTAATTTAATTTTTTATATGATAAAAAATATTAGAATATTTAATAAATATTGATATTATTATATTTGTATAAATTGATAAAAAAATTCAATAAATATTATAAATTGCTGAAAAATTTAGTTCTGATTCAATTATTGAAGATTTTAAGTCACTAAAAACTCGAAAAATACCATTATAAACTATTTTATATTTGTAAAATTATTTATTTATTATTTTATTAGTAACAAACTTAAAAAAATAATTATATATATAAATTTTATTTTAATATAAATATTATTATTAAATTTTTACGTTAAATTTTTTCTCCAAAATTTTGTTTCGACCTCCACCACTAGTCATGTGGTTGTTTGCATAAATATAATTTCTTTAAAGTAATTAGTTCAAGATTATATTGGTCTTTTTTATTTTTGTCGTGTCCCATAAAATTAAAAAAGGAATCCCTTCTTTTTGTCTTTAAAATATTAGTTCCATCAGTATAGTTATTGGGTTATATGAAACGAAGCCTAACAGGTTGGCAGCTACTCACATCAGTTTGAATGCGACTCGGCTGGATAATACATGCTGCGCTTGTGCGCCAGACTCTACCAAGATGTTGTCTATCAAACAGTATACTACCAGATATCTTCATGGCCTTCATCCATTGAAAATATCTCTATGAGGATATCTGTACGCTATAACTGGCCATAAAAAAACTATCACTTATGTATATTATCTATCTATCAATTATGATATATCTCTTATATTCTATATAAATTTTATATGCGAATGTAAAAATTATATATTATTACTATAAATTAAAAATATAAAATTTACAATATATTATTTATATAAATAATTATAATAAATAATATATAATTAAATTAATTCGATCTCAACTCATTTAGCTCATGAGTTTAGCTTTAAATTTGACTCACAAGTTCATTTATTTAATTATTAACAAATTAAATTCGAACTAATACACAAGTTGATTTAACTCATTTTTAACTTTAGTTACAACCAAAGTTTAAAATAAATACATTAGAGACATAAATTTTTTATATTTTTAATAAAAAATATTTAAATTTGTAAACTTAATATGGTCTTTAAGACACAAAATAAATAAATCTATTTTTTAAACATTATTTTTAATTTTTTTGAAAGTAAAATAACAAATGTTCAGGTATTCTCTATATAAATGCTACAGTTACCTATCAGCGATTCAGCGTACCAAATTATTAAATGCATATTTATGATCTTTCCAATTTTCAAACCCTAAACAATTGTTAATAATTTAAAATTTCAAAATCGTATCAGTTTTAAAATTGATTTCTATTAACAATTAATTACCAATGATGAGTGATGACACATGTTTTCATTAATCGTGAAAATAGAAAATAAGAAAAATAAACACATTACCAATAATTATAAAATGGTAAAAAAGGGTTTCTTTGCAAAATACTGAAAAATTCAGATTTTAGGTGACCTTAAAAAAATAAATTAAATATGTAAAATATAAAATATAAAATTATGATAAAATTTAAGTTGTAAAATTAATTGTCATAATAAAATTTTTATCAAATCAGTTCATTTATTTAAAAATGTAATATTAAAAGATTGTAAAAATTAAATCAAGATTCTAAACAGATTTTTTAAAATCGTTCCTTATCATAAATTTTTCCACTTTAATGTTTGTGTAGTTATATATTTATTGTCTATTAAGTATATCGGCATTATAAAACTTTTGACATATAAATAAATATAAATTATTTGATATTATTCTATTGTATTGCATGAGTATGAAACTCCAGTCCTTTGAGATTTAAATTTAATTGGATCAATTTAAAAAATTAATCCAAAACCCTGTCAAATCCATGCCCTTCAATTGTGTAGAAACTAGAAAAAGTATATAAAAAATGGGATCCAATTTATATAATTTATTTGAAACAGATTCAACTCAAATCTTTTATGATTATGATCAATATATTATTTTAATTTAGAAGATTTGATTAGATTCAATTAATTGGCCGTTTGTGATTTTGAACTTATATTGAAAGTTTGAAACCGTCTATACCATTGAGATGCTAACGATAATATTGAAACATGAAAACCTTCCTATAAATAGAATACATATACTTTCCCTATTAGAATAGATGGTAGATCGATCTAGTATAGTCATCTAGCAACGCAAACTCAAACTGAAACGATGACGTTACTGATCGTAATTATGAATGACGCGGAGAAGAACGCGTCGAGAGGGCTGGTACTGCTCCGTCGTTACGCGGCCACCGCAAGAACGCCGCCGCTGACAGACCTTCCGGAGGAGTTGATCATGGAAATCTTGCTGAGGCTTCCGGCAAGGAAGCTTGTTTCCCTAAGGAGCGTGTGCAGTTCATGGAGAAACCTAATTTCCGCCCCTGATTTCATCCGCAACCACCTTCGTCGTTCATGCTTACGCGATCCAAGCCTGACTTCGCTACGAATTGCTTGTTACAACAGTTTGCCCCTCAGCGGCAATGGTGTCAGATACGACAGTTTTGGAATTCTGTCCGTACGGTCAATAATGGAGAAACCTTTTGAACTTCCTAGAGTCGATTACTTCAGTGGACAACGCTACAACAGAATCGTTGGTTCTTGCCATGGATTGTTATGCTTTTTTCATGAAGATGGCGACCAGAATACGCATGGCATGTTGTGGAATCCCTGTACCGGATTCACATTCCAGTCACCGGAAATCAGCGGTCAAGCCAGCCTTTGTGGCTTTGGTTACGATCATCTCAGTGATAGCTACAAGCTCTTTGGAATTTTAAGGAAGAAAGGGCCATCTGGTTTGGAATTTAGTACCAGAATTTATACTTTTGGTCCAACTTCTTCCTGGAGAAGAATTGATGATATCCCATTATTTGTCCCAACTGACGACCCTTTTATGCCTGATAATATGGAAGGGGTATTTTTTGGCAGTAGCCGGGCATGCACTATTAATTGGAGTGTTAATCATCAGGTGGTTGTTTATTTTGATTTGGGTAAAGAGACTTATGGTCATTTTTCTCTGCCTTATATCGATTCAGATGATTATTTCCAGAGGATGGGCACTTATTTATGTATCTTGGGAAACTGTCTTTCTGTTTGTTATGAGCATTTGAACGCACAATGCTGGTTTGTGTGGCAGATGAAGGAATATGGAGATGCTCAATCTTGGACTAAATTGGCAATTATTCCCTTCCATTCCCAACTCGTCAATTTGGGTTCTCCTTTACAATCTCTTTACATCTCAGAAAGTGGTGAACTTTTGGCCATTTCTCCATCTTTAAGAATATTTTTGTATGATTTAAAGAATGGTAGCATAAATTTACCTGACAGCATAAATTTAAAGGAGAACTATCCTAATCTTTCTCAAAGTATAGGTTTTAGAATGGCTTATATCTACCATGAAAGCTTGGTTTCACCAAATGGTCTTCAAAGCAACTCATCCAAAATGCTGCTGCAAAAATCCAAGTTTATTGTCTCTTAAAAGCCTGTATCCACTTTCATTTGGTGAAGCCTTTGTAGCACTAGTCCACTACTAACTTTGTAATTAATAATGTTACCAAATTTATTTAAGGTTTCGCAAAGTTACCAACAATATTTCTGTTAATTAACTTCTGCCAATTCTTATTTATAATTGTGTTTAATGGAAAGTGGATGTATCTAATAAAAATGTCTTTTCTATGACTGTGTTTAATAGAAGTATCTTTATAGATATATTTTCTAGATGTGTCTTTTTATATATGTGTTTAAAATATAATAATTAATTATTATTGGCAATAAGTTGGTAGCTTATACTTTTCTATTTATTTATCCCAGTACTATATTTATTTGTGTACTGATGAGGAATTGTACTTGTTTGGTATCATGCTTTCATTTGACAATTTTGCATTTAATTAAAAAAAATCCTAAAAAAATAATTCTCCACTCCATTAGAAAAACTTCATACTACCCTATACTCTCAACTTAATACTTGCATATTTATTTGTTAAACATGTTTAGGAAACTTTGATATTATCTTAACAATATGATTCGATTATATCTATTTAAGATGATGATGTTTTATCTTTTATGTTTCTGTAAGTGAATATGTTCCTATAAAAAAATTAAATTTCTACTCATAGAATATTTTAAACTAATAATGTACATTAAAATAAATTCAATTCAATTTAATTGTATTTTTTTCATTTTAAAATTTATTTAAATTTTGGATTAAATTAAATGTTGCAAGCATAATCTTCGTTACTATTTATTGTTAAATATAACCAAAGAGAGAAATTTAGGATCAAATTTGTTTGTGTTATTTAAAACTTTAACATTGAGAGTAAAAATTTTAAGTACACATTAGAAGTTTAGGAAAATTAACACTCTTCTTTAATTTTTTAATTCCAAGTTTACTCGTAATTTCTATATTTATCTTAAATCAAACATAATATTGAGATATAATTCAATTCAATATAAATACAATACAAAAATTTAATTTAGTTTTTGTCTTTCGATTTTAGTCTCTCTTTCAAACACAACCTTTAAATTTTAGTAACTCACTGATTTCTCAAAAAATACTTGACATCCTAACTTTTTTCTACTTTTAGAACTGCTCATAATGAATTTTTTTTTTAACAAAACTTGTAAACAGCATTAAAAAGAGAGAACACAGTGGGGGAGATAAACTTGTAAATATCATTAGAAAAATAGAACACATTAGTGGTAGAAATTAGATGCAAATGTATATAGTAGAATACATTAGTGATCCTAAGCATGTAAATTCTGTTGAAGCAATTGGATTTTCAACCAGTAATTGTGTGAATACATTAGTGAGTAATTAATTCATATATAATTTAATTAATGTAAAAATAAATTATATTAGATAGACATATAATATTACTATTTTTGTTTTGAGTATTACCTATCCACACTTTTTAGATTCAATACATATACACATATATAAATATATGCGGTTAATGTAAAAAAAATATAGTACTATATATTTATCTAATAAATTCATTAGTTGTTCAAATGCACAATAATAAAATATTGCTGGATATATTTATTTATTGAATATTATTATAATTTTTAGTACTTTTATTTTTATTTTATTTTTCCGTTGTTTAATTAAGTATATTAATAATATTTAATATGTTTTATTGAAATAATTATAATTAAATTAGATTAAATATAGAAAAGGATCAACTACCAATTTAATACCAAAAAACTCAGCCGCTAAAAATTTTTTTTAAATGATTTAAAAATGCAACAAAAATAATTAATAATTATTATATTTTTATAAGTGACAAAAAAATTTTATATTTAACAAATACCTTATCCATTTGATCTGAATTTTTATAATAATATTTGAACAAATATTTAAAATATACACAAAAGAATTCAAAACAAAATTTGATCTTTAGATTTTTTTATTTTTCAAAAAAATGTGATAATTCACAATAAAAAATTAAAAATTCAAGTGACATAAAATTTTTAATTTTTAAAATTTTAAAGATAAAAAATTTTATTTTCTAATAATAATTGTCAAAATTTGTATCACTTAAATATATATATTTAATATCTAATTCTTTGATCATGTTTTTAAATATTTCAAAAATTTATTTATAATTATCATTTTTTTATCACGTTTTTAAATATGTCATGATATTCCTAATAAAAAACACGAACGTTTGGAAGATTTGGCAGCACATTTGATCAGATCCTTCTATGCCATGATGGTAAAAATATAAACAATATGTAAAGCAGCTTGGTTTGGACTCTTCAACAAGGCTTCATAAGAATTCAGACAACCTGATCAGAATTTCTAATCATCTGCTACACGTGTCCTTCAACTATGTACTGTAAATCTATACCAGAGTGACCCAAACAATAATAATAAGGCTGTGTTTGTTTTTGGAGACAGGATAAAACATGACATTAAAACAGAAACAATAAAACGAAGATACTAAAAATTATTTTTTGTATATTATTTTTAGATACGATAGACAAGACACTAATGTAATGTCCTGTATTATATTTGGATATAAATGGACAAAACTAAGATATTATGCGAAATGACTAAAATAGTCATGTGATTCCAAATTTTTTACATCAAGTACAAATTAATTTAATAAAAAATAAGAGTATGTAGGAATACAGAAAATTACAAGAAAAATTGATCTATAAACCAATAAGATAAAAATGGTATTAAAATAACAAAATTAAGAATAAATAAAATAACATAAAGTAGAAAAGTGAATTAAGTTTCTATTAATACAACATGCCATAGAGAAGAGAATGAACGATAAAAAGAAATAAATTAATTATCCAGTCAAGTAAGAAATTCTACCAAAAAGAGAGTATCTGAAAAAAAAAGAACGGAGAGAAAGAAGAACTACTAGGATGCAGAGAAGAAGCTAAAATTAGGAGAAATAAAGAGATAATAGTAGAATAATAAAAAATATTTATGAATAGAAAGGAAAAAAATTTTAATAAAAAAGTTCGTGTCCATCATTGTCCTTAGTAAAAGAGTGGATACAAAAATATAAAACAGTGTCTAGAGACAATATGTTTCGTGTCCATGTCTCGGCTTCCAAACACGTTTTAAACATTCGTTATCCATATGTCTGTGTCCTGTCTCCGAAAACAAACGCTACCTAAGGTATCATATTATAACAGTACATTAAAAAGAAAAGACAAGCGTTAACTCTATTATTATATTTGTAGATTGAGAACATTGTCTTTTCATACTTATTTAGAAGTCACGAGTTCGAGTCTTTCTATCTTTAAAAACAAAAAAAAAAAAAGATCAAGAACATTGTCTCTGCAATTCAAGCTCTACATCAATTAAAATTGGACTTGGTACATTAAAATGTTCAAGGCTTAACATAACAAGTGTAAAGTGCAACTTACCTTTCTAAAATTTTCAGTAAACATGTCTAAAATTTTTATTTTGTTTTCTTTTGCATAAGCAGCAAGTAATGTGCTTCTTCTATTGAAACAGATACATGGATATTCCTGAAATTAAAATCACAATTCACAACTTAAATACTTTTCTAAATTTCTTAGGATCCTCTAGCTTCTCAAGACACATAAGTGAGTGTACTGCCTCCGGGGATAATCATCGGAATCCATATCAGGCAGGGGAAAATGACCATGTCTCTTTGTCCAAATCAAAATAAAGAATCACATGATAAACACTCCAATTAATAGAAGGCATGACCACTGATTTGCAGTGATTGGAATGTGAATCCGGTATAGGATTTCCACAACATGACATGCTTCTTCTAGTAGGCATGTTCTTCAAACAAGCATCACAATTTATGGTGCACTAATTTAGGCTCATTAAGAAAGTACACTTCACCTCAACTTATAAATCCAAACCACTCCTTTTAAATCTGTCTGCATGCCTTTATATATATAATAGTTTATGAAATTCGAAAAATCTTAGGGGCAGCAATTTTTACCAATTTTGGCGAAGACAAATACCAAATTTTTTTTAATATTGACTTATGTGTGTAAACTTTAGTAAATATTAATGTAAATTGTATTAACTTATGTATGTAAATTTTGGTAAATATAAATGCAAATTATGTATTTTATGTGTAAAATAATAATATTTATTGACCTTGTAGTACTGCTGAAAAAAGAAAATCATATATAAAAAATCAGTGAATATTATACTAACATACAGTTTAATTCGAATTACCACCTCACTCCACGTACATGGGAATACTATAGAAAATTAGGGATGAAAACATAAATTAAAAGACAAAGGTTGAATCAAACTATAAAACAGAACATTGAAAACATCTTTCTATTATTAAACTTTCATATATTTATAGTCCAACTTAAGCTTTAATGAAATCAAGTGCAATCTTGTCTTTCATTATTATTTGTATACAACCACCCAGAATTTAACAATAACATAAGTACCTACAACTTGAAATGCAGTATTTGAACAGCTCATGATCAACATTCAGATCACCTCTATTTAATAGTTTTGTTACCTTGGCATGTTTATATTCGAATCAATAGTCTCTGTATAATACTTGAAGATTCCATTTTTTACGTGTCGTAATTTCCCATGAATTGAATAGTCATTAATTATTTTAACAAAGAGACCTTTCTCTAAACAGCCTTGTCATAAATTTTTTTATACATTACCTATAATGAGTTTAAAAAGAATGGGAGTGGGGTAATCACTATATTATATTGAGGAAGAAATTGGAAAGCTAAAAAATGCTAATTGTTATATCAACAACCAAATTTCCATGAATTTTTTTTTAAATTCAGCTTTGCTATCTTAAACCCAGTACAATTTGTCATCAGTGCAAAAAAAGTGTTAAAAGAAATATTTTACGAGAACAGGAAGAAGATAAAATAAAAAGAAGGTGAAATTGGAATTGAAAATAAACATAGTACTGAGATAAATAATTGATAGCATTAATAACAAAGTTGGCAGTGTTAGAAAGACTTCACCAAGAGAAGGTGGAAACATGCTTTTAAGAGTCAATAGGCTTGGGTTTTAAAGTAGAACCTGCTCTAAATACCTAGAAGCTTCAGCAGCGGTTCAACAGGTAAAGGAGGCTTGGAGTGCGGAGGTGAGAGCTACCTGAATAGGATGCAGAACAGAACAAAAAGAAAATTCAAATCAAAAGGCAACCAAACCTGAACCAAATCAAAACAAACCAAACCATCCATGAAACCAACATTACTGAACGTTCTAAGAAGCTTCTCAAACCTCTCGGTCAATGACACACATAAATTGATACAGGCCCATTAACAACAGCTGCTATTTTCGACCCAATACAAGAAGCTGAAAGCGATGAAGAGGTAATTGGGCCAGATAAAATGTTAGCAAAGCAAAGAAACAAGCTTGTGAAAAAGCAACCAACTTGGATGAAGGACTACTAGCTATGAAATAGAGGTGCTATAGAGTAATAAAATTAGAGGTAGTATCAAGTTAGTTACTTAACAACTTAGAAAGAGAAAAAGCTTAAAAAGGAAGGCAAAGAACCAGAAAATGGTAAAATATGAATTGTTATCATTGAGGAGTGCTTCTCTCACTCGAAAGGAGAAATTATTGTTCATTCCATTTCAGATTATATACGCACACTCATATTTGATTTTACTCAATTCATCGCTGCATGATCTTCTTCTTATTTTGTGGTTGTTATACCTTTGCTTGAGCTTGAATTATTGAACAGGCTATCAATTAGTGCTCTTGTTGAGAGAAGTCCATGATGACTGATGAATTTATATTTGATGATAATTTTTTTGCTTGAAATGAGTGAATTTTATCATATAAACTTGCATTTATTCATTGCAATAACATGATTTTGTGAATTCTCTCTTAATTATGCTCAATTGTTAAAAACATCTTTTTTGTATTGTCAAATTAATTTCACCTTTATTATATTCAATGCCTTGATATATTTGTTGAGTGTTTTCAAGACTAATAGGCAAGGATGACTTGAAAAAGTAGAAGAAAAAACATGCAAAGTGGAAGAATTCATGAAGAAACAAAGAAGAAGGACATTCGGATTTATGCGTATGCACAAGTGAAAAATTGGCTAGTGTGCGTACGTACAAGTCTGGATGCATGTCTCATTTAAAAAGTCACGTGATTCGCGAATTGGAGGTTGTCTTGGCATATTTTTTATGTCTTGAAGTCATATTGAAGCTCAATTTTTGGAGGGGACACACCACACACCATCAAATCATCATATTACATTTTTTTTTGCTAAGTTTTTTATAGTTTTTTTTAGAGAGAGAAACCCTCACTTCTCTCTAGGTTTTATTAGGGTTTAAGCAATTTATGCCTTAGTTTGGATTATAACTTGTTTTAACTGTAAGTTGCTCTTAATTGTCTTATCCTTTACACTATCCTTGTTTTATCCCTTGGATTAGTGATTGAGGAACTAGGATCCTAGAATCATTAATGTCCAACATTGAATGGTAGCTTTGGGTTGTTAATTGATCTTATTTCTACTAACACTAGCCTTTTATTAAACTTAATTAGTAAGTTGGCTAGAATTTGTGGATTAAGACCAATTATACCTACTTGGCTTTCTCCATTATTTAGGGATTAACTAAATGGAATTAACTCATTGCAATTGCCATGGTTGTGGTTATGACAAGGATATGAATCCTTTAACTCTCAATCACTAATCAAGACCCTTTTTATACATTTGAATTACATTCTTCATTAGTTTATTGCTTTGATCTTTCATAGTTTAATTTAATTGTCTTTTAATATAGTTTTAGTCCAATCATTGCTCTTAATTCATGCTTTCTTAGTTAATTGTTTTGCTTGCCTATTAATTCTATTTCTTTGCCATTTAATTGTTGTTGACTCATTTAACTTCTAGTCTCTTTAATTTCCATTTTTATGCGTGAAAACCCCCGAATTTATAACTATTGATGTGCACTTAATTGCTAGTTCAAGGGAGAACGACCTGAAATTAACATTCTCGGTTATTTGTTTGTAACTTTGTGACGCTCTTGTTTAAACTTTGATTCGAGTTGATTATTGGTTTGGAGCTATACTTATAACGAATCCACTCTTTCAATTAGCAAATTTCTAAACCGACATTTGCCTCGCATCAATGACCGAAGGAACTTGATTAACTCGATTAGAAGAATTAACACTCTCCAATAAGCATGAGGTAGCGACATTGAGCCGTGGTTTAGTGGATGCGAACGAACGTATAGCATAGACGCATGCAACAGCAGCTTACAATCACTACAAGAAAAAAGGCCTATCGGCACCTTTTTTCTTGCCACGCTTTTGTGAGAGTGGCCACTGATTTGTGATTTGGCCACGCTTTTTTTTGCCACGCTTGAAAAACGTGGCCATAGAAAGAAATCGGCACGCTTTTACGAGAGTGGCTACTAATTTGTGATTTGGCCACGCTTTTTTTTATCACACTTTAAAAGCGTGCCCATAGAAAGAAATCGGCACGCTTTAAAAGCGCAGCTAATTTGTCTTCTAACTGTTACATTTTTAAAGCGTACCCATATGCTGAGTTTATTTAGACACCTTACAAAAGCGTGCCCAAAATTTAATTTCCCTCCCTTTTTTTCCACACTTAACTTTTTTTTCTAAGTTAACTTTCCTATAGAAGCCCAAACAAGCCCTACTTCACTTTTATTTCCAAATTCACTTTTAATTAACCTAGAAGATAACCTAGAAGCCGTGCACCCAGCAAGCCTTCACATCACTGCCGATCACCAAGACCGTCGCACCACCCAGCTCGCCGTCGTGTTCATCTAACCCTCATACCCAGCCCTTCATCTAACCCTCACACCCAGCCCTCTCTCTGTCGCACCCAACCCTCGTACCATCAAACGGTCTCTCGCACGCACCAGCTGTTTTTCAACGGTCATTCGCACCCAACCCTCGCACCATCAACGCAACACTCGTTGGATTCGGAACCCTCCAGCGTTGCTGCTCCGTCCATGCACCCTCAGTGGTCTCTGTGTAGGTGTGCCCTACTACTCCCTCAGTGGTCTCTGTCTCGCAAACCCTCGTTGGATTTGAAACCCTCAATCGTTGCTGTCTCTCCCTCAATCGGCACTGTAAACATTGGTAAGTCTTTCTTCCCTCTGTTTCTCTGTTCCTCTATTTCTTCTCTATTCTGGACTAATTAACAAAAAGAAAACATTGAAGAAATAAATGATTTTTTATTAGTTTTATCTACTCGATTGTCTCTGCTCTCTATTTGCTCTATTTTATTGTGTTGTGTTTTTTTTTTTTCTGTGAAAAGTAAATAAATAAACACAGAAAAGATTCAAACTGGTCCACATTTTGAAGGGGGGTTAAAATGATGGATCCCAACATGCTCTTAAAAGAAGAATCAATGGACTTTGCTTTTATCTTTGTTCACGTTAAAGTGAAAGAGAATGATATAAATAACTGATAAGGCTATAAGTTTAGAGCACTGTGCTATTATTCTTATGATGAAATTGTAACTAAGCATCACTCCTTTGCATTTAGTATGTCAATCTGGTGACAGTGAAGAAAACATCACAGTTTTATTTGACTTGCTTGTAACCTGTCCAGATTCTATTGAAGATGTTAATGTGAGAAATGAGACTGCTGGCTGCCCAGCATTGACGGAGTCTGCCCACGTATGTAAGATTGTTTATTTGTCTCTTTTCTGTTTTCTTAATTTATAGAATGCCAATTAATTTTTGTCAAAAAGATGCTGTACTGTTATCTTCATTGTGGAATCAGCCCAAGTATTAATGGCTAATCATGGTTTCAATGTTTTGTAGTGCTGGTTATTCAATAATGTAGGGATAGGAACATGTATGGATCAGATTTCTTTTGTTTTGAGTTTTGACACTTAGTTTACCTTTGCTGAAAGTTTTTTTCTTGTATCAAGATGAGTGTGATTATTAGTTCAACTTGCGTGAGATATTTTGATTTTTTTCCCTCTCAATTGTGCTTTTTACTGCTTTGTAGAAACATCATTGCTACTGATTAATTTTTCAAATCATTGCATTGCTCTCTGTATTGAAAAACAAGTGTGAAGAATCTTTACTTTACACAAGCTTCCATCTAAGTGTTGGTGTTTTCCTTTTCCATCTTTTGAAGCCAGAAAATGAGCATAAAGCTGAGCCTTTTCATATTTGTTTTCATGATCATTGGAGCAATGTTCTTTGGTGCTGAGGCTGAACCATTGGAAGATGAACAAGCTTTCCTTGATTTCTTTCACAAAATTGATCACTCAGAGCATCTCAATTGGGGTTACAAGACTTCTCTATGCAATGCAAGAGCTGGACAGTAGTAAAATTGGTCACTGGTTCAATTCCTCATGTCATCTTCTTACAATGGATATGACACCTCCAACTTGCAATAAGTAAACAACTAAACTATTCCTGGTTTTACCATTCTTGTGACTGTTGCTCTAGAATATTACATTACAATTTGCAATTCAGTGTAGTACCACTAACCTTTAGCTCAAGGAATTATCTTTTGTAGGTAAAAAAGTTCACAAATGTTCCAGAAACAATTATGTATGATCTAAGGGAAGAAGTTTAAGAGGGCTAGAGGAAGGAGGAACAGCAAAGGAAATAGAATTTAAGTTGTATTGTTTCTGTATTTTTTTCAGTTTAGTTTTGAAATTCGAACTCGAGATTTATTTTCACTAATTATTGTTTGATTTATCTTGTATGAAAAATTTCATACTATATTTGTACGTTTGGTAATAAAAAAGGATTGAAAATTTAACTTTGCAGCGGTTAAGGTAAAAATAAGAAAAAGGTTTTTTTTTTTTTTTTTTAATTTTACAAGCCTATTGCCACGCTTTTAAAGCATGGCCGTATCACTGGTTATCGCCACGTTTTAAAAAGTGTAGCCATATCTTTTCTTATCGGCACGCTTTTAAAGAGTACCTCAAACAAACATTCTGGGACGTTTTAAAAGCGTGGCGACATGTGCACCTTTCGGTACGCTTTTTAAGTGTACCTATAGGTTAAGACCTATGGCCACGCTTTTAAAGCGTGGCAAGAGATGAAAGCGTGCCAACAAAAAAAGCGTGCCGATAGCTCCAAAAAACCGTGCTGATAGAGCAACCGGCACGCTCGCAAATGTGGTGAATGATGGATTCATCACTGCGTGCTATTTTAAAGCTGCTTCGTGAGGGTCTAAATCACAAGGCAGCTAGTGGCGATCCCAGTTTTACGATAGATGATGTGGTGGAAGGATCTAGATCGGGGTCTGTGAATTTGAATGGAGAACCACAATGGCCATGGAAATTGAAGGTGGCTAACCTTCCCATGTTCAAAGGAGATGGAGTAGAGGATTGGGTTTTTCGGGCAAGGCAATACTTGGAGACATTCAACATTCCAATTAAATAAAGGATTCGAGTATTATCCTTCCATCTTATGGGTGTAGCCTATGCCTGGTACCGCTGGAGAGTCAACAACAATATTACTTACACCTAGGACTCATTCCTTGATGCTTTGAATGTTTGTTTTGGCAAGAACATGTTCTATGATCCATGAACAACTCTCAAGAAATTGAAGTAGGGTGGTTCCATAGAAGAGTATCAGTGTCAATTCGAAGAACTGAACAACTGTGTGACAGGGCTGAGTTAAGAGTGGATTGTGGCCCTATTTATAGCTGGGCTCCAAGAGCACCTGAAGTGTGAGCTGCTATTGGCTCGCCCCAATTCCTATATCTAAGCTGTCTCTCTTGCCAAACTGCATGAGCAGTAACATTGGGCCTCACCAAAAACAATGGCAACAAACCAAGCTCCTCATTTGGGCAGCCGAATCGGTTTGCACCCAACTAGACCCTACACCCAGTTTTCCAACTTCAGAAACTCATCACTCACACCAACACCTCCTCAACCCATTCTTCTCCCCCCACCTCTTCAACCCATTCTTCCTCACTCGCACAACCATCGCCGGTCAAGAAACTCACCAGCACCGATATACGTGCGCATCGGGAAAAGGGACTTTGTTATTACTACGACGACAAGTATACCCCTGGTTAGCATTGCAAGTCGTCATTGCAACTCTTAGTAGGAAAAGAGGAATTACGAAAATTGATGCAAGAGCCTCAAACGGCAGTCGTTGAACCAGAGTCCAATTCCGATGACACTGGGAAAGGGGATGAACAACCACCCAAGATTATCTTGAATGCACTCGAAGGGGAGTTTCACCCAGAAATGCTTAGAGTTCGTGGTACCCACTTTAATCGACAAGTGATGATCCTCGTTGATGGTGGGAGTACTCATAATTTTGTGAAAGGGTATGTGGCTAGCTTAACCTTAAATTTAGCACATGAATTTAACCTTAAATTTGACTCACAAGCTTATCTTATTAAATTGTTAACAAATTAAACTCGAACTAATTTACAAGCTGATTTAATTCACTTTAAACTTTAGTTAGAACCAAACTTTTAACAAATATGCCAATGAGTAATAGCTCAAATAGTATAGTCTCCCCATACTCAATTAAGAGGTTGCGAGTTTGAGTCTCCTATCTTTGGTAAAAAAAAAAATGTTTAAAACAAATATATTAGAGACTTAAAATTTTTATATTTTTAATGAATTTTTTTTTATTTGTAAACTTAATATAGTCTTTAAAACACAAAATAGATAAATTTATTTTTTTAAAGCATTATTTTTAATTTTTTTGAAAGTAAAATATCAAATGTTCAGGTATTCTCTATATAAATGCTACGGTTACCTATCAGCGTACTATACCAAATTATTAAATGCATATTTATGATCTTTCCAATTTTCAAACCCTAAACAATCGTTAATAATTTAAAATTTCAAAACCTTATCAGTTTCAAAATTGATTTCTATTAACAATTAATTACCAATGATGACACATTTTTTCATTAATCCTGAAAATAGAAAATAAGAAAAATAAACACATTACCAATAATTATAAAATGGTAAAAAAAGGGTTTCTTTGCAAAATACTGAAAAATTGAGATTTTAGGTGACCTTAAAAAATAAATTAAATATGTAAAATATAAAATATAAAATTATGATAAAATTTAAATTGTAAAATTGATTGTCATAATAAATCTTTTATCAAATCAGTTCATTTCTTTAAAAATGTAATATTAAAAGATTGTAAAAATTAAATCAAGATTCTAATCAGATTTTTTAAAAGGGGAATGCTAGGTTCCACTTTAATGTTTGTGTAGTTATATATTTATTGTCTATTAAGCATAGTAGCTAGAATCTCGATTTAACTCTTAAAATCTTTCGATATTACGATTTTAAATAAGTTTATCGATTTTACGAAATTTGTACTAAGTCTGACGATTTTACGATTTAAATCTTATTAAGATTTTACGTTTTACGTTTTTTATTTACTTTTTCGATTTCACGTAAAATCTCGATTTTCTCTACCTTATTAAGTATATCAGCATTATAAAATTTTTGACATATAAATATAAATATAAATTATTTGATATTATTATGAAACTCCAGTCCTTTGAGATTTAAATTTAATTTAATTGGATCAATTTAAAAAATTTATCCAAAACCCTGTCAAATTCATGCCCTTCAATTATGATCCAATTTATATAATTTATTTGAAACAAATTCAACTCAAATCTTTTATGATTATGATCAATATATTATTTTAATAATTTAATTTAGAAGATTTGATTAGATTCAATTGGATCGGTTTGTGATTTTGATCTCATATTGAAACCGTCCCTAGATCCATTGAGATGATATTGAAACATGAAAACCCTAATATTCAAAAACTGAAACGATGACGTTACTGATCGTAATTATGAATGACGCGGAGAAGAACGCGTCGAGAGGACTGGTACTGCGCCGTCGTCACACGGCCACCGCAAGAACGCCGCCGCTGACAGACCTTCCGGAGGAGTTGATCATGGAAATCTTGCTGAGGCTTCCGGCAAGGACGCTTGTTTCCCTAAGGAGCGTGTGCAGGTTATGGAGAAACCTAATTTCCGCCCCTGATTTCACCCGCAACCACCTTCGTCGTCGTTCATGCTTACGCGATCCAAGCCTGACTTCGCTACGGATTGCTTGTTACAACAGTTTGCCCCTCGGAGGCAATGGTGTCAGATACGACAGTTTTGGAATTCTGTCCGTACGGTCAATAATGGAGAAACCTTTTGAACCTCCTAAAGTCGATTACTTCAGTGGACAACGCTACAACAGAATCGTTGGTTCTTGCCATGGATTGTTATGCTTTTTTTATGAAGATGGCGACCAGAATACGCATGGCATGTTGTGGAATCCCTGTACTGGATTCACATTCCAGTCACCGGAAATCAGCGGTCAAGCCAGCCTTTGTGGCTTTGGTTACGATCATCTCAGTGACAGCTACAAACTCTTTGGAATTTTAAGGAAGAAAGGGCCTTCTGGTTTGGAATTTAGTACCAGAATTTATACTTTTGGACCAACTTCTTCCTGGAGAAGAATTGATGATATCCCATTATTTGTCCCAACTGACGACCCTTTCATGCCTGATAACATGGAAGGGGTATTTTTTGGCAGTAGCCGAGCATGCACTATTAATTGGAGTGTGAATCAACAGGTGGTTGTTTATTTTGATTTGGATAAAGAGACTTATGGCCATTTTTCTCTGCCTTATACCGATTCAGATGATTATTTTCAGAGGATGGGCACTTATTTATGTATCTTGGGAAACTGTCTTTCTGTTTGTTATGAGCATTTGAACGCACAATGCTGGTTTGTGTGGCAGATGAAGGAATACGGAGATGCTCAATCTTGGACTAAATTGGCAATTATTCCCTTCCATCCCCAACTCGTCAATTTGGGTTCTCCTTTACAATCTCTTTACATCTCGGAAAGTGGTGAACTTTTAGCCATTTCTCCATCTTTAAGAATAGTTTTGTATGATTTAAAGAATGGTAGCATAAATTCACCTGACAGCATAAATTTAAAGGAGAACTATCCTAATCTTTCTCAAAGTATAGGTTTTAGAATGGCTTATATCTACCATGAAAGCTTAGTTTCACCAAAGGGCCTTCAAAGCAACTCATCCAAAATGCTGCTGCAAAAACCTAAGTCTATTGTTTCTTAAAGCCTGTATGCACCTTCATTTGGTGAAGCCTTTTTAGCACTAGTCCACTACCAACTTTGTAATTAATAATGTTATCAAATTTATTTATCCAAGTACTATGTTTATTTGTGTACTGATGAGGAATTGTACTTACTTAGTATCATCCTTTCATTTGGCAATTTTGCATTGGAAAAACTTCATTCTACCCTACTCTCAACTTAATACTTGCATATTTATTTGCTAAACATGCTTAGGAAACTTTGATATTATCTTAACAATATGGTTCGATTATATCTATTTAAGATGATGATGTTTTATCTTTTATGTTTCTGTAATTGAATATGTTCCTATCAAAAAATTAAATTTCTACTCATAAAATATTTTAAACTAGTAATGTACATTAAAATAAATTCAATTCAATTTAATTATATTTTTTATTTTAAAATTTATTTAAATTTTGGATTAAATAAATGTTGCCAGCATAACGTTCGTTACTATTTATTGTTAAATATAACCAAAGAGAGAAATTTAGGATCACATTTGTTTGTGTTATTTAAAACTTTAACGTTAAGAGTAAAAATTTTAAGTACACATCAGAAGTTTAGGATTAACACTCTCTTTTAATTTTTTAACTTCAAAGTTTATTCTTGGTTTCTATATTTATCTTAAATCAAACATGATATTGAGACATAATTCAGTTCAATATAAATACAATACAAAAATTTAATTTAATTTTTGTCTTTCGATTTTAGTTAATCTTTCAAACGCAACCTTTAAATATTAGTAACTCACTAATTTCTCAAAAAATTCTTAACATCCTAACTTTTTTTCTATTTTTAGAACTGTTCATAATGAGTATTTTTTTTTTTTTAACAAAACTTGTAAACATACATCATTAAAAAGAGAGAACACAGTGGGGGAGATAAACTTGTAAATATCATTAGAAAAATAGAACACATTAGTGGTAGAAATTAGATGCAAATGTATATAGTAGAATACATTAGTGATCCTAAGCATGTAAATTCTGTTGAAGCAATTGGATTTTCAACCAGTAATTGTGTGAATACATTAGTGAGTAATTAATTCATATATAATTTAATTAATATAAAAATAAATTATATTAGATAGACATATAATATTACTATTTTTGTTTTGAGTATTATCTATCTACACTTTTTAGATTCAATACATATACACATGTATAAATATACGTGGTTAATGTAAAAAAAATATAGTACAATATATTTATCTAATAAATTCATTAGTTGTTCAAATGCACAATAATAAAATATTGCTGGATATATTTATTTATTGGATATTATTATAATTTTTAGTACTTTTATTTTTATTTTATTTTTTTTATTGTTTAATTAAGTATATTAATAATATTTAATATGTTTTATTGAAATAATTATAATTAAATTAGATTAAATATAGAAAAGGGATCAACTACCAATTTAATACCAAAATATTCAGCCGCTGAGAAAAAAAATCTCTGAATGATTTAAAAATACAACAAAAATAATTAATAATTATTATATTTTTATAAGTGACAAAAAAATTATATATTTAACAAATAATTTAGAGTAATTCTTGGCATACTTATACAAGCGATTAAGGCTTGTAAGCCTTACAAGTTCAATTAAAACTAACGCTCAAAACACGCTTCGAACCATTCTTCTTCCTCTTCGTCTTCTTCTTCTTTCTTGCCTTCTCTTTCTCCTTCTTCTTCTTCTTCTTGCTGCACGTTCTTCTTCCTCTTACTCTTCTTCTTCTTCTCCTTTTCTTTCGTTTCTGCACGTTCTTCTTCATCGTCTTCCTCTTCTTCTTCATTTACGTTCTTTCTCTCTGTTTTATCTTTTTTTTTTTCTATTTTTCATGGTGAAATCGTTTTTGAAGAAGAAGAAGCAGTAGAAGATGAGGAGGAGAAAGAGAAAGAGTTCTGAATTATGCATAAAATGTATTTTAACAAATTTTAGGTGTATTTCTTTAAATCCTTTGGGTGTATTTTCTGTAATCCTTTGGGTGTATTTCTATAATCGTTTGGGTAAATTCTTGTAACCGTTTGGGTGTATTTTTGTAATCATTTTGGGTGTACTTCTGTAATCGTTTGGGTGTATTTCTGAAGTTCCATTATCTTCAAAAGGATTACAGAAATACACTCAAAGGATTACAAAAAATACACCCAAAATTCGTTGCATAATTCAGAACTCTTTCTCTTTCTTCTCATCTTCTGCTGCTTCTTCTTCTTCAAAACGATTTCAAAGCTTGATTTCAGAAACTATGAAAATCGAAAAAAAAAAAACGAAGAGGAAGAGGAAGAGGAAGAGGAAGAGGAAGAGAAGAAGAGGAAGAGGAAGAGGAAGAAGAAGAGGAAGAAGAAGAAGAACCGTTCTGAGTGTAGTGCTTTGAAAATAGGAAACGTTGAATAACGCATTAAAAGGTCTAGTAACTTGTAAGACTTGTAAGTCAAAAAGACTTGTATGTGTAGCACTCCTCAATAATTTATTCATTTGATCTGAATTTTTGTAACAATATTTGAATAAATATTTAAAATATACACAAAAAAATTCAGAATAAAATTTGATTTCTAGATTTTTTTATTTTTTAAAAAATGTGGTAATTCACAATAAAAAAATAAAAAATTTAAGTGATATGAAATTTTTAATTTTTTAAATTTTAAAAATTAAAAATCTTATTTTTTTAATAATGATTATCAAAATTTGTATCACTTAGTATATATATTTAATATCTAATTCTTTTATCACGTTTTTAAATATTTCAAAAACTTATTTATATTTATCATTCTTTTGGTCATGTTTTTAAATATGTCATAATATTCCTAATAAAAAACACGAACGTTTGGAAGATTTGGCAGCACATTTGATCAGACCCTTTTATGCCATGATGGTAAAAATATAAACAATATGTAAAGCGGCTTGGCTTGGACTCTTCAACAAGGCTTCATAAAAATTCAGACAATCTGATCAGAATTCCTAATCATTTGCTACACGTGTCCTTCAATTATGTAAATCTGTAAATCGGTATGAAATTGTATTTGTACACTGAGTGACCCAAACAACAATAATAAAGTATATGTTATAACTTATAACAGTACATTAAAAAGAAAAGATAAACCTTAACTCTATTATTATATTCATAATACACCAGAATATTTTATAAATTACGAGAATATTGTCTCTCCATATTCACCTAGAGATCACGAGTTCGAGTCTTTCTATCTTTAAAAAAAAAATCAAAAACATTGTTTCTGCAATTCAAGCTATACATCAATTAAAATTGGACTTGGTACATTAAAATGTGCAAGGCTTAACATAAGTGTAAAGTGCAACTTACCTTTCTAAAATTTCCGGTAAACGTGTCTAAAATTTTTATTTTGTTTTCTTTTGCATAAGCAGCAAGTAATGTGCTTCTTCTATTGAAACAGATACATGGATATTCCTGAAATTAAAATCACAATTCACAACTTAAATACTTTTCTAAATTTCTTAGGATCCTCTAGCTTCTCAAGACACATAAGTGAGTGTACTGCCTCCGGGGATAATCATCGGAATCCATATCAGGCAGGGGAAAATGACCATGTCTCTTTGTCCAAATCAAAATAAAGAATCACATGATAAACACTCCAATTAATAGAAGGCATGACCGCTGATTTACAGTGATTGGAATGTGAATCCGGTATAGGATTTCCACAACATGGCATGCTTCTTCTAGTAGGCATGTTCTTCAAACAAGCATCACAATTTATGGTGCACTAATTTAGGCTCACTAAGAAAGTACACTTCACCTCAACTTATAAATCCAAACCACTCCTTTTAAATCTGTCTGCATGTCTTTATATATATAATAGTTTATGAAATTCGAAAAATCTTAGGGGCAGCAATTTTTACCAATTTTGGCGAAGATAAATACCAAATTTTCTTTAATATTGACTTATGTATGTAAACTTTAGTAAATATTAATGTAAATTGTATTATCTTATGTATGTAATTTTTGGTAAATATAAGTGCAAATTATGTATTTTATGTGTAAAATAATAATATTTATTGACCTTATAGTACTACTGAAAAAAGAAAATCATATATAAAAAATCAGTGAATATTATACTAACATACAGTTTAATTCGAATTACCACCTCACTCCACATACATGGGAATACTATAGAAAATTAGGGATGAAAACATAAATTAAAAGACAAAGGTTGAATCAAACTATAAAACAGAACGTTAAAAACATCTTTTTATTATTAAACTTTCATATATTTGTAGTCCAACTTAAGCTTTAATGAAATCAAGTGCAATCTTGTTTTTCATTAATTATTATTTTTATACAACCACCCAGAATTTAACAATAACATAAGCACCTACAACTTGAAATGCAGTATTTGAACAGCTCATGATCAACATTCAGATCACCTCTATTTAATAGTTTTGTTACCTTGGCATGTTTATATTCGAATCAATAGTCTCTGTATAATACTTGAAGATTCCATTTTTTACGTGCCGTAATTTCCCATGAATTGAATAGTCATTAATTATTTTAACAAAGAGACCTTTCTCTAAACAGCCTTGTCATAAATTTTTTTATACATTACCTATAATGAGTTTAAAAAGAATGGGAGTGGGGTAATCACTATATTATATTGAGGAAGAAATTGGAAAGCTAAAAAATGCTAATTGTTATATCAACAACCAAATTTCCATGAATTTTTTTTTAAATTCAGCTTTGCTATCTTAAACCCAGTACAATTTGTCATCAGTGCAAAAAAAGTGTTAAAAGAAATATTTTACGAGAACAGGAAGAAGATAAAACAAAAAGAAGGTGGAATTGGAATTGAAAATAAACATAGTACTGAGATAAATAATTGATAGCATTAATAACAAAGTTGGCAGTGTTAGAAAGACTTCACCAAGAGAAGGTGGAAACATGCTTTTAAGAGTCAATAGGCTTGGGTTTTAAAGTAGAACCTGCTCTAAATACCTAGAAGCTTCAGCAGCGGTTCAACAGGTAAAGGAGGCTTGGAGTGCGGAGGTGAGAGCTACCTGAATAGGATGCAGAACAGAACAAAAAGAAAATTCAAATCAAAAGGCAACCAAACCTCCTGAACCAAATCAAAACAAACCAAACCATCCATGAAACCAACCTTACTGAACGTTCTAAGAAGCTTCTCAAACCTCTCGGTCAATGACACACATAAATTGATACGGGCCCATTAACAACAGCTGCTATTTTCGACCCAATACAAGAAGCTGAAAGCGATGAGGAGGTAATTGGGCCAGATAAAATGTTAGCAAAGCAGAGAAACAAGTTTGTGAAAAAGCAACCAACTTGGATGAAGGACTACTAGCTATGAAATAGAGGCGCTATAGAGTAATAAAATTAGAGGTAGTATCAAGTTAGTTACTTAACAACTTAGAAAGAGAAAAAGCTTAAAAAGGAAGGCAAAGAACCAGAAAATGGTAAAATATGAATTGTTATCATTGAGGAGTGCTTCTCTCACTCGAAAGGAGAAATTATTGTTCATTCCATTTCAGATTATATACGCACACTCATATTTGATTTTACTCAATTCATCGCTGCACGATCTTCTTCTTATTTTGTGGTTGTTATACCTTTGCTTGAGCTTGAATTATTGAACAGGCTATCAATTAGTGCTCTTGTTGAGAGAAGTCCATGATGACTGATGAATTTATATTTGATGATAATTTTTTTTGCTTGAAATGAGTGAATTTTATCATATAAACTTGCATTTATTCATTGAAATAACATGATTTTGTGAATTCTCTCTTAATTATGCTCAATTGTTAAAAACATCTTTTTTGTATTGTCAAATTAATTTCACCTTTATTATATTCAATGCCTTGATATATTTGTTGAGTGATTTCAAGACTAATAGGCAAGGATGACTTGAAATAGTAGAAGAAAAAACATGCAAAGTGGAAGAATTCATGAAGAAACAAAAAAGAAGAACATTCGAATTTGTGCGTATGCACAAGTGAAAAATTGGCTAGTGTGCGTACGTACAAGTCTAGATGCGTGTCTCATTTAAAAAGTCACGTGATTCGCGAATTGGAGATTGTCTTGGCATATTTTTTATGTCTTGAAGTCATATTGAAGCTCAATTTTTGGAGGGGACACACCACACACCATCAAATCATCATATTACGTTTTTTTTTTTGCTAAGTTTTTTATAGTTTTTTTTAGAAAGAGAAACCCTCACTTCTCTCTAGGTTTTATTAGGGTTTAAGCAATTTATGCCTTAGTTTGGATTATAACTTGTTTTAACTGTAAGTTGCTCTTAATTGTCTTATCGTTTACACTATCCTTGTTTTATCCCTTGGATTAGTGATTGAGGAACTAGGATCCTAGAATCATTAATGTCCAACATTGAATGGTAGCTTTGGGTTGTTAATTGTTCTTATTTCTACTAACGCTAGCCTTTTATTAAACTTAATTAGTAAGTTGGCTAGAATTTGTGGATTAAGACCAATTATACCTACTTGGCTTTCTCCATTGTTTAGGGATTAACTAAGTGGAATTAACTCATTGTAATTGCCATGGTTGTGGTTATGACAAGGATATGAATCCTTTAACTCTCAATCACTAATCAAGACCCTTTTTATACATTTGAATTACATTCTTCATTAGTTTATTGCTTTGATCTTTCATAGTTTAATTTAATTGTCTTATAATATAGTTTTAGTCCAATCATTGCTCTTAATTCATGCTTTCTTAGTTAATTGTTTTGCTTGCCTATTAATTCTATTTCTTTGCCATTTAATTGTTGTTGACTCATTTAACTTCTAGTCTCTTTAATTTCCTTTTTATGCGTGAAAACCCCCGAATTTATAACTATTGATGTGCACTTAATTGCTAGTTCAAGGGAGAACGACCTGAAATTAACATTCTCGGTTATTTGTTTGTAACTTTGTGACGCTCTTGTTTAAATTTTGATTCGAGTTGATTATTGGTTTGGAGCTATACTTATAACGAATCCACTCTTTCAATTAGCAAATTTCTAAACCGACATTTGCCTCGCATCAATGACCAAAGGAACTTGATTAACTCGATTAGAAGAATTAACACTCTCCAATAAGCATGAGGTAGTGACATTGAGCCGTGGTTTAGTGGATGCGAACGAACGTATAGCATAGACGCATGCAACAACAGCTTACAATGATGGATTCATCACTGCGTGCTATTGAAAAGCTGCTTCGTGAGGGTCTAAAACACAAGGCAGCTAGTGGCGATCCCAGTTTTACGAGAGATGATGTAGTGGAAGGATCTAGATCGGGGTCTGTGAATTTGAATGGAGAACCACAATGGCCATGGAAATTGAAGGTGGCTAACCTTCCCATGTTCAAAGGAGATGGAGTAGAGGATTGGGTTTTCCGGGCAAGGCAATACTTGGAGACATTCAACATTCCAATTGAATAAAGGATTCGAGTATTATCCTTCCATCTTATGGGTGTAGCCTATGCCTGGTACCGCTGGAAAGTCAACAACAATATTACTTACACCTAGGACTCATTCCTTGATGCTTGGAATGTTTGTTTTGGCAAGAACATGTTCTATGATCCATGAACAACTCTCAAGAAATTGAAGTAGGGTGGTTCCATAGAAGAGTATCAGTGTCAATTCGAAGAACTGAACAACTGTGTGACAGGGCTGAGTGAAGAGTGGATTGTGGCCCTATTTATAGCTGGGCTCCAAGAGCACCTGAAGTGTGAGCTGCTACTGGCTCGCCCCAATTCCTATATCCAAGCTGTCTTTCTTGCCAAACTGCATGAGTAGTAACATTGGGCCTCACCAAAAACAATGGCAACAAACCAAGCTCCTCATTTGGGCAGCCGAATCGGTTTGCACCCAACCAGACCCTACACCCAGTTTTCCAACTTCAGAAACTCATCACTCACACCAACACCTCCTCAACCATTCTTCTCCCCCCACCTCTTCAACCCATTCTTTCTCACTCGCACAACCATCGCCGGTCAAGAAACTCACCAGCACCGATATACGTGCGCATCGGAAAAAGGGACTTTGTTATTACTACGACGACAAGTATACCCCTGGTTAGCGTTGCAAGTCGTCATTGCAACTCTTAGTAGGGAAAGAGAAATTATGAAAATTGATGCAAGAGCCTCAAATGGCAGTCGTTGAACCAGAGTCCAATTCCGATGACACTGGGGAAGGGGATGAACAACCACCCAAGATTATCTTGAATGCACTCGAAGGGGAGTTTCACCCAGAAATGCTTAGAGTTCGTGGTACCCACTTTAATCGACAAGTGATGATCCTCGTTGATGGTGGGAGTACTCATAATTTTGTGAAAGGGTATGTGGCTAGCTTAACCTTAAATTTAGCACATGAATTTAACCTTAAATTTGACTCACAAGCTTATCTTATTAAATTGTTAACAAATTAAACTCGAACTAATTTACAAGCTGATTTAATTCACTTTAAACTTTAGTTAGAACCAAACTTTTAACAAATATGCCAATGAGTAATAGCTCAAATAGTATAGTCTCCCCATACTCAATTAAGAGGTTGCGAGTTTGAGTCTCCTATCTTTGGTAAAAAAAAAAATGTTTAAAACAAATATATTAGAGACTTAAAATTTTTATATTTTTAATGAATTTTTTTTTATTTGTAAACTTAATATAGTCTTTAAAACACAAAATAGATAAATTTATTTTTTTAAAGCATTATTTTTAATTTTTTTGAAAGTAAAATATCAAATGTTCAGGTATTCTCTATATAAATGCTACGGTTACCTATCAGCGTACTATACCAAATTATTAAATGCATATTTATGATCTTTCCAATTTTCAAACCCTAAACAATCGTTAATAATTTAAAATTTCAAAACCTTATCAGTTTCAAAATTGATTTCTATTAACAATTAATTACCAATGATGACACATTTTTTCATTAATCCTGAAAATAGAAAATAAGAAAAATAAACACATTACCAATAATTATAAAATGGTAAAAAAAAGGGTTTCTTTGCAAAATACTGAAAAATTGAGATTTTAGGTGACCTTAAAAAATAAATTAAATATGTAAAATATAAAATATAAAATTATGATAAAATTTAAATTGTAAAATTGATTGTCATAATAAATTTTTTATCAAATCAGTTCATTTATTTAAAAATGTAATATTAAAAGATTGTAAAAATTAAATCAAGATTCTAATCAGATTTTTTAAAAGGGGAATGCTAGATTCCACTTTAATGTTTGTGTAGTTATATATTTAGGGGAATGCTAGGGGAACAATGAAAATTTTGAACAACATGAACAACTACCAATCAAATGAAAATATACTATACTTTAATTTAATGCTACTAATTAAATTTACTCTTTTAACTCTATTAATTCACATTGTTTACACATTGTTCAAAAATCTTATTGGTTACCTATACTTTTCCATATATTTATTGTCTATTAAGTATATCGGCATTATAAAATTTTTGACATATAAATATAAATATAAATTATTTGATTTATTATGAAACTCCAGTCCTTTGTGATTTAAATTTAATTTAATTGGATCAATTTAAAAAATTTATCCAAAATCCTGTCAAATTATGCCCTTCAATTGTGTAGAAAAAGTATATAAAAAATGGGATCCAATTTATATAATTTATTTGAAACAAATTCAACTCAAATCTTTTATGATTATGATCAATATATTATTTTAATTTAGAAGATTTGATTAGATTCAATTAATTGGCCGTTTGTGATTTTGAACTTATATTGAAAGTTTGAAACCGTCTATACCATTGAGATGCTAATCATAATATTGAAACATGAAAACCTTCCTATAAATAGAAAGCAATAGAACATTAGAATAGACGATCCATCTAGTATAGTCATCTAGCAACGCAAACTCAAACTGAAACCATGACGTTACTGATCGTAATTATGAATGACGCGGAGAAGAACGCGTCGAGAGGGATGGTACTGCTCCGTCGTTACACGGCCACCGCAAGAACGCCGCCGCTGACAGACCTTCCGGAGGAGTTGATCATGGAAATCTTGCTGAGGCTTCCGGCAAGGACGCTTGTTTCCCTAAGGAGCGTGTGCAGGTTATGGAGAAACCTAATTTCCGCCCCTGATTTCATCCGCAACCACGTTCGTCGTTCATGCTTACGCGATCCAAGCCTCACTTCGCTACGAATTGCTTGTTACAACAGTTTGCCCCTCAGCGACAATGGTGTCATATACGACAGTTTTGGAATTCTGTCCGTACGGTCAATAATGGAGAAACCTTTTGAACCTCCTAAAGTCGATTACTTCAGTGGACAACGCTACAACAGAATCGTTGGTTCTTGCCATGGATTATTATGCTTTTTTTATGAAGATGGCGACCAGAATACGCATGGCATGTTGTGGAATCCCTGTACCGGATTCACATTCCAGTCACCGGAAATCAGCGGTCAAGCCAGCCTTTGTGGCTTTGGTTACGATCATCTCAGTGACAGCTACAAACTCTTTGGAATTTTAAGGAAGAAAGGGCCTTCTGGTTTGGAATTTAGTACCAGAATTTATACATTTGGACCAACTTCTTCCTGGAGAAGAATTGATGATATCCCATTTGGCCAATCTGGTGTCCCAACTGACGACCCTTTCATGCCTGATAACATGGAAGGGGTATTTTTTGGCAGTAGCCGAGCATGCACTATTAATTGGAGTGTTAATCAACAGGTGGTTGTTTATTTTGATTTGGGTAAAGAGACTTATGGTCATTTTTCTCTGCCTGATACCGATTCAGATGATTATTTTCAGAGGATGGGCACTTATTTATGTATCTTGGGAAACTGTCTTTCTGTTTGTTATGAGCATTTGAACGCACAATGCTGGTTTGTGTGGCAGATGAAGGAATATGGAGATGTTCAATCTTGGACTAAATTGGCAATTATTCCCTTCCATCCCCAACTCGTCAATTTGGGTTCTCCTTTACAATCTCTTTACATCTCGGAAAGTGGTGAACTTTTGGCCATTTCTCCATCTTTAAGAATAGTTTTGTATGATTTAAAGAATGGTAGCATAAATTTACCTGACAGCATAAATTTAAAGGAGAACTATCCTAATCTTTCTCAAAGTATAGGTTTTAGAATGGCTTATATCTACCATGAAAGTTTGGTTTCACCAAATGGTCTTCAAAGCAACTCATCCAAAATGCTGCTGCAAAAATCCAAGTTTATTGTCTCTTAAAGCCTGTATGCACCTTCATTTGGTGAAGCCTTTCTAGCACTAGTCCACCACCAACTTTGTAATTAATAATATTATCAAATTTATTTGTGTACTATGAGGAATTGTACTTGTTTGGTATCATGCTTTTATTTGACAATTTTGCATTTAATTAAAAAAAAAATCCTAAAAAAATAATTCCCCACTCCATTAGAAAAACTTCATACTACCCTATACTCTCAACTTAATACTTGCATATTTATTTGCTAAACATGCTTAGGAAACTTTGATATTATCTTAACAATATGGTTCGATTATATCTATTTAAGATGATGATGTTTTATCTTTTATGTTTCTGTAATTGAATATGTTCCTATCAAAAAATTAAATTTCTACTCATAAAATAATTTAAACTAGTAATGTACATTAAAATAAATTCAATTCAATTTAATTGTATTTTTTTCCATTTTAAAATTTATTTAAATTTTGGATTAAATTAAATGTTGCAAGCATAATGTTCGTTACTATTTATTATTAAATATAACCAAAGAAAGAAATTTAGGATCAGATTTGTTTGTGTTATTTAAAACTTTAACATTGAGAGTAAAAATTTTAAGTACACATTAGAAATTTAGAAAGATTAACACTCTCCTTTAATTTTTTAATTCCAAGTTTACTCCTGATTTTTATATTTATCTTAAATCAAATATGATATTAAGACATAATTCATTTTAGTATAAATACAATACAAAAATTTAATTTAGTTTTTGTCTTTCAATCTTAGTCTTTCTTTCAAACGCAACTTTTAAATTTTAGTAACTTACCGATTTCTCAAAAAATACTTGACATCCTAATTTTTTTTTTTTTTTACTTTTAGAACTGCTCATAATGAGTATTTTTTTTTTTTTTTAACAAAACTTGTAAACAGCATTAAAAAGAGAGAACACAGTGGGGGAGATAAACTTGTAAATATCATTAGAAAAATAGAACACTTTAGTGGTAGAAATTAGATGCAAATGTATATAGTAGAATACATTAGTGATCCTAAGCATGTAAATTCTGTTGAAGCAATTGGATTTTCAACCAGTAATTGTGTGAATACATTAGTGAGTAATTAATTCATATATAATTTAATTAATGTAAAAATAAATTATATTAGATAGACATAATATTACTGTTTTTGTTTTGAGTATTACCTATCCACACTTTTTAGATTCAATACATATACACATATATAAATATATGTGGTTAATGTAAAAAAAAATATAGTACTATATATTTATCTAATAAATTCATTAGTTGTTCAAATGCACAATAATAAAATATTGCTGGATATGTTTATTTATTTATGAAAAAGCCTAGGGCCCAACAATTTTTGTGTTTTGTGGCCAGCACTTAACTATCAAAAGAAAAGTGAGTGATCTCCTACCATTGAATATAATCTCACACCATTAAAAATACTATTGATGGTCAATTGATGGTTACAAAATACAAAAATTGCTAGCCCCATAACACTCCTCTTTATTGAATATTATTATAATTTTTAATACTTTTATTTTTAGTTTATTTTTCCATTGTTTAATTAAGTATACTAATAATATTTAATGTGTTTTATTGAAATAATTATAATTAAATTAGATTAAATATAGAAAAGGGTCGACTACTAATTTAATATAAAAAAATTCATCTGCTAAGAAAAAAAATCTTTGAATAATTTAAAAATGCAACAAAAATAATTAATAATTATTATATTTTTATAAGTGATAAAAAATTTGTATATTTAATAAATATCTTATCCATTTGATCTGAATTTTTTAATAATATTTGAACAAATATTTAAAATGTACACAAAAGAATTCAGAACAAAATCTGATCTCTAAATTTTTTTATTTTTCAAAAAATTGTGATAATTCACAATAAAAAAAATTAAAAATTCAAGTGACATAAAATTTTTAATTTTTTAAATTTTAAAGATAAAAAATTTTATTTTCTAATAATAATTGCCAAAATTTGTATCACTTAGTATATATATTTAATATCTAATTCTTTTATCATGTTTTTAAATATTTCAAAAACTTATTTATAATTATCATTTTTTATCACGTTTTTAAATATGTCATGAATCCCGCTAGGGAGCTAATGGGGTATTTGTACAATGTGTACAATGGGCTACTTATTTAGCCCAATATGAGTTAAAAATAAAAATTACCCACGAAATAATAAATTTAAAAACTCTTATTCAGTTATTTCACATCAAATTTTAAATTTCAAATTCTCTAATTTCAAATTTCAAATTTTTAAAAAATCCAGTTAGTTATTTCAAAAAAATAACTATATGAAATCTTCCAATACTCTCTTTTTTTTTAACCGCGGCCACCCCACCTTCATCAATAATCATCACATTTCACCGTCGCTACTTGACTTGCCACACGCCACTCACCCTTAATAAAAATAAGGGTTAAGTATGATTTTGGTCTCCAACGTAGAGGTCGAAAATCGGAATCGTCCCCAACTTTTTTTTTTCCTACGAAATAGTCCCCAAAGTTTCAGTTTATTTTAAAATCGTCCCTCGGACGAAAATACCCTTCTCCCTTCACCCCAAAATCAACCACCACCACCACCACCAGAACAGAAGCCTACGCCCAACCAGAACCACCACCACCACCATCAGTATCATCATGGTCATCTTCATCTTCATCAGAACTTTTTCCAAAATCAACCAAAATCAATCAGAAGTCCAAGCTGAACAAGAACCCACCACCACCCCCACCATTATCATCATGGCCTCATCATCATCATCATCAGAAAATTCAAGCAACATGCACTTTGAACAATAATCAACAAATTCAGCAGCAACAATATTCCAAATTTAAATTTCACTAACAACAATATTCCACAACAAATTTAAAAAAAAATCCAAAATTTAAAAAAAAATCCAATTCACTGGTGGTGGTGCGGTAGTGCGGTGCGGTGCGGCAGGACGGCAGGGCGGCAAGGCGGCAGGGCGGCGAAGAAGCTGGTGGTGGTGCAGCAGGCGGCAGGGCAGCAGCGCGGCAGGACGGTGGTGCGGTGGTGCGGCGATATGGCTGTCCCCCTTCTCTCCCCCCTCCTCCCCCCCTTTTCTCACGCCCCCTTCTCTCTCCCCCCACCCCCCGCTTATGTATCCCTTTATTTTTTTATTTTATATTTATTTTATTTTATAATTTTTTTACTGAGAGGTAATTTAGTAATAAAAAAATAAAATTGGTAAAAAGGATGATTTTAAAACAAACCGAAACTTTGGGGACTATTTTGTAGCAAAAAAAAGTTGGGGATGATTCTGATTTTCAACCTCTACGTTGGGGACCAAAATCACACTTTCATCTACTTAAGGATAAAAATAATCATCCGCATACCTAATAAATTGAACATCTAACATATTTTAATTATAAATAACTAAACTCAATCTAATCAAAATAATCATCTACATAAAAATAAAATAACTATCCGCATATCTACTAAAATGACCATCCTAAATTGACCATTAAAATAGAAGAAGATGAATAAACAGAAGAAACTATTATTGTGGTGAAACATAATTTTGAAGGACTAGTCATGACAAAAATGGCACTATTGTGAAGCATAGGGCTCAAATCATGAAAGAAGCTAACCATGCTTGGATCCGAAGAAGAAAAAGAAGAGCATGGTAGTATCATCGATGAGAAGAGGCTTGAAGGAATGGGAGAAAGCGAAGCTGGTTCGAAAGAGAGACACGAAAACAGCGGCAGCAACATTAGACTGAGCGTCGGAGGGCAAGGCGCATCGGGCTGACCGGCGGAGGTTAGGACAATGTCGGTGGGAAGATGTGGCGGCCTCTGTATGGCCGGCGAGAAATTCAGTGACGCGAGGTGAGAACCGGAGAAGATGACGGTAAGATTAGAAATAATCGTACATAGTGTGAATAGATTTAAATACTAATCTTAATTTTCAAATTTTAAAATTTGAAATTAGATAATTAATTAATGATCTAATTTTTAATTTTAATGTTACTATTTTTTAATTCATTGTACACATTGTACATGATTAATATTGGATCCCAATACTTTCTCTATTCCTAATAAAAAACACTAACGTTTGGAAGATGGGGCCACTTTAATAAAGACACAAAAAATGTCTTTTTTTAAAGACGTGTATACATGTCATAATATGATTGGACATATTTCTTAAACCGGTTAATAAGCTATTTTTTAATAAACCAGAACAAAATTGGTTTATTATAGCAAAAATAATAAACCCAATTGTCTATATTATAATTATTAGATTCGGTTTGTTCCGATGGATTTACACAATATAAATCGAATTATATTTAAATTTTTTTATAAAAAAATAAATATATCCTTAATTTTTTATTTTGCGAACATTTAAATCTCTAATAATTTAAAAATACAATTAAGTCCTTATAAAAAAAATTCTAACTCTAACCACTTATCCCTGCCCAAGCCCAAATTCAAGCCTAACCCCTTATTATCGTTTCATATTGAAATTGTTTCAATTGGTTAATTGAGCCTCAATACCTCTAATTTTTTAGGTTGTGACGAGTCGTGGATACGTGGAAGATGTGAGATTGAGCAACGTGAGGCTCTTAGTTGGAACCATAATCATCGTCATTGCTCTCTTCTTTCAATTTTATAAGAGAAGTTCCCTGAGAACAGTGATTTTCTCATTGCCTGCATCGGATTATATCCTCTTTTTTATGTAAACAACAAAAATTATGCATATATCTGTTTGATGAAATTACTGTGAGGAAAAATTTAGCTTCGTTTTGGTTTAGGGTTTGATCTGCACAGTCAAATTGAGAGTTAATACTTAAATTGGCCTCTGAAATTTAACACCCGACTCAATTTAACCCTCAGTTTCAATTGACTCTAATTGTACCCTGGAATTTTGTCCCGCGCCTCAATTTGACCCTTTTGTCGTTTTCCGTCACCGGATAGCTGACCTGGCAATTTTAAATGACACCTGACAGTCTCAAAACGACGCCGTTTTACTGTTGGCGCCGAAATCTTTAAAAACGACGTCGTTCACCTTAGAAAGGGGTTAAATGAAAATAAAAACATTAACCACTCCAAAGGTGAAACCTAGTTGACCCTTTCTCTTCCTCCTCTTCCCCTCGTTTTCCTTCCCGTCAGAGAAGCACTATGGATGTCGCAGTAATGGAGCTTTGAAGCTTTTCTTACTTGTTTCTACCCCATTGTGAAGATTAATTACGTGAGAGTCATCTTTTGAAAAACAGGTTAGTAACAAAATTGATGCTCTCAACTACCATGTTCTGTTTTTCTCAAACTCTACTTCATCAGTGAAAGTTTGGGAGAATGTGGTTGATTATGGTTGTTTAGAGTTTTTGTATGCTAGGGTTTAATTTTTTTGTATGTGTGTGACTGTGATCAACCGAATCGTTTAATTCTTTGTCCGTTTGAGCAGTCTTTGATTCTTCATATTCCATTTTAAAATAACAATTTTACTCCTTCATATTCCATTTTAATTTAATTGTTGATTGGGTAATTTCTTGTAAAAATAAAGTATTTTCTGTGCTGAACATTGTCTGCATCAATAACCACCATAAATGTTTTATTATGCATATGAAATTAAGTGATAATCATAAACATTGTCTGCATCAATTTTACTCCTTCAGTGCATTTATATATTAAAATGGGGGCCTTGAATCAATCATTATTCATGAATGAATATAAGAAATCCCTCAATATATTGCCTTCTCATTTATAGAGATGTCTTGTCACGGAAAATTTTGTATTTTGACCAGTCATTGCAGTGTATTTAACTTTTGATTAGTGTTTCGTTAAGAGAGTTTATGCTAATTTTTTCATTATGTTCGTCTTGTTCTAGATATTCCTTTCTTCCCTTACCCTGTCATAGTTTTTTACCGATCTTTATCACATTAAAAAAGGAGCTTGTTTCCATATTTTCATCTAATGTAGCATAACACATAAATTGCTAATATGGGACAATTCTTAAACTCGGTTGAACACCATTGTCAACTTATATTATGTTGATATAATTGTAGATTGTGGATGACGACCTCCCCAACCTAACACTTAATAATAGGGTGGAATATATGCATGTGTGAATTCCATGGATGAATCTGGTGTTTATCCTAGTATGTGCTTCATTAATATTAGTTGACTTCAACTCTTTGCATATCAATTTGTTAAATGGAAGAATGTGCTCTTTTGGTAAAAAAATATTTGAAGAAGTTTGAGTAAATAGAGATTATACCATATTTTTAACTTTCCTTCTTAATGTTCTAATTTGAATAGTTTCTCCCATTAATTAAACATAGATTAGATAGTGACTAGTTTGTATTCATTTAAGTGTTGTTATTTGTTTCACTATTTTTTATGTCTCTGGTGATTATTGTCTATTTAAATAGATTGTTGGATACTGTTTTATAACATCTGTCTTTGTAGGCATGCCATGTGTCCATGCATGTGCAGCCATCTCCAAAATAAATCGAAATCCTGAGGATTTTTGTTATCATTGGCTGACCATGAAAGCCTATAGAGATACCTATAAGCACTCTCTCAATCCAATACCAGGATAAGATCTTTGGGAGAGAAGTGAACAAAATAGGCCTCATGCACCTAAAATGAAGCGAAAGCCAGGGCCAATAACCCAAAAAAGACGGAATGATGCGGATGAAGAGTCATCTAGTGTTAAGAAGTCAAGAACTGAAACCAAGTTAAAGAGAAAATACAAAAAATTCACATGTACTTACTGTGGTACGAGAGGGCATACAAAGAGGAGTTGCGCTCATAGGAAAGTTGATGACCTTGCTAGTGCCCTTGTTAATGTAGCAGCGGCTGCTGTTGCAAAAGAAAAAGGTTATAAGGCTGGAGAGAATACAGATCCAGCAAATGCTGCTACTACTAACACTCAAGCTGTTGAGATTAATGAAAATACTCCATTAACACCAGGGCAAGCTGTTGATGATGCAAATGCTTCAGAGATTGTACTCACCCAACCCACTTACTCACAACCGGAAAATCAGGAACAGGTAATGATTGGTTTCTAATATTTGATTAAATGTCCACTGGTTTGTATTGGTTTATAATACACGAGTAAATGTTGGGTAGATCTAATTGATTGATACTATTTGATAATATATTGATTGGTTTTTATTGGGTTGTATTGGTCACTATTTCTGTTAACAATTTTACTAGGTCCCTCCATCAGACCCACCTCCACCTCCACAACAGGTGACAAGGCCTGATAAGTTGCAATCTAAGAGAAAAATAACTTTCAATGTGGACCCAGTGCAAGGAGCAAGTTCTAGGACAGCTATACGCTTGGTAGAGTTTATGACATTCGTCCCCACCCCAGGCTTCAAACCACCAACAACAAAATAAAAAATACTTTGCAATGTTGACTGGAAGTTGTGTAGAACATATTTTGTAGAGAGCATTTGATCAAACTATGCTCTTTTGATATTTTGTTACTATGTTATGTAGAGTAATCTGTTTTGGTTTAGGATATTTGAAACTATGTTATCTAGGGTATTTAAAGTATGATACAGATACTGCTATTGCTAATGCTATGATATTGACAATGATTAATGACTATGAATTACTTAATGAATTACTTATTTGTGGCTTTTCTGTCAAGTGCAAGAACCACAAAAAGTTTTATTAAATTTTCTTTTGTCATAACATCTCATCTATTTTTGTTTTCATGGGAACAAAGAAGATAATTATTGAGAGTCGAAGTTATTATTTTGTATTCAATGTTTTCACAAATGAACTATACACTTAAATTTATTCACTAATAGAAGTGCATACTACATATAAGTTATTAGAGCCAGCTCCTGATCTTGTCTTCATATACAGATTCATAACAGCTTCATATATAATCTCAGTTTTAAAGAATTTTTACAGGATATATCATTAGCAAGAGAACATAAAATTTCATTTCTATTTTGTCATTAAATACATAACAATGCTTTATTCACATAACTGATATACAGTTACATATATTTCATCCCACCTAATCCACAAGCTACAATCACAATTCCAAAAATAATAACAAACAGACAACATAATATTCCACATTTTTAATATTCTAATTTCAGCTTCAACTGCACTAATTTTCCATCTTAGAGATATTTTTCAATGGTCTTCACTAACTGAACTTTCATTTCTGCCAACTATGGCTTCTTCTTCTTCAACATCTGCTCATTTAAAAAAGCCACACCATCTCTTACTAGTAGTCTACAACACCAAAAATCCAAAAAAAAAAAATGAGAGGAGGAACAACTACAAAATCAACAAGCATTTGAGAAATAAGACACACAATTAACTTGCAACAATTCAACCAACTCATATTATAGTTAGAGCATCCATAGAATGGTCTTTCTGGATTGGAATCCGTCCCAGACCACCGAAGAATAGGACGCAACCCACAACCGCACCAATGTGGAACCTTTCCATCTCTGTCACGGTGTGCGTTCTTCACCAAGCCATCACGCGAATGAGCTCTACTAGAGCTACCTGAGCTTTAGCTACTACTTCCCAACATTCTTCTCACCTCTTGGCGACAACTCTTCGATTTGGAGAAATTGGGAGTTCTAGGTTTTATTTGAAATTTTTAGGGGTTAAATTGATGCCTTCAAACATTTTACCACGTCATCTAATTGCTAAGGTGTCAGGTGTCTACCAAAATTGCCAGCTCAACCTTTTGGTGACGAAAAACGACGAAAGGGCCAACTTGAGGCGTGGGGCAAAATTTCAGGGTACAATTAGAGTCAATTAAAACTTTGAGGGCTAAATTGAGTCGGGGGTCAAATTTCAGGGGCCAATTTGAGTATTAACTCTCAAATTGAGAATGAAATTTCCAAAGTTTAGGGCATTTGGATTTGGTTTTTTTTTTTATTATCTTGGTTGGGTTGAGGTAATGGCTAATGAAATTATAGGATTGATCTTTTTTAATGGCGTGGGATGCAGGAATTGTTTCAATCTGGAAGTTTCATAATTGTTTTAATGGTGGGTTTTGGAAAGTGGACCGGACCATTTTTCAAGCCGGTTCTCGGTTAAACCGGTTGGATCGGCCAGTCCGACCGATCTTTAAAATACTGATTATTGTTATAAAAAATCGGTTTTATTCGGATTAGTTAAAAAATTTTAAAAAATCAGTTTATTAAAACGTCTAATAATATGACGATACATAAGCGTCTTTAAAAAAAGATATTTTATGCAACTTTATGGGAGCATTCCCCTTGAAAGATTTGGCAGCACATTTGATCAGATCCTTTTATGCCATGATGGTAAAAATATAAACAATATGTAAAGCGGCTTGGCTTTGACTCTTCAACAAGGCTTCACAAGAATTCAGACAACCTGATCAGAATTTTTAATCATCTGCTACACGTGTCCTTCAATTATGTAAATCTATATGAAATTGTATCTGTACACTAGAGTGACCCAAACAATAATAATAAGGTATTATATTATAACAGTACATTAAAAAGAAAAGACAAGCCTTAATTAACTCTATTATTATATTCGTAGTACACCAGAATATTTTATAAATTACAACAAAAGGTCAAAAACATTGTCTCTCCATACTTATCTAGAGGTTACAAGTTCGAGTCTCTTTATCTTTAAAAACAAAAAAAAAAGATCGAGAACATTGTCTCTGCAATTCAAGCTCTACATCAATTAAAATTGGACTTGGTACATTAAAATGTTCAAGGCTTAACATAACAAGTGTAAAGTGCAACTTACCTTTCTAAAATTTCCAGTAAACATGTCTAAAATTTTTATTTTGTTTTCTTTTGCATAAGCAGCAAGTAATCTGCTTCTTCTATTGAAACAGATACATGGATATTCCTGAAATTAAAATCACAATTCACAACTTAAATACTTTTCTAAATTTCTTAGGATCCTCTAGCTTCTCAAGACACATAAGTGAGTGTACTGCCTCCGGGGATAATCATCTGAATCCATAGCAGGCAGGGGAAAATGACCATGTCTCTTTGTCCAAATCAAAATAAAGAATCACATGATAAACACTCCAATTAATAGAAGGCATGACCGCTGATTTGCAGTGATTGGAATGTGAATCCGGTATAGGATTTCCACAACATGGCATGCTTCTTCTAGTAGGCATATTCTTCAAACAAGCATCACAATTTATGGTGCACTAATTTAGGCTCATTAAGAAAGTACACTTCACCTCAACTTATAAATCCAAACCACTCCTTTTAAATCTATCTGCATGCCTTTATATATATATATATAATAGTTTATGAAATTCGAAAAATCTTAGGGGCAGCAATTTTTACCAATTTTGGCGAAGACAAATACCAAATTTTCTTTAATATTGACTTATGTGTGTAAACTTTAGTAAATATTAATGTAAATTGTATTAACTTATATATGTAAATTTTGATAAATATAAGTGCAAACTATGTATTTTATGTGTAAAATAATAATATTTATTGACCTTGTAGTACTGCTGAAAAGAGAAAATCATATATAAAAAAATCAGTAAATATTATACTAACATATAGTTTAATTCGAATTACCACCTCACTCCACGTACATGGGAATACTATAGAAAATTAGGGATGAAAACATAAATTAAAAGACAAAGGTTGAATCAAACTATAAAACAGAACATTGAAAACATCTTTCTATTATTAAACTTTCATATATTTATAGTCCAACTTAAGCTTTAATGAAATCAAGTACAATCTTGTCTTTCATTATTATTTTTATACAACCACCCAGAATTTAACAATAACATAAGTACCTACAACTTGAAATGCAGTATTTGAACAGCTCATGATCAGTATTCAGATCACCTCTATTTAATAGTTTTGTTATCTTGGCATGTTTATATTCGAATCAATAGCCTCTGTATAATATTAATACTTGAAGATTCCATTTTTTACATGCCGTAGTTTCCCATGAATGAATAGTCATTAATTATTTTAACAAAGAGACATTTCTTTAAACAGCCTTGTCATAAATTTTTTTAGCATTATCTATAATGAGTTTAAAAAGAATGGGAGTGGGGTAATCACTATATTATATTGAGGAAGAAATTGGATAGCTAAAAAATGCTAATTGTTACATCAACAACCAAATTTCCATCAATATTTTTTTTTAAATTCAGCTTTGCTATCTTAAACCCAGTACAATTTGTCATCAGTGCAAAAAAAGTGTTAAAAGAAATATTTTACGTGAACAGAGAGAAGATAAAACAAATTATCTTAAAGCAGTAAATTGGAATTGAAAATAAACATAGTACTGAGATAAATAATTGATAGCATTAATAACAAAATTGGCAGTGCTAGAAAGACTTCACCAAGAGAAGGTGGAAACATGCTTTTAAGAGTCAATAGGCTTGGATTTTAAAGTAGAACCTACTATAAATACCTAGAAGCTTCAGCGGCGGTTCAACAGGTAAAGGAGGCTTGGAGCGCGGAGGTGAGAGCTACCTGAATAGAATGGAGATCAGAACAAAAAGAAAATTCACATCAAAAGGCAACCAACCCTCAACCAAATCAAAATAAACCAAACCATCTATGAAACCAACATTAGTGAACTTTCTAAAAAGCTTCTCAAATCTCTCAGTCAATGACACACATAAATTGATATGAGCCTATTAACAATAGCTGCTATTTTCGGCCCAATACAAGAAGCTGAAAGTGATGAGGAGGCAATTGGACCAGATAAAATTAGAGGCGTGTGAAGAAGTAACCAACTTGGATGAAGGACTACGAGCTGTGAAATAGAGACGCTATAGAATAATAAAATTAGAAGTAGTATCAAGTTAGTTAAGTAACAACTTAGAAAGAGAAAAAAGATTAAAAGGGAAGGCAAAGAATGGTAAGAAATATAAATTGTTATTATTGAGGAATGCTTCTCTTACTCGAAAGGAAAAATTATTGTTCATTCCTTCAGATTATATACACACTCATATTTGATTTTATTCAATTCATCGATGCATGATCTTCTTGTTCTTATTTTGTGGTTGTTATACTGTTGCTTGAGCTTGAATTATTGAACAAGCTATTAATTGGTGCTCTTGTTGAGAGAAGTCCATGATGACTGATGAATTTATATTTGATGATAATGTTTGGCTTGAAATGAGTGAATTTTATCATATAAACTTGCACTTATTCATTGAAATAGCATGTTTTTATGAATTCTCTCTTAATTATGCTTAATTGTTAAAAACATATTTTTGTGCTCTAAATTGTCAAATTAATTTCACCTTTATTCTATTCAATGTCTTGATATATTTGTTGAGTGATTTCAAGACTAATAGGCAAGGATGACTTAAAGAAGTGGAAGCAAAAACATGCAAAGTGAAAGAATTCATGAAGAAACAAAGGAGAACGACATTCGGATTTGTGCGTATGCACACAACGCACAAGTAAAAAATTGGCTAGTGTGTGTACGCACACAATGGTGTATACACAGAAGTCTGGATGCGTGTTTCATTTAAAAAGTCACGTGATTCACGAATTGGAGGCTGTCTTGGCCCATTTTTTATGTCTTGAAGTCATACTAAAGCTCACTTTTTGGAGGGGACACACCACACACCATCGTATCATCATTTTAGATTTTTTTTGCTAAGCTTTTTCATAATTTTTCTAAAAAGAGAAACTCTCACTTCTCTCTAGGTTTTATTAAGGTTTAAGCAATTTATAACTTGTTTTAACTGTAAGTTGCTTTTAATTTTCTTATCCTTTACACTATACTTTACCTAAATTTTCTTGTAATTGAAGTTACTTTGTTAGTGTATGAACTGGTGAATTCTTGAATTTTACATTAATGAATTTGATGTTTTGAGGTTTATATATGCTTAGTTGAGTTGTTATTGTTGATTACTTGCATTGTTTAGTTATAGTTTTCATTAGTTTTTGCAATTTATTATGCTTTATTTCCATGCCTACTAAGTGTTTGATGAAATGTTTACTTTGAGTATGGAGTAGATTTTTATCTCTTGGATTAGGGATTGAGGAACTAGGATCCTAGAGTCATTAATGTCCAACATTGAATGGTAGCTTTGGGTTATTAGTTGATCTTGTTTCTACTAACGCTAGCCTTTTATTAAGCTTAATTAGTAAGTTGGCTAGAATTTGTGGATTATGACCAATTATGCCTACTTGCATTGGCTTTCTCCATTGTTTATATTAGGGGTTAACTAAGTGGGATGAACTCATTGCAATTGCCATGGTTGTGGTTATGACAAGGATATGAATCCTTAACTCTCAATCCCTAGTCAAGACCCTATTTATACATTTGAATTACAATCTTCATTAGTTTATTGCTTCAACCTTTCATAGTTTGATTTAATTGTCTTTTAATATAGTTTTAGTCTAATCATTGTTCTTCATTCATGCTTGCTTAGTTAATTGTTTTGCTTGCTTATTAATTCTAGTTCTTTGCTATTTAATTGTTGTTGACTCATTTAACTTCTAGTCTCTTTAATTTCCGTTTTTATGCGTGAAAACCCCCGAATTCATAACCATTGATGTGCACTTAATTGCTAGTTCAAGGAAGAACGACCCGGAATTAATACTCCCGGTTATTTGTTTGTAATTTTGTGACACTCTTGTTTAAACTTTGATTCGGGTTGTTTATTTGTTTGGAGCTATACTTATAATGAATCCACTCTTTCAATTAGCGAACTTTTAAACCGACATTCGCCTCGCATCAATGACTGAAGGAACTTGATTAGAAGAATTAACACTCTCCAATAAGCATGACATAGCGACAATGAGCCGTGGTTTAGTGGACGTAAACGAACGGATAACAGAGACACAACAGCAGCTTACAATGATGGATTCATCACTACGTGTTATTGAAAAGCTACTCCGTGAGGGTCTAAAACACAAGGCAGCTAGTGGTGATCCCAGTTTTGCAAGAGATGATGTGGTGGAAGGATCTAGATCGTGGTCTGTGAATTTGAATGGAGAACCGCAATGACCATGGAAATTGAAGGTGGCTAACCTTCCCATGTTCGAAGGAAATGGAGTAAAGGACTGGGTTTTTTGGGAAAGACAATACTTGGAGATATTCAACATTCCAATTGAATAAAGGATTCAGGTATTATCCTGCCAACTTGTGGGTGCAGTCTATGCGTGCTACCGCTGGGGAGTCAACAACAATATTACTTATACCTGGGACTCATTCCTTGATGCTTTGAATGTTCGTTTTGGCAAAAACGTGTTCTATCCAAGAACAGCTCTCAAGGAATTGAAGCAGGTTGGTTCTGTGTAAGAGTATCAGTGTCAATTTAAAGAACTGAGCAACAGTGTGACAGGGCTGAGTGAAGAGTGAATTGTGGTCCTATTTACAGCTGGGCTCCAAGAGCACCTGAAGTGTGAGCTGCTGCTAGCCCAGGCCAATTCTTATATCCAAGCTGTCTCTCTTGCCAAACTACATAAGCAGAAACATGCAGTAACATTGGGCCTCACAAAAAATAATGACAGTAAACCAAACTCCTCATTTGGGCCACCGAATTGGTTTGCACCCAACCGGACCCTACACCTAGTTTCCCAGCTTCAGAAACCCATCACTCCCCCCTCACATCCTCAACCCATTTTCCCCCCTCACCTTGTCAAACCATTCTTCCTCACTCGCACAACCACCGCTGGTCAAGAAACTCACCAGTGCCGATATACGTGCATGCCAGAAAAAAGGACTTTGTTATTACTGCGACGACAAGGATACCCCTGGTCACCGCTGCAAGTCGTCATTGCAACTCCTAGTAGGGGAAGAGGAATTACAAGAATTGATGCAATAGCCTCAAACAGTAGTCATCAAACCAAAGTCTGATTTCAATGACGCTAAGAAAGGAGATGAACAACCACCCAAGATTAGCTTGAATGCACTCGAAGGGGAGTTTCATCCAGAAACGCTCAGAGTTCGTGGTACCCACTCTAATCGGCAATTGATGATCCTTGTTGATGGTGGAAGTACTCATAATTTTGTGAAAGGGTCTGTGGTTAGGAAGTTGAATTTGTCGCTCAGACCAACCCCTGCTCTACAAGTGATGGTGGGTAATGGTGATTCCATCTATTGCGGAGCAATAAGCCAGAACTTAGCACTAACGATTCAAGAATATAATTTTGCGGTTGATACTTATGTAATAGACTTAAAGGGGGTATTGGCGTTGTCTTAGGGGCGTACTGGATGATGCGGTTAAGGACAATTAGGATCAACTACATGGAATTATTCATGAAATTTAAAATCATGGGTAAACGAGTAATGTTCCAAGGTGAGTGGCTGTTGAAAGATGCTAGTCTTAATTTCAGAAAGCTTAAGAAGCTAAATAAGAACAAAGCTATTGTCTTCATGTTTCATTTAAATGTTACCACCACTGATTCCACACCACAAGCTACTGTAGAAGATGAAAGTGTTCAAAGGATTCTTGTTGAATTTTTAGAAGTATTTGAAGAGCCCACTAAATTGCCGCCGTAATGCGAAATCGATCACCCTATTCATCTAGTTCCTGGCTCTGCACCAGTGAGTATACGACCGTACCGTTATCCCTACTTTCAGAAAGAAGAAATGGAGAGGCTTGTGGAAGAAATGCTAAGTACATGGATTATTCGCGATAATCCAAGTGCTTTCTCTAGTCCAGTACTGCTAGTCAAAAAGAAGGATAAAGGGCGTGGTATTTCTGCGTAGACTATCGAGCTTTCAATTCTATTACAGTAAAAGATAAGTTTTCGATTCCTACTATTGATGAAATTTTAGATGAATTGTATGGTGCTGTCTATTTCTCTAATATAGACTTGTTAGTCCAAAATAGTTTGCAATATTTTGTTCCTATTTCATCAAGATAAATAATAAAAATTTTACCAAAAGAAGATAGGATACAATTTATAATTATCCTTTATGCATAAGCACTATTATATATAATTGTTCATGATCTGTACAAAAAGGGAAGTAAGTTAAAAGGACGAAGAAGAGATGTACAATAGCTTTCATCTATGTTTTTTTACCATTGTATCCCCTAAATCAGAAAAGAAATTAAGTACATAAAGAATATAATTTAAATATTGAGAAGACTCAATATGTGAAGAGTTGTGATAAATTAACTTTGTATGAAATAAAAATGATAAAATTTATAATAAAAAATTATAACAACTTAAATAATAGGAACAAAATAAAAAATATAAAAAAGATAGTACAATAACAAAAAATAATATTTTATAGTTTATAAAAAATAAAAAAATAGAAATAATACATTCTAGGAGAAAAAAAGTATTATAAAATGAAAGATAAATTTATAAAAAAATGAAATTTTGTTTTAGCATATATAACTTTTTATAGTAAATAAGTTATAAATTATAAGAATAGGTAAAATAAAAAAGAAAGGAAGGAATTTGTGCCTTTTTTAATAAATTAAAAAAATATTCACAACTACATAATTAATGGTAAAAATATAACTATTAGACATTAAAATTGCAAGGACATATTAACAGAAATATTAGATTTGATATTAAAATAAAAATATAAACAATTAATATAAATCTAAAATTTAATTAAAATATTTTTTTAATCAAAAAATGAAATGAAGAGAAATTTCTAGTAAACAATAACTCAAACATTATCGTGACAATAAAATTGAATCAAATAACATATATTTAAATTAATTTAAATTAAATAATTAATATAATAAATTAATTATAATTATTTAGTTTAATAAAATAAGTTAAATAAATAAAAAATATATGTCATGTAAAAATTATAACACTTTTAAAAATATTAATCAAAATACACAAGGCAAAAAAAATAATACAAATTTAAAAAATATTTATTTATTTTAGTCAAATCAAATAATTAATATAATTAATTAGTATAGTTAATTTGGTCAAATAAAATATTAAATATTTGATATTTATCTCAGTTAAATTAAATAAATAATTAATTATACTGCTTTTAAAAAATCAGTAATCAACATATATAAGATGGAAAAATCAATGTAAATTAAAATAAAAATTTATTTATTTTAATCAAATCAAATAATTAATGTAATCAATTAATCATAGTTAATATGGTCCAAAAACTATTAAATAATTTAATATTTATCTCAATCAAATTAATAAATATATTTAAATAAATTAAATACAAAATACATTCAAGAGCATGCAACTTAAACATTTGTTAATAATTTGAAATTTCAATTTTTTTTAGTTTCAAATTTCAAAACTAATTTTAAATTTGAAAATTGAGATTCTTTTAGGTGATATCAAAAAAATAAATTAAATACATAAAATATAAAATTATAATATAAGATTTAAATTATAAAATTATTTAATCTAATAAAGATTTTATAAAATTAGTTGATTTATTTAAAATTATACTATTAAAAAATTCTAAAATTAAATCAAGAATTAAGCCAAAATTTTTAATAAATTCTTATCATAATTATCAGATTCGGTTTAATTCGGTCGGTTCGATTGAAAATTCGGTTATTCAATCACTTGATCGGGCCGAATCACTTGTAAAATCGGAAGTGTAACGGATCCGGTCGAACCCGGTTTAACCAGGCGAGTTTTTCATAAAACCGATAATTTGGCCGGTTAATTTAACCCGGTCCGGCTCGTGTTTTTTTTCCTAATACCTGAAACGGTGTCGTTTCAGACACCCCCTCCACTTTCCCTTTGGATGAAACCCTAATGCCCAAATGCCAAATCTGAGAGTCTGAGTGGAACCCCCCTAACCCAGCCAGTCTCTGTGCTCTCTCCGCCTCTTCCCGTCACCCTCACCCTCACCTCGTCACTCTCTCGTCTCTCCCCTCACCTCGACAGTCGTCACTCTCAGTTTCTCACGGCCTCACCTCGTCGCTCTCTCAGTCTCTCACCTCGTACCCTCACCTCGGTCGTCGTCGCGGTCCCGTGCCCTTGCCCTCGCTTCGCCGGCGGCAGAAGCAGACGGAACCGGATCTGGTCCCTTGGGTGGTGGTGGTGGTCGTCTTCTTGCTTCAAACGGTCTCTGTCTCGCACCTGGTGTCGACCTCTCCCTTCCCTGCGCTCTTCGTCGCCGGTAGCAGAGGCAACAGATCCCGGTGGGCTGGTCTTCGTTGTCGTCTTCTTGCTTCTCGCCTTGCCGTCAGCTTCTCCCTCGCCATCAGCTTCCTTCGTGCAACCCGATTTGGTGAGTTCCCCTGTTCTTTGTGTTTCCATTTTGTTGCTGCATCACTGCACTTTGATTTTGTTGCCAAAATAATTTGTTGCTGAAAGTGTTGATTGTGTTGCTGAAATTTGTCATTGATTATCATGAACCTTGAATTTGTTGGTGAGTTTCCCCTGTTCCTTCTGTTTCAATTTTCTTGTTTTTTTGTTGCTGCCTGAAAGTTATCATAGTTAAGTTTTTGATGCTGCCTGGAAGTTATCATAGTTATCATAGCTGAATTTGTTGCTAGAACTCTAGAAGTAGAATTTGTTGTTAGCTGTAAGTTGAATTTGATGTTGAACATATCATAAATGTGGTTGTTGCTGGAAGTAGAATTTGTTGCTGGATAACTGAGTTGAGTTGAATTTGTTAATGAACCTTGTTGTTGTGTTGCTTAAAAAATGCTAAATCTTTTGTTGGTGTATGTTAAGGGATAAGAGATAAGAGTGTTGGTCAATAACAAAATCAGTTTGGTACAGTTAGTCAGGGTTTGTTATTCTGATATCTGATCTTTCTCTTTTCCAACTCTGTTATAAATGAAGCTCTTGCATCCCTCTAAGAGGTGTGTAGAATTGATTCATTGATGGAAGAATAAGATGAAGTTAATTCAGTTCACTAGTTTCTTGTACCTCTCTCTTCAAACTCTTCTTTCTTTGTTTCTGATGTTATGCATAATGCCGTGTTTCTTATGGAAGATATAGATGCAAATCAAAATGAGGAAAATGTTGATCAAGCTCCAAATTTATCCTATGAAGATATAGATGTCGATTTTAATTTTTAAGATCACTTGGACTTTATTTATCGATTGTGTTATCTTTTGCTTGCTCTTGTTTGTTTAAATGGAGAAAGTATTTTGTACTAGAAACTAGTTTATTATCTCTTTTTACATCATTAGTTATGTCTAAAAATTAAGAGTGAATATCCCATCCGGTCCCTGACAATTATCTCGAAAGGACAACGAGGCCCCTAAGAAAAAAAACACCCAACCTGGCCCCTGATCTTGTTTTTTTGGGACTGATTAGCCTCTGTGCCAAAAAAAACATTGATTTTTTTTGGCACAGGGGCTAATCAGTCCCATAAAAGTAAATCTCAGGGGCCGGGTTGGTATTTTTTTTTGTCAAGGGCCTCGTTGTCTTTTGAGGTAATTGTCAGGGGCTATTTTGGGTTTTTTTCAAAAAATGAATTAATATTTTATTATTATTATTATGTTTGTTCAGACTTGCATTTTAAGTTTTAATACATAATTTTAATTTTATTTATATAATTTATATTTTTTTAAATTATGGACCGGGTCAACTAGGTGAATTAGTGACCCACCAGTTGAACCAGTGACCCAGTGACCCGGTCATATGATCAGGTTGATTGTCGGTTCGTTTCTGATAACTATGATTCTTACTGTAAATTTGTTCACTTTTAATGTTTGTCTAATTATATATTTATTGTCTACTAAGTATATCGGTATTATAAAATTTGACCTATAAATATATTTGATTTGGTCTTATTTTCGTGTATTGCACGAGTATAAAAACTTGTGATTTTGATCAATATATTATTTTGTTTAGATTTGATTAGATTATTGGAGGGGCCGTTTATGATTTTTATCTTATATTATTGAAGCCGGGCCAAAGATCCATGGAGATGCTAATGATGATATTGAAACATGTAACCTAAATATAAATAGAATATAAGAGAATACCCAAAATCAAACTGAAACAGCAGCTAGCTATGCTGACTGACCATAATGATGCGGAGACGAAGGCAGGGACGGAACTGGTCAGTTGCCCCACGGCAAGAACGCGGAAGCTGGCAGATGTTTCGGATGAGAATATGATGGAAATCTTGCTGAGGTTTCCGGCAAGGACGCTTGCTTCCTTAAGGAGCGTGTGCACTTCATGGAGAAACCTAATTTCCTCCCCTCCTTTCACCTGTAACCACCTTCGTCGTTCATGCTTACTTGATCCAACTTTGACTACGCTACGAATTGCTTATTGCACTTGGGCTTACAGAAATGACGTCAGATGCGGTACTATCGGACTTCTCTCCGTACACTCAATCTTGGACAATCCTTCCGAGCCTACTCAAGTCGATTGCTTCAGGGAACAACGCTACTACGGAATCATTGGTTCTTGCAATGGATTGTTATGCTTGGTTGATGAACATGCCTACAAATACATGCATGCCATCTTGTGGAACCCCTGTACGGGATTCACATTCGAATCACCGGAAATCAGCGGCGAAGTCCGCTTTTGTGGCTTTGGTTACGATTATCTCAGTGACAGTTACAAAATTTTTGCAACTATAAGGACGGAAGGGCCATCTAATTTTGAGTTTAGTACCAGAATTTATACATTTGGGCCAACTTCGTCATGGAGAAAAATTGATGATATCCCAGTAGCCCTATTTGGTGTCCCAAGTGACAATCCTAGTTGGGATGTTAATAGGGAAGGGGAATTTTTCGGTAGTAGCAGATTATGCACTCTTAATTGGTGTGTTAATTACGTGGTTCTTTATTTTGATTTGGGTAAAGAGACTTATGGTCATTTTTCTCTGCCTGATAGTGAAATAGATTTAGATCATCCTTATTATTTTTCAAGGGGGTGCACTCACTTATGTGTCTTGAGAAATTGCCTTTCTCTTTGTTACGGGCATAAGAGTACATACGAGTGGATTGTGTGGCAGATGAAGGAATACGGAGATGCTCAATCTTGGACTAAATTGGCAGTGATTCCGGTCTATGAAAAATTCACTTATCCAGATCCTTGTCGTTGTTTTCAACCTCTTTACATCTCGGAAAGTGATGTTCTTTTGGCATTTTGTCCATTTTTCGGCATAGTTTTGTGTAACTTAAATGATGGGAGCGTAGATTTTCCTGAGATTGACAACTCTGGCATGGGGAACCATCCTGCTTTTTCTCAATGTGTCGGGTATAGGATGGCTTGTATCTACCATGACAGCTTAGTTTCACCAAATGGTCTTCAAAGCAACTCATCCAAAATGCTGCTGCGCTTCATCAAACCCAAACTCAAGCCTATTGACTCTTAAAGCCTGTTTGCGCCTTCTCTTGGTGAAGCCTTTCTAGCACTACCAACTTTGTTATTAATGTTATCGAATTTATTTATCTCAGTATTATGTTCTTGTTTCAATTGGAATTTACGGCTTTATGATAATTCATTTGATCTTCTTCATATTCTTGTCAAATAATTCATAAGAAATTGTATTTGCTCTTGGTATCGTTATTTCTTCTTGTAAATCATTGATTAGGTAAAAAAATTAGTATACAGTTGCACCTTATGATTTTCGATAATAAATCTATTATCACATTAATTTTATTTATTCATACTGAATTGAAATACTACTATTATGACATTAATTTCTGCTGCCCATATGAATATGCTATTGTACCAGCATATTGTTTCTGCAATCTTGTTTCAATCAATTTATAAGGAAACTTATGGAATTCAATTTACTTAATGACATTCAGCTCAATATTCAGGTGATGAGATTTTTGTTGGGTTCTCCTAACTCTTGGGTCAAGTTGGTAAAATCATTGATTCATATATAGTTGGTAATGTTATGCTCATGCTTTCAAGATTTTTAGGCTTTAGAATAAAAATACCACATTATGTTAAATTGTTTATCATTGATTGTATTCAAGATTGTTGTTTGGAATAAAAGAAGGGAATAGATTAATGTATTATGTCTTCATCCTTTTAAACTTGTCTATTATTTTCCACTCATGTCCCTCCAACATTTATTAAGTCCGCTTATTAGTTGTTTTTAGATTCTATACTTGTTTGATATTTTTTTATGACATTAAAAAATAAAATTGTTTACATATTTGTTGTTGATGCAATTAGCATTTTTTAGCTTTCCAATTTCTTCTTCGATAATTTAGATATTACCCCACCCCCCAATTCTTCTTAAACTCATATAAGTAATGTATACAAAATTGATGACAAGGCTGTTTAGACTTTATAGAATGGTCTGTGTATCAGAATAATTAATGACCATCTTCAAGTTGCGAAAGTTTCATGAGATTTTGAAGCATTATATAGAGGCTATTGAATGCTGATCACGATTTCTCCTTTGTTCAAAACTGCATTTCAAGTTATAGGTGCTTATGTTATAGTTAGATTCTGAGTTGCTGTATAAAAATAATAATAAAAGAAGATAAGATTGCACTTGATTTAATTAAAGCTTCTACAATAAATACATGGACTTTAAGAACAATTTCCAACGTTCTGTTTTGTAGTTAGATTCATCCTTTGTCTTTAAATTTATGTTTCAACACTAGTTTCCTAATTATGGTATTCTCATGTCTGTAGAGACAGTAGAGTGAGGTAGTAATTCGAATTATATTGTATAGAATTTAGATTATACAAGGATGTCTCATGTAATGTTTAGTGTACTGATCTTTTACATATGATTCTCTTTTTCTTTCTTTTCTGAGTCGAGCTTTATTTACAAAAGAGTAATGCTAGGAACCAAAAGGGTATTAGCCAAAAACCAGCCAAATACGTTTGGGTGAATTCAAAATTTCTACGAGTTAATATATATAGATGTTTCTTCTGCTAAGTATCAGAATGTTTCTTTTTCATACTAAATGGATGTTCTTTTATATATTTTTCGAATTTTTTTGTATTACAAATGTGAATGTCTCTATTTCTTTAAAATTTTATAATTTTTTTTAAATTATAACTGGATATTTCTTTTGTTAAATATTAAGATATTTCTTTTTTCCATATTAAATGTATTTTTTTATATTTATGTAATTATTTAAAAATTTCTTTTGACTAAGATCAAGTGTGTAATTTGTAGTCAACACCCTTCTCTTCAACTACCCGTTCATCCTTTCAAAACCACATCTGAAACCAAATCCCCACTCCAACCGAGAGCCTCCCCTCCTCTGTCCGTCCACCTCCCTTCATCTCTTATACTTCTTTTTTTGTTTAGTCCAGCTAAAAAAAAAAACAGAAACAAAAAAAAGAAAAATTTAGCATTACTTTTTATTTTCTTTTATTTAAATTTCTGCATCTCTTTCTTGGTTGCTGGCGGTGTCCGGGAGCACACAGTTGCAGTGCTGGCAGCAAGTTCTATAGGCTCTGCGGTAGAGATTTGAACGAGATGATAACCGGCACCTTGCAGCACATACTCCGTTACAGAGGAGTGAGTTTCAGTGAGGAGGCAGAGAGAATCTGAGAGAGAGAGAGAGAGGAATTTGTGTGTGTGATTGTTGGAGGTGAGTAGGTTAATATGAGAAAGAAAAGGAAGATTTTTATAGTTTTAATTAGGTTTTAATTAAATTTTAAATTTTGAATTTAAAAAATTTAAAATTAATTAATTATTAATATAAATTAATGTGGTTTTGTTTAGTTTTTGGCTCGCATCTACTTTTCCTTTACAAAATTATCAAAATCAAGAGTTTGTTGTTCATGCTTTTGTTGATTTTAGTGAGGCCTTTTTTTATTTATATTTTGTTTTGAAGCTGCTTTTTATATGTTGTTTTGATTCCCTTTTGTACTTGATTTTGTTGTTGTCTATTTGTTTCTAAGGTTACTCAGTTTAGATTTTAATTTTTTGTCTCTCTCAATTGCTTTTGTGATTTGTGTGGAGCATGGGAAGCAACATGTTTCTTCAATTTTTCATTTTATTAAAAAGAGATTAAGGACTTCTGATGATTTGAACCCATTATTCTATTGTAACACATGGTTCAAATGTACCTTGACAAAAAGAATCCGGTAGGGATCTTTGCTTTTGTGAATTGAATATTGAATGAGCAATGCTACATGTGTCATATGGTCAATAAATATTATTATTTTTAGTTAGTAATAATTTATTTCCTTATTTATAGATATTTTGTGCACAAAAAATATAAAATTTGTATTTATATTTATTAAAATTTTGTATACATAAAATAAAACGATTTGCATCTACACTTTTTCAGAATTTACATATATAAATTAGTAAAATTTATTTATTAAAGATAATTTAGTATTTATGTTGGTCAAATAATGACAAAAAATACTAAAAGTTATTGGCCTCAAAAACTCTCATTGAAAAGCCGTTTGCTTCCGTCAAATCTTTTTTCCTTGTTACATTTATGTATGGCAACGATTTTGATTTCTATGAAGTTACATTTAGCTTTGAGAGGATGTGGTGCTTATTTACGTGACGAATGCCACTCCCTCCAGAGGTTAGGCCTGACATTTATTAATTCATTGCTTCTCAATATTAATTTGATTATCAATAAGTATAAATATGGTTTAATAATTTTTTTAATTCTTATTTAATATTTGTTTAAGTATTAATGTATTAAAAAAATTTTAAGTAATAATAAGTAAATTACGAAAATATAAATTTAAAATCTATATTTAAAGTCAAATAACTTTAGAAGCAAAATCTGAGTAAATAAGCTATTTTAGAAGCAGATTGCATTATGGTAGTACATCTCAAAATCAACGTTCTTGTTTCATGTGCAAAATAGCTTAAAGCTAAGGCTAAAATGAGGAGTTACTGTAATAAATAAACTGGGATACAATATTATCAGATTACACAAAATGTAAAATAGATATTAAAATGCATTTTTTTTTTATAATCTATGTAAATCGTGACAGAGATTCCATGGTTTATAAATACACGTAATTCACTATAGGAGTATTACAGTTTACGTTCTAGGCCAAAATTAACATAATCTGTGATAGGGGTCTAACGGTTTATGCGTTAATGAGCAGTTTGCATAAATACAAAATAAAGTAAGTGTATAGTAAACAAAAACATACATAACACAAACACAAGTCCATGGAAATAAACTAAGTACCGTCATACAATACAAAAGTACACGACAAATCTGACATACATAGGTATCATGAATGAAAACATGAAATAAACAGCTACGGCTCCTACCTGTCCTCATCCTCCTCGTGAGAGTCATGTCCAAATGCGCCTAAAAGATGCGACCCTGTACCACATCGAGCGGTTGGTCTCACTCTGGCTGGCCTCTGGCGCTGCTGTGCTCGAGGATCGACGGGCATGCCACGCCAAATGCAGATGGAGGCGTCCCTCCCATGCCCAACCAACTGTCATACGGGCTGATAGCAGGCTCATTCAGGTCTACATGAAACTGGGGCTGGTACCCCTGAGGATCAGACATGTGGGACTGGACATGTGGGACTGGTACCGCTGCATATCCTCCATATCTGAGCGATACCCCTGTGCAACGTCCATCTGGGGCTGAGTTTCCGGCACCTGATCCTATGGGGTATGGTGCTGAAAATGCGGAGGGTCGTCGTTCCGGATGAGATCTGCAAAGTCGGAATAGAACTGTGAACTTCTGACCTCGTGGTCCATATCCATCGTGAAAGTCGGGCTCGCCAAGTCATCATACATCTATCCATGGATCTCATGGTATATCTGGGAACTCGAAACATGTGTAAGAGGAACCTCCTGGGACCCCTCCCCTGCCTGCTCAGTGGGTCTGTCACTAGGAACACTAGATGCGACCCTGATGTACCACCCTGACACTGAGGACGGCCACACCGGACACGGTGATCGGCATGTCCGACTCCGTCGCCACCAAATCTGTCATCCTGAATCATGTCATCCAGCCATCGCCACTCCCGGTCTGTAGCCCGGGTACCAATGCGTCGTTGCTGCTCGACGCGCCTGTTATCAGGCATGTCCGGCATCGGAACCCTAGAAGGCACCTGTGACGACCCTCTCTGAACAACATCCTGACTGATCCCCTCGATCCTAGGATCGGCAATCAAGGAATCTGGCGACAGAAACCTATGGACCACTTTGTACCACCATCGCAGAAAGTCTACGGACGGCCTGGGATCAGGCACCCGGGAAATACTCAGAACAGCATCAACCCTGTTCTGTCAACTAAGGTGCCATACCTAATAGTAGCTCGGGAACCATCTGTCCCCACCCTCCCATCCTTGGCATGGAGCCAGTCTATATTCGAGGCCGGCTCAGGCTCGTGCTGAACGTCACCCAGCTGTGGCAGCACCCTATCCACCTGGTGTCACTCAATGACGGCGAAGTATATCAAGCAAGTACATGCGCGCCATAACCGACTATGCTCCTCTGTGAGAATCTCTGGATGAACAACAGCTATCACGTCGAGCGAAGTATAAGGCTCCCAAACAATCTACAAACGTTGACAGAACACATTTATTAGTCCATTAACTAACAAATATATAGTTAATTACTAGATAAAAATGGAAACTAAATGAATAAACTTACATCTCGATCACCTAAGCGGTCCAATGCTAGGCGACACTGGATAACTCTCTCCTCCTTTGTGATCGGATGTTGGCAAGTAGGTGGCCCACCTAAACGAACACAATATTATACACATGTATAAATTGCTAATGACGTAGTTAACAGGTAGAACCATAATAAAAAAAAAAGTTACAGTTCAAGTCCAACTGTACAGATATGTATACCTGGATGCCAATGGGAAGGAATAGGTGTCGTATCCCCGCGGCCTGAGGCTAGGAAACCGCCAGAAAATCCATGAGTGCAGTAGCTGCAGGGGGCCTGCCATGTTTGTCACGTTTTTGTTGGCCACCCGACACATGCAACGATATAGCCAAGCCAACGCTGCCGACCCCCAACTATAACTACCCATATCATCAAGCCTCGCCACAAAGGGCAACCACCGTATATGAACCCGATTTTCACTCTTGTCACCGAACAACTGAGTGGAAAGTAGCATCATAATAAAAGTCCGTGCATATATGCGTGCGATCTCCTCCGTAGCATCATCCGGCAGCACCCTGAACCTCTCATGAAACCAGGTGAAGTGGACTGTATATCGCTTTACCTTATTTTGTGGTGGAAGCTCCCCAAACAGTTCCTGAAACCACTCCCAAGCCGGTTTGCCTTCTTCCATAAGCTTTTCAAAATCTGTTAGGCACCCGGATATAGGTAAACCATCCATGGGCAGCCGCAGCTGGTATGCTACATCCTGCAGTGTGATAGTGTACTCTCCAAAAGGCATATGAAAGGTATGCGTCTCAGGACGCCACCTCTCAATGAAAGCGCTGACTATGGGCTCGTCCAACCAGAACCACCGGACGTTGAGCCTCGCCAGGTGGTACAAACCAGCCCTCTCCAGATAGGGTACGATCCTGTCATGCAAAGGCATGTTCTGCTGCCTCCGGACACTATAAATACACTTAGTCGGCTGGAACATGTGACAGAAGAAACAAAACATATAAAAAATCCAACATTAATTTAAAGTAATCTAACACTAAAAACAAAATATTAAAGTTTAAACAGGTAACATACAGTTCCTGTTTTCTAATCACAAAATTCAATGAAAGGCATAAACGATTCAAGACCTTAATCTAAATTTAAATATCTAAATCACATTAGAAAAATATTATACGAAATACATTAACTAAAAATAACCAAACTAACCTCTTCGTTTATGCTGCCAGCAACGTGCGCAACGCCGTTGAGCTTGTAAAGACTGCGTGCCTCCGCTATAGTCCTGGCCCGATCTCAACTTAACCAACCCCACTTTTCTCTCTTTTCCTCTTTCTAGAAATCCTCTCATTATCTCTCTAAAAAACCTTACAACCACCACAAATGTAATCCGCGAGATCCCTAAAGGGTATTTATACTAACGCATAAACTGCTAGATTCATGTCGCGGTTTATGCACACTCGTCATTCACACATAAACTGCCATACCCCTGTTGCGGATTATGTTAATTTTGGCCTAGAATGTAAACCGCGACACCCCTGTAGCGGATTACATGTATTTGTAAACCGCAGGACCCCTGTCGCGGTTTACATAAATTATGAGAAAAATGCATTTTGGTATTTATTTTGCATTTTGTGTAATCTAGTAATATTGGATGCCAGTTTATTTATTATAGTAAATTGTCCCTAAAATAAATACTTACATTAGAACTGCGTCCAAACAAAACTTGTGTTTTAAATCCAAATCAGCATACTCAATAAATTAAATCATTTTAAAAGTAGTTTCTTTACTTCACTGGTGGTCAACCTCTTCTCTTTCTCGTTGTTCCTCTTCTCTTCCTTGTCATTTTCTCTTCTCTTCCTTGGCATTCCTCAACAGCCTCCTCCGTCGTGGTTAATCACCACTCATCTCCTCTGTCATCGTCGCCTGGCCGCTTTGTCCATCGCAATCACGCCGCCTTACTGTCTTTGTTCTGCCGGTTCTTTGCTTTCTGTTCTCGTTAGGTTTGCGTTCGCATTCTGTAGCTCATGGTTCATCGTTCTTATATAGGATTCTGCAGTTCTAGCATTCTGTTTCTACAATTCTACTTTGGCATATTTTCTTCTGCTTTTACTATTAAAAAATTATTGTTATATATTATATTTGATTTCTGGTTGATTGTTTTTCTCAATTGTTGTTTTAAATTTTGGTTCTAGTTGATTAAATTTGATATTGCTAGATATTCAATTTTTTCTTTCAAATTCTGGCTGGTTCATTAATTTTTCAAAATTTTTAACTTCGTTTCTTGAAGTGAAGTCATGTTCTTCGTTCTTAGTTAGAGTTCTAAAAATTTCTGCAATTTCTAGAGGAAAAAGTATAAGTAGACAATGAGATTACTAAATAATATGAATAATGGATATATTGGATGTTCAATTCAATAGATATGCAGATGATTATATTCATTATTTTTAATTGGATGGTTATTTCTTTTGATTCGATTTACTCATGCACAGTTAACAATGACTGGATGTTCAATTCACTAGATATGCATATGGTTATCCTAATGTTAATATTTAAGAGGTAATTTGAAGGTAGAGTATTTTTTTACTTTATTAGGTCAATTCTAGACTATTATTCACATTATTTACAAAAGTCATTGTCTATCTAATAAAACCATTTCTAGAGATAGGTTTAATTTTACTTAATAATTTAATTTTAAAAAGATTTTATCTTATCTTACAACAAATTATCACGTTACTCATAGTAATAATCCTATTTTGGACCCAAAACATTACACATATGCAATTTTGCTTTGGGAAGATGAATGTGTCCATCCAAAAAAAAAATTGTAGGTATATATGATTCCTTAAATAATTTAGACGTAATTATAACTACCGTGTAATATTCAGATATATTTTTATCCATTCTTTTTAAAAAGTAACATTTTTCGTACTTACATATTGGCTAACTTTTGAAAAAAAAAAAAAAAAAACAATTCTATGGTCTATTTACTTGGAAGATTTTGTGGTACTGTCTGCACCATGGGATGTGGTTTGTATTTGGCATAATCTCAAAGTGACGCGTGTATGGCATGGCTTGCTAAAGGGAGTGCGAGTAAAAGAATACCGTTACTGATTTTTTTTTCGTTTTCCCGTTTCTGATGTGTTTAATTAAGTGTTAATGAAAATTTGTTGAAACATATAGAATTTTTATATGATTGATTGTGAGAATTTGTTGATATTGTAGATGGATATATCATATAGGAAAGTTTTCAAATAGTCCAGAGCACTTTACTGGATCTCTGATGATCCAATGCTAGTGGCTGTCGGATTTAACAATTAAATAAACATACGGTACTGATTTATCTAGATTTTTCTAATGTGATTCATAAAATATTGAGCCTACCATATGAGGTGACCTGATGGTGAGGTTGTCTACTGGTAGGGGGTATATATGGAAGCTGGGGTCATTGTTGCCCTTTTATGGCTCAAGCCAGCTAACATATAGAACGAGTTGCTGAAAGTGTATGGGCCAGGATGGTAATATTATGGGCCGGGTTTTTGTTGTTGGATCCGATTAGCTTAAAAAACCATTACCCCACCCCCAGTAGAAAACCTATTTCTCCTAAGTTGTAACCTAGCGCAGCCACTGTAAAAGAGGGGAGAAACCCCAGTACCCCAACGCGAAACCCAACTCCAGGCAGCCCACCCCGCGCCTCCCAGCCCCTCACAGTCGCGCCGAAGAAGCGCCGAACAAGCACCTCCTAGCCACTCCCAGTCCAAGGAACCTGCGCGGCCTAACCCCCTTCGGGTCTCGCAGAACGAGCGCCTCCTAGTAGCGCCGGACAGTGACGAAGCAGCGCAGACCATCCCCTCTGAAGAGTGTCAAACCGGCAAACCCAACCCCTCTGACACCAAGTATGGAGCCTCAATCTCAGGTATTAATTTGACCAATTTCTTTTCTTTGTTGTGTAATTGAGTCTATTTCTGTTTGAAATTGCTTATTATTTGTCGTTAACAGTATTTGCAATTGAAACTTAATACCTGGCAGATGTAGAAGCTCCGGCTGCATGCATCATATTGATAGAAACGATTTCCTTTAACACACATGCATAATTTAATTGGTCCTGCCATTATTTATGTCTAATATTTTGCATGTTGAGCTTATACAAACGTATTATAAATTTACAGATTTTGGAACTTTCTATTTTGATGGGGAAACTATTGGTGGGCATGAGCATAAGGATTCCCTTTCCATGACCTCTTCAGTTGTTCCATGGGTAACTGCATTTGCTGCTACAGTTTGTGGAGAAATAAATGTATGTCGAGTATATGTGATTACTGTCCATTTTTTTTAAAGAAAAAAGTTTCGAAAAATAAAATTTTTGTGTTTTGCCTTTGCATTTAGCAGCTTCTAGTTGATAAAAGATTGTCTTTAGCGAAGTTTCTATTGGGCATTGGAGTCCCAGGGGATGCTATAGAGTAATTCAATCAAGTAGAACTGTTTGGTCTTTAGCTGTTTTGCACTTTGTTTAGGGCAACTTTATGGTCTGTATTGTTCTTTTCAGTTGATATTTTTTTAGAGTTGCAAACTTGTCTGAAATGTTAACACTTTTAACTGAAATGTGTCACTTGCAAGACAGGTGGATGCTGAAGGCAGTTCTCCAATTCATCACAGAATGTTCAATCTATAAAAGAAATGTCTGTTTCCTATAAATGTAACAACCCGGTTGCCATGAATTTATTTGTATTTGGACTTGGCTTCAAGGAAGAAATACAATGTCAATCGGATGCATGAATGTCAATAATGTAACCATCATTGAAGTGCACTACTAGTATTTTAAGTTGGACAATTCTTGTCATGCCATTCCTATTCCTCATGACCATTTCATCAAGTCTCGTTTTCTACTTCCTAGTAGGGCTGAGACATCAATTAAACTTCTTAATGTAGTTTGTGCTAGGCATTTTCATGTCTCTTTTAGCAAGTGAAGCAATTATGTTTGTCATGGAAGTTGTTTATGGTTTTGTTGTGTTCATTTTATTATGCAGATAAATATGTCTGCTTATTAGATGTAGGTGTGAGAGAGTCGGTACAGATTTTAGTATTTTTTTTGGCTTACTTGCATCGTTGCATTGTATTAACTTATTTTTTTTGCATTTTGCATTTCCTATATCCGTTATCAGTTTATAATGAATTTTTGTAGCTGTATGTGTTTCGTGAAATTATTATCATTAATTAAATGTGTGTCATTCTCAATCCCCAATTGCACCAGATGATAAGATTGTTGTGGTTTTTTCTTGTTACTTACATTGGGCAAGTTAGTTTGTTTATATAAAAACAAATATTTTTTTTTTTACAAAACGTGTATCACGTTTTGGCTTTTTTATAATAAAAAAATATATATTATTCACAACGACGTTTTGTCTTATTATATTTTTAGAAAATATTTGTCTTACAAAACCTCAGTAACGTTATGTACTATCATAATAAGAATGTAAAATATCAAAATGAACAAAAATTATCGTATCTGACATTAAATTTGTCTATATGTAAATATCTTAGCATGCATGTACCGTATGTGTTGAGATGCCGTAAACAGATGAGGAGGGTAAATGGATTAACGGATTAATGTGCTAAAATCACGTTTGAATAATTAGACATCGCTGAGTTAATAACAGATACGCTGGAATAATAAGGTGATGTTATGCGTGAAGTGAACATTAGATTAATTATTACAATAGAATATACGTTAAAAAGTAAACAATGGAAGACAGTGAAATGTAAGACTGCTACAAGGCTGGAAACACATGGTGGTAGGTGCTGTTATAACTAAGGTTAAGAGGAGCCTACTTCCTAACCAGAGTTAAGTATAGGACGAACATGGTAACGAAGCTAAATAGGATACACGGGTAGGGATTTCGTTGCCGGCGCCTCTGGTTGGATCGGTTGGGTTGACGGACAGTTGAGTGGTTCTCCCCTCCTTCAATTTGACGTTGCTCCTGTCTGCCTTCGTCGAAAGGGAGTAGTTGGTCAGGAATGGGTGATGGGTTCTGGCAAATGGATGTTGCATGAATTTGTTGCGCTAGAGGACCATTGTTGGTGAGCTGAGTCTCTAATCGTCTGGCAGATACGAATTGTTCGAACGCCATGCGAGCTTCATCTAAGGTTTCGTAAGACTTATGGAGGTTGCCGCTAAATTCGTTAACTTGGCTATGACAGGCCGGCCAGGAACTATAGATACCAGGAACCCTCCCTACGAAAACAACATAGTATTTCTTCTTGGCACGGACCATTTTGACATTCCAAGGGAGAGTTGTGTGGAGTATGTTTAAGCTGTGAGGTTGGTTTTGGTGGTTTTTAAAGGCAACGAGTATGGCTACTGTGATTTGAATAGGAAATTGAAATTGTGCAACTGTAATATTTCCAACGGTTGGAAATGTTATCGAATGTGGGGCTCACATGTGTCGTTTACCAAGGAGCATAAACTAGGCTAATTTTGGTTTGCTTAAGGACATGGTTCTGGTTGAAATAAAATATTATGAAATATAATACAAATTTCAATACTTAATTTTAACAAATGAAATATAAAACAAGTACGTAATTCAATTGTATCGACTCATTTGTTTAACGTTTAATATACAGGTTTTATTTAAATTGTATTAACTCATGGGAGGTTGACGAAGGCTTGCAGGTCGTAGTCTGCGCGACACTGGATGCAGGGGATATGAGCGGCCCCTCCGAAAGCATGGACGGAGTTTCGCTCCGCTGCACGTCTGCGATAGTCATACAGAAGAGGCATGTGGCCCCTCGTGAAGCACGTAGGTGAGGCACAGACGGTGTGTTGTTCTTGTATGTGTGGCATTTGGACCTCACCTGACCACAAGATTATCAGAATTGAAAAGCACCTTACGTTACAATCAGCGAGTGAACCAGCCGCATCAAGCTGGCGATACAGTTCCAGCCCTTTTTGTTTTCCGACGTTGTCGTCCGTGCGAAGCAGCAACGTCATGCTCAGTGCGTATTTGGCTGCTGCATGGCCTGTACTTGTTGCACTATTCAGCATCTGGAGGCCAACGTTTTCGTTACGTCTGATGAAGAGTTCCCGAAGTGCCTCTCGAAACAGAAGTTCTGGATGGCCAGCTACCATGCAGCGATCAAAGAATCTCTTTGACTCTGGGTTGATGCACCACCACCACGGCGTGGCATGCGGCGGTGGGATGGAAACACTCCGGCGAACAATATCGGTGTCTCCCGCATTGCGTGCAGCCTTACAGGTCATTCTGAGACTGCACAGGTCGCGAATGGAGTGTGACGCAACTTTAATGGTTATTGCTACCCAGATGTCGTTCGGAATGAAAGCGATTTTTGAAAAACAGTCGATTGTCATCTTCAGTTTGTTCCTGTTGGTTCCTATTTCGATGGGGATGGGGATACGTGTTTAGAGTATGGGGTTTGGAGTGTGGCATAGTAGTGTAGCCTCCATATTTATAAGTCCACCGATCCCGTTAGAAACCTAAAGTTGATTGTGTCACATACATTCTGAGTTATGCATGCGTAATATTAAACGTTAGAGTAAGCGTAACTATATTATGGTGAAAAATGAAAACTGTATGGGAAATGATATTATTAATTATTGGAAAATAATACATTACCAAGAAGATTTTTGAACAATGTTCCCCTACCACTCTCCTAATTAAATTTACTCTATTAATGTTATTATAATACATTTTTCAGACGTTGTTAAACAATAGTTGTTAGTTAGCTACACTTTTCTAAACCTGTAGTAGTATACATTATTCCACGTGCACTCAGAAGATTGTTAAAGGTTCGGGCATATTCTTAGCCGTTTAATTTATGAATAGTTAATAGTTAATTTTTAATGTTATCTGCGTAGTTTTGGGTACTTTAATATCATGGCTGTGACTTTTGTGTTTTTCAATTTTGTTTCGTGTATCACATAGAGAGGAGATTAAATGTGACGCGTTTAAAATGAGATAATAAAGCGTTGAACATATGGTGGAAGGTGGGAAAAACGGATAGGTGAGGTTAATACATTTATTATCGAATTTAAAGCCATGGGGAAGCGGTGTGACTGTCCACTGAGATAACTTTGTATACATAATTGGAATGGAGAATGTGATGAGGCATGTCATATATAAATATCAATAAGTTTGATGTTTGAGATTACTTCGCTGAGGAATTTGTTAATAAGATTGAAGGTTGTTACATCCTTTTGTGAGTGAATCGCTGTTCATTGGGTTGAAACAATGTCGAGCCCCACCGTTGGTGATGGAAGTGGTTCTTCCGGAGGAACTCGCCCTGGCGCCCCTCTCCGCGACGACGGTAGGGGGTTTCACATTATCTTTTTTCCCTGTTAACCTTTACGTTTACTCATTGTTATTGTTTTTTCTGGTTTGAAAGTGTAGAGGTTGTCCCCACGGTGAATCCTGACCAGTTTGTCATCATGGAAGACCTTGAGCAAATGCTGCGCAGGGCATGTGACGCCCTTAAGACAGACCCTCCAGTGTTTGAGCCCCACGATTGCGTTTACGTTCATGGCGACCGCTACTATGGGTTTGTTGTGCATGTGGGGGGCCCACCGGACGGAATCAACTTTATGGCCAACGGTAGGTTCTCAGCCGATGAACGCATGGCCAGGCAAGATGCCGCTTTATCATCCCTGCAAGCGGTTGTTGGAGAGTCTGGGAAGGAGATCCTCGACTACAATCACTACGTCGCTCAAAGTTGCAGGGAACGTCTTATGGATTTGGAGCGAATATCTAGTCTGTCCGTCGACTCCCGTGTCGCTGAACTGGAGGCTGAGAACGCTCGGCTTAGGGAGCGGCTGGCTTATTGGGAAACCTTGAACGGCCGTGGATAATGTTTGTTTGGTCTTGTGCTGACGGTTTACTGTTTCTGGGGTTTGGGGTTTGTTGGTTAGGGTTCATGGTTGATGGTTTTAGGGTTTGTGGTGAAGGGTTTATTATCCATCTTTTTGTGTGGTAACTCTAACATTTATCTTCTTATTACGTTATTATGTAATACTGACAATGTATTTCTTTATGCGTGGTTTACAATGGCTGGCACAAAGAAAAAATTGAAAAAACCCGTTACATGCAGCTTCGAATATGATATATTATTTTTATTGCATAGATAGTCATGCAGGTATGTGTTATTTTGTTCTAAATTAAGGTGCATTGCATGCAATTGAAGTTAAATTTAAAGTCTTCCGACGTGTGGTTGAAAGTTTTTTGTAGATGGAAGTGTAACATCTAATACGGAGTAAATGGAAGAGCACAGAAGTTGCTATCATAAATGTGGTAGCCGAAAGGGTAGAAAGTGTTTGGTATTTAATAATGTAGAATGTACTAGCATAATGAACATAATTAGGTTTGTGGCCTTCCTTGTTATTTGATTTATAATTATTTTAAATAGATGGATACTATTGATAGTTGATATTTTGTATCCATGAAGGAAATAAGGATACAATGAATTTTTTTTATTAAATTTTCTTAGCTATAATAATAATAATAATAAGCATAATATTCATAATATTCATCATAATAATCATAACAATAAAAATATTAATAATAATAAAAGTACATTCAAAGTAAGTTATTGTTGAACTTATTTTTTTCGAAATTCTGAAATTTATTTTCTTTTTAATAGAAGATAAATTTTATTGTAATTATAATAAAATATAACTATTATTTAAAATTTTAAAAACTATGACTCGAAAATAATAATTTAAAATCAAATGTTTAAATTAGCTAAACAACCATGAAAATTAAATATCGAACATCGTTAGGAAGTGTCTTTACAAATTTAAAAATTAACGGTTTAAGCATATGACTTAAAATTTAAAAAATACCAACCTAACCAAATAACTTAAATTTTAAAAATGACAACCTCAAAAATTGTATCGAAATTTAAATGAAAAAATTTCAAAAAAAAGTTAAATTTAAAGCAAGGAACAATCTAAGCAAATAACGCAAATTAATATTAGAATTTTGTTGTTTGTGCATACGTCTGCCAAAGAAAATGGATGAAATAAAATAATTTATGACTGAATTAATTTTATCTAAATAGTGAAAACAATAAACATACAAACCAAATATGTGTAATCAAACCCATGAGTATTCAGGTACAGTTTGGGTAACCAACTAAATTAATCTCCTTTTGATAAAATAACTTAAACAATAAATTACTCTGATAGAGGTAAATTACAAATAAGTTATTTTGTGATTGGATTCTTAACTCTAGAAGTACATATTTTATACGACCGCGATGAAAAGTAGAAGTATTCATTTTTACTAACTTCTCTATAAGATCCTAAATAGCTTCTTAGAAAGTTGCAATTAGGTTTTGAAAATTGCACCAGACATTAATACTACTTCTTTTAACAAGTCCAAAGTTAAAAAAAGTTACTTCTAAAGTTTTCCAAACGGGCAGAGTGTCAAAATTCTAAAGGTTAAATCTATATTGTACGATACTTAAGGATTCCAAAAAATATTTGCATATCGGTACGTTGGTTTAAATCTATACTAGATAAATATTACGTGAATTTCTTCTTATTTAGAAAACTATAATTTATTTGTCTTTTATTTAATTAAAAGGTTAATTATTATATAATAGGAGTTAAATGTAACTATAATATAAGAATTAAAAAATGACCCACATAATGAGTTTAATTATAAATAAAATTTTTAATTACATCTATAATATTACAAAGAGTAATTACCGAATAACGTAATAAAACGCACTTCAAAAATAAAAAATGACGATATAAGAAAATAATAAATTTTAATTTATAAATTGCATTTTAAAAATGTGAGTGGGAACCACTTAATAAAGTTTTCTGGCCCATGAGGCACGAAACCGAATGCCTTCCAGAAGAAGACTATATATCGAGGGCTGATGGCACATTCTTCTAAGTACTGCAATTCTGATTACGTTACTTCAATTAATGAATTAGATAAGATTCACCCTTGATATCTGCTGGATCCACACGTTATCCACTCTGTACGTTTTCTTTTACCTCAAATTATCCCCTTCTTCTTCTGTGTTGGTGCCGTGAGGAACAAATGGCCGAACAATACGCCAAAGGCGACACCGTTAGGGCTATCAAAGCGGCAGGAGAGCCGTCGCGGCCCATGGTAGGTTAACGATTCCGCTTCTTTTGTTGCGATTATTTGTCACTCTACTCTCCGCATTTTGTTTTACCTCTCACGCCGACTCCTCGTGTGCCGTTATATGCAGCGTCTGCCATTACCGAATGGTCTCCTCCCCAAAGGTAGCAATCATCTGTATGTCACGGTGGCCGATGGCTCAAACCATACTTACAAGATTGCATGCAGCCCCAAGGGGTGGAAAAAGATCACACTCGGCAGGGGATGGCAAAGGTTCTATCATGAATACAAGCTACAACCATCTAACATTCTATTGTTCAAGCACAAGGGCAGAGACGACTTCAGCGTTCGCATATTTCAGTCACCGGGTGTGGAAAGGACGTATGATGTGTCCGGTGATGACTCTGGCGACGTCACACCGCCCAGAGTGCCAAGGAACCGTACACCCGCTACTCAAGCGCCCCGGCGTCGACTGGGGTGTATCAATGTCCCTAGGAGCGCAGCTGCGGCTGAGGTGGAGCAGACATTTCAGTCCGAGCACCCCTTCTTCATCATGCACATCACAAAAAGGCTTTTGGGCATACACTTCCTGGTAATTGCTTTCCCTCTGCACGATATATAGACCTGTTTCTTTGGTTACAATTGGGGACCACATTATATGTTTTGTTCCCCTGCCGTTCCCTTTATTGAAAGTAATCTGCGTGGCAACCTGGTCCGCACCAACTGTGCTTCTGTTGATGGTACTTACTTTGTTTGCCAATGTGCCATTCTACGTGGGCCATATGTTGTGTCTTGTGCTGTTGCTTAGTTGTTAATCGTTGGCTATGTGCTGGAGCAGTTTTTGACTTCAAATTGATTACGGATATATGCTGGGAATGTCTGTTGTTGTTAAACTCTTAAATTCCATTGTCTAGGGAAACAAGCACCCAATTGCACGCTAACTGTTTATAGTGCCGTCATCAGTAGTTGCCGTTTGTATAATTTTGAATTCATGCACATTGCATTCACGTTACAACTGCCTCTTCGAACTTCTCCTTCTCGTTTTTTGTTTGAATTTCATTACAGAATCAGCGCAACGCATGCTAATTGTTCATAATGCCATCATCAGTGGTAGTGGTTTCATTCTGTTTCATTTCATGGACAGTGCAATGTTGTTACACATCCCCTTAAGTCCATATGATTCTATATCTTTTTTTGGCCAGCCGAATGTGCCGCACTTTGGAGACGACGTCAACGATGATGTGATGGTCACTCTGACTTCAGGGGAGATCTCCGTCCGGGCCGTCTACGCAAGATACGTCGGCCAAAGAAGGCGCAATTGCGGAAGCATTAGCCAAGGGTGGGCGAAATTCTTGACCAAGTGCAACATAACTGTGCCCAAGCTGGCCGTGTTTGAGATCTCCCGTACCCAGCCAGACGTGCAGCTATTGGTCCAATTTGTTGATTTTGAATGAATCCAAGTGGTGTGAATAACATCCTGACTATGTTATTTTTGGATTGGCTATTTCGATTTGTCAACAACTTTATGTGCTGTGTTGCGAATCCTGATTTCTTGCAACAGCGACATTTAACTGATTTTGTTCATGATACAATGTTCTGTCCATTAATTAAGTAGTTTAGACACAATCTATGTGCCTTAGATTATTATACAAGTTCAATTCGCACAACACCATGGATGCTATGTACATTGAATTTAATGTGACTCTCCTTTTCCCTCCGTAGATTGTTTTACCGAAGTTGTTGCGCAATTTTTTTAACTGTTGTGTCATGTTTTTTGCACTTTAACCTTTATTAGCGTTACACAAATGTTGCATTTATCTGCATTATTTTGGCTTGGTTCTTCACTGTCAGTATGTAACACAGGTAAAAGAGGAATATTTTCATCTTTCTCAGTGGTTTTTGTTCTTTCACATTCCTGGAAGGTGCAAGTTTCGTAATTTCTTGTGCTTATGTGACCATATCTGCACTGGAAAAGAGAACATTTGTTTGTTGAATTGTTTACTAGAAGGAAAACAGCTGGTTTGTTTGGCTGCCTGGAATAAATGTTTCGCTTCAAATATTTATTGTTTATGGTTTTGCTGATTTCATTTTATTATGCATAAAATCATCTCTGCCTATTTGTTGTTGGTGTCCCATATTGGTTTCAGAATTGAATAGCTGAGAGGGCAAACATGCATCGTTGCATTGAATTGTTTATTCATACATTATCAAACATTACGAAAAAGAGATTTTTTTTGCAACCCAAAACTGCAAGTTGGAGCAATTAATAAGATTTTAGCCGGATAAAATAAAGGTACCGGTATATGTTGGTTCACAGCATGATCGTATCGCTATTTAAGCTGGCCAAATAAATATCAAATTAACCATCTCTTTTAGCTGTTTGCCTGTTTCCTAGTCTCATTTCATCAGGACATAGAACACAAGTAATGAGAAACCAAATTTTTCAACCAAAATAGTCTTTACATCTCTGCCTAAACCTTCTCATAGAGACACGGAAATTACAGATTTTAGAAAACCAAGGGATTAGAAGCAAGAAACATACGTTTATATCTGGTTAGTTGCCATGAGTTTAACTTTAACCTACGGGGTAATGCAATCGAGGCTATTGTCGCAAATAGATTCAAGCATGTGTATCTTAGACTCCAGCCTGGTTATCTCCTCCAAAAGATGCGCGTTTTCCCTCTGCAAAGACTTTGCACGAAGATAGTTGAAGTCTCTGACCTCATTACCCGTCTTTTCTAAAAGAACCCACAACATGCTGAACGCAGCGTCCTCCCTCGCGTCATCCTCCAGGACCGTGTAACGACCCTTCGCCCGTAGGTTTGATCCGAACGGATTTCCAGGGATTATAACATTGAATGCATAAATAGGACCCAGATCGTGGTGGAATTTTTCCTCACGAAAGAAACAAGGGGTGGGTATTTTAGTGTCGTAGTAATACATCGATAGCCAGAGCTCCATGCTGTTGCTAAGGGCGAAGTTATGCGACGCACACTCATCTTCTGGAATCATTGGTGCTCCTGTAAATGAAAACATTATAATTTGACCATGGTAGTGTTTGGTCTCTCAACAATGCATGCGTTGTTTGTTAATATGCTAATTGTGAATATAGTGACATACATGGAAAGGTAAATCAGAACTTTACCGCCAACAACAGAAGCAACGCGTCCGTCGAATGTTGGGAGGGTTCGCGGTGTTCGCGGCGGTGATTCCAATGTGCCTGTCTCCAACATGATTTCCGCAGTTGCCTCCCTGTCCGCCAATAGCGTCTCTATCCTTGATTTGTAGGCGTGCAGTGCCAAGACGTAACTATTGTAGCCGGTGTACTCCGGTTCGGGGTGATTCAGAATCTGCTTGTTGGCTTCTTCAAAGGAGATGTATACTCCCGTGTTGTGTCCCTTCGTGACAACGAAAAATGTGAACTGGTTCATGGTCGGCTCCATTGGGCTCGGACAAGGGTGCTGAGTTAGTAAATCTTGGGTTTTTTACGGTGGAAGGATTCGGGGATTGAATTTTTTATTGGTTTTTCTTCTGCCCCTCTCACCACAAATAAAGTCTTTGTATGGTTAAGGAGACTTCCAGGGGAAGCTATGAAAGTGGTATTTTCGATAACAACACCCTAAAAAACATGAAAACACGGTCTACTCTCTTCAATCGCGTCACATCAATATCTTTATCTGAATGATGTGTCTGCCGTTATTCGACAAACTTGCCCTATCCGGATCATTTAATTTTAGGCAAGTGGATACAACAGTATCTGCTGACGTGTAATGAAATCCAAGTCCTAGGGCTCCGGCTCCTGTATAGTTCCGGGTTGGTTTCAGGCATGGGCCACTAGCTTGGTGAAGGTAATGAGAGATAAATTACATGAATGGGGGCTACGGTATGTGACTACACGCGTTGCATGCTTGGAAAGCCATGGTCACTGCTGGGCCACGGACTCGAGCTAGGAGGAGGGATTTTGGTTCAAATCCCGTTAATGTATCGATGTCAGGAGCCACTTCATCATTGGAAATATAAGGATGTGACATGAGGAGATCGTATCGGTGTGTCCACTTGAAGACGTCTATTGAACATCGATTTTTCTTTTACATTAACCATACCAACGTGAAAGAATATCGGTGGCAAGCGAAATTTGTTGTCGCAATTGTTTGTTATAGCAAAATTTCATAGTGTTTTGTCTTAGGAAATGGCAGATTTATATTTATTCTTACGAAAATGCTAAGGCCCAGTTTCGGTGATCAACTTAATTAGGCTCATTTTCATAAATTAACTTAAACAATAAATGATTTTTTTTAAAAATAACTTATAAATAATTTATTTTGTGTTTGGATTTTTAACTCTAAAAGTCCTTAGTTTATAGAAAATGTAATGAAAAGTAGAAGTATTATGAGAGAAGTCATTTTTTTTAACTTATCTATAAGCTCCAAAATAGCTTTTTAAAAAGCTGCAGTTTGGTTTTGAAAATTGCACCAGACATTAATACTACTACTTTTCATAAGTCAACAGTTAAAAAAACTAAATTCTAGAGTATCCCAAACGGGTACTCATGGGTATCTTTTAAATTTCAGATTTTATTCCGCCTTTAAATATAAAAAATATTAATTATCGAATAAATGTAGTTAAAAGACACTCATTATTTGTAGCAAATAATGTTGGTAATTAAAAATAATTTAAACTTCAGATACTTGAATTTTCTCTAACTTCCTATCTACTTCATAAAATATCTGAGAAACACATCAGAAATCATAAATCAGATAATTCAATTTCAACGTTAATTAAAAAATAACATTTTTTGCTATTAATCTAAAAATACACGTCTAATTTCTTCTTAATTCTTTTATTAACTTTTTATTTATTGCAACGAGTAATTAAGCCCAATTTTTTAGGATTTTATTCGATGAAAGTATTCTTAACATATTAGTATCATACATGATATTTTTTAGGGACTTTACATGTGTAGGTTAATAATTAAAACCCTTAGTATTTATTTTTTATAATTCTAAACTGAAAATCTTCAATTTTACTTAATCAATTTTTCGACAATATAGTTTAATTATAATCCGTTAATAGTTAAAAATGCTAAAACTATATTTTTTAAATTTTGATGTTGAATTCTTAAATTTTACATATAAGTTTTATTTACTTTATCCTTTGGATGTATATATAATGTTAAAAAGACACGAAATCTATTTAGATATATGTCTTTTAACTAATTTTTAAAATATTGTAATAAATGGCTGATTAAAGGACCAGTTTTAAAGGAAACTTAGTCGGACTATTCTTTTTAATACCACTAAGAGGGCATTGATTGTAATTCAATCGAAACAAATGTTGTCTTCATTACTATAACGGAAATTTATTTTTAAGCGGAGCGAAAATATTAAGGGCGAAAAATGCCAGCTTGCAACCTGGGCTCTGCTTGGCCTGGCCTGCTGCTGGGGTGTTATAAAATAGGTACAGCCCCAGGCACCTTTAAAAGCCTTAATACGTTAATAGGCCAGGCGCAGTCCAATTAACTGTTTAACAACCCAGGCCTGTTCAGAGCAATGTCTGCCCTTGCCTAACCTGTTTCCACCCTTAAGCGCAGTTGGCATTAATGGCATAGCTAGTCCGGTCGTAGTATCTAACCACAGTAGGGAACAAAGCTGTGCGAACCGGTAAAAGTCGATGGAGACTGGTCAATACTATTCGATGGCGGTATGCATTTTTCAACATTGGTAGCACCATATAACCGGCCAGTTTCATCGGTTTCTCTCTCGTGCTGCCCGCGTTTAATCGGTTTGAATATGTAAAAAACATTGGCAAAAGTACACCCGACTTTTCGCACGGTGCCTGGTCAATACTCATCAATTTTTAAACGAGTCATTTGCACACAAAAATATAAAATTCCATTGTCAATTCTACCCTTTAGTGGTATGAGTAATTTTTCCGGCGGTGGTGGAGAGCAAGTGTCATCGTATTGTGCGATATGGCCAATTTGGAGTAGCATAATAGAAAATATAAATATTTTACTATGAAATTTGTTGAAATATTATTATAAGAAAATGTCACAAGGAAACCACTGTTCGTCTTATTCCTTCTCCAGCTGCTTCGAACCCTAACACAGGGTCGGAAAAAACCAACCATAGTTGCAATAAAACGAATAAGCAAGCATATCCCAATTCTGCTCATACAACTCAATCAATGCAATAACCCCAAATCGCAAACGTCAACCGAAACACGCTGCACGAGGAAAAGTGAAGCAGAGTTCTCACCTCCTAATGGTTCCCAGCAAGAAGTTCAGAATGACGTGCCCACCCAACAATCTAAAAACAATCAGAAGAACAGAAGATCATCGTATAAGAGGCCAGCATCGACTGGTCAAAGGTTTGTGCAAGGAGGAAGGAATGAGTTTACCCAAGATTTTTGTTTCTCGTGTGGACCCGGATTCCTCTCATTCATAAACAAAATCAGAATTCACATACCTAAACGAAGAAACAATCTTTTAGGGTCCCACTCTGTAGTAGACTAAAGCACGACTGCGTCAAGTCCATACAGACACTTCCCATTATTGTTGTCGAACTTCTTCTTCTTCCCATTTTTAAGGCAGAAGACAAGACACCACACCCACTGGCACAAGAATGACGTTTATTATTCCTTCTTTGAAAGTGCGATATTTTGATAAATTAGAGTTCACAAATCCCCATTATAATAGACAGGAAGAAAATGGACAGAAGAAAATCAACAGAATGACTGAAGACTTTATTTTCGTCCTGTTTTTAGGGTTCGTAGGGTTCGAATGGTTTGGCAGAGGAAGAAGATGAAAAGTGATTTCATTGTGCCATTTTCTCAAATTTATTACAATAAATTTGATAATGTAAAAAATCTTGTTTCTACCGTGTCACTCCAAATTGGCCACATCACACAAACCCGTGCTACCTAGCCTCCACAACCGCAGCAAAGGTTCTTCCGAGCCGAGCAGACCAAAGGTTCATCGATTTTCGGACCGAATACGCCCATGCCGTCCCGTTATTACAAATATGGTTCCATTTATGTCGTTGCATTTATCGAGTTATCTATAATCGACAGTACCTTATGAACGAGTAAGGCCTCTGTATGGAAAAATCTAAGATGTGCTATTGAAATTATCCGAAGTTCATGCAAAATTGATGAAGTACCACATCATGAAACCGGTAAAGGTTTATTTGTAACTATGGTGAATACTTCTATCTGGAATTCATTGAATATTAGACGTTGTATGTACTGATTAATGTAGATACAAATTAACTTTTACTTCAGTTCGATTACCTTTTAAACTGTCGTGCATCATTCGTTTGAAGGTCTTCAAATCCAAACAGAGCCAAATGTAACCGCTCATCGTATCCAATCCAAACCGAAACCGATTAAAACCGCACTAGTTTCGACTTTATTAGATTTTCTTTTTAACGGACAGTTTGATCGTAATGCGATTTCGGATATACTTTTCATATCGGATCCAATCCAATCCAAACCGCAAAATGTGCTATAATGTTTTTAATTTATTATTATATTTATGATTATACTGATAAATGTTAAATTCATAATACTAATTTTTTGATTATTCGTTTGTTGTGATTGTTTAATAAATAGTTTATGTGCAAAATGTTATTTATTATTTATTATAACAAACTGATAAATTTATTTTTATGTTAGTTTGTGGTTGCCTTTTTAAGATATTCTTGAGACTTGTTATGCCATTGTTGATTATTTTACATTTTATGTTGAGATTTGTTATATGTATTTAAATAATATAATTTACGGAAACATCAAATCCAATCCAATCCACACCGCCTAACATTGTATCCGATCGTGTGGGGTTTTTTGTTAGGAAAATCATCCAAACCAAACCGAACCGAAGACAGAACTAGTGTTCGGACCCTCTGAATTTTTGGCTCAAAACCGGTCCAAACCGTACCGCGAACATCGGCACATACGTGCAACTAAAGGATGGCTTATTAGTGTGTATTAAACCTGGTGGAAATGCGAACCGCTAAAAGGCAAGACTGTTCATTTTGTTTGCAAATGCAAGTGATTCAAGGAGTATATTGTGAACAATAACGAGTATTTCCACATAGATTGTCATGGGGTGGGTAGCACAGGACTAGGTGGGTCAACCTGAAAGGGTCACATCAATCAATGTTGGCACCCTTTCTTCACTCATTGGATCTCTATAAAAGCAAATCTTAGCTGAAGCAAGAGAGGAGCACACAAGCTAAAGGAAGCCTAACCCCGGTACTCCAACCAATTACCAAAGGCAGACGCTACCCTCAAAGAGCAAATGGCGGGAATGGAGGATATTGAGCATCAGCTGGAAGAGTCCCAGCAGCCTGAAACCAATGATGCGTAAGTTACATTTTGATTCGTCTATATTGCTTCTCCGCCGTGGGTCTTTACAAGCGCACATCTTCTTCGGCCTAATCGGGTTGTCAAAATATTGTATTTGTACCTGTTTATGCAGTTTGTTTAATTTACTAACAATTTTCACCTTGACTTCCAGTGTTGTACCCACGATAGATATGGGAACCCTTGGAGGCGTCTCGAACGCAGATGGAACCTCGACGCTTAATCTAGAGCTAACGATGAACGTGGTACGAATGACACTTCCCTTTATTCTTGTAGCCTGTTATCTTTGTACGAAACGCGAGATGCTTATTATGATTTGTCTAACTCGATTTATGGCCCAGAGCCCTAATGGGGGTCGGGGTGAAAACCTAACTGAAGATCCAAAGTCCCAACATGATGGACTACTGCTCCTCGCAGTGAAGCTGCTCGAGGTACGTGAGCCAATTGATATTTCAAGAAACATTAATCAAACTATGCACCTAGAGAGATTAATGAAATGTGCCTGGGTTTGGAACAAAAGCAGCACCTTTTGTAACAAATATTTCACATGCCCTGTGTTACTGAACATGTGGTGATCCCTTTATCGTCCACACCTTTTTATGTCTATTGTTTGACCCTGCGAAAATTTTTTTTCCACGTCACCATGTCTTACCAATCCCGCATTTGACCGGTTCTAACATGATGGTTAGCTTCATAAGTCGTATTGATATGTGATATTGTTTGTTGTTTGTGTTTTTTGGTTTGTTGACTGAGTACGCAGAAGATCGATGCTCGGACAGTTGCTTTGGAGGATCGCATGTCGGAATTGGAGCGACCTATGTACCACACAGGGAAGTCCGTAACTGAGATCCAGTCACTACTAACCAGCCAACGGGGGAGTCAAGCTGCAGCAGCCACTATACCATCCACAGCTGCCGCGACAATGCCTAGTGATGGTTACGTCGGTACTAAAACCAACATAATAGGGCAAAGGCAAAGTATAGCAGCAATTACTAACGATATTGGATCACCAGCAGAAACATTGAAAACCTTGGAGAAAGGAAAGGGGTTGGCAATGTCGAATGTTATTTCCTCCCTAGACGTAATCGTGCCAAATTCTCCTGGGTATGACGACGACGTCATCATAGACGAGGCACTTTCAACTCCTCGCCTTATTAAGGGAATTAAGGGCATGAACACTTCAGGCCAGCCAAAGCGAACACTTGCGCAGTACTGGTGCTCTGGTGTGCCTAAAAGGACCACCCACTCTGGGACCATTACACATGACTCAGTTGACAGAGTCTGTGAAAAAGTAAGCTACAGCCTTCATAGCTTCACTAACAGCCTTGGTTTGTCTTTTCAATAAATGACTTATAAATGATACCTCCGATGTGCAGATTTACAAGGACCTACCCAGCATGTCTAACCTTGACTGCACAATAAAAGTATGTGAGATGTTCTCTCTTCCAGAAACATGCGACATTCCACTGAAAATACCAAAATTGGAGCCAATCGATTCTAACCAAAACCTCGTGGAAGAACAGCCGGACTGTACCAGGCTTGCAACCACTCAGCAGAATAGCCTGACGAATGTTAATGTTTCTTCGATACGGGGTGGGAGTGCATTCAAACCGTATGGAATGCTGAACGTAATGGAGTCTCCGGTGCTATTAATTCCACTGGCAAGTCTCCCCACCATTGAATGCTCAGTATATAACTCGTTACGCAATTAATTTGTTAGTACCATATTTCCGGTGAGTAACTAACATTGTATTCCTTTTTCTGAAGGGATTCCAAATGGTTTTTAGGCCAACCGTTCACATGGACCTGACACTTGACGAATGCAAGATGGCCGCGTACATTTATGGAAAAAATGATCAATATTTGTAGGGATAATTTGTGATTATTAAATTCTTTACAATGTGCCCAATATTTATTCGTAGAAAAGGTTGTAGTGAGTGTCAATGTTGTTTCCTAAATTCCAGGGAAATGCTGTTCAAGTTCTCAACATTGGAGGTCCCAAGAGCAGGATTCCACTCGTTATCGCCGGTTTATACGCCCAATGTTGACGTGAGTTTAAACCGACGGTGGCGTTAATTTTAGTAATATGATATATATAACAACGATGACACATTTGTTTTCCTCTGTGCACAGATAATGAACATAATCCTTATGAGTGCGTCCATGCGAGCCTGCTGCGTTCTGCCACCTCGCGTTTGGTACACACCTTCCGTCTTTGCCGACGACGTCCTAGCCATGAGGCCATTCGAGGTCATTAGAAGAAAATACATGAACAGATAGATGCCGGCAACTAGTCGTCTCGAACATGTTGTTAACGTAACCTTTAACTCCACAATTGCACATTTTTCATTTAAGTTATAACCTATCATTCATATCACTCTCTTGACAGGTTTTCGTCCCGGTGTGCGAACCAACATACACCTGGTTCCTGATGGTGGTGGACGTAAAGCATGGGAGGGTGTACTGCCTAGATGTGACGAGAGCTCCGGAGCACAAGGAACGGAGAGAACGGAACATGCAAACCATTGTAAGTGTAACACAATTTGCACAACATTTCACCTCACTGAAATAGTCCATAAGTTTGACAGCTCTAAATGCGGTTATCATTCCGTGCGATGTGACAACTCTGCTATTCTTGCATGCAGCTACTAATGCTCGGCCAGTTTTTCAACCTGGAACCTAACATGCTGAGCTTTTCCCATGTTAGTTCTGATCCGACCACTTGGGGAGCAATTAAGTATCCCGATGGAGTCCCAAGTTACCCGGAATGGTAATTCTTTATTTTTAAAGTGTCATCTGTCCAACCCGAAGGGATTTGTCATTGAAATGCCATGTTCCGAATTTGCAGCAACGATTCATGTCTGTGGATTTTGAACTGGATCCAAACAGAGGGCAAATTCAAGGTTTCCAACCTTCCTTGGCAGGTTCGTCATCCCTTATCTAACCATGTTGTGTCTGTACGAAGGAGTACATGCATTTTAACCATTTATGTTCGTTACAAGCAGATGGACCGGCTGAAATTAAGGATGAAAACCGCAACAAAGATTTTCCTTTTGGATTGTAACGAGGTGAGGGCAACAGTGGTCTCGAAGGCAGATGCAGCGTGGAGGAAGCTTATTCGCATGAAGGAGTGAAAAACTTTCCAACTCTGGCCAAAAGACAGAACTCTAGTGCATTTTGTTGTAGATTAACGTATGATTACAAGCCGAAAACTGTGATCTAAGTACAATTTGTATTAGTTGTTTCGTTAACTTCTATTTCGTAATGTGTAGTATGTGTATGTCTGCTTCTATATGTGTATCATGCCTACTTTTGTGTGTGGATACTAGTGGTCCTGTCGACAGACTAGAGCACAATATCCACACCCCCAAGCTACGACAACTGTCATTGAAAGGGGGTATATGGCCAATACGTATTTGTACCTAGGTTGTGGCAATTTGGTTTCCCTTGATGCCATATATGGCTGACTGCTTTTGGTTGGAAGACTATGTCAACCATATGAAGTTTATTAATGAATGAAGTTCTAGCTAGTGTTAAAGTAATAGCAGGAGCTGTCCCCATTTTCCCTTTCTTACATGTTGATTGAACAAGAAAAGGGATAAAATTTTTCAATTAATTTTGGTCATGTTAATTAAGATAAGCTATAACAATGATATCTAATTGTTGCTATATCCACTGTGCAGAAATATTAGGGTATGGGATGAAATGAAAATCATAAAAATAGTTTGGGAGCAAATCTTAGTTGTAATTATAAATTGTGAAGTGATTCGTTCAGAATAAGAATTGGTTTATTATGTTAGAACTTAAATCTTTTATTGTGTTAGAACCTAAAACTTGGTTGTAAAAAACTTCTATAATTTCCACTCGTTAATCTTTAGAAAACAGCATACTTAGGAGTATTCATTATATCAATATTATTTACGAAACAATATAGATAACTTTACTATAAATAATGATAGCATATTTTGTTTAATTAAATAACAAAATAAGTTCAACCTATGTTACATAAAATATTTTTTGTTCTCATAAAATTGTTAGCTTTCAATTTCAGTGATTTGAGACCATAAACTGTTATGAAATTTAACAATAACGAAGACTCCTAGAACAATACACAAGCTATGGGAACACATCATGGTTTACATTACCTAAATGAATAGCTTCGTGCATCAATTCTCAACGCAGAACGTCAAAATCATTCCGTAACTACACGTAAAATCCAACTAATCGGCATAATCCCGTCCATAAAGGAATTTATAATTCCAATGCACAAGGGAGCTTGTGTTCTTACCAATAAAAGACAGTAGGAGCAGAATCTAACATTGTGGCCATCAAATAACATGCAAATTAGAGTTATGAGTTTATTATTAACAATATCCCTATGTGCAAACATAAGAAGTTAGATAAAAATTGGTTTCAGGCTAACATGTTCTCCTTAACATCATAGTTGGAATAACAGGTCACAACTAAGTCGACCGCCATCATGGGTCTGCAAGCGAAAAGTGTTCCCATTTGTCGCTTCCGGCTTGACATGCATTTTCAGGCTGACAATTATCTCGGACAACGACGGGTACCTGCTGCATTAACAAGAACGTCAAACCACACACCTGTTTACACCAACATTATGCAATGATAACGGATCGCCTTGCAGCATCAACATTGTAGTGGCTAAATCATGCTTATGCACACAATAATTAGCATGAACGATTTCGAAAGATTCTGCCTTAATAAAAGCCCAGTTGTATGTTCTGAGTTTAATTTTGTTACGACGAGGACTGCTTCTTCCCCATCGTCAACACCATAGCATATACCGGCAAAACAAGTAACATGTTAACATACACTTCTATGAGAATCAGAAAATTAACACATCAGGAATGCCGTGCGTGCATTAAAGACTAACTGTATTTTATTTACCCACACACTTAAAGTGCTAAATTTTTTAACAAATAAATATTGAGGCACATAATACTGAAATAACTACTGGACCTCCAAAACAGCATGTAGTTAAGTTCAAAGATTTAAGTGCCATTAATATTGAACCGCTGGATAGAGTTAGTTTTATTGGTCACGTCGCAAACTAAACACTCCATGCAGGAATTAGTTAGGTGGTAACCTTTGATCGCTTGCGTTTGTTTCTTCCACCATGTGATTCATTGATCCTCGTTGAAGCTTGCGCGGCTCCATTGGGGCATCTAGTCCTTCGGTGCCCTAGCTTCCCGCATGTGCTGCACTTTCTTTTAGTTTTCGGCGCAGAACCGCCTGCTTGGCTCATCCGACCAGTGCCTTTTGTTCTGACACGAATGGGGTCTTTCACCCCGCAATCATTTGCTGTTGTGATATCATCCGTTGATGGTCTTAAGCCATACTTTATTTCAAGGAAGAGAGCATCGCTCAGAAGCTTCTTTGAGTAAAGCTTGAAGTCTTCATCACTCATGCAAGCAACGCGCCCTAAACGCTTACACAGCTGGGAGAAAGCACCCAATCGTGTCCTATAGGTCACACTTGGGTCAGCAGTCTGTTGCTCAACACATTGGTTATGTATCTCCAATTTGGCTGCCTTAGACCACCTACGCAGCACAAGGCTTTCAGGGATTTCCACCAAGTCTAGCATAACACAGACGGAAAGGATATGCACACAAGGAATGCCAAACGACTCCATACGCATGCAGCTGCAGCTAAATCTGTTCGAGATATGGTCCCTATAAACCTTCCAATTCATCTCAGGCCTCCGATACTTCTGGAGAGTATATGTATGAGGGTTCTCACTGTCATTAAATTCACATATTCTAACACGAACACACCGTTTCAGGCTATCCCGGAATCTGACAAACATTTCGCGGGTGAACACAGTCCATCCAGACTTTTCCAGCTCAACAAACTCTGTTTGTAGCACAGGTGTTCCGTACCATGAACGAAAGTCTAGCTCGTCCTCCGTGTCACGAAGAAAATCCACACACCTTTGAAAATTTCTGACAAATTCTAACACCCCATACCTGCTCTCAACAAACCTACCTAGTTTGGCATGCAGTGACTCGCACCTAGAGGTTGTCCGTACTCCAGCAAAAAATCTACCACGAATGTATGCGGTTGCCCAAGCGTGCTTTTTGCTGTACAACTCCTTAACCCACTCAACCTCCCTAACACCGCACTCGTTGAGCATTGACTCCCAATGCGCTTCGAACTCCTCGATTTCCATATCTGCCAGCATGCAGTGTCTAAACATTTGTGTGAATCTCGGGTCGCTTATGTTAACAGTCGCGTTCCTCAGCAGATGCCAGGCACACAAACGATGATGTGCCTCAGGAAAAACGGACCGGATTGCTATCCGCATGGCCGGGTCGCCATCCGTGATGACTGAATGCGGTGCCTTACCTTGCATGCATTCCAGGAACTGGCGAAGAACCCAAATATATGACTCCTGCGATTCGCATGAGACCATTGCTGTTCCGAATACGCATGTCTGGTTGTGGTGGTTTACTCCGGAAAAGACTACAACAGGTAGGTTGTACTTGTTGCGGCCATAGGTAGCATCGAATGCTAGCACATCGCCGAATATCCCATAATCTTCCTGACAACGACTGTCGCTCCAAAACAAGTTGCATAGGTGTTGCCCTGCCCCCAACTTGTACCGCCAAAACATTTTCCCATCCATGCGTGCCAGACCTTCCAAGTACCTAATAGCTGCACTTACGTCTCCGCCTTGCAGACCTCTCTGTTTCCGTATCTCATTATACATATCTTGCTTTGTGAATGTTACCAGATTAAAGCCCCCTAGTTGTGCTGCGAAAGACTCATAAATCTTAGGTATGCTAATCCCAATCTCCCTCATGCTTGTTAGCTGAGCAACTTCTACCTCAGATATCTTCCTGTGTGACCGCAGATAATCAACAAGCTTCCCATACGCAAGTTCGTGGTTATGCTCCTCGACAAAACGCGACACATACCACCTCCCACTACCCTCTTTCCTCTTTATCCTCATCTCCGCCATGCATCCGCATCGGGTTACAACCTTATGCTCCCTTTTGCGATCAACCTTTTCCAACCATTTCTTCTCTCGAAATCCTTGCCTATTACAAACAAACGTGTACCACACTATCTCTCCGGCAGTGTTTCTAACCGTCTTGCCTCGCCTTGATGCAAACCGCTTTAGTCGGCTGTAATTGTTATAGAAGCCGCTTGCCTCCTGAGGTGAAGAAAACTCCATTTCAAGCACATCTTCTGCTTGCAACCCATCCAAACCCAAAAAAACGGGCAACATTGAAGCCCCCCTTCCTTCCCAATCGGATAACTCAGCGTCTTCCTCCACTCTCGTATCATACATTGTGTCCTGAAACAATAAGACAAACATTTCGCCACCAGCTGGCATTATGTGGAATGCGTTGTGTTTAAATATTGCATATCCATGCATATTAAAACTAGATAACATCAAATCCTTGCATTTTCAATTAGTCTCAATGTATATTTTGCAGATGCAATGTTCATACGCGCTAATATGGTTATTAATTCAACCCAGATAACTTGAACTGAAAAACTCCTTTCAGGATTATTATTTTCATTTAATAAACATTATCATGTTATAATTTAACATACAGTTTACCCAATCATCATAATGGTTGGCCACTACAACATGTTCATGCCAATCTATTTAATAAAGGATTTGCTTCTTGAGGCTCATTATCACAGATGCAAGTGGTGCATATTTCTTTAAAATGTGAAACTTCATAAATGAAAACTTAACAAATACTACAGCCACGGCTAACTTAACAACAAAACACAAATCTATAATTTCTTCTACGCATCACACTCGTCACATCATTGTCACCACATAGAATATAACTTCTCACAGCATAACCCTCACACCTGCTAAGAGTGCAACCAACTCCATGAACAACACCACCGAAATGGTGTAACAGACCATTCCCATCGAATTCGATCCCACTCACACACAATAAATACAGATTGGCACCTATACCAGTCGTACCTGAGAATTCGACACACCACCCTTGCCCTCCATCCAGTTGTCCGCAAGAGGCTCATTCCACATACACGCATCCTTGCAAAACTTGCTACTTGATGCCATTATTACCTGAAATACAAACATGTCAAACTATAACAAACAATAAACTAGGGATTGCACAAACTTCTTTGCCACAGTTACTATAATCAACTTGCCCGCCTCAAAACTGTCTCACCCGATCAATGAAAAAATATGCCACTTACATACATCACAAACCCTTACTTTACCACCTCATCTACTATCCAACATCCTCACAGCCTCCACTTGCCTACTACATACACAAAATTCCAAAAATACCACATTCAATACAACTACGACACAAACAAGCAAACACATTCGCCATTACATCCTAATTGCTACCAATACAGGTACAAAGGAATTTGTAACAAAATAAATACCCAACGCTTTTACAGAAAAAAACAAAGCAGAATAACGCATTCTTTGGAGCAGCAAATTCAACGCTTTCTTACGGGATTAAGCAACAAACTCAATTACCTCTACTTTTTTCAGAACACACTTTATGCTCAATCATCTCATTAGATCAACGACGCGGTTAAACCAACATTAACACATCACACACATTTTCAACAAGATCATATAATATTTTTCATATTTCTCAAGAACAACAACAACATCAAAATTAGAGTAGTAAAAAAATCCGTTATTTCAGAGACAGGTTAAAATTTCAGCCACATCCTCACCATGGAGAAATTAAATTGAAAACAAAACGGAAATTGGCAGATTGAGTCTCACCCGTCGACGGACTTACACAGGGCGATGGGACCACCGCGTCGACGAACAAAATTGCGCGATGTCCACCACCTGTTACTAAGACGAGCTGCGATCTATGGTGCCAACTCGTGCGATCGGGCGGGTAAGATAAACAAGGCCTCCGCGATGACCGTTTACTTCGATTCCAACCTCCGACGTTATCAGGGATCCAGAAGTTGAAGGCCACAGTCACTTTAAGTACATACACAAACAACACAAACGATGACCGATGAGGACGGCCTCCAAGCCTCCATGGGTGAGAGGACAATATCAGATTAGGGCATCTGGGGTTTTCCATGACGACACCGTATTTCAGCCCAAGCACTCTTAAACCAGCTAGCTGAGGGGCTACTCGGCTTCATTTTTTCTTTGAGCTGATCACTTTACCTGCCCTCATTTTTGCCTTTCTTCAGGGACATTCTCGATATTTCACATTTGACTACAGGACAAATTAAAAAAGCGTGACCGGCCGTACATGGAACATCAGAGATCCAGTAAAGTGGACTGGAGCATGGGAAAAGTTTCCTATCATATATGGCACACTATAATTAATAAGAGATATTTTGCAGTATAATTAATATATAACACGGTAATTAAAAATTCTAAATTTAAAATTTGAATGAAATATTAACAAATATTTTAATTGGATAGTTGGATTAAGAAAAAATTCAAAATGATATTATTAAAATACGTTAGTGTAACCGTTTTAAGATATTAGTAATTAACTGCATATTCAAATAATATTAATATCTCATTCATTTTAAATAATAACAAAATATATTAAATTTTGAATCGATCCAAATTAAATTATTAATATTTTTATTATTTTAATAAATTATATTTGTATGTATATTTATAAAAATTATATTTTTATATTTTTAAATATCATATTTCGTTCACAGCTTAAAATTTATGTCTTGTACATAAAATTTACTCATAATTTTTGGTGACTCAAATTTACTCATAATTAATTCATTTATATTGTAAATAAAATAAATAATAAAATATAAAATTCGTAAATTATATCCAAATTATCTATGCCAGTAACTAAAACGTTTAAATTATTTATTTAAAAGAATCCGTTATTAATTTTTTATTACTATTTTATAATTACAAATTATTAATTCAATATTCATAGTCACAAAAAAAAATTCAATATTCATGTCACTAAATAATCGATTTATTTATTTAAATTTTGTACTAATTGACTGTAAAGTAGATAACATTCAATAGACAACTAATCATAGTGAATAAAAATGAATTAAAAATTATGATTTATATCCTCTATTATAATTATATATAAAATTTATTTGCAAACGTAAAATTATATATCATTTCTATGAATTAAAAATATAAAATTCATAATATATTATTTATATCAATAATTATAATAAATAATATATAATTGAATTAGCTTAATACAAATTCGAGTTCAACTCATTTAGCACATAAATTAAACTCAAACTAAATGACGAGTGCCCTTAACTCACTTTTAACCTTAGTCACCGTTAAATTGATTTAGGATTTAGTTATAGAACACATGATAAGCCTATTAGTGAAAAATTTAAAGGTTTTTTTTTTTCACCAAAGGTATCATTTATTTCATTAATTAGAAATACAAGGAGTCCATAATTTAGGACAAAATAAAAAGATGGTAGGGGCTTCCCATCAATTCACTTAAAAGTGAGAAATAGAATAGAAATAAGGAAAGGTAAAGTAGCATAAGTTTAAGGCAAGGAAAAACAGAGCTCATCTTCCACACTGAAAAACTAGCAACTTTGAAGCTCCATGGATGACTATTTCCGGTGGTTGCAGCTTGCCTTCCAAATTTTTCAGCAGAGACAAGCTACCAGTTCCATCTTCTTTGTCATTTTCGGATTCTGATGAGTTGCTAAAGGACTCCTTTGCCATACTTGTTGTGCTTCACAGTAGCTGATTAATGCATGTGTGACTGTTTCAGGTTCTTTCTGCTGGTTTGATTGACAGAATTCGATTACTAATTTGAAGAGGAAAAAGCTGATCTATCAGGATTTGTCTGCATTCATAAGGTCTTTTACCCAGCAAACATGAGGGGGAGGGGGTTGAGATGGATGTTTCCAGGTACCCAGAGTTCAGAAGCAATTTTGATGGAGCTTTCACTCCTAACTCTCCAGTTCAAATCTGAATTCTTTACCTTTTAATAGTTTGCTCAGTAGAGAGTCTCCAAAATTGGTTGCCTAGGAGGGCTATATTTTAAATCAATTCTGAGTTTGTTTTGCTGGTTCTTTGATTTTTTGAGCCAATTGATACATAGTCAAACCCTCAACATGGGATTTAAAACGCCTTTTGGACCTCTCGACATTGATCGTATAGAGGCAGCAATATAGAATTTAGAATGCTTAATAATTTTAACAGAAATACCTTCCTTCCATGCCAATCAGATTCCACCCTTTGTCTGGCTATGTCTTTTAATTTAATTATTCGAGTACTCCTTTGTCCACCTGTATTTGATCATTATTTTCAAATTTCAACAATTAACCTCCACTCCAACTTTAACAATTAACCGGCAGGCCTTCCCCAAATTGCTCGTAATGCGCTGTCTATGGTTCCCACTGAGACTTTTTGAACAGCCATTCAAACCCTTTGAGAAGTCTTTCTCCTCCACCCAGATCACATTCTCATCATCTTCATGCCTCCGTGTGTGTTGTTGAGGATTATTCTGCATTGCTTCCATTCAGTTTCTGATCTTGACCAGCACTTGAAGCGGTCAATATTTCTCGTCAACAATCTTCTAGGATTTGAAAATTTGAAAAAACCCAAAAGAGTCGCCAAAAGTCCTAACGAGCACTGAAAACAACCTAGGCGGGCCACATAAGTTTTAATTTTTTAAATGTTTTCATTTAATGAATACAAAATAAATGTATTAAAAACTTAAATTTTTTTATATTTTTAATAATTTTTTTTAATTTATAAAGTTAATATGTGTCTTTAAAATTTATAAAATTGATAAATTTATTTTTTAACTTTTTTTGAAAGTAAAATAACAAATGTTCAGGTATTCTCTATATACCAAAGTAAATGCTACAGTTACCAATCAGCTTACTATACCAAATTAAATGCATATTATGATCTTTTTAATTTTCAAACCCTAAACATTTGTTAATAATTTAAAATTTCAAAACCTTATTATCAGTTTCAAAACTGACTTCGTTAGTTCGTTAACAATTAATTACCAATGATGACACATTTTTCCATTAATCGTGAAAATAGAAAATAAGAAAAATAAACACATTACCAACAATTATAAAATGGTAAAAAAAATGGTTTCTTTGCAAAATACTGAAAATTGAGATTTTAGGTGACTTTAAAAAAAATAAATTAAATATGTAAAACATAAAATATAAAATTATGATAAAATTTAAATTATAAAATTGTATATTATAGTAAAATTTTCATCAAATCAGTTCACTTATTTAAAATCGTAATATTAAAAGATTTTAAATATTAAATCAAGATTCTAATAAGATTTTTTAAAATCGTTCCTTATCATAAATTTTTCCACTTTAATGTTTGTGTAGTTATATAATTAATTATTTATTGTCTATTAGGTATATCGGTATTATAAAAATTGACATATAAATATAAATTATTTGATCTTATTCTATTGTATTGCATGAGTATGAAACTCCAGTCCTTTGAGATTTAAATTTAATCAAAACCCTGTCAAATTCATTCCCTTCAATTGTGCAGAAAAAGTATATAAAAAATGGGATCCAATTTATATAATTTATTTGAAATTTGAAACAAATTCAACTCAAATCTTTTATGATTATAAAAAATGGGATCCAATTTATATAATTTATTTGATTAGATTCGATTGGATCGGCGGTTTGTGATTTTGATCTCATATTGAAACATGAAAACCCTAATATAAATAGAATACAAGGCAAACTCAAACTGAAACGATGACGTTACCGATCGTAATTATGAATGACGCGGAGAAGAACGCGTCGAGAGGGCTGGTACTTCTCCATCGTCACACGGCCACCGCAAGAACGCCGCCGCTGCCAGACCTTCCGGAGGAGTTGATAATTGAAATCTTGCTGAGGCTTCCGGCAAGGACGCTTGTTTCCCTAAGGAGCGTGTGCAGTTCATGGAGAAACCTAATTTCATCCCCTGACTTCACCGACAAGCACCTTCGTCGTTCATGCTTACGCGATCCAAGCCTGTCTTCGCTACGAATTGCTTGTTACAACAGTTTGCCCTCCAGAGGCCATGGTGTCTACGACAGTATTGGAGTTCTCTCCGTACAGTCAATAATGGACAACCCTTCTGAACCTACTAAAGTCGATTACTTCAGTGGAAAAAGCTACAACAGAATCGTTGGTTCTTGCCATGGATTGTTATGCTTTTTTGAATATGACGGCCAGAATACACATGGCATCTTGTGGAACCCCTGTACCGGATTTATATTCCAATCACCGCAAATCAGCGGTGAAGCCATCCATATTTGTGGCTTTGGTTACGATCATTTCAGTGACAGCTACAAGCTCTTGGGATTTATAATGGAGAAAGTGCGGCCATATGGTTTGGAATTTAGTACCAGAATTTATACATTTGGACCAACTTCTTCTTGGAGAAGAATTGATGATACCCCATTTGACCAATCTGATGACCTAACTGTCGAGCCTTTTATACCTGATAATATGGAAGGGGTATTTTTTGGTAGTACCCGAGCATGCACTATTAATTGGAGTGTTAATCGTCGGGTGGTTGTTTATTTTGACTTGAGTAAAGAGACTTATGGTCAATTTCTCCTGCCTTATACCGATTCAAATGATTATTCTCGGGAGAAGAGTACTTATTTATGTATTTTGAGAAACTGTCTTTCTGTTTGTTATGAGCATTTGAACGCAAAACATTGGATTGTGTGGCAGATGAAGGAATACGGAGATGCTCAATCTTGGAATAAATTGGTAAGTATTTCCTTCCGCTGGAAACTCGAAAATTTGGGTTTTTCTTTACAATCTCTTTACATCTCGAAAAATGATGTACTTTTGGCCATTTCTCCATCTTTAAGAATATTTTTGTGTAATTTAAAAGATGGTAGCATAGATTTACCTGACAGCATAAATTTACGAAAAAACTATCGTCATTTTCCTCAAAGCATAGGTTCTAAGATAGCTTATATCTACCATGAAAGTTTAGTTTCACCAAATGGTCTTCAAAGCAATTCATCCAAAATGGTGCTGCAAAAACCCTAATCTATTGTCTCTTAATAGTTAATAGCCTGTATGCACCTTCATTTGGTGAAACTTTTCTAGCACTAGTAGTCCACCACCAAATTTATTTATCTGAGTATTATTTTTATTTTTCAGTTAGATTTATGATAATTCATTTGATGTTTTTCCTATTTTTGTTAGATATTTCTTTTAACATTTTGTGTACTGATGAAAAATTATACTTGCTTGATAATCATGCTTTCATTGGGCAATTTTGTATTTAATAAAAGAAAAATCCTCAGAATAATTTATTTGCTAACCAGGCTTAGGAAACTTTGATATTATCTTAACAATACGATTGAATTATGTCTATTTAAGATGATGATGTTTTATCTTTTATGTTTCTGTAATTATTGAATGTGTTCCTATAAAAAAATATAAATTTCTACGCATAAAATATTTTAAACTAGTAATGTACATTAAAATAAATTCAATTCAATTTAATTGCATTCTTTTTTATTTTAAAATTCATTTAAATTTTGGATTAAATTAGATGTTACAAGCATAATGTTCTTTAGTATTTATTGTTAAATATAACCAAAGAAAGAAATTTAAGATCAGATTTGTTTGTGTTATTAAAACTTTAAAATTGAGAGTAAAGATTTCAAGTACATGTTAGAAGTTTAGGAAGATTAACACTTTCATTTAATTTTTTAATTTTAAATTTATTTTTAATTTTTATATTTATTTTAAATCAAATATGATATCAAGATATAATTCAATTTCGTAAAATTTAATTTAGTTTTTGTCTTTCGAGCTTAATCTCTCTTTCAAACGCAACACTTAGATCTTAGTAACTCACTAATTTCTCAAAAAATACTTAACGTCTTAATTTTTTTTCTCCTTTTAGAGCTGCTCATAATGAGTATTTTTTTTTTTTTATACAAACTTATAAATAGCATTAAAAAGAGAGAACACAGTGGGGGAGATAAACTTGTAAATATCATTAAAAAAATAGAACACATTAGTGGTAGAAGTTAGATGCAAATGCATATAGTAGAATACATTAGTGATCCTAAGCATGTAAATTCTGTTGAAGCAATTGGATTTTCAACCAGTAATTGTGTGAATACATTAGTGAGTAATTAATTCATATATAATTCAATTAATATAAAAATAAATTATATGATCTTTTTGTCACGTTTTTAAATATGTCATAATATTCCTAATAAAAAATACAGTACTGAACGTTTGGAAGATTTCACAGCACATTTAATTTGAATCAGAACCTTCTATGCCATGATGGTAAAAATATAAACAATAATAATAAGGTACCATGTTATTATAACAGTACCTTAAAAAGAAAAGACAAGCCTTAACTCTATTATTATATTCATAGTACACCAGAATATTTTATAAATTACAACAAAATTAAAGATTGAGAACATTGTCTCTGCGATTCAAGCTCTACATCAATTAAAATTGGACTTGGTACATTAAAATGTTCAAGGCCTAACATAACAAGTGTAAAGTTCAACTAACTTACCTTTCTAAAATTTTTATTTTATTTTTATTTTGTTTTCTTTTGCATAAGCAGCAAGTAATGTGCTTCTTCTATTGAAAGTTTGAAACAGATACATGGATATTCCTGAAAATAAAATTACATTTCACAACTTAAATGCCTTTATAAAATTTTTAGGACCCCCTAACTTCTCAAAACACGTAAGTGAGTGTACTGTCTCCGGGAATAATCATCTGAATCCATATCAGGCAAGAAAAATGACCATGTCTCTTTATCCAAATTAAAATAAAGAATTGCATGATAAACACTCCAATTAATAGAAGGCATGACCGCTGATTTGCAGTGATTGGAATGTGAATCCGGTATAGGAGTTCCACAACATGGCATGCATCTTCTAGTAGGCATGTTCATCAAACAAGCATCACAATTTATGGTGCACTAATCTAGGCTCATTAAGAAAGTACACTTCACCTCATCTTATAAATCCAAACAACTCCTTTTAAATCTTTCTACATGCCTTTATATATATAATAGTTTATGAAATTCGAAAAATCTTTAAGGGCAGCAATTTTTACCAATTTTGGCGAAAATAAATACCAACTTTTCTTTAGTATTGATTTATGTGTATAAACTTTGATAAATATTAATGTAAATTGTATTGACTTATGTAAATTGTATTTTATACGTGTAAAATAATAATATTTATTAACCTTGTAGCGCTGCAGAAAAAGAGAAATATGTAAAAGATAAGTCCAGTGAACATTACACTAACATACTGTTTAATTCGAATTACCACCTCACTCCACATGACTAAATTTTTATTTTGGTCCCTGAAATTCACGCGATTACTCATTTTGGTCCTTGAAATTCAAAATTACTTATACTGATCCTCCAGATTCAAGTTCCAGCACCAATGTGGTCCCTCGAATCTTTCTGGCAATGACTAGACAAACGAAATGCTGAAATGGCATCCTTCCTGCTACGCTGGATGATGAGTAAACAACGTTGTTTACCCTTGTCATCCAAACAAGTCAGAAATATCGTCACTTTGTATATAAAGGGAGAAGAAATGATGAAGACCCAAAATAAAGTATTATTCTTCTCCTCTACCTCCACTATTCTTCATTTCTGACTTGTTTGGGCACCAAAGGTAAACGACATCGTTTACTCATCATCCACCGTAATAGGGAAGGTGCTATATCAGCACTTCGTTTGCCTAGTCATCACCGGAAAGAGTCGAGGGACCATATAGGTGCCTGAATTTAAATTTGGAGGACTATTATAGGTAATTTTGAATTTTAGGAACCAAATTAAATAATCGCGTGAATCTCAGGGACCAAAATGGGTATTTAGTCCACTCCACATACATGGAAATACCATAAGAAATTAAGGATGAAAACATAAATTAAAAGACAAGATTGCACTTAATTTCATTAAAGCTTGGACTATAAATATATGAAAGTTTAAGAATAGAAGATGTTTTCAACGTTGATTTCATTAAAGCTTGGACTATAAATATATGAAAGTTTAAAAATAGAAAGATGTTTTCAACGTTCTGTTTTATAGTTTGATTCATCCTTTGTCTTTCATTATTATTTTTATACAACCACCAAGAATTTAATAATAACATAAGCATCTACAACTTAAAATGCAGTATTTGTTGGGAATAAAGAGTATGACCACAATACAATTAATCATGTGTCAAATAATTTGTTAATGTTATTATATTAAAATGTTAATATAATAAAATTCTTGATTAAATTTAGAGATTTATCATTATGATAGTGATCATAATATTGAGAGATAAATTTTTTATAATTTAATCTAAATTGTTCTTAGTCATAGGATTATTAAAAAAGAACATTAATAATCTGGAAAGATCAATATATATAAAGGTCTTCATTGGATAAAGATTAATAGATCTCATTTATTAAATTATATATATATATATATATTGTGCATATAGAGTCAGAGATATGACCATTGAACTGACTCACTTTAAGAGTTCCTAATGGTTATAATTATCGTATATTGGTCAATAGGATATTCTCAAGATGAACATGATAATAGAGTTTCCTTTGACTTGCAACTGTCATAGTAATTAACAATGTATTTATTATACTTTGATTCCGGACACTTAATACCCTATGGTGCTAGTTGAATAGATATTGGGTATAATTTAAATACTTGTAGAATTAATGATTAGACAATAAGGAATCCATCAACTCTCGATAAAGAGTTTGAGCTCTATGATTATAATGACTGAGATGAATAAAACCTTGGCCAAGGGGATTGAATGAATGAAGAAATGAGTTTCTTGAGTCATTCACAATTCATTATAGTAATGGTAACAAATTAGAGTTTGATAATTAAACCATACTCTAAGGGTTAACCAAGAGCTGGAAAGATGGAAGGAATTATACTTTGTTCTTCTAAGGTTCTTAGTAAAAATATATTACTTCATACTATCGGGTCGTTGAAGAGTGTTGCTAGACGCCAGCCTTGATTAATAAATTTAGTATGACTAATTTACTACCCGCTTAGTATTGAACCTAAAGGGTCACACACTAACGAGTGTTCTAATATTTGCTATAGAATTATTTAATTATTATTTTGATTTGATCAAATAAATAATTATATTAATTCAAAATGGAATATTAGTATATTCTTTACTAGCACCAAGAATATAATAATAATATGATAATTGAGAATATTAAATGAGATTTGAGAATAATTAGTTATTCTATTTCTAAATTTGGATGAGATCCTAACTGATTTTGTTTCAAATTGAGTTATGATATAATTCATAAATTTTAAAGATTCAAGTTTAGAATAGTAAGATATGATTCAAATTTGAATTGAGATTCAAATTTAAAATCAGTAACAAATCTCATACTATATATATGTATGCCAAGAGTACAGGACAAATATGAGAATAAACACAAGGGTTTTATTTCTTTACCTCTACACACATAAACGTATGAGCCTTGGAGAAGAATTTTATGGTGTGCAAAGAGTTGCAAGAGGTTTCTCAATTTAGATTAGATGTCCATTGGTCAAGGGGTTGACAGCAAATGTTGGTCTCGGTGTGGATACGCATAGCGCCTTCGTACTATCGAAGGAGAAAAAAAATTTTACTAGCGTACTCAGGTATTTAGATCTGATCTACTATATATTTATTATTGAAATAAAGTTTAAGTACAAAATAAATCTTTATAATTACTTTCTTTTCTTACGCTGCATGTTATGAACACATGGTAATCCTTCAAATAATTGATAGCATTAATAACAAAGTTGGCAGTGCTAGAAAGACTTCACCAAGAGAAGGTGGAAACATGCTTTTAAGAGTCAATAGGCTTGGGTTTTAAAGTAGAACCTACTCTAAATACCTAGAAGCTTCAGCGGCGGTTCAGCAGGTAAAAGAAGCTTGGAGTACGGAGGTGAGAACGACCTGGAATTAACACTCCCAGAATTAACATTTTCGGTTATTTGTTTGTAACTTTGTGACGCTTTTATTTAAACTTTGATTCGGGTTGTTTATTGGTTTGGAGCTATACTTATAACGAATCCACTCTTTCAATTAGCGAATTTCTAAACTGACATTCGCCTTGCATCAATGATCGAAGGAACTCGATTAACTCGATTAGAAGAATTAACACTCTCCAATAAGCATGAGGTAGTAACAATGAGCCGTGGTTTAGTGGACGTGAACGAACGGATAGCATAGACGCATGCAACGGCAACTATGGATTCATCACTCTGTGCTATAGAAAAGCTGCTCCGTGAGGGTCTAAAACACAAGACAGCTAGTGGCGATCCCAGTTTTGCGAGAGATGATGTGGTGGAAGGATCTGGATGGGGTCTGTGAATTTGAATGGAGAACCGCAATGGCCATGGAAATTGAAGGTGGCCAACCTTCCCATGTTCGAAGGAGATGGAGTAGAGGATTGGGTTTTCCAGGCAAGGCAATACTTGGAGACATTCAACATTCCAATTGAATAAAGGATTCGGGTATTATCCTTCCATCTTGTGGGTGCAGCCTATGCGTGGTACCACGGGAGAGTCAACAATAATATTACTTACACCTGGGACTCATTTCTTGATGCTTTGAATGTTTGTTTTGGCAAGAACGTGTTCTATGATCTAAGAACAACTCTCAAGAAATTGAAGCATGATGGTTCCATAGAAGAGTATCAGTGTTAATTCGAAGAACTGAGCAACTGTGTGACAGGACTGAGTGAAGAGTGGATTGTAGCCTTGTTTACAGTTGGGCTCCAAGAGCACCTGAAGTGTGAGCTACTACTGGCCCGTCCCAATTCCTATATCCAAGTTGTCTCTCTTGCCAAACTGCATGAGCAGTAACATTGGGCCTCACTAAAAACAATGACAGCAAATCAAGCTCCTCATTTGGGCCGCCGAATCGGTTTGCACCCAACTAGACCCTACATCCAATTTTCCAACTTCAGAAATTCATCACTCACACCAACACTTCCTCAACCCATTCTTCTCCCCCCCAACCTCCTCAAATCATTCTTCCTCACTCGCACAACCACTGCCGGTCAAGAAACTCACCAGCACTGATATACGTGTGCGTCAGGAAAAGAGACTTTGTTATTACTGCGGCGATAAGTATATCCCTGGTCACCGCTGCAAGTTGTCATTGTAACTCTTAGTAAGGGAAGAGGAATTACAAGAATTGATGCAAGAGCTTCAAGTGGCAGTCGTTGAACCAGAGTCCAATTTCGATGATGCTGGGGAAGGGGATGAACAACCACCCAAGATTAGCTTGAATGCACTCGAAGGGGAGTTTCACCCATAAATGCTCCGTGTTTATGGTACCCACTTTAATCGGTAAGTGATGATCCTCGTTGATGGTGGAAGTACTCATAATTTTGTGAAAGGGTATGTGACTAGGAAGTTGAATTTGTCGCTCAGACCAACCCGTGCTCTACAAGTGATGGTGGGTAATGCTAATTTCATCCATTGCGGAGCAATATGTCAAAACTTAGCACTAACAATTCAAGGGTATAATTTTGTGGTTGATACTTATATATTAGACTTAAAGAGGATACTGAAAGTGTCTTAGGGGTATACTAGATGATGCGGTTAAGGACAATTAGGATCAACTACATGGAATTATTCATGAAATTTAAAATCATGGGTAAATGGGTAATGTTCCAAGGTGAGCAGCTGTTGAAAGATGCTAGTCTAAATTTCAGAAAGCTTAAAAAGTTAAATAAGAGCAAAGCTATTGTCTTCATGTTTCATTTAGATATTACCACCACTGATTCTATACCACAAGCTACTGTAGAAGGTGAAAGTTTTCAAGGGATTCTTGCTGAATTTTTAGAAATCTTTGAAGAGCCCACTAAATTGCCACCGCAATGCGAAATCGATCACCCTGAGTTTTCAAGGGATTCTTGCTGAATTTTTAGAAATCTTTGAAGAGCACACTAAATTGCCACCGCAATGCGAAATCGATCACCCTATTCATCTAGTTCTTGGCTCTGCACCAGTGAGTATACGACCGTACCGTTATCTCTACTTCCAGAAAGAAGAAATGGAGAGGCTTTGTGGAAGAAATGCTAAGTACAGGGATTATTTGCGATAATCAAAGTGCTTTCTCTAGTTCAATACTGCTAGTCAAAAAGAATGATAGGGAGTGGTATTTTTGCGTAGACTATTGAGCTTTCAATTCTATTACAGTAAAATATAAGTTTTCTATCCCTACTATTAATCAAATCTTAGATGAACTGCATGGTACTGTCTATTTCTCTAATATAAACCTGTTGGTCTAAAATAATTTACAATATTTTGTTCCTATTTCATCTAGATAGATAATAAAAATTTTATCAAAAGAAGATATGATACAATTTATAATTATTCTTTATGCATAAGCACTATTATATATAATTATTCATGATCCGTACAAAAAAAATAAGTAAGTTAAAAAGACGAAAAAAGGGACGCACAATAGTTGTCATCTATGTTTTTTTTACCTTTGTCTCCCCTAAATCAGAAAAAAAATTAAATATTTAAAGAATATAATTTAAATATTAAGAAGACTCAATATGTGAAGAGTTGTGATAAATTAACTTTGTACGAAATAAAAATAATAAAATTTATAATAAAAAATAATAAAAACTTAAATAGTATGAACAAAATAAAAAATATAAGAAATATAGTATAATAAAAAATATTTTATAGTTTATAAAAAAATTAAAGAGTAGAAATAATACATTCTAAGAGAAAAAAAAGTATTATAGAATGAAAGATAAATTTATAAAAAAAAAATAAAATTCTATTTTAGCATAAATGACAGTGAATAAGTTATAAAATATAAGAATAGGTAAAACAAAAAAAAAGAAATTTGTGCTTTTTTTTTAATAAATTGAAGAAATATTCACAACCACATAATTAATAATAAAAATATAACTATTAGATAATAAAATTACAAGGACATATTAATAGAAATATTAGATTTGATATTAAAATAAAAATATAAACAATTAATATAAATTTAAAATTTAATTAAAATATTTTTTTATCAAGAAATGAAATAAAGAGAAATTTCTGGTAAACAATAACTCAAGCATTATCGTGACAATAAAATTGTATAAAATAATATATATTTAAACTAATTTAAATTAAATAATTAATATAATAAATTAATTATAATTATTTGATTCAATAAAATAAATTAAATAAATAAAAAATATATGTCATGTAAAAATTATAACATTTTTAAAAATTATTAATCAAAATACATAGGACAAAAAAATTAATATAAATTAAAAAAATATTTATTTATTCTAGTCAAATCAAATAATTAATATAATTAATTAGTTATAATTAATTTGGTCAAATAAAATATTAAATATTTGATATTTATTTCAATTAAATAAAATAAATAACTAATTATACTGCTTTTAAAAATCAATAATCAATATATATATAAGATAGAAAAATCAATGCAAATTAAAATAAAATTAATTTATTTATTTTAGTCAAATCAAATAATTAATGTAATTAATTAATCATAGTTAATATTATCCAAAAAATATTAAATAATTTAATATTTATCTCAATTAAATTAATAAATATATTTAAATAAATTAAATAAAAAAATACATTCAAGAGCATGCAACTTAAATATTTGTTTGCCAAAAAACAATAGCTCAAATGACATAGTTTTTCAATACTCAATTAAGAGGTTGCCAGTTTGAGTTTTCATATTTTCGGTAAAAAAAAAAAAAAAAAAAACTTAAATATTTGTTTAGATTATTTAGTTTAGATTTGATTAGATTATTGAATGGGCCGTTTATAAATTTTATCTTATATTATTGAAGCCGGACCAGAGATCCATGGAGATGCTAATGATGATATTGAAACATGTAACCTAAATATAAATAGAGTACAAGAGAATACACAAAATCAAACTGAAACAGCAGCTAGCTATGCCCACTGACGATAATGATGCGGAGACGAAGGCGGCCACAGGGACGGAACTGGTCAGTTGCCCCACGGCAAGAACGCGGCAGCTGTCAGATGTTTCGGATGAGATTATGATGGAAATCTTGCTGAGGTTTCCGGTAAGGACGCTTGCTTCCTTAAGGAGCGTGTGCACTTCATGGAGAAACCTAATTTCCTCCCCTCCTTTCACCTGTAACCACCTTCGTCGTTCATGCTTACTTGATCCAACTTTGACTACGCTACGAATTGCTTATTGCACTTGGGCCTACAGAAATGACGTCAGATGCGGCACTATCGGACTTCTCTCCGTACACTCAATCTTGGACAATCCTTCCGAACCTACTCAAGTCGATTGCTTCAGGGAACAACGCTACTACGGAATCATTGGTTCTTGCAACGGATTGTTATGCTTGGTTGATGAACATGCCTTCAAATACATGCATGCCATCTTGTGGAACCCCTGTACCGGATTCACATTTGAATCTCCGGAAATCAGCGGCGAAGTCCGCTTTTGTGGCTTTGGTTACGATCATCTCAGTGACAGTTACAAAATTTTTGCAACTATAAGGACGGAAGGGCCATCTGATTTTGAGTTTAGTACCAGAATTTATACATTTGGGCCAACTTCGTCTTGGAGAAAAATTGATGATATCCCAGTAGCCCTATTTGGTGTCCCAATTGACAACCCTAGTTGGGCTGTTAATAGGGAAGGGGAATTTTTTGGTAGTAGCATATTATGCACTCTTAATTGGTGTGTTAATCACGTCGTTCTTTATTTTGACTTGGGTAAAGAGACTTATGGTCATTTTCCTCTGCCTGATAGTGATATAAACTTAGATCGTCATTATTTTCCAAGGCTGTGCACTCACTTATGTGTCTTGAGAAACTGCCTTTCTGTTTGCTACGGGGATAAGAGTACATACGGGTGCTTTTTATACGATTGGAATGTGTGGCAGATGAAGGAATACGGAGATGCTCAATCTTGGACTAAATTGGCAGTGATTCCGGTCTATGAAAATTTCACTTATTCAGATCCTTGTCGTTGTTTTCAACCTCTTTACATATCGGAAAGTGATGTTCTTTTGGCATTTTGTCCATTTTTCGGCATAGTTTTGTGTAACTTAAATGATGGGAGCGTAGATTTTCCTGAGATTGACAACTCTGGCATGGGGAACCATCCTGCTTTTTCTCAATGTGTCGGGTATAGGATGGCTTGTATCTACCATGACAGCTTAGTTTCACCAAATGGTCTTCGAAGCAACTCATCCAAAATGCTGCTGCGCTTCATCAAACCCAAACTCAAGCTTATTGACTCTTAAAGCCTGTTTGTGCCTTCTCTTGGTGAAGCCTTTCTAGCCCTACCAACTTTGTTATTAATGTTATCGAATTTATTTATCTCAGATTTATGTTCTTGTTTCAATTGGAATTTACTGCTTTATGATAATTCATTTGATCTTCTTCCTATTCTTGTCAAATAATTCATAAGAAATTGTATTTGCTCTTGGTATCATTATTTCTTCTTGCAAATCATTGCAAATCATTGATTAGGTAAAAAAAATTAGTATACAGTTGCACCTTGATGATTTTCGATAACAAATCTATTATCACATTAATTTTATTTATTCATACTGAATTGAAATACTACTATTATCACATTATATGAATATGCTATTGTACCAGCATAGTGTTTCTGCAATATTGTTTCAATCAATTTATAAGGAAACTTATGGAATTCAATTTACCTAATGACATTCAGCTCAATATTCAGGTGATGAGATCTTCTGGGACTTGTCTTTGGCTGGTTCTCCTAACTAACTCTTGGGTCAAGTTGGTAAAAATCATTGATTCATATATAGTTGGTAATGTTATGCTCATGCTTTCAAGATTCTTAGGCTATAGAAACAAAAATACCACATTATGTTAAATTGTTTATCATTGATTGTATTCATCCTTTTAAATTTATCTATTATTTTCCATTCATGTCCCGCCAACACTTATTAAGTCCGCTTATTAGTTGTCTTTAGATTCTATACTTGTTTGATATTTTTTTATAACATTAAAAAGTAAAACTGTTTACATATTTGTTGTTGATGCAATTAGCATTATTTAGCTTTCCAATTTCTTCTTTGGTAATTCGGTATAATTTAGATATTACCCCACCCCCAATTCTTCTTAAACTCATATAAGTAATGCATACAAAATTGATGACAAGGCTGTTTAGACTTTAGAGAATGGTCTCTGTGTCAGAATAATTAATGACCATTTTCAAGTTGCGAAAGTTTCATGAGATTTTGAAGCATTATATAGAGGCTATTGAATGCTGATCACGATTTCTCCTTTGTTCAAATACTGCATTTCAAGTTACAAGTGCTTATGTTATAGTTAGATTCTTAGTTGCTGTATCAAAATAATAATAAAAGAAGACAAGATTGCACTTGATTTAATTAAAGCTTCTACAATAAATATATGGAAGTTTAAGAACAGAGAGATGTTTCCAACGTTCTGTTTTGTAGTTAGATTCATCCTTGGTCTTTAAATTTATGTTTCAACACTAGTTTCCTAATCATGGTATTCTCATGTATGTAGAGACAGTAGAGTGAGGTAGTAATTCGAATTAAATTGTATAGAATTTAGATTATACAAGGATGTCTCACATACATAAACTTTTTACAGACTTTATTCTCGATAAATGTAAGACTTGTAAAAATTGAATCTTAGTGTAATGTTCAGTACACTGATCTTTTACATATGATTCTTTTTTTTTTCCTTTTCTGAGTCGAGCTTTATTTACAAAATTATCAAAATCAAGAGTGTTGTTGTTCTTGCCTTTGTTAATTTTAGTGAGGCTTTTTTTTATTTATATTTTGTTTTGAAGCTGCTTTTTATATGTTGTCTTGATTCCTTTTGTGCTTGATTTTTTTTTTGTTGTCCATTTATTTCTAAGGTTACTCGTTTAGATTTTAAATTTTTGTCTCTCTCAATTGCTTTTGTGATTTGTGTGGAGCATGGGAAGCAACATGGTGCTTCAATTTTTCATTTTATTCAAAAGAGAGATTAAGGACTACTGATGATTTGAACCCATTATTCTATTGTAACACATGATTCAAATGTACCTTGACAAAAAAAATCGGGTAGGGATCTTTGCTTATGAGTCAAATATTGAAGTAACAATGTTACACTTACATAGTCATCAAATATTATTAATTTTTTGTCAGCAATAATTTGTACTTATATTTATAGACGTTTTTCACACGAGAAGTATATAATTTATACTTATATTTATCAAAATTTTGAATACATAAAATAATACAATTTACATCTACGTTTCTCAAAATTTATATATATGAATTAGTAAAATTTATTTGTTAAAAATAATTTAATATTGATATTAGCCAAATAATAACAAAAAATATTAAAAGTTGTTGGTGTCCAAAAATTTCTCATTAAAAAGCCATTTGCTTCCGTCAAATCTTTTTTCCTCGTTTACATTTATTTATGGCAACGATTTTTATATCTATGAAGTTACATTTGGCATCCAGGGAATGTGGTGCTGATTTTTTGCATATTTGGTATGTTGCAAGGTCTTTGTTTTGAACGTGACGAATGCCACTCCCTCCAGAAGTTAGACCTGACATTTATTCATTCATTGCTTCTCAATATTAATTTGATGATCAATAAGTATAAATAGGCCAATGCTATGGTATAGAAAATAGAAGTGAAAAAGTTTCTACATATGAGAAACTTGGCGTGACTTGTGTTGAGAGACAACAAATGTCCTCTTTTACTTTTTTGGCCATAATTTTTTACTGTGTATTAGAAGAATGAATTAAAATTAGGGAAAAAGATAAATAGGTTCCTGACTTTTTAAACTTTTGACAAATACATCCCTGACAAAATTTAAATACAAAAAAGTTCCTGACTTTAACAAATGGAGGACAATTTAGTCCTTCCGTCTATTTGCCTCTCATACACCAAACGGAACTGGCTGACGTGACTGAAACGGTGTCCAGGTGTCCGTACGGTGCCACGTTGGAAGGAGAATAAAGTTTGAAAGACAAATAAGTCCTTGACGTAATTTTGCAAATAAAGTTCGAAGGACAAATAGGTCCTTGAGAATTTTTTTTTCATTATACTTCTATTATGCTTTTATTATGAGAATTTAGTTTATGTAGGCTAAAAGTTGGTTTTTTTTTTATAAAAAAAATTATTTCGTATAGGTCGAATTGAGTATTTATTTTATATGGGCGCCTATCCAAAAATGGATTAGCACTATAGCTTTCAATTTAAATGGTTTCAATTTCAACCAATTTGTAGTTGATAGTCAAGGTCGTGTAATTAACACCTGGGCTGATATTCTTAATATCAATCCCGGTATCATATAAAAAAATTGAATAATACTTTTAGCATTTCCAAGAAGTAATTGATTAAATATTTGAAATAGTTATAATTCCATTCACTATCTTAACTGAAAAAAAATCTATAAGACTGAATTACCTGGGAAGCTTGCGCCCATAAGAAATCGCGGAGCCACCCATTAATGGTAATGGAACTCTGCAATTTAAATTATAGATTGAAATAATATTCAAATTAGATCTATATTATAATGTAAAAAAATATTTATGTTATAGATTGAATAAACTGCTTGTATTTTGAAATCTAGTTAACTTGTTGTATTCTATAATTTAAATTATTTGTATTAAAATTACAGAAATTAGGCTTGTTCTGTTTCTACTTTTTTTTTCTTAAATTGCATTAGTTCAGTTTTAGTGCATTTGTGTATTATATTAGAATATGTTAAATTGCATTAGTTCAGTTTTCATCATACCAGTGGCATTAGTTAGCATGAGTTCATTTATGCATCAAGTTAGCATTAGTTCATTTGTGCATCATTCATGTATTAAGTTAGCATTAGTGCATTTGTGTATTATATTAGAACTAGTATTTTTATCCATAATAATATTACGAGAATAATTTTTTTGTTAAATTATTTATAATTAATTTTAACATTTGTTATCTAAAATTTAAAATAATTTAATGTGTATACTTTTACATTTAAAATATTTTAATTGTAAAAAAATATCGAATGACATATTTTAATTTGTCAAATTACTAATATAAAATATAATTATATATAGAGTAAAAATAGTAGAGAGAAATATAAAAATAGAGAGAGGTAGATGAGAGAATTTAGGAAAGAAGTTTATTAATTTTGAAAAAAAAAATTCTCAAGGACCTATTTGTCCTTCGAACTTTATTTGTAAAATGACGTCAAGGACTTATTTGTCCTTCGAACTTTATTCCCCTTCCAGCGTGGCACCGTAACGGACACCTGGACACCGTTTCAGCCACGTCAGCCAGTTCCGTTTGGTGTATGAGAGGCAAATAGACGGAAGGACTAAATTGTCTTCCGTTTGTTAAAGTCAGGGACTTTTTTGTATTTAAATTTTGTGAGGGATGTATTTGTCAAAAAATTGAAAAGTCAGGGACCTATTTGTCTTTTTCCCTTAAAATTAAGCTAGTTTGTTAATTTTTTTTAACCTTGGGCCTAAAATTTTGAACAACATGAAAAAGAAAGAGCAACTGGAATTGAAAGGAGCAACCATTTCTGACCAAAACAAAAAAAGGAGCAACAATCACAAAACCCGTTAAAATACGGAAATGGATTCTCTCAAAAGTGTGATCTCTCACCATTAGTTTTATAAGTGAGACCAAAAGTAAATATGATAGAAAACAATAAATGGTTAAATTAAACAATTAACACCATTCATTTTTTTTTTCACTAAATAGGATCCACTCTCCTAAAATACTATTACCCATAAAAAGCTCATCTATTAATGAATCTGTAACATGGTAATGTATGCAATTACTACTAATTAATCAAACCAACCCCACCATATATTTACAGTATTTTATTAATTTTTCATGAAAAAAATATACCATAGGAAATATTAAAATAATTTTGAAGAAACAAAAAATTGGTATATTTTTTTCTTAATTGAAAGTAAATATAAATTTGAAGAAATCTTATTTTAGTGAATATATATTATTTTGAATGCTATTAAATATAAATTCTTTTATATACTTTATAGTTTATTATATTTATGATAATTTTCTTCTCAAATACTTTAAGGTTATAATTTAAAATTTAGAATAAAAAATTTATGATTTAAAGTCTGAAATTTGAGATAAATAAAATAAATTAAAAAAATAACTAATGTTGGCTGTTTGGTTATCTAACATTAAAATTGACAAATTTGCTTTTTATCAACTATAATGAAAGTATCTTTCCAAAAAAAAAATATAATGAAAGCATGGTAATCAATAACACTATAAATGAGGGGATAAGGTTTGTAAAAAAATTTATACTCCTTGCTTCAATCTAATAGGTATTTTCCAACTCATTTTCTCTTAATTAATACGTTAATCTATTTATTTATTCTAAATATTTCACATTTTTTTTCAATAGATTTAGATTTTTTAAATTTTGAATTTCATTTTAGAAGGTAAAGTATGATCTATTACTATTTATTTTATATGTGGGATCAAGAAAAAACATGAGAGAGAAAATATTCAATAGTAAAAAATCACACTTTATTCTCTAAAGTGAAAATCTAAAGTTTAGAGGATCTAAATTCTAAAAGCAATACTTATATTAGAACTGCGTCCAAACAAAACTTGTGTTTTGAATCCAGATAAGCATACTTAATAAATTAAATCATTTTAAAAGTAGCTTTTTTTTTTTACTTTATTTATGGCATGTACAGTATGAAACTACTTTAAGGTATTATTTGGATGCAAGATGAAAAATAAGAGAAAAAAAAATGAAAGGAAAGAAAATAAGAAGAAAGAAAATGAAAGAAAAAATAGAGTTTTGTGTGTGTTGTTTGGATAAAGAGAAAATGAATGAAAAAAATAGGAGAAAATTTTTCTTTTATTTGAATAGAAGAAAAAGTAGAAAGAAAAAAGATTATACAAGAATACAATTACATTAATATCTTTATTTATATTATATATAAATTACAATTTATTAATATATTTAAGTCATTTTTTTAAAGAAAAAAACAATCATTCAAATTAGTTTTCAAAATTTTAATATATTATTTTTATTAACAAAAATATTTTTTTAAAATTAGATAACATGAAAAATGTGTTTTGAAATTTTAAAGAGACTAAATTTAGAAAATTTACTATTTCTATTAAATAAAGGGCAAAGTTGTTATTTTGACATTATTAACACATTGTTCATCCATTTTCATCTCATGAATAAAGAGAAAAGAGTTATATGGGCTCACACCACTTTTTTTTTTCTTTTCTTTTCATTTTCTCTTATAAACTAAACAACAAAAAATTTAATTTTTTATCTACTTTTTTTCCACTCATATTCCTTCAAACCAAACAATGTGTAAAAATAAAATACTCAGATACAAGCGAAACATGTGTTCAAACAGAACGTGTATTTTGAATTTAAATGAGTACACTCAACAAATCAAGCCACTTTAAAAGAAGGAAGAATTGATAAAAGTAAATTTAAAAGTTTACACCATGGTCATAATTATATTTAAATTATTTAATGAATTATTATTGGTACATATAATTTATTTGTTTTAATGGACACATTTATCTTTCTGCCAATAGATATTTGTCTCTATTAACAAAAATGTACCTGTGTAATGTTTTATGCCCTGCATGATATTATTACTATGAGTGATGTTGTCATGTAAATATTTTTTTTTAAAATTAAATTAATTAAACTTAAACTCTCTATTTCCAGAAATTGTAAAAATTTCTAAAATCTTAATAAAGAACGAAGATCATGACTTCACTTAGGATTTTTCTACAACCAAATAAAAGTTTTTTTTCTTCAATTACAAACTCTTTTAGTTCTCTCCTCTTTTCTGCTATTTCTCTAACACTACCTACAAGTTTGTCGATCCCTAAATCTGAAAATCCAAAAATTTTTCTCTTCTTTCGGCACACTCAGTCTCACTTCACTTTCTCCTCTCACTTTTTAGAAGTCGCACACCATCGTCGTCCATTCTTTGCACCACCAGGTGGAGCCAGACGGTTCGTCATTAGCCAGGAACAGAGCTAGATCAATTCTTAAGAGGGGCCAATATAAAAATATAACTTTAGAAAAAGAAAAAATTAAAATTAAGGGGACTAATATAAAAATTAGTAATCTTTATACATTAAAATTTTTTATTTGGAGGACCATTGTTCCTTTTCCCAACACTAGCCTCTGCCCTTGTGGCTGGTGGTCAACTACTTCTCTTCCTTACTGTTCCTCTTCTTTTCCTTGTCATTTTCTCTTCTCTTCCTTGGCATTTCTAATAGCCTCCTTCATCGTGGTGCCGCTCATCGCCTTTGTCATCGTCGCCTGGCCGCTTTGTTCATCGTAATCACGCTGCCTCACTGTCTCTAAAAAGCTTTCTAAAACCATCCATAAAACCAACATTAGTAAGCTTTCTAAAAAGCTTCTCAAACCTCACACATAAATTGATACGAGCCTATTAATAACAACTGCTACTTTCGGCCCAATACAAGAAGTTGAAAGCAATGAGGAGGCAATTAGGCCATATAAAATGTTAGCAGAGCAGAGAACAAGTGTGTGAAGAAGCAACCAGCTTGGATGAAGGACTACGAGCTGTGAAATAGAGGCGCTATAAAATAATAAAATCGGAGGTAGTATCAAGTTAGTTACGTAACAACTTAGAGAGAAAAAGAGGTTAAAAGAGAAGGCAGAGAACCATTAAGTGATAAAAAATATGAATTGTTATCATTGAGGAGTGCTTCTCTCACTCGAAAGGGAAGATTATTGTTCATTCCATTTCAGATTATATACACACTCATATTTGATTTTTACTCAATTCATCGCTGCATGATCTTCTTATTCTTATTTTGTGGTTGTTATACTGTTGCTTGAGCTTGAATTATTGAACAGGGCTATCAATTGGTGCTCTCGTTGAGAGAATTTCATGATGACGGAAGGAACTCGATTAGAAGAATTAACACTCCCTAAAAAACATGAGGTAGCATGTTGAGCCATGGTTTAGTGGAGGCACACAAACGGATAGCGGAGACGCAACAACAGCTTACAACGATAGATTCATCACTGCGTGCAATTGAAAAGCTGCTCCGTGAGGGTTTGAAACACAAGGCAGCTAGTGGCGATCCAAGTTTTGCCGGAGATGATGTGGTGGAAGGATCTGGATTGGGGTCTGTGAATTTGAATGGAGAATTGCAATGGCCACGAAAATTGAAGGTGGCTGACCTTCCCATATTCGAAGGAGATGAAGTAGAGGATTGGGTTTTTCGGGCAAGGCAATACTTTGGAGGGCGACGACTCTGGTGACTTTGTTCACGGTGACTATAGATGGCTAGGTGTTGACCTACCAATAAAAATACGACAGCTGTAAGGTTTCACAAGGTCATTATCTAGGTACTTATAAGGTAAATCATATTACCCATAGTCAAAGGATAATTATAAAAAAAATTTATTGCAGAAATAAATAAGGAATTTTTAAAAATGGGTAAAGCTAAAAGGGTAATTGCATGTTGGATTAAATTGCTTCCACGATACAAGTGGTGTGGAAGCAATTGTTCATTGTCGGCAGCAGTTTTGAGGTGCACAAACACAAGCCACAAATACAGAAAAATGGATGTAATATACTGCATGATGTTGCAAATTGTTGTTTTGGTTCTCTACCTCAACTTGAAATTCTATGTGTTGGAGGTGCAGGTAAAATTGTGTAGCAAAGAGAGTGTGAAATTGTATAGCCTTGGAAGCAATTGTTCATCGTATTAAAAAAAAGGGTATGTGTTGCTTGATGGGCTTTACTTGTGTAGGAAAGATTGACATTTTGAAAGTGCAGTAGAAAAATTTTCAGCGACGAGATTGCTGGGACAGTTTTATTGAAGGGGGTTAGTTGTTAATTTCATACAAGTGTAAGACTCGTTATTGTGGCCGAAAATGAGCATGGATTCGGCAGTGTAGTTGGATGAGAAGAGAGATCATTGCTAGGATAAGGAGCGGAGAAATGACAGAGAAGAGGACCGACAGAGAGTTATTAGGTGGCGGTGGTGGAGGAAGAGACAACCAGTTTAGGGTGCCAATAAGCAGAGCAAACTAGTGTGGTTGGTTCCAGCAATTCCACTCTCAACGAGCCGCCACGAGCTCCAAACCAAAGCCTTCCAAGTCTGGCAGTGGCAACAAATGGAACCCAAAAAATGATTTTCTTAATTTTTATTTTTACTTTGATTTTTTTTTCAATTTGTCTTTTTTAATGTTTATTACTTAACTACAAATAAAACTAAACAATTACTATATCGTGTTAATAATTTCACTGCATCTTAACCCAGTCAAGGAATGCTCAACACCAAAACTAGCTTCCACGTGTCTCTCTCTCGTAGGTGTATTTGATGTGTCCAGCTTAGCTACCGTAAACCCAATGCCACCAGAGAATGCACCTGCTTGGAGACATTCAACATTCCAATTGAATAAAGATCGGGTATTATCCTTCCATCTTGTGGGTGTAGCCTATGCATAGTACCGTTGGGGAGTCAACAACAATATTACATATACCTGGGATTCATTACTTGATGCTTTGCATGTTCATTTTGGCAAGAACGTGTTCTATGATCCAAGAACAACTCTCAAGGCATTGAAGTAGAGTGGTTCTGTAGAAGGTATCAATGTCAATTCGAAGAACTGAGCAACTGTATGACAGGGCTGAGTGAAGAGTAGATTGTGGCCATGTTTATAGCTGGACTCTAAGAGCACCTGAAGTGTGAGCTGCTGCTGGCCCGACCCAATTCCTATATCCAAGCTGTCTCTCTTGCCAAACTACATGAGCAGAAACATGTAGAAACATTGGGCCTCACCAAAAACAATGGCAGCAAACTAAACTCCTTGTTTGGCCCACTTAACCGGTTTGCACCCCTACACCCAATTTCCCAACTTAAAAAATCCATCACTCACACCATCACTCTTCAACCCATTCTCCCCCACCTCTTCAAACCATTCTTCCTCAACCGTACAACCACTGCCGGTCAAGAAACTCACCAGCACCGATTTACATGCATGCCGAAAAAATGGACTTTGTTATTACTGCGATGACAAGTATACCCCTGGTCACCACTGCAAGTCGTCATTGCAACTCCTAGTAGGGGAAGAGGAATTATAAGAATTGATGCAAGAGCCTCAAATGGCAGTCGTTGAACCAGAGTCCAACTCCGATGATGCTGGAAAGGCAATGAAAAACCACCCAAGATTAGCTTGAATGCACTCGAAGGGGAGTTTCAACCCGAAATACTCAGAGTTCATGATACCCACTCTAATCGGCAATTGATGATCTTAATTGATGGTGGAAGTATTCATAATTTTGTGAAAGGGTCCATGGCTAGGAAGTTGAATTTATCGCTCAGACCAACCCCTGCTCTACATGTGATAGTGGGTAATGGTGATTCCATCCATTGGGGAGCAATGTGCCAAAACTTAGCACTAATGGTTCAAGGGTATAATTTTGCAGTTGATACTTATGTATTAGACTTAAAGGATGCTGACATTGTCTTAGGGGTGCACTGGATGATGCGGTTAGGGACAATTAGGATCACTTACATGGAATTATTCATAAAATTTAAAATCATGGGTAAATGGGTAGTGTTCCAAGGTGAGCGGCTGTTGAAAGATGCTAGTCTTAATTTCAGAGAGCTTAAGAAGCTAAATGAGAGAAAATTTATTGTCCACATATTTCATTTAGATGTTACCACCATTGATTCCACACCACAAGCTACCGTAGAAGATGAAAGTATTCAAGGGGTTCTTGCTGAATTTTCAAAAGTCTTTGAGGAGCCCATTAAATTACTGCCACAACGCGAAATCGATTACCCTATTCATCTAGTTCCTGGCTCTGCAACAGTGAGTATACGACCGTACCGTTATCCCCACTTCTAGAAAGAAAAAATAAAGAGGCTTGTGGAAGAAATTCTAGGTACATGGATTATTCACAATAGTTAAAGTGCTTTCTCTAGTCCAATACTGCTAGTCAAGAAGAAGGTTGCAAGGTGGTGTTTTTGCATAGACTATCGAGCTCTCAATTCTATTACTGTAAAAGATAAGTTTTCTATCTCTACTATTGATGAAATCTTAGATGAACTGCATGGTGCTGTTTATTTCTATAATATTGACTTGTGTAGTGGCTACTACCAAATTCGAATGAAGGAGGAGGACATTAATAAGACTGCCTTTCGAACACACATTGGACATTACGAGTTTGTAGTGATGTCGTTCGGACTTATGAATGTGCATTCCACCTTTCAAGCAACCATGAATCGTATTTTCCAATCATTCTTGAGGCATTTCGTGGCAGTATTTTTTTTATGACATACTGGTGTATAGCCGGAGTAAAGAGGAACATCTAGAACAATTGTCCCTCACTTTACAAGTGCTGCGTAAGAACCAGCTCTTTGCTAAACAATCCAAATGTTCCTTTGCCCAGCAACAGGTGGAATACTTGGGTCATGTGATCACAGGGCAAGGGGTGAAGTAGACCTAACTAAGATTGAAGCTATTCTTGCTTGGCCGGAATCAAAGAATCTGAAATAATTGTGCGGCTTCTTGGGGTTGACAGGGTATTATCGAAAGTTTGTGGTAGAATATGCCCAGTTAGCTTTTCCACTAAAGGAGTTGTTGAAAAAGAATGCTTTCCAGTGGACAGTTACTGCAGATCAAGCATTTCATTAGTTGAAAAATATTATGACACATAATCCCGTATTCGCACTCCCTAATTTTTCCAAGGAATTTGTGGTGGAAACTGATGCGTCAGGCCGGGATTAGGAGCAGTTCTATCACAAGGAGGCCATCCTATAGCGTATTTCAGCAAGAAAATGGGGTTGCGCATGGCACAGGCTTTGGCTTATGTGCGAGAGCTATATGCAGTGACACAGAGCATTATCTTTTAGGCCGCAAATTCACTATTAAGACAGACTATCAAGGTCTTGACAAATGAATTTTTGCCGGTATAGAAATTATCAATTGATCAATCGTAGTATAGTCTAAACCGACGCAAAATCCTTCATCAAACAAATCTACAATCTATATCCGAGAGTACTATTCTCCCGAGTCGTTCTCCCTTGGAATTGCCAAAGTGTGCATCTTATTGGTTTAGTAAGCCTTGTTGGAATTCTTTGAGGGTTTTTAGCAAAGTAATGAGGGACAAACAATCAATTATCAAAAGACTTGGCTTAGGGTTGGCATTAGAAATTCTATCCTTATAGTCTATTCAATGTTGACGACAATTAGGCCTTGCTTCATTTAGTTATCCCCTAGGTATAGAGGGAAGTCAAATGAGAGCAATCAACTTGAGTCACAAGTCCTAGCTTCACCTTATGGGAATCTAGCTTTAGTGCACTCCAAGCCAACTAGCAATCCCTAATTCCAAACCAACTATTGATACAACTATTCAACTTCTTCCAAGGACCAAACCCTATGCCAAGTGTGAAAATTCTACTCCATAACTAGTGTTGTCATTTTATCAAACATGTGATGAGCAAGAAGGCAAGTCATAGTGAAATGAGAGGGAAAGTCAAATTGAAAGTATTGCAACACAAAGATCTAACAACAAATCTCAAAGAGTAGCAATGAAAATCCAAAATAGAGATGAAATCCAAAATTACAAAGTTGAATTCTAGATCTATGAGAATTGATCAATTGTATCTACTACTTGAAATTGGAGAAGAAAATCTATGACATGAACAAAGTGGAGTGAGAATTGCAATGGATCTCACCAAAAAGTCATTGAAAATTCAGAAATTAGATGAGGATGAACCCTAGTGAAGCTTGGAATCTCCCTCTTCTTCTCCCAAAAAAAGTGTAACTAACTCTCCTCTCTCCCCCAAAATATCTAGATCTAGAAAATGAACTAAAGTGTCCTTAACCCTTGTTCCTTTGGTCTTCTTAAGCTTTTCCCGCCAAGGTGTTTCTCCAAGAGTGGGATCCTTAACTGCCTCCACGCCTAAGTCACGTGACTTCTTAAAAAATCATATTCGCAAATCGGCGCGCACGCGCAAGGCACGCGCACGCGCCGTTGAGACGTCTTGTAATGTGCGCGGAGGCGTGATGTACGCGTGCGCGCCCATGAAGATCCTGGCTTAGCCGCTTCTCAAGCCGGCTCTTGGCTTTGGCTTCACGTTGCCCTATCCGTGCGGGCGCGCAAGGTGCGTGCACGCGCCCATGCGGAAACCTCCAAAGCTTAATCCTCATGCTTCCTTCCTTTGTACCCATCTTCCTTCTCTCTTTCGGTCCATTCCCACTCTATATCCTGAAACCACTTAACACACAAGTCACGGCATCGAATGGCATCAAGAGAAGATTAGAAATGTATCTATTTTAGTGCGAAATAAGCATGTTTTCATTCATGAGGCGAAACTAGGAAAGGGCTGCAAAATCTTGTATTTTCATATAGAAAGTGTGTGGAATCATTGATAAAACCCCTGAAATCAGCACAAGATAAACCCTCAAATTGGGGTTTGTCAACCTCCCCACACTTAGATTCTAGCATGTCCTCATGCTTAGAGAAATGCAAAGAAACACAGAAGACCGAGGGATTGCAAAAGTATAAGACTCATGAAGTGCAACCTACTTATATGCATGCAACTATGACTAGTGCCACTATCCACTTGGTTGGGAGCAAATTAGCCTTCTTAGGACATATGCGAGCACATGGGGTACAATGATGGTCAAAGCATAGGACTTGCCACTTTCTAAGCATCAAATGCAATGTGTGCAACCTTGCATGAGGAATGCTCGCGAGAGCCGGGAATCAAAGGATTGAGCATCGAACCCTCGGCGGAAGTGTTTGCACTCTAATCACTCGGTGTTTGGGGTTTATTCTCTCAATTCTCCCCTAATCATGTTTTCCAAGAATTGTTTTTCATCTAACAATCAACAATTATTCAATGCATGCATACAATTATCATGAGGTCTTTTCCTTAGGTTGTAATGGGGTTAGGGTCAAGGTAGGGTCATATATGGCTAGTGGACTTAGGATTTGAATCTTTGATTAACTTAAACTTTCCCACCTAACCTATATAATGACCTATACAATTAAGTACTATCCTAACTACCCATTCCTCACTTTTCCACATACTCATGCATTTTCTCTTCGTTTCACAATACTTATGCATTGATTCCTCTTGAGCTTCACTTTGGGGCATTTTGTCCCCTTTTTATTATTATTATTATTATTTTTTCTATTTTTCTTTTCTTTTCCATATTGTTCTTCTTTTTCTTTTGTTCTTTTGTTTTTCGCATTTTTTTTCTATATAAGAGCGTCAGTGCATAAGGTTTTACATTTGATCAATACATGAGTATGTACCCGATTCCTAATATTTTCAATAATAATACAAAATACCCTTTTATTCACCCAATGTCCCAAGGTTCCCACACTTGAATGATACTCACACACACTAGCCTAAGCTAATCAAAGATCCAAATAAGGACTTTTATTGTTTTTCACCTTAAGGCTTGTAATGTGCTAAATTAAGAACAAAGTGGGTTAATCGTAGGCTCAAATTTGGCTAACAAAGGGAGATAGAAGGTAAGGCCATTTGGGTGAGTGAGCTAATGAAATGATGGCCTCAATCATATAAATGCATGAATACACTAAATAGTGGACATAAAGAATCAAACAAATCAAAGATCACAATCATAGGAGGAGAATAATGCACACAAGAAGGAAAAATAAGTGGTTATAAGATGTAACCACACCATTAGGCTCAAATCTCACAAGCTTGTGTTCTTAACTTCAAACCCATGTTCCAAAATATAATTCTTCATGCAATTTTGGCATCAAAGCATTTAAGATTTGCAACGCCATGGTTGCCCCAAAGTGTTGGTTTCCTAAGAGAGAATTTCATTGTTCCAACCAAGCAGGCTTATCATGCGAATGGTGCCAACTAAGACCTAATCATGCAACCTATCCTAATTTATTCAGATGTTACCTACGGAGATCGGTCGGCCGACCTCCCCACACTTAAAACTTGGCACGGTCCTCCGTGCTAGAGGTTAGGCGCACAGGTTGATTGAGCTCCGAGTGTGCCACATCTCCAATGCCATTGCTATCCCCGCTTGAAGTTGTGGTGGAGGTGGAGATATCGGGTTCCTCCATAGGTGGGGTGATTATGCTTAGAAGCCTCTTCACATGAGCATAGCGGCGTTGGTTACGCCTCTCATAACGGTCTAATTTGTTGTGAAGGTCCTCAAGGCGTTGGGCGGTCGATTTTTGTGATGTAGATGAAGTGGTAGCGTGGCCAGTTGGTGTGGGCAGTTCAATGTCCATGGTGACTTCCGGAGGCTTGAGGCATCTCTTGGTTGGAATGATATCACCATCAACCGGTATTGAGGTTCGCCTATCTTTAGTCTCCCGGTTGACGCCGGCTTTCGCAACTAATGCCGTCACTAAAGCGGGGAATGGTAGATTTCCCTTGGCATGAATGCGCCCCATGGATTGGCGGATGGCACGCGGAACGTCGACCGGTTTCTCGGTCAAGATGCACCATATCAATAAGGCAAGCTCGGCGGTGATGGATGACCCATGCGTGCTCGGGAGCACGTAGTGAGCTAGAATTTGGGCCCATGCCGTGGCTTCTTGAGTGAGGTGGCGGACATCTAAACCCTTGGGTCTTCGCTTTATGGTCCCCCGAATCCAATATGCGTCGGGTAAAGCAATGACGTGGAGGATCGCGCTCCAATCGAATGCGCAGTCAACGCATGTAGCCAAGACTTCTTGGTAGGCGTCATATGCATCCGTTGATGGTTCAATCCCAAGGACTTCTCGGATGGTATCCACTGTGACCGACACTTGTTTTCGGCGCACAAATATTGATGTGAGATGAGGTGAGTGGAAGTTGGAGTAGAATTCTACCACCCAAGAGAGATTGGCCTCCGTTGGTTGCCTCAAGAGGAACCTCCAATGCCTCCGGTCAATGTGTGGCATCACAATCGGACTGAGGTGAGCCGGTAAGACTAGGAGGGGTTCCGGATGGTAATTTCTTTCAATCATTCTGGAGTAGACAAGTTCGCAGTAACGGTTGGGAAACTTGTTTGAATCCTTAGGAGGGTTGTCCTTCTCTAGAACGTCAACGGGGCCCTTATTCTTCTTCAGGAGGGGCTTGGCCGTTAGTTCTTGGCGCACTTTATTGGAAACTGGCTTCTTGGGGCCTTTCCCCTTGTCCTTTTTGATGACCATCCTGTGGAAGCAAGAAAGGAAAAATATCAAACCCAAAGAAGTGGAGATACATGAGCTCTATGTAATGAAAGTTATGCCATAGAATATGGGTATCTTCGTTACATGACAGCTGCAACATGTAACTAGGATAATGTGTGAAGAGCAAGGCAAATAATTTTCATGTGGTGCAAGGGTAGTTTAAGCATGCAAGGAAGAAGCATGAGAAGCACACACCCTTAGGGACCATAAATGGAAGGCAAGCGAAGAAAATGGGGATGAATGGTTTGTGGAAAGTGGGGATGCACTCAAAAGTGATTGGTTGAGAGGCAAGGTAGTCACAATAAGTCCAAAATTCAAGTGTGCCTTTCATCGAACACTTGGCGTGCATCCATGAAGTAGTATTTGATTATGTGAAAGAGGGAGCAATGTAACATTCCACAATCCATTATTAATGATTATAGTGCATATTAATTGCAAGAAAATAAAGCAACACCATTCATCTATGCATGTAAGTTAGTTTGAGACCCAAATGCTCATGAAGAATTGGATTGAGAGAGAAGAGGGAGCAGAGACATCCCAAGGGAGCAACTAGAGAAGGAGGGAAGAGAGAAGAAAAAGAAGAAAGAAGCTACCTAAAAGATGGTGCAACTAAATGAGAGATTAATGGACTAAGAGGGAGTCTAGTATAATACCTTGTGAGATGGAGAAGGATATGGAAGAAGAAGAGAAGTGGAATGAGAATGAAGGGATGAGTGTGCCCTTCTTAAAGATGGCGTTGATCACCGGCGCGTGCGCGTGCAGTGCGCGCTCGCGCGGGAAGTGAGGTGGACTAGGGGCGCGCGAGCGCACAGTGCGCGTGCGCGTCCATACGCTTGGGCTGGCGGCGCAGGAGAGGCACAGGGGTGGCATAACTCTCTGGACGAAGTACCAGAGATGGCTTCAGCGCTTTTTGGCGCGCGCGCGCGCGTCCTCGTGGTTGTGCCCCAGGCATGAGAGGGGCCTGGAGGGGGCTCAACTCTCTGTGAATTGGCCCAGAGAGGGGTGTAGAAGAAAGGGGCGCGTGCGCGGCTGCGGCGCGCGCGCGCATTTCGTGCTTGCCTTATGTGGACGCGTGCGCGCCAGGTGCGCGCACGCGGCAAAGGTGCTGGGCTGGTGGCTTAGTGTAGGCTTGAGAGAGGCTTAACTTTCTGTAGAATGTACTAGGAGGGCAGCAGGGCAATCGGCGCGGACGCGCACAGTGCGCTTGCGCGCTGATTGGCAGATTTCGCCCATGTGCGCGGACGCGCCAAGTGCGCGCATGCGCAGAGGGGTGGTGTTTTCTAAATTTGCAAGTGTTTACACCAGTTTTGACATTTCAAAAACCCCCCCATACAGCCACTTAAGCACTATAGCAGGGCATTTTGCTTGGTAAACTATCAGGGAAGTCAACAAATGAAGTGAAGTATCTATGTACAAACATGAAGTCAAGTGTTTATGTACAAATCTCAAAGGAAGATCTTACCATGGTGGGGTGTCTCCCACCTAGCACTTTTGTTTAACGTCCTTAAGTTGGACTTTCAGTAGCTTATAGTGTTTGTTCAAGAGTTGCATCCCTCAAGAGGAACACTTCAAATTCCTTGGCGTTCTTTCTTTGCTCACCATGATACAATTTGAGACGGTGCCCGTTTACCTTGAAGATGTTCGGGCTTGATGGGTGGCGCAAGTGGTAGACTCCATAAGGTTCTACTTTCTCCACTTGGTAGGGCCCATCCCACCTTGATCTAAGCTTTCCGGGTAGTAATCTCAACCTTGAATTGTAGAGAAGGACTAGGTCACCGGGTCCGAATTCCCTTCTCCTAATGTTCTTGTCATGGATGGCTTTCAACTTTTTCTTATAAAGTCTGGAGTTGTCGTAAGCTTCCAATCTCATACATTCTAATTCTGCCAATTGAAGCTTTCTCTCTACTCCGGCCCCACCCAAGCTCATATTACACTCCTTTATGGCCCAATAAGCTTTATGTTCAATCTCCACCGGTAGGTGACATGCTTTGCCATATACAAGCCGGAAGGGGCTCATGCCAATGGGTGTCTTGTAAGCCGTTCGATAGGCCCATAGTGCATCGGAGAGTTTAATGCTCCAATCTTTCCTATTCGGCTTTACAATCCTTTCTAACACATGCTTGATTTCCCGGTTGGAGACTTCGGCTTGGCCGTTTGTCTGAAGGTGGTAAGCCGTGGCGACTTTGTGGATGATGCCATATTTTCTCATGAGGCCGTCTATTCTTTTGTTGCAAAAGTGGGATCCTTGGTCACTTATGATTGCTCTTGGGGCGCCAAAGCGACAAATGATGTTGTTCCTCACAAAAGAATACACAACATTAGCGTCATCCGTTCGGGTGGGGATTGCCTCAACCCATTTTGACACATAATCGACGGCTAACAAGATGTAGAGAAAGCCATTGGAATTTGGAAATGGTCCCATGAAGTCGATTCCCCATACGTCAAAGATTTCGCAAAAAAGCATATTTTGTTGGGGAATTTCGTCCTTCTTGGAAATATCTCCAAACCTAATACATTGGGGACAAGATTTGAAATAGAGAGAAGCATCTTTGAGAAGAGTTGGCCACCAAAATCCGCAATCAAGGATTTTTCTTGCCGTTCTTTGGGGCCCATAGTGACCACCTCCTTCGGAAGCATGGCAAGCGTCCAAGATTGCTTGGAATTCGGTTTGAGGTATGCACCGTCGCATTATTTGGTCCGCTCCACACCTCCACAAATAGGGATCATCCCAAATATAGTATTTGGATTCGCTTTTCAGCTTATCCTTTTTGTTTTTGTCGAGATTGGGAGGGAAAGTACGTGAAACCAAATAGTTTGCTATTGGGGCATACCAAGGAACCACTTCCGAGATTGCATGCAAAGCATCTAAAGGAAAGGAGTCATTGATAGGAGTGGTGTCGCCTTTTGTGTTTTCAAGGCGACTTAAATGGTCCGCCACTAGGTTTTGGGCACCGCTCCTATCTTTGATTTCCAAGTCAAATTCTTGTAATAAGAGCACCCAACGAATTAATCTCGGTTTGGATTCCTTTTTTGCCAACAAGTACTTTAGTGCCGCGTGATCCGAGTACACTACTACCTTGGAACCAAGAAGATAGGTTCGGAACTTGTCCAAGGCAAAAACAATAGCTAGAAGTTCCTTTTCGGTAGTAGTGTAGTTGGATTGGGCTCCGTCTAATGTTTTGGAAGCATAAGCTATGACATAGGAAATCTTACCCTCGCGTTGTGCTAACGCGGCTCCTATCGCATAATTCGAAGCATCAACATGATTTCAAAGGGTTGAGTCCAATTGGGTCCTCGTACAATAGGGGCTTGTGTCAATGCTATCTTGAGTTTGTCATATGCTTCCATACATTCCTTGCTCATCTCAAATTCGGTGTCTTTTTGTAGTAATCGAGAGAGAGGTAAGGCCACCTTGCTAAAGTCCTTGATGAATCTCCGGTAGAATCCTGCATGTCCAAGAAAAGAACGGACTTCCCTCTCGGAGGAGGGGTAAGGTAAACTGGATATGACATTTATCTTTTCCGGATCTACGGAGATGCCTTCCTTTGATACTATGTGTCCCAAAACAATGCCTTGTTTGACCATGAAATGACATTTTTCAAAATTTAAGACAAGGTTTGTTTTGGTGCATCTTTCTAAAACTTTTTCAAGGTTACCTAAGCAATGCTCAAATGACTCACCATACACACTAAAATCATCCATGAAAACTTCCATCGATTGCTCTAGAAAGTCCGCAAATAGGCTCATCATGCATCTTTGAAACGTTGCCGGTGCATTGCATAGGCCAAATGGCATACGCTTGTAAGCATACGTTCCAAAGGGGCAAGTAAATGTGATTTTTTCTTGGTCTTCTAGAGCAATATGAATTTGGAAGTATCCGGAGTAGCCATCAAGAAAACAATAGTATGATTTACCGGCTAACCGATCAAGCATTTGATCAATAAACGGTAGTGAAAAGTGATCTTTTCTTGTGGCTGCATTCAATCTTCGGTAGTCTATGCATACTCTCCAAGAATTCTGCACTCTTGTTGCTATAAGTTCACCACTTTCGTTTTTGATTGTTGTCACTCCGGACTTCTTTGGCACTACTTGGACTGGGCTTACCCATTCGCTATCCGAGATAGGATAGATGATGTCCGCTTCAAGTAGCTTAGTGACTTCTTTCTTCACCACTTCAAGAATGGTTGGGTTAAGTCTCCTTTGAGGTTGTCGGACCGGTCTTGCTCCTTCTTCAAGAAATATGCGGTGCTCGCATACTTGGGGGCTTATTCCCACTAGATCCGCCAAACTCCACCCAATTGCCCTTTTGTTTTTCCTCAATACATTCAGCAATTTTTCTTCTTGTTGAGGAGTTAACTCTTGTGCAATTATCACGGGTAGCTTTTGGGCTTCATCAAGGTATGAATACCTTAAGTGAGGTGGTAGTGGCTTCAATTCCATACTCTTGTCATTCCTTGAAATTTGGGTTTCCGGATGGCTTGTATGATGTGTGGTATTTAGTTCGCTTGACTTTTCATTTGCTTCGTCGACCATCCACTTCTCATCTAGTCTTGCAAGATGCACTTCGGCTACTATGTTGTCGATTGGGTCACACCGAAATAGAGAGTGGTTCTCCGGTGGATGCTTCATTGCTTCCTCTAGGCTAAAGCTTACAATTCTCCCATCTATTTCAAATGAGTAGTTCCCCGAGTAAGCATCAAGCTTAAATCTAGAAGTTCTCAAGAAGGGCCTTCCAAGTAGGATAGATGATGCTCTCTCGGTTTCGCTTGACGGCATTTCAAGGACATAGAAGTCAATCGGAAACACCAACCCCTTTATATTCACCAATACATCTTCCGCAACACCCGCTACGGTTATTATGCTCTTATCCGCTAGGACAAATCTTGCCGTCGACCTTTTTAGTGGGGGCAACTTCAATACCCGATAAACGGAGAGCGGCATGATGCTAACACATGCTCCGAGGTCACACATACAATCTCTAAAGTGAACTCCATTGACGGTGCAAGTGACCATACAAGGGCCCGGGTCATCACACTTCTCCGGTAATGTTCCCATCAAAGCGGAAATAGAACTCCCCAATGGGATGGTTTCCAATTCAAGAATTCTATCATTGTTTATGCATAAATCTTTGAGGAATTTGGCATATCTAGGAACTTGATGGATGGCATCAAAGAGGGGGATGGTTACCTCAACTTTCTTGAACATTTCTACCATTTTGGGGTCGAGTTCTATGCACTTTTTAGCTTTCTTGGCAAGTGTTGGAAATGGAAGTGGTTGAGCAATTTCTTCTTCCAAGGTTCTTTTGGCCTTGGTTGTCTCCCTTGTTGGTTGGGCTTCATCTTCAACTATGGCTTGTGGTGTCTCCTCTTCCACTACCTCTTCTATATCTATTCTCTCTTCCTCTTGGGCGGTTGTGATAGGACTTGGGTCCTTTGCTTCCTTCTCTTTTAGTTGTGTACCAGATCTAAGGGTGATGGCATTGATGCCCCCTTTTGGATTTGGTTGAGGTTGAGAGGGAATGACACTTTAGATTGGGGGTTGAGGAGTGGGGGTCGATGGTGTGTCCATGCGTGCAAGAAGAGCTTGTAGTGTAGAAGTGAGGCCGGTGAGGCCGGAAGCAAGTGTGTTTTGTAATTCCTTTTGGCCTTGGATAATGGTCCGGAGTGTTTCGTCTTGGTTGGAGGGGGTGGTTGCATATGTGAGTTGAGGAGTTTGTGATTGGTTAGGTGGTGGTCTTTGATGTGGTGGTTGATATGTTTGGTAGTTTCTTTGTGGGTTTTGTTGATTGTATGGTTGATTTTGGAAGTTGTATGGTCGGTTTTGTGAGAAATTTTGCGAGTTGTTGTTCCATCTTTGACCTCCTCCATTGTTGTTGTTGTCCCTATTCCCTTGTTGATGATTGTCTTTCCAATTTTGATTATTGTGTCCACTTCCTTGGTTGTAGCTTCCTCCTTGATAAGGGTGTCCTTGGTTAGGATTACCTCCTTGGTAGTACCCTTGATTAGGGCGGTCATAGAAATTATGGGTAGCCGCCAAAGTGTTATCTTCTTGAAGGCTTGGGCACTCATCCGTGTGGTGAGAGTAGCAAGAGCAAATGCCACATACTCTTTGAGGGACCAATTGTTGGTTGTGTTGTTGAGGTGGTGGAGGGTGTTGTTGATATGATTGAGGTTGTTGTGGTTGTTGTTGGTTCAATTGGAGTTGCCTCAAGACGGATGTCATTTCATTCAAGGATTGAGTTAGAGCGGTGGCTTCACTACTAGTTGATATCTCGTTCACGGTCCTTGGACGGTTGACTCTTCGCCTCATGTGTTGATTGGATTCGGCTAAGTCAATAATAAGTTGCCATGCCTCCTCCGCGGTTTTATATTTGGACAAAGAACCATTGCTAGAAGTGTCCAAGAGGGTTCTATCTTGCTCTCGCATCCCTTGACATATGTATCCAAGCAATACTTGAGTGTCGATCATGTGATTAGGGCATGCATCTAGTAGTTTGCGAAACCGTTCCCAATACTCATAGAGTGGTTCCGTCTCACCTTGCACAATACAAGACATTTCCTTCCTTAGCCTATCCATCTTTTCCGGGGGCAAGAATTTATCCAAGAACCCCCTTCTAAGTAGGTCCCAATCGGAGGTAACTTCACTAGAGAGAGTGTAGAACCATTCTTTGGCCTTGTCCTCAAGAGAGAAAGGGAAAGCAAACAACCATATAGCAACTTCATCGGACCCTTCCCGTCTAGTAGTCGAGCATATGCGATGGAAGTCCTTGAGATGTCGAATAGGGTCTTGTGCGGGAAGCCCGTGAAACTTGGGTAGGAGATTGATCAGAGCGGTCTTCAATTCAAAGTTCGCATTCAAATTGGGGTGAGTTACATGAAGGGGTTGAAGGACATAATCCGGTGCACCCGCTTCCTTGATGGTAACTCTCCTTGGAACGTCCATGGTATTAGTACCTAAAACAAAAGAAGAATTGTTAGTGAGATTGATGGGAGTATGATTAATGCCTTCTTTGAGTGACGGTTCAATGTTCACTTCTAGTAAGGTGGTTGAGGTGGTGAAAACCTCTTCACCTTTTCCAAATCTTAGCCGCCTCCGAGCTTGTCTAATATGAAACAAAGTTCGTTCTATTTCCGGATCAAAAGGGATTAAGCTCGGATTCGGTTGTGAATGCGTCATGCAATGAAGGGGAAATGGAATTCATTGTAACAATGAGGAGTTAGTCAATTGAGCAATTTACAATGAAGTGCAACTATGTACATATATACACGCTTAATCCAAAACAATAACATGGCACACTAAGCAGAATCCCCGGCAACGGTGCCATTTTGACAAATGAATTTTTGCCGGTATAGAAATTATCAATTGATCAATCGTAGTATAGTCTAAACCGACGCAAAATCCTTCATCAAACAAATCTACAATCTATATCCGAGAGTACTATTCTCCCGAGTCGTTCTCCCTTGGAATTGCCAAAGTGTGCATCTTATTGGTTTAGTAAGCCTTGTTGGAATTCTTTGAGGGTTTTTAGCAAAGTAATGAGGGACAAACAATCAATTATCAAAAGACTTGGCTTAGGGTTGGCATTAGAAATTCTATCCTTATAGTCTATTCAATGTTGACGACAATTAGGCCTTGCTTCATTTAGTTATCCCCTAGGTATAGAGGGAAGTCAAATGAGAGCAATCAACTTGAGTCACAAGTCCTAGCTTCACCTTATGGGAATCTAGCTTTAGTGCACTCCAAGCCAACTAGCAATCCCTAATTCCAAACCAACTATTGATACAACTATTCAACTTCTTCCAAGGACCAAACCCTATGCCAAGTGTGAAAATTCTACTCCATAACTAGTGTTGTCATTTTATCAAACATGTGATGAGCAAGAAGGCAAGTCATAGTGAAATGAGAGGGAAAGTCAAATTGAAAGTATTGCAACACAAAGATCTAACAACAAATCTCAAAGAGTAGCAATGAAAATCCAAAATAGAGATGAAATCCAAAATTACAAAGTTAAATTCTAGATCTATGAGAATTGATCAATTGTATCTACTACTTGAAATTGGAGAAGAAAATCTATGACATGAACAAAGTGGAGTGAGAATTGCAATGGATCTCACCAAAAAGTCATTGAAAATTCAGAAATTAGATGAGGATGAACCCTAGTGAAGCTTGGAATCTCCCTCTTCTTCTCCCAAAAAAAGTGTAACTAACTCTCCTCTCTCCCCCAAAATATCTAGATCTAGAAAATGAACTAAAGTGTCCTTAACCCTTGTTCCTTTGGTCTTCTTAAGCTTTTCCCGCCAAGGTGTTTCTCCAAGAGTGGGATCCTTAACTGCCTCCACGCCTAAGTCACGTGACTTCTTAAAAAATCATATTCGCAAATCGGCGCGCACGCGCAAGGCATGCGCACGCGCCGTTAAGACGTCTTGTAATGTGCGCGGAGGCGTGATGTACGCGTGCGCGCCCATGAAGATCCTGGCTTAGCCGCTTCTCAAGCTGGCTCTTGGCTTTGGCTTCACGTTGCCCTATCCGCGCGGGCGCGCAAGGTGCGCGCACGCGCCCATGCGGAAACCTCCAAAGCTTAATCCTCATGCTTCCTTCCTTTGTACCCGTCTTCCTTCTCTCTTTCGGTCCATTCCCACTCTATATCCTGAAACCACTTAACACACAAGTCACGGCATCGAATGGCATCAAGAGAAGATTAGAAATGTATCTATTTTAGTGCGAAATAAGCATGTTTTCATTCATGAGGCGAAACTAGGAAAGGGCTGCAAAATCTTGTATTTTCATATAGAAAGTGTGTGGAATCATTGATAAAACCCCTGAAATCAGCACAAGATAAACCCTCAAATTGGGGTTTGTCAGGTCTCTGGGAGCTTATGACAGAGGTAATCTTCGCTCCAAAACAGCAACACCACCTCTCCAAATTACTTGGTTATGAGTTTGACATTGAATACAGACTCAGAAAATTTAATAAAGTAGTGGATGCATTATCACGACAGCAAGAAGAAATGGATAGAGTCTGATTCCAAGCCTTCACTACTATCTAATCCTCAATCATTCCCATCCTCTTGAACGCCAACCAAGAAGAATTATTACTCCTACAAGAGAAATTACGCATAGGTGAACTCTCCTCAGATTATACCTTCTAAGATGGTCTTCTTTTATATCATGGTAAGATTTGGGACCCCTAAATTGATAACCTTAGAGACCTTCTTTTACACCAATTTCATACGACGGTGACAGCAGGGCATGGGGAAATATTAAAGACCTATAAGGGGATAGGTGAGCTCTTCTTTTGAACAGGAATGCAGCAAGATGTGATTCAATTTTTTTATCATTGCCCAGATTGTCAATATACTAAATATATCACCGCAAAGCCGCAAGGTTTGTTGCAGCCACTTCCGATACCGATGAGACCAAGGGAAGACATTAGCATAGATTTTATCACCATATTACCTCCTTTGGCTGGGTTCATAGCGCTGCTGGTTGTGGTTGATAAGTTCAGCAAAACAACTCGCATAGCTCCCTTTAAGACCGAATTCACAACCAAGATAGTAGCCTGAAAATTTATAAATGTTGTAGTGCGATTTCATGGGTTCCCTGCTACGATTATATCCAATCGTGATCCACTATTCTTGAGCTGATTTTGGAAGCAATTACTTTAGAACTGTGGAACCAAACTTCTATTTAGCACGGCTTATCATCCATAAACGAATGGTCAGACTGAGGTAGTTAATCGCACTCTTGAGCAGTATTTACGTGTGTTCTCCCATTCTTATCCTCTAAGTGGTCTATTTACCTTGCTTGGGCTGAATACTGTTAAAACACATCTTTTCATTCCACAATTGGAATGTCTCCTCATGAGGCTTTGTATGATTTCGCTGCTCGTTCCATTCCAAGTTACATACACCGCACCTCACCTGTCCAGGATGTTAAGGACATGTTGCGTGCTAGAGAGATTCTCGATATGGAACTTCATTATCACTTTAAAGTTGCCCAGGATCGCATGAAACGTCGAGCTGATAAGCATAGGTGTGAGAAGAATTTCAATGTGGGAGATTGGGTCCTCCTCAAACTCTAACCATATCGTCAAGGTTTAGTAATTAACCGTGGAAATTTGAAGCTCGAAAAGTGATTCTATGGACCTTTCAAGGTGCTGTAAAAAGTAGGTGCGGTTGCTTACAAACTGGAACTTCCTACTGTTAGCACAATTCACCCTGTTTTTCATGTATCCTTGTTAAAGGAATACAAGGGTGAGGTCTCTAGTGATAAGAGCATCCATTAGCTGCCCCCATCATTATCGTTTGAACCTGGGCCTACTGCCGTTATTGATAGACGTGTCTTACAAACCGAGGGAGGTGATAGGAAAGTGCAAGTGCTGGTAGAATGGCAAGGTGTCCCGAGAGAGGAAGCTACCTGGGTGAATTAGGTTGAACTTACCAAGATATTTCCTAATGAAGACCTTGAGGACATGGTCATTGTCATGGGGGGGAGTATTTGATACGAGCCCATTAACAACAGCTGCTACTTCCAACCCAATATAAAAAGCTGAAAGTGATGAGGAGGCAATTAGGCCAGATAAACTGTTAGCAGAGCAGAGAAACAAGCGTGTGAAGAAGCAACCAGCTTGGATGAAGGACTACGGCCTATGAAATAGAGGCACTATAGAGTAATAAAATTAGAGATAGTATCAAGTTAGTTACATAACAATGTAGAGAGAGAAAGAGGTAAAAGGGAATGTAGAGAACCAGAGAGTGGTAAGAAATATGAATTGTTATCATTGAGGAGTGCTTCCCTCACTCAAAAGAGGAAATTATTATTCATTCCATTTAGATTATATACACACTCATATTTGATTTTTACTTAATTCATCACTGCATGATCTTCTTGTTCTTATTTTGTGGTTGTTATATTGTTGCTTGAGCTTGAATTATTGAACAGGGCTATCATAAATCCTCCTAAAATCATCAAAACCAACCACTCCTTACCCATATAGAGCCTCATCCAACCCACTACACAACCAAACATATTAACCAGCACCAAAAACAAATCGCAAACACCAAACCAGCACCCCTTTTTATCCACCAATCCAACCTCGTAACTGCCTATACCCATAACCCACAAAACTACACCATTTATGCCTTACCCGAACCTAATCTGACCATAGAGAAGAACTATGGAGGAACTCAGATAGATACTAGCGCTGAATTTACAATGGGCAGCGACAAGAAAGTGAAGGGAGGAAATAGGAAAAAATCAAAGCTGAAACATCTTGCAAGGAATGAGGAAGCAAGGAAAAAGATATTTGCTAGAGTTGGAGATAAGAGAAGCTCAAAACAAAGAGAAGATAATTCAGACATAGATACCACGAGTAGATCGGACACTAATTTTTCTCAAAGGGAGGAAGGTGCCATCCTAGAAGGGGCACCCTAATGGCCATGAAGATGCTCACCTAAAATTGCTAGGATTTGAAAAATTCCTGACAATTCACAACATCAAGGGAATTCGAGTTTTTCCTTCCCTCGAGGTGCTGTTTTTTAGTGAAATAAAGCAACAATCCTTGTTTGTCGAGAGGCAATTAAAGGAATATAATTTTTTAGAATCTTATAATGTAACACCTATTGGGACGGCAGGAGGTCTAACCTTAGCTTGGAGGATGAAGCTAGAATATTGGTACAGAACAACAAATTTTTTTTATAGTTTTTCCATTGAAGATCAAGAAACTTAGATCACATGAGAAATAATTGGGGTTTACCTAAATAGCAGAAACAATGTTAGAATACAACAATTCAAAGAGTTCTTAAGGACCGTTGAAAGGTTAGAAAAAAGATATCTTATTATTGGGGACTTTAATGCAAACCTAGCATTTCATGAAAAAGAAGGAAGTAGAGAAAACCCCCTCAATCTATCGATCAAGACTTCATTAATAGAGAGAGAGATTGATGGACATGTGTTACATTAGAGATAAATTTACTTAGTAGAATATAAGCTATAAAGATAGAGCAATTAGAAAGAGGTTAGACAGAGGCCTAATATTAGCTAAACTGAGGGAGAAATACCCAACAACAATCATTATCCATATGGAAGATGTCGGATTTGATCATAACTCATTTTTATTATGCACAAATCTAAACATCCAAAAAGGTAAAAGAAGATTCAAATATTAAGAGAGGTGGTGTGGAATGGAGTGATTGATAATATTATTAAAGAAGCACGACAACTTCAGGTGTTGGGAACACCCATGTTCTGAGTTTTTCAAAAGGCCAAAAAGTGATGAAATTATTACATAGCAAGCAGCGGGTGGTACAAACTTGAGAAGAGAAATAGAGTAACTTGAAGTCGAGCTAGAAGCAGCTAAAGTTAACCCTAAAACAGCTGATAAGATGCACATCTTTTATATCAAAGAAGAGCTCACACAAAGCTATTTAATGGAGGAAAGATTCTAGAAGAAAAAATCCAGAACTAACTGACTAAAGTGAGGAGACAAAAACACCCAATGCTTCCATGCAAAGAATAAGAGGAGAAATAGGAAGAATAAATTTGGAAGTTGGAAGATGATGATGGAAGCTGGTGACTAGTGCACTACTGCTGACTCTATAGTTGGGAGAGCGCAGAGATACTTTCAGGAATTGTTCTAATCAGGGATGCCCCAATATCCTAATCATCTAATAGATGGGTTACGAAAAAAATGACTTCAGATATGAATGGATGTCTAACTAAATTGATGTCAAAGGAGGAGGTCAAAAGGGCAGTGTTCTCAATTAAGCTAGAGATAGTCTCAGGAGGTGACAATTTCACAGCTAAATTCCACCAATTTTACTAGGACACCATTAAATCAGATATTATTAAAGTAGTGAAAATTTTTTTTTGGAGATAATAAAATCTTGTAAGGCTTCAACTACACTCAGATTTGCTTAATACTTAAAGTATCAAATGCTTCTAACATTCATCAAATCAGACCAATCAGTTTTAACATAGATCAAAGTGCTTTTATTAGAGGTCGATTGATTAGTGATAACATATTAGTGACTCATGAATGCATACATTTTCTTAAAACTAAGAACTATGGAGGTTTAGATATAGGGGTGGCAACATGCACCCTACCCATGGGTACCTAACCCGGTCGGGTAGGGTTGCCAACCCAATCTTCAGCAGGGTAAGATGTGGGTTGAGCCTCAACCCTACTCGACTAACCCGCACTCTATATATGTATATGTTATATACTTATATAAAAATATGTTTCAAGTGGATGTTGAATCAAAGACTTCTGACTAAATGCAAAAGATCTTTAGCCACTACGAAAAGATCATTAATTGATAATTTAATATTTTTTTTTTACATAAAAGTCAGTTCTATTTTAAATTATCATCAAGTTATATAATAATGTTGTATCTTTTTAGTAACCCGCAGGTTAAGAATGGATAGGGTTATCTCAATCTGAGGGTAGGATAGGGTTGAGTTTATATAAAAATCTCAACTCGCAGGTAGGGTTAGGGTTGGATCCAAACCCTACCCTACCCTACCCATTGCCACCCCTGACTTTTAAAGTAGACATGAGTAAGAGCCCGTTTTGAAAATAGCAAAAGTTACTTTTTTTTTTAATTATGAAAAGTCACATTACGCGTGTTTGATACTAGTTTTGAGAAATACTTTTAACTCTCCGAAAAGTTAATTTAGAACTTTTGAAAAGTAGAAAAAATGACTTCTCTCCTTCTCAAAAGTTATTTTATCACTCCCGTTAAAAAAAAATTGACTTCAAAATAAAAGAGACTGTTGTGCTATTGTTATTCTTGGCTCTGTGAAAAAAAATTCTAGAAGTACTAGCCTTCCACCACCATTTTCACGCATCATTCCATCTACTAGAAGTACTGTACCTTCACCACCATTTTCACACAATGTTCCATCCATTTGAACTACCTGCTGCATATATCCCTTTAAAGTATTTTTTTATCATTCTACTACTTTATTTTTATTATTAAATTTGTATTTAATATTGTGTGTTATGGAATCTCAGTTTCAATTCTATCTTTTTCACATATAGTTTTATTTTTATATAATTTGCTATTTTTTTTTATAGTTGTTACAACAAGTTTTTTTTTACAGCTTGCTATGTAAAATCAACATTTAATATTAGAAGATATTTGTTATCATCGTTATTTTAATATCCATTTTCTTGTGGAAAAAATTGTATTTTTTGAGTCATTAATTCATCCAAATGCTACAACTTTAAAACAAATACTTATTTATAAGCTGCTATTAATAAAAGTTATTATATTTTAATCTCTTTTTTCAAAAGAATTTTTTTTTAAGTTGTTTATCCAAACTAGGTCTAAGATCTATAATTGGGTCGAATGAAATTTTATTTGGTTTATGATGAAAAAAGTGAGTTTTTGTTCTAAATAGAGCATGTGGATGAAAGAATGTATATTTACTATTAACTGCGGTCTCTTATCTATTTTTATTTTATGCAAAAAGATTCTTTTTTTACTCCACAAGAATGAATAGAATAATCTCTACTAGATATTTCGGTTGAACAGTAGATGTCTAACTATCAACTAGTTGTTTTTTTCAAGACGATTCTCTATTATTTCGTAAAGCAACCTGCCAAAGTTATGAACATCTTACCTAGATAGTACTTAACTATGGAAGCATTAGAGGATAGCAGATTAACTTTTAAAAGTCAACATTTCTTTCGGTAAGAACACCCCAGATAAAGTAAAGCAGTAGCTAATAGATTTTCTCGAAGATAGGTACTTGTGACTACTCTCTATTGTTCACATATCTAAGAGGGAGGCCTTTTTTTTTTTTGTGGAAGACAAAGTGACAAAAAAGCTTTCATACTAAAAAAAGTCCTTTATCTCAATAGAATGGAAGGAATTTTTAATTAAGGTTGTTGGAGCAACCATTCTAATATACATTTTGAGCTGTTTTAGACTACTAGATAATTTGAATGACGTTTACACTACATGATGATGCAATTTTAGTAGGGATAAAAACAAGATGAAAAGAAAATACATTGACTAAGTCAGGACATCATAAACAGAGACAAAATTAATAGAGAATTGAGATTTAAATATCTAAAGGCTTTAAATATGGTGATGCTAGTTAAGCAAAGATAGAGAAAATGGAACTAAATGTTTTTGCTGACATGTCCTGCACAAACCATGTAATTTTAGTTTTCCACACTTATAGATTGTGAAAATGTTCAAATGATAAATTTATAGTTTGATTTATTTGAGTAAATAATTATTTTTTATTTAAATAAAAAAATCGAATTAACTATTAAATTGGTACCAAAATGATTCACACGCTGATAAAATGGTACCTAAGAATGTTATTGACAAAAGGCCCCTTAATAATTTTAAAATCTGATAAAATTAACCAAACGTTAATTACTCCTATTTTCATTAACAAAAATGCTGAGGTGGCTTAATTATTTTAAACAATGACAAAGTAAAAAAATAATAAATTTAGTAAAAAAAATCATAGTTCAACTGAGAAAAATTCTAAATTTTTATATCTTTAAGAAAGAGAATAGTGTGGCAGTGATAGAGTCCCTTGATAGCACCATTGTGCTCGTCGAAAAGAACAATGATAGAAGAGATAGAGAAGGCCGAAACGGAGGAGAGATAAAGGAGATGAGAGTGATGGAGGGTGTGGGAGCTGGCGGTGATGCAAAGGAAGGAGAGGATCAAAGGAAGGAAGTGGCACCGCTGCAGCCATTGCTGTTGGTGGAGGTCGCCGTCGAGATGCTCCCTTCCCTACGCCACTGCTACTGCAACTATCTTTTCCGTGGTTTGTTGTGATTTTGCCACTGATGTATGTTCTTCTACCAATTTTATCTCGCTTCTTCGTCAGATATGTGAGTGATGGAATCCTATGAGTTTTGGACATTCTCCACAAATTTTATGTGAGTTTTGTAGTTGTTAGTTTTTGTTGATGTTACCATTATCTTCTTTTTTTTCTCTCAGCTTATTCTAGTTATAGAGAATAAATAGTAGCTTTTATTTATGGGCAATTGACTTGAATAAAATAAAAGAGAGAAAGGTTTATCTGAATGCAACAATTGCAACTTCCTTACATGCATGTCCTATTTTATTATTATGTAAATTATGGTAGGTAACCACGGTTTCCAATTTATATATAAACCGTTCTTAGCTGGCACGGTTTATAGGTACCAAAAATTGAAAGTAAACCGCTGTTGCTTACCACGGATTACGCATGAAACAGGGTGCTAGAAACCGTCGTTGGTCACCACGGTTTATGAAGAAACATTATGAACATAAAACCTGTTGGCTACCACGGTTTATGCGTGAAGTTATATAAATACATTATCCGCTGGAAGTCATCACGGATCACATTTGTGGCAAAGCAAATTTTTTGAAGCTGGGTGGTTGAGAGAGAATCTGGGGGAGGCTTTGAGGTTTTGAATCATTTGGGTGGTGGAGCCATGGAAGACGAAGCTCGCATGTACCGATTAAATGGCATTGCGCACGTGGCTAGATACATCGACCAAGAGGTTAGTTATACAACCTTATTATTATTATTATTATTATTATTATTATTATTATTATTATTATTATTATTATTATTATTATTATTATTATTATTGGGAGTTGTTAGTATTATTATTATTGTTGTTGTTAGTATCATTATTCCTGTTAGTATTGTTATTATTATTATTATTATTATTATTATTATTATTATTATTATTATTATTATTATTATTATTATTATTATTATTATTATTATTATTATTATTGGGAGTTGTTAGTATTATTATTATTGTTGTTGTTAGTATCATTATTCCTGTTGGTATTGTTATTATTGTTATTATTGTTATTATTAGTATTATTGTTATTATTATTCATATTAATGTTATTATTATCCTTCTTAGTAACTATTGTTATTATCGTTATTATTATTGTTATTGACTGTTTATTTTTATCACTATTATTAGAGAAAATAGAAAACCAATGTGGGTGTATAATAATGTGTGTGATCCTTAAGGGAAACTCGATAGCTACCTAACGAGAAGTTTCCGGTCGGTGTCGTCTCAGCCACTGTGTACTCCGATTGGTGTCTGTCGTAAAATGTGATGGTGAAGCACCTGGAGTCTCTTATATTCCGATCAATAGCCTTCACCAATGCTTGACAAAATTCATACCCAGATCCCAGCTGTGCCTCCGCCGTCTGCCCGCGGACCACGAATAGCTCAGCAAGCCTCACGTAAGTTGACTTAACCAACGAAGTGACCGGGAGGTTGCGAGTTCCCTTTAACACAGAATTCACACATTCACTAATGTTGGTTGTCATGTGCCCAAACCGTCTACTGCTATCCTCATGTTGGGTCCACTTGTCATACTCTATCCGGTTGGCCCAGTCACACATGGCCGGATTCTCAGTCCGCATGATGTCAAACTAGTAATAAAACTCTGTTTCAGTTTTTGCATAGGTGGCATTCACCAGCATCCTCCTTGCATCTTTACCTTTGAAGCTAATGCTAAAATTCGCTGCCACATGACGAATACAGAACGCTCGAAAAGCACGTGGAGGCAGCCAACCATTCTCGGGGTCCTCAAGTGCAGCCTTAATGCCATTATGCCTGTCAGAGATAACAAGAATACCCTCCTGCGGCGTCACATGCGATCGTAGGTTGGACAAGAAGAATGACCATGACTCCGCATTCTCTCCCTCCACAAGGGCGAAGGCTATCGGGAGGATGTTCGAGTTCCCATCCTGCACTATCGCCAACAGTAACGTGCCTCCATACTTGCCATACAAGTAGGTATCGTCAATACTCACCAGGGGCTTGCAATGCCGGAAAGCCTCGATGCAAGGTGGAAATGTTCTGAAAAGACGATGAAAGTACACCGTTGACTCATCGACCCGATCCCCAAGTCGAACAGGAGAGGTCTTCAACACAGTGACTGTCCCAGCCATGGTCGACTGTACCCCTAGCATCCAACGTGGCAACTCGGCATACAACTCTTCCTAATCTCCATATATTTGTGCTACTGCCTTCTGTTTTGCTATCCAAACCTTCTTGTAACTAGGCCTGAACCCGTAATCGGCTTCTGTTGCTTGTTGCAAGACCTTTACCTTAACCGCAGCATCCGCCCTAACCAACGGATAAATCTTCGCACAGATAACGTGGTAATCAAGCTGTCGGTGATCACTGGAAATAGAGGTGGCCAAGCAAGTGTGCGGACCGTTGTACCTTCTAACTTCCCAAGTGCCATTTCGTGCATGAAACGATATGCGAATCAACTAACTACAACCCTTGCCAAACTCCTTGCATTTTCCATGATACTTTAGATGATCCGATTCCAAGACTCTGTACTCAACACCTCGATGGATGCTATAGTCCTTCACACTCAGAACAGCTTCATCTTTATTCTGGAATGATTGCCCAATCTGAAATTCTGTAGAAGAACCCCCAATTGTAGCACCTCCGTCCGCCTGTTGACCCAGAGCCTCCAAGTTTAGAGTGGAGAAGTGTAGAGGGTACTGCTGTGGCTTGAAGGCCCGTGCTGTGTATGTGGATTGGCACCTGTGTCATCATCGCTGTCCCCAATGATATCTACAGGCTCCTGGTCAGAGTCATCATCCTGCATTGCATTCTCCACTCGATCAGGTTTTCCGAAGCCTTGAAAATCATGAATCATGCCACCACCGATATCCACCTCAAATGCCTGCTGCCAGATACCAGGATTCTCCAACGGTGCAGAAGCAACTGCCTCCGTTCGATCTAAATCATCCGTAAAGGAAGGGGATGCGACCTGTGGAACAGATGGTCCAGCTGCAGGCATCGAACTAGACGCACCGCTCGTGGCAGTCGAGCTATGAACTGGAGCTGATGCCCCAGAACTATCGACACTAACCTCCAACTTCGCATACAGCTCGTGTATTCTGACCTCCGGAAAACTCCTAACACAATGAAACAGAACCCTAATATCTTCATCGGCCGCTAGCACAAACGTATCATACTTAACACCGGTCGAGACAACTGCGATGGGAATCTTGTAGAATAGCTTCTTCACCCACTTGCTGCCAAATACCCCAAGCTTCTGCAAGATGCTGCTCTTTACATCTAACAAAGTGCTTGATGAACTGATGAATACACTCAATAGTTCTCTGTCAGTGAACTTCACACCATAGTTTTTGCTTATTTTAATTTTCCCAGAGCAATGCACTAAGACAAGAAAACTCTCTTCCTCACTTGCCATTGTGATATCTCTCCTCTTCAGCAGCTTGAATCTCACTCATATATATATATATATATATATATATATATATATATATATATATATATATAGAATTCCTCTCCTCATAAACCGTGGCAGCTAACAAGGGTTTTTGCGTTTACAAGATCCTTCATAAACCGTGGCAGGTTAGAGAATTTTATGGGCAAATTTCTACCTTCATAAACTGTGGTTACCTACCACGGTTTATGGTCAGTCTTACTCACTCATAAACCGTGCCAACTTAGAATGGTTTATATATAAATTGGAAACCGTGATTACCTTCCACGGTTTACATAATAATAAAACAGGACATGCACGTAAGAAAGTTGTAATTGTTGCATTCAGGTAAATCTTTCTCTCTTTTATTTTATTCCCGTCAATTGCCCTTTATTTATTATGTTTTTTTTATTAATAATATCTTTAATTACCCTAATCTAAAGATTTACTTTCTTTTGTAAATAGTTGTTGAAATTTATGTTTTTTTTTTCTAAAGTTTCAAGCTCAAACTAAAATTTTTCCTTTTCTTTTTTTTTTTTCGTGACACACAATATATTTAGAAGTAAACTAATCCCTTAGTTTTTTTTTTGGGTAAATATTGTTTATTGGAACTAAATGATTTAATTCTTCAAAGAGTACAAAAATTTGTGATACTAATTATAGTACTAACAAAAAAGTGTGGATTCTCAAGAGAAAAAAAATAACATCAGATGAAATTTGTATTCAAAAATCATTTTAACCAATGTTCTTGTTGTTGATAATAATTGGTTGAAATGATGAGTCTTTTATTGGCGAGATTTCTCTCTTTATTCTTTGTTAGAAAATTAGGATTTGTAAGAATTTGATTTAAGAATTTTTTGTACTTTGTTATTATTTAAATTAATTAAAAATGTTAGATAAATAGATTCACGGAGAGAGTTTGTCATATAATCACCTCTAATAACCATTTTATTCAGTATTTTCTGTTAACGAAAATGGAAGTAATTAACGTTTGGTTATTTTTGTTAAATTTTAAATTTATTTAAGAGTTTTTGTTTTGTCAATAACATCTCTCAAGTATTATTTTATCAATTGTATGAATAGCATTCATTCTCAAAGTGCTCCAGGAGATGATGACATGACAGCAAAATTTTTTCAAAGCTTCTGGAACATACTTAGTGGTAATGTGTTTTGAGCAGTTAAAAGCTTCTTTTCAGGGGCAGAATTTTAAAGAGTTTTAACCACACTCATATCTGTCTTATTTTTAAGATTTCTGATGCTAAAGATATGACTCAAGTAAGATCAATAAGCCTATCTTCAATCTTTTACAAGATTATCTCCAAAGTATTTGTACATAGACTTCAGGGTATGATGAATAGACTAATTAGCCCTACGCATAGTGCTTTTATTAAAGGCAGATTAATCTCTGATAATATCCTAATTGCTCACGAGTGTATGCATTACTTGAAGAACAAAAAAAGGGGACTCAAAAATGAAATGGCGCTAAAATTAGATATGAGTAAGGCATATGATAGGGTGGAATGGAACTTTCTTTGGTTTATATTGGAGAAATTTGGTTTTGACTCCCGGTGGATCATGTGGATTCGAGAATTAGTGACAACTGTTTCTTATTCTATTATTGTGGAAGCAGGACAACCTTATGGTTTCTTCAAACCAAATAGAGGTATTCGACAAGGAGATCTTCTATCTCCCTATTTTTTTTCTTTTTTTGTGCAGAAGGTCTCTCCTTCTTGCTACACAAGGCAAAACAAAACAGACTAATTCATGGTCTTCAGATACATAGACGATGTCCCAAGGTCAACCACCTCCTCTTGCTGATGATTCCATCTTATTCTGTAAGGCTAATCCTGAAGCATGTTCAAATATCATACATTTATTGAATTCTTATGAAAGCATCAGTGGCTAGAGGGTAAATCTTAATAAATCTGCTGTATTATTTAGCCACAACACTCCCTCCATTACTCGTACACTACTGGCTAACTCTATGAATATTAATCATATTGGGGCTCATGATAAATACCTTGGTTTACCTTCTACAGTCTCTAAATAAAAAAAAGCTTCTTTTAGTATGATCAAAGAAAAGGTTCGGAAAAGAATCCAAGGGTGGAAGCGCAATCTTCTATCGTTAGGTGGTAGACACGTATTGCTTAAGGCAGTGGGAGAAGCTATTCCTATTTATACATTGTCTTACTTCAAGTTGCCTGATGGTTTAATTTTGGAAATTCACTCTCTACTTTCTCAGTTCTGGTGGGGACAAAAAGGTTCTGAAAGGCGGATGGCTTGGATTAGTTGGGACACTATGACTCGCCCACAAAAAGAAGGAGGCCTTGGATTTAAAGATCTCAGAATCCAAAATCTGGCACTTTTAGGCAAACAGTTTTGGCGACTCGTAACACAGCCTACTTCCTTATTATCCAAAATTCTAAGAGGTAAATACTTTAGCAATGATAATGCTATAACGGCAGAAATTGGAGTCTTACCTTCTTGGGGATGGAGGAGCATACTGGAAGGCCGAAAGATTGTTGAAAAATGTCTTAATTGGGCTGTGGGTACTGGAGATAATATCCGAACCTTTGAGGATCCTTAGCTGCCTCCTCCGTATCCTTTAATGATTTCTGACATGCCAAATAGACAGGCTATTTCTGAGTTGGTTCCAAGAGTTAAAGATCTAATTACTGAAGATAGGAATTGGAATCAGAATCTTATTCAATAATTATTTTTCCAAAACGTTGCAAACAGGATTTTGTCAATTAAAATTCAGCAGAGTAGGGACAAACTGCAATGGGATTTGAACAAATCCAAGCAATATGATACAGCTTCAAGTTACAGAATTGGCTATTTATTTTACCATCTGCCTCTGGAGTTTTGCCCTAATTATATGCAGCAGAAAAAGTCGTGGATTGATCTATGGAAGTTGAACTTGCCTCACAAAATTAAGCTATTTATCTGAAAAGCTCTCCATGGCCGGCTTTCGGTGCTTGCTCAGATTCATCACCGCATCCCATCTATATCACCAATATGCCCCTGCTGTCATGAAGCAACCGAAACAGTCACTCATTGTTTGATCGATTGCTCTAGAATTAAAGATGTATGGTCTCAGAGTTATCTTCGTGACTGTCTTCCCCCTCAAAGTCCTAACGACTTTTGGACATGGTAGATTGCATCAACAGAAATGCTTAACCCGTTGAAAAATGCTGACCGTAATCCTCAATTGCTTGCCATCATTTGCTGGAACGGCTGGAAAGCTCGCAACTAGTTGATTTTTGAAGGTTCTACTTCAATGCCGTATGCCATTCTAGCAAGCTCTGTTAAGTTGCTCCGTAAAATTCAAAGAACACACAGTTTAGGCCGTCATCTCCATGAGACAAGCTCTTAGTTGCATTCAATTTGATTTATCATTCTTTCTTCTTTAAGATTTTTCTTCGTTTTTCGACCACGCACCGTTAGATGAATACTTTTAGTGTAGTGTTTTTGGGAAATCCCCACCTTTCATTATGCTGTCCTGTTTTGGACATCTTTGTATTTTATTTTTTAATAATTAATAAAATATAACCTACTATCTTTGAAAAAAAAATTGTATGAATCTTTCGAATATCAATTTAATAATTATCTCTTAAAAAACCCAAAAAATACCCATTCAAATTTTCTTAAAAAAATTTGATTAAAAAAAAAAAAAAGAAACGACTCATTAAACAACTCATTAGAAGTTTAGAACACGTGATGCAATAATTGTCCATTCCAACTCAGTCTCATACACAAAATTAATTAAGAAATGTTATCCATCGATTAAAAAAAAATATATACAAAATACACCGCCGGCGACATAGTTTATTATACATCGGGCTGGTTACTGTGAACGGAAAGTAACCGCCACAGCATAACATTGCGTTCCATCTTCTTCCACAGCCGCCATCACCATGCCCCCTTCCAAGGTCATATCCAAATCATCGTCATCAACATCACCATCACCACCACCACCGCCACGATCATCATCATCGAAATCATGGACAAATAACATATCCTCCGTAGCAGCACGCATCTTCTTCGTCCTCATCATCTTTCAGATCCCTCTTTTCAGGTACCATAACATAAAAAACCTAAAATTCTACCTCGTTGAATTGAAATTGCGGCACCAATTTTGATGACATCAGTTAACAGTGTTGTTGAGCATGTTTGAGATTCTCAATTCTCTATTTTGGTTGTGGTGCAGGGTGACTTGCAGATCTGGCACGTGCACGACGCCATTGCACGTGACGTCGTCGCAGTTGATTTCGAGTGAGATATTCCCTGTTCCTGTTGTGAAGGCTCTTCTGTTCCCTGGTGCTGCTGTGAATGGACTCATCCATAACATGACTGTTCCAAAATGGGGTGATTTGTTGGAATTGTATAACTTGACCAATGTTAAGGAAGCTTCTGCTGTTAATGATCTTCAACGCTTGGAGGTTAGTTAATCATTATGCCGTTTCAATTCATCATTTCGTATGTTTTTTTTTTCTTTTTTGGGTGATAATAGTAATGCTATCGCTGTGCTACTCAGTGGTTAGGAGGAATGTTATTGCCATGAAAACGAAACAAAATTGAATGTAAAGGCCAATCAAATCTTAGGTGGATATTTGAGAAAAATTACTAGCCATTTATAACATTGTTTGTGTAAAGACATCAGCATCTAATCTTACTCTTGTTTGTAAGATTAGACTCGTTAGGGTGTATTTTTGAGGTGATGAATTCATAGTTAGTAGTCAAACTTGATCTAGATCGTCTCATGTCTAAAATAATTATTAATGTCATTTTCATTTTGAGCATGAGGGGATCAAATCTTTGTTGAACCATTCCCTTTTCAACGTCAAAACCTCAACTAGCAAAGTAGATGATTGAATCAAAGATTCTTACCTTTATAACAATAATGATTGCATGTCTACATCAATTTGTTTCCAGTAAAGTTATTATTAAATTCTTGTGCAGATGTGTGAATGTGATTCCATACCAAATAATATTTTTCCTTTGTATAATTATGGCCTCATGTCCATTTTAACCCCCTTCTTGGCTTTTTGCATTTTGCTATTCCTTTTTTTCTTGCCTTTAGCAAGTCCATAACCATATGATATGATATGATATGAATGTCATTGGATGAATCAGTTCTGAAATTTTGAATCTCATTCAAGTTAGTTGGAAAAATTAGTCCTGGAAAAGGGGATCATGTTGGGAATTTAATTTCTCAGGGTGTCCGGTGATGATTTAATTAAATACGAACTTGATGTTCCAATTAACTTAGTTGTAGTATATCGTTCCCATTCTTGATTAGGTTTCCGCTGCTAAGCTTCTTCTATTCGTGCTCTTTATTCTTAATATGCATCAATTATTTACCAGGTTCTTGCTGGAAGCTACTTCTCAGTGGCAGGATCACTTGTGGGTATCCTAAAACCCGGAAAAATGAGCATGTTCGGGACACTTCTTATAGTTTGGGGACTGGTCAAGGAAGGAGTTTTGGGGAAACCAGTAAGTACTGATCCTTCAAAAGCTGCCTATGTCTATCCAACAATGATTCTTGCCTTGATCTGTGCTTTCGCATCTGTAAAGTATGATTTGAAGAAGGCTAATAGATTATCAGCACGTGCCCAGTCAACAGCTAGACCACTTTCTAGTTCATCTAAATCTAAGCTGAAATAAGCATGCTCATGTTGACAAGTCCAAATTGTACGCATTTCTCACAAACTAATTTTGGAACATATAGTTCAGTTTTTTTTTTTTCAAGAATGATTGCTGTTTTAGTTTTCCTTAATTCTTGTACTTGGATTTGTTGTTATCTTGGATGTGTAAAATAGATTGTTTAGCAAATTATTTTTTGGGAGATGTCAAGTAACTGATAAAAAGCTATTATTCTGCTGATTTCAGTTACTTATTTTGGACTAAATACCAATGAACTGATTTTTGTAATAAACTAGTCTATTGCAGTGGACAATTAGATGCATTAGAAATTAATGTAGTAAAGAGAAAGATGGTGTAATATGGTAATATCTAACGAGGAAAATGTGCTCGAGGAGCATATAAATATTTCTCCTAATTTAATCTGTGACCTGTATCAGTGGTTACAGTGCTACATTGATCATTATTTAGAGGAGAAGCATGACCACAACATATTATAACTTATCATGACATTAAGGAGATGAAAGAAAGGGAAGATCCAGCCATCGTGAATGCTTGCATATGTTAGGTTTCCTTTGATACCCGATTACCCATAGGCTGAACAGAGATGCTTCAACCCCCCGAGGAAATTGTTTTGGTTCCTTCCACCACTGCAACCCCAGGATCCAAAACATGCATCAGAAGCGACTGCGACTAATTCTTGAATTGAGCTGAGACAACTTCAGGTTAGACATTGGTTCACCACATAGAATAGGTCAAACCCCATGTTCGATGTTGTTACTTCAACACACTTGACCTCACCCAGGAGGAGCTTGTCAAGGTGATTCTAGTTTATTCTGGTTTCATTGTTGAGCTCTTTTGGAGGCACCATTATGTTAGGGAGTTGGGTATTATGGGGTGTCCAAAGTCTCACATCGGGTAGTATGGGATGCTTGATGTTATATTTAAAGAAAGTCGCTCTTTCTTTTTAACAACAGACTATTTAAGGTGTGATTTTCCACTTTCTTGTTGCTATTTTAAGTGTTTCAATAGTTTTGGTTTTCCCTATAATGGTGACAATGATATCATCATAAAAGTAAACTACTTCACTGATCTGCTTAGAGCTTTTTGGTTGAAACCTATTGGAGCAATCATGGAGGAAATGTGGTAATGCTTAATGGACTTGACATCTTCCAGCAAGATTCTCGGGATCCTGCAGATTGTAGCAGAAGATGGGACTGAGTTATTGTTTTGCAACTTGATGCTGTTGGAGCAGTGACATTACCCGAACGAGTCCTAGTTTCACTGGATATGTTGCTGAACTGGGATTCCTTATAAGCGCTGTGAACCTTCCGAGGGATGATGATTCTGTTGCAAAGCTCTTGAATGGTGTTTAGAAGAATATTGCCCATGTGAATGCTACTACTGACCATTACTACCATCTTTGCAGAGACTTGGTTGATTTTTATTTATTTTTTTTTACAGATATTTTTTGGACTGCTTTTCGGCATAACTATTACAACAGTTTGAAATGTTTGCATCCATTGTTGGAATTATTCTCCTAATTATCTCGGCAATTCAAGCAGTTTGTTCTGTCATTCAAATTCTGCAGCAAGCCAAGTCAAATTATAGGTTTAGATTATATCACTTTGTTTTTGAATTCTAGGGAGCATAATGACCTCTAGGCTTGAACAGTTGAACCTTTCTTTTCAATAGAGTTTCACCCTGTCTCTGTAGAGATACATAATAAGACCGAGTTATTTGAACATCCGAAAATGCATATCAATTAGATAGCCAACATGATTTTCGGGCGGAAAACAAGAATTGGAATGTTGAAGTGATTTCAGACTAAAATCTAATGTTCCCTTATAAAAATAATAACAAAAAACAAAAACAGTAAAATAGTAAAATCTGATGGTAGTAAAGTAAGCTGTTGCTATGTAGGGTGGTAGACATCTAGGAGGAATAAAGGCTCATGAACAAAGCAAAACAACATTAACATGAAAAGTCCCCCTTGATATGATCCAAGGAGATAGTTTCAACATATTTTAAGATGTCTCTTTCTCCGTGTTCAGGTTTTTTCTCCTTTTTTCTTGTTCAATACTTATATTTTATTGTCTTTCATGATCATTTAATAGCCTCTTCTTATTCATCACAAAGAAAGTACTTATCACTACTTAATGAACATATTATTCACCTAATCTTATCTTTAGTCCATCACATTTATTTTGCATTATTAACTGCCAAATCCTACAACAATATACCCGCTACTTGATTTTCCAGCAAACATAAATATATATTTTGTTGCATACTTGTAATAAGTTGTAAATTTTAATCAAAATTTATAAATAGGATTTAATTAACATATATCTTAGAAAAGCATATATTAAATTTATTATTAGTATAAAATTTTAAAATGATTATTTTAATAAATAAATCAAAAAATTAAATTTTGTATGTTTTTTATAACAAAAATTTTAATGAATAACATTAAAATATGTCTTTAGGACATATATTAGAAAAATCGTTATAAATATAAACAAACTGCATTGCACTGGTAAATTACTAGTTTACAATTTATTACATACACCAAAGGTTATATGAATTCGGCAGCTTTTACCCCGAGAGAAATGTACATGACAAAATCAAACTGCAATATTCAGATAATATTGATGGTTTCATTTAAGTACTACTTAGAACTAATAAAACCTCAAATAACAATTTCAGTCAAACATGGAATCAATCATAATAGTGTGATGAAACTTCCTTAGAAGTTGTTGGTGTGCTTCCCATACTACCCCATTAGAGAGACCCCACACGCAACACCACCAGAAGAGGATGAAGATTGAAAACTAAGCTGTCTTTTCTTCGACCCCAAAACTTATTGGTCTGGTCAATGGACTCACCTGCACAGCTCTTTTCATTTTCTAATTGTTTGCTTCTTCACTCTTTTTTCCACTTTCAAGTTCTCGATTTGCCTTAGTTGAATAGCATGGACCACAATCATGTTATGAATGATATTAGGAGGATGCTGCAGGGTGCAGAGCCACCATTGACCACCGAATGTTGCATTTACAAGGTGCCCTTTGATATCCGCAGGCTCAACCATGATGCATACACCCCAAAGGTTGTTTCCATTGGACCCTTCCACCATGGCAGCACCAGGCTGCAAAACATGGAGAGACACAAGCTTATATACTGCAACGAGTTCCTCCAGCGAGCCGGCGGCACAACTCTCGATTTGGACAGTTTTGTCAGCCGCATTGAGCAGGCCGAACCCGACATCCGGCGTTGTTACTCCGATATTATTCCCTTGTCACCTGAGAAACTTGTCAAAGTAGTGCTTGTTGATTGTACTTTCATATTTGAACTTTTCTGGAGGCACTTTTATGGGGATTGGTCAAAGGATGATACCCTTTTGTGGAAACCTTGGTTGACAACCAACATAAGATTGGATTTGTTGTTGCTTGAAAATCAGATTCCTTTCTCAATTCTTGAGGACCTTTTCAATCATTCTGGTGTTGGTAAGGTCCATTCATTTCTTGATCTTACCTTTGACTATTTCGGGTACTACAATAGCTCTAATTTGACTCCTCCTAATGTTAAGATAGAACACTTCACTGATCTGCTTAGAGTATTTTACTTGAAGCCTTTGGAATCATTACCTTTCACCAAGGGTAGGACTAATGAATCTATGATACAGCTTAAGAGTGCTACCGAGTTGGTTGATGCAGGAGTTAAATTTGATGTGAACACTAAGAGCAATTGCGCAATGGACTTGAGATTCTCCGGGAAGAAGGTTCTTGAGATCCCTATGTTGAGAGTGGAGGATTGGACCGAGACATTGTTTCGCAACATGATGGCATTGGAGCAGTGTCACTACCCGGACGAGGCCTACTTCACCGACTATATTGCTGTCTTGGACTTCCTTATAAACACTAGTAGGGATGTGGATGTGCTGGTTAAAAAGGGAATATTGGTGAATTGGTTAGGGGATGCTGATTCTGTTGCCAGTTTGTTCAATGGTCTTTGGAAGAACATTACTCATGTGAATTTCAGTGAGCATTACTATACACTTTGCAGAGACTTGGATCTTTTCTGCATAGATCCTTTGCATAAATTGAAAGCTACCTTGTGGCGCGATTATGGCAGGACTCCATGGCAAGCTGCTGCATCCATTGCTGGATTCTTACTCCTAATCCTCTCTTTGATTCAAACAGTTTGTTCTATCTTACAGGTTGTGCCGAAATAAAACCAAAACAATTGGATTCTGGTGACACAATCACCCATGTACTTGAACCTTGCTTTTGCATTCAGTTTAAGCCTTATAATTAATTTCTTATTTGCATGGAGCATGATTTCACTTTGATTTGGCACTAGATTTGTGCTTGTTTTGATCATTGGAGTGATGAACTTTGTAAGCACAACAAAAAGAAAACCCTCATAATGGAATAGAAGCATGGCAAGAAGTGGAATAGAATAGAACATGGCATAGGGGTAGTGTTGTATATAGTGATGTGTATGTGCTAGTTGATAAGGAAATACTGGAGAGTTGAGTAGTGGATGATGATTCTGTTGCAGAACAGTTAAATGGTGTTTGAAAAAAATATTATTCATGTGAATTTCGGTGTGCATTACTATCAACTTTGCAAAGAGTCTCCAAGGCTACGGTGTGATCGAATTTCAACCGTTTTCCCATCTTTTTCTTTAGTGGTAGTTACTGAGCAAAGTGACTGATGCAAGAACTGAACAAGAATTCACTACTGGATCTAGTTCTAGAATGTTTCATATTGCTTCTATAAGAAAAGACTTGAAATTTAAATTTCGAGAAAAGGAATAAAGTAATGTTAACCGTCACAAAAGTCTCCTCCACAAGAATACTTCCATAGCTTTATTCATTTCTTTATTTTATATATATACACATCTTATTTCTCTGTCTCCTCTGTTCGACCATGGTAATGAACCACAATCAAGTTGTGATTGAAATCACCCGTGACCATTGAATGCTGCATTTACCATGGCGATCCCAGGTTGTTTGGTAACATAAATAGAAATCTATACATTTGATCATGTTATATTGTTAATGAGCAGTAACATGCTTAATCCACCCTTTTATTTATTAAATATATATGAACATAACAAATATAAGTCAAAATAGTAAATACCTGACACTCTAACTATGATGTTTCGAATTCAAGTAGCATATCCAGTTATATATAAAAGTATGGATACTTAAATTTTCTAATGTGTAACTGTCTCAGGCTGCAAAACATGAAAAGATACAAGCTCATTCGGTTGGTCTAGTAGTTAGTTGACTTAGCTCACTAGTTCACTTAAGCAAGTGTTGGGGGTTCGAATCCTGCCTTGTGCATGCAGCAACTCATTGGCCAGTGACAAACCCTTAAAAGATACCGCAGAAAACCAAAATATACTGCAGCATCATTTTAAGTTTGTACTTTCAATCTTGGTAGAAGCTATCAATGGTTTGATGTTTGCAACTATGTTGGCTGAGATTGTATATGCAGCATTTTTCATGTTCTTGCATATATAATATATTCTAATGAGAGAAATTTAGCTCATTTCCCTTCACCTCACAAATTAGAGGGATGAATCATTCCTCTTAAGAGTATAAGGTATGTGCTTTATAGTTATATTGTTATTGATTCAAGAGAACTAGAGAAGTCACATTTTGGTTCTGAGTTCTCAAGATTTGTCATGAAGTTTCTCTGCTCATGTCTGTTTTAAGCTTCACCATTTTTTCACTAGATTTTAAGTAACACATCTTTTAAATTAAAACGCTTTTTCACCTCTAATATTTTGTTCTATGTAGAGGAAAGAGCTAAATCACAATTGATGTTAAAACTAGAAGGTTTTAGAGACAATAAATTAAAGGAGTGATTATGTTAATTTATCAGAAAACAATCAATTGATACTGCAAAGAACAATATAATCACCATTGACTCATTGAGTATGAATATCTCGTAATTAGAGTTGTTTTCAGCAGAAGTGATAATGGCATGACATTCTATGTCCATTTTGTGTGCATACAAAAGAGAGAACATGAAACCTTACAACAAAGATTAGATAAACAATATAGATATTATAAATATGAAATCAAATATAGCAAAATTGTAGCTATTCTCAAATTCAAACTTTTTTCTGGGGTAAACAGAGTGAATTGTAAAGGTAATATTAAAGCCTTTCATGGTGAAAAAAAGGCATAGGAGAACTATTGGATCTTCATGCTACTCCTGATTGATTCTTTAGACACTAGCTATATTTCATTTTGTTTTCAATTTTGTAATATAAAAAATAAATAAAAAAATTTGTCTTTAAACACTAGCTATATTCATAAACATATCTCATTTGCATTGACAATGAGATAAGAAATAAATGAATTATTAAAAATATTTGAATAATTATTTTTTTTTGGGTGACTGAAATAAATTAAACAAAGAAAAACAAAACAAAAAAAAACAAGGAACTGCCTAAATAGAGGGACAGTCCCGTTCAAGACTACTCTTAAACTCCTCCCAAGGTGAAAGAAGCTCCACATGCGAAAGTTGTAACTTCATCGCCATCTTTGCCATAGTATCTACCACCGTGTTTGCATCTCTCATAATCAAACGAAAGTCAACCCGCCAGTTCCAATACATGATATCTCTTATTTTGAGCACCAGTGGATCAATAAACCCAAAACCATCTTGAGTAACAAGATTAAATGCTTCCACACAATCCGTCTCACAAACAACATCTCGTTGACCCACATCCCAAGCTAAGAGATATCCTCTCCAAATAGCAAATAATTCTCCTTGAAGAATACTATTACTCTTAATCATTCCCAAACACCCCCTTTGCCAGCTCCCATTACAATCTCTAATAACACAAGCAAAACCAACACTATCACCCGAACCAAAATAACTAGCATCACAATTAATCTTAAAAGTACCAATAGATGGGGGATTCCAAAAACTATTTAGAGTAGAGGGAAGGGACATACGTTGTAATTCAAAAATATTCCTAAGCTCCTTTTCTGAAGTTAATGCCAGACAAATCACTTTTTTCGGAGGCCAAGTTTCATGGGATTAAAGATGTCATTATTCCTTGCTCGCCATATCCACCAAAGTCCCGAAAAGAACTTGAATGGATGCTCTCTGCTGTGATACAAGAACCAGTTCTTCAAATCCAAAGGATGACAAGAAATATCCAACCTATGCCAGACAAGCTGAGCTTTTGGACAATCCGAATACAATGTAAAACTGATTCTTGGCTAGAAAGACATCTTGGACACCTATCCGATGACGACATCCCTCTTCTAAAGCGAAAACTTGCAATAGGAAGAGCCTCCTTAAGACACAACCAAGCCAAAAACTTATGCTTTTCCGGAACAAGCTGACGCCAAAGCCAAAGCCAATTCTCCCGCTCCTCCCAACCAAACAGCTGCTTACACAACCACAAGTAACCATTACGTGAGTCATAGACTTTGGCAGCAGACCCACTCCAATACCAACCCACTTCCGGACCTGCTTGTTCATCTGGATTGTAAGAGAGAATATGATCTTTCAGATTTTAAGATAAAGGAGAATAAAGAGTATCCAAATGCCACCTACCAACCGACCAAATATCCTGTATCTGGATATTCGAATCAGAAATGTGAACATAATCCATCTCATTAGATAACCGTCCTTCTCTCCTCCAGCTAGAAAACCAAAAATTCTGGTTTAAATCTCCAATACACCAAGCAAACCCATCCTTCAACACTTCCCAAGCCTTGCAAAGACACCTCCAAATGGGAGAGTCCTTGTTCTTAGGATAACTAAAATAGTCATATAGAGATGATCGGTATTTGGCATCTAACAATTGGACCCATAGCTTGTTTGGCTGCTGGAAAAAAGTCCAAACTAGCTTCCCAAGAAGAGCAATATTTACACAATAAGGATCTCTAATTCCCAAACCTCCATATTTTTTTGGAGTAACCAGTACCTTCCAACTAACAAGATTCAATCCTCTTCCATCAACTTGTCCTTTCCAAAGAAAATTCCTCATCATAGACTCCAATTTACTAATGATTCCTTTGGGAAAAATAGAGACCTGCATCTGGTACGTGGGAATAGCAGCGGCAACAGAATTAACCAAGCAGAGCCTACCAGCCCGATTGAGTAAACTTCCTTTCCAGCTTGCTAGCCTACTCCGAATCTTATCCAGGACACCATTGAAAGCTGAACGAGTCACCCTAGAATGGCTAAGGGTAACTCCAAGATACTTGCCCAAGTCTTGGACAAATCTAATAGAGGATACCCCAGTGAAAACCTCTTTCCTTGTTGCAGAGACATTCTTGGAGCAAAGCGCTTTAGACTTCTCCACATTAATCTTCATCCCAGATGTTTTGCAAAAAGTCTCTAAAACCAACATCACATTTTGTACTTGTCTCTTTGTAGCTTTACAGAACAGAAGCAAGTCATCCGCAAACATTAAGTGGGATATTCTTGGTCCCCCTCTAGAAATAGCAACCGGCTCCCACAAGCCCAAATCAATCTGATGACTAATAAAGCATGCCAATCGCTCCATACACAACACAAAAAGATAGGGTGACATAGGGTCTCCTTGTCTAAGACCTCGGCTAGGAGTAAAGCCATTCAGACGACTCCCATTCCAAAGAATAGATAAGGAAGAAGCAGTGACACAATTCATAATCAAACTAAGTGTAGGAATAGGAAAACCAAAGCTTTTAAGGGTATGAGCTAAAAACCTCCAGTCAACTCTGTCATAAGCTTTCTCCAGATCAATCTTAAAGGCCAGTGTGCCTTTCTTTGATTTAGTCTTCTTCATAAAGTGGAGGACTTCTTGAGCAATAATGATGTTGTCAGGAGTTCCTCGTCCCGGAATAAATCCTCCTTGAAGCGGGCCAACAATCTCCGCAAGATGAGGACGAAGCCTATTAACAAAGACCTTCGTGATGATCTTGTAAACTACATTGCAGAGACTAATCGGCCTGAAATCTTTCATAGATACCGGTGATTCAACCTTTGGAATGAGAACCAGTAAAGTCTCCAACATTCTCGGATCAAGAGGAACACCGGAGAATGCCTGCTTAACCATCTTCCAAACATCAAGACCAATGATATCCCAATATTCTTTGAAGAAGAAAGCTTGAAACCCATCAGGACCCGGAGCTTTAAAAGAGTTCATGTGAAAAACAGCTGCTTTGACTTCCTCCATAGTAACTGGTGCCGTAAGGTTATTGCAAGCTTCCTCATTCAGAGAAGGAAGAGGCACATCACCAAGGCAACCCAAATCAACATCATCCAAATGACAGAATAAGCTTTTATAGAAAGACTCTGCTTCTTGACTCAGAACCTCTGGATCAGTTTCCCACACTCCATCCTTGAGAAAAAGGCCATGAATCTTATTATGCTTCCTTCGGGCAAGAGTTTGAATATGAAAGAATCTTGTATTCCTATCCCCGAACCTTACCCACTGCTCTCTGGACTTTTGGAACCATAGGAGCTCTTCTTGCACTAGAGTATTATTATAATCATCAAGCAATTGTTGCTCTTTCTGACGCAAATAAATACTATCCACCACTTCCAAACGCTTTTGTAAATAATTAATCTGCTGTTCTAATTCACATTTCTTAACAAAAATGTTACCAAATACCTTCGAGTTAAACTCTAGTGAATTCTTCTGTACTTCCGAAAGCTTGCCATGAATTCCTCTATTACCAGACCACCATGACTGGCTCACAATATCCCTGTACCCAGGATGAGTAGCCCAAGCAGCAACAAATCGGAAAGGTCGATTCCCTTTAGGCTGAGGACGACCTTTACAACGCACCAGAATAGGGCAATGATCAGACTGAAGCCTATTTAAAACTTCTGCATAAGCCTCTGGAAAGATAGATAACCAACTACTATTTATACAGACTCGATCAAGCTTTTTTGCCGCGTCAACATAATTTTTCACCCTCCTGTACCAAGAAAATCGCCTCCCAATAGTCTTCAGATCAAACAAACCACTATCCCCTAATGAAGTAGCAAACATGTCGGCTCTTTGATGAGAAAATTGACAGCCCTTAGATTCATGAGAAAATTTGACTTCATTAAAATCACCAAGAATAATCCAAGGTCCTTGAAAAACCATGGATTGTGCAACAAGATAATCCCAAAGGAGAACCCTTTTATTAAATTGAGGACTGCCATAAATACCACTACACCTCCAAGTTAAATTATCAAAGTGAACCTCAACAGTAACACCCTGATCAAAAGCATCAATGAACTTACAACAAACACCCTTCATAGAGGATAGAAACCAAATACCTCCTTTATGCCCCTCTGCTTCTACTATACCAACAGAGTGATATCCCAACCTTTCCCAAAATAATTTTAAATGCTGAAAAGGGGAGTGAGTTTCAACCACAATAAAGAAAACAGGTCTAAATTTCCTAACAAGTTCCTTACAATGCACCCGAGCTAACTTATTAGAAGCACCCCTAATATTCCAAACAATCATATTTAAACTATCCATAAATAATAGGGACAGAATAAATAAGAACATAAACTCTAAAAAAAATCACCAACCTCAATAGGTGGTTTGTCCTGCGGTACTGGCACACTCTGATCCTTAATAATTGCCACCTTCGGACCTCCTGACACTGCACCTGACATGCTTCCATCTACTAAGGTTTCCTCCGTTGTGCCACCATTTTTATCAACTGGCGAGTTCTGCAAAGAGGAAGGCCGAGGACGCTTCCGTAGAGAAATTTCACGACGTGCAGGAGTTCTGCGCAATGGAGATGGCGCAATTTCATGTTTTTCTCGCTTCCCCATCCTAATGCCAATTGATTTGCCTCCATCACCATGCAAATTGGGCCTTGGAACCCTTCTCGAACCAAACCTGTGCTGCTTTCCATCTTGGTCTTTCAAACCTGATGACTGGCCCATTGTAAATTTTCCTTTACGCAGCACTTGTTGCCAGCCCTCTCCATCATCCATGCATGCCTCATTAACATGACCATCAGGCACGTGAGGAGCCAATGATTCCGTAACTACATCCTTCCCTTTAACAACTCCTAATTTCTCACCTAAATTACGAGGATTCTCACCCAAATCACGAGCTTCTGATTCAGCCTCTTGTTGAATCTCATGATTGTTATGTGGCACTAGTGTCGGGGCTTCATTATTTTTTTCATCACCAAAGGAATTTCCATTTCCTTCCAAGGACTCCTTCTCCATGCACAACAATTTATCATGCCCATACCGTGCACAAGTAGCACAAATCAACTGTAAACTCTCGTACTCCACTTCATAAGTCACACCCTCCACTATAATATGTTTGATTACAGGCAACTCAAGATTAATTTGAACACAAGCTCGGGCATATTTTCCTCTTTCTGCAAGCTTAGTAGCCAAATCTACTTTCACCGGAATCCCTATTGCAGAAGCAATTCGCAGCATTGCTTGTTCCTGATAGCACCAAATTGGAAGTCCCGAGACTCGAATCCATACCAGCGTTGATCCAAAGGATTTTTCGCATGACCTAAAATCCACATCCCATGGCTTTACTGCAACATAGTGACCGTCTATCAAATATAATATAATATATAATATATAAAAATCATTAAAATATAATATATAAAACCTATTTGGAGAACAAATATCTAATCTCTTATTATTTTTGTTATATTTTTATATATTTTGAGAGTCTATTATCATCTATATCTTTCAAAATACAAATTTTGTAGAGTACCATTTCCCTTTCTCTTTTGTGAGAAAGAATGAAAGATTTTCACAGATGTTTTTTTTAACTGGATTTTCAGTTTTTATTGGTATACAGTTTTTTTTTTTTTTTGCATGGATTATAACCCTTGAATAGAACCAAATATAGCCCATTCTCTTTACCCAATACTAGGGTTACACATGGGCTATGTTTATCTACATGCAAACCCAATCCATTTTTTAACAGATTTCTTTTCAAAATCCAAATCCAACTCTAAAAATAATTTAGGAAAAAAAAAAGATCAAGTCAAACTGAATGGACCAAATTTCTGTGTAAGTTTATATTTCAATATTTTATAAAAGAAAATTTTAAATTTCAGTAATTTTAATCATTAATCTTGATCATATATATATATATATATATATATATTATGATTAAAATTAACAACTAAAATTATTAAAACATCAGTATTTTTTATATATTTAAAATTCTTCTTGTATTATATATGTAGCAAAGTATTGTCATCTAATATTATTTCAGATATTTTAAAACATTTTAAATGATACGTATCATTATAGATTATAATACTATAGAAAAGGTTTTAAATATACCGATACACTGGTATTTCAGTAATTTTTAATCGTTGATCTTAATTATATATATTATATATATTTTTTATAATTAAAATTAACGGTTAAAAATTATTGAAACACTAGTATACACTTAAAATTTTCCTATACTATATAGGTGAATAAGTTTTTTCAATCAATTGATTAAAAGAACCTAAAAATACATTTTGTTTGGCATTTTTCCCTCTTCTTCCTCTTCTTTTTCTTCTTTATGTTATTCGACTTTTTCTTTCCTCTTCTTTCTTCTCCTTACTTCTTCGTTGTTCTCCTTTTTTTTTCTCTCTTGGTTGCTTCCTTTTTTTCTTCTCTTCTTCTTTATGCATTTTTATCCTTCTTTTCTCACTCTTTTTTTTTAAGTATTTTTTGACAATTTTGTGTTATTCTTAAAAAAATTATATGACTTTAAAGAAATTTATATTTTATTTTTCTGTTGATTTTAAGAAATTTTTGTATTTATTTTCACAAGATTCTGTGTTGATTTATAAATTATTAATATTTAAAGAAAGGAACATGTAGTTTTTTTTTTTTTTTTGAAAACTTGATTAAAAACTTAGTTGCAAGCAAAAACACTTATTCCCCTAACATTTCTCGCTCCTAGAATATATATATATATAGTAACTAACTAATTTAATATCTTATGTTTTCATGCTTGCTCATACTAAAAGTTGAAATAGAAAATAAACCGAAAGGCAAGTGTAATTAAATACAATATGAAAAAAAATATTTGGAATATATATTTCCTAACAAAATTTATCTGGTCTCTTTGCTCTTTTCATCTATCACACTTGCTAGCTACTATGTTTTATAGATATATAACTATTGTAATTACAAAATTTAAAAAGTAGTTTAATAGTATGTATGAATAATAAGTATACTAAATAATTAATTATGAATACTTATCCTAATTAAAGACAGATAAAAATAAAAATATGAATTCCTTTTAAAAAAAGTAAATTTTTTGTTGCCCACAGTATCCCCCAACCGGCCAACCCGATAGGTCAAGGACTAATACGTCGCGAATCTGAGCTTCATTTAAGGGTCTGCCGTTGGCCAATGAGTTGCTGCATGCACAAGGCGGGATTTGAAACCCCGATACTTGCTTAAGCAAACGAGTGAGCTGACCACTCGACCAACCTAAGTTGGTTTTAAAAAAAAAAGTAAATTAATTATCATAATTTTATAATATTTTATAAAACTGTTGTCTATCATTATTAAAAAATAAAAATGAGAAAACATGAATCATAATAATATAGTAAGAGAATATTTATTAGCCAACGAGCTATAACTCAAATGACATAGTCTTCCCATACTCATCTAGAGGTCGCGGATTCAAGTCTCCCTATTTTTGAAAAAAAAATATTTAATAATAATAATAATAATAATAATAATAATAATAATAATAATAAGTGAAGAACAATAAAGTCTGAATAATGAAATAATATGTAAAATAGCTAGATTATCATCAATTCAACATAAAGTAAAAAAACGGCTAGGATTTTTTGTCACAACTAAACTATTCTTCATTTAAGAGGATGCAAATAATATACAAATTGAAGTTTTTAAATATTTTAATTTTTTAGTGAGATATATATTCATCCTCTTTAACAAAACAAATAAACCCCATCAATCCTTAAAAAAATGTATTTACCTGTATGAATTAATATCTCAATTATATATACTTTAGAAATATTATATTATTATAGTAAAATTGGAGTATTTGAAAGAATTATTCTGATCTCTCTTGTAATCTCTTTCATAAATTTCAATTTTATAAAAATAATTCCAGAATGATTAGGAGGGAGAATTAAACCTAATAATGAAGCTTGCATTTTGTGCAGTAAATATATTAGAGCGGTTTGAGTAGAAAACCTGAAATAAAAATAAAAGAACATGGACATTTGAGGAGTCCCAGAGAGCATATTATAAAAGATATTGGAGGCCTAAAAAGTAAAAGAAAAGAGAAACTTTTGTCATTTTGATGGCGTCACTCACAATATCTTTCTACCAACTCACGTGCATGCAACCAAAAATAAATAAATTTACAACACATATATACGTATTTAATCCAACGTTAATTATAAATATAATTAATTTGTAATTAGATATTAGACAAATCTCAAAACATCTATAAAAAAAAAAAAATACTAGCTGCTATGCATATATAAGAAAACTATATATATTAATTCATATACACCAAATGCATATTGAATATTTTAAAATTTATTATTAAGAACTACATGCCCATGCATGCACTGATGCACAAGTACACGTACCTAGTAAAAACACAAAAGCTTAGATTGTGTTTTATAATATAATATATAATTAAATGTTTTAATCTGTTGATATGTACGTATAGTGTATCTAAATTTTTTTGAAAAAAGAAAAGGAAAAGAAAAAGTAGAAAGCATGATTATGTATACGTTGGGAGTTTATGGGGTTTGGTCATGATAGGGTCATGCATGGAAGCATTTCCCAATGAGAGAATCGAATTAGTACTCTTTCACTTCACCTTTCTTTTTGCTTTCACAGCCTTCTTTACCATTCCCCAAGAAAAATGGCGAGTCATTTCTTTTACTCCCTGCAAGACTTTACCTTAGGTAAACTCATTATTATTTTTTTTATTATTAATACATACTATGTCAAAATTTATTTTTTTTAAAAATATCTAAATGTATTTTATTTGAGTTTAATTTTAATACAATGGCAGTGTAAAATATTTTATATAATCGCCTAATTATATTCGTTTCTTAAATAACTAATTAACTATTCACATAATAATTAACGTAAAAAATAATTTTTTTATTAATTTAATATTATATAATTGAATAAACTTATAAAATTATTTTACATTTCATAATACATATTTGAATTCATCTTATTTTGCCTGATAGATTAATTAGCATTATATATATTATGAAAAATAATTTTTATTAAGAGCTTCAGCAGTGAATGGTACAATTATTTTTTGACATAATTTTTCACAAATTTCTTAATCCTTGAATTTATGTATAAATTTTTTTTCAAATTCTAACTTGTTTTTCTTTAGTTAATCTTATTTGAGATCTAAAGTGTGGTAGACTATACAAAATATCAACAAAAAGTATTTTTCAAATTTTAAATTTCTAAATAAAATTTATGCAAAACTGAACTCACTTTAGTTGAGTTGCTGCCACAAATAGGATTTTGATTTTTGAGATTTTTACATACTCACCCACTTTATTACTAAGGCTTATTTACTTTTACCTCTTCTCTATCTGTCTATCTACCTAGCTCTCTCTTTTTCGTTTCTTTAGTTTCTCATGTTTCTCCTAGAGGGAGAGAGACTTGGAAAATCCAAATTACTATGATATAATAAAATGCTAAATATTATCAGTAATAATACTACATGTATAAATATTGTTTAACCAAATTTAACCAAGTTAGTACAAGTCTAATAAAACAAAAATTGTGCATGCGTCATTCTTTTTATTTCTCCGCATTTTTTAGGATAAAAATTTTTGTTGAATAACACAAAAGCTTATTAATATAGCAAAAAAAAATTATCCATAATAGATAAATTTTTACACAGCACAAATTTATTGATATAGCATAAAAATTTACACAGAACGTAAATTTTTGTTGCGAATATATTTTTTTAGTTTGGTGAGTCAATTGTGGTCCTAGAAAATTTTCTATGTTGTGTATCGAAAATTTCTTATTGTGCATACAAATTTTTGTAATATGCACCAAAATTTCTCTATTTTGTTAACAGAGATTAAAATTTTAATAATATTTTATTCTTAAAATACCTTCACTTAAAATTGATAATTCTCAATAGCTTCTCTTGTAAACAGAACAAATTGAGATTAGGAAAGAGAGAGAACAAATTGGGGTTAGAAAAAATAAAGGAAGATGAAAAAGAAAGAATAACATTACAAGAGAGACATCAGATAGTGACGATTTTCAACCGTCGCAAAATAACGTACCAACAGTTTTAAAAGCGTTGCAATTTAGGGCACGGGTATGTGATTTTGCGGTGGTTTACAAAAATAGCTGGCATAATCGGTGGTTTATAAGCCCTAATGGTAGCCAAAGCCTCATTAACACATTGATCTTTGTCTCCACTAGTTACCTGCGGTAAAACTTAGTCATGATGAGCAACTGATAGAAACTAATTTGTAAAAAATATATATATATTTTTACTATAATGAATATAGTCAAAAATTGACCTTAGTTGGTCAAAACGAGGCCAATAACATTAAACTATATTTGTTACTTTTAAAAGAAAACTAGCTTAAAGAAAATAAAGACAAAATTTATATACTAAAAAGTGTATATTCATTTAATTTATAGAACAAAATAATAGATAAATTTATTTGTACTAGTGGAGAAAGAAAAACCTTAAATTAGCCGATATAAAACTTTTAAAATACATAATTATCATAATAACATAAATAAAATTATACTACTTCCAATGACAGATATTAAATTATACTCCTCCTGCACCATTCTCAAATTCATTTCTTACATGCATATAGCTCTCATAGATTTGCAAAAAGAATAGTTAATAAGAAATATCATAGTGTCATGCAAGCAGGGACGGACATAAGGGGCGAGTGGCGGCCTCGGCCCCCAACTTTTTTTAATAGTAATAAGTTATTATGAATAATTTAATTTTTTTTAAAAATATTTAGTATTTAGTCTAATATAAATAAAAGTTCAATCTAATTTAAATATTAATAATTTTTAATATCTAAAAAATAAGTAACAATATTAAAAAAATTTGAAAAAGATATTATTACTAATATTTTTTAATTAAATAAAAATTTTTAAATCTCATAAAGTGAATTTTTTTTCTTTTTGTGGTCATTTTTTTTTATTCGTTTGATATTAATTCTCTCTGTTTCAACTGCTACAATTAAGAGATCTTTTTCAACTATGAATATTGTGAAAAATAACTTAGAAATAAAATAAAAGATAAATTTCTTGCTGATTGTCTTTTAATTATATTGAAAAGAAAATTATTGAAAATTGACACAAATTATATTATCGGTGAATTTTATGATATGAAGAATCGACTAATTCGTTAATAAAAAGTATACACATATTTTTTTTACTTTAAAATATATTCTCTATCCGTATATTTTTTATAATACATCTTATATTATATAATTTTTTTGCATAATTTTTAATATTATATGTGTTATTAGCCCCTCCATAATATCATTTCTGGATCCGTCCCTGCATGCAAGATATATATGTATAGCATATAAAAGTTAATTAATAAAAAAACTGCTCTTAATAATGTGTTCTGATCAAAGTTCTAGCAGTTAACGAAAGATTAATGGCTGTAATTAAAGATAAAGTCACCTTATTATTAACATCGCTTTTTGTTATACGATGATGCAAGGATGAGATTAATAGCAACATGACTAAGTAAGAAACAACTCAAGGGTACACACTCGCACAGGGACCATAAATTTCCTTAGGACTGAAAGGAGGTGTGGATCGGACAATAATCTTAGCGGTTTTGAAACGAATTATATATTTCGATAACTAGGTGATGTAAAATTTTAAAAGAAAAGTATAGGTATTATTATACTATCTGCCAACTTATTGTCAACAATAATTAATTATTATATTTTAAACACATGTATAAGGAGACACATCCAGAAAATATATATATAAAGACACTTTCATTAGACACAGTCATAAATAAGACATTTTTGTTAGACACATCTACAAAGACACTTTTGTTAAACACAATCATAAACAAGAGTTGGCAGAAGTTGACAAAAATATTGTTGGTAACGTAACGAGATTGAATTTTAAAATATCAACTAGAAACTATATAACATAGTTCAATAAATATTATTTATGCTAATTTCAGCAGAGTTTCATTTTATATCCATTACAACACCTATAAACAAAAACAAAATATTATTAACACTGCAATGCATCACTTCAATATTAACAGAGTAAAAAAAATATCATATTAAGCATAATAGTGGATGAACTAAGCATAATCAATTTTTTGATAAACTCATAAACACACCATCAATAGAACCATTCAACATACACTAATTGAAAAACAATCGAATTAAAACTTTAAAAGAGTTAAAATCACACAACTACTCATTAAATCCATGAAATAAAAAGTTGAACTCCTCCTCTTTTAACTGAGAAAAATTAGCAAACAGTTTGTATGCATATTTCATAAAAACACCAAAATACACAACATTAGCTTTTTTTTTACTAATAATAATATATTTTTATAGGTTAAGCCAACATCACTAAATATATAAGGATTTATCTATCTTGTATTAGCACTACAAAGAAAACGGAAAATAGTGGCGGTTCTTGGAGTGATTTGCGGCAGTTTTGAGCCGCCGCGAAATGGAATTCCAGCGGTTTGTTAAGCGTCGCCTATTAGGAGGTAGTTATATGATTTGCGGCGATTCTCAGGAACCGCTGGCACAACCGCCGCAAAACCCAGAATTAGCGTTGCAATGTTTAGCGGCGGTTTGAAACCGCCGCGATCTAGACAACAGTGATCCACACGAAATGTTCGGCGGTTTGAAATCGCCGCTGTTTAATGGCCACGGTTTTGTTAAAATTTAATTACCGGCGGTTTGAAAACGTTGCTGTTTAACAGCCAATGTTTTTTGAAATGTAACTGGCGGCGGTTTAAAACCGCTACTATCTCCTAACCTGAATTTTCAAATTTCTAACGGCTAGTTCGCAACCGCCACTATTTTCTGGTTGAATGGCCGCAAAAATAATGTATTGTACACTGGCAATCCACTCTATTTTTTATTTTAATGTACATTTTTTCCCTTTTTTTTTAATCCTTCTTAATATTAGTAGGTTAAATTATTTTATATCCCGAAAAATAAATTGCAAGGTAAACGACAATAGCAAAACCATTAATTTAATTAATATAATTATCCGAATATCAACAAAGTGTACTCCTTACTAAGAGTTGCATAATCAACAACATAAAAGTGTATAACTGAAAGAAGAAAAGGTTCCATAATCCTAAGATCTACTTTCTATTCTGTCCCTCCAACGCACTCATCCATGCGGTAACATCTGATGGCAGCTTCCTACTTTGCCCTTGAAGTAGACATATCAAAGCACTCTCCATTGCCTGCATCCTGACCTTCCCAACTACTACTTTATCCTCCACTGCCTGTCTTTTTGTCTTTTCGACTGCTACTTCATCATTCACTGCCTTCCTTTTCAATTTCTCTGCTGCCAACTCTGGTTGTAGTTCAAGCAGCACCCTTTGGGTCTCCTCCCTTTCAAAACCATTGCTCGGCTGATGGGAATTCATACCGAAGACTTGATTAGAAGTCGGCCCCAACCCCATGCCACGCACCCTACCCGGGTGCTCCTTTCCGAGAGCTTGAGCAAGCGAATCCTAGAGGATTCATCATGTTGCTCAATAGCCTCAATTCTTTCCTACACACATAGATAAGCAATTATAAGCATTTATTAGCTAGTCGCTAACCACACAGACTTCCAATAAAATTTTAAAAACTAAAACATAGGAGAAACTACTTCCCGATTTTCAACACATTACTTACTCCAATAGCCCGAGCTGCATCATGGACATAGGAGCCGTTAGCTCTTTTGTGCGTTAAGAGATACAACTCTCCTCTACTAATGCTCCTCCCTTGTCATTCCGAATGTACCAATAATGATGACAAAGTGAATAAGTAGAGGAAGAGATAGTTCGAAAACATTCTCAAAATTAGATTACCTCTTCTTCTCCGAGTCTTGCCAAGCTTTTCGATCCGCCGGTGTGGATGTAAAGCTGTTTTGATCAATTCTCAACATTTTTCTTACACTTTTCCTGTTATGCCATCAAATTAAGAGTTACTAGACACTAGTTTTGACTAACTCAATGTGACATAAATGGATTTTTTCTATTATGAAACAAAACTATATTACCTGTGTCTCTTCGCTATTGCGATAATCGAGAAACCATCTCCAATAGTCTGCAGTAATTCCATCTGGGCGGTTTTCAATATTTTCTTCAAGTGAAAGTTGTGGGTCATAGCAGTGATGGTATAATCTGTTCCTCGTTTCCTTCCAAGTCCTTCCTAGCATTTTGAATATTATACGCTTGATAATTCCTCTACTATCTTCTTCAAAATGAAACATTTCCTGCAACATTAAAATTAAGTTGTCAGTAGTGTTCAAATTATGAGTTTGGAATGGTACAAAAAATTGAAAATAACATTTTACCTTTACACATTTTACACATTTTATAGAGTACATATTAAGATTACAAAAAAAATAAAATTATTAAAAATATAAAAAAATTTAAGTTTTTAATAATGTATTTATTTTATATTTATTGAACAAAAATATTTAAAATTTTTTACGAACGATAAATTTATCATGTACTTAAAAAATACATGTTAGCTAAATCTAATATATAATATAATATTTGATTATACAAATTTTTATATTTTTATTTATTTTTTATAAAATTTTTAGATCCGCCACGAGAATAATTTCAAGAATCACTTTAACTTAACCCTTAATATCCACATGTTTTCCCCCTCTTTCTCATTCATATCCTAAGGCTTATTTATTTACTTTTACCCTTTCTCTATCTATCACTTCTTTCTTTCTTTAATTTGTCACAAAGAGGGTGAGAGAATATGCTACGATAATGAGGAAGGAAAAGAACATGACAGACAAAAAGCCATAGAAGTGTAACGATAGATGGTGGAAAAAAAAGAAAGGAAAGCGAAAAAGAAAAATAAAAAAGATGGTCAAGATTTTTGAAACCTCGAAGACTTAATTCTCTTTCATCATCATCATCATCATCAACTTCGACTACTTATCTTTATCGAAACTCTACCAAGTTTTTCGTAATAGTGCCTCCTCTTTGAGAATCGTTATACTATATGATTTTTAATTATTATTTTTAATTATTTGAAACGAAGGACGTTCCTTGAAGTAATAATGCCCATGCAACTTTTGCTTTAACTTCGCCTGCTACTGCCTCTTGGGCCTAATGCACATTACAATAATTTTAATTTTAATTTTAATTTAATTTAATTACTATATATCCCACTAGATTTTCTTCACCTTCTGACATGCACGAGTGACCCTGTATATATATATTTTTTATTACTATATATTATCATATAGGAAGAGTTTTAAATGTGCCGGAAATATCGATGTTTCAGTTGTTTTAACCGTTGATCTGAATTATAAAAAATATATAAAATATATATTAATTAAAATCAAACGGTTAAAACAACTGGAATACCGATATTCTTCAACACACTTAAAATTTTTTCTATCATATATATAAAGATTTAGATTTAGATGAATGCCCCCAACCCAAATCCTATCGCTATTAGTACCTTAGCTTGATGAATTGAATAGAGTGTTTTTAGAGTATTATTTTTTATATTTTTAAGAATTAAATTGATTTAAAATTAAAATTTACATTAGAGTTGATTTATGAAATAAAATTAATATCACTTTAGAAATATGATATTATTTTGATAAAAAATTAATAAAATTTTGCTACTTATATAATTATGTTGGTGAAATAACTAAAAATAATATAAAATTTTAATTAAACTAATATTAAACATTGGAAAAGTAAATTTCTTTTTTAGTTTCAAATTATTATATTTATGACATAAGGTCCATAAATATTCTTGTAGAGTCTAAAATAAAATGAAATTAGAACTAATATTAAAGATGTTATTAGTATTCTTGTTTATTATTTGATGAGCATAAATATTAAACAATCTTTAACATAAATAAATTTTACTAATTAACGTGTGTAAATTTTAAAAAATATAAATATAAACTATATTAGTTTATGTGTATAAATTTTAATAAATAATATAAATATAAATTATATATTTTTATGTATTAAATCTCTATAAATATATATATAAATTATTATTAACTAAATATTAATTATAAATAATAATTTTTGTGCCATATTACATTGCTATCGTTAAAATATAAGCTAAGGTTGAGATAAAGGTGTTATTCGTGTGTTGAAAACAGTAGTTCTACTTCAAAATATGATGAATTGCTAGTAATTATTGGGGCCTCTTTAAAGCGTAGGGTTAGTGCTTTAAAATTTATATTCAATGATTTATCATGGTATGTTGGAAAATGGACACACATCTCAAGTTCATTTATTAAAAGGATAAATCTTAAACTAATCTCAACAATTTAAGGATCTTGTCCTTTGTAGTTTTAGCCCTAGAATGTTTCTGTAATCAACTCTAAACCTAAATTCTAAACACTGAAATTAATTGTATAAATTAAAATAATTTTTAAAATTTTAATTATATTAATTTTGTCAATTAAATTAACAAAAATATATCATATTAATCTTACAGCTTTTTTTTCATATCAAGTGACTTATCATGTTATTAAGAATTAATGTAATATATTTTTAATAATATAAAAAACGTAATTAGTACAATTTAAATATGAAAAACTATTTTAGTAGATACGGCCAAATTTAGGAACTATTTTAGAATTTAACTCTCATACATTATATAATTAATGAAAAAAGATTTCAAATATTTGGGAATAAATGGGTTTTAATTTTCCAAACCCTAATGGAATACCCATTTTTAGTCTTAATATACTTTTACTTATTGCCCAAAAAAAAGATATTAGTCATATTGGTTTAATTAAATCGTACAATAAAATATTAAATTGGTCTATACAATAAAATATTAAAATATAATGGTTTAATTGACGAAATTCATCGTACATAAAAAGTTATTCAATGATGTAAGTCAACAAAATTTACACATAGATTGTAAGGTATCTAATGTTATGAATCATCTGATCTCTTGGAAGTAATTTATATAAATAATTTTATATTATTAATATTTAGGCTCAATATTTTTCTAAAGAACACTAACATGTCTGATATGATATCACATATATATCTGCTATATATATTATATTACTTTGACTTATAACTCAGAGAATTTTAAGTCCAACCCGTCCCTAAGTACAAGAAAGGAATATTCAAAATTGAAAAGCAGCACCAATTTTTACCATATAGTTTGTTACGAACTCCTTATAAAATTGAAAGTTCAATTGAGACATATATATATATATATATATATATATATAGTGGGAATATAAGATAAATGGGGCACTATATGGGGTCAGCAATGTCGGATCTTATGGTCTTTAATTCCTTGGAGTGTGAGGAATATTCATTTTGTCTGCTGACCAACAATGAATTCCGTTCCTTCTTATCCAATCTTCTCAATGATCAATAACATGAACTAATATTATTATTTTTTTATTAATTTCCAATCTAATCTAAATATAATTAAGCTATTTTTTAATACATCGTTAATAGAGTATGAGTCTAAGGTAAAAGTGTGCAAGAAATAGATTATCAAGAAGCCTCAAGAAGTGTATGTAGTGTTGTGACTCTTATTAGTCATTCAATCTGTTATTCTGTTTGGCAATTCTATTATTGTCCCTAGAAGTATACATACATACATATACTACTACATTGTATAAGAACAAGAAAAAGAAAAAGAAATATATAGTGTATATAGTAGCTAGGCTAGTAAGCTTTTGCATGAATAGTGATTCAATGTTGCACCTATTATCTAGTTTGGAGGTTGGGGATTTGATGAAGTTGGCAAGCAATGCAATCAGATTACAACAGATAAAGAGAAGCTTTGTAGAAAAAAGAGAAAGTAGATAACAGACAAGCCAGCATTGTCAACAGTTGCAAACGAGTAAATATTATTATTTTTTTGTCAATACTTAGTATAATAATTTAATTAAATCTATATTTATAGAGTTTTACACACAAAAAAATAATTTGTACCTATATTTATTTGAATTTGCATATATAAATTAATATAATTCGCACTTATATTTTTCAGAGTCTGTACACATAAATTAATAAAATTTATTTGTTAAAGACAATTTAATACTAAAAATTGCTTGCTCTAAGAATTTTTCGTCGTAAATAATACGTTATTAACTCAAGTATAACTCTTAAGGGTTTAATTAGGGCACATATTAAGATAATTATTTAAAATTGTTTATATAAAAAAAATACAAAATTTAAATTTTTAATGTATGTGTGATGCATTTAATAAAATATTAAAATACAAAGATAGAGATATTATAATAGCAGTGAAAACCTTGATGAAAACAAGCAGAATAACAATGATATTTGATGAACAGTTTTTAGCATATGGACTACTAAATTTGCTATGATTCTTTCCCCGCCACTTTAACTACAAATGAGGGTCCAAATTAATATATATCCGCAGTCAAAAAGCTATCATTTATGGACTACAAGATTTTAAAGATATGGCATGGCATTGTGGTGTTTAGAGGTTACAACGCAGGCTAATTTTTACTTTATGTGGGGACAAAATAGTGCAGCTAGCTTGACAAAGTTGAACAAATTACTACACTTAATTTCCACAACATAACCCATTTATTTTAGCATTATGTTTTTTATTTCTTTTATTTTAAAATAAAGGGTTAACCAACAACACCATTATTAAGATGTTAAATGTAGAAAGCTTGTATTTGGAAAACAAAAAATTCTTAATTTCCAATTTATTATGTAAAAATGTATAAAATTTATTAGTCAAAATTTTCAAAATAGATAATATTATTAACTAGTGTTTTTTGGGCATTTATTAGCAAAATCTTTACAATAAATAGTATGTATGAATTTATATAAGATAAATTAATAGATTTAAAAATTCATTTATCTAACAATTTATTATTATTATTATTATTATTATTATTATTATTATTATTATTATTATTATTATATATTAATTAGCTAGTGATACAAAAGAGTGCAAATATATATATATATACATAGAAGATGTTTGTAATTCAAAAATGTTATTTGTATACTAAAATCAGTCAGTAATATACTTATATATAAATATATATATCGTTTAATTTATTTTTAATATATATTTATATTCTAACATATATTTTATTTAAATTTGCTGAATGATTTTGGTATACACATATTTATAAGGAGGCCACTCATATAAACATGCTTAAAACGTCTTTTTTTAAAGATGTCTTTATGTTGTGTTTTAATTGGTTTTGGTATAATTTATTCGGTATTCCTCATCACATATTATTAAATTCCTCAAAAGATTTTCTTTCCAAAAACAATAAAAAATATTTAATTTGGACTAAAACAAAAAAAAGTAATAGATTAACTATTAGATTTTTTTTTAAAAGATTATTTACATAAAAAAATATATCACATTCATCAAAAAAAAAAAAAAATATATATATATATATATATATATATATATATATATATATATATATATATATATATATATATATATAAAAGCTCTTAAAAAATTTTATAAATAAAAAAATAATTAATTTTTATTCGTATAATATATAAAATAATTACTATATTATTATTATATTATAGATTAAAATTTACTAATTTAAATTTTGTTTTTATTTTTAATATAAGCATTAGAAATAAATAATTTTTTTATAACAAGATATATTGTAATAAAATATATATAATATCAATTAGTTTTTAAAAAATTTTGAAAAGATGGTTTTTTCTAATAAAGTGTTATTAAAAAATTAACATTATAAAAACTAATTTCAACCAATATGATATAATATGATATAATAGGTTATTAAATATATTTAATACAAAACATTGAATATAAATTTTTATTGAGTTTAAATTTTAAATAATTTTTAATTAAATTTCGAATATTTTTATTTTAAAGAGTTAGAATATTTTAACATTATTTTTTTCGTATCTTTTTAATTGAGTCTTTGATTTTTTAAATTATAAACCTTATTTATAATTAAGAGTAATGTTTTAACACCACCAATTAGTCACACATATAAAAATACAAGAACAATTCTATTGTCATAATTATAATCTAACTTTATAAGTAATACAATACAATGAAACTATATATAAGTAATATAACTAAATTTTATCTACATCTATAGTCACATTTCATAAATAATATAATTAAATTATATTTATGTTTATAATTAAAATATGAATAAAAATACAAAAAAGTATTAGGATGATTAATTTTTTTCATTCATAATTTTTTATTATTTTTGTTGTGAAAAATTAAATTATTTTAATAATTAATTATTTTTTAAAAAAAGATAATTGAATAACACAAAAAAATCTTATTAAGAGTAATTTATTTATATATGATTAAAAAATAATTGAATAATTATATACGGTAAAAAATTAATATTATTAAAAAATAAAAATAAAATTTATTTTAAAATTAAAAATAAAGTTTATTTAAAAATAAAATTAAAAAATCATGGTTTTTTTTCTTTTTTCCAAAATTTATCTACGAGTAATTCTATAAATATTTTATGATGAATAAACATATTAAACTTGTACTAAAATTTATTCTAATAAAATTTATTTTTATTCTACTAAACGTTAAATAAGTTATTGAAAAGAATTTTGTTTCCTCCATTAGAGAAGAATGATAAACTTCCATACTTCTATTATGTTATGGCAATAATTTGGCCTGTTATTTTTTAATGTGCATAATAATAATAATAATAATAATAATAATAATAATAATAATAATAATAATAATAATAAACAAGTATATCACAGTAAAAAAGAAAGCACGTCACCAAATAATTTATCATCCGAATTATATATGAATCAAATTGATAATATGAGAGCTAACACTACAAAAATAGACAACAAAGTTAGAGACTTACAAAACCTTTCTTAAGATCATAGAAAAAAAAACGTTTATATTTGTGTGATATACAAAGCAATTATCATATTATTATTATTATTATTATTATTATTATTATTATTATTATTATTATTATTATTATTATATATATATATATATATATATATATATATATATATATGAGCAAAAAAAGTCAAACTGTATGTTTTAAAGTAAAATTTTTTTAATATTTGATTAAATGTTCTTGTATTTAGTACTTTTTTTTTGCACTTCCTCTTAGTTAAAAATATAATCATTATAATTTTTTAGTTATTATTGCTAGGGGTGTTTACAGATGGGATATGGCTGAAATTTCGATCCAATCCGCACTAAACTCATTAGATCAAATTCGATATTCGCACTTTTTATGTTTGGATCAGATATCAAATATATCTATAAAATAAAAAATATAAAAAAAAATTATTTTTATAAAAAAAAAGTCAATAATTTTTTTTGTTTACTTTTTTAAACATATTTACTTCTATCCGATTAGAGTGTGGATCCGATTCGATCCAATCCGATCATCTTACAGATCAGATCATATTCTCAAATTACAGATCAGATACGGATAAATACTGTGGATTTATATGGATATGATCTAATCTATGAACACCCCTAACTATTACTATAGGTTCATTGTTGCAAAAGAATGTTTCTTTTATTATAAATTATTATTAGATTTTAATTACCATTAAAACAACTAAATGGTCAACTTAATTACCATTATTATATCCATAGTTGTAAAAATCGAACTGGATCGGTTGGTTCGACCAGAAAACTAGTGAACCGGACTAGAACTGGATTATAGTCCAGTTCGGTTTACTCTTTGGACCGTTTAAGGAATAAAATCGGTGTGAACTGGTAAGAACCGGTGCAAACCGGTCTAACCAAACTGGTCTGCTTGAAAAAAATTTTAAAATGTCTCCACAAGGTCTTGAACCAAGAACCTTGGAGCAAAAGTAACTTCTACTTGCCACTTAGCCATTGCACTTCTAAGTATTATATTTGACAAATACTAATTATATAGTATACATAAATATCTAATTTAATTTAATTTTTGTTTTTTCTATTTTTAAAATTAATTATATTTTAATTATATACCATTATTAATATAAATATAAATTTCACTAAAAATTTATTAATTTACTTGATCTATTTTATTGCTAGTATTGTGATTAAGGTTATTTGTTTTGATGTTAGTGTTAAAATCTACTGATATTATAGTTAGATGATAGGTTTTGTGAATTAATTATTTTTTTATTATGTCAAAATAAGATACTATTGTAGTATTAAAATTTTATGGTTTTTTTTATATTAGTTATTTTTAGAAGTTGAGACTTGATTCTTCATAAAATGTTAGTGAAGATATGTATTTCAAATTTTAATTTTAAGTTTTTAACTATTTTATATTTTATATTTACGTGAGACCAGTTTTATCGGTTCAACCAGTGATTTATCAGTTGAACCAATAAACCAGTGAACCAATAGCTTGATCGGTTCGATCACTGGTTCAGTTCTAACAATTATATTTCAGTCTAATTTCAAAAATTTCGATTTACTCAATTTAATAGTTATGACTCACAATTGATTCCTAATCAAGCAACAACAAATTATGTCTCCCAATTGGTTCCTAATCAGTTCTAACAATTATGTCTCCCAACTAATTAATAGTTATGACTCACATTGGTTCCTAATCTCATTTTTGTCACTGTCTCACAAAATCGTTAACGACATGCTGAAATGGACTAACGACTGCTACATTATATATTCTAGCGACTATTTGATGTGACAATTGAAATTTTTTTACCTTATTTTTTATTTTCAACTAAACACTTAAAACCCTAATATGAGTCACGGATACCTAAGTTAAAAAATCAAACTAAGTAAATTGAAACTTTAAAAATCAAATTAAAGCTCGAATATAACTTCAAAACAGAACTTTAACTTATGTAGTGCTTAATTTAAATAAAAATCAAATAAATCAAAATTCAACATAATTTTTATCGATGTTTTTAAATTCGAAATTTCTATACCAAAATTAACTAGGATTTTTCTTTAAATTAAAAATTTAATGAAATAGTGACTTTAATTATCTTAACCAATGTCCTAATTAATTGCTTTTATGTCTTAAAAAAATCGTATATGAGAAGAAAATAATTAATTTGTCTACTTTAATAAATAGTTATTTTACTAAAATGAGAAACTATTTTTTTTTAATTTTTAAGAACTAATTAATATTATATATATTTTGTTACACTACATTTAATTATAAAAATTTTATTTATTTCTAATACTTATATTAAAAATAAAATAAAATTAAATTAGTGAATCTTAATCTATAATATAATAATAATATAGTAATTATTTTATATATTGTACGAATATAAATTAATTATTTTTTTATTTATAAAAATTTTTAAACGCTTGAGCTTGTTATTTATATATATATATATATATATATATATATATATATTTATAAATGTGATATATTTTTTATGTAAATAATCTTTTAAAAAAATCTAATAGTTAATCTATTACTTTTTTTTGTTTTAGTCCAAATTAAATATTTTTTAGTGTTTTTAGAAAGAAAATCTTTTGAGGAATTTAATAATATGTGATGAGGAACACCGAATAAATTATACAGAAACCAATTAAAACACAATATAAAAACATCTTTAAAAAAAGACGTTTTAGGCGTGTTTATCTGAATGGCCTCCTATTTATAATTAACTAGTGATGGTTGTACTTGGTAACATTGAGAACCCTAAAAGATGGCAATTTACCGCAAACTTTAATTAATATTCATTTATTTCTTTAATATATATACTTGGTGTTGTATGGGATTGGGATCACATTTGGGAAATTCCTTTTACCCCTTTTCTAAATTTAGTTTTCGATGATTTTTAATTTTATTCTTTATTAAAAGGAACTAGCAGTCATCACTGCCTAGTTAGCTAGTTTTCTCTCTCTGTCTCTGTCTCTCTCTTAGTATAAAAGAAACCTCAACCTCTGAACTCAGCACCCGACAATCGCACATTAGCATTTCAAACTGTTCAACATTCACTCTCCAAAACTAGGTGAATATATATATTATTATCCCTTCTTCATTCATTTATAATTTTCTCATGCATACATAATACTTACCTTCCAATGCATATATATATTTATGTGGAATTTGAACTCAAAAACTAACATGTGGAATTTGGAAATTTTGCTTTGTGAAGAGAAAAAATGAGTAGGCCAGGAGATTGGAACTGCAGGACATGCAACCACCTCAACTTCCAAAGAAGGGAATCATGCCAACGGTGCGGCGAGCCCAGGGGCGTCGGCGCCGGTGCCGGTGGAGACTATGGTGGAGCCTTTGGTGGTAGAGGCTCCTCCTCTTTCGGCTTCACCACCGGCCCCGATGTTCGCCCTGGAGACTGGTACTGCACCGTTGGCAATTGTGGAGCCCACAACTTCGCAAGCCGGTCTAGCTGCTTCAAGTGTGGTGCTCCCAAGGAGGACTCCTCCGCCGCCGGATTTGACGCCGACATTCCTCGAACTAGAGGCTATAGCTTTGCCGGCACCACTGCTGCTCGCCCTGCTTGGAAATCCGGCGACTGGATATGTACCAGGTATATATAAAGACAATTCCGTTACGTTACCAACAGTATCTGTCAACTTCTGCCAATTCTTATTTATAATTGTGTTTAATGGAAGTGTCTTTGTAGATGTGTCTAATAAAAATGTCTTTTTTATAACTGTGTTTAATAAAAGTGTCTTTATAGATATATTTTTTAGATGTGTCTCTTTATATATATGTTTAAAATATAATAATTAATTATTATTATCAATAAGTTGACAGATAACATATTAATAATTATATCTTTAACATATATTTATCCTTTAATTTGTCCTAACTATAACCTTATTTTTCCAAAATTAGACATGGGATATGATTTTATTTATATCCTATAATATCTAGTTTTAATTTTTAGGGGAAAAAATATTTCTAACATATAGAGAATAATATTACAAAATGTTTAGTAATTAAATAAATATATTTTATATTTAAGATGGTACTTGGAATAATGCAAAAATCCAGTATTTATAAAATGAACACTTTTAAAGTTTGGTAATATTAAATGAAACAGTAATTAAGTATAAATTGGGCAGGTCTGGATGCAATGAGCATAACTTTGCAAATAGAATGGAATGCTATCGATGCAATGCACCAAGGGACTCTTCTAGTTCTAGGCCTCCCTATTCATCCTAGACTATACCTTCTCCATCTGGTAATTATTAATTATCTAACTTTTTTTTTTTACTTTTTAATGCAATTAATTAGATAATCATATGTTAATTATTCATGTTGGATTTCAGTAGTAATAAGTATAGTGAAGTCTCAAATTTTCACTTTAGGAATGGATCAAATAAGAAATATTCTATTGCATAAAAATATATTATAAATTCATTAGCTTAAAGTTTTTTTTTTTATCAAGATATATAATAAATATATTATACCTAATTAATAACATGCATTAATATAATCCTTGTATTTTTTTTTCAGGCTTGCTGTGGAAGAAGAGAATTGATGAGAAGCAATCCCTATTCGCTCTTAATAGTAGTGATAGTTTTTTTTTTTTTTTTTCTTCCTCACCATCCAGATATATATCTATTTTTGCTTCTTTGATTTTCTCCATTTAGGAAGCTTTAATTATATATTATTATTAGGTGAATTATTATGATTTTGAGTTCTTATTTGGTACTGATAATGACTAGCTAATTTCTTAGTTTAATATTGTACTCTTTATTATTAATTTTTTTATTTTGATTTTGTTTTGTTTTTAAATATCTACAATTTAAATATATCAATTATCATTGTCACTACTGTGTTTTGAAGAAAAGAGATGGATAGCTATATAACTTCAACTCTTAACCTCACTATGATTTATTAGTGCAAAAAATGTTCTTTAATTTAAAATATCTAATTATCCAAGATGTTTGTATGTTTTTAGAGAAAAAAATGAAAAGAAAAAAAAAGATTCTATATCTTTTGTGCCTTTTTTTCTTTTACTCTCAAAGCTACACATATATAAGCTTTAATTTATAGTGGAGACGTGGTCCAAAGAATAATTAGTATATATTATTATTACTCATATATATCCATAAAGTATTTTAATTTCTTTAATAATATATAAGGACCACTTTGAGGTTGCACATATACCAATATCATAACAAAGCTCACACAAATTGTTGGATTTTTTTTTTTTTTGGTGACTAAATTGTTGGATTGATATTTAACTTTGTCAACTGAAATTATTAAAATTAAAATTAACTACTACTGTCCTAAATTTTGCACATATACCAAATGATGAGTGGCTTTGAGTTAATTGGTTTATATATGCTCAATTTTATTAGAAGATATGTATTCTTTCGTAATATAATACACTTATAACTAGCAAAATAAAATTAAAAAAAAAAAAACATATTTACTAGATTGTCTTAAATCGAAATTTATTGAATATATGTTTTTTATATAATTTATATAGATCATTATATAATAGCTAGTAATTAAATGTTATTGTTTATTCATGAATCGTGTTATCCGGCTACGATTTACAAAAAGAATAATGGTAGGTAGACAAAAAAAACAGCCAGAATTTGTTTTATTTAGTATTAATTAATTGTCGCAACAATTAATAAATGCTAAATAAGGCAAGTTATGACTGTTTTTGGCTGATTTTCTTTGGTTACCACCTTTATAAAGCACGAGTTATGAGCTTTTGCAAAAGACAAAAATTTTGTAATACTTGGTAAATCATGATAGGATAGTATAATTTTATCAATAATCTTATATTTTTCCATAAATTTGGATGATTTAAAGGAAATTATACAAAATTATTTGCCAATACTATTTGTAATAATTATTATTATTAGTAGTATATCTGTATATGATTGAGAAATAGACCAAAATTTTCACTATGTGAAAGTTAGGTGATTACTGTAGTATTTCAAACATTGGAGATGGAGATACAGAAAGACCCAACAATTCTAAGGAACTAACAACATTCAGCCAACAAGTATTGAACGGGCTAGAAAGTCAATAAAACAAAACTAAAACTACACAAAAATAAAAATATTTTTTAAACTTTTTTTTTTCTAATACCACAATTTCATTCATTATCTACCATTAGTTATTCTAAATTTTATATTTTATATTTTAAATTTTAAATCATAATCTCTAAATTCTAAATCTTAAATTTTAAATTCTAAATCCTAAATAATCTTAAATTCTACATACTCTAGATTGATTTTATTTTGTTTCACTTTTATTTTTCTTACTTGAATTTTAGATTTTTTTTGTTTTTTATTTTAGATGTTTCTTTTTAATGATTAATTATTGGCTATTTTATTGGTTAAAAGATATTGACTACCAATATTTTCTCTTTTTTTAGTAGGTTATTAATTTCAATAGTCATCATATAAAGAGTAAATTTTGTACTGATTAAATTAGTGTAAAAAATGGTAAATAATTTTTATTTTTAAAATATTAAACATATTAATCTCTAATAAAATAAATCAGACAAATTTTATATCTTGTTAATAATATTTATTAAACAAAAAGATTAAAACTCTTTTAATTTACTTCCTTTGTTTTTTTATCAGATGTATTTTTATTAATATCAGAGATCTTATACAAAATATTGTGATTCTCTAAGATTGACTTTTTTTCCTCAAATATTTATCATTCTAATAAATGATATGTTTGTGGTGGAGTAAGTGTATAACTTATATACTTATACCTCCCTTATATAGATTAAGAGATATTTTATTTTTGATTCCACTACACGTTTAAATATTTTTGTTAACTAAATTTAATTAAATTAGTTTAAATTTAATAAAAAGTACTCGCATAATATACGTATAAATCACATACAATTTTTTTTATACATTTTTTATATATTTTTTCATTGTTATTTTTTTATTATTGTTATTATTGCTGTATTTTTATTATTTCTCTTCCTCCTGTTCCTTCCGATTATTACTGATAATTATTTCAGTATTTGTTATTTACTTATTTTCTTTTTTTTTTATTCTTTTTAAAGGATAAAACAAAAAAATTATAAAAAAGGTGAAACAAAAACAAAAAAATTGAAGACGAAAAAATATGACGAAGAAGAAGAAAATGAAATGGGAAGAGAGTTTTAAATTGTGTAGAATTTATCACAAAAATAATATCGAAATTTTTTAACTGTGACAAAAGAAATTTTTGAATTTTAATACTGAAATTTTTTAACCGTGATAAAGGTTTTTATTAAAAAGGTGAAACAAGAATGATGAAAATGTGAAAGAAGATGAAGAGTTTTGAATTGTGCATAATTTATTAGAAAAATAGTACCAAAAAATTTTAATTGTGATACAAAAAGTTTATTAATTTTAATAACAAAATTTTTCTGTGACACAGAAATTTTTGTAATCGTGTCATTTCTAATTAAATAACGTATTTTTCTTATTATTGAACTAGTTGAATAATATTAAACTTGTATATAAGATGTCTAGTCATTTTTGTATCATTTACAACAAATTGATGCATCTTTTTGTTCTAAAACATATTTAAATGTATTTTTTTAGTTGAGTGAGTTATTAAGGTTTAGAATTTGTGATTCTTTAAAGATTTTTTGTGTCATTTACTAAAAAATTCTGTGATATTTTGAACTAAATGATGTGCTTTTGTTATCGTTGAATTAATTGTGTGGTATTGAACTAATATATAAGAGATTTAGTCATTTTTTTGTCATTTGCAATAATTTGATTTGTCTTTTGAATCTAAAACACATTTAAATATATTTTGTTGGTTGAGTGAGTCGGTTTTAGACTGATAATCTTTTGAAGATTTTTTGTGTTACCAAAAATTTTGGTGTCATTTGTTGGATATTCTAGAATTCCATAACCCTAAGATTATCCATGTTAAATCATTAAGAAATAAATACTTAAATGTGAAAACGTACTTAAATTCATGAGCATGATTAGAAGAGTTTGATTATTTAATCTTCCTCAATCTTCTGTATCTCTAATAGGGCCAAATCACAACTCTTCTAATGGAAAAAGAGGTAGTGGAGACGGTTTTGGTATGTTGGGGACTAAAACTACTCTAAAGTCACTATTTATATTTGAGCATGACACTCATTAAACCCTAAAATCCAAATAAAATATCTTTGGTTTTGTTCTCATTTACTTCTAAACCAAAAGTAATTACGACTTATCTAATTCAACATTTATGACAATAAATGAGATTATCATTATATAAGTTATTTAATGTAAAATAGCATAATTTGTGATTATAATTTATATATATGTATTGCGTATAAACAAATTCGAAAATTAATAATTTTCCAACATCATTTACAAAAAAATTTGTCATTCATAAAAAATTGTTGTGTCATTTATAACTAAATAATGTGTTTTGTTATTGTTAATTAAATGTGTGATATTTAACTAAGAAAAAGATGATGATGATAATGATGATGATAATAAAAGAGAAGGAAAAAAAATTAAATCAAATGAAAAAAGAAGAAAGAGAGACGAGAGAAAGAAGAGAAAAAAGAGCAAAAGGTGGCGACGATAACAAAAGAAGAAGAAAAAAAAAAGAAAAAAAAAATATACCGCAGCAGTTTACATATGAAAAAAATAAAAGAATAAATTATACAATAATTTAGTTGAACTTAATTAAAAATTTATTCGGTTGCATAACTTTTTTTTTTTTTTTTTTTTTTTTATTTGAAGGTGTCATGTTTAGTATATTTTAAGATATCCTATTCTCATTTCTGAAGCTGATCAATAGGAAATCTCTTAAAGTTACTTTTCCACTGCATTAAAAGCATTTGATGTTAAGATTCTCTAATAAGGCATTATAAAAATTTGATAGTTGAGTTACCTTTATTATCATCCAAAAGAATGCTTAATTTCAGTTATTACTTGAGAATAAAATCAATTTCTTTAGATAAGGAAGGGTTCAATCGCTTTCTTAATCAAAATCAAGCTTCATTCTAATTCCTATATATTTATTTATTTATTGGGGTTAATAAAAGCTAGCATCAATTGACATAGGATTCCAAAACTTTTCAAGCTTATTATGAAAACTTGATGGGTTTCCCCATTGACCTCATTGGATAGGTTTAAGAGCAACATATTCATTGGTCAAAAGTAGACACACTTCATTAGTTGTCTGTTACTACGCTCCATTATATAGCTTTTAACAAGATTCTTTGAAGTTCACTTTAGTCTAAGCTTTATGTTACTTCATTTGCTTTGCTTTGTTCAATCATCTATCTGCTTTATTAATTTGGTGAAGTACCTCCCTCTTCTTCTTCTCTTGCTCAATCATGTGCCTTGCATTTCTGCTTTAATTTAACCCATTTTTAGTACAATGCATATAGCTAGCTCCCCATTATCATAATAATTAAAGGAATAAAAATATATATGTATGCTAGCTTATAATTTTTTTTATACTCTTATCCTATATATAAAAGCAAAAATGTTTGGTAACAAAAAAAAACAGCTAAAAACAGCTAAAAACAGCTAAAAACAGTCATAACTTTACTATTTTTTCTTCAAAAATTGGTTGAGCTAAGAAAAATATTTTTTATTTATTAAATAATAAAAATATAGAAAAATAATTTTTAGTTATCCAACATTAATTAATTTTTTTTAATTGTAAAAATTCTTATTTTTTAGAGGATTGAAGATTATTTAAAATTTAAGATAAATAAAATAATTTAAAAAATTAGCTAGTTTTGACTGAAATTAGTTAAAAAAAACTAACTTCCTAATTAAATTCTAATTAATATTCTTTGTTTAAACTCTTATACATAATTATTCTAAATATAAGTAAAATTATTAATTTTTTTAATGCATATATATGTAATTTTAGTTTCAAATTATAAATATTTTTATGTTTTTCAAATTATAAATATATTATATTCAACAAAATTTATTTTAGTATATTTTTATTCTCATTATAAAAATTTTCTGAATTCGTCTCCGTATGCACATAGCATTTTTTTTTATTTACATTTTCATGAGAATAATTATTCCTTACCATCCATCCACAGGTGGTGTTCATGCTTGTACTCTTTATAGTAAAAATGCTTTACAATTTTGTATTATGTGTGAGTTAGTTGGATACATGCAATTGTAATAAAGACAAGACCTAGGAAAAACCCTTTGCTCATGAAAGCAAAACAAAAACATCTTTAATCATGAAGATTTGTAATGTCAGTTGGGTCCCAATAATAAATTAAAACACCATCAATCAACACTAAAATCCAACCCCTTTATTTGGTTTTAGGAAAAATCTATCTTATATATACTGTGGTAGTCAAGGGTTTAGCAAAAACAAGAGAACTTTTTTGTTATCCAATTCAATGCACGAAAAAAATGAGTTACACTTTCAAAAGCTTTGATTCCCTTTCTTTTTTCAACCCACAAGCTTGCATGTTTAAAGGTTTCCTTTTTCTTCCTTTCAAATAAAATATATGGTTTTAACTTTTATTTATTTTTACAGGTCAAACCATATCACTATATCCAACTCCAATATTATATATTTGTAATTGAGATGTATTTTGTTGCTCTATCACTTAAAACAATCATATAATAAAACATGCTAAGTCCATATTAAATATAGTTATTATATATTTGTATATAAATATATATTATTTAATTTATTTTCTATATATTTTATATTTTAATATATAATTTATATAAGTGATTAATTTAATAATTGATTTTTAGTGTATATATAACATGATTGAAATATATAATAGTCTACAATAAAAATACATTTTTTGAAATATGTTGCATTTACTTTTTTTTTAATTAAAATTAACCTCCTTGAAGTATTTGTTGGGCCAACTTTGGAGAAGAATCAAACAAGAAAACATAAGATGAGAAGACACCACATCCAACTCAAAATCTTAAGGTGTCAAGTTGATAGGTCTTATAAACTCCTCACTCTTCCTTGTTTTTTTTAATGTGGGACTAACTTCAACACTCCTCACACTTGCAACACTAACAGTATTTTTCTAGCCATTGCCTAAAATGATTATCGAATTTACAAATGCGAATTAAAATATATAGTTCTTTATTTTTATAAATGATCCAATAAATTTTTTAAATTTACTTTTGTAAATTTCTATTTATATTCTTAACCCAAACTTCTTTTTAGATAGTGTTAATTTTGATTGCTAAATGCCAACATAGCATTCTAACATAATTAAAATGGTATTTTAAATTAGTTGATTCGACTCAATTTAATCACTCTGTATATAAGATGGAAAAATATTGATCCTTCTATTCTTAAAATTCATTTATTAGTAAAACCATAACGATGTATGGAGAGAATTTTAGGCTAACAACTAAGCCTTTTCAATAAATTTTCAAAATGAAGAGATTTAGTCATTGTTGTTGATGGTAAATATCATGAGTAACACTGAAAATTAAGTCCCCTTTTTCTCCTCGTTTAAGTTTTTTTTTTTTTAAATTTTATAGAATTCTCACAATGATATAAAAAAAACTAAAATAAGAAAGTCTTTTTTTGGGTTTATTAAAATAAGACATTTGTTTTGGTTAATAAAATAAGAAAGTTTTTTTTTTTTTTTTTGTATTTGTTTTTTGTTATTAAAAATGAGAAAGTTGTTATCCATATTAATATTCTTGGGTCGAAATTTGATGTGGTCTAATTAATTTTCGGCTGGGCTTTGTATATCCATTGGTCTCATAAAGTAGAACCCATACTTATCAAAAATAAAGTAGTGCTAAAAAATATATCACTATGTTATCATCCCACCAAAAAGAAGAACCTGATTAAAACCCAAAGATTATGTCAATAAAACTAATGTCTTCATCAGTATCTTGCCCAAAAAATAAGTTTTCATCAGTCAACCATTAAAAAAAATTGGCCTCAAAAGGAAAAAAAAAAAATTCTCGTATTGGTACTAAAAAAATTTTAAATAAAAAATTTTAATTCCCAACAAATATTTATCTAACATTCTTTGAAAATTATTTTTATCAAACATATTAGTCTTTCTGTAATTTTAAAAGCGACTAATTTATCTTATAATAATATTTTTTAACCTAATTATCTTATAATAGAATTTGTTAAGAATTTATTTATCTCATGCATAATTTGTTAAAAATAATGAGGAATCAATTTTTCTGATAGAAATAATTATTGACGACTTTTAGAAAATAAAAATTTATTAAAAGCAAACATCTAATTTAAATTCTTGAAAATCAATTTGGGTATTTATTTAAAGAAAAAAGATTTTTTATATCAATTATTTGTCCTTAATAAATAATGATATTTCTATTCTTATGAAATTTTGTATAGAATTAAGAATTTAGTCCAAACTTTAAAAGTCTTTGGAAAAAAAAAAGTAATATAATACTTAAAAATTTTCTTTAATGTTTCTCATAAATTAAAAACAAAATTCCAATATTTGAATGGTGCAATAAATAGTTTTGAAAAAACTTGTGTAGATTACAAGTAAAAGAGGCACAACTTAAAAAAAATGTTTATTTTTTTAATTTTTGGGTGCAATAATAAGATTCATTCCTGATATTGGTTAACACAATAATTTTCATGCATGACACGTACACTACTCTGAGCTCAGAGCTTTCCCTCTTCTTCAAAAATGGATTCCTCTGATGAACCTTCATCATCACCACTACTTTCTGTACCATTTCTCTTTCTTTCTTGAAGTTCTTTCATTGCTACATTCTATTATGATCTTTCAAGATTGATGATAATGATAGTTAACTAATAATGACAAATGAAATGCGTCACAATTTTTGTCACCTTTTGTTGCTAATAATTTTTTATGCATGTTTCTTCCTTTTTCATCCCAGGATTCTTCCAATAATCTCAACAATAATAATGATGATCTAGAATCTTCCAAGAACAAGAACAATGAAGACACTACTACTATTCCCTCCCCTTTTGTATGATTCAATTCAATTTCTCTATTATTATTGTTATTCATATGTTGTATTCTGTTCTTGAAGTTCTTTATCATCACTAATTATAATTCTTTATTAACTAACTAGTGAATTATGTGACATGCATTTATTAATTAATTTATTTAATTTCATCCCAGGAATCCTCCAATCCCAGCATCAGCAATGATGTAGAAAATTCATCTCCATCAAAGCATCATCATGATCATGATCTTAATGATGATGATTACTTTCTTGGTGAATCATACACACCAGAGCTTGTTCTGTCACCAGAAACCCAATCAATCTTATTAAGGTGAATCATTTTCACAACATTCCTTTTTTTTTTTCTTAATTATTTTTCTTTTGTCTAGTGTTGCTGTTTTAATTTCTTGACACAAAATTTGTGTGTATTATTATTATTTCTAAAAAAGTGGCCTACGTATTGGAGACGATGGTGATGTTCTTGAAGATCTTTGTGATAACAACTTCGAATTTAATGTGGAATCATCACAAGAATGGAGAGATTCCAATTTGTTTGCAGATGAGATTCTAGGAATCGAACCTTCCCTTGATCATTATTGTTCAACCTACCCCACGGTAACATTAATTAACCCTACCATAGATTCTTGCTGTTCATTTTTATTTATTAATATATAGATGTTACCTTATATATGTATATTAGAAAAATGTGCATATATAGTATAAAATATACGTTAAATTATAAAAAAAAATCGGCCACTAAATTAGGTATTAGTATAGAATATATGTTAAAAAATAAAATACGTATTGAAAATAAGTTAAACTATATATGTATTTATATGCAAATATACGGAAACTGATTTGGTGACGCATTTTTATTAATAATATTAATAATGTAGGGTAATGAAGAGGACATTGACCTTATAGAAACAGTGCAATCTGAAGATGAAGTGAATAATAGAAACCTTGTAATAATTGATGCACCAATTCAGGAAGAGGAAGCACCAAACTTCAAGTTGAAGCCTTTTGGTTTGCATTTGAATAGCATCATAAAATCTACAAAAAGGGTTCAACCTGAGACACATGAAAATGTTGTAGTTGGGAGTAGTAGTAGTAATAATAAAATAAAAAGCATTTTGATCTCACAAGGTAGCAATGGAAAATCAGTAGTAAGAGTTGTTGTTGATGAGACTCAGATCCATCAAGACACCACTTCCAATGATAGTGTTCCCATTTCTCATGATCTTAACAAGTTAGTGTTCCTCTTCTTGTTTCATTCTCTATTTTCATTTTTACCAGTGTTTTATATATTTGTAAATTGCTGTTTTTGTTTTGAGTACAGGAGAATAATCCAAGACAGTAGTGAGAGTAATAATGGTTGTACATGTAAGAAGAGTGCATGCTTGCTCCTGTGAGTATACTATACTAGTAATGCTTGCTATGATGATGCATAGACACGGACACGAGACACGTTAATATGTAATAGTATTTAGGTGTGTCCAAACTTGTCCGAATTTTTTTTTTATTTTTTATTAAAATCCGGTTTGACACAGAAGATATAATGAGTGTCGTATCAGAAAAATATCCATGCTTTCATAGTTTGCTACTTCATTTAAATTCAATTTTGATACCGTTTTTACGTACTAATTACATAAGCTACTTTAATAAAAATAATTATTTTTTATATATTGATCGCATAAATAATCATCTAAAAGAACAGATGTAATTGGACAAATATGTAAATGTATCAAAATTAAAGTCTATTTAAATGTTAAACCGTATCTTGTTTCATTAACATTAATGTTTGTTTGTTTCATTATTAATTATTGCAGGTACTGTGAATGTTTTGCTGCTAAAGGTTATTGTGCAGAATGTTGTACTTGTGAAGGATGCTTAAACAGAGAAGAACATGAAGACAAAGTTAATGATGCTAGGGACAAAATCAAATCTCGTAATCCATTTGCATTTTCTCCTGAGATGGTTCCACAACCCACTCACATTCCATCGGTATAACTTAACACCCTTGCTCTTCACCATATATGCATTTTATTTGAAAGCTTACAAAAGGGTATAAATGACTTTTCACATATATCCACAAAAAAAAACTTTAAAGTAGCATCATATTTTCTATTAAAAAAACAAGGTTCCTGTAGTTTTGCGAAATTTTCAATTAAGTTTCTATACTTTTTTTCTTTTTAATTGAGTTCTTGCACTAATTTTTTTTTAATTGGGTCTCTATACTTTTTTTTTTTCTTTTATTTAGGTCCTTATACCAATTCTTTTTTTTTTAATTGGGTTCCTATAAAATTAAGTCAATTACTATTAAAAAGGACTTAATTGAAAAAAAATTAGTATAGGGACTCAATTAAAAAGAAAAAAAGTATAGGAACCTAATTAAAAATTTCACGAAATTATAGGGACCAATAGAGTAATTAAACCAAAAAATAATTACTAATGTTGCAATAAATGTAGGCTAGTAACCAAGAAGAAGAAGATGAAGCAGGCAAAGATACATCAAGAGAATCGAAACCAAGTAAATTCTTCACTTATTTGCCACGTGTCGGTTTAGTAGAATCAAACACCATCAGCACTAATTCTACAAAACATGATGCTGGTGATGACAACATTTATAAAGAGAAACTTAACCAAACTGGTGGAGGATGCAAAAAACAGTCAGTATTCTTTTTCCTTACAACTTTTTAAGTTTAATTATTCTATTAATTAACATTAATCTGTTTGAAACAGTGCATCAAACACAAGTGATGGTAAAAGAGCATGTACATGTAAGAAGAATAAATGTCTGAACCTGTAAGTAAAGTACATATTTTTCCAAATGTAACATGTAATTTACATTATTAATTCAATTCTTGAATGACATGGTTTTGCTATGCAGTTATTGTGAATGTTTTCATGGTGAAATCTACTGTTCTGAGGCTTGTGCTTGCGAAGGGTGCTTAAATAGAGAAGAACATTTACACAAAATTCATGAAGCTAAGGAATATATCAAAAGGCATTATCCATTAGCATTTGCTCCAAGGATTCTTCAAACTCATCTTTCCTCCCCCAATAATATGGTATCACTTTCTTTATTTTTGATATATTTTAGATAAAAAAAAATTGAGATTTATTTATTTTTTCATTATTTGATTTATGGTGTATAGGATAATGAAAATGTTAAGACAGCAACAGCATCATCATCAGCAAAGCACAGAAGAGGTTGCAGATGCAAAAATTCAAATTGTATGCAGAACTATTGTGAATGTTTTGAGGTAATTTTATTTTTATGGAGCATATGCATATTATATATATATATTCTTTGTATATTATATTACTTAAGTGAAAACATAAATGTTATTTGAATAATCTATATTTTTTATATCCAAATTATTCTTCTCATTCTTTTCTCTCCAATAAAACACTCTCTCTTTTATATATATATCTTTAATTTATTTTAGGTATTTAATTTCACAATAGATTAAAATTCAATTATTCTTAATTTTTTATGGCAATGTGTTAACCAATCTCCTTCAAAAAAGATTGAGGTTGGATGCTCCAGTCTTTGTGAATGCAAGGAATGCAAAAATCCACATGGCAAGAACAAAGGTAAATTGTAATTTGATTCATGTGTTCTTTTTATTAGAAATTTGAAAAATAATATACATAACCTGAAGAAAACATAATTTGTGTTTAATTTTTTTATTATAAAAGATAGAATCTTTGTTGTGAATTGTGGTGTGGTAGTTGAATAATAGATTAATAAGACTTATCATAATTAAAAAGTAAGATTGTATTAAAGTTTTCTTTCAATTATTATTATTAATTAGAATTTAAAACACACAAAGAAATTTTGATTTCATTTTTGGATTTCAGATTCAGGTCATAAGCAAGATGCAGAAATGGATGGCAATGAAGAGCAAATAGTCCCACCTCCATCAACATGATTAGCAGTGGTCTAATATTAGTTTTTAAATTGCATTTAAGAATAAAAATGTATACATGTAGCTATACTGAACAAACTTAAAAATAAATTCCATATAAATAACAATTTATAGTCTCCCTAAAAAATAATTGCTTTAATTTGCAGATAGTTATATATTCTCCCAACTATGCATATGTTATTATTATCAATTCTGTTAGGTAGACAATGGAGATTGTGAACAATACGAACAAATGACTAATAATTCTCTATTACCATATCTAACATATAGGTTTTGGAAAAATGACTGATGATTAATGAAAATTGATGTAATTTATCCCTTTTATAAAGTGTCCTAATATAATTAGATAGCCTTTTCCCTTTTGACCAACTAACATTCAATTGGTCAAAACTGGTATGGGTTAAAATTTAAAAATCAATTGTTTCCCTTTTAATTTTCAAGAAAAGAAAAAGGAAGCTAGCTAAGGAGAATAAAAAAAAAATTATAATCACCAAAATTTCACTTTATTTAGTACAGGAATACAGAAAACAACTTATGTATATTATCCATCCTAAAATGAAATAAACAAAATTTGCTTGGTGTATAGGAAATTACCCATATACCCCCCAACCAAAGCATAATTTCCCAAAACCCCAAATCTAGAAACATAGTAGTAATCCAATCCTATAAGACAAATATAGAAACTTTATTTATTTAGTACATGAGAGAGAGAGAGATGAAGCAGCTATACCAAATTACCAATATACCCCCAAAACACCACTATCTATTCTATAGTGCCTCTTCCATTACCCTAAAAAAGCTCAATTGTTCTCTAGTTGAACCTAAACCCCTCAAGTCCCAAATTTGCAGTTAACCAGCTACAAACTTCATCAGTCTCTTCAGGAACTGTATAGTGACCCAACCTGCACACCAAAAAAACACCATATTATTATTCCAGTGATGCTGGGTAACCAACTTTTTTAAAATTATTTTGTTTACCTTAAATCATAAAACATTGACCTTATATCCTAAATTATAAACCTAAACCTTAAATATGATAGCCTTTTACAGAATAAAGCTATTACCCATTATAGCTCCTAAATATAAGATTCCGGAATCCGGCCGCACTTAAGGCCCCTGCGGATTTCTCTCCAAGTTCATATGCAACCACATCGTCCCCTGCGAAAAAGAATACGATATAGTTTTAGTGATATCATCAGGTATGAAAGTCGACCCCTTTTTAGACGAAACTTGATGAATACGTAATCAAGTAATGAACACTTGTTTTAGATGTTCAACCAAAATGAAAATGTTAAAATGGTTGATTTAAAAAATTCAGTCAAATTCAGGTCCAAAAGAAGTTCAACCAAACTAGTATCTCAACTTTCATATACATCAATTTAGATGAACAAAATAATTAACTCTTTTATATCCTAAATTAGTAGAAAGAGAAAAAGTAACAATAGCAGGTATGAATACCTCTGCCATGGCAGAGAAACAAGGGCAACGACGCTGCACGCCTTATGCCATCGCGTGATCCTTCAATCCGATTTCTCAAGGCTCTGTGTCAGTTAAAGAGGGGAAAAACAAACTTCAGAACAGTTCATATCAGCATAAAGAAAAGGAAATTATGAGTGGCATAGAAACCAAACCTTGAGCAAGGAAGCCAGCCACTTAATGAAACAATTGCACTTAAGTGGATAGGGTAAATGTTTCCGTTCGCGTAGCGCCCCGAAACATGGCAGACAGCTGAATGAAGTGCAGTTGCAGCACCCATACTGAAGCCCCCGATACCGAGTTTGACTGTACATTCAGCCAGCAGTAGCATTTTTAAGTAAAATTACAAGCAACTTGGATTTGTTAACATTTAACAACAGTCCCATGTTTAGAATTCTAAATGTAGCATTTGACTTTGCTCTAAACAGTTTCTTGTAGACTTTGGTAGCATAAAATTAAAGATGCATAAGCAAAGACACATTAATTATTATGATTACTTTCATAATCTCAAAATCTTGTTGATAATTTCACTGAATAGTCCTCTAATACCAACAACTCATCTTTCATTCTTCATTACCATGAGTGCAATTCATAAATCTAGCCATAAAGGCCAGGAAATTTGTAATAACTAACATTGAAATCGACCAACTGCTTTTACGGAGATTTATTATGTATTTCGTGGTGTAACCAACTGGAGAAGGCCTATAAAGACCCTACTTAGGAGGATAGGATTGGATCAGATGGAAGGTAGTCCTACGACTAGAGGTAATAGGAGACCTAAGAAAACTTCTAGAAGAGATTTAAACATAAATTGTCTAAACAAAGACGTCGTTCGACCCATGTAGCCAATTCTAATGAGACTAGGCTATGTTATTGGTGTTAGCAACTAATATCATGGTTTCTGTTAGGGTGTTAACTATTTCATATATTGAGTTAACCAGTGAACCATATAATCAAGTGAAAATGTTATGGCGGTTGCAATATCGAGTTTCTTAAGTGATCTTGGAAAACCTACTATTTGGAGGCTCGGTCGACAGAAGGTTGGCAACATGTGCAGCAGAAGCATCTAA